>NC_088295.1:65328719-66680857 GCF_032854445.1 Liolophura sinensis | reverse complement strand
AAAAGTGTATTGACGAGAAAAATAACTATAAAATGTACTACATTTGTTGAATTTTTCTTTCGTGAGAACGTACTTCGTGTGTATGATAATGGCTACCTGGAGACACATAATTATTTATAGGGATATGGATTCTATTTATTTGCTAATTATGTTTTAATGTGATATGACTTTCCGTCCGATTTTAATATGTATAATTTCTATTACTCAGTATACGTGTTAATTAATGATGGCAAAAACCAATAGCATACTTTCTAAACACACAAATGTTAAGATGTCAAAGTTACCCAAGTGTTAAAATGACATAATATCAAGGTAAATGATGTAAAACATGAGCGTAAAACATATCAGATTAGAAGAATTTAATATCTATAGTGGGGGAAAACAGTGCCTACAAATGTTAATTTGACGAAATACGTTGTTAAATTACATTTTCTAATGATCTTATAAAATCTGTAATATAATAATTGCTTTCCTTCTTTCATCACTGCCAGAGCGTTGCATTTGACATCAGTAAAGCTTATATATATGTATATACCATTTTAGTGTCAAGAGAGTAGCGGTGCAAACGCAGCCACCCAGCAAAGTAAAGCAGAATTCCATGTTCTCAACCTCCCAGAATACGTCATTTGTTACGCAAGCCTCCAGCTTTTATTTCCGTGCTGAAGTTATTAGTGAATGAGGTATGACATACCCCTTGAGACCCTTCAGGTCGAGATACATGTAACTGTATATTACCGGTAACTCTACAGCGGACTAACCTCGTGGATCTCTGCGTCGCGCTTGTCCAAGCAGGCTAATACTCTGATTTTTCACACTAATCGGTACGTACCATAGTTCACGTGTTTGAACTTTCTACCCATGTAATCGTCAAAATCGCCTTTCAGCGGCCACGGTACGTACCATAGTTCACGTGTTTGAACTTTCTGCCCATGTAATCGTCAAAATCGCCTTTCAGCGGCCATGGTGCCACTTTACAGAATTTCTGTGTCTTTCTCGTGGCTCGATGCTCTGATTTGTCGTAAGCATCATCATTTCTTGTCTTCTTTACCATCTTTTGTCCAAATTCCGACATGACAGCTGCGTCATCCGTTCTAAAATGGGATGAATATTTGACATTTGACTCACATTTCTGCATAGCATTTTTGTACCTATCAAAGAAAAGAAGTCGCAAGAAATCTCTACCCTGGGCCCAGACGTTCAAAAGTGTATTTAAGATTTAAGCTATTTACTTTATATTTGGTATTAAAATTTAAGCCCGGTATTAACTTTAGTCCTGACTAAAGTGCGATTTACTTTGTACTGGGATGATACTGGCATTAAGATTTAAGCCTGGTTTAACTATAATACGCTTTTGAACTTCTGGCCCCTAAAAAGAGACGATTATAAGGGAAAAGTATACCATAAATATAATGACTGATATTAGCTATTTGTTATTTGGTTTAACACGTTGTTAATTTTCATCATTTTAACTTTTTTTTAATATCCAAACTTACTTGTTGTTGTAACTTTTGACCAAACTCCACGTCATGTTAACCATCTTATAAATAAGCAGCTTGATTGGTTCGTCAAAAGGGGAGTACTCTTCCATTTTCTGTGGACAACATAAAAAAAGAAAAGTGTTTTTAATTTTACTTTTTTATGTAACATGCTCGCTTGAAGAGAGGTCAGTCAAGCTCTGTGTTTAATCTTGCAAAAATACGCCTGTTTTTCCAAAAAGAAATAAAGCGTTAAAAGTCTGAGCATCTGTGTACATGGCATAATGTAATAGTTTGTAAAAGAAAGCTGGCTTTATACTAGAGTTGCAAAATTCACACATCACCTATGCGATATGCTTGTAATTTAACAGTCTACAGACCCTTGCAAAATAAGCTGTTGCCGGTCATGTCGAGAGTAATAGGCGACAAGATAATAAGCAAAGTAGAGAGAAGGCAAGAGCTAACATCAAAGCACGACACACGAAGACATGAGATAAAAAAATTTTCAGAGGTAGTGCTGTTTTAAGCGTTGTCGACTGTCCTGGCTAGTGTCAGTTGGTAACGATGCCAATCGCTCAAGCATTCAAAACCCTCATACCTGGTCGATACAAGCCATCAGAACGATCTGGGTATTCGTTTTATTGGACAGCTCCTTCAGATCAGCCTTCAAGTTTGATAGGAAGGCGTTCTCTGCCATGACGTCAGCGAGACATTTTTGTGAAATTGGCAGTGTCTGGTCCTTGAAGCGATCTAAACGTTTGGATATGTCCTGGATATATAATAGCAGCATGCAAGTCGTTATTACATTTTTAATAAAGTCTGGTAACACAACTAAGCATGATTTATTTATGTTCAACACACAACTCATGAATATATCTGTAGTGTATAGCCAAAGCTGGTGAGTGATCGTAGCCGGAAGTGAAATAATTTAGATAAAACCCTGAATTCACTTGATTACACAAAGATAAATTTCACTAAGATCAACTTGTCTTGGATTCGAATGGGTACCTGTGATTATGAAAGCACGAACCCTCGATATTCCTCATCACCCTCAAATACTATATACTTAATATCTATTTAACTTTCCATCAAATTGTTAAAATATTTTGGGACTAGGGTATGCCGATAAGCACCAATAAAAAAGTCCAAATTGCTAACGGCTACAAATAAAAATAAACAATAACAAATTTAAAGCAGTACGAGTAAAATGACGGAGAGCTCTTTTTTTTACATTTAGAACGATTCACGGACATTGTAACCCACCTTAGTCAAATGGGTGAGGCTTGCGAGACCCTCCACATGCCGAGTCAGCAACACTCTCAGATGTTTGCCCTGGAACCTGGACATCAAGCCCGACTGAACACCTGGTCGGAGACCAACGGTGGACAACCTGTGTCACGAAAATCAGTGAACCACATCCTCAAAGGCTAATGGAATCATCATTTGCAGGAAACTATGAGTCATACATTCTGTTGGTAACAGTTAGCTTTTGTGTATCTTTTATTTGTTTTACTGTGTGTTTATTTATTGATTTGATAGTTTGGATCAATTTTTTTATTTGCCATTGAGGCCCCATGAAAGTTAAAAACATTTTACTGGTAAGATTAACACATTCTTCGATAGTAGTTATTTTGATGAAACGTGGTTAAACAACCTTTCAGTTTAAAGTCTATAATAATATTCATACTGCCTGATTAGCCTCTGTTTCTGTGTGAAGACATCCTCCTCCGTCGCGCCGCCATATTGTGTGATTATATAGTGAACGTAACGAAATAGTTCCGTCGTGTCTCTTCCCTCTAGAATGAAATCAAAATACACACAGTTTAGAAACAAAACATATAAAACATATCATACATTGTGAGTATACAAATAAGTAATTGTGATTTATACCATATTTTTTGCCAAGGGTATGTTAAGATAAGATATTAAAAATTTCAGAATCAATATCACTAACCAGAATATAAAATCAATATTTTAGTACGCTAACATTGTCTAACGCATTTCTAGTGGTGACAGTAATTGCATGAAAGTACTTATTTATTTATATTTTTTTTTATTTCAGACTGTACTGCACACAAGTGAGGAGTAGCCCAGTGCATTTTGCATTTCCAATGTCACTTAAATTCCCCACATTAGGCGACAGTCTGCCCACGCCGGACTGGACGGAATATTATGGGTTAAGTATTCTTACCAAATTTGTGAATCAACGACCTTCTGAATCCTCGGTATGCAATACTTGCAAAGCGAATAAATCTTTCCCAAATATTCGCTCTGTGAAAAAAATTATCACAAATTATTTAAACTTAACGTTTTTTTGCATATTTAAAAATGCATATTTAATTAATATTCTTCCGTCAAAAATATAACTTTGTTTAAAATCGGCAGACCACACACTCAAAGTTAAAGCATCAGGACAGAATAACTTGACCTTTTCTGTGAGAGAAAAAATCATGTCCAAAATGAAAAACTAGTCACGTACAGGCACTAGCGTAACACTAATCACGTGTTACCTAATAATTAAATTAATGTAATATAATTAAAGACACACCGCATAGAAAGTAAGACCAGAACAGCGATGTCAGTGTGACAGCTGGCAAATGGTCACAAGTAACCGGTTAAATACGGCCTCTTGCTAATTTAACTCAGTCAGGGTTTTATTCTAACTGTTCATGTAAATGCATAAATAGTAGGAAATGACACGCCCCCTAGCACCACCTTTTTATAAATTTAATGTTTTACGTACTTGACAATACTCTCCATAATATTGTTTTATTCGCAAAACAGGAAGCCGAATGTACCAAGCAATGAAAACATATTCACATGTTTAGTTCAACCTGTTTTCAAAGATCAAGTCCAGCTCATGCCGGCTTCCTCTCCGGCCGTACGTGTAAAGGTCTGCCAACTTCCTGCGACGGTGGCCAGCATTATGGTGGGAAGAAACCGGGCAGAGCCCGGGGGAAACCCACAACCATCCGCAGGTAGTTGACAGACCTTTCCATGTACGACCGCAGAGGAAGCCAGCTTGAGTTGGACTTGATCTTTCAAAACAGGTAATAATCTCACCTCTCCGTATTCAAATTTTCTGCGTTCATGACTGTAATGCAGATGTCGTATATAACTGCTGTGGATCTCCAGTGTTTACACGGACGTCTATTTACTTTTGCTTACTTTCTGTAACCTTAGTTGACTACGGCGAGGTTTCGACGTACTTGTATACTTTGGTAACTTTGGGCAACGTAGATGACAAGCGTAACGTCGTCTTCGAGAACGTTGCACTTCTTTGCAGGCGTTAAAACCGTGACGTCATACAGCGCGTTCCAATGATGAGAGAAATATATATTCTCACAATCACAAACCTAAAGTAATTTGAGCTGCGCACTTATTCAGTGATAACTGGATACTGAAAGGTGTCGGGTGAGAAACATTGGCGTGCAACTCTATTTTATCCCGTTGAAGATTCATAAAAGTAGACTGAAATCCGTTTGCTGAAAGGCGACAGAAGCATCAGAAGTGGTGACGTCGTTACGTTACGTATATCTTATTGTTGGGTCAATTCGTCACTGTTACGTCATGACATTACCGGGCGCTGACATGGTACGGGAGATAATCTTTTATCCCGCATCACACAAAATACAACGCTTCACGTTAGACAACAACGGTCACGTGGGGGTACATATGGTTATTATGCCTAAAATGGTATGTAAGTGGTTATTTTGCCTAAAACGCCATGTTATTGTATACTCTACATGTTACTGGGAAAAATAATAGTCTTGGGGGCATTTATATATGCATATCATCTCTGCGTTGTATTTCCTAATTTCTTCATTCACTATCTATTCTCAGATAACTTTACTTTTAAAACATGTGTTCCTGTAGTCACTTAAACCATGGTGCGTGCATTGACTTCCAATGTCTAGATCACAAATGTCAGCTAATTTCTGTTTTGAGTGATATACAAAGTTGCTTGTCACCTCTAAATTGTGTGAAATGTTAATCTAGTCGTTAATACCTAACACTAGCACACAATTTAGCATGTTTATGAGATATTTATCTGAGGTCTCAGTAATAAAGTTAGACATAAACCATGCGTTGATCTGCACCTAATTGGAAACATTTGGAAACCATGCGCAAGTTTTTAATTCGTTGTTTTTAAATCTTCGTGGATGGCGAACTGCATTAATAGTGGAAAGGTGGCCTTTAATTGGTAATACAAAGCATCTGAACAGGTCGTGAAGTTTACAGAATTAGCTCTCAGAACATTTGCTAGGAAAATGGTGAAGTAAAATAAACTACATGAAGCAGTCCACGATACATAAACATCTGTCAATAAAGAGACGCCATGGAAAATGTTGTATTTTTGAAAAAAAGAGTACAATCCAAACAATTTAAAGGCTGTGCTCTATATTGAATTACTTACGACCAGAAGGCAAACGAAAGAATTATGACTGAGACAATTAGGTTCATGTGTTCTTTGTTTTTGTTACACCATACTCTCCTGACTTAAAACCGGAAAGAAAACATTGGAACCTGGATTCGAGCACGTGATCATACTGGTGGTTTTCGTGTACTGATATTATCCACATTTATTTCTAATGTGTGGAATTGAACACCAGTGTTTTCGTCGAGAGTGTGTAGCATTAGTGTTTTATTTTCAATGATAATAACCTCAAAAACAAAAGCAAAAAAAAAAACGATTTTGAGCATGTTAGAAATCAGTCATTGTTAAAGATATAACTTTCAAGTATTTTTATGTTTTTTTAAATTTCATTCACTTTTCTGAGATGAACAGTGTGTTTAAGCAGAGAATTTAGCGCAAAACCAAATAGTGACACTTAGGCAAACTATGCACTTGTGGAGCTGATGGTTACTGTCATTCTACAAACTAATATGCCAGCAGATTATGCATGGCGATACAAGCATTTATAAAAAGTGAACCATGGATTTCTCCATACTTGCAACATGAAAAAAAGTGAATACGTTGATACAATTAGAATCTACGTAGAGAGATCAGGCCATTAATAACAAATAAACAAACATTAGACGAAGGCATGTATAACAGGACGGCAAACTCTAGTACGATCTTGGTCTTTTGTTTGCAGTGTATCTCTATATTTTTCTTTATCATGAGTGGTTCCGAAATCTTCTGTACAAAGAATATAAGTTACTAGTCTTATGAAAATGAGACTAACATAACCCTGTAATAAGAGCATAACTGCAATAACACATAAGTAGGGCAAAAAACCTTGAAGGTCACTTAATATACATATGATTTATAAGTAATCCACTGAAATATCATTTGAAATAAATGTAAATGGTGAAAACTGTGTTAAGTGAAGTATGTTTATCATTGGAGATTCATATTGAATTTGACAAACATCATGTAACGTTAGGGCCTACTGATGTCAAGTACTGAAATCTTTTTCATTTTCTGTCAAAAGTCCTCTAAAGGTTGTCGATATGCTCCTGATACCAACTTTAATAATTTCAAATCTCGCTTCCACCAACAAATATGGTCCCTTGGAAGTTCCTCTTATCCCATAATCTAGCTATCAGATTATTCCGGTAATTATTCCACATTCGCACTCTCATATAAATGTTACAGTTCATAAATACTACATAAAACAGCCTCATCCCATGGCTTAGTTACCCGCCAAGTGTCAATGTACCAGACGAGATCAGCCTGAGGTGGTCTTCAAGCTGACCGCGAATCCACACAACATCGTAATCTTGTCACGCTGCGACAATATAGAGACAACGGGTGGGCGCCGACACAGCCCAGCAGAAGGCCATTTCTGCCAACTCTTGAATATTTCACGAAACCTATTTTTTTTATTTGGAGCCATTGTGGAGGAAATGTCAACCGAATTGGTTCATTAGGATATAATGGTTACTGCTGTAGGACCGCAGGAGCAGTTTCTGCCTACATATACGTGGGAGTGCATTATATATCATAAACTCTGTACTTGTATTTGTGTATGTCTGATACATCATTACGAATAAGATGACAGCATTACAGACAAATCGGGCAGTTGGATGATGTCAGATTCCATTTACAGTAGAAATATATTTGATGTCTAGTAGATGATGTGTTTGCAATCTGATCTGTTGTCCGTTTTCTGTGAGACAGCGATGAAAAGCTAATGGCAAATCAGTACTACCAACTCTGACAAGAATAGATCCCCGCTGCTCACAGGGGGAACCATGTCTGCCATATACATTTAGCTGGGTATCTTGGTTAGAGTATGTCATTTAAAGTAAATATAAAAAATGTCCGACATTCGTATACCATTCGTAGTCCGTAAAGAATGCTGTAACTGGAATTGACAACAGCGTGAAAACTAGAAGGCACTGAAGGGCGTACCAGTTAATGAGGCGACACTCTCAAAGCGTATGAGGGAAATGAAGGCGAATTTAAGGAATAGGTATGAACGCACAGTGTATTTCATGATATGTTTAGCTTGTCATAGGATTAAGGTTTTCAAACTTTCGTTATGTCGTAAGAAAGTCTTTATCATGACACTTTCACATACGACAAAAGCATTGATTCACATAAGTTGGCATTAACATTGAGATCTGCATTATGCATTGATTCACATAGGTTGACATTAACATTGAGACCTGCATTATGCATTGATTCACGTAGGTTGACATTAACATTGAGACCTGCATTATGCATTGATTCACATAGGTTGACATTAACACTGAGACCTGCATTATGCATTGATTCACAGATTTGCATATATCACAATGAATAGCCAGCATGTTTTGTTTTATTTAGCTTGTTTAGGTTTTCTCTATCCATGTTATCATCGTTGAGAAGTACAAGCACGTTTGTAAGCTCATTAAACAGACACAGCAATTGCCATTATTGAAAGTGACCTATCCTTCAGAAGTGGGTGAAAACATCGGCTCCCAAAGATAAAACAGTTTTCCAGCCCTTGGCGTATTTTCCTTTTATCTCTTTAGAATTCAAGAAATGATATTTTAACAAATATCATCTTTGACTAGATGTACAAGGACAATCATCTACAAAGGCAAGGCTTGGAGTTTTCACACAAATGAACAGCGATCATGTCCCCAAGCTTTAACTGTATGGAACAATGGGGCTTATTGTCTAAAAGACAACTTTTGTGTTTTTTAAAGATTTCAGGCTGAAAAGAGACCTTCCCAAATATCACACATTTCATCAAAGCCAGCAGGCATTTTGTCGTTTTTGAATGATGAAAGAATTAAACATAATATGCCTTACTTTTCAAGCATTCCAGATTGTTGCTAACCTTAATGTATTCCAACTTTGGCGAGATTCGATCATCGTGGAGGAATATGTACTCGCAACTTTTATGTAAGTGCAAATATGACTTAAAGCGTAAATCAGTTATCATCATAAACCTATATTCAATGCGACCGAGGTGAACACCTCTACAGCATGGAGCTTTGAATGCGCTCAGCCTATCCGTTATTAATACACTATAAGATCGGCGAGGGACCGTCGATGGAACGGGTGTGGGTGTAATGTCTGCTACTTAAATTAAGACGTTCCAAAAATATCCGGCATTCAAAAACTGTAGACGGATATTTCATTTATACGACTTTTTTTTTGTGCGAAGCATGTCGTGCTATGTAGCAAGCCTTGGTGATTGACAAAAATTTCCAAAGTACTAGAGCACGACGAAAGCGGATGTAAGACGTGTCATAATTTCTAATCTGCGTCAAAGATACGCAGTTTTTAGAGATATTATGAAAATAAACTAATAACAATAGACGCTGTGACAAACAGACCAATTTTGTACTTGTGTAAGTGGTGGCGTGTAAATCGATCCAGTTATTGATTAACACATGTGTATAGTGGTTAATAATGAGGCGAACACATGAAGTCTACATTCTGCTGGGGAATTGGTGAGATCATTCAAGTATAATCTCAAACACCATGTAAAATAATGGTCCCAAAATACTCATCGTGTACTAGTACTCAAGCATAGTTTCACTCATTGTAATCAACATCTTTGCTATCAGAATAAAAAAGCTGTTCAGATTAGACATAAATAATTGCATTTGTTGGCGAAAAACATGTACATTATCATCATGTCATAACAAAAAATTCCAAAGTATTCAAAACTATTAGTTGTACAAATACAGGAGAGAGTTTTGTTTACGACTCATCCAATTCATAAGCCAAATCACAGCGAACATTGAAATATTATTAATAATGCATATAAAACCACTTTGTACTATCCATTAACTTTCTTGCCATGGTCGCTTTGTATTTATTAGGATCTGAACATCTACTGGATTGGTGAAATCGTATCACTCAATCTCTACGCTGTCACCAGCGAGTGTTTAACCCACACTTTGTGTGCTTACCCGTAGAACTGTGTGTAGTTGGTGTTACCACTGAGCCACGTCGTTCTCCCTTTTACTGTTTTTCCTGTACATGTATGTACCCTTAGATTTATACATTTGACAAAAATCGAGGAATACCACATGGTTTCTACATTAGGTTTGTGCAAGACGAGACACCATTAATTAGGTTAGCTGTGTCTAAAAGACTGACTTTGTCACGGTCTCGAGACAAATCTCCCTGCGGGTAACACATATGGGGCTCTTAATCCTGACAATGGCGAAATAAATCAGCTGTGTTAAGCAAGTATCCGGAAAAGGCTGAATTTTCCAGGACGAACTCCTCCCACGGACACGAGAAAATGTGTACTTTGCCACAGCGAAAATGTGATCCAAGTCTTGAAAAACCGTCTGGAATTTATTTGAAATTAAGCAACGTATCACGCCTCGTGGTCCCAGCATAATTAAGTTTGCACTGTAAGCATATAGACTTACACCTGTGTAAAATGTGAAATGAAAGCTACTTTCCACGATGCCTTGTAATCAACACTGGAGTCCACTTTTCTCCTATATTTACATTTAACAAGTCGTTAAGAGTTTAAATGCTAGACAGTAAAAAAGATTTTCTCTCTTTTCAACCGTTACGTATAACCCAATCCTGTCGATAGAAGTCTTTTGGCAGGCTGTTGCTGATGTTTGTCTGGAATGTGGCTTAGGTTGATGAATAACTCGTGGAACTACGGTTCCCTCCTGATATAAACTTGTGAAATCCTTCTTTGACATCAAATAAGTTTATTACTTAATAAATGATGGACACTGTTTCACGCTAACAAAATGGATCACTATCTTCGTTAGCGCCTGAGGTTGATTTCTAACGGATGAGAGGCCATGGACTAACATCGTGTCACATTCGTGGTAATACATACATCTCTCAGTCTTGTGAAAAAAATACAAACACAAGACATGTTAACAGTCAAAGAAACAAAAAGCGAATATGTGCAGTGCTGACCCAGTGGCACTACAAAATTGAGACCTCATTCAGTTATAGTGTACTTATCCACCTTATTACATCAATGTGAATGCCAGGAATTCAGCAGTTTTGAACTGCATAGGTTAATGAGTTGCGCTTAACGCCACATTGACAATATTTCCGTAGCTAGACTCAAGACTGAAGCCTAACACCCCGCAGGGCAGTCTGCCTTATATAGCTGGTGATATATGGACGGGTAGGTGAACTCTGTAAAAACTCCACATGCTTGGATGACTTGATAAAGTGTCGGCTCCTGTTCTGCTTCGGCCATTCAGGACTACTTTAGTGAGGTCATTTACAAGTGTTCCCCGCAGACGGGGCTCCCGTTGATTTATAGCTATCGACACATTATCATTCCTCTACGATGGTGTTCTCTAACGGCAACCTGTTCTGACTCCCCCATCGATAACACGGGACCTCGATCGACACGGGCCTGCCCATAATGGCTTATCAGAGGAGCGCACTTTGCCAGTCTTCATCATTTACATGTACATGCAAGCTTAATATACAGACTGGCGTGGTGAGCAGCATCTGCTCCTATAAATGCAAATAGAAATCCGAATCAAGGTGCAGGAGACAAACGTCTTCGGTTTCATTAAGGGTCAACAGAAGGTGCAATTTCGGCGGTGGATCGACAAATTGGACAGGACAGAACTCTTCTTGTGGTCAAGGACGTTGCCTTTTTCGATCGATAGGAATCCCACTCGAGAGAAGTGGATGTACACACACTATAGTTTTACATTACTAGATGAATTCGAAAGAAGAAAGCTGAATAAGAAGCTTGCATAAATCAAACTATGAGAAGATGAAGACGGTTTAAAGATAAAGGCTATATAATTTAACCAAAGAAAAAATGACATATTTGAAAATTTTTTACTTTGAATAACAGCCGATTTGCAGAGTACAATGAAAAACACTAATGACATGTGCATTACTGGCGATATAAAAATTGTTTATTATAGCGTCGTCCTGCTTCTTTATGATTTTCAACATGAGCGAGGACAACAGAATGCAAAATTACGGTCTCATTTTGAGCACATCATGAAGAAACCTTAAGTATTTTGAATAAAAATGATCTATCAAAGTGTCATCGTGCTTCCCTATGATATTCATCATGAGCTAGAACAACACATTGTTATAATTACCGTCTAATTGTGGACACATTACGAAAAAGTAAACTTAAGTGTTTTGACCCGGTTTGACTGTAGACTGAGTTGCACGGTGGACGGCTAAGAGCAAAAGAAGGGAACTGTCTCCTATACGTAATGACCTGTGTCCAAGTTAACATTTGCTTATCAGATACCCCAACTCCCGGGATCTACAGACGCCGACAGTTAATCGATATAACACAACACCGCGTATGTAGCAGTCTAGACTATTGATACATCGCCCACAAAACGCTCTGCCCGTGGCCTGTAATCCGTGAGTCAAATGGAAAAGGAGTCACAAGTCGTGACAAACCCTTGATGTACTTTGCAAACTCACAATGGCTGCGATCACTAATAGCAATAACCTGTCTTCTTAAAGTTCAAACACTTCCGCCAAGTGATATTCGCAAGGTTCGTACAGAGACAACAAGGCGCGTCTTCAAGTTTAACCCAAATCGTGTAGCGTGTGAGTTTAAGTGCAATAAAAAACGTCTAACGTATAATAGATGATTGGGCAATGCTGGAATATTTAACACATATTTTAGTGAAGTTCGAAACCTTCAAGTTTGTTTAAAAGCGAGATGGTAAGTGAAGCTCAGAGGCAAAGGGAAGCATTCTCCGTTGCAGAACTGAGTACAGGAATACTAGAAAGGCTTAATTTATAGATCTAACGGATTCTTACTGCAATCTTGTTGTGTTGTTTTTCCAACTAACACTCAAGATAACATAACATATAAACATTTTTCAAGATGTAAATTGTAATGAGTTTTCAGTTGGATTCCAGGTCTCTGGAAAGGCTTTTTACATTAAAGAAATGTCAAGCCTATTTGCATTGACCTGATTAAACATTCCATTTTTATGTTTCAGCTTACGTGCTGTGTAATAAGTAACAATTTTAATTATTTTATTTATTGTTGTATCATAAAATGCCACTTCATCCTGCAGATGTCAAGATGACCTTGTTTGTGTTAGATTTATCATACATCAGCTCCGAGTGTTTACCTTTACCTTTCCATCAGTGCCCTTTTTGCTAACATAAAAACCTGACAGTATCTTTGAAATCGTGAAAAATATTTATTTATTTATTATGCTGATCCAGCTTGCCAAGTTATGATCAAATTTCCGGGCGATCGCGCTCGCGCTGGTGTCTGCAAAGGCGCCAGCTAACTGGCTCAATTAGCCCGAGAAAATAATTCATTCGTCGTGAACATGCTGTAATAAGCTTGTCTTCATCGGTATATCCAAGTGTGTTGGATACATCATATATGTACAGATAAGATAAGGAGACCTTGTTACGTTTTAGACAACGTTTTGCTGTCTGGTAAGGAACTGGTGTTGGAGAAGACTTTATCTAAGGAACAATCTGAACCGCAGAGTGACTTAGGAATCACGGTTAGATATTCTGCCTGCATGCGCTTCCAAAATTAACCAAAAGATAATGTAGATCTTGTCTGTCACTTATGAAGGCAAAAGTTCAGGTACAGGTGACATTGCCAAGTAAGGACCGTTGGTAAACAGTTTTGTTGGCAAGCGTGTTCAGAATCTTCATCATTGGCTGAACACGTACAGCTGAGAGTCTGACGTGGGTTGTGTGGCTCTAGGAAGATTGTTGCGGTAGTGAGACACAGTGTTAGCTGAGGTGCTATGGTAAGCTAGAACACGTGATCCGCTGTCGGTTATCTATCCTTCCCACCCAACAGAGAATCTGAGTAAAATCCTTCTTAAAGGCGCCCTAATGTGATATATGTAAATGCATCCCCTTGTTTACCGGACTCTGCTAAGGCTATGTCCACAGTGAAGGCTTAAGCACGGGAAAAGTAGGTCAAGTAATAATTCTAATATCAGAAGCCCAGGTTGGATTTACTTGACCAAGGATTGATCACAAAGAACGGTCAATAGATTCACTAATAGAATGAACTAGTTACACAACAGATCTACTAATTGGTCCTGGTCACTTGTTTCCTTTCCGGATGCTGAACTGGCAAGAAGGCTGCAGAATTCTGCTGTGGGCAGTACCAGTCAAAATAACGCTGAGGGCCAACAGTAAACATAGAAATGATTGAACTGTTGAGGAGTTCACATAGGACAGTTTCTCTAAGGCATCTTTCGTTAATAAGTTGCCTTCAGGCTCCTCGAGGACGATTTTTGCCCCTCACATCCTAGTTCCCGGTGTAAAGATGAATCGCTAGCAATTGCGCAATTCAACATATCTGAAGTAAAAACCATGGCATATTTCTTCAGTTATTGTCAGTTATTGTCAGTTATTGCTTAAGGCTAATACTCCTGCTATTATCACAAAGGTTACACAGGAATACGACTTTACTACCGTATGACAATCTAGCTATTTGTTTCAGGCTCCTTAAAATCTGGGAACCGTTTGACAAAAAAAAACAAGCGGTAGACCTGATTTCTTGATAACAAAAGAGAAAGAAAAACCGATAAAACACACAGAAAAAGGCTTAGTGTAATTCACCAACATACTTTCTCCTTTTGATATAGCGACAAAAATTTTCTTATGTCCTAAATATATTTAATAAAAAATAAAGACGAATGTAGAATAATGAACGGCGCGAAAATTTTGTATTAACTGAGTTCGAAGGAGATTTTTCAATATCACCGTGACTATGGCCAATCACACGAAACTATTCAAACCAAATAAATGTAAGTGTTTAGTGCAATGGTTTGACATATACGTTCATGGGGTTTATATACGTCTACATATATTTGTATAAAACCGAAAGTCAGTTAACGTTAAACCAGCAACGACTCATATGACCAAATCTACGGCATTTCCGGAAACACTTTTAATGTGTATGATTGGGGTTTTGAGCTGTTTTGAAGAATATTGCACTTGTCCGAGAACGATCAGGTTATTAAGTGAGGCAAACTGGACAGAGTCTTGGGGAAACTACCACCCTTCTGCTGTTCAATTGCAATTAGTGAGTAAAGCCATAATTGCACTTATTTTATGTTCGAGGTTCATAAGTGAGGCAAGGCAGACAGAACCTAGTGAAATCCATCCCACTTCTACCAACCATTTGCAAGCGGTGAGCAAAGCTACAATTAGACTTTATTGTGAGGACTAAACAAATACTATGCCTACAGTGCTAAAAAACGGACAGGAAAGGATTGTCTTGAATAGTCAAAAATGGTAAAAGCACAAACCGTTTGCTTTGCCAACTTGGAAGACACCAAAGACAGTCCGCTGGAAAATGTAGCGGCAGTTAGTCAGAAAGGCTGGCGGTAATCTGAAAAATACACTTACAGAAACACCTCAACTAATCCTATTCCCAGTGTAGTGACATGACGAAATAATTTCTGCACACGCTCCCAACCCACAGTCAATATCAAGTTTAGTGATTTGTTCTCCGTCATCTATCGTTCTTGAATATTTACACTGGATACATTGGTACCAGACAACCTAGAGAAAAGCTGTCGAAAAGAAAAACCAAAACAAACATAAAAACCTGAAACAAACTAGGATTTAGATGAAACATTGCCTGACAAAAAGCGGCTTTTTAAAAGTCTACACAGCTTTGATTTTCCTATGGTGTAATGGCATTAGTTTTACTTTAAACTAAGTGGTTGCTCCACAACGGAACCCTACATCGGCTATGTTAAGTTTTTTGAATGAAAGAGAAGAATGGATACATAAAATGCTCCAGGCAAGTTTTAATGTTTTACATTTGTTAAGGGATTTGTACATTAATTGTTTTTTTTTAAGTATTCTCAAGGGTTACGATGAGGACAGCACTGCATTATTGTTAATAATGATAAACTCCCAGATGAGAATTCCGAAAGATGTATTATTAAGACCAAGCGGCTTCCATCATATCAAGAACTAAGCGAAATACATGAGATCTGCTCTTAAATTCGTCTAGTTTGGTCTACGTTAATCAACAATAAAATAAACAAGTAAATTATCATGAGATGTAACTATGAGTCAATTTCCAAGCTCCTAAAATAATTTGCATGTGAACGAGAAAGTGGAAAGAATCGAGTGGACAATTTAGTGATTAGACTCAAATGGATTTTCCTGTAAACACTTAATCATCACTCCAACATTGAAATGCTTAAGGCAAATGTGTCTCCAGGGCCTCCGTAGCCGAAGTGGTTAGCTTATCAGCGTGGTGGAATGACCCAAGACACTTTTACCAATAGGTTCAAGTCCAGCTACATGCTGACTTCTTCTCTGGTTGTAAGTGAGAAGGCCTGTCAGTAGCCTGTGAGTGATATGAGTTATCCATGGGCTCTGCCCGGTTTCCACTGTATTGCTGGTGTTGAGTACTGCATATGTTATACAACAGAACCTCAAACGAACGAAAACACGCTTACACTTTCGTCTGTAAGCGCTTGTCTAGACGAACTAAAGGGTTAACGGCATTTATAAATTTATTATTTCATTGCCATTAAAACTTGACGCCGAGGTACTCATGAGAAAATGTACTTTGTAGAGACAATATATATATATATATATATATATATATATATATATATATATATATATATATATATATATATATATATATATATATATATATATATATATATATATATATATATATATAAAATGGTAGCCCCCATGTACCCATTGGACACTTTGTGTTAAGATTTACAAGAGTTTTGGAGTAAATAAGGACACATTGGACCTGTGTTAGGTTTTAACGGGTTCCAACTGTTACGTCAGAAATCCATGGCATCGGCCTATTGGTTCCTAGACCAAATGTATTGCTTTCCGCCATTACTTTTTCATTTATCGGGGCCAGAGAAAAAGCTGAGCTTAAAAGGCGAACAAAATTCATTTGTCATGTCTTCAGAATTTAATAAGAGTACCAGATCCTAGGAAAGAATCACATCAAATCGAGAAAAATAAACACGATGGATGACTCGAGCGCTGCCACAAACCTGTGATTAAACTCCCAGAGCTTCATTCATTCCGCCATGAACTGCTACAGACAAGCCTGCACAGCTGCAATTGCATTTGTTTCGCAATACCCACCAAGGATATATCATATTATAAAAGTTCGCTGGGATGATATCTGGCCACAAGAGCAATGTTCATGTGATCATGTTTGTTTCACATTTGGTCATAAATATATACATGTATTATGCATGGCACTGTTTTCTTACTTTTTATTCTTCTGTTACAGATGACTTGTCGGCGCGGTGGCTTTATTTACTATAGTATATCTGGGTTTTTTGCCATTTGTTGTTTTTTCCTTGGTTATGATACTTCAGAGATGAAAAACGAGAAATGTGAAGACTCTGATGCCATCGTGAGACATGGACACAACTTGGTGAAAAGAGTAATATTAAAGGCGGCGTTAAATTCGAAGCAAAGACACGCCTGGGTAACAACTTTTCACGATTGTGTTATGTATCAAAGCTACATGCAAGGTGTAAATCGCAAACTGTAGAGCCTCATGATAATCGTTAGGCGATAAACAAATTAATCTTTAAAAAAACAAGCAAAAGACATGGTCATTGTGCGGGCAAAAGGCTCAATGCTTGCGCAGAACAAGAACAAGAACAATAACATCAAGACATGGTCATTGTGCGGGCAAAAGGCTCAATGCTTGCGCAGAACAAGAACAAGAACAATAACATGAAGACATGGTCATTGTGCGGGAAAAAGGCTCAATGCTTGTGCAGAACAAGAACAATAACATCAAGACATGGTCATTGTGCGGGCAAAAGGCTCAATGCTTGTGCAGAACAAGAACAATAACATCAAGACATGGTCATTGTGCGGGCAAAAGGCTCAATGCTTGTGCAGAACAAGAACAAGAACAATAACATCAAGACATGGTCATTGTGCGGGCAAAAGGCTCAATGCTTGCGCAGAACAAGAACAAGAACAATAACATCAAGACATGGTCATTGTGCGGGCAAAAGGCTCAATGCTTGCGCAGAACAAGAACAATAACATCAAGACATGGTCATTGTGCGGGCAAAAGGCTCAATGCTTGTGCAGAACAAGAACAATAACATCAAGACATGGTCATTGTGTGGGCAAAAGGCTCAATGCTTGTGCAGAACAAGAACAATAACATCAAGACATGGTCATTGTGCGGGCAAAAAGCTCAATGCTTGCGCAGAACAAGAACAATAACATCAAGACATGGTCATTGTGCGGGCAAAAGGCTCAATGCTTGCGCAGAACAAGAACAAGAACAATAACATCAAGACATGGTCATTGTGCGGGCAAAAGGCTCAATGCTTGTGCAGAACAAGAACAATAACATGAAGACATGGTCATTGTGCGGGCAAAAGGCTCAATGCTTGCGCAGAACAAGAACAAGAACAATAACATCAAGACATGGTCATTGTGCGGGCAAAAAGCTCAATGCTTGCGCAGAACAAGAACAAGAACAATAACATCAAGACATGGTCATTGTGTGGGCAAAAGGCTCAGTGCTTGCGCAGAACAAGAACAAGAACAATAACATCAAGACATGGTCATTGTGCGGGCAAAAGGCTCAATGCTTGTGCAGAACAAGAACAAGAACAATAACATCAAGACATGGTCATTGTGTGGGCAAAAGGCTCAGTGCTTGCGCAGAACAAGAACAAGAACAATAACATGAAGACATGGTCATTGTGCGGGCAAAAGGCTCAATGCTTGCGCAGAACAAGAACAAGAACAATAACATCAAGACATGGTCATTGTGTGGGCAAAAGGCTCAATGCTTGCGCAGAACAAGAACAAGAACAATAACATCAAGACATGGTCATTGTGCGGGCAAAAGGCTCAGTGCTTGCGCAGAACAAGAACAAGAACAATAACATCAAGACATGGTCATTGTGCGGGCAAAAGGCTCAATGCTTGCGCAGAACAAGAACAAGAACAATAACATCAAGACATGGTCATTGTGTGGGCAAAAGGCTCAGTGCTTGCGCAGAACAAGAACAAGAACAATAACATCAAGACATGGTCATTGTGTGGGCAAAAGGCTCAATGCTTGCGCAGAACAAGAACAAGAACAATAACATCAAGACATGGTCATTGTGCGGACAAAAGGCTCAATGCTTGCGCAGAACAAGAACAAGAACAATAACATCAAGACATGGTCATTGTGTGGGCAAAAGGCTCAATGCTTGCGCAGAACAAGAACAAGAACAATAACATGAAGACATGGTCATTGTGCGGGCAAAAAGCTCAATGCTTGCGCAGAACAAGAACAAGAACAATAACATCAAGACATGGTCATTGTGCGGGCAAAAGGCTCAATGCTTGCGCAGAACAAGAACAAGAACAATAACATCAAGACATGGTCATTGTGCGGGCAAAAGGCTCAATGCTTGTGCAGAACAAGAACAAGAACAATAACATCAGTAGAGCTGCTCGTCGTAGATAAAACGTGTGACCCAATGTTAAGTTATACTGGTACCACAAACACAAAAGTTGTAATGCCATAGCGTACACGGTCATTATCTTGGACTGCCTGAATAATGAATGTACCACTAAATTGCCACGTGATAAACACAAAACCCCAGTCACTGTTAACTGATGATTCTGGTGGACATGGATGGACTGAAATTGGTGATTTGCCCCAGTTTTGTCGAAGTATCAAGAGGCGATTTGGACAACAATCAACTGGTGAATGACAGTGTCATTGTTGGAACGGATTTTCTGCTAAATAATTACTTACCATTTGAAAGCGTTTGGAATCAGTGACTATTTCAACAGCCGCCACGATGAGCCTCATTTTCACCGAATGGTGACCTCATAAAGAGTTATTAATTGCATAGAGAGTAAGTGCACACCCAGAATACCATCCAGTTTGTACTATCCGTAAATTACAAGGTTATGAAAGATACACGTTCAGGCCGGTGCGATAGGTGCGTGTAACTCGGTTACATGCACCCGCAGACACACGCACACACGCACACACAAAAAACGATGTATTCTCATGGGGCAGTTACTCGACAGCGAGAGCACAACATCCATGAATTTTTTTATTCCAAAGCTTTAGATGCGCTAAGATAACACAATTCTATCAATGGTAAGCTGGCAGTCAGGACGTTCTAGTGATTCCTCCGTCTACAGGGTAGTTATCTGTCTGTCTCAGAACTTAAATAAAAAGTCCAGTACCAAGAACTAAGCATGGTAAAGGGTTTTTAAATTTTAACTTAAGTCAGAAAGGGCTGTCTGGAATCGACCCCTGTTTTTTTTACTGATTTACCACAAAGCAGGTAGAAATGCGTTTAGCAGCAGCGATTTGGGGGATATCGTACTTTATTCCAAAAGGTATTTAGAAGCACATCAATCTGTGATTACTTTCACAGCTATCAAAAATCACTCGGTCTTCTGTTTTTCACTTTATTTGTATTTGGAGTCATGCCCCTTACTGAAATGTATTCTCGGTTCTGGAAATAAATTACTTACTAGAAAACCACAGAGTCATGCAAATCGAGATGTTCTTTTGATGTACACGATGCTGTAGTCCTCCACAGACGTGGAAACGACTTAAATGCTGCGCTCATTACATAAGATGGTCAATAAGTCATTGTTAAGTTTTGATTTACATTTCTGAGAAAGTTAAGGAATGTTGTGGCGACATATGTATAGAATTATCTACAACTGTGAGATAGAAAAATCAGAAAACAGGATACTTCATTAATATTACTTCCATATTTGATTTGCTTTTTTGCGCTGGAATTATTTTTCACGGTAAATTATTGACCGCGAAATCTGCGGTCCACGCGAAAAGAACCTATCTCACAGTATTTGAAAAGGTGCTATACGTTTTTAAATTAAACCGGATTTGATGTACTATTTCGTAATCTTAATTCGATGTGATTTTTAACATGTTTCACAATAAATGGAATACTGATTACTTCTTTCTTTACAAATATAGAAAGCAATATTGTCCAATACTGCTCAAGTTCGTGGTCTTTTAGAAACACATACACACTCACACAAAAATCCTTTGTGGATGTATTATGACATTGTGTAGTTAATGCATTAATGTGTTGTTCATTTGCCGAGAAAACAATATGTACAGCTCTTTGCCAAGTGTTTTGTCAAAAAACACCTTTATCGGATCCTGCTCCTGTCAGTTCGCTGTCGATTTACGCCATTAAGGTTGTCATGTACCTGACGAGATGCAGAGATTTCCTCCCGGCCCTTTTTCCAGTTCCCATCACTTATATACATGGATCGTTAAGTACGACGTAAAAACCAAAGCATACATGCTTATATCTGGCTGCTGCTATATGCAGTATATGCTCTTATATTGGCACATGTATAGTCATATATTTCCACATGTAAAAAGCCCATTCAAGAGAAGAAAAGAAATAAAACAAGTCTTACATTTACACCGACTGATTAATTATGACAAACTACAGTGATAAATTTTGTCAACGCATGAAAGCAGTTAGAGCTGAACTAAAAATTTTTAAAAGTTTTGTCCATATAAATATCTTAAGTGATATGAGAGTGGACAAAGAAGACCGCTTGATACAATTCATAGTTAACTGCGCCAATTAGATTATTGCAGTTTTTGTACAACGATATACGATAAAAAGACGACGAAGAGTGCATATATTTGTTCCCCGTTTATGCCAACAACTGACATACAGTGAAAACAAACAATGTTAGCTAGAAAAGATAGAGTATCGTAGCATATAGCCAGCCACCCAAAACAACTAAACCAAAACAGTCCGACGGTTTGTATGAGGTTAGAACTAACACTGCTGAGGAAGAGATTCAGCCGGGCCAGTAGTGACGATTGGAAAAGATACGGTTGCTCTTTGCTCAGTACGCCGACTGCTGAGGATAAGGCTTGGCTAACTGGTAACAACTCCCACTTGACGTTGCAATTACTGGTCTCATGTTTGAAGATGGCGTCAATGCATAAATGTGATCTACAGTCACATTCTCTAAGCCCTTTGGGATCCCGAGTGAAAAGAATGGGACCTCAGGCCCCTACGTTGGCATAAAAGTTGTGTGGTCGTGTGCATAAAAGTTGCTGGCGATGGTGTAGTTAGATATTTAAACGGCATTTTTAAGAACCATATTTAATGATGTTTTTGAGCTGATTTTCGACTTTTGACTTATGTTTGATTTAGCTGCTATAAATGCCTGTTTCCTCGGTGTATTTATTTGGAGAAATAACCAATTTCATGTCCGTGTGCGGTAGATCAAGGGTCAATCCTCAGTCGGGTCACACCTTAGGCCTGAAAAGAGGAATTTGTAGCGTCCTCGCTTGGCGTTTAGCATCAAGGGGATAGTGCAACGACTAGTTGATCCGTATCAGTATAATAGCTCGGGTGAGTGGTTTACTTGCCTTTGGCAAGTCATTTCAGTGAAGTAGCACTTTATTAAAGAGTGGTGGAATTCCGTCCAAGGACAAGGAGGCACGTTACACATACATGCACTCCAAGGACTGCCTCGTCGTCATATTACTGAACAATTGTTCAGTTGGACATTAAACCTTAAACACTCACTCATTCACTCAATCACATGTCGAAAAACAACGGTTTCATGATTGTAGAGTACATGTTTTCGCCACGATATACTGCCAGTTTGGCGTTAACTCCCATCATTCATTCATGAAGTCATTTATATCCCTTAATTTCCCACTTAATCGTACGCTAAATATGTCTGTTTAACTGTTTAAGAGAAACTTGGGCGTAATTTTACAATAAAACAAAAACAGTTAAGAATGTATGATCGTCTAACCGGAAGTCCGGTTTAGTTGTTGATCTTGGGGGAATGATTGTTATTCAAGTTAAAGTTAAAAAGATTGGTAAAATTGATCTCCAGATATCGATAATGAATACCAGCAGGAAATAAAAATGTTTCTAAATGTAATGACAACAGAACATTTTGAGTACTTCTACAGTACTGACGTCTCATAAATCACATTTATTATCACTACTCTATTTTTTTGCATAAATCTTCCCAAGCCATGGTGCCAGGGAACATCTGAGTACATACATGTACACACATATGTAGGTTTGGATGTCGAATCAATTCCATAGAGAGATTTGCGTTAAGGTAATAAGGTGTTGCAATGATTCTGTTTATGGGGCTACTTTTTAAGCATTTACTTGAACAGTTAGAATAAAACCACAAGCTACGTAACCGGACAAGAGACCGTATTTAACCGAATATACATGTGAGAATTGGCCAAATACATAGATCACGTCACATTCTCTTCTCCGCCTATTGTATTGTTTGGAACATAACCGCCAGGTATTTAGCGGAGATAAACGAAAACTTAAGGCCTAAGCGTAAGCTTGTGTAGAAATGGCTAAGGAGATTATCTTAAGTTTACTTCGATTTATTGAAGAGAGACTTTCAGGATGTTGAGAAGCAGGTCAACACGTTCATTAGGTGTAAGTAAATTTCACCACAGTCCTTCAGGAAATTACTTCAGTTCTTTAAGAGCTGATATCAGTGTCGTCTGGCTGGGTGTGTTGTCTACCACGGAGAAGACGTGATTGTCAAGATACTGAGCTTAAATCTCTGAGTTAGACTACCATAGGGAATTACATACCGTCCATGGTTTGAGATAATGTGTTTTAACTCAGATCAAATTGAAATCCTTTGTAGGTTTTTTTTCGGTTAATGCACTAGTCTACTCTTTTTGTTGTAGCTAAATAAATGTTCTTTTGCAGATCTTAATTCAAATAAGAATAAATCGCGGACCATTAAGAATATTGACAAAACAAAGAAAACCGGAAGTCATATATGTGTGCACACGGCTAACAGATCATATAAATGTGACTGTTATTAACTGAGTCAATGAGGCCATTCTTAACAGAGCACAAACTGAAACAAGGTTGCATTATTCCCCGCTTCATCGTTCTCTTTCTGAAGCAATGGTATCTGAGTGGCTTTCCCCCTTGTACACGAGAGAATACATGTAGCATCCTTGATAATTTGTCTTGTCAGTTGTCTGGTAATTTCGTGGTTAGTTAAATGACAGACCAACTCCTTAAGTCTGGATTCCAGACGAGAGAAGCCCTGATATTCATTAGCCTGTTTAATGAGACCGTTTACTTGGTATTCCACTGTCTTGATACCTTAGGTGACACCTGACCTTTAAACCTACATGTTGTCCCTCTATATCTGTGCTGAAGACATCAAAGTAGTCTGTAACCTGGGCCAACGGGTTATCTCGAGAGTCGTTGCACTGGATTTCCACAAATAAATCCCTAACAATAACCGTTTGACCAGTCTGATTATTTGGAGTTCAGCGTAGATTTCAATTTTATTTCAGTCACATTCCAACCCTACCATCTTATCGTAGGTTGCGTCACAGGATGACTATTCAGATTTTCTGTCTCATGCTGAAACCACCGAACATAGGCCCAGGCAGTCACACCGCAATGACACCAGTTGGAGTTTTACTTTTCGTACCCATAACGCGCTGAAATCCGCCAAAGTGCGGTACTGTGTTATCAAAGTTATGCTTTTTTTTACCACAATGAACATAAATATTCCTTATGCCAAACACGTATCTGTCGATGTCTATTTGCGAAATAAAAAAATCTCTTATCCTCGTTATTTCAACAATAGAGAAGACAAACAAGCGATAAAATTAATATGTAACATAACGTCTGAAAGGCCTCTGTGGTCATTTCTTAAGCTATGTTCTTAACATATGAAAAAGGTATACGTATTGTCAGAAAAATATGCCGTTAAATTTTACATATACATATATATCTCATAAAAGGGCGTTTTTTAACATAAGTGTAATATAAGTATAATGTAAGTGCGAAAACATTATCAAACTCAAGCCAGACCTCATGTTTTGTTCTAAACCATAAGAAGCAGTTCTAGATATTTGTGGGAAAAAGAAATGTGTTTATTCAGGTGTCTGCTCACTGCAGGTGGCAAAAATCATCCATTTTTCAGACTAACATAGAACGTTGATCCAAAAACTCTTTGAAGGATAGCAGAATATTGTGTAGACGAAAAAAGCACCAGTTTTGCGTGAAGATGCTCAATGCCACATCTTATGAAAATTTAATGAATTTTCCACTAATCTAGATGAATGCATTTAGTTACATAAATTTTGCATATAGAAGCAGGCAAAATTACGTGCTATGCTGATGTTTCTTTATATTCTTTGGGAAGCCACATAACCTCAAACTATGTTTCTTATAATTTCGCCAACGCCTGTGCTTACCTTGTTGCATGTACGAAGTAAATGGAAGAATGTATACTTATAACCCTTGTTATATACTAATCGACATCATACACCATCGTGTAGTGTCGAACACTGTGGAGTTCCAAGAAAGTAGCCTTGTGGTGCCTAATTTGATTTAGGGCCAGCCGTTTTTTACCCTTTCTTTCAATTCATCGACTTCGTCCTGTTCTGTTGATACATGGGTACGTAGAGGTTTAAAGATAAATTTTTAACCAAAGTGTCCCAGACCATGGAATCAAGAAAGGTAACAATCGTTGAAGAAAGTTAGCAAGATCGGATACTTTTCCGTTATTATGTCAAAATACACTACGCTCAGTTACGTATTGTGTATGGTGTAAGTCTGAACTAAGAACACTATCAAATTGATACCTTAAATATTTATTTGATGTACTGATTTTTGGAACGAATTTGCATCGTCTGGTTCGATTGGCTAGACTGACAAATGACGTCACTATTATCCTGTTCAATGAATATAAGTATTCGCTCTACGGCATTTATATTGCTCATTTCCAAGAAAATTATTCAAGAGAAGCGCTTGATTTGACCCTGTCTGCATCAGATTGTAGCCTACCGTGCCCTTATAGCTGTCATTGTACACCAAGATGACGGAATTCCTGCTGTGTGTAAGTGTCCGCCTGTGACATGACTAGAGCAGACATAGTCAAAGGCAGGAAACAGACGCCTGCAATTCGGAGAAAGTATCCTGTGGTTAGATCCTCATTCTACTACTGATATAAATTAAACCCACATTGTTTATTTAGAACAGTTTCCGTTTAAGATTATTTTTCCATCTTGAAATAAATTATATGGCGACAATAAAGTCTGATGTCATGATGCAAGATTGGTTTCCTTTCTCACTAGATTATTTTTTTTTGTATTTAGAAAACAATTCTTAGTGAAATTAGGGAGAATCTGTAACCTAAGCAAGTCATTCCCCATGCATATTTACAATCGAACAGTCTGAGCTATGTTAATGTGCTACGCTATCTCTGATCGAAGCATCTTGAACTGAAAAACCAGATATGCAGCAGGCGTATGTTATTACTTCTACGGGTGTGTTTTACAAATGGTCTAAGATCTGCTTTATTGTGACAGCGTCGACGACGAAGTATCACGCAGACGATCTTGTTCACGACGAAATTCGTTCGGTGTCAGACAGGTTAGATATCACCAAAGCATAAAGCCGTTAATTTCACATTGTCTGTAGACGTCTGGCGTATCTACTCCTGTGAGTTCTGGGGAAGAATTTGACCACTCAACCAGCAAGAAATTTTGTTGATTTTGTGCCGTTTTGTTTGTTTCACTTGATTTATCAGGTCACACGACATACTTTTGTATGATTTGTCCAGTGTGTGAGCGATTATGCTTCGAATATTGTCCCTACGAGCTAATACATCCCCCTAGTGTTTCCACGCGTAAGGGGATTTATTAACGTATCCTACAGCAAACTCTTAGAATCAATGCCTTTTGGTTGGATGAATATAACTATCGTTGGTTCCTTATAGACCATGTTACTTAAAAGATGACAACAAATAACTAACCTTAGTTATTTCAGAATCGGAGTGGAGACATACCTAAACGACCTCAGCCACTTTATTGTGATGTGCTTGGTGACAATTTATTTGATTGGTGTTTTAGAATATTTCACTTATTCAACGGCGGTCAGTATTATGGTTGGAGGAAACCGGGTAGACCCTGGGGAGAACCCACGGCAATCAGCAGGTTGCTGACAAACCTTCCCACGTAGGGCTCTATAATTTAACTTATAATCTGGAAATCTAAAGATGCCATGGGATACGTCATGATAGCTATAGGAAATGGAAACACGATGGCGAGTCACTCCTACCCCACTCTCATACTTTTAAGAGGCAAGTAAATAACCCGCGCCTGTTTTGGTCATTTGAGAGGGCTTACAAAATTTGTGCACTTTACTATGGCCCGAAGCCATGGTGACAGGGGCGTGTAAATTGCTACTCTTTATGGATGTACATGAAGAGCTGAGGTAAAACGACAAGAGCTTGTATTTCACCAATCACGTGTGACCATTTGCCAGTTACCATCTGTAGCTCTGGTTTTACTCTTTTTGCGTTCACGTCTTTAATTTTAAACTTTGTGTTGAATGCCTGAACGATGTGTATTGCCATTTAGTGTAGTGTTCTCTTGCATGGCGTAAACCTACGACTCTAGACCTATACTGTTCTTCTGATCATCCTCTTGTCAACATTCATGGTAAGCCTCGGACAGTGAATTTTCTGCACGGTTCCTCATTCTCGTTGTTCTCGTTGCTTTGGTGGCAATATGTGGTCGTCAGCGCTGCGTTGTGTCGTCTGGCATGGAGTTCTCTCAAGACCACATGCCTTCCACTTGTTCTATTCAAAATATTTAGACAACCCTTGTATTCAGTGACGGTGAATAATCCCCAGTGACCTTGTGGACAATATATGCATGTACCCAGTGTAATTTGCAAGTGGCATACATATGCACACAGCTGATGGTAACTGCTGTAATGGTAAATTCAAACTGTCTGGTGGCTCAGGTTCCTTTGGGCGCATTCATTTGGGATATTGACGCCCCCGGAAAACGTCGTAGAATATACAGGATAAAAACGATGTAAAATAGCATGAATGAATGAATGAAATTTACATGTAACACCATACTGCTGGCATTACAGTCATGTCATGGTGAAAAACGAGACGAGACTACTTATTTCCATAACTGTAGGTTTACGAAAGCATGTAAAGATTCGTGCTCTGTGTTTTGTCTTTACCGCTTCTTTTCACTGTTCATCCAAAAATGTTACACTGTGAAAATAACATGTACTTTTGTTTTGATTACTTACTTCGTATACGACAAACTTTCCTATAGCTTTTTCTTCTGTTGAACTGGAGATACTGTAAATAATTATTCTAGGTTTAAGTAATAGCAGTTGTTTTTATATATGGTATTATTTTACTCAAGATTGCTCCCATCATACCTCCTCAGTGATGATTATAAGCGTACGCCGGGTGGAGCGATCAGTTGTCTTCAGCTAGGCGTTTTAGATCACTTGGTCCGCGGCCTATTGTCTGTTATTGGAAAAGAACACCTACTTATTGTTCCCATGTCTAAAATTCTTGCTTGCGACAATCTATCAATTTATCAAGTCATTGAAATAGGACCTATATCCATAATCCATAACGTGAAATTATCCTTGAGTGGGTGCATTGTTGAAATATTTCTGTCAAATTATCATGAAAACTGAAAATCTATATTTTGTTCACCTAAAATGTTAACCTACATGTGAAACCTATTCTTGTAGTAACCATTTTTACATAAGCCAACATTGAAAAAAGTATTGTTTATTTTACCAGGAGAGACGAAAGCTTGCTTGTACACCGACAACCCTCCATCTGTGGTTTGGTAAACACAGGCAGTAGCCGGATGCTGCTTAATGATATAGACCGCGTCCGGTTAATGATTTTACACCGCGCTGTGTTTCAGCTATCAAGTAATTGACCTAGCCAGCTGACGCACATTTAGGTAAACCCAGTGGTGTTATTAGGTGAAACGGCGGTCAACAGCTTGGCTGGCCAACGGGACAATGATGAATGGTTGAAACTAGGAGACAGATACTGGAATAAGTAACTAAATGGATGACGGATTGATCTTCTGCCTAACGCAGTGACTTCCCTCGCTGGTGCCTAAATGGTCGTCATATGGAATTGTTGTAATGCTGTGGGTTTTTCTTGCAATCGATCTTGAACGCCATCGGCAGTGATTGTGGACTGATATGACTAGGCAGCTTTAAATATACATTTTTTTCTCTTTTTTTAAACCCTTATCAATATATGCATTATTTCTCATATATGGAAAATTGAGGCGTACACAGATGCTCATAATGCACTTCTTCCATCATAAAAATTGTAACAGAAAGTATTGAGTAGGCATGCATAGGTTCCGTTGTTTCTGATCCCATGTATTCATGTAACCGTAAACCAAACGGCTACAAGAATACGGTCAGACGGTTTAAATAAAGAAATATGTCAATAAATAAATTATTACATATACTAATACCTGTTTATTTGTTTCATTGAGATCTAATGCCATAAAATCTTTCGTTCATACAATGCTGGTCAGTTTATGGGGGAACATCGCTTTCTTAGAATGGCTGATTATGGCTTACGCTCATTTGGCAATATTGCAGCCAAATGAGCGCAAATATTGTTTTGGCCACTCTGTTTTTAAGACACATTAAGTTTAGGAGTCTGAAAAAATTGCAGCTATCATTATAAATAATATACCTGAAAATAAAAAAAAGAGTGTGTGGGTTGATAACTGATCTAAAGTAGGGAGCTTTCAAATGCGACTGTTCTGTCGACATCACCAGAGTTATTTTTTCCCTGGTCGAATTGGCTGGTTACGCTGAATCAGGAACCAACTTACCCATAATGATCTCACTGATGGTGCCCGAGATTTGGACGGCGATTTAATCTTCTCAGTATAACACTGCCAAGCTGGCTAAACGGATGATGCAATCAGTCAGAACGTGTGCCTCGGCTTGGCTTGGGGTTTCAGTTAATAGCCCATGTAACGTATGTGCGGACTTGGGAACGAAGAAGGTTGCCTGGTGTGTCAGTAATGTTTCGCCATCACCCAGAAAACACAAGCCACGAGGATGATTACCTTTAATGAGTCAAATATGAATTCGCACTACATTCTTCTCCAGTTTAGACCCCATGATACATGCCTAATTGGCAACAAAAAATGTTTCGAAATGAATGATGGAAACGTGAATTAAGCATGCCCCAAAAATATATACACTTGGGTACATAGCTGTATTCCCGACTAATGGTCCCATTCATAAGTTTTCTAGCATTTCAAACATCTACCGTACCCTTTTTTCGATTGCGGCTGTAAATCAGGATTGTTTGCCCATACCTTTCCACGTTTCCTCCGCCCATACATGTATATCTGAACACCCATGAGTGTGACATTCACGACAATGGCTTGACACACCAGTCATGGATAAATAAAGGAACCGATCTGGCTCGGACATATTCTTAATAATAAGTATGCATTTCCGCAGGTTTTCCTTTTTCATAAAACCACAACTTTAATTATATTTTTTTGTTTTTGAACTCTTAGTCTAACAACAGATACGTTTGGAGACCTGGAGTTTGAAGAAAGATGCCGATCTATATCTCCTCAGCAAGAATGTTTACGCGTACTTCCGACGTGCTTTGTACTGATCAAGGTTATATCAGTCATTGCAACCCAATCAAAAGGACCCGTTCATAACGGAGTAGAAAAAAAGTTATTTGTCTTTAAAAATCATTTTCTTTCCACTTGACAAACTTATATAATTTGGTGATTTTCTTGTTAAATTTTAATGGGCGTATAGGTGATATTTAATTAAGCAGATTGTTGTCAAATTTGTCTATGCACACAGCAAATTTCCAATATAAAGAAAGATCTTTGCAACACATATTCTACAAACTATAATTGCAGAAATGACCACGACTTATGCCATTGGTACTTACTTATAAATGAAGAAATGAAGGTTATTCGATCACGAGTACAGTACACGAGGTCGCAAAGTATTGCAGATATTTTTGTCGTGAAACCTTCTTAACATACTGTCAGGGTGAATTTGTGCGCCTTAATCCGTGTCCTGGACTCCCTATATCACACAGCTCTGTGGGCAGATTTTTTTGTGCGTTCCACGTACGTATATTTCGCAGGCGTAAGCGGTTTACGGAGCGTATATTATGTAAAGGCTAGGCTTAACATTCTTTACCCACATCTCTTTTTTCCCCCGCCAATAGTATTACAGTTGGGAGGTTCTTGCGTTAACGCACGGATAAGGGTCCCCCCTTTATGTACAGTACATTACATCTATACGTGGCAGCCGTTTATCTGGTCATGTGTTATGAGCAGCATCGCTAGAGTTAGTTTGCTCTGTTTCTCGTGGTAATTGACGATGGAAATTTTTCCATAAAATTAATTAACCAGGTTGTACCACACCTAAACCTCGGTAACATCACAAAGTCTTTTTTTTTTCTTCCCACCAGCAAAACTGCAGGTGTTTTCTGGATAAGATGGTAGGCATGTGGTGTAAACTATTCCGTTAGTTATCAGTAAAGCCAGCTCACATTTCATAAGTTTAGCTAAACTAGCCACTTCTCAGTTAACCCTCCATCTATACCCATCACTGTGGTAAGCCAAATAATCACTTCTGGTCTTCTTTAAATACCGCGCTCTCTGCTTATCCCAGAAAACCCTTCACCTATACCGCATTACATAAAGAAATCCAGACACTAGTCTGGTAGGAGAAGGTCAGTGAAAATTACCCGACGTTCCGTTAAGACGTCCTATAAAAGGACACAATGTGATAACGAAACCGAAGTGTAAAATCGTTAAATGTGCATTAAAACGGTTAAGATTGTGGTGGAATCAAAACAACGTCCCAGCAACCTATTTGTGTGTATGCTATGTTTATGTCCACGTAATATGTTGCCTACGCTTTCGAGTGTTCATAGATAGATGAATGCCATACAAATCACGGCGTACAACCCAAGTGCACATGTAGCTTTTCGAAAAGCTGGTTTATAGCGTGCAACTTGCGTGTCCTCCAATATCCCTTTGGGTGTTGCCATAGTAGGGACATGTCACTCTGTCACTAACAACAACATTGTGCACACTTAACAACTATAGGGTCATAGTGCGATTGTTGGTAGGTGCCAACAAGATCACATGTTCAGTACACAACCTCAAATAGTTGCCATGCTATTCGCTGTTGTTCTTATGAGGCCCGTAGAGTGACATAGAATGAAATATTCCCGATTTTGAACCGTCCCATAGTTCTTGATCATAAGGCTGAGAGAGGGTGCTTTTGCAAATCTACTGCTCCTTGGACTTTAGCCTATACCGTTGCTTTTAGCAGGCGCGTAACGTATATCTTCGCTACTGCCTTTTTTATAATTCTATCGGAAGGTTGCGTCTGATACGTCTCTCGTAGTACCCACGTAGCATACGTGCACTCAGTCCTCAGCAGAAAACTTTCACCGCTTCTTTAAAAGACTGCCGAGTTACAGGACATTCTTTCTTCTTTGACAACATCGGCGAGATTTTCGAGAAACTAGCATTGCAGGCAAATTTGTCTGTCAGCACTGGTCAGACGGGATGCTCGGATACTTGAAAATGGCTTTTCTTTCATCGACACACTAGTATGTTCCTGTCAGGACTTGCCATTCATTTAGTTGCTTAGATGCGCCCCTTTGGGAGCGAATGGCTGCCTGTGATTTACAGGGAAAAACTGTTCTGTATTCCTCTGTGTGGAGATGTAAATAATAGCATCTGAGCAGCTGTATCGTAGATTTCAAATGACAAAAGAGATCGATTTACACTGAAGATTACCAATAAATTAGTTTTTGTCGTTGTTTTCTTTTTACGACAAAAAGATAGCTCGTGATTTCTCTTCGTCGGCGTATGACCAGCCCATATTCCATTGGGTTGAGCACGGATACCAATAGACAGTGAATGCTGGCTCCATTCTGTGCTGTGAGTGAAGGGGATTCTCTCCTGCGGAATGGGCGTGTATAACGACATAAAATACATTGTATGCAAGAGCTACTTTTACGTTAAGCTTTGCTTGTCCCGAGGCACCATTTTAGTTATCAACTGACAACAGGTGAGAAAACGGGGCGTCTACCATACACATAGACACGGACCGAGATTAAACCAAGTTTTATCAGTTGTGCCAAAATAATCGATACCCTAGACGTGAAGCGATGTATTTCTGACCACTGAAGGTATCTGATTTGAGTTACTGGACTAAGTTGGGCGAACGTTATTCGCATATTTTCTCCGCCGCCTCCACTCTTCTGACAACGTCACTACCTCATGAGGCAAGGCTTAATGTGAGCGCTGCCTAGAGAAACACATGTAGGATCCTGCGGATGCCAGTGTACCTGAGAATGTTGAGCAATACGGGTCCGACGGAAAACCATTCCATACTGAAAACCAACGTGTCTAACAACCTCACCTCGCAAGATGCGTTCGACGTGGACACGTTTCTGCGGAATAGTATGGGTGAAAAACATTTGCCCACAAGTATTGTGATATTGTTAACAGTCGTCTATGTGATTATATTTCTTACCGGTATGCTCGGCAACGTGTCTACCTGCATTGTTGTGATGAGAAACAGTTACATGCACACGGCCACGAATTATTATCTATTTAGTTTGGCTATATCTGATGTTGTGTCGCTCTTACTAGGTAAGTACACTTACATTATTTTTGTTTCCATCACTACAAAGGGCGCAGGATTCACAGATAATTTTTTTTAGCTCACAGTCCTTACGGCACAATAGGTATGAATGCTTTGACATAAACCTGAGGAATAGATCGTATGATTACACTGCTTTATGTATGAAAAATATTTGGCACGTTTCAAACATGTGTAATAGAATGATTCGCAGAAAACTTTAGGAAATAATTTTTTTCAAGCACATTAAAATAACATGACATATATACTTAATATGTCTGTTATTTAACCAGTAATTTATACCATTGCAGTAGCACGATCTTAAAATGAGTAAGGTTATCGTCGAGTAGAGTTTCATTACTGAGTGACAAATCATTTATTCATTATTAAGTCGGATGAATATAAATCAGTGATATATTCTTTCTCATGAAATGTGGCGTATTTTGAAATCAAATATCTGTTTTCTTCTTAAGTAAACGAATTTAAGTTAAGTCACACTTCACTGGCATCCAAACGTACATTGTTACATATGTATGGCTTGGTAAAATGACAACGGGCATTATATATCTTCCGACTCCACGCCTTACTCTTATACCTTCCCTGTGTGTGTTAAAGTAATAAAAAGGTTACATGCTATGCAAGTGGTAGACATTGAACCGTCCAGAATCCTATCTGTGGAAATATCATAATATATAGTTTGGTCGGAAGAGCATTTCTGATGATTTGTCAAAAATACCTAATAACTTTCTATTGAATCGTGGTGAAAAACATATTTGTTTGCTCAGGGATGAGAATTCAACAGTTTGTAAACATATTTACGGTTGCAAAACAACTCACACATACAGCATTATTGCCGTAAAGTACACCATGAGTATTTGTTTATTGTTCCAAAACATATTATATCCACATGGTCAGTGCTGTACAGTGGAGTATGAATGAATGTTATGTATAGTTTAACATATTCTATGTATGTATGCTTATTGGAGTTAGCTCCAGCAAAATACAGGTGTGCACATTTATACATAGGTTGCTTTGAATTTTTCATACATTTTTTAACTTTGTTTTCGTATCTCTTGATGGTTAGTGCCAACCCAAAAATCACAACTGGAATATTAGACGAAATGAAATTATTTTCTGCGATAAAAACCGCCCTAACTCGGTCTGTCTCTCGGGTGACCACATATTTGGTATGGATCATTCACTTACCAAAGACCTAAATACAAGATGACATCGACTAGTTTTCTGCAAAATTAACGCAAATGAAAGTTAGATCAGGTGTTTTTCGTGTATTGGCTGATAATCCATCGTAACATACTGTTAATGCCTTTTTATTTGCGTGGTACTAACTTTCGCGGATTTCCCGGCAAACACATTTCCGACAAAATAAGTGCCATCGAATATAAAACCCACGTAGGCAATTTATTAATGTGGCATGCGTTACAGTTATAAATTCGTTAACAAGCACTAAAGTTCTAATATTTTTTCAAACTAGTTAATTAGAAATACCTAGTTAGAATGTATTCCGGCTTTCACAAATCCAGCCTAATTGGTACTCCGTCTGAGTATCGCTACATTGCGACGTTGTTGTTGTTGATTTTATGCCGCCCTTAGAGACCAACAAATCGATAATTTGTACTGGGCGCGTGTACGTGATACGATACACATACGATGAGAGGGGCTGTTTTTTATCCACTGTACTTGCCTTCTAGTCAGATCACCTTTCTGACGCGCCCGATACATCGCTTGGGGGTTTCCGCACTTCAAACTTCCTTTTCATAATGATGATTTCCGAGAAATTTACTAAAATCTGTCACAGTTCTCTCAAAGTTTCACTCACACTGCTGATGCAAGAGAATTAAACAGTAGGATTTATTTATGTCCCATTTAATCTCGGAGTGAATGACACAAATATTTGCTCACACAGCATGCAACGACTTCGTCTTCAGAAGATTAAAAGCTTAGGAGGATTAACTTCCTTTGTCTGATCAAGTTATTGTATTGTATAGATTTTTTTTCACATCTTACAGGTACATTGTTACTTGAGTGCTTGAGTTGTTTTATTACTTGACGTTTCTGTATTAAAGTTTGATTTTCGTTTATCAGCTGCCCCCAAATTTTGTTAAGATCCGCGAAAGCTGATTCCCGTGAATGTGTCTTCTTACCAAATCCGCGAAAGTTTATGCCCGTGAATAAAAAGGCCTTTACAGTACCTAAAGACCCGTGTGTAAGGATACCTCCGAGCGTTTCATTTCATGGATTTATACTCAAGTTAAACCCAACCAACTGACGCAGCATATTGTAGGACGAAGACGGGTTGAACGCTTCCGGAGTGTGGCCTGTTAAGCTTCCATGTTACACCACACGAAGTTTAGCACGGGATTGTCTTTTTGTTGTGGCAACCCGTTCCATAAAATAGCATTTGTTCTGTAGGCCATCTGTAGCACTGATACACAAAAAAACGTTTGTGATAACACCACAATCAATGCATGCTGACAGATCACGATGGCGTTTACATGATAAAAAAGACCGTTTCATCACCGCTGATGTACAATGGCCGGGTATGCCTTCATAGGATTCCACGCTTGAAATTAAATCTTCATGCGGCACAAGTTGCCACATTATGAGTGTACCGATTAAAATTGTAGGCTATTTCAAAAGCAGTAATTTCGGGATTATTGATTTGCATCGACATCTTGGTAAGTTACATGTCAGGTTATAGTCTTCACAATGTTAAGGTGGCTGTTGGAATCCGCATTCATCACACTCAGCACAATTCCCAACCATTTTGGCATGCGCAATTCCCTCCGTTCTTTGAAAGTAACGTAACGTTAAAATAATACATTGACAAATTGGGTTTTAGGTAGCGGAATATCATACTTGCACCCCATTGCATAAAAATACAGAATGATACGCGGACATTACCCTGTACGCTATGGGAGATTCTCGATGTGCGCAAGGTTCTTCACCGCTGTTTAGCACGACGATGAGTGTAGTTTCCACTTGCATGTGCAATAATGTGCATTATTTTTTTATCCAGTGCTCGCCGATGAGCACACACGTAAGTACTCTCGCGTGCTGTTGCATACAACATGCAATCGTTTTGCAAAGGAAGGCCGAGCTTTTGCTGTTTAAGCTTATTCGGTAAATATGCATAACATTTGCATCACACCTCCATTTTGCTTGCTCAACACGCCTTGTACTCTAGAACGCTTCCAATAATAGCAGAAAAGGGATTTATCATTTTCTTATTAGTTCCCCACCTTTATTTAGCAAATTGTGCCACAAAGGACATTTCCAATTATCCTCAAGATTGAACGAGAGGTTTTTTGCAGTAATCAAAATGCTAAGTTAAGCTTGATTCTCTGAGCAGCAGGTGGCATGTGGTCTGATAATGACCGCCATTTGACTCTTTAATATACATTCAATTTGAAGAGTTCAATCTCAAGATGTCGGCTCTCACTTATCCCCCACCGTGTGTATGAGGACAAGACATGTTAAGTTTAGTAGAACCAATCTCGGACGACGAACAGTTAAGCCGGCAGTGAGACATACTTAGCATGGAACAAATCTAGGAGTTAGCTGCACTTCTAGGAAATTGTTATTCTGTCTCTCAGTTGATTCGACGTCCTGAAATCAATAGAGCAATGCTCTAGGTACATTCACTTTGTTTAACCCGCGACTTGTGGCTTTTTGGTCAGAACAAACCTTTTAGGTATGGTAATTCATATCATTTTGCTGAGGATACGCGCTTATTGTATTTGTGGTGTAAATCTCTAACAATGTCGTTGCAAGGTATTTATCACCAGCACAATTTGTCCAGTTTGTTAGCATATGCTGCTGTAAACCTTAGGACTTTTTTCCTTATATTATACAACATGATTTTACGTCGTACTTAAGAATACCGTGTATGTACGACAACGGCGAGAAATATTGTAAAATGTCCATCGACCAAATGAAGGTGTGTTACATGAAGTTCAGTGGAGATTACATTGTTTCAACAATATGGCATCTTCAACCATTGGAAATGATTCTCGATCAAATAACTGGGCCTTGACTTCATAATCGGTCAGCAGGGGCTTTTTCTGAAAGGGGTCGTAACCTTACACCGGTCGCAAATATCAAGGTGGCGTATGCCGTCAGTATGCGACGTCTTCGTCGTCATATGACTGAAAAATTGTTGAGTACGACGTTAAACCCCAAGCACTCACTCACTCATGGCGATTAGGCCGGCCTCCAGGGGCTCGATTAGGCGGTTTACCACAAAGTTCGTTAGACCGGTCAGGTTCTAACTTCCTCGCATGGCGTTCGGCATGAAGGGGATAGCGCCACGACTGGTTGACCCGTATCAGTATAATGGCTCGGATGGGGCGCCTTACTTGCCTTTGGTAAGTCGTCTCAGTGAAGCAGCACTAGATAAAAGAGCGGTGGAATCCGTCCTGCTGATTGTTGAAAGTCCGTAAAAGGCGTTCCAAGTCGATAATCGCAAGATCCATTTCCAAAGTAACGTTTAACAGTAACTCCCAAAGACAAAGGTATGTAAAAAATTTTACAAATAAGAAATAAAGCCGGTAACACACAAGAGAGAAGCGGTCATCAGTTTTCAATGATGCCGAGCAGACAATGAATATTCCAGGCATGAATTCCATATCAAAGTTCAAATTCTTAGTCCGTGAATGAGTTCCAGGTCAAATAACAATCAAACAAGTATCTCAGTCGCGCTTTAATTGCAACTGTTCATAAAGGCATCATGCTGATGTAATTAGCATGACTACCTTTACGGCCCCTAGCCCCAGGTTAAGCGGTATTAGATACAGTTTGAAAATGACGAGCGTTGCAGACCCTAACCGATCAGATTGTGATTCAAAAGTAACGGACGATTACGTCTTTCCCGTTAATATGTAAAGATCTCATGTTACAAGCACGACGTTAAACCCCAAGCACTCAATCAATCACTCACTCACTCACAAAGTTCGTTACCTTTCACACCATGGCATATCTAAAAGCTCTGAGAAGTTACCACAACATTTCAACACAACATTCAACGTAGTTTTCGCCAGAATTCAGCCCGTGCAGCTGGGAATATAAAGTTGAATGTTTGTTGGAATGTTGTGCAATTTTCACCGGGGTTAAATGCCAGTGGATCAAATGTCGTGATCTTCATGGAAATTTGCGGTCGACTGAACTGCTCAGGTAGCTTTAATTGTAGTTCATTAGAGATTGCTCATCTGCTGAAGCGATATGGCATACACACCACAGCAATTGTTAGTTGCCTTAGCCAGCCGAGAATAACAAGTGCCCTATCATGGGGTGTCTGTGTGTATATGTGTCATACAGGTGACAGTTCGGATGGTGTCATAAAAAATAAAAGAGGGCCCGTTTGTTCAAATGTGTCGTAAGACTAAATGCCAGTTTTAACTTTAATCCAAGTCTTCAATTTTTTACTTAGCCCCAGAATAATTGTGTAATAGTATGTTAAATATGAACTAAATCTTCCGCAGTAACATTTGGTCTCTGTACAACTGTAATCTTTTCTGGTTTGTGTTAACATTGTAAAGATGTAATATGACTTAATACCAGTATTAACTAATACAATTTTAAACAACCGGGTCCGCCGCCCTAGTGAAATATTCTTAAGTACGACGTAAAAGATTAATCATACAAATGAATAAATATGCATAATGGTCACGTAATCAGTTTACACAACTGAAAGGATACTAGCTGCAGAAACCATTTGTTGCCCATGATTCTTGGGTCATTTCTTATCATAATGACAAATGTTCTATTTGATTCTTCTCTACAATCGTTTTCTTCTTTTCCAGCCTTGCCACCAGAGCTCTATTCTATCTGGGAAGCTTACCCTTGGAGGTTCGGCGAGCCTTTCTGCATTATTAAATCTTTTGTATTGGAAATGACATCATACGCCTCAGTACTCACCATCACCGCCTTCACCATTGAACGTTACTTTGCCATTTGCCACCCGATTTTGTCTCAGAAATTTTCGGATTTATCCCGAGTGCTGAAAATAATACTGTTGATATGGGTGATAGCTTGCTTGTGTGCCCTACCGTATCCTCTACACAGCCGGCAGTTCTACTATCTGTACCATCCAAACACAAACGAACCTTTGAAGGATTCTCTTAGCTGCAGCATTCTTCCCGTGTGGTTGAAAGGCATGAGCTACATGTTCCAAGTGTCCACTTTTGTGTTCTTCGTTGCACCCATGACAATCATCACAGTCATGTACATTTTGATCGGAATGGCGCTAAGGCGTTCAGAAGTATTGACCATGAAGGACAGTAAACTGAATACTACGTCAGCCCCTGCTTCAAAGGCTAGGAGAGCAGTACTCAGAATGTTAGGTACGTATTATTGTTTTGTGAATTGAAATTGCAATTCGTTTACCACTGCTCAGCCCCAAAAAAAGAATGTTCGAAACCACACAATATTACCGAAGGTGTGTTAGGCCATAATTCGTTCTTTTTAATGACAAGACCCATTACTGGCATGTACATTAACACCATTTGAGAACTCGTAAAACGCCTTCTTTCCATTAACAAGTGGCTCAAGACTGTGCACTTTTTTGTTCCAACCTTTTCGGTGTGCAGTGCCTTGTTACAACAGAAAACTATGAGCTTTAACGACAATTTGGAGCTATTTGCGCGGCCCGCCACAGTCTGCTATTCCCATTTAACAAGATATTTGTAAAACTACACTGGTTACATCTTCAGTTTTCCACCATAATGCTGGCCGCCGTCGTATAAGTGAAATATTCTTGAGTACGGCGTGAAAGCACCAATCAAATAAATAAATAAATAAAATCTTCAGTTTTCAGTGATATTAAAAACATAAAGCTTGAAAATATTCGCTGCAAGAAAGCTAGAGCAGAAGTCTAAAACACTTAGGGTACTTTATTTGCCCACATCTTGGCAAAATGTCTAAACCACTAACTTAACCAACTGTCGTTGACTCGGTCAATATCATGTTACTGTTGTCAAGCAATTCTATAGTTTCAAAAGTTTATGTACGCACCATCATCTTGCAAGAGCCATCACTCATATTATATAGAGTACCAAATATTTAACCGATGACCGCCTCCTCAACATGGACAAGAACATGTAGTCAGAAAATTGAGCAATACACATTTTGAAACCTAACCATCTGCCCGGCGTGGAATAATCTTTATTACTATTTATAGTAAAAATTTTAAAATTGTCCCAAACTTCTGTCCATACATACACGTTCTCGGTGGTGAAGTATACAGTCCACTTCAATTTAGTATGTCTGCATATATCACAGCTGAAACGCGGAGAGTGGTTAGGAGGCTTGTGATTCAATTGCTTGGAGGCACGAGATTTGGGTTCAATCCCGGCCTTAGTCACTTTTCGTTGGTGGCGACAATAAGCGGTCAAATTGGCCATTAAGGCAATGTTCGTTGACGAACACCGCCATTCCATAAATACAGCGAGTAATATCTGTACGTCACACGAGGGAAAGTTTGTCAGTAGCGTGTCAGATGTGTGTGGTTTATCATGGGCGCTCCAGATATCTCCTTTTGTAAAACTGATCGTTAAAGTATTGCCTCAAATTCAAACATATGAATACATCAGCTAACAGAGCTCCGCTGACCAAGCCTGTGTTCAGTCTGTGTGACTATATAGCCCCATGCTGTGATGACAAGACCATCGAACCATTTTCGGAATAACTTGAAAAATATGTTTTTCGAATAAGATAGGTTACCTGTTTCCTATCAAAATAACTTGCCTTGGACTTGGAACTCAGTTATTTTGGAAACAAAGTTTCTCTTACGAAATCCATATGTAGCTAGACATGATATGTAGCTAGACATGATATGTAGCTGTACTTGGCATGATATAAAAAGCCTGTCAGGTAATAGATAAATTATCACTGTAGGTGTTTATATCCTGGGATTAATACTGGAGCCGTGTAACGTAATTTTCTCGGAGGGACGTGCTTTATTCCTGTTTTGATCGATTTGCTTTCCTGTATTCTAAGAGCAGTATCGTTTCCTGCATTGAAATGCTTATTCGTTGTTTTGAACCTGTTCATGGTCCCAAGAAACTTTCTAATTTTATTTATTGTGTTTTGAGGCCTGAGACGTGTCAAATTCCGAAGAAATGAATGCCAGAGTGTGTCTGTTAAAACATCACTTTAAAAGTAAATGTTGTTTGGTTACATTCGCCAAACATAGCCTTTGGCTTCGTGCATGAGTGTGCTGCAAACACATCTATGTAAGCCTAACTAATTAAAAGAAATGTTTTGAGGATAAACTTCGTGTCCTGGAACAATTTATCATTCGAATTTATTTGTTGGACTGTTTGCGCAGACAGTGTATTATAGAGGCCCCTCCAGCTATGGAATTGCATCATTAACATGGAAATAATTGTATGATGGAATAATGTTTGACCGGTACCCTCCGACATCAAAGCCTCCAAAAGATGATGATCCGCTGATCAATTAGCTTAGTTAACTGACACAACCTGTGTAGAACACATGCGTGTGATAAGGTGCAGCCCGCTGGCAAAGTTAGTAATAATCAACAATGATTTACGCATTGACCCTGCGTAATGGGTTACGGCTGGAGTAATGCATACCGTGGGTGTTTCGTGCGAAGGCACTCAGAACATTGAACCTGTCTATGTGAGTTGTGTCCTGCAATGCCGTACACGTGTAAATATTCGACTGGTGAAAGAATGTTGCTTGTGAATCATCCAGAACGCCAAGTGAAGACAGCGCTTGAAATCTTGTAAGGAAAAACGCAGCGGTAAAATTGCAACTACTGTCATGTTGCCGTTCGCATTGGACGGATTCGTGTACATTGGAGGAATCTGTTTATTTTTATCATTTTATAGCGTCTTTTGCCTTTTTCATGGTTCACTATAACGCAATAACATCTAAATATTGTAACTACATTCACAGCGGTTCTTGTACAAATGGCTTTGAACGCATAATTTCTTGAACCAACAGGGATTTATTCCTGTTTTTCCATTGCTCTCATTCGCAGTTTTCCAACGTTGGATGGTATGATGGTCTACGATATGAGGAATCGATAATTTGGTCATAACGCATTGCCATTATATCGCGATTATATCGCGATGTGATTGTTTAGAGATAGCGAGAGCTAGTGTGATATCGCAATGTGATTGTTTAGAGATGGCGAGACGTAGTGTGTTAACGCCATGTGATTGTTTAGAGATAGCGAGATGTAGCGTAATATCGCCAAGTTAATTACAAATACCTTTAGCCTTTTCTAAACACATAGTCTCTTATCTTATAGACTGGTCTTTTATCATCTTAAACAATATTCATGAGTATTAAAGTCTACTAATTTTGAAGAAAATTATCAAGCCCATTGTGGGACATCATAGTCTCCACTATCTAGCCATTCATGAGTCCATCCTATAAACGTTTGATTGCTTTCATGTATTCTGATTAAACACAGTCGATCTGACATTTATGCTTTTTGTATTACAAAATAAACTTATGAGAATATATAGACCATTATAGTCATTGTTGTTACATGGTGATCGTAAACAGTTTCTTATTAATACGTCTACCCTGGATATTGCATCTTCCAATAAAAATATTGGTTGATTATCTTTTATACAACCCAGAACTTTGAATACGGGGAAATTTCCACGTCGGGCGAGCAATTTACGGCTTGACTTATTATGTTAAGTCGTTCTTTTTTGGTAATTCCAATAATTGCGTTTCCCTTATTTCGATATGGCTCAAATAAGCGCGTGGTTCCTGGGCATTCTAAACCCACGGGCATAGCCACAATACAGCTATAGGCCTACATCTATAGGTCCTTGTTATACAAAAGGCCATACATTGGTTGTTTTTTTGTGTTAATTTTGTAGTAAATGGAAAATAATCTAGCCTAAAATAAGTGTTAGTTATTTTTACGAGCGCTTACCAAGCATGCATCAGCAGAGATATTCCTTCATAAATACACTTTATTACTTGTACAAAGCTTGATTTTCTTATACTATCTGTTTCCAAGCTATCCTGACCTTGTGTATAACGGAAAAAATGTTTCAACAGTTCAGACAATGACGAATGTGTTGGATAGAATACGCAAATTAGATTATTCATTACCACAGTTCTGTCAAATTGAGCTCGAGAGATCTGAGGCGGGGCCCTTTGGTTGCTAATGAGTCTGCCGGTGAATTAGCTGTTACATGACAATCAGGTAACAGTTTAGAGAAAGTGAGAACTGTGCGTGTCTATCTCCCGCATCGGAAACAACCTTTGATACACCTGTTGTGTTAATGAATATTACAAGGACTTTGACAAGTTTCGCCCCAGGACGGCCGATTACTCACAGTTAGTGCTGCCCGTCAGGTGATTGGGATATCTGTGAGTTGAAGACGAGGTAATTGCCTGTCCACTTGATGTGGTCGCCTTAGATCAGCAATTTCCAGTAAGCCAATATAACACTTATAATGAAGGCAATACGCTGGCTAAGCACTCACTCTTGTCATTGGCCAAATCTAGACGTTTCTCGCGAGTAGGCGCCTTTAACGGGCGTTCACATGATTAACGACTAGACTGCCCACAGTGGCGCAGTGGACAAGTACCGGATCAGAGTCAGGCTCGGAAAGAAGAAAAAATGGTCAAAAATAAGACAGTGTTACTTAAGTCTCTTACTACCTAATAACCCATGAAGCACTGACAACTCCGAACTGACGTAGGAACACCTACACAACGATCCATAAAACACTGAAAGTTGCTTAAACGGCTACTTTTTTTTTTTCCTTTTGACCATGAATTAAAAACCGCATTTCGCAGAATTCGGCAAATTCCAAAGTCAGTCTGTGAGTCGTGCTAAGTGCAATTCCACGTACCGGCACATAACTGGAGAATGGATTTTTGGCGAGTGTTTAATAATGATCACGATTAATCTTAGCAAAAACCTCAGATCTGAACTGCAAATGAACGTTAAGCTATCTTCTGTGAATTTTATTTCTGATGACCCCACATGGAAACAAATTAGGTGGATTTGTACTAACGTAAGTTTATAACAGTGTAACACGTTGACTGAATATTCTATATCTAAAATGTGTAAGCGCATGCTTTATGCAAAATTGAAACATGTCAATATATAATAAGCAAATAGATATAACGATACAAACAGAGCGTCATTACTTGCACAGTCGTCCCTGCATGTATTCCGCATTGCTAACGGTTTACAAACTTGGCAATCATTTAAACGCTTGAAGACAAATGATAAATTGATCCAGACAAGCGCATGTATTAACGTATAGAACCCTTACCATCAGTTTGCACTGCTGCGGGACTAGAGTACTTGTTCTTCGGTGATAGAGTCAGGCAGCCATCACTAACACCCATTTTTCAACAAGGCACTGACCTAGCACGCTCAGCCATTGATTTATGGTTATTGTAAAATCGTATCGGCTTGAAACTTAAACTTTCCACGTAAATTCCCTTTGCCACTTTCGTCCAGTGTCATTCTCACCTTTACCAATTTAAGTTCACCAACAAAATAAGAACAGAAGAATCTGTTCCCTCTTCTGCTGCCTGCAAATGGAATTTCGTACCACTGAAATAGAATAAGGAAAAAAAGCGTCGGAAAAAGAAGGACACTACCGCTAATGCGATGAATTCTCGTTTTAGGGGCCGACATGCTGCTTTATTAGTTTGTCGCAGGCGCATGGCACATTTTGGAAAGGTGTCCGTATCCATCATTACATCTCTGTCGTCTGTATTGATTAGCCAAATCACAGACATGCGCAGTGCAAAAAGTCTGGTCAGATCTCTCTTGTGGAGGAAGTAGCAAGACATGGGGGTCAAGGGGCCCGAGAGTGTAAATATCAAGAAAGTTTAACATCATGCCTGATTGTGTTTATATTTATAGTTGCAATAAATGCTCAACTTAGTACTGTGCTACTAGCATATGATACTACGGTATATTCTTTACATATAAATCACCTGGGCAGCCTTCAAACACGCCATGATATGGTCATGTGATGAGAACAGCCCTTAGACGACTGATCTAGTGAGTTCTGATGACCAATGGAGTAACGCGTTCGATTCCGCCGTGAGTTATGACGCATGTGTGTTGCCTGGCCAGGTGCACTGGTTACCTGCGAGCACAGTACGCTTTTACTATTATCACATAACCGTAGTACTCTTGAGTGTGGTCAAAATATCTGTATATTTATTAAACTAAATTAAATATAAAAAAAATTACATAAAATCTGACTTCCTCTTTAGGGACTTTTAATGTGTTACATGTACATAGAAATACGATATGGCCATCATTATTATTTTTCAATGGTAATTCATATCGACGTCCGTAAACTTCAACGTATACTCCGCAGTTTCTCCGAGCACAGTTCACAGTGCATTATCTTAAGGGAGTGTCTATGTAAGTGCACTGGCACTAAATGCATTGGCACCAGCCATATTTTGGTTACATTTCAAGGGTTGTCATGTTGGCGGCATTGTTTGTTAAGGCTGGGATTAAATGGATTAAGGAGAATCCACTAAAGGACTGTTTGTGTTACGCAAAGATTTAATCAGTTCCGTGAAACAAAACGGGCCTTGCATTACACACTTGAATGTAACTGTAGCTGATCGCCCTACTATTTTACATGTCTCACTGTCCATATTTTTAGAGATAACAAATTATGGCTGATGAATGTAATTTTGGTCTCACCTCTTATTTGGTGGATGCGATATGTAAAACGAACGAGTCTTTGCTATGGTTTCATTCCAATTATAAACAAGATTTTGTAATCGAAAACAGAAAAGAGTGATGGACACTGAAGCAAATAATTTATAACTGGGTAATCACATGGAATTCCTTGATTCACTTGTATCAATAACTGTCGTGGAAAATTAAGTTTAAAAAGGATCTTGGCCTCAAACTAATATGGATTTGTGTGACACGTTCTCTTCTTTTCCTTGTAATGCGAATCAAACACAATACACAACACAATTAGACACTGATGAGAACAAGAAGAAAAATACGTGTATAATGCTAGAAAAGTGCTACAATGCAGGCATAAAAATCGTTTTCATAAATTTACATTTTGCCAGGAGATTCTGTCATTGAGTCGCCAATCTCAGGTCAAGAACTTTTGAGCCTTTTTACAGGTATTATCTGGCACCAGTTAAACACAACAGCCTACGCGTTTCCTCTGATTTCTTAAACTTAAATATTACTTTCACGCTGTACTACTTTCAAATTAACGAAAAACTTAGAAAGAGGCTATTTTGATTTAAATAACAAAAGCGATTTCTCAAAATTTTTTGTAAATAATTACACATGTGAAATGCTTTTCTTCCACGGCCCCACTGATGATGCATCTAAACAAGGGTAGTTTAGTTGGGTTTATGCAGCCAACAGTTTATCTTTACAGCGCATGCGTGTTAGAAACATGTGGTTTCTGCAGACGTGGATCCCCTTAATGATAATTCATTTTATTATCAAGCGGTTGATTGTTAACTTTACTTTGGCAATGTCTGGTATACCGAGTTAAATGTAACATAAACTGTCGGCTAAAAGAAACATTACAAATTTACAAAAAAGCTTTTTAAACCAGCCTTTTCAGCAAATTAATACCTAATTATTGTAGGAAAACATTGTACAAAGCATATTCCCATATGCAACAAGCGTTATATACGCCCACACGAATTTGTTTTGAGACAACGAAGAAAGTTGAAAAATCACGTGACCCATGGATGGCTGCTACTGCACATGTAAATAAGTGTGTAAAAACGTTACACATAGTGTGCTGGACTTGCACACTGACTAAAAACCACCAAAGTAATGCCTGGATTGACTCCAGAACAACGCGGGAAGGCCTTGGGTATGACATTCATTGCTGGGACCTTTGGCTGCTGTCGTGTAACGGTCAAACTTGATGCAACGTTACACACAGACAGTGCAGACATCAGACAGGCCAAGAACAGGCAGGCCTAGGGTAACTACGCCTAGAGAAGACGGATACCTGCGCACCTTACACCTGAGGATGCGCTTCCTGACAGTGACGGCATCGTCAATCAATGCCTTAGGACACAGGGTCAGTCGGCAGACCGTGTCCAGGAGACTCATGGCTCACGGAATTAGGGCCTATCGACCATTCAGTGGGCCATTGTTGACAGACGAACATCGTCGAAAAGGTTGCGATAGGCTCGAATTGTACGCCGTTGGCAGCGACGTGATTGGCAAAGTGTTGTTTTCACGGATGAAAGCCGCTTCTGCCTGTTCTGAGCCGATGGCAGACAGCGAGTTTACCGTCGAAGAGGCAAACGAACGGCTGCATCTTGCGTCCAGGAGGTGGCGGCAGTTCTCTTGTTCACTAGGAAAGCGATTTGAGGGCTGCTTTGTCCGTTCTTACTCAAGACTTTCAATATCTCAAGTCATTGATCTTTTCAATATATTAATCTTCAGTCATCCTGTTTTTTGCTTTGGCAAAAGAAATTAATTTGAACTTTTCTTTTGGCCGTCAGTTTAGTACATGGGGTACGTAATATTCACAGTGTACTGTATTTAGTACAAATTTCATCTCCACGTAATATAGAGACAAACAGACATACAGACAAAACTTATCAAAGAGTCTAGGTTTTTATGTAACTTTGAGGTTTACGTCGTGCATAACAAATTTTCAGTCATATGAGGACGTTCATATGAGGGGGGCATCGATGTGTGTGCGTAAACTGTCTTCTTTAGACAGGGCAAGTCCATGTGGCCAATGTGCTCCTGCCACGGAAGTATCATATCGAAGACACCAGATATAACACCCCACCGAGTCACATTATATTGACACCGGGTTAAATTGTCGTGTTTCCTTGCTCCAATCTCTCAGTGCTGAGCCAAGCGAGGCAGCGGCAACAACAACAGATAGTCTAGGGTTTGCAATGGGTACAATAAGATTTCCTGTTAGAAATTACTCCAAACGACATACATATTCCTCCAAGCATTTGGATAAGCATACAGTAATACCTATACACACATACCGCATAAATCTTCCATTACATTACTCACGTACAAATTACAATACATGAAAATATTTATTACAAAAAGCGGGGATTTATTGACCTATGGTTCAAATTTTACAGTGATATAACGTACATTACACAGAAATTGTACTGCATTACAGGTGAATGTTTCATTACTGGTGTATCATTTTATCGCACGGTGTAACAAACGCCATCACTTCCATTGCCATGACAATGTGGTGTACAATATTTGATTGTAGCTGTGATATCTGCCATATATCATTAATGCACTCACGATGGACCTGTGCCAATCTCCTTTCAGTTGCCGTAGTGGTGGCCTTCTTTCTGTGCTGGGCGCCGTTCCATACCCAACGGTTGATGACGGTGTATGTACAACCTCAAGACTGGACCGAACAATTGCTCAACATCCAAACTCATATATTCTACTTGTCAGGTAAGGAACTAAAGACTGCTCTTGGCTGACTTGATTTTCCTGTGCAATTCGAGGTCAATCTTTTAGTCCCATGGTCGGCTTTTCTCACCAATGTAATGGGTTGTTTGTTCTCGAGGTGGCAGATACATCGTCGCTGTCAATCGCAGTTTCCAAGCCAAGAATCTAGTTTTCTCACCGGCGGTGAGGCCTGATTGTCCAGTATCAGTGGATCGAGAAACACCTCTGTTACTGTCAACATTTGATGGAACGCCCCATGTATCAGCGTGGAATTCATTCATTCTCATCCTGAAGACATCGAATATATTAGTCTGTTACACAATGATTCCCGCCGAGACATGCGTGTACGATATGGGAAATGCAGATGACAACCTGTCATATTAAGAAATGCACAAATGTACACAATGGTGAATGTCAGTTACTGCAGGTGGCAGTTTGAATTCAGCTTGCTACCAAGTAATACTCTACCACAAAGTTCTAATGAAGGTGACAGTAATCATTCTGCGTGGTCACTCGAGCTCACCAAATGATAATCACGTGCAGCTTATCGAATTATCTCAAATTCCAAGGCCATGGAATTATTTATTGTTTCACCAGGGAAAGATTAACGCGCTATTTATAGCTTGCCGATCTTCTTATCTGGTTAGACTGGACTAAATATATGGCCTTAGAACTCTATTAAACACTGCACTACATCAATGACTTAGTAAACCCGCCGGACATGATCTCACCGAGCCAATTTTTTAAATTAAATGCAGGTCTTTTGAAAGCGTTTACGTGTGCGTGCAGTAATACCTACTGCTTAACCCATAAGCATATCCCAAAGCACATCCTTATTAATGATGATAACAGGAACGGTGATACCTTTAGGTAGGCTTATTATGCTTGAATCCCTGGATGTAAAATATTTAAACATTTAGTACGTTGACTGATAGGCACACCAGTCGGTTATATCCCTTTAGGCGTTTAGCGCGTGTTCACGCAAATAACTTTAGTTATATGCGAAGATCTGCATTAGCGTTTGGATGGTATACTCTGGTGTAACAGGATGTGATTCAGAGATCAATAGTTTCTCTTAACCATCGCAGTAAACAGATAATATTTACCATAAATCGCCATGGAGCTGGGCTTTTCACAGGTCTAGTCCCAAGTTTATCCCTTCAATTTTAAAATTGGTCGTGTCGTATCGCTTTAAGGTTAAGGCACTGCTAACTATTAAATTCCTGTCAGCGAACCAAAGGCCTCTGAAATCAAGATGCCATACCGATGTCGTTGACCTATTCATGCAGACGACAGGAACGGTATAAATCGATAATGCATTTGAACTGCGGAACGAACTGTCATCTGCATAGGGGGGGGGGGGGGGGGAGTTACATCAGCATTCCTAAATACAACGAGTATGGCCAACAAAATGCCTGCTCGTAACGATTAACTATATCCATGTGAGATGTATATGAAAACTGAAGGCTGAAGAACCACCCTTATACCGATTTGAACTGGTCAGTAGAATACGTCCCTGTGGTTTACAATCAACTTGCCCCTTTGTGAAGATACTTGTCGTCTAATCGCTAGCACCCACGCGGTCTTGCTGCAGTCTTGGCCTCGGCCAGGATATCTTCAAAATCCCACTGCTTCCATTGTTCTCGTGACCTTGCTGACAATAAGTAATCTCCATCGCCCCTGGTGTCGTTCAGTTCGTTTTACATTAAGTTTATGGATGTGCTTAGCATAAGCTGGGCATACACTGGTGCTTAAGGTGACACATGCGCAATTCAGGCAAATGGGTCCAAGATTTGCTTCCGAACTAAAGAGTGAAGGAACACCGATTGGATAATACTGCCATACGGACATTTTAGGTTGTTGGTGCGCTATAAATTGCTGCACTGTTAGTTTGCACCTAGTCAAAATATATCAGAATTTTGTTTGTTTGGATAGAACTAAACACTTTTTTGCCAGTATTACTTCCTACCCCACTAGAGGTTACAATGATAACAAAATGCTATGACTTAACTTGCAGCAACCACAACTCCAAAAAATAGTGGTTATGCTGGGTTGATTTTTGATATGTTGTGGAGAAAAGTGCAGGTTACACGTGGGTATGTTATTGTACCACGCGAACGTTAGGACATATATATTTTTGAGGTTGAAGTTGAAAAAATTACTACATAAACAGTAAGGAAAATCAATGCACTCATGTAACCTTAAAGACCCTCTGGACTCCACGAGACTGTAGCTTCGGCTCCTAAGCGCCCGTGTATGCGAAATAACAACTCGACTCAAATAAAGTTGCTCTCCTTTCTTTACATGTATCCCCGCTATGCTTAAAACCGTATTGCGATCAACGACTTGGGCCAACTCCGTAAGACCAGTTGATTTGAGTATTGAGTTACATGTAGCTCTCGTTTATGCCGAGCTTTATGTCAAACGGAAACACTTTGAGCTCGCTCTCTGCATTGCAGCTGCACGGGAGGGTTTGCCACTTACTCGCCAAAGGAAGATGGCTTACTCTGTGCGCTCCGATTTCCCTCCAGGAAACTAGCCCTTCAATTAATATAGCAATATTGTGATCGCAATTATGATAATGCCACTAGCAGTGCTATGGTCAGAAACTATCTATTCATGAAGTATCTGTTTTAAATTTTTTTTCTTGCGAATGGCGAATAAATGTCATTCAGATAAACAAATTAGCATTTCATTTTCATTTCATTTCGTTAAGCAACATGCAAATAAATAAATTACTATATAAGTATGTTAATATAAACCCAAAAATTCTAAGCGGAAATAAGTTAACATAAACAAATGAATCATATAAAAGACTTTACTTTGAATTGTTTGACTTTAAAGGAGAAAAAATGTACTTTTGTGGAAAATTAAACGATTAAAATAAAAGCAATGTCTATACTTCGTGTTTTAAGGTCAACGCTAAAAGCAAAGTAGGCATGACTAAACTTCTGGTATGAGGAAATAGTGCGTCTAAGCTTTTGTCGGTGGGTTGTAATCATTTCACCGGAACTCTCTAATGTGTAGAGAGTATAAAAGCAGTTGGACTCAAACAGTCACAGGAAACAAGGGTTTTTTTAATTGTCGATGGGAAGATTGGCAGTTGGTTTAGCATCGCCGGCCTGAAGTACCACATCGGCTAAAATACGATTATTTTACGAGACGAGACACGATTATTAAAAAAGCGTAGTAATCGATTGTGACTTTATTGTCGCTCTTAGGGTGGCTGGGTTGATGGCTATTAAATAAAAAAGAACTGTTATATTTGCTTTATAAGTACATGTAGGCGAAAGTGCGTGGAGGCGAAAGTTAACTGGGATGGTAAAATGGCAAGCGGTTTCCTGTGAAATTGGCATTGCCAGTAACTTTAAAGTAAACCACCCCAGAAGAAAGTGTCATGGATGCATTTTACCCATAAGAAATAAATGTATAAAAATGTTAAAAAAGCAATAATTTAAGATACTGTACCAAATATGGAATGTGGTGTTCAAAATGATTTAGAGTACTGTAGGGCACATAGACCCGTAGAATGTTGGCAATTTCACTCATTGATGGTTATAGTAATTTCATTTACACCGACCATGACAGAGGGTTTAATTAAGATACATTCGATTTGCACCCTGCCTCGTGCAAGAAAATGTCCCTATGGAATTTGGTACTAAAAGGGCATAGGGCTCTCGTGGAAAGTTAGTTATAAATTGACTTCCAAGTGCTTTTAACAAAAATTACGGCTTTCTAAGAAACCCTTCCTTTTCAAGGCCACCGTAGTATAGAATAACAGGCAATAGTCGAAATGTAAATAATTGTTAAATACCAAAATTACACTACTTTAGACATAGTTTACTGTTCGAAGGGTAATATCGCTTATTTCAAGTATGTTATGGCCTCCTGCAATTTGTGAAGACCCCGTGTTAGGCCAAAATCCGGTCAGTGGTGAAAAGATTAGGCTTAAAACCACATTTAGAGATAGGTAAATAGCCCAATGCTCCAGCGAATACTCGCCTAGTATTAAGTACAGATTGACACTTAAATTGTTGTGTGACACTTAAAAACGCATTATCATATATTATCATTACCTACCGAAAGGAATGGTGTAGGTTAAACGTGATTCTTAACGCTCTATTTCACGGACCAGGTCTCCAGTGACGTGTCTCCTTAATGTGTAGCTCAAAGTAGTCTTAAATACCCCCTCGTAGATCACTCATCTAGTTACCTTGCTTTGGAGAGCGGCTTCAATCGGTTCACACCGGAAATACTAAACTGCTCCCGCATCTGTGCCCTGGTTATCTAATTGAGATCAGCTTGTTACTGGTCAATTAGAATGGCAGTAAAAGCAGGAGTTGAGGATAGCTAGAGGGTTATTTTAGAGCAGGTTCTGTGCCCTGGTTCTGCTCAACCACCCCATCAGTGTCAGATCGCCGGGATAACGTCTCTCGTTAAACCACACTTAATCAACGAGAATATTGTCACGTTATTTTTATGAATACAGAGTAAATTACTGGAGACTGCACCGAATAAGTTTATTCATCCTATAACAAAGTTAAGGGGGATGGGGAAGGGGATATAATTTAATCACTGTGTCTGTCCGTCTGTCTGTCTGTTGACAAGATTTTGTCCACGCATCTTTTCATAAAATACCACACCGATATTACACTTCCCCAAGACGCATGCATTTTTTTTATGCCGTTCACATTAGTATTTACCTTCTGTAGTTACTTCTATTGGAGTTCACATGCCTGTGCGATTAGATATGTAAATAGTTGCTATTTAAGCATTTACTTGAACAGTTGAAATAAAGCCAGAAAGCCCGAGATTAACACTTAACACATTTTCGCCGTTGTCCTAGGTTTAATCTCTATCCTGTAGTCTTCCATTTTTTACTCCTTTGAGAATTAATATGTGACGAACTTATACAAGACTAAACGTTATGCAACGTTAGAGTTTAAGAATGAATGTTCGTTCTTGAAAATCAATTTTAGCAGGGTAATTATTACATTACACTTGCCTCTAAAACAACCAGTGTTTCAAAGCTCACTGTTACTGGTAACATATTTTTATACCACCATTGTAATGCACTTGCAAATGTTCAGGGAGACCTATACTTGCCTTTGTGTCCTTGTCTAAAGTCCAAGTCGTAATATACCATGCAACAACAGCCAGCATTTTGTGGGATTTTCCGTCTACTATGATTCTAAACGTCTGGGCCCAAAGAATTACAACTGTTCCCCATGAAATCATTTTAAAACGTTTTCTCTGTCTTGACCTTTCTAATATCTCTTTGTTTTTCTTCGTGTCCTTTTTTTCAGGTGTGTTGTATTTCTTCAGCTCTACAGTAAATCCTATTCTCTACAACTTGATGTCCAGGAAATACCGACATGCCTTCAAGAGGACTCTATGTAGATGCTGTTTTGGCTCTAACCAATTGGGAGACATTAACTTTTTCAAAACCAGATTTTCTACGGAGAGATCAACGACGGCTTATACGAGCTTACGAACCTCGTCCAAAGAAAGATTAAAGATATCCTCTCCTGACGGCGACAAAGCTGCGGTGTCAAAGCTTTAGACCAACCTGACGTCTTTAAATAACACATTGTGCCATGTCTCGGGGTAGTTAAACTAGGAATTCCCCAGACAAAGAAAAACAAGTTGAATTTCAACTTAATGGAGTTCGGTGTTTTTCCGACAGGCTATTTCGTTCTCATTCAATTCGTTAAAAATACGCACGGTTAAAAATCATGTTTTTCAAAAGCATTCATATTGATTTCGGCTTTTTTGACAATGCTTTCTTTCCATGTGTCCCATTTCGCTTGCATAGGCCTATTTTTGAAAAATAGGATTGGCACTGAAAATAGCGAAATCGTTCAAAGGCAGGCAACTTTAGAAATGTAGTGTTTGACTTTGTTGTTCAATAACAATAATATTTGGAGCAGTTATTTGCTTGTTGTACTGACCATTGAAATATACCGTGGGAACTATGAACCATTGTGAACGTTTTCACCATATTTCATTCTACGCCCTTTTCGAGTTTAGCAGATGTGATGTTTTGTTGCTTTCTTAAAGCTACACTGTAATGTGGATTAAAGAAATAGTATAAATCGTCTTTTGTCCAATCATTGAGTGACTCTGAATCTGAGGCTTCTTAGGTAAGATGTCTGCCTACTAAATGCACACTGATGTATATTAAATGAAAGAAAAGGACAGAGATAAACTACTTCAGGTGTTGGCGAGTTAACTAACACATCAAATGACCATCGCCATGGTTTTGTGTTAAACTGATTCTAACTTAACATGCATGTACTGTACATTTTTAATTAAAATCAACTGAATGACCACTAACACATAGATGCAAATCGTATTACATAAACTGGCGATTATTTTTGGTGAAATTGGAAAAATGCTTTGATTGTGCTCGAAATTGTTAATAGGATATGTGAATCGACATATAGTCGTATTATTAAGAAACTGCTGATTTCAAATTTGTGCATTCTTTCAGGGGTCTCCATTTTTCGCAGGGGCCTCCGTGGCCGAGGAGGTTACCACACCAGCGCGGCGCAATGACCCAGGAATCTTCCATCAATGCAGTCGCTGTGCTGGTTTCCTCTCCATCTGCAACCTGCAGATGGTCGTGGGTTTCCATCGGACTATGCCCGGTTTCCTCACATGAGTTTAAATTCATTGGAGTTCATTTGAAAATAATTTATATCATCCACACGGTGTAAATGGCATACATCTTCTTTGTATTACATTCTGTTCATTACACAAGTCAGGAAAATATGCATGATGTTATCATTATCTGATATACGCACGCTTTCTTTTTGGTGAGGTGGCGGAAGGATATTGCACACTGCATTACCTCAGGAAGTAGAGGTGAATGTGAATAATTTTAGGCATAGAGGAAAAAAAAATCGAATCTGAAATTCCACTGTTAAAGAAATCGACAACGGAGAACGAGCATGTTACTTTTATCCATTGATTGGCTGGTTTACAAAATCGCAGTATCGATTATATATATCTTGGATCGCCGGATGCTCGTGAATAATACACTGCACCTTATAGGAAAGCATTCATTAGGAATTCCTTGTGTTCTGAAGCATACCGGAAACGAAGGAAACGAAGACACGCCACTGGTTGTTTATCTATACAGAATTGTCACTGATATACCCTGGTAATACGTACTCTTCTTTCTTAGAGCATTACTTACACATTCAAAAGACGGATGCATATAATCTCGAAAATGCTTTAAAGCCACACTGACTATCTAGTCTTTACGTAAACATTTGTATCTTATTCAACCGGATGAATAAATAATGAATTTCAATGTCCTCCCTGGCATGTCCATGTATGACATGCAATTCGGTTCTTTATTTGCTTGTTTCCTTGGGTTTAACGACGCCTTCCTCATTAAATGCACTTGAGCCATACGTGGGCGATGTCTCTTTGTTTCTTTGCTTGTTCCCTTGGGTTTGAACGACCCTTTAAACTCTACATGTACTTGTATTATATATGGACGGTGACTCCAGTCCCAATGCCCGCATGTTTATAGTGGTGCCCCAGAGAAACGATATGCTAAAGACAGCAGATGTTGCGACAGCCCAGTCGCTGCATATTGACGTCATACCACCCAGGGTGTAGGCCTGGGATTCAACATGTATGCTAGCTTTGTACGTATAAAATTACGCTGCAGGGCAAGCTGTAAGAAGTACGGCGAGAAGTAACGTTGAGTGTATTTATATGTTTTACATTTAATATCTTACACTTTTGAATCAATACATTTGCAATCAATTGACGCGGCTTCAATACGAGGTTAAAGTGCCAGGTAAAAGTAGCTACCGTTAATATTAACCTTTTGGGAATTTTTTTATAAGTAACATTGAAAAAAAAACGTCAAATTCTTAGCGCTTCGTCTTGAAATACATATCTCATGAAAATTCATGTGCAAATTTTTCCAATACTTATTTTCCCTTGACAGCCTTGACAATACATCCTGTTGAGGCAAAAATGAAAGTCGCACCTTGGCTTAAAACTGCTTCTACACCTTGTAAATTATCTCAGTATGTGGCAACACGCAAGTGCATTAAAACAACAAGTGGGATTACTACATGTACTTAGGAAATGTTGTTTACTACGTGCTGCTGTTCTTGTCGGCACCTGTATTTAGTACCTTTAGGTTCACCTAAAGAACTTGTAAATGTACCATACTGGATGTGAAATCGAGAAAAATTGTACAACCTAAGATGCTTGACTTGTGTCGTCTGTATATGTATTAGTATCGTTATACAATATGTTGCTGTACACGATCAAATGCATGAATTCTCCACCATATGTTTATAGCACCGGGGGTGGAGGAATTACGCCATCGCTTACATGTATCATTGGAAATTTCACCACTCACATATAACATTGAAAATTCCATCATGTTTTACTTATCGAAAATAGACAAGGGAGAATTGAATATAATAATTGATATTATATTCTGGCTGGTCGGTGGTAATATAAATTTAGATCTCCACATGGCATCGTGCCCTTTAGCCCTTTTGTGATCCGATGAAATCTCTCGTGACTGGAAGTTGTTAAACTGATTTTTTCTCGTTTTGAGACACCAACGAGTGTCTTGTAAAATCCATACTCCCTCCAGGCGGTGAGAATACAAAGTTTCAAAGGTACTGGTAAAACAGTTTTTCTCAATATCAGTTGATGACGCCCGTGGGGATGAAAGATGAAAGTCGCGACTTGGAGGTAGAGGCAATGATTCCAACCAGTTAACTTCTGAATGTATCGACCGAACTATTTTTTTTTTTAAAATAGGTCAAAACAATCCGGACCTGCTAGCCGAATGTCCAGTGGGAGCTAAGGAAGGTAATGATGTTACTCCTACTCTAATTCGCGCTGACAAAAGATTAAAAGTATCAATGATCGACTTGGCTACAGTATCATAACCGATGCAGCGAACTTGTTCCATTTATTCAGTCGTGTAGCCCAATACTGCTATACTACTCTCTTTGGCATTTTGCCAAGGATGCTCTTGATGTTGCCTTAAAGTGAAAAGGCTTGTGTGTGACTGCCCGTTATTGTTTTTTGATGGTGTTGTTGTGAAAAGAGAGCGTTCAGCAGTTCACTGCTCATGTTTTATGAATAAACTATCACCGATATCAGTGAAAGCTATCAAACAAAAATTGGTCTCCTATAATATTTTTATTGACTATCGGTCCGATGGAATGGTACTAACTTGTGATCAGTTTCTAGATGTGTGTGTTTGATAATATGATTAGTGTTTTGATTGATTCAACTAGAATAAACCAACAGATCTTCAAAGTCAGGATTCCCTGGACATTTATAGTTGACATGAGAAATAAACATGTCACAGCCGTAGATATTGCAAAATGATTGAGGCTAGTATGATTAGATTATCATATGTGTTCCATCTCGTCAAGGAGGCGAAATGATAGGACAATTGACTCAATATCATGTCTGACATCATTCCATTGTTTTGGCTCTGACTAAGAATATGTTATGCAAGTGCATGTGAACTCGTGCCTGATATACCTTGGTTTTCTTAAACAGCTTTGATCCGACTTAATTCCAGTTATAATTGTAAACTATTCTTTCCAAAATACCATCACAAGAATACAACGAATAGTTTATTCGTATAAAGATGGATAGAGGCAGGCCTAAATTGCGTACCCCACGCTCTCATGGCTAAAAGGCAAACAGGGTTTTTCTGCTGACCACAGCGGAAACACCTGTGTTCCCGTGTTGCACTGAAGCCTTTCGGCTTTCTCAGTGCCCTTACTTTGCTCACTGCTTTTAACTTCACAGAAATTTCATATTGTGTTGTCTTTTCTTGCAACGCAGAGCTATCGTTGGGGACATTTCGTTGGGCTTGATGACTAGGCCTTCATGTATGTATCAACGTTTTCCTAGGGAATTCAAGATAAACTGTGGCTATCTGTTAAAGTACATTTAGGGTAAAAACCATTTTATTTAACATATATCTGTTTCAACAGATATTTAACTATCTGGAATGCCATTCCATCTAGACCTTTTGTCTGGGATCCACCATTTGGAAATTAACCCGAAGTAGGCCTGGCGGATGCAGGCTCAACCCATCAAGTTGTTGCTGTCCTCTACCCGGTCTATTACTACAGGAACCTGGATCCTGTAATGAGTCTATAATTAAGGAACGACGGTGACGTTGACCGTACTTGTTGACCCCCCAGTGCACTCTTCATCGCCTGGTGGTCGAAATGTCACAAATTAATCACAAAGCACTATTCAAACGATGGCAGAACAGCCATGCTGTACGAAATGGTAGGTAGATTATTTTTTTATTGGATTGGTGTTTTACGCCGTACTCAAGAATGTTTCACTTATAGGACGGCGGCCAGCATTATCACCGGACAGAGTCCCGGGGAAACTCGAGAATGAACGTTGAAACGTGGCAGGCCTTTCCACGTACGACCTGTATTACGTTGGGAGATGAGTATCCAAATAAATTGTTTGCAACAGACCGAGTTATATACCTGATCTAGCTTCTGACTTTAAACATCAGTCTAGCGTGGGGAACCGGGAACTGCAAGTTCTGTCTACGTGTTTTCGGGAGATGGTTACCCTCCTGTCGATGTTGATTGCCGTTAGTGGCCGTAAAGCCTGTACACATTAACTGACCTGGGCTGAAAAGTTGGCTTCTCGCCATAACAGTTACCATGCCAGGCTTGGGTAGTACGTACTCCATTCTCTATTTTTTCTCCCTTGATCCTATTATATCAGGATTGTTATGTCCTGCAATGCTGAATGAGCTTACATCTGCAATAATGAATCAATCATACAAATAGGCTTGTTGATGGAAACTGTGATAATGGATAAGGCACTTTTCGATTAATCGAATTATCATCTGTCTTAAGGTGTATAAAGGCGATAAATACCATTTGGCATTGTCCTCAGCCATCTCCGGTTTCTTCTGTTTGCTTGTTTGTTTGTTATAGCGACAGTGTCACGTGACCTTGGATTCATATATTTGTGTCATTGGAGTATTACGCCGTAATCAGGAGTATTGCACTTACAAAATGGCGGCAAGCACTACGGAGGGGGAAAACCAGCACCACCAGCAGATTACTGTAAGGCCTTTTCACGTACGACCGTAGAGAAAGCCAGCGTGAGTTGCACACCGATCCACTCGGCCACTGAGCGCTAACACTCTAACACACAAAACCACCCACAAACTTCCCGTTATAATTTAACACTGTTGTATCATTTTAGTTCACCCAAGGCCATGGTTGTGATAACAAAGTAAGCTGAAAGTCCTACAGTATTACAAGGAACTCTACTAGGGGAGACACTGAACAGAGCTTCTAACTGATTCAGAAGATGTTTTTAACGCATTAAACACAAGATTACGGCTCACTGTACATTTACTCACTAGTTCATGTACTGAACAATTACGATAAGTTCAGGATAAAATTTAGAATTACAAATTAATAAATATTCAGTGCGCCATAATGTACGCATGCACATACAGCGGCATGTATCAAAGTAACATACAAACAATATGCATATGTGAAAAATTTTGAAGGAATATTTTGCGGAAATATATTACTATTATAAATGCAGTCATGTGTTTAGTCCATTTACCTCTGGTATGAAGGTGTGGACATTCAGTGATCTTAGTGCTGAGACATCTCTCCGAATGCAACGTCTTAGATATGGTGTGAAGAGTATTGCCCCCTTTCATGTTCATGTGACGTGCTTGTTTATCAATACAGACTTGCTGTCTTTTTTAAGATAAGGCAAAGTGTCTACTGGTAAAAAAAACACGTAATACACCTATGAATGACACAGTCTATCACACAGTCTGTGAATTGTTACCCTGTATTTTATATATTTATTTATCTGATTGGTGTTTTACGCCGTGTGCTCAAGACTATTTCTCGTTATCCTGCAAAATGTGTCATTAATTATTCTCACGGTTGCTCACATAAATATACATTTTTCCGGTGCAATGGAGTCTGTATGATAAGTTAATAAAGCTAGAAATTATCAGTTAGAAAAAGCAGACGTATCATAACTATATTTCAGGTCTTTGTATACGTATAGATGTCGATATATGCATGTAGTGCACATGATGTTTAATACATGTGACTACCAACTCGAAGGCAACTTTGGAAACGACTGATTGATTTTTTCTTAGTTGAATATCGGCGAAAAGTTAAAAAAGAGCATGGTATAATACATTTGAGAATGGTTTAACTATGATACTATACCCAAAGTCTGTGTGTACTGAAAGAAGATGTTATCGGTAAGAACGGTGAGCGTATCTACGAGCATTGGTATCGAGCTTCGTGGGTTTGACGCTCTGTCTTTCTAGTATGGCGGAATCAATGCATAGTGCTTCACAATTGATTGCTTGCGTACAAAATAGAGACTGTTTCCCTGTTGAGATAAACAGTATGGTACAGGGCCAATAACTCTGGTTCCCCAGTCAGTTCCTGAAGACGCACACCTTGTGTTACATATATCTCCCAACAGAATCCCGCAGTACTGTTCTAGTTTTATTTGAACAGATATTCTCTCACTGTCCCTCAGAGATGTGAGGCAAGGTGGCCATTCATGTTAGTAAGATCAATGGTAAATTCGTTATGCCCGCAGAATTTCCCTGCATCGCGATTGCACCCTGTTGCATAGTTGAGAATTAGAAAATGAGACTAGTTTGTCATTGCAAGCATTAAAGGTATATCACTCTGGGATTAAAAGCATAAAACATCTACCTCTTTTACAGAACTTCGATCCATGAACAAATCACTACCATGCTCGTTTCAGCTTAAAATTCAGTGTTGCTTCTTTTGTCATTTACCAGATTAAAAGTGGCAAAGCAAGAAAACAACATAGGCGCACGAAGACATGACTGGCATCTCATCAATCGCAAATGAAAACTCAAATTCCATCCATCAGAATATGCAAACTTCAGAGGTCAGAAAACCGAGCCCAGGGAAAACCATATCCACACAGTCCACCAAAACACAACGTGCATGTATGTCACGTACCATCTCATTTATTCCAATGAATCAACTCAATTCCAAGTCACTAATACAAACCCTAGTCGATGTGCGAAGCAAATGCTAGGCCCTTACCAATTTCATTCCTCAATATCGCAGCATGGATGCTGAATAAAATGTGGAAAACTGGCAGATGTCCGATCCGGTCTTTACCACGGGATAACGAAGAAGAAAAACACCACCGGCTTACTGGAAATAGATATTGACTATCTGGGCTGCTGGGGCGAAGTACCGGGGGTCTGATATTTTTCAATGTGATAGAGACTCTTTAGGTGGAAAATATTTGGCCAAGAAAACTATACCGCAATAAAAATGCAATTAAAGTGTTAGTTCAATAAAAGACGTGCTGAGTGTAACTTTAAGAGAAAAGTTAATGAAGTTAACACATAAGTTACCTAATAATAGGCTGCCTTATGGCTATGTCTGCTACATAACACATAAAACTGCAGCATGGTAAATAAAGAACATCAGTTTCTATTCATGTTTGGCATAATAAATACACTCATGGAATAAAACGATCAGTTTGCTGACTCGATACGCTTTCATATCCCATACATTTTGTGGATACTTTGGTTCTTTCACATCTATTTATTTATCTCCAGAAGTGTTTCGCTTTTAGGATAGAGGTCAGTTTGAGGAATGGAGAAAACGAAAGTGCCCCGAGAAAACCATAGATCTTTGGCGCGTTACTGGCAACTTTGTCACGTGTGATATCGATCTCTTTGAAACAATTTCCTAATCGTAAAATTGTTGTTACAGATATATTCCATATTAAAGTCATAATAAGTAGCATGACAAGATAAAATCATGGGCTTCATTTAGAAAGAACGGCTTTCATAAAATATTATTCTGTCACATTTAACGTGATACCATGTTAGTCTTATATAATATTTATGTTGAACTAATAGAATGTGTGTGCTATGTTTAACAGGACAATCTTTTGCAATAACAGAATATACATTCTATCATCACTTCGGCAACAGGCTTTCTGTTAACATTAACAGATTAGTTTTTTGAGTGCCATTGTAAACTGTTTGATGTGTACACGAATTGCAGACCTCACGTCAATCACAAACGAGCGTCGATCACTTCTCGCCAAATTAACTTCTATCCCACCAGTTTGAACATTCTATCAACATACTGTACTAATAATCAATCTATCAACCAATCAATCTATCAGATGAAATTGCCCTCCGGTGTTTAACTGGTGTTTGATTACGTGTGTGTGTATTTGATCGCATGGTACTTACCCACTTTATTTTTTTAAATCTAGAACAGGTGCACCCGTAACTTGTTATTCAGCACTAGTTTTGAAGAAGACGTTGTTTACGTGGCACTAGACGCAATTGTCCGACGGGTCCCAATAAAAATACCTGTGTTTCATTCCCCCAAAATGTTTCCGTCATAAACAAGCATGGAAACGACTTTATTTGCCGCGTTGAAAAATAACCCGGGAAACTCGCAGAAATCCTCTAAAGGGGTTGTAGTTGGGTGCTGTTGTAGGTTATCCCCCAACCCATGATTTGTTTATATGTATTTAGTATATACCTGCGATCCAATTCTTGGAAGGTTTTTCAGGTCATCCGTTATAAAGAGCAATTACCGAGGACTGAGGACCTGTGTCCGACGTTGAGGGAAACCATAGCTGTAATGACCTATTGAGTAGGGCATTTAGGCATCCTGGCTACAGACACAATGCATCTATCCAGGGTTTCCGTCTTAAACTAACTACGCCAGTGTAGCCAGCAAACCTTGTACTTATCTGGGCTATGCAATTAGAACTGTGTCGTGGAGGGCCCATATTAGTAATTACAACCTCATTTAGCGATAAGACAGATGCTTCCCCCGACCAACCAATCCAACTAGTCTCTATATTCTCGCCGGCATCGGTTTTAACCATGATCAGTCATTGACTTCAAAGCTTGAGTGATGCCAGTTGAAATAGATATCTCACTAATTAATAGCTAAGTTAACTCAGTATTCTAGCCTGTACAAGACAGTAATGATGTGGATTTTTGTGTATATATATTGGTAAATTGTCCAAAGGAAAAGACTTGATGGGTAAATGACTTCATTGCTTGGAATCGGGGGTATCACCGCAGATGACTGGAAATAAAAATTCAGAAAACCTTGCTAGTATTAAAGGACTTACATGAACAGTTAGAAGAGTTAGTTAAATTGACAAGAGGGCGTGCTCTACCAGTTACGTGTGGCCGTTTGCCAGGTATGAGACTGTAGTCACCTCTTCTAGTTTTACTCTTCATGCTGTAATCGTTTATAATTCCAGTCATATTCCAGCTGGATACAGAATTTCAGAGTATGGATCATACATATATTCACTGTCTGCTTCAGTGAATAGTCCATTGCTCTAATGGTACTTAAGCTGCGTGCGACAAGAGTGGACCTAACCCGAAAATGACCTAGATATGACAGGCCATTGAAGCTGGACAACTGATCCTAATCTGAATTAAACAGCTTTATATAAATTCTGCATCTGAATCGGGTGTAACAAGGCAAGTAACTTTTCTTCTTGCATGAGGACGTGTATGAGAAGGTCATTATGTTGCTATAAATCATGCCATTTAGCCGACAATTTCGCATGCATACAATACGGAAATAACTGATGGTCAAGTGGAACTTTGTAACGTTTATTCTTTAGCACATCAAACCGTCAACTGGCATATCTGAATTATGAAACGAGATCACAGGTAATTGAACAAAGGCGCAATGCGTGGACTTCGCTTATAATTAACAGTTTACAGTTCAAAGGGTAGTAGTCAAAATTTTCCTATAAAAATAATTATTTTAGAAAAGCACACATAAACAAGATCTCATACAATGTTGGTCCGTTGAATAGTGGAAAGAAACTGAAGTGCTCCTTGATAAGCGCAAGACCTTTGTTGTGTTACTGACAAAAACTGCTACACGAGCATTGCGGGCTGCTCATTGTCACAAACGCCTCAAACAATCCCACATATGGCCAAATTTTAACCCACCAGTCGCATGCCCTTGCGATCCAAACAGATTGGTTTCTGCAGTGACACCAACAGAATTAAACTGCTTTGTTAAGAACATATAAGAACATTAAGAACATAAGTTCGGAATTTTCTCATAGAAGGTGTTTATGGTCATGCTTGCTAAAATTGTTAAAATTATTTTAAACGTTGTATTATATTTTCTAAATGTTTTTATTTGTCAGTGTCTGACCCACATTTTTTCCTCTGTGTATGTTATAGCTTGTACTGTTATTCAGATGAGCGTTCTGAAGGCTTCGGTGAATTTAGTGTCATTGTACATAGGGTACACATTCTACAAATATGTATCGGCGTTGTTAACATGTTTTCGATCAAACCATCCAGAATTTTCTATACGTTAGTCCATGAGTATGAGCGACGGAGTTGTGAAGCTCGCAGTTATTTACTCAAGTTCGTTTGAGAGCAGTCACTTTTCCAGTCATCCAATGTGAAGGATTTTTCTGAGTTTGGAGATATCGGCTTTCACGTCATTCGACATTCGTCATTTGTACTCCATTGTCTGTACAGATCACTTTGTGAGCTTGTGTTTGGGGATTTTTTTTTAGACGTTATTTTGAAGCTTGTATCCCTCTGTGTCTCTTTGTGCGGTTACATACATTTCATTCCAGTTTACCCAGAAAGTGACTTTGTGTATATTACCGAGGCGTGAAACATACATCGCCAGCTCGGCATCCCGGACGCTATTGTCAACCCGTCTGCCCTAAGAAATTATACCATCGTCAACGTACTGTGCTGTCTCACTTATCGGGCTGTCACTTGTCGCTTGAGGAATTTAGAAACTGTGGACTCTATATTTACGTGGGACTGACGTGCCTTTGAAAGCCGGAATATTGCATCCAGACTTGGACTCTGTCATCCGTGAGAGACTAAACGTATATATTAGTAATTTTTTGTATATTTTATTGTTTTGAATATTATATTTCCATTGTTTTGTATATTATTTTCAGTTGTATTATTTGTCTATTTTGTTCAAATGTACGCATTAAACTTATTCAAGCATATTCGTGTTTCTTTGTTTGATCTTATGTAAGGCCTATTGCTGATCTGAGAGTTAAACAAGCCAGTTGTTTCTCATTTCTACTCTCCGATAGTGGTACAACTACACGACACATAAACATTTGCTTGTGGTCACAAGTAACAGTCGGAGGTGAATTGGCAGCGGAATCTTTAGGTACCGGTGTAATAACATGTATGTGTTGTGTTAGATGTTGACTGCTGAATAATTGTTGGTCACGCTTGGTTTTTGGCTCAGTGTTTACCATGTGGTCCCGTCATTGGCAGAAACACTGGCGTTCTCTGAGGATTAAAACATTATTTACAGAAGTGTAACACGGAGTGGACAGAGGATAATAGTCCTCTACGGTTGTTTTACTAGATGCAGAGAGATCTGCATCGGAGCTAGTAAAACAGTCAAGACTTTCTCAGATAGAAGTCTCAGTGGAAGAATGAACCAATCTAAAACACTGTAAGGAATTGATGACTGAGAAACTATCTTGCTTTCTGGCAATACGTCGTTCAGTTAATAATATTCCTAATCGAAGGTGAGACTTTTTTTTATCTCAACTGAGTAAATGCTTCCTGACTTAAGAGTATTGGAAATGTTTAGGGAAAGTGTTATCTTAAAACAGGATAGCTAGGAATCTGTTCCACCGGTGTGTTTTAATCACCTTTAGATTAAAACAAACCAATAGATGTTACCAAGAACGGTCATCATAATTCTGTTTGCAGTATAATGTTGATACTAAAAGCTTCCTGTAGTTTAAATTTGTTAAGAAAAATAGTTTGTCAAAGCAACTTTTTGTCGTAAATCTCCAACATGCACACATCCAATGGTACGAAAAGTCGAGACCTGACAGTAATGAATTTGTTTTAAGAACAAAACGACTTGTTTGTTGTAAAAAACAGATTCACAGTAATGGTTTACAAGAAAAGTGGTAAACCACTTGACTGGTGTTGGATGAGATATTTGAAGCTTTAGAGCATATTTCAGTATTTTCAAGCCGCTGTTCTTGTATTTGTTTTATAAATATACATGTTTACAAAAGGAATTGTAAAATACTTTTTTATTATTTTTTATTTAATCCAAAATTCTTGGGCATATATACAAACCAATTGGACATGGACATACATAATTAGACAATAAATACAAAAATGCCTAGCCATATATCGGGTCGAAAGGTAGGTCTATCTTCTGTCCACTTATGCTTAGTGCCAAGCTAGGAAATAAGCAAAGGCGCTGATTTTAAAGTATGTTATGTGAACAACTGCCGTTAGCTTCTAGATTTAGCTTGGCACGATTTACACATGCTTAGTTCAGGGCCTGCTCTCTGGCTCTGCCTTAGAATGTTCCAGAATACGCTCAATTCGGGGCCTGTTTGTTTACAACAAGTGTTCAAGATTTTTTTTATTCTAGAAAATTCCACCAGTCTATATAAGACCTATAAAAGCAGGTCAAAGGGAGAGAAAGGAGAATTATTGAGAGTTTTGGATGCTTTCGCTGTGTGTTACTTTAGTAGGCATTTTGTGCTGAATTTTGGTGTCTTTATAGCCTCTGGCTTTGTTATATCCTATCTCCTATCTTGTGCTCTTGTGTACACAGTGCTTATTAGTACACGGACCCTGTCTGTGGAATTTTGTGTATATTTCGTCATACACTCAGTTATACTGTGGATTTTCCCTCTTATGAATATTGCCTCTGTGCATTTGTGCCTTTGTAGTTTTCAGCATTGTGGAATGTACGCGTCAGTTTGGACTTGGCACCGTTGTACATGTAAGTACTTTAGTATTTGTATAGATATTGCTCTCCTTTCTTGTTAAACTTAAGTACTTTAGTATTTGTATAAGTCTTGTTATCTGTTCTTGTTAAACCTAATAAATTGTTGAAAAATAAAATCTGCTGGTTTTGGTTACTTTTTTGTGCGACTAAACTGTCGTGTATTAGCCGCAGAAAAAGCCATCAAGCCATCTCTTTGTAATACACACAGTTTGGGTCGTAACAAGTATCACGTATGATCCGTCTACTTTTGAGCTCCCTTGCTCGCCAGATGAAAGTGACCTTCTATACAGATTAATCGGTCTAACACTCGTCCAGAATTTAGTCAAATATACCCCACGCGGCCCAGCCGAATTAATTGATTGATTCAAGAATATTTCACTTATACGACGGCTGCCAGCATTATGGTGGGAGGAAACCGGGCAGAACCCGGGCAGGTTGCTGGCAGACCTTCCCACTTACGGGACCTTGGTTTAGATGTATCTCCATCACTAACACCTACAAGCAGGAGTACATGGAATTGTATAATTAAAACATAATATTATCCATGCATATCCCACAGAGGTAGAAGTAACCCATGATGAGTATACTTAAACCGTCGCAACTTGCGGATGGTCGCTGGTTTTACGTGGACTGACGCCCTACATGATACTGGCCGCGGTCTTATAACAGAAAGATTCTTGAGTACAACGTAAAAGACCAATGAAACAACTGGATAACTACATAAATACTTTACGCTTTGATATAATCATGATGCCACAACATCATGATTTTGCAATAAGGTGTCGTGCTACCTAGGTGCCCACTAGACAACCAAAGTGCTAAACAGAACATTCTTGTCATTCTACATTTAATAAACACATGTAAAATAAAAAAAATCATAAGTATAAAACGCACACTGAAAGAATAATTACTACCAGGATGTCTGCACTTTACTTCGACTTTCATTTATTTGGGTCTAATACTGTTGTTCTCATACATCTTTACATATCACTTTCAGTGAGGATATTGTGTAATTGAACAGTTATTGGACACATCTTTCCGAGTATCAGTAGGACAATTTTGGTGATCCGTTAATCCCAACTTTGATTGACTGAAAAAATCACATGCAGAGAAAAAGAACGCCTCTAATTTCCCATCTTGTAATGAATTCACCCTAAATCGAATACGCTTTGTTGTTTTTGCTTATTCAACCAACCCACTGATCCGAATATGCAAAAACCCACAGGGAAATCACCCTGTGCAACCTGCTGGATCTCACATACATCGATCCATAAAAATGCCTGTTACGTTAAGTTTACTGTCTGTCTTAACCTTGAACTCCAACAGCTGTAATTGATCCGCATTGATTTACATTGAGTGAGCGAGTGAGTGCTTAGGGATAACATCGTACTTAACAATTTTTCAGTCATATGACGAGGAAGAAGTCCTTAGAGTGCATGTACGTGTAATGTGCCTCCTTGTTGCAGGGCGGATTCACTGAGACGACTTATCGAAGGCAAGTAAGACCATCTGCATGAGTTGTTTTACTGATATGGGTCAATCAGTCATTGCACTCTCCCCGTATCGCTGAACGCCACGCGAGGAAGCTACAACTTCCTCTTTTAAGTTCTTTGGGGTGACCTGACCCCGGATCTACCGGCCTCGAAGCGGACGCTCTACCAATCGAGCCATCTGAGCCGGTGATTTACAATGAACTTGGGATGACATTTTCATTTTTATTGACTTACGCCAGCTTGTTGATCGCCTCTGTCGATTAACTTTGCATTACAGGAAATAAACGAATAACACTTTGTGCTTAAACTGCTGTTTCATTTGTAGCACAGGTCTACGGCTAGGTGTGTTTAATTCTCTGTTTTACGAACATCCTTAGGGATATTGTGTGCCATATTGGGTCACCGGTAGTCATATAACAGGATGTCCTTGTAACTATATTCATTATACCAGAAAGAGATCAGTTTTAACTTAAATAAACACACTAAGGATTGCTGAGTTTTTTTATTCTTGTTAGCTTCAAGATTTTTTTTTTTCGAAAAAGGCTGGCGGTTTTCAGGATTAAATATTCAAAGTTTAAAATTGATAAAATCCGCACTATCAGTCTTAGCCTGCTTTGTTGATTCCATTTAGATCGAAATGTAGGTGGAAAGTCGCAAAAGCATATAATAGGATTACCATGACCGTGGTAAAGACAAACTATTTAACTGTTGTGAGAATGCCACACACGTGACTATAATTTTTGCCTTGCCAAATAAGGATATATGCCTGCTAATTGAAATGAAGAGCGTTAGGGTGTTTAACCTTTTATTTTTAGCAAGTACCGCTGTTAAAAACCTACACGCAAGAGCTTTTGAGACGCCATTTTCAAGACATTTTCATAATTCACGAAAATCAGAGAAAACCAACGATCTTAACCAAGTTGCTGATTAACCCTCTCACGTGGGGCTTGTTACAGGTAATGCTAGTAAAAGACAAACTATCTATATCTTAACACTTTTTGTATTAAATACATACGGTTACTTGGTAATAAAACATGACGTATGGAAGACGGATGAGGACATCCCGTCCTGCGTCTCCATAATCATGAACTCTATTCAGATAGAAACACAACAGATGATGTAAGGCGATACAGCAATCAGCTTTGTGTCAAATGTACACTCTTGAACTGTAAACCAAATGTAAACGAAATGTAAACATACTAGTGCGTCGATTCATTCACGTTAATTACTCTCTGTCCAACTACTTCGTATCTTCCATCAATACACTAATCAGCAATAAATCGGCCAAACAGACTAGAAATTAGAATCGCTTTCATTTCCACTGTACTCTTAACTATAGCACGTCTTCCTGTAACGTGTTAAACTCAGCTGTAGTGTAGGCGACTGCGTTGTTTGCATATGGCGAGAAGTGCTTGTCGGAACTAGTCAGAAATAGTCACTAAATTAGCGACACCCTGGAAATGCACTCTCTTTCCGGTAAGTCCCAACAAAACTACCTGGGTTTTAATCCCCAGATACAAACTGTTGCCGTTATAAACAAGCATTGAAGCGACTCTAATTGTCGCGTCGAAAAATAACTAGGAAACCTGTAGAAAGCTTCCTACGCAGCTACTGTGGGACGTTGGTTGAATTTAGTTCCGGCTGATCAGTCTAAATATATCCCCGTTCCAGGCCTTGGAAAATATTGGTTTTACGAAGCAATTATCCAGGTCTGAGGACATGGACCCGACGTTAGGGGAAACCACAGTTGTAATGACCTATTAAACAGGGCATTCAGACATCCTGGCTACATACCCACTCTATCTAACCAGTACTCTAGATCCAAATCCCAGGGTTTATGCCGTAAACTAATTAAGCCAGTTTATCCAGCGGACGTTGTATTTATCTGGGCTATATAATTAACACTATGTCTTGACAAACCTGTATTGCTAAGTACAAATTCATTCAGCAATAAGACATATGTTTTGCCCGAACAACCCATTCAAGAGTCACGAGACCTCAAAATGTCTAGCCACAGTCTCTAGAGCCTCCGTGACACCAAATGAAATAGATAGATGTATCCTTCCCCCACCTCCCCCAAAAAAAAGGAAAAAAAAGAAAAACTACAACCATCCGTTGCTACCTGACAAACCCTCCTACGTATAGCCGGAAAGGAATCCAGCATGAGCTGGGCTTGAACTCACAGCGACCGCACTGGGAAGAATTTATGCTTCAAAGCAGACATTCGTATACCAGCCTTCGAGCAATAAGGACGTTCCAAGCCAATAATCGAAAGGCCAATTCCCAAGAATGACGTATAACGCAAACCACCGAAGAACTAAGAAAGTATATAAGGTACGAAAATAGGACGTAGTCAAATCAGTATTCAAATCGTGTACCATGCTAGAATATCAGTTGTCGATAACAAACTATGTATCTCAGCTACGATTTCATTGTAACTGTTTATATATCCAACGCGGCGATTTAATTCATCACGATGGATATTAGACCTCTAGCCCCGGGTTAAGAGGCTTCTGGGACCCCTGTAATTGGCAAGAATAGAATTGAATAAAAGTAATAAAACAAATTTTAAATTTTAACTCAGAGAATTTCTGTACAGGATTATTCTTGTACACATTGTGTACTGTCTACGGCAGAAAAATCAGGAAAACGGGTTTTTGTTTTTCTCTGGTGTGATTCGGGCCCAAGGTGAATACACTTTTTTATTCCTGCATGGGCGATGATAATGTGAGTAAGGTGGTCAATCAGTATTCATTTAGGCTTATTGCAAAAGAACTGTGCTCAATCCCACTGGGATCCCAGTTGCCATAGCGCGGGAAAAAGTGGATAATATTGACAAACAGTGCGGTGAATACGGCAAAACTTGGGTCTGTGTAAAAGACACGAAGCACGACAGATGGACGTGACCTTAGATTCGGATTTATCGGAGTACACGACCACTCTGCCAAGATTCAGTCAGGAATAGCACGCGGCTAAGCCGATTTGTAAACAATGGCAGTGTCCTGCTTTGCGGGAGTGTCACATACAAAGGCCGATATCTCTGGACAAATCCCTTACTAAAAGGCTAAGGACAGGAACTTCGCAGTCTGATCTGGCTTGATCACTTGATGGACGATTGTTGACCACGCGATTTTGGTGCACTGATGAATAATGACCAAGTGCGCGATACGTTCAGTTGGACTACTTGTTTGCGTGTTTGGCAGAGTAGAGAACAAAACTTCTGCTGATCTCAAGGCTGTCATCACTGATCTTGCTAGGACATCCGTAACATTGATTGTTTAAACTGGTTCAAACACCGATTATTACAAATATCCCCTGATACTTTTAATATCCTGCAGACCTCTTGACCTCATCTCTGGTGCTTCTTTGTCAGACTTACTGAGTCTTTTTGGCACCATTGATTAGACAGTTACGGACAATTCCCCTGTTTATACAAGATTTTTTACAGCAACATTCTACTGGTGACATTTAAAACTCTCCTAAAGGAACCGCTGCTGTAACATTTTCATTTATTAAAGGAAAAGACCTCTAAAAATTGACATAGGCCTCACTAAATCGACCAGTTAAAACTATGCACAAATATATTTTCATTCATTGTTTTAGATTTTTGTGAAAAGAGTTAAAGGCGCTCAAATATTTGAATTCTAAGGTGGGCTTTATGGACCACACTATGAGAGGTTAGGAACTCTGACGTCACAGGAGGATCATCCCAATCTGATCAAGGCATTGAATGTTGGAATAACTCTTTTTACCTATGAGTAAAATATTACTGAAATAATGTTCCCAAAAATTCCTCCCTTCTGGTGAACATCAGGAAAAAGGGTGGTGTGGCGTCAGAGTTAATAGATACCGTCGTTATGGCTCATAAAACCTACCATTGTATTCAAATATTTTAATGCCTTTCAACACGCTTAAAAAAAGAAAGCATTTTTCAGTCGTCTGTATGTTGAGGCTTACTTCATATTTTAGCCTTCTTTTACTTTTAAGACAATCAGTACTGCAATTTTCCCTTCTTTTGTAGCAAGATCATTTGAACCTTTCTATATAATGATGTCTATAAACGCTTGAATGGCTTATGGTACTCGTATCCGTATTTATAGGGAGAGTCTTTTTATCCACAGATATCACTTGTGTTGCTGTAACAAATGCATCCAATACCCAGTGGTATGGTCTTCCGTGTTTGACGTATTTGACGTATTTCACGTCAACACAGCAATATCTATGTACCTGTTCCTGTTAAACTCAAGTCCATGACATTCATCATGTTGTGCGATCTTTAGCCGCCTGACACGTGGAGAGGTCTGTTAGGAACGTGAGGATAGTCGAGGTTCCCCCCCCCCCCCGGGCTCTGTAAAGTCTTCCCACTATAATGCTTACATCCGTCGAATAAGTGAGATATTCTCAAGTACAGCCTAAAACACCAGTCAAATAACTACATCAGTTAAATTATATTCTTTTTAACAGATATTAAACTGTTTTAATTAAACACAACATCTTTACATTTTGTCATATTTTATGCGCGTTTCTTAAGAGTTCATATGGACGCTGTATAAATGTTATGAGGGATGACATAAATTACACAGGGTCACCAATCATTGTTGCTAAAGCATTGCAGCATGCATGATAAGAAAGACTTCATAGGTGACCTCCTGTAAACATTAAACTAATTTTTGGGACCCCTGGTCAGCTCTTTATAGCTTGGATACATGTAACTGTAGCATGTACCATGCCATTGATCCATAAAAAGTACAAATAATGTTTATTGTCTGGTTTAACCTTGAACCCCAGCAATCGCAATGATCCGTGTAACTTGAAATGCGATTTCCCCTTTCACCTGTTTACGCCAGACTTGGATTCCCTCAGAAGGATTTTGAGCAGTCTATTTAGAAACTAAGACATATTTTTACCGAGCCTTAGTTTAACCTCATTACACAGACGATAACTGAACTAATATTTTTCTCCCAAAAATAACATGCTGAGCGGACGTGTTTTATACCGCACAAGTCTTACTCTTGGTTTCTCAGTCATGAAACCAGCTTTAAATTAGTCGCAGGTGATGAACTTCACTTTTAGTCTCAACGACATCAAAAACGGTGATATATATATAAATGGTATCTAGCGTTCTAAAATGCCGGAGTTGTAAGTATTCTCGCTGGCAGCTTGAACTGATGACGTCTGCTCATGTAGTATACCCTATATACTGTCAAACACCCATAGTTCTGGTGGACTATTGAGAATGTTAATTGTCATTTGCACAGTTGACAACTTGTTGCATTGCCAAATAGGGATAGACGCCTTAGCAAATGAAACTTGATGTGAACAGAGATGTATGGCATTACACGTTGTGTTATGTAGGGTAACGTTGTAAACCAACACACAGCAGCCCATACGACTACTTGATGAACTATAGTGATTTGGTAGCTGTGTACCAGTGTCAGACTCAAATAATGGCCCATCCTGGTATGTATAAAGAACCTCTTAGCATATCAAACTGAAATATTCCATGTTAAATATAAGATATTTTTATGATATGTTCAGTATTCAGAAAGTTTTCTTGTTTCATGTTGGTGGAAGTAGAATTCTTGGCTTTCCAGATCACAGCGGATCTGATTTACGCCAAAGTTTTCTTTGTAAGTCAAGAGAACATATATATCTAAAATGTCTTTGCCAAAATTGCTCGTTTGAATGCACGTGAGCCTGTGTATTTTCAGAGTTTAAAACACAGCTATATACAGCTACAAATTAATTAAAAGATGATATATAAATAACAGTTTTAATGTGATGAGAGGCTATGAACATTTGGGTTATTAGTTCCTCCCTGGATCTGCCTGGTTTTCTTCCAAATGAAACTGACTGCTGTCGTATAAGTAAAATATTTTTGAGTACGGCGTAAAATTCCAATCAAATAAATAGCTAAATAAATATAAACATTTGTTTACAATTTAGCAGATATGAGCCTTAACGGAAAGGCGCTCAAATCCCATTGGTGACTAGCCGGCTCTCACCACCTAGGATTGATTGATAGGTCAGTTCTGTGATGAAAAAGGTTCAGCATTTTCCATCTAGGAATGAATTGTCCACACTCTGACGTGTGCTTTATTGCAGCCGTTCCATGAACCTGTATATTGGAAACTCCTCTGGGAAATCACTTTGTACAGCCAGCTGGATTGTATCTAACATGGCTATCGATCCACAAAATATTTCAATTAAGTTAAGTTATCGTCTGGATTGGCCTGAATGTGATGTAGCTACAGTGTTTCCATGGCTTTAACTCGGGTTAAACATTACGTGGGTGTTCCTCGAGGAGATTTTGAAAGATGTGTTTACAAACACTAAAGACACTTACCATCAAAATAATACCCGCAACAGAGGTTTATTTTATTTTTACCGATGTTCATTTTGCAAACATGCCAATTACTGGGTTTCCTTTTTCATTCCTTGCTTGGATGGACCTGTTTGCGTAAGGCCTGAGCACGGGGTTATCACAGACTTTATTTCTTTAAAAAGTGTTTTTGTTGTTAACATTTCCAAGTGTCAATGGAAATTGGTTTCCTATCCATGTGACCTTTGGACAGCAGAAGCAGGAAAGATACACAACACAACATAAAACTAATAATAAAACCTGTGGAATCAGTTTAGCTGATATTTTTATGGGAAAGGGCAGGTGGAAATATAATTTTATTTGTCATTTTAAAAATCTTGCAAGATTCCTGGAATTATCATATTCTTGTAAGGCTTCTATCGCATGGGAGCGATCTGCGCCGCACATGCGCTGTGTGAAATACGATCAATTTCAAACCTTGGTCTGGACTATCTTTATGGTTAATGTAGTTCACGTACCTCAGACAAACGATGCGCTATCGGATAAACTAGTAGGTCATTTGCACAAATACTAATTAATAAAAAGCGTTACCTGTTATCTGACATTGCCCTAATGAGGATAAACACAGTGACAGTAATTATTTCATGCCCAGGCTATCCATTTATCAGTCTAACAGCGACGACCGTTTTAACCTGTAAAAGCAGGTAGTTAATGTAAGTTCACGTATATTACTGAGAGTACAGCACCATAATTAGTATGCATTCACACAAAACTGATGAAATACGATCGGGCATTTGTTCTAACTGTTTCTAATCATCACATGACAATGACATTAGGTTAACACTCATGTCACATAATTTGCATGAAATCAAGGGATATTTTGAGTCTATATGCTTTAAATAGATAACTTAACAATAATGAAGAGATTCAAGACATGTCACCCTGGGTAGTTTGCGAGCTCATTTTCGTGCATCTTTAAGGGTATGCTAGCTCTTACGGATAGTCTGCTTTTTTCGGAAGACCTTTCTTGTAATAATCGTTTGGTGGGCCGGAAGTTTGCACCGCTTATTACGGTTTCCGCAAACCGATAAAAAATGGCTGTTATGTCAACAAAATATTTTTTGGTGTTAAACGCTAATCAAACTAAAAGAATATTTTTGAATCAAAACATAAAAGCCTTTCTATAAATTTCCGCAATAAAATTATATGGGTGACCGCTGCGTGCAATGTCAACCTTAAAAATGTAGCAGGAAGGCTTATCTTTTGACAATATGCATCAAAAGATCAATTGAACAAACAAGTGAAGTTTCCGAAAACAGGCCTGTCACATATGTATACCTGTACCAACCTTCTTCTCGAATTGATGACGGTACACAACTGCAATTATGAGCTGTGGAGACAAATTGGCATATCTTGTTAACTTCGCCCAGATGCCTTTGAACATCAGGAAATTATGCCACGCCCTCTGGCAGATAGTCCACAGAATTGTTTCGTCTCGCCACCAACCAATAAAAGCCGTCTTACTGATGTGACACATGGCAAAGTACATAAACTGTCTTTGGCAAATATAGACGCATATATTAAGATAACTGTTTTCAGTTCAATGATTTACTTGATTAATACTTGGTCTAACACTGTAATAAACCAATTATAACAGGTGGGAAAAAAAACAGTCCTGTCTTGTCGAGTCGTACTGGCAATAGTTAATTAATCATTTAGAACTTATGACACTCGAAACACCTGAGCTAAAATTTATGACATTCTACGCAGTTTTTAATTAACGAATTCATATAGGAAGAAGTGACAATCAGAAGGTATATTTGTTCATCATCTTTGTTCGTAATATGAAGCTGTGATTTTGGCAGAATATAGACATAAAACTTTGTGTAAAATGTGTTCCTTGGGAAGATGATTAAAATAGCCCTAACGAAATTTGATTCCCTGGCCATTTGTCTGGAAAATTATTTCTTGACTTACTGCTAACAAATCTCAGATAAGACCTTGACATCTGTGCACAAACTACTGGCTAGTGACAGTTATACTAACAATCAACACTGTTTAGTCCAAGCCTGTGTCAAGGAACGGAGATGAAAGTAATGTTTATCGAACCCTCCTTAACACAAAAGGGTTTTAACTTACCAGGTTTTCTTGACAACATGTCCGTTAGGTAAATCAGATGTTAATCCCCTGGAGGTTGAGGTTAGAAATGTACGCCATGTAACAAAAGTACTGACCTTTCGTAAGTTATGTTAGTGATCTGATATGTGTAAATACATACCTTAATTCTCCTAATTTTTAGAACAGGTATTAATAATTCTGACAGGAAATAATTACATTTCTCTCCCATTTTTTTTTGAAAAGCAAAGATAATAGCATGTTGTTCATTAAATCAATGTGATAAAAGAAAACTAAATATTCCTGCCACGGTTACATGTATACAGGCTAAAAAGAGCTGACCAGTTTAATGTTTACAAAAGGTCGGCTATGAAGTCTTTCTTATTACGAATGCTGACTTGCTTCAGCAACAACATTTACATAGGGTGTACATAAACTCTTAAAAAACACGTATAAAATGTGACAAAATGGGAAGCTGTCTTTAAATAAAAACAATTAATGTCTGGCAAAACAAAGATAATTTAACTGACGTAGTTATTTGATTGTTGTTTTATGCTGTACTCGAAAATATCTCACATTCCACGGCCGTCAGCATTATCAGTGGGAAGATTTTACGGAGCCCGGGGGAAAACCACGACTATCCGCGCGCACCTGGCAGACCTTCCCGTCCCAGACGGCTAAAGATGAATGCCACTGACTTGAATATAACAGAAACAGGTATAAACAGATATTGCTGTGTCAATACGTCAAACACGGAAGACCATACACTGAGTAATGGATGCATTTGTTACAACAACACAAGTGACATTTTTGGATAAACAGACTCTCTCTACAAATAAGGACACCGATACCATAAGAAGCGTAAGAATTACACACATAAGCTTTTCAACACCCTTGATCGACTGATCTTGGTTAATGAAATACTCAGTTATACGACGACTGCCAGCATTATGGTGAGGGAAATCAGGCAGAACCCTCAGTATTTTTGTAACCTCTTGACTCTAAATGGATTTGACATATTAAATGACGTATCTATCAAGATGCTTGACATACTGATTAAGATAAGTTTGCATAAAAGAGTGTGAGGTTTATAATAAAACAGACTATACCACCACGTCTCTGGGCGGTACATAGAAGGATATAGGCATTAGCGTCAGTCTCTGAACCGTGTCGTTCCTTCAAAACTGCAGGCGTGCAAACCCAGAACTCAGTGCGACATTGAACCGAAATCTGGGAGACTTCACAAAAGGCGTGAGATCCTTGACTCGTCTCTCGCGTCAAGCCTGCGCATTCACCATCCTAGAAAGAGTCAAAAAAGCTTTTCAATATGACGTCTTCCATGTACAAGCAGAGTGGAGGTTTTAAAATATCTCACATTAAATAGCATGAGTTGACAAAAAGAATATTTATAAACATCGTTGACGGAGTTGGATTAAAATATATCAATAAATTGCTTTATAAACTCCTTCTAGATCTTAGAGAATGATCTTCTAAAAAAAACAGCATATTGAAACAACCCGCAACCCGTTTCGTCAACGGCTTTTCTGTTATATTTATTACCTTTTTTGCTAATTTAAATTGAAAATCCTAAGATGGTTCCCTTTGGGGGCCTTGTAAAGTTTTAAAATTTTTCTTGGGTTCAATCTTTCCTTGAAATGCCATAAATGTTTCTATGTTTTACTTTTCTAACTATATCTAAGGTATCTCTGTATCTCCCGTCCTACAAAATAGTTTCATGCTTTAATTTAGTTTATTACATTATCCCAAACCATTATTTAGGTGCGAAAATTGGTCTCAGTCATGACCTTATCACAGTAAATCTAACTGGCCCAAGCCGAAGTTGCTGCATTTGTGCAGATTCGGCATTTTTCAAGTAAAAAACGCGCCGATGTAATTCAAGGCCTAGTTAGACTGACGCGGTTCAACCACTTCTAAATTGATGTTTGTGGCTAGAAAAGCCAGTACCGGTATGACAAACTGGTAACTCGATTTTCTGTTACATGTAACTACACAGTCATTCTCTTGAATTTGACGTTATCACTGCTGTAAACATGCTTAGCGCGCTCGAGGAAATCCGTCGCCCACCATTTCATTCCTGCCCTTATTCCAATGATAGACAATGGCTCAGGCGTCAAGGTTGTTCAATAGAATTCTGTAAGACAGACTTGTGTTCTCCCAATGTCTAGCCCGAGATAGCCGTCTTCAGACATACACCGAAGTAACCGTTATGCCTCTCATAGCAATTAGTGTAAAGCTAAATCTACTACGATTCTACACTCTTCGTAGGCAGGAGGCGTCAACAATGATGTCACTTAGTAACCTCTCCGTCACTTTTAAATCTTGCTTACTTTTACTTGGATGCTACGGCAGTTAATTCCAGTTTTATAGATTGACAGTGGATTTAGAAAAGGCATAAGTTAGAAAATAACGGGTTGGATGTTTAAAACGGAATTGAGAAAATGGAAAATAACGTTTTATTTCGGTTTATTCCCGTGTTTACTTATACTGTGGTCAGGTTTATGACTGGCGCATAACCAGTGCATTTTGTCCGGTGCCAAACACACTTCCAAACGGAAAGCTGTAGCCAAGTCTGCGGCCGTTTAAACACTGACGCGTTCCTTCTCCGTTGATGAAAACCCCGATACCGCAAATACATCTAAGTGGAATCTAATTGATTTTCTACAAGAGCATGCTCTTCCCAGTTTATTTACAATAGAAAATAATGTCTTTTTTCACCCTTCTACAGGCGCCAATCGTCAGGCTACAACATGTGATAATTCCTTTGTTGCCTTCCAAAAGGTAAAATTATTTGTTTAAGATCTGTTGCTTGAAGCATAGGTCAGTGACCTAAGAAGAGAACTCAGAATATAATTCTAGTGTAATGGTCCTGTATATCAGAAGAAAAAAAAGTAGGCCACCTTCAAATAACTGGGTTATGGTTTAAATAATACTCGTCATTTTTCCACTGGATATATTAAATATTAATATTTATGTAAATTACACAAATGAGTTACCACAGCGTAAGATTGATTGATTGATTTATTATTTTATTCGTTGATTGATATGTAATACCTTGTTTCAGAGTTGTTCTCTTAATGGTGGTGGACAAACCCATAGTGCACGTTATGTGAATGGCCAGACACTCATTTCGATAAAGGCATAGTGACCCTATACATGTCTCTGTACACGATTTCAGGATATTGTGCACCAGATGGTTCTCTTCACAGGCGAACGTCATATTCAGAGTTCTTATACTCGTCTTATATTCCTCTGAATTTTTTGTTATACACGGTGTGCACATGATCGTTACTATAATGGTGTAAACCGTATAACTGTGTAATAATTATGACATAATTAGATGGAATTAGATGGTTAAGTTAACAATAAGTGTGAACGGCCTATATTACTTCCATTAACTTCTTACTATGTAAACGACTTATTACATTGCAGGGTTACTGAGGAAAACGTTTGATGAAAATTAATTGATGTTTACAATTAGGGCACGTAAATGTACATACTATACCGTCAGCGATTCGCGATTTCTTGAAGAAACCAGAGGCTCTGAGCTGTCTACCGCAAAGTGGACCGCCCTTACAAGCCTGATTATAGGCTAAATTATGGAGGACTTCTTTTCGTCTGGGATGACCGGTGAAGGATGATTGTTTTTGACCGCTATTTATTTCCCAGCCTGTTAAATATTTTGTAGAAAGACGTTTGACGAGTTCACAAGGTTGACTGTTTCTTGCGGATCGTGGTGAGGAATGGTATAATTTAGCACGAGAATGACGTCGTGTTTTTGTTGAGCGTAGTTGGAGCCTCCAGCAATTATTGTGTGCTTCCAATATTGATGACAACCAAAAGAATTTATCATGTAACCTGTCATAGGGACAGTCGATGACTTATGTATTTATCCGCTCTACAAATATTAATCAACTTTGATAAACTGTTTACAACCTAGAATTTATAGCACAAAGAGGATCGGCTCCATGAGCATGTTTCATTCATGTAGCATCCAGTAAACAAACTTTAGGCTTAAACGAATGCACATATGCTGAAACGAGATTGACCTACTCAGAAATGGTTTTTGAATAAAACATCAAGGACAAATATAACTTATGTTTAACAACAGTAAAAGCTTCAGAAACCGCAAGTTGCAAGGTAATATTTAATTATTTAAAGGGAGGGAGGTGATGGTCCAAATGTCCAAATCGGATCTCGTCCTGCTTACTCTACCGTACTTGTTTGTCTTTACGGTGAGCTCACTTATCGGAGTCTCGTGCGCACGTCAACAGAAATGGTACTCTGCCGAGGAAATCGGGTCAACCGTGATCGATTTTTTCGTGTCAAGCTGGCGGAATGCCTTGTAAATATTTTGAACCGAGCAGACGGCTGTCCACCTGGCTAATTTAAACTCCTGCCGATATGTCTGGAAAGATTTCGTTTGATAGCATCAACTCGCCTGCATCGTGCATATTTACAAGGCAAGCTGTGGTCTAGTCGGCAGTCTGTGATCTTTAAGGATATTTTTGCATAAAATTAGATTTAAAGCGAAGGCGCTCTTATGTTCAGAATTATAGCGTTATTTTGAGACCAATACAGAACTGGCTCACTTCCAAACAGTATTATAATCAATTATTAATGATATATGAAGTATTAGAGAAAAGGCAAGTAGTGCAATTCCGAAAAACCATTTTATTTTGCCATCATCAGATGTATATATATACAGTATATGTGTGTATGGGTGAACCTTCCGTTTTTCGGAGTTACACCACTCATGAACACAAGGTTCATGGAAATATTAGGGACAAACATAAATATTATCTGTACACTGCGGAAAATGACCTTTCCCTGGAAATTTATTGTTAATACAATAATGTTGAAAATATAATAATGACCCATACGTTTGTTGCAAGAAAACAAACAACAAAACTTTTCTACTAAAATCGTCTTTTTATCAGCCAGTATCAGACATTCATCTGGCATTTCAGTGTCTTTGATCACCTTAAGAATATGTCGGAGCTAATAGATAGTGAATGCGAAGGTAATTTACACGGGCATTGCACTTGTATCAGGAAATTGGATCGGAGATTAATTAACAGTGATCCTTCTGGATAAAGACAAAAACGAGAATAGATGAGATGGTTTAATATTGCTTCTTAACACGTGCGCTCCTCGGTGAACGGCCTGTGGCCACATCCTGCAGCTCATATAGGTATACCCATCATCTCGAGGGAATCCGTGTTGATCTAACAAACGTTCTATTCATTGGCTTACGTTATATTTCTTGCACCTGAGGTTAACTTTAAGTATAAACACCGACTCTAAATATAGATTAAAAATGAAATATCCTAGCCATGCGCACATTTGTCTGTGTGAAAACACTCACTCTGATATCCCAAAGCTTTGTCTCATAACAGGTACCTGGAGGGACCAGTCCAGCCATTTGCCCATCTTACATGTATATTGGTCATGTCACGAGAAAAAACACCAGGGGTTTCTGAGTCTGGTTTTTCGAAATTGTATTGGGTAATACCGGTACTAAGTCACGTTATACATTTAAAATGTTAGCCGAACTCAGCAGCCAATGCAGTCAAAGTATAACAGAAGCAGTTTTAAGTCACATTTAATACGCTGTTATACAATTTATTTTGGGCTGAGTACAAATTGAACATTTGGGTTAAAGTTAAATCTGGTATTAACACTTTTGAACAACCAGTCACTGAGGTTAAGATGGATTTTGTTGTGTATTGACTTTATAATGGGACTGTGGGATGCCCATTGTCGTCGGACATAATTGAATTTCCCTGGGTCATGGATGTGGTTAACAAAATGTCAAATGTACTTGAGAGGGTTCGGAAGGATGTGTGTGACCTGGCGGAATTATCAATGGCGATCTATTATATCGTGACACACTGGGGAATGAAGCTAACGGGAATCATCCAAACTCTGGATCACCTTAAACGATTACATTTTCAGAGATTGAGAGTGGAATAAAGAATTCTGAGGTTAACTGACGTTTTGATATGAATGCACTATCGATGTTTACATTTGAGAAACCAAAATCCATTTAATTCTCTTCCAGATTTCACAAAATATGTTTAATGGATATTGATATTTAATTAAATATTGATTTAATTACAAAACTATAAATCAGTGCATTATTAATTCATCAAAGTTCAGGTGGGGCATCAAACGACAGGAAGAAAGCTAAAATTTACATAAGGCTGAGGCTGTCATACACGTCGGTGCTCCAACATGGTTGGAACAAAGCCCGCTTTGTGCACTACACGTGGATATTAAAACACGACATTTAATCATATCTAACACAAAAACGAAACTCGAGGTAAAGGTCAAACCGAGATTGCTTTATCCAAGTTAATATTAACTAATAACCCTTAATGTCCACTTTATAAGTTGATATTCTCACAGTATATGGAGACGTTGTTTGCTATTCAGGAAGCTGTACTTGTTAGCCTTGCAATTATATTAATGATTACTTCTTATTGAAAACGGGGATCAGTGAATATTAATAGCACTTCTAACTTGCAAACAGTACATGCCTCAAGCGGATCCCATGCACGCTGCATTTGAAGGATTTAACACTGATTACAAATAAATGCACCGGTCTCAGCACAGATCAAGCAGAACTCAGTGGCATTTCGAATGCCCAGTTGCACTTTACCTGATCAATCTAGCTTAAGGCTAATGATTCACAGTATGACACGTGTTGTTTTAAAGAAACATGTAAAGGTAAAGATTGGAATATCCGATAACCTGGCCACCTAGTCAGGAAAATGCTCCAAGAACTCAAAACGGCCAGAAAAAATAACTGCTACGGTTTGATTACAGTGGTTATGTAAATGAATGGCGTAGATGACTGTAACGTCCATCTTGACCTATACTTATCTGCAACAATTTGCAGTTTGTGTTTCTTATATAGAGCTAAAGGTAAGTAAAAGCCTGAAATCTTGAATCCATTGTCTTTCCACATTGTCTTTCCAGAGTTCAATTTGCTGAAAATTTACCTTTGAAACTCTTTAAAAGCTCTTTTACCACGAGTTCTGTATTGGGGTCTTAGAAATAAGCTTAGATTGCGGTACGATGCGATATTTTTAATATACCACGGACGACACAGAATCAAGGAACATTCCGAAGTACAATTATGTACTCGAGAAAAAAATGCATAATACAAAGACACCATGATGGTCTATTCATAAGTGTCAACGTTGAAAAGACATAAACTGCAAGAAATTAGGGTTTGTGACTACACATTTATGCATCAATTAATCGACTTAAAAAGTGTTTTTTTAAACCCTATTAAAATATATTAGGAATTTGTCATTCAAGTCCAGAACCGAGATAAAAAGGGGGAAGGTATGGTTGCTCTCTAATAATGAAATGCCACCTTGTCCTATATGGCGAAAGTAAACTATGACTGGGTGGGGGGAGGGGTGGGGGGGAAGAATGCTGTCAAAGTGGCTTGACATGCAAAACCGACAATACAACATCACGTTTCACCATTTACCGCAGTCTCCGAAAAGTATCCGGTGTTTTTTTTCATGTATTTTTTATTATCCCCATTGTCAAATAGAAAGGACAAAGTGTGTCAAATAACAATAGTGGGCATAAAGACACGAACTACATGTTACGCTTTAATGTTTGGTAGCAGCTTACCAATTACCTAAAAATCAAGTCTAAAAGACTTTGAAGAATGACGTGAAAAGTGCAATGCCTTGAGTATGTCTGTTTGCATCCTACGGGAGGTCGTGGGAGTGAGCAAGCCTGGTCGTGTTTGCGGTTAGACCGAGACGTTAGAAGCAAACCATATTCAGTCATGTTGGCTGTTTGTATCCATGAGATAGTGCAGTGTGCATGAGAATAAAATCCCGGTGGCGTTGACCATTGGAGGCTTGGAATAACGTACATTGATTTAACCACACTAATTGGTTCTTAAGAGGCACTCTGCACTCATGAGGGATGGGATTTAAATCTGGCCCTGGTTATTAGATGTTCATCATTCTCAGCGAATTTCATGATAGACCTTTCATTAAACACTGAAAATAGAGAAAGGCTTCTGAACGCTACAAGTACCATTATATGGAAATATATTACCAGTGGAATAATTCGGTAAAAGATAAGCCATGGCAAAGCTGCCTGTGAGACAAGATGGAAGATGTGTAGCCAGGTGTAACAAATTTTGGAATTCAATGTGGGTACCATGTACAGCAAAAAAAAAATGCAGTATAAAGGAAAGCATTATACAGAGCATAGCTAGAGCTGCGATGGCATTGTGATAGCTGGCAAATGGTCAAACGTAACTGCTGAAATCATGGCTCAAGGAAATTAAACAAAATAAAGCGATGTCTTTTCAATATTTACGATGAATATCGTGACAGCTCGTTCTGGTCATAATAAAGATAACATTCTCTTGAAAATTAAATGGATTAGTATATGTAAATGAATATCCGACACTAGTACATCACATGCTCAAAATCACCTGTTTGTGTTGTAGTTCCGCATGCATCCCACGTAGGCTCCGACAGTGGATGAGCTAAAACTAGCATAGTCACTCTCCTTTATTCGTAGCATTAAAAGGGTTCAGAGTCTATAGCCAGACCTACTGTTGTAAGCACTCCAACTGTTTCCCAAAGCTCCAGACTTTCAAATTCCACAAACTTGCTATTGCGTTGTCCAATACCAGCTGAATCCATACACGTACATAGACGTAAGATGCTTTATTACTAATCTATGTTACATGTATTCAGTATTAGCCGCATATTCCTTGAAACCTAGGCCATCACCAAGACTGGAACTTCGACATTTTGTTTAGAACTACGTCTAGACTGGGCGGATAGCATCAAAGGATTTTCAATCTGTTCCCACTTCACACCAACGATTCTGGGTTATTCTGCGGATCGAACAGTGTCTGAGTAGGCGCCATTCGTTCAGCTCGGCCATACATATGTACGTACAAACGGGATCTTGTTCACAATGAATTTGTAACATTACAGTGCACAAGCACTTATATGTATATCCATTTCAAAGAAGTTAGAACATAAATTTTCAGGTACATAACACCAGCTTATTTCAAAAATGATATCCGATATTTAGTATGAATGTATTTAATTTTTTTTAAATACTTCCCATTTTATGCAGGAGCCCATGCTAGTTTGGACTCTTACTGGTGTTTATCTGAAAGTGACAGGTCATAGACCTGTGTAAATCTGGAAACATTTCAGTAAAATGACACACAATGTTTGATTCTGTTTAATTGCATTACCTGACATGTTCCTATCCATGACCATGAGGTAAATGGAACAGAGAAGTACATCTGTGACTGCAAACTTAAGGACAAAATAAGACACTTAAGTATGTTTGATGCAAGTGTATTATGGATTTTCCATTTTTGAACATTTTTTATCTGGTTAAAAGGCTTTTGAAACATTAGATTATATTCAATTGGATTCAGTCGGGCAGCAGTTTTTGCCATTTAACACACCAAGTGATAGGCTTCTGTTTTCGAAATTCATAGAAACATAAAGCCATAAATGCATTTTCCGATTGACTGTGAAAGGCAATTAATTCACGCAAAACATTTGGATTCGACGTCTTTGATACACACTAGATCCATACAACCCCCGTGGGTTTTAATTTTTTTAAATGCTTTTGACTTGGTTAGAAAAATTCTTATAAAATAAACTGATGTGTTTTCCAGAAGAGTGTTTAATGATTCTGTATTAGATACGGATATTTCACGATAGTGTATGTATTTGGCACAACTGTAAAGTTAGAAAACAAAACCCCAGAGTTATTGTTTTCTTTCAGAAGATTCTTTTCTTCAGATTGTTGCTATTAGACGTCATAGGTTAATCTCAAATGCAGGTTTACGGGTCAAGGTGCTGAGTTTGAGGGGTTGGGGAGAATGTCTCAAACTTACGCCTGACAACATCTCAATGCCTCTAGCTAAGGTAGCTGATGTCCCTTTAATTTCGTTATCAAGTTAAGATTTGTGGAAGAAACAAGAGAGTCTGGGCCATGTACTGTGAAACAAACAAATCTAGCCCTTCTAGAGAACTACTCTCCGTCTAGGCCGAACGGTGAAGGATGATCGATTTTGGCAGCAATTTATTCTGTGGCGATGTAAATATTTTGTAGAAAGACGTTTCGTGAGTTCACAGGGAGAAGTGTTCATTGAAAGGCAAACAAAGGGGTATGATTATAACTCGCTCTGAGTTCAAGTTCAGCTCATGCTAGTTCCCTCTCCAACCGTACGTGGGAACGTCTGACAGCAACCTCCGAGGGTTTTCTTCGAGCTTGCCCGGTTTCCTCCCATCATGATGCCATGAAAAAAAAACAGCAACTCATTGTTGGTCACAGCGCTATTTGAATCAATGGCCAACGATTTAATTGCAGTTGCGTAAAGCTACTAAAACATATTTTAGTAACAATTATCTGGTGTGATATGATGATAATATAAGCAGTCAACGATGCTTTATTAATGTAATTCCATATGAGTCTACAGACATGTACACATGCAATTAAGATGTAAAACGCATATGATGCAAATATCAGGAGTTATGTAATATACATATATTAACGTGACACATCTGTTATAACGTCCTTATAAGTACTGGGCATGCAGGACGCTTGGTCTCTGTTAACTTGCGGTATGGTCCTATCTACGGATCACAATCGCTTCTATGCGTCTTCTTGTGTTTTTGACTATGTGTTTGCCTTGAGGATAATGTGCTGGTCTTCAGATGAACAACATGCCAGACTTCGCGGACACTAAACAGGCGTATTAAAGGGCATTAGGCATCCATCCAAATTAAAGACAAACATTCGTCATGTCTGAATGTGTGTTAGCAAACCCATATCATAGCAAACCCATATTGTCCAGTAGACTGGACAAAGTGTGACACCCACCACGACAAACACAGTCAGCAAGAAGAAAACTGTGTGAAGCGATTGGCAGTTGTATATGTAAGAGCAATTCACGTAATAAAATCAGCTTATTTGTTTGTTCAATGATATATTTTCACTTACACGATGGCGAGCGGATTCATGGGTGGAGGAATTGGACTGCAGGGCATAAACCACCAATCCGTGGCAAAATACTCCCGAACTTTCAAACATATGAGATATGCACACCACATTCACGCTGTGAAAAAGTTGAGAATTGGTCAATGTTCATCGATTACTTAATTCATTATTTAACTCAAGCAAACCATTTGTTGACAAAACAAAACAATCTCACGATACCCATGGGTATGTGGCGTCCAACATGTGTCCCTCATGTTGGACCTAGAAATAACATGGGGAGTAAGCAGTGACTGGCAGATTCATGCCGTCGATATTCTGTGTCAATCTGACTGAATGTCGTGTAATTATTGTGAACGAAATTACGGTTGGAACTCCTGCTAAAAATACAGTTGACAGCTTCAATATGCCTGCAATGAATGGCTTACGCGCACCAGACAAGTGCTAATCCAATCATTACTGCAATCATGACTTGCTTGGATGTTTGGGAAATTATTATCTTGTCATAGCAAACTTGGAAACTCCTTTAGGAAAGTCCTTTAGGTTCCAACTTTACAATCCCTGCAGTTCTGGCACTCTCCCAGACCGTCAAGTTATTGAAACAAAACCAACATGAAATAATAATTATTAAAAACACTTTCGTGCGGTCACGCAATTCTATTTCAAAAGCACAATAGAAAGAAATCCATTACATTATGGGGGATTTGCTTTAAAATCTGATAAATTCGTATTCCGTTGAGTTTCCTTTTGTAAAAGATTAATCACCCATACATATATTTCCATAGAAACATGGGGAAGAAAACTATTATGCAAGTCAACATTTTTTTTAAGCATTCAAAATAAATATGATAAAACTTCTATTGTGGTTCAATGATTATAGTAAGGTGACGGATCAGGTAAAGAAAACATGGATATACATGGGGAGGTATCCTGACTTAATTAAGCATTTGGATATTGCATTTACAAACAGGAATGTTGTACCTTTTCCTGAACATTGGCAACGCATAACATTGGCCGCATATGCTATTGTTCCTTAGTTCTACCTTTTCGCACAACGGCAGGACTGTAGAACAGACTACAGAGCTTTAGACCGAATTACTTTATTTAACTTTGATACATTTATTGCTTTTTTTACTTTTTAAGGGAATTGTAAATTAGCAAGAATATTTCGCGATGGTGGCATAAATAAGAATAAATGATGGTATTGTAATCAAGCTAGTTATATCAGCACACAACCACACATCGGCTTTGAACTGTGTACATGTATGTATGTATGTATGTATGTATGTATGTATGTATGTATGTATGTATGTATGTATGCATGTATGTATGTATGTATGTATGTATGTATGTATGTATGTATGCATGTATGTATGTATGTATGTATGTATGTATGTATGCATGTATGTATGTATGTATGTATGTATGATCACACTCATCATCTGACTTTTGTATAATCTGATGTCAATATTAACTGCTGTTTATCAAAGGCGTCCTGGACAGACCTAAATCTGTCTGTAAAAACTGGGTACACTTCACACAGATACTTGACTTTGTCGTAAAATAGGCATGTAAGTGTGGCAGAATTTCACATAAAGATTTTAATACATTAAAATACGACTGTGCACAAACAACCATTCACATCTCCGAGCTTTCATTAGGCTGTATGCAAAGCATGCTCATTCTTGCCACTTATTAACCCGTCGACCTTTTTTGACACACCGTGAATGATTTATTGATCTTTATCCCCATCGATAATGTTCACCATGTCCATGCACGATACAATTACAATAGTCCATTCAAAAGTTTTTGTAGAATATATTGTTGTGTTTGGTGAGAATGAAAGGCAGAGAAAACACTAACATGAAGTATATGACAGATGGAACAATGTTAAACACTGAAAAACCGTGCAGAAAAAATAGTTCGATTTATTATTTTTTTCAAGCTAGTAAATGGCATTAGAGATATTGGATTTCTACGTTGGCCTTTTCTGGCCACATTGAGATCATTGATGTCACATCACACTTTTGCCACATTACACATAAACTGCTCGATTTCATTTCTCAAAATGCATATACATATAGATTTGTATTCCTTGATTGCATTCCCTAAATGTACCTTGAAGCGAACTATTTCAAGCAAAAATATGGGTTTGACGTCACTCATACCCTCTGGATAACTGAACCATCGTGAAATCTGATGTTTTAAAACCATTTTACCTGGTTGGAAAAATTCTAAACAAAAAAAATAATAATAAAAAATGAATGCAAAACCTATAATTGTGATTGATGTAGGCACTGGTAACCAATGGATTTGAATGAATGAAATCTGATTCACTGAAGGACGTTGGAGTCAGTGTAGATTGACATTCACAGTCAACATGGTTGCTAAAGCTGAGCGTTGTGCATGTCTTAGTTGGAGCCGAAATGTGTAAGTATTTAGATTGCTTATTTCATTACTCTTACCCACGTATATAATACTAAATAAAAAGAATAGAAATGACCGATTATATACAACCTGACAAACTTTTAAATTCAAGCTATAATACATTATTAAAATACAACCTAAAAGCCTATTTTCATCCGATTTCATTGCGTGCTGCATGCATATATACTAAGGGCGATTGTGGTATTCCAAAGACTGTGAGAGTTAACATACAGAACGTCCTGGAATTCTATCGTCTTCTGTTAGGAACGTTGTGGTGTGAATAAAAAAAGATGGGCGACCAAACTCTTCTCAAATCCAGAGGGAGATTAAGTTTAATTGCTTCCTGTTCACAGTGCGGTTAAAGCCATCCCCTGTCAGCCTTTCCCACTTGACTACCGACAATGCCATTCCAGTTGGACCAAGACACAAAGTAATTAGGGTGACTTCAACGTGATGTTAAGTAAATACGCTGGCCACAGTACCTTAGGTCAATGAAATATAAAGTGTATTGAAAGCCCAGTTGCACTTTAGTAGATTAATGTAGCTTAAGGCTAACGGTTAAGTATGATGTTTTGCTTTTTTATTGATAAAAGTGTAAGCATGCATAACAGCGCTTGAATTGTCCAATACGAGGTTTCAACATAGATAGTAAGGAAACAATCAACAGTGTAACGTATGTGAAAGAGCCATACAACAGGAATATTTCACGGTAGATATCAGTTTAGCCACTGACAACAGTAGTCTAGTCGGGTAAATAAACATACCAGAAATACATCATGAAAAAAGTATTTTTAGAACTTATTTTTGTTTCCAAGTTTTTAAAGAAGAAACTAGATTCAATCACCGTGGAATCAAATACATATTATGAGAAAGTCTGTTAATATTGACTCATTTACTCAATATTGACTGTTAATATCTTCTGCTCATTAATATGATTATTACTGTAACATATGGGCCACGTGGTCTAATCCACCTTTCGCATATGCTTTAAAGCGATTTTAATGTAATAACATATGAATTAAGCAAGGTTACAAATGTCGTTGAAACTGTAATAGATATTTGTGATTTTTCTCATCAAGCTATGCGGATTATGTGTTAGGCTTTATACAGTTTATGCAATGTAATAATGATTTGTCATTTTACCATTATTTCCCCTCCACTTCAAGCCTTGTATAATGTAAGATTAGCTATTTGGTGAGTTGAGTTCATAAACGAGTAGTGTAACTCAGAAAAAGGTCCGATGTGGCAATTGGGCACTATATGTTGCCATCATCAGGAGATCTAAAGTATCCCTTGCTACTATATTGGAAATCGTGTCGCTCGGGCCAATTGGCGACTTGCTGACGGTGACAGATTTTCAGCGAAATGACGCAAAGGATTCCCCAATACGCGGTTGAAATTGTTAGGTGTTATAGGCGAAGCTATAAAATATTCGTTGCTAACCATCAGCCAAATGTATGCCGTTAGATGCATGCGATAATATCCTTTTTCGTCTAATGCTGTTATTGGAAACAAGTTTTGTCTTAAGAATTATAGACTGAATATATGACAATGTCTTTAATAGAGATTTAGTGCGATGGTAAACTGATAAATAGATGCCTCCCTCGCCCCGCGTCTTAATGTAATTGATCGACATGCAGTCATCTGAAGTAAATAGCATTGAGCCTTCATGTGAAGAATGTCATATGTAATCCATATTAATTTACTATAAAATATTTAAACTTCTCCAATATGTAACTTGACAATTTATAAAGTAATATAAATTTCTTGTGTGGTTCAAATTACTTCGCAGATTAACTCAATTTGTTAAAGCTAAAAAGTTCACGGTAACAAGTATGGTAAACGGGCCCACAAAGGAAGCAACATGAATGACATAATTAATTCTAAAATTTTTGTTTGAAATCTTTTTTGCCGGGGAGTTAATGAATCGGAACTAGATACAAACAGATAACCCGGATTTCCTTAGATAACAATAAAGTTTAATATATTATACCTACGATGGGCGACGATGTTAGCCGAAATCACCCGACTGGATATTAAAAAGTGAATGACAGTGAACGAGATCAAACTTAACATTGAAACGCAAACATTTTACAATTGTTACAAAACAATTTTCATATATTTTAGACTAAACAGATGATCTAAAATGAGTCAGAATTTCATTCATGTTTCATAAGGGAAAATCAACATCATTCACTAAAGATCAAACTTTCAAAGCTGTGGAAATCTTCAAAAGCACAATGCTTTGGGAATACATGGTAGCTTGATTGGTAAATTGGTTTAAATCGACCGTTGTCTAGGTCCTTGAGTACATGCCAGTCTACATTGTACGGGAAGCAACCAGAAGCTACATGTAGTACACCTGGCTGTGTTTCTGGTTAAACCTAGACGCCTGACGTAAGCCATTTCACATATGCTGACCTTTTCCAACCACTGACAGGGAAACCATAATTCCACTTCAGTTATAATGTTGACCCCCAAAGGTCTTTAGTAGAGCATTGACCCTCACCATAGCGAGCGGTTCCTAGGTGGTACTCCCAGCTAATGACACACGAAATTTAAACCCGGTCCTCGTCTTTGAGACCTCTTCATTTTGAGCTGCTTGCATGAATGACGTTTCATTAAGCGCAGAAAATCGTCAGTTGTACTTTATGTTTATTGTGTATTATAAAAATGTTTTAACAGTGATGGGATTCGGAAAAGAATAAACTATGGTAAATTTAAGTGTCGGACACGATGTAACATACATGTATGTGATCAGGATTTAAACCTTATACGCCATTGGCAGCGGTGTTCGAATCTAACTGAGCTGAATTTGTTACAGCTTCAAGGCGTGGTGGCAGGCACTTGCATCCCCCTGCATTTTACCACCCTCAAGCTGGATCACCGTCGGATATTCTGCCTTGATACGATCGAACCCGGAGTAAAAATCGGTAAATACACAGTTTAAGTCTACTGTGAATAAAGTTTTGTAACAGGAATCCGCACTGGCACAACATATAACACTTCTATAGATTCGATGGGTTTATAGGGAAGCGAGGAAGCCGGTAAACCGCATCAGTGGTGTACAATTGGCAATTTGTAGCCGATGTATGTCAGGTCGGTGTGACATCGGGATTCATATGGATAAAGATTAAGCTCAGAATAACACGCCGTTTAAGAAAAAATATGTTCAATATGAATATGTTTGCACAGATAACTATACCATTTCTTGTGCTACCGGTGTAAATGTGTGCGTTTTCTCTTTCTAACTGATAATCCAGGCTTACAATGCATGTAAACCTCTGTACGGCTAAACCGCACAAAGTTACGTGCAGAGAAAGTGGATTCTGTGTGACAAAAGTTATCATCCTAGACGTCTTAATATGAAAGAAATATAAAAGTACACAGAATGCTGAAAAAGCTTGATGATTAATTTCTGTTTTGGAGAAAGGAAGATTAAAGAGAAAAAACACTTAGTTCAAAAAAGCGTCCCAAGGCATGTACATGTAAGGCATAAATGTTTAGATGTTTGCGTTAGCCACTTGTAAAGCAAATCAATCGCACAAAATGACATCTGTTAAATTACATTTACATTTTAGACGTACAATCTATATTTTCTTCATAATAAAAAAACCTTTCATTTAGTAATGCGATCCATCGATGTGTTTTTTTAAAGCAAATTCCTGAAGGTTCTCAAACAATGCAAGTTATCAAACAATGGGCGAACGCTCAAGACCACGAATATATTTTCACAGCCCCGTGGCGCTCTCGATAAACGGTTATTTTTCCTTTTGTGGAATTACGATTAACGGGGTTTTTATTAAGATCTGGGTAAGTTTATAGACATAAACACCCGTGAGCATCATGTTGACGACACCAGTGCATTGATTTTATGGCAGTAAAATAATATGAGAACAGGCCTCTTGGAATAGTTCAAAAATAAAGCCACCCGTCCTTTGAACAGAGCTGAGCCTCACTGTGCATAGGGTGTGTATTTCTCTCAAGTTATAGAATTGTCTTTCAGTACCAAAGTAAGACTGCATGAACGGCGTAAAATATTGCCTGACAGCTGCGTTATATTGTCCAAGCCTGCCTTGAACACATGAGCCTTGTTTCTATCCCTCTACCCTGTTGTCTTTCAGTCCGTCCACCACTCTTGTTGTTGATCCGTCAGTAAACATTTTCAGTACGTTTTTCACAAGGATTCATCATACTACTTTAAAACTTGCCACAAAGCTTCAACATGGTAAGGTGCATATCAAGTTGGTTTTTCTAGTCGTTTCGCCCACAGCTGTATGTTCCATGATTCTGCTTATGGTAATTAATACAGGACCATATTCTCAAATTACAGGAAATGAATATAATGAGTATAAAGGAATTAGACAAGAACAATGGTTATCATTTTCTTAATGCTTGTCTCCACAGTCTGGCTTTTATATCCATAATATCTCGTAATGCCATAAATATACACGCGCACTTATTCTTCAATACAGCTGCAGACCAGCGACTGGAACGAAGGGAATTTTGTATAGCCATAATGATATGGAGTGGTCTGCAATCACCTGACATAATGCCATGTGTCGACGGAATTAATCCGTCTGAATTCAGTGTCAAGGACAAACAAAATTTAAACAAAAGAGATAAACAAGCTTTCACTGACGTTTTTCTCCTCAACACGAACAGATAATTAAGTCGGGACACTGTTCATATCCTGGTTTTACTTTTGATTAATGATTTCAGCAGAAAACGTAAAGTGGACATTGTTTTGATAAAAATTACCCATAATCTTATAAAAAGATAGCTGAAGAGAACTAGTAAAAAGTTGATTGATGACACTGGCGCATCACGCCGGAAGTTGATAATGATGTCGATGTGACTTTTTCCTTATTACATCGCGTGGACGTCTCTCTCAGTGCGACTTGCACATAAAATGATAAAATTTGGAATTCATAAATAAAGGAAAAAATACCGAGGAGATTCCTTCATCAACGTCAAGCGTGCGGAGTGCAAAATAACGTATTGTTGTATTACATCAGCATGCCCATGGACAATTTCTTCACACAGGTGGTCCTGCTTTAGAAGGAGCTGGTTGTACTCATGGGCTTTTGACTGGCCATAGTAATGCATTTGTTTCTGATTACAAAATAAGAACATGTTATTGGTGGCAGTGTATATTTTGATATTGGATATTGGATAGTTTAACGTATCCTATAGACGATTGGGATTTGTAATGCTGTAACTACCCTCAAACGTTCGTTACTAGATGAGTTGAAAAACATCAGCAACTCATCCAGATTTCTCAGAATGTTGTAAAAACGCGCATTTTTGCGAAGGTTTGTTCGTTGACTGTTTTGTCGCCATCAAATGAAGACATTTGGATACAAACAAACCCAGAGTGTTTTATACGGTTTAATCACCATGTATTCAGCTTTGACATAGCTGGTGTACAAGTTCTACTCTCCAGGGTACATCTCTGTCTGAGCAGTTTTGTGTGGTGTATGTTGAGAAGGGGTAAGATAAGTAAGTTCCTATATCGCAAAAAAAAAACCTGACGTGGTAAAGCTGGTCTGTGGGTGACTTACAAGGTGAAGCGAAGAAGTTGCCTGTTGAAACAATATAATGACATATGTCAAATAATTCCACGAGCGGAACACCTACAGATTTACATACTGTTGTCGTTACTGTTCGGTTGCAATATGGGAACATCCCCACAATACACAAGCGCAAGGGTATACGTGTGAACAGAATGGTTAGTTAGCAGAGCTATGCAAATTAAGTGTAAGGTCACTTTTGTTTTTCAGCCGCCATTAAAACATGGAAAGCAAGTATTTCATGGAAAGTTTACTTGCCGTTAAAATTCGATCGGTTATAAACGCGAAGAGATAAACCCGCAACGTTTGAACTGATTGCCTGTAGAGCGCTCCCCCCCCCCCCCCCCAGCTTAACCACCGCCCCAGGTCCATCATGTTCGTCTACTGAACAGAGGGAATTGGAGGATTTCAACTCGATTTTAAGTAAATACACTCGCCACAGCACCTACGTCATATTGACTCCTATGTTCTTTTGAACGCCGAATTAGACTTTATTTGCTCAAAGTACCTAAAGACTAATACTTTACAGTAAAGTGTTTTCCTGTCTTTTTGACAGATGTATTGTCCATTTTGTTACAAGTATTGAAAAGCACAAGTTAACGATCGACATGCAGCTATAGAAATGCGACCACAACTTTTAAATCAGGGCAGTTCCACTATCTAGAATGACGACCTGTGAGTGACTTGATGTTTTTGAAAAGATGTTTTATTCACGACACTGCTGTTGCAAGATGAGATATTGCATAAATTTAAAAACAAAATGACTAGTAACAGTTCCACTGTCGGTCTTATAATGCCAGAGGTGTTCATATTCACATTACAGACAACTGAAAATACCTTTAGCTTACGGTCTCATCGTCATCTTATTCAGACAAATTTCAGGTGACGTTGAAAAACGTAATCACTGTTCTGCTAAAAACATATGCTTCAGCCTTTTAACATCGATAATACCCGTTATATACAAGTAAAAATATTGAATAAAAAAGCCCATTGAAAAGCAGGCCATGTTTTGATCGATCCCTTTCTATATGTCACGTTGTAGTAGGCTTATTAAAATGGCAACAGGACAGAAAAAAACTCCATAGTACAACTGTGGATTCGCTTTTTGGCTCCAGCAAACGAGTTTGAAATCAAAAGATCTTTTTTATTCTAGGACAGGAAATATAGAAAAACAAAACATGCAGATCAATATTAACATTAACTGTTTTCAAAGTTCGATATGTGAAATGCGTTTTCATAAGAGCATTCAGTATAGCAAACCAAGACACGCCTGTCATCGTTTTCCGCCGTGTGCAGCTTTTCAATTTCCCTTATTACTTTGTAATAAGGTGCAAATAGTACAGTAGTGAAACCCCACATAGTCTGTAACAGCCGCTAAATGATTTCCTGTTGTCAACACATTTAGATGCTGGATTATCATGGCTTGTTCATTTACGTTTGTTTTCAAATTGATTCGGTTGGCCATGTCCTAACAGGTCTGGTTTAGTTCCAAGGAAAGCCCTGCTGCGACAATGAGCCCATTGTCTATAAATCCAGTAGGACTTCATTATGCCGGAACAGAACGTTTAACTATAAAGGCCAGTGCCTTTCAACGAATGTAGCATTTTATGCATTGTTTATTGGAGTGTTTCTAGTCCTCCACAATTTTGAATGTTCTTGTTCTGATCCAGTGTTTTTCGTTATTCGTACGTCACAAGCTTTTTCATCAGATGAAGCCTGTTTTCACCTTTATAGTATGAAGACACGTTATGGGATAGTACTCGGTACTTGGTACGATAGTGCTATAGTTAGGACTCCCAGCTGTTAGGATGCGGAGTAATCCCATCGCCTGTTGTCAAGTACGTCGTGGTGCGAATAAAAAATCAGGTGAACAAATATTGGTCAAATCCGGAGAGAGCGCAACTTTAATTACTTCTTATTTGCAAACCGATTGCCTATTACCCCCTCCAACTCGTCTACGGCCAAAGTCCATCACGTTGGCCTCCAACGCCAAGGGATTTGGAGAACTTCAACCTGATTACGCCCACCTCAGTACCCAAGTCATATTAAATCTTATAATGTTTTGAACACCCAGTTGCACTAATAGTAGCTTAATGAAGCTCAAGACTAATAGTCCACGATATGGTGTCTTGGTTTCTTTGAGACAGATATACTGTCCATTGCTACCAGTGATGAAAGTCAATATAAAGTTAACGATGGACATAATCCTATAGAATGCCACCATTTTGAAAGAGCCATGCCACAACGGTAATTAACAAGACATAATCACTTCAGGCACTTTCAGTAGGTTAATCAAGGGGGAAATACGTTCCAGAAAAACACCATGGTATGTATTTGCTAACGGCCAGTTCATTTTCAACGTGCTTATGAAGTTGTACCTGTTAAAATGGCTAGAAAGTCACGAACATATTTTGAAAAGGTGTTGTAATATGGAGTTCCATTTCCCACGCAATGGTGACTCCGTTCTAAACGTAGATGACCATTGTTCTCCAGCAATGAAGGAGTACTACATGTACGTCACGAGTTTTTCCACTGAACGTCATCTCAAAGGCAGAATTGAGCACACAGAATAGACTAGACAGATTTGGCATGAATTAGATTAGGCTGGACCACCTGTGGATGACCATAGATTTCCTCCAACAATAATGCTGGTCGCCGTCGATTCAGGGAAATATTGCCATCTAAAATGTTGTTCCCTCAAACCAATGTGGCCTTGACAAATGATTAAGGAATTTAAAATCCAGCTTCCACGGGTTTTATAGAAATTTTAAGGTAGAATTAACTACATATAGCATCATCGCAAATACGACCGAAAGCTCCATTACAAATTCCGTGTACTCATTTTTAAAGACTTTCTGCAAATAAGTATAAGGATTTTATGATGGACGTAATGGAAATGCTGTAGAATAATAATGATTTTTATTATACGTGTATTATGATTTTTGATTTACAGTAATACAGTTAAAAACACAGTATGGAGCCCGTGAAAAACCTTATCATTATTTTATTGAAATATGGACCATCATACCCACATTTAATTCACAATCTAAAAACTTAAATGCACTTTTCTCGGAAAAAGGGCACTTTAAACAGGACAGATGCCCTTTAAAATACAGTTGCTGTTATACATCATTCAATACCATAATCTTTATATGCTATGTGACCTCCAAAAATTAGGTCACTGTCTCCGGAACAACAGTGGAAACCGAAAATTGGATATCTTCTTGAATGACTAAAATTTACGACGATGCAATATGGAAACAATCAACGTTTTGATTAAACTTTAATTAAATGCAATCCGATCTCATGACAGTAAAACAGTCAACATAAACTAACGAAAAATAAGCGGTTACACTCATTTTATACAGGAGTTCATTGCTCCGACAAATTATATGTGTTTAAATGGTGATATTGTAGAAGAAAAGTAAGAGCGCACTCCATGGCCTAGTTGATAGCCTGCTAGCGCGGCATAATTACCCCGAAGCCTCTCACCAGTGTGATCAATGTGAGTTCAAATCCAGTTTATGCTGGCTTCCATTCTCGTCGCACTCTCTGGCCTGTCAGTAATCTTTTGATTGTTGTGGCTTTCTCTCTGACCCTGCCCGGTTTCCTCCCGCTATAATGCCGGCCTTATAAGTGAAACATTCTTGAGTGCCGCGCAAGATTCCAGTCAAATAAATAAATAAATCAGAATGGACTTAATAACAATTTCTGACAAACTTCTGTAATTTCTCATGGCAGAAAAGTTTTCCCACAAACTAGTCAGTCATTCAGTTAATGATGAAGTCTTGATGATAGGAACTGACCTGAAAAGTGCAACGCCTCGGGGGCATATGGTATTTTGATAGGTAAATTAGTTTCAACCGACCTTTGTCTGAGTCACTGAGGACATATCGGGCATGTCAGTTTACAGTCTACCGGAAAGCGCTGGCACGCTGGAAGTAACCAGGCCTAGTCGTGTTTGTGGTTATACCGACCCGTCAGGATTTTCAAACGCACTGACCTTCTTCATCCACGGACATGTAAATGAGAATTCTATTCCAGTAAATGCTGACTCTTTAAGGTATTGAGCAGGACATCGATATCATCAGCCATGGGTTTTTAGTTGGCACTCCCAGCTAATGACACGTGCAATTTAAATCCGCTCCTTGTCGTTGTGAGTTTCTCACGCTGAGCTACTTCCTGGACTGATGTTTCATTAAGCGCGTAAAATGGTCATGTGTACTTTATTTCAGGCTGTGCATTATTAAACTGTTTTAGCGGTGATGTCATTCGGAAAAGGACAAGGCAATGGTAAAGCAAACTGTCTCACACAATGATATATGGTCTTTAAGCCTGATGCAGCCAAGAGGCTGTTGACCATTGGTAGTAACACTGGATTCTGGTTCCCGCTACCCAAAATCAGGCCACTGTTGGACACAATCGTCTTTCATATTAGCTAAACCCAAATTAAAGAATAAGAAGGAAAAATTGATTCAATAAACAGCTTAAGCCTGCTATAGACGGAGATTTGTAAAAGGAGGCCACACTGGCGCAAATGTTAACATTTCCATTGCTTTTATCTATGTATAGGATAGCGGGGAATCCGGTTAGACGTTGTCGGGGAGTAGAACTTTCAACCGATGTATGTCAGGTCGATATGACATAAGTATTCCCATGGGTAAAGATTAAGCTCAGAATAACACACCGCTTAAGAAAGAATATATTTCATATTAATAGGTTTCCACAAATAACTATTCCATTTCCTGTGCTGTTGATGTAAATGCCTAATCTTTATCCCTGACACTTCAGGCTTGCAAGGTCTGTAAGACTGTCTCGCCTATTCAACCACAGGCAGTGAAAGAGAAAAGTGATTTTGTGCCCTGAAAGCTCCTTTGAGACTCATACACTCTTTAAAAAATAAAGAAATGCAATAGTCCAAGACTTGACAATTAAATTATATGGATGAAGAAAAAAGACAAACACCCATTTCATGAATTGCGCCTCTAGATATGTACTTCCGTGTAATACAAACAAATGCAAATTTTGAAAACATTTGCTTGAGGTACTTTAGTAGCAAATCAGTGGCACAAATCGCAGCAGTAAAATTATATGTAAATTTTAAGCGCAGAATCTATAACTTTTTTAGCACGGCGTAAAACATCAATCAAATAAATAAACAAATATAAGCTCTTAGCCTATACGAAGTGGTTTATCTGTCACCTTCACTATTCTTTACTTGTCTTGTCATTCATTTAGCTTGAGTTCCAGGGCATTCTGGAGTGCCTAGGACTGAACGAGAAGTTAGGCCGTCAAAAGAGCCAATGTAAACCTTGACGATTCTCAAACTGTCTATATCCGACCGGCCCGGATAGCACAGTTGGTAGAGCGTCCGCTTCGAGACCGGTAGATCCAGGATCAATCCTTGATCGAGTCACACCTCAGACTTTAAAAGAGGAAGTTGTAACTTCCTCGCTTGGCGTTCAGCATGAAGGGAATAGTGCAACGACTGGTTGACCCGTGTCAGTATAATGGCTCGGGCGGGGCGGCTTACTTGCCTTCGGTAAGTCGTCTCAGTGAAACAGCACTAAATAAAAGAGCGGTGGGAATCCGTCCTGCAACAAGGAGGTACATTACACGTACATGCACCCTAATGATTCCTTCGTCGTCATATGACTGAAAAATTGTTGAGTACGACTTTAAACCCTAAGCACTCACTCACTCTATATCCGAGGTTGGAAATGAAGTAAAGTCATTATCATTTAAGCTATTGCAAACTGAGTGGGATGCTTCAGAGAAGGGTTGTTTATCAAACGTCATAAAAACTTTCATTTTTCCTTTTCTAGCAGAAATCTTGTGTTTTTAACTTGGGTTAGAACATCTCCCAGTTAACAACCACTTTAAAAAAACCAAGGTAAGAGTTTCGGATCTGTGTATTATTTGTCAGGCTGAAGAGACCATCTATCATGTTTTACTCGTGTGCCCGCAGTACACTGCTCAAAGACAAATGTTCCTTTCTGACCTTGTAGACGTTGGAATTGTTATCTCAATTCCTGGGACTATACTTGGTCCACCGAAAAATGCAAATTTAGTTTTTAAGCTGTGGGAAATTATGTATGTAGGATCCACAGAGTGTAGGCCACACTAATGAGGCAGTTGTTCTCTATCGATTGACCAGTGTTAATTAGAACAGCATAACTTCTTGAAACATATCTTATTGTCTTGGCGCAAATCATTCCATGGAAAGGAGTCGCCATATAAACTAATTTATTTATGTATGTATGCATATTTTTTTTGATAACAAAAAAACAGTGCATTTAATAAACGGAATGGAATGAATTTTTATAAGGCAAACGATCACGAATTCCCGGCTAGACATATATCATTAAAAATATCTGAGTACTTTTAATACGTTATATTGCTCCGAGAAAAAAACCTATTGTATGATCAACAGCCGTTAGACGGTTTCGATAAATGCTTATTTAGCGCCATTGCGCATTTTTGTTTCGTTACTTTTGGGGAAATTAAAAGCCGCGGGATGTTTTTTATTAGTATCTGGATAAATTGTCACAAGGTTATACAAACACCTGCGGACAACGTGTTAGCCAGTTGACATTTCAGACTGCATTAGTCCATTTTTGTACGGTAATAAAGGAATTTGAGCACTGGCCTCTCGGAATGATTCGTGAATAAAGCCATCTGTCCTTGGAAAGCTCTAAACCTTATAGGGCATCAGCCTTGTCTATAGACTTGTCCTTCAGTACCCAGGTAAGAATACAAGCATGCGGTATATGTCAAACCGTATATCCGTCAGTTTGTTAATTTGTTAGGGAACATTTTGTCCCATTTTTTGCATAACGGTTTATTTTATCGGTGCACAGCTTTAAAGTGACAAACTACACGTCGAGATGGTATTTCGGATCGTCTTGCTCACAGCTGTATGTTCTATGATTCTTACGTTTGCCCAGGAATGGTAGACTTACAACCTAATGTCGATATTCCCAAATTACAGGAAATGAATGTAATGTGTATAAAGGGAACAAACAGGAACGGTGAGTGTGTAAATGCTCATTTTTGTAGTACTTGTCCCCACGACTAGCCTGTTACATCCTAGTATATCCCGTAAAATCATGGTCACATCAGGCGCATTTATTCTTCAACTACCAGCGACCAAGGAATGGACTCGTCCACATCCCACGATGACATGAAGATGTCTCCAACCTCCTGATTGATTCTACAGAACATGTGAATGTCAGATGTTGACGGAATGATTAATTCTGAATTCAGTTTCACCAGCGTTTTTGCCATCAACGCGAACAGATAATTCACTATGACAATGCTTACATGCTGGTATAATTTTTTTAATTAATGACTCAAACATAAAACAAGATATATGGATTTGTTTTGAAAAACCGATGTATAATCCGAAAGGATAACAGACGCTTACTTTGTCTAGTTAGGGCGGAGAAACGAGAAAAAGGTTTATTTGACACAAGAGCAACATACAGGAAGTTGATAATGATGTCAATGGGACTTTTTTGTGCTACAAAGCGTGGAAATTTCTACGTGTGCAGCGTATACGTAAAATTATAAACTGACTGTTTTTAATAAATCACGAGTTACAAAATAAAAGAATGGAAAAATAATTCATGCTTTAGGGCTATGAAGTAAGTTGCCATATTACATTATTTTGAACTAGGACATTTTCTCTACACACGTCTATCTGCTTCAGAAAGAGTTCGTTATCATGTTGGTTATCGACTTCGTTAGGACATTACATGTACTTTGCAGTACAATTGTTTGTAACTCCAGGAGAAGAATGTGCTATTGGTGACAATAATGATTTTGAATTATTTTAACATCGCAAATCACTAAAGCACTGATGAGAAAAAATTACATTTGGTTATGCCATATTTATCTTGCGGTGCAAGGTACTGGTATCTAGTCACAAAGAAGACTACAAACAATAAAGTGTAGACGGTTTAATGGGTTGTACCTAATGTACATGTAGAACCTCCGCGTGATGGGGTATACCTTTACCCGGTGAATTCTGTCTGGGGAATGTTGAGGTTCTGTAAAATAAACGAATGAACCTGTCTCGTCTTATGTCATCAAAGTATTCATATTCGTTAATTACTCAACAGGAGCCACTGGAATCATTGCAGGTGTAAATAAATTTATTGCTTGATTTTTTCCCCAAAATTCATAATTTCTATGATTTTTCACCTACGTGGCCGTTTGTATGTTTATGAGTGCAGGAAACCGGAGAGCCTGGAATAAACCGTTGACCTTCGGCAGATACCACAGAAGAAACAGTGCGGGTTGGATTTGGGCGCGCCAATGTTGAACACAATCCAAACTAAACTACTGAGGTAGTATTTAAGGGTTACCATGTTCTTCACCCAGTCAGTTCCAAAAGACCTGCTGGACGACTTGGTAAGAACGTGCGTCACTAAGACTTTTTTATACACTGGAAAGAGTATTAAAAATATCAACAACTGAATCACTAATACACTTAAATTAAATTAGGAATTATTTTTTAATATTGATTTCAAAAAGCCAGCAAGCACACAGTGACTGCTGCTGGTACATGCGTATGTGTAAACAGACGGGTTAGTAAGCAGAGCCACACGTTAGTCAGCCAAGGAAATAGCCAGGGAGCGAAAAAAAGCGACGAATCAGAATTATTGATTAAAACTTCCGGAAGGGCTGGCAGAAAATATCAAGGTTCTGTAGAGGTAGCTGGCATCCGACATGTATACTCTCTTCCATGGTAGGAGGGAAATGTCCCATTGTATGCCATATTGTATGTGCGAAAATCTCATTGCATTAGATTGAATTGCTTTTTAAAAGAAGACATCAGCAACTGGTCTTGTAAGTACTTTATGTTATGCATTTAATCTACCGAAATCGGAAGGTGAAATAAATCATTAGAACGTAAAATGCTCGTGCAAGAACACATGAAACTGTAACGTAGCTTTCTCTTTCATGTAATCTCAAGGAATCTAGCAGCCAATTATCATCATTTGCTATTTCATCTTAGCTTGTTGGTTATGAATCAAACTGCACTACCTCTCGCTGAGCCTCCCTCCATTCTCTGTGAAAATTTGCAATTAACAAACCCTACAATTGAAATCACTCATGTTTCCATGTATGTTTAATGTTTCTTTGGATGCTTTGAGCAAAATGACACTTTACTGTATTGGTGAAAAACATATGTCCCGTTAGTGTTCGGTGCCCCACACGCAAATATTAGTTGGCCCCATATACACACATGTAGTTTTACTGTTACCGAGTTGATTAGATCTCTTGATGGTGCGTTAAAAATACCAATAACGTGTCTATTTGCGCGATGTGTATTTAGCGGTGATTTATCATAGGCGATGTACAGATAGAAGCCGCCATTAAAAGAGGAAAAGCGCATTCTTCTTGCAAATTTTGCTTGCCAGTAAAATGCCATCTGTCACACACACGAAGGGGAGGACAATCATTTCTTCAGTTATATATTGTCTCCATGCCAATGTGATTCTATATGTAAAAGACGGCAAGATTAGAAATCCAGTCGTAAGAAGAGAAATACATCCGTTTCAAAGTGATACAGTCCCACCACCTGGGTTAAGGTGGATGACCTGAGTTGATGGTACATCTCGTTTACGCATCTCTTGGGCGAGCTTTAGCGTCAGGGTCCCCTGAAATAGTTGCTCGGCATTAACACAGCTGCATTTTCAGAACGGCTGTGCAAAATATCTATTACGTATCGCATTTTTTCGAAAATATGCTTTCTTAACTACCCTATAAGCCTATTATTGCTCTTTTAGAGGAGGATTTATTACATAAGTCTAAACAATTATTAGCTTAATTTTCCATACGCGGCCCTCTAATGCCTGCGGTGTTCATATCCATATGGAAGTAAATACCCTCGGGCTCATCGACTCCTTCCCCCTTGGGACGTTTAACAGTTTATTAAATAACAGCATGACACAAAAACAGGGCAATAGTATACCACTGGAGGTGCAAAAAACAAACATGTTTTGAAATTAGAAAGCTTTCTCTTTTGTGGAATAGTATATACAGGAGGGCGAAAGGTGCAGATGATGAAAAAATGCTAACGATGACATATTCTGTCCAGATTGAGTTTTAACTATGCACAGCATGTGTCCGTCAATGTTGGGGGAATTATTATTACAGATAGATCTGTCCAAGTATGAATGTAGTCGAGGGAGTTGCGCGTGATATCTTCAAGGAATACTGATTCCATCATGTGTTTACGGAATGGCGTGTCCATCATGTCTTCACGGAATGGCGTGTCCATCATGTCTTCACGGAATTCCTTGTCCATCTATCTTATCTCTTGTTCTATATGCGGCTTTCGGTCCCATGTAGCAAATTATGTGTTAGGTTATTTTATTAGTTTCACACCAATTGACATGTATGTTTGATTTGTTGCCTATATTTGTTATGCTCTGATATACATGGCGCCAAGGAGATCAAGTACCTGACGTCCAATTTACAGAAGCAGCCAACTAATACTGATGTTAGCTTTCCTGATATCCAGTGCGCGGATCAGTCGAAGGTCATGCACGGTCAATATTTTGGGACAGACTCGTGCACAAGACTCGTGGTTGCTGTAATTATGTGTAGTTTTCGGCATTGGTAAAATACATAACGATGCAAACAACACAAGGAGAACGAAAAGTGCTAAAAAGTCGCAGTTCTACTGAACAGTTCTATGGCACACATGTTGCTTCAGTAGCACGGGTTGCTCAAAAATCTTGTGATCATAGGTATACAATAATCCGAATTCTTATCGAATACGTATACGAAGATGCTCCCTTCGTTTTCTGTTGACCACTTCATCGATTTACCTGGCGTATCTCTTGCCCACTCGGACTCGGTTATCCTTTCTGCGCACTCCGGGTTAACCAAGATGACCTGTGTCAGGAAATCAGCATCCGGAACGCTGAGCTTTGAGAGAGAGAGTCACCATTTAGCCGGCCGTTAATCATTCTTCTTGGCTCATCACACAGATTTCATTCGTGATCTGTCCAGATTTGACTAGTGCTAGACTCGGTATAGCTCTGAGGATACATTCGCGGAATATGCCAATTTCAAACTCATTTCATCCCCTTCAAAGGAAAGAGCATTTGAAAAAGGAAAACCCCGCACGTCAGTCAGTCTAGCGAATTAACACTTTCTGCACGCACCTCTTTCTGCACGCTTTTTTTCACCAAGCTGAAATGATACAGTGTTGTCATGTTTACATTTAACAAAAATATCCACCATGATGCTTGTTTTGCGCATTCTTTCTTTTGATGCAAACTTTTTACGAAAACTATACTAAATCGTGACATTTGGCATTGCGCTTGGAACATTTTGTTTTTAATGATAATCAGGATGATTTAATCGGAGCATAATTGATGGTTGCTATCATGGTGAGATCGACAGAATAAAATGAACGATTTAAAATTCTATTGAATCTGGCACCTGCATACATGTACTACCTAATTACATTTGCTTCAGTTTTAAAACCCAAACTGAGGTAAATTGATAAGAGAATGTATTTCACCGGTTACGTCTGCCCATTTTCCAGATATTGTTCTCCATGCTCTGGGTTTGCTATATATACCATACGTCTTTAACTTCATTACTGTGCAGACTGACTCATTGTCAATCTTTCGTATAACCGTTACCATTTGAGACTTGTCTGTGACGCCGGCCACATTGCTGCAATGTAGTTTCATGTTTAATGTGATGAGAACAGAGCATTTTGAGTAATTATAGAGCAGTAACGTCCTATCAATAGCAACTAACATCAATCAATCTTTTTTACCTAATTCGGCAGAAAAAATCGGCTAGGGGGCGTGTAATTTACTATTATTTAAGCATTTACATGAGCAGTACATCCTATAAAGCCTGGTCACACCAAAGATTTTAAAAATGATATTTCTTGAGCCCTCGCTTGGAGTTCAGCAGTGAGAGGTTAGAGCAAGGAAACAGGACTGCTTGGCCCGGTGTCAGTATAATGTGACTGCGTGGGGGTCACGTCAGGTGTCTTCAGCATGATACTTTAGTGGCAGCAACACTTTGGCAGCATGGGCTCGCTCTGTCACAAGATGACACAGTATATGTACACACACCTAATCGATAATCGCAAGATCCATTTCCAAAACAACGTTTAACACTAACTCCCAAAGACAAAGGTATGTAAGAAATTATACAAAGAAGAAATAAAGCCGGTAACACATACCGAGAAGCTGTCATCAGTTTTCAATGATGCCGGGCAGACAATGAATATTCCAGGCATGAATTCCATATCAAAGTTCAAATTCTTAGTCCGTGAATGAGTTCCAGGTCAAATAACAGTTAAACAGGTATCTCAGTCGCGCTTTAATTGCAACTGTTCATAAATGCATCATGCTGATGTAATTAGCATGGCTACCTTTACGGCCCCTAGCCCCAGGTTAAGCGGTATTAGATACAGTTTGAAAATGACAAGCATTACACACCCTAACCGATCAGATTATGATTCAAAAGTAACGGACGATTACGTCTTTCCCGTTAATATGTAAAGATCTCATGCTACAAGAGGCACCATCTATGATGTTACACATGACACACAAGATAGACGGTTACACTGGGCAAACAGCGCCATCTATGTTGTTAAATACCATGTACGTGATAGATATGTACATAGGGATAACAACGCCTTCTATGTGGTTGATCACAATGCAGATCGACAGAGATTCTGAACGCTCTGTCCATACCTGCCAACGAGAGTGTTATACTCATTGTAAAATTTGAGAAATTTAGAATGAAAGTGTTTGGTGGAGTATCCTTGACAAACTAGTCTTTGAACTAGCAACTTGTGACGCAGATTAAAGCCATCATAATTAACGCAAGATCTGACAAATGCTACAAGGCGAGATATGTATACGCCATATGCAGGACCCTTTGGTATATTGCTAAAACCTCAAGCATTCAATCTTTCAGAACTATTGCTTCATGTCATTTCTTTCCATCTGAGTTGCCCATCTGTCGTTGTTTTGACTGTGTTTTTTAAACTTCGCGCTACATATGTACTGGGATTTCCAGTTTTCTCCACCCATGAACCTGGCCGCAATTATATATGTAAAATATTAAATGAACACTGATCATTGAATGAATCAATGAATCCAACCGAGTTGTTTTTATTTGTATAACAATTTAACAATACGTAATGTGTGTTACGCATATGATTAATACACGGGTAACTTTAGTCTTAAGAAGTGCATTCCCGTGTAACGTTGTTTGATCACAGTTTGATATATTCAAAACAATTGTTTTTTTTATATATATAGTAAGAGGTTTATCTCCTAGTATAATTATGACATTGCAACCCCAGTCTAGCGTTAGTTGAAGAGATTACTTTGGCTTCTACCTGCTGTAGTGCGTAAATACGTAGGTCACATATTGGAAAGCTATGCACTCCACATTGCTCTACCAGTTAAACAGGCTAACATGGTGTAAGTGAAATTTGGTTAAGTATGGCGTTAATCTCAGTATAAAGTCAGATACTAAATGTGAATGCATTCTCAAAGAAGTTTTCCAGAGCTGTTCCGAAAAACGCTCATTGACAGTATAAATACGAAGCAATACTGAATATAACATTAAACAATTATAAAATCAATGGAATGAATCTAAATTGGAGACATTCGTATGCAAGTAAAAATGTGTGTTTAAGCGTAATTTAATGTACAGCATCCCCGGAAGCTATCTGTTACCATCCCAATGGAGTGGATGCTCATCGATGTCAAATCGAACATGATCCATGTAATATATGATCCCTTTAACTTGAAAACAACTTACGAAAGGACGCTTAGACATATGGACTGCGTTCTGCTGTCATTTGGACCGTCTGTGTAGCTCGTCCTCGAGTCTCCCATTCTCCATAACTCCGGGTGTTGGGCAACCATATCTACCCTCAGCGTGCCAATCGTTTAATGGTTTTCACACCATTTCCAATTTCATATGGCCTCAGGCAAAAACATTAATCGTTTATTTAACTGCACGCGTACGTACAAATTATATCTACTGAAAATTGATTTTTAACTCAAGTATCAGTAAAAATCAATGCTGCCATGCCATTACTGTTGTACATCAGTCTGTGAAAAGCAAACAGTGAGGCATATTCTTTCACAACTGCACCGTATTTTTTTAAAATCTTAAGATGATGTACGATTAAATCATGAAAATGTAAATCTGACAGAGGAACTGAGTATTTCCCTATGTAGGACAAATCTTGTGCACTGAGGATACTACGGACAAAGCGAAATTACATTTAAACTTTAGATGCCATTTTTTTTGTTATGCAAAATATCGCTGCAAGGGACAGGCGTCTTTCAGATGTGTACAGCGCCTGTCATACATTATATTGGCCGAGGTGTTACCACCGGGTTCAATTCAAAATTGATCGTCCATAAACTTGGTATTCCTGGCACCCTGTATTAGCGCTCAGCATACAGATATACACAAAATATGGGTGATCAGGGTGTCGGTATACTGTGAGTTTTGAGTATCGTATCTGGTGTCTCTGTCATAACGGTCCACGGGGGCAGCACAAGACAATAGCAATACTGAAAGTGGGACCCCTCTCCTACAAGGAGACACTGTCGTCTTAAATATATTTGAATTGAAATCGAGGTTTACCCCAGTCGATGAAGCCACCACTATAGTGAGTTCAACTTAGCTTCCCATCGTCATTTGGCTATAAGATGACAAGGCAGAAACGAGCTAAACGATTGACGAATGAAGGTTATGACATTGTACATGTCCCCCACGTTATATAAGTAAAGACGATCAATTTGAGTATAAACATGAAATTCAACAATATAGTTTCATTATTTGAAACAACCCTCTTGGGGCGTTGATCAGGTTAGTTTTCGGCAAATGGTAATTTATCAAGGATATTAACGTTATGGCAATCCGTAACACCATAGGAAGATAATTAAAATGCCTCATATAATCTCCAAAGTAAAGAGATCATGACTGCCGTGGGCCATCAATGAAATAGACCGCAGATCCAAAACCTTCGAAAGGCTTGATGTAGTCATGAAGCATGAACACATAGCAATCCCTGATAACGCCTGTAGCAAAGGTTTCCCTAAGCCATTACAAGTATTATTTATTCATTTCGGTCAGATTTGCCGGTATAACCTGCAGTTTTGGATATTAGATAATGGAAGTGTTGTGTTAATTTAAAATTAGGTGCACTCTCAGGTTCGATGTGAGTTAACTACTTCACCATTCCCTGGCACTGCTGGCTGCAGATTGCCCTTTGGCCAATATATGATGTTGCGTGTTAAAATATATTTCTCGCTGGTTGAGTTTCACATTTAAGCGGTATAGTTTGATGGACGACTGACGAAGGACAGTACTTTCCTTACTGTCATCAACTATGTATTCTCAACACACACTATAATTTCACCTACAGTTTGGCACGTCAGCATGCACTTTCAGAAGCACATGAAAGCTTTGAAATGATCCTTTTTATCACAACACTTAATTTTGGTCTGTTAAAATAGTGGCAAGAACTATGGAACTAAGAAGATCGATGAGCTGAATGAATTAAACAGAATCATACGAAATTTGTCACTTGAAAAATGTTGAACTAAAGGTGAAAAAGAGCATATTGGCCATGGATTTGAAGAGAGAATTTGGGTTAGTTTTTATGTGTGACACTCCAAAATCTATGTATTTAAAGGGGATACCGGAGGGTCTCAAGTATTGCCCATGTGTAATTCTGTCTATAAAACTATATAAATTTAATTTAATGTACGAGTATTTGGTTGGTATTTTGTGCTGTATATTATGTTTTCTCTTATAACATGTACATGTATAAGCGTCACCTTACAGGTAACCATGGCAATATGCTGTCCTAAGAGTAATTGGATTTTCTTATTAGACAGTAACCAGTGTTTGTATTCCTTATTTTAATGGTTTTTGCAGATTCTGTTAACGTTAGCCCGAAAGAACAACCCGAAGTTATCACTACATTGTAGCCTGAAAGTCTATAGTAGGAAGGAATAGTAGGGAGCTTTGATTGATTCCAAGGCGTTCTTATATCTAGATAACACGTTTCACAATGATTAAAACAGCCCTATTATTTTTATCAAGGTTTTTCGGGGAAACTAACAGCGTTACAAAACAGATAAATCTCTTATTCTGATTGGCAAGGAAGCAAAGTGACAAGATTATTTTATATAGTACTTGAAACCACTTACCCACTTGAAACGCAAATAATATTTTCTGCCTCTTCGCTCGCCCAAAATTCTAATCTGCAAATCTACCTGGCAAATTGCCACAGCTGTCAATATACTGAAAAGGCAATGAGGCGAAAGTGACACTCACTAGTCGCGCAAGCAATCTACCAACTCAATAGTCACGCAAGCAATCTACCAGCTCACTAGTAACGCAAGCAGTCTACCAACTCAGTAGTCACGCAAGCAATCTGCTAACTCACTACCCACGCAAGCAATCTACCAGCTCACGACACATGCAAGCAATCTACCAACTCAGTAGTCACGCAAGCAATCTACTAACTCACTACCCACGCAAGCAATCTACCAGCTCACAACACATGCAAGCAATCTACCAACTCACTGGTCACGCAAGCAATCTACTAACTCACTACCCACGCAAGCAATCTACCAGCTCACGACACATGCAAGCAATCTACCAACTCACCAGTCATGCAAGCAATCTACCAACTCACGACCCACACAAAAAATTTGCCAACTCACTAGTCATGCAAGCAATCTACCAACTCACTACCCACGCAAACAATCTACCAACTCACTAATCACTCAAATAGTCGAATAGCCAGCAGCATAATCTTTTTATCCGTATTGGAACCATAGAAAAAGACTCCTCTTCAGATATCTTTTAACATCAGCCTCACATAGTATGTAATGTAGTTTATCCCACGTCACTTTAAGGTTTATTTTATTTTATTTTTTTTTACCTCCACCATGTGTCGACAGTGTGTGTTATAGTTCACAATGGGCAACAGGTTAATGGTGAAATCTGGCACTTCGTCAGTCAGTCATATATCAAGCACTGATATATCCACTTTATTAACGAACAGTTTCTTTGTTCGCAGGTGTGTGGATGTAATGCTGACAAGTTTTCCACTCCCGGGACACTATCAGATTGGAGTGGTTTTATTAAAAAGCATATAACATAAGGCAGGGAAATCGATACAATCCGGTCGTCTTATGTCGTGTTATTCAGTTGGTGGTCGTGACTGATCATACTAAATTCCGGTGGAAAACACCATACATTCTAAACTATTGCTTATATATGTCATTCAACCGTGTTGATGTCCTTACCGCTAGGCGTCACACAGCTACTTGATTCTTGTACCTTAATGCTCAAAGGAAATTGTCGAGTGGTCAGACAAAACATACACAACGTAGGTATGGTATGTGGCCGTATGGTACATTTTTGTCATCAACATCACTTGTTTGAAGTATTTTTCTAATACTGTCTATACATGCTACTATGTCTATAATTTATTGAACTTTTTGAATTTGTTTAATGTATATATGTACCAAAGCAAACTGTTATACTAATACTTGGGAAAACATTATTGAAAGAAGAAAGAATCTAAAACTTAATATAGCTAAAGTATCATTCTCTCTCAGATATGGTTTGGTTTTGAACTGAAACCTGCCTGTGTGAAATGGAGGTAAATTTGTCTATCCACACACAAAGATCTACACGCAGCGAGTGAGCATATGATGTGTGGCTTATTGACAAATATTTTTTTTTAAATGTCCTTGAGCTGATAATACGCCTTGTGGAATTCAGTTTAAAACCCTGCACATTTTGTGATATGACAGTAAAGACACATTCATGTAGCCCCGTGAGGTACAGAAACACGTTGTCGGGAGAGAGGGAAGGATGAATTCCAAGAGACCTAAAAGGTCCTCATGTAAGTGTGGTCCCAAGTGGTCGTTATCCTGTCAGGCAAATCCCAATGGGAGACTCAATCAAAGTACACTTAAACAACATCGGTTATGTAACCGGACAATTATTAAGATAATCCAGATTACAGAATCTAAGGGACAAACCTAAGGGGGGCGTTTGGACTATGTGCACTCCGACAGAATAACTTTCCAATTATTATGTCAACAAAAACCCTAATAGAAGTATTATGTATGCTTAATACTTCGCATGTGTTCGTCATTTGTGTGAAGTGAAAGCTGGTACTGCATTCCCATTTTAGGTTTTCACATAAATGAGGCTTTGATCAGGCTAGTTTTCCGCAAATGGTAATTGATCAAAGACCATTAACGTTATGGCAATTCATAACATTGGGAAGTTAATTAAAATGATTCATATAAACTCTAACTCAAACAGATCATGACTGCCGTGAGCTCTCATTGAAATAGACCGTAGATCCAAAACCTTCAAAACGCTTGATGATTATGAAATGAACACATAGCAATCCATGGTAACGCCTCGAGCAAAGGTTTCCCCAAGCCATCGCAAGTACTATTTACTCATTTTGGGTCAGTATAATTTGTCATTATAGCCCCCCCCCCGCCTTCACCAGTTATGTATGACAACCATAGATAATGGAAGTATAGTGTTAATTAATTTAAAATTAGGTGCACCTTCAGGCACCTTCATGTGAGTTAACTACATTCCACTGCTGGTTGCATATGGTAGCCCTTTGGCCCATTTATGATGTTGCGTGTTCAAATATATTACCCGCTGGCCTACCTGCGAATTTACCCTATATGGTTTGATAGACGTTTGACGAAGGACAGTACTTTCTACACTGGGATCAGTCTGTAATTCTCCACATATTAAGTATGTATGTAAACGTGTACTTTCAGGAGCACCTTAAAGCCTTGAAATGACCATTTGTCTCAACGCTCAATATTGTCTGATTAGAAGTTAAAAAAAAACTCTAAAGTGTCCAAATACCTCTGATAAATCAGGATCCATGCAATTGTGTCATTTGAAAATTGTCAAACTATATATAAAATAGAGTATACTGAACATGAGCTTGAAGACAAAATCTGGATCATATTGTTTATGAGTGACACCCGAAATCTTATTTATTATTCGTAAGAGACTTTAAATGTGATACTGCTCTATAGTATTACTCATGGGCTTTTCTTTCCATGACATTATGTGAATTTTTTTAGTCTGCACTAGTAGAAGGATCTGGTAAATTCGACGAAACAAATGTTGGTTTAGACGCGTCCGACCAAATAATGGGGCGACCAAATATTAAAGGGTTAGATATCCTTTGGTCACCAGAACAGGGTCAAAGTAATCATTAAAGGATTGGTAAAAGCAACAAATACGATTTTGTTAATAGGGTTTACCATGACCCTATTTTGATGACCAATGAAAATGCGACCTGAATAATTTTGGTTGTTTCGACCAAAACTAATGGATACTTTGACCCTATTCTGGCGACCCATCATAGTTCTGGCTGTTTTAACCAATTTTATAATGGTTTCTTTGGCCCTGTTCTGGCGACCCAAAAAAACCTGACCCTAATCTAGTCATTTCGACGCTTTAATTTTTCTGTGCCAAAATGTGTTTGATCGAATTTACCAAATCCTTCTCACAGTGTGTTTCATTGATATTTTGTGTTGTATTAACGAATGTTTCCTATTATAAGCGCCACCTTATCGGCCACCCACGGCAAAATCCTGTTTACAGAACGATAGAGTTTTCTGTTGAATCTGTAACCAACGATTGTATATTTCATTAAAATTGTATGTCCAAATTCTGATTACCTTGCACAAAACTACACCCCAAAGTTGCTCCTACGGTATGGCCTGAAAGAGTAAAAACGACTTTATACAATTTTTTTAACGGAATCGGCTAAGGAATATTAGGGAGCTTTCTCTGATTCCTAGAAGTTTCTTCATCCAAAATACACGTTTTCACAGCATTCAGAAATCCTATTATCTTTTATCAGGTTTTTTCGGGAAAGCTGACATTGATAGACAACATAAATCGCTTATTCTAGTTAGCAAAGAAGAACAGTGGCAAGATAATTACTTTTACTTAGTAATCTAATGTAAAGTATAAGCCATATTTTGTGGGATTTCTACGAAGTATTCTACTGAAAAACTAATCCCCAGGGTCTGGTACATCAAGGCTTCCTCATGATACACATAAATTGTGCTTAATTCTCCCTTGCTTCCTTTTCGTGATATGGGGCTTAAAATCCGTCGCAAAGACTAAGATCTCTAAACCCCTATATCCCGCAAATAATGGAATCTGAAAACCGGGCTGCTATGGAAATAGCCGAATAGTCGAATCCGAAAATCGTCTTACCACGGAACGTGTCAAATGTGCTAACTTACTTCACGACTAAATGGTAATTCTAATTCTACCAACTGATTAACCTCGTAAATAGTTGAATTTACCAAACCGATTGCCAGCAGCGTAACCGTCAGGCTTCAACTGTATGTGAATTCTTAAAAACTCTAAATGTCTAATTGTTCCAGTGTTAAATAAAACCGGTCACCGCTATATTAACGTCAGAGACAACAAAGCCTTCTTCAGTTCCACAACATACAAGGGTTACCATTCATGAAATGTTTCCAAGTTCATTGAGTTGCTTAAATTTCTCATTAATAATATCTATGTGAAATTCGAAGAAAACATATATCAACAGTGCATAGGTACCAATTGTGCCCCACTATTGGCCGACTGATAACTATTCTCATGGATACGACTATGTGCAGAAACTATTAAGGAGAAATCCTCACCAAGCTTGACCTTTCTCGTTCACTAAACGGTACATTGTGATCTGCTGGCTTTAAACAATCCATACATATCGAAGGCCATGAAAGATATTTATCCACTTTCACTGGGTTTAAAGGAAATCACAGATTCTCCAGACGGTTCTTCTTATCTGGACCTATGTCTGTACACAAACCAAAACGGACTCCGCTCTCGCAGACTTTACGAAAAGAGGGATAGTTTCAGTTTTGACATTCTAACTTATCCTTACTTGGACAGCAATATACCGAAAGGTTCTGCATATGGTGTATACATATCTGGCCTTGCTTGAAGCATTTGTTAGATCCTGTGTGTGGAGTGACGATTTCAGTCAAAGTCACAAGTATTTCTGCAAAAACTAGTGTGTCAAGGTTATTCCATCAAACGCTTTCACTGTAAGTTTCTGGAGTTCTACAATGAGTATAATTCTCTTGTAAGTAAATATCGACAAAGGGCCCAGAATATCTGGCACTCTGCTTCACGATTGTGTCTAATTCCGCTGAACTCGAGGCTAGGGGCAGTATGTTTATCGTGTTGAATTAGATCACCCCTTTGGATATATAAACAGTTGCAATAAAAGCGCGACTGAGATACATATTTGGTTATCGACAACCGATATTCTTCTATGATACACGAGTTTTAATCCTGATTCAGCCAGTCGCCTAGGACATACCTTGCGTCTTTCCAACATCATTGAAAATTATTGACTGCTTCTCTTTGCGTGATTCCGTCCCGTTTTCGTACTTCATAAACTATTTTAGTTCTATGGTGGTTTGTGTTATACGTCGTTTTTGGGAATGTACTTATTGATTGACGGCTGGTGTGCGAATGTCTGTTTCGACGCAAAGATTTATATTCGTATTACAACCATAGATACAGATTCCTCTTCTGATAGGTTTAAATAACAATCCCACATAAAATACAGTATATTTTATCACAGTCTTCTTTGAGTTTTATTTTTTGTTGTTGTTGTTGTTTTGGTTTCCAGACATATGGTATAACATGCGCTATTGATATAATTAATAGTTTCTGGTTTCAGATTGGCGTAAATAATAATCGTGAATGTCAAGAAATCCTTTCTCCATTGACCAGAAACAGGGAATTTTTTGATACATAGTACCCATAGAGAACCTTGCCATTCGTTGATCCGGGGCTTTCTTCCTGTGGACAGACTTTGAATCACATCAACATGTAGCTATAGATATTGTTTAGTTTGTCTGATTTTAATCATATGTCATATAATCTCTTTTAATACAAAAGACCACAGCATAAATAATAAAATTAGAACAGAGTGGACAGTGTGATAGGTGACAAAAAGCAACACGTAACTGGCGACATCTAGCATTTTGTCAGTAAGTCTTATATGTCAGGCACTGAGTGATGACTGACAGGGTCTCCATTTTACTAATGAACATTTTTTTGTTCACAGATGTGTGGATGCAATGCTGACATGTTTTCCACTCCCGAGACTCTATCAGGTTGGAGTGGCTGCTTAAAACGAAGAAAATCGATACTATCCGGTCCTCTTTTTTTATTTTGTTATTCTGTTGGTTGTCGTAATTAGTGACACTAAATTCTGGCGTAAAACACCACACCCATCTAAAAGAACTGGACATGTACCAAAGAAAAACAAAGGCCACAAGATTCTTGAACCGTTCTGGTTAAGGGAAACTGTTGAGTGGCAACACATACAATATAGGTAATATATTTGATCGTTTGGTAGATTTTTATCATCAAAAATCACTTGTTTGAAGCATTTTTCTACATGATGTTGGATGTTGTGTACATCGTAACTAATGGTTGCCAATGTTGTGTTATTTGAAAATCAATTGTTTGTTGCACATATCACATATCTGCTCAGGGTTTAGTTGTATTTGTGCTGTCCTTTCTGAAATGTAATATTTGATTGTTTCATAATCGTCATAGCAGTCATGTCTTTTTATGTTCTTTATACTTGATTGAAGTGTGATGCATACAAACACAGAAAACACACAATCACGCCAATTGTAATTCTAATACTTGGGGAAGCATTATTCACATTGGGGAAATATTTAAAATTACAATATTATGCCTTCAGATAGCGCTTGGTTTTGAACTGAAACCTGCCAATGTGAAATGGAACTTAATTTGTCGATCTACACGCAAATACCTATGCGTGATGAGTGTGTGCATATAATGTGTGTCGTGTTAACAAATAAATTAGAAAATGTTCGTGTGTTGAAATGTATTAGAACTTATGTGCGTAAAGTGATGTGCGCCGAAATATGGTAGGTCGACATGTAGTGTGTCCAAATGTCAAGTGTCAAAATGTCGTAGATTCAAGCATAAAACCTTCCACATTTGTCATTTGTAATGTGAAAGCAAAGACCTATTTATAAATCCCATGAAATGCAAAAACACGTTGTGGGAAGGATGAAGTCTAAGAAGCCTAGCACAGCCTCAAGTAAGTGTCTTCCCAAGACAAACGTCAGCTCTTTTTCCTGTCAGGCAAATCCCGAGGGGAGGCGGAATCCCATGACACGTTAACTACCTTGGTTATGTAACCTGTCAGTTTATTAAAGTAATCCAGATGACACAATGAATATTAAACTTGCTTTAATCCAGCATGTGTGATAAGCTTAAGCAGACACTTGGAGATGTCCACGTCTTGAAACACGGATGGAGACGTGATGGCTTTGTTTGACTCTGGAGAGAAGAAATCTTCTATTTGTCGTGTTACATCATACACACAAGTGCTGTTTGTTTTTTCAGAGCTTTTGTACTTTGCGTTCAGCTTCTATGAGCGTCGTTAGGCATGAGAGAAACCGATTTCACCTGAGTAGACATTTCTCAACTCTATGTACAATCGTATTACCACTGAGTGGTATGGTATACACCGGCGAGGTGCTACGTAAAACCATGATGACCAGCAGTTCCAACGCCAACGCATCCAAGTCCTCAACGTTGAATCTATGCAGTTTTAAAAATCCCACAGGTAATAAAAAAAGGAGTTTCAACTTTATAATGGATGTTTATTCATTTATTTCATTGCTATTTAACGCCATACCACAAGAATATTTTTGGTAAAGAAGTTTTATAAGTTTTTAACTTTTGGGAACCGCCGTCACCAGAATAAACGCAATACCTTTGGGCAATTTATTGACCAACTTTCCCTCAGAACAGAAATTAAGGTCATACTACTGGAATACAATCACTAACAAGATACTGCTTATTATCACCAAAGCCCCTGCTACCACTGAGGGCATCGTCCTGCCACAAGAAGACACAATATATGTACAGACATTTCATGACTTCTCGTCGTCACTTGGCTAAAAAATTGTTAAGTACGACATTAAACCCCAATTATACAGACGTACACACCAATGAGAGCAGCAGATTCCAGAAATTTACTGTTCACATGGTCAGGTCTCAGAACTGGTATGTCGTTAAGCTTACTCACCGAGGTACGTCTCGCTCCATGTGGTTAGTGGCATTGCTGATACAATTTTTGCTGGATTATATTAAGTATGATGGGCATATAACTTACATGACTCTGCCTCGCCTTTCCTAAATGTTTTCGTAGCAACAATCACCAGCGTTGATAAGTCAGTTTAACTGGTCTGGCGTGGTTACTTCAATCCTATTAATATGTCAAACATACATAGCCTTTGCTCGTAATGAGAAATTCTGCTAACAGTAGAACAGTTTGTCAGTTACTTGCCAAAGGTCAATGGTTTTGTCCCGGCATGGTCTTCAATCTGGTTACGTTCACCCATAAAATGACTCTTGTCACCTGAGTGGAAATATGCTCCAGTACGGTACAAACACCAGTCTTTCTATAATATACCGCTTTAGATGCAGTAGATGTTAAAATAAATTGTAGTTTTTGAACAATCGAATGGGGAAAATAATGAAAAATGCCCGTTGTACCCCAACGTGCACTGTGTTTTAGGGAAAACACAGCGGTATACCTTCTGCTTATTTAGTTTCATTTTTGTGTCATTGTCGTCATTTGTTCATTCAGTGAGTTTGTTCATGACAAACAAGCGACAAATATTGTGTTCGTGGGTTAGAGTCTACCTGCAAATGGTAATGTTTTACCTATGCATTGTTCCAAAGCACCGCCTTATCTTTCCACGTGGCTGATGCTTCCGACAAGATGATTACAGGCAGTCATTGTGACTGGTTACAGTGAAGTTTACCAAAGGTCAGCTCGACAGATATGTTGGACTTAGCGGATGCCAGGTCTCCTCAGAGAACTTTTACACCGAATGTGATATAATTATTTCATCAGACGTCTCCCCCAATTACATCCTCTGTCGAGACTTTGATGTACAACAGCATCCCTTTGAAGCTTACCGAAGAAAAGAGTTTGTTACCATGGCTTAAAGTAATCCTAAACTCTCCCGCCGTATAAAATCTGAACCCATTTTAAGCTTGACTGGACGTTTCTTTTTGGATGTTAACAGCTTCCAATTCCTTGCATGCGCAGCTTGAGTTCACAGGTTAGAATGGGATTGCTGCTGATGTGACGTCACTGATCCCAATGCGTTCAGAAAAGGCCATTTAGAATCCAAGGTTTCGAAGGCAATTTACTAGGTCAAAAAATTGTAAAAAAATAAATCGAACTAGTTTCTTCGACAGAGTTCAGTGGAATTGAATGTGACATATACTTCATGTTAGTGTTGTCTTTTCGTTTAAGCTGTGAATTCTACATCAACTTGATATAAAAGCACCAAACATAAAAGAACAGGGCCCATACTTATCAAATGTATTAAGACTTAAGTCAAAAATACCAACATTGTTGCAATGAAAATGTTTTGCGCTAGAGAGTTTAAAAATTTGCGCATTGATTCTTGTTTTTCTCAGAGATAACTGCATGCGAATTTGCAGGTTTAGTGACCCACATGCAAAACAAAGATGTGCCCGTGTGCGCAACTGTTTAAGCATGAACAGTTTCACAATGACAGATTACCTCGGTTTACCAGAAGGCTTCACGTAGCAGGATTTGGGAAAAAATCCGAAACTATACCCTCGCTGTTTGAGCATAGCACCAAGCAGACGTTTGTAATATTTATAAAAGGCACCTTGGACGGAAGAGACATTTTTAGTTATATGCTATATTCCTCCTTATGTAAGTCCCTTGTACAGGTCGCATATTGGGTGAGTGAGTGAGGGCTTGGGGTTTAACGTGGTACTTAGCAATTGTTCAGTCATATGATGACGAAGGAGTGCTTAGAGTGCATGTAATATGCCTCCTTGTTGAATGTGATCATGATTTGATTGGTGTTTTTACGCTGTACTCAAAAATATTTCACTTATACGACGGCGGCCAGCATTATGATGAGAGGAAACCGGGCAGAGCCCGGGGTTGTACATCATCCTCAGGTTGCTGGTAGACCTTCACACGTACAGCCGGAGAAAAAGACAGCATGAGCTGGACTTGAACTCACAGCGACCGCTTTTACGCTGCCCTAGCACGGCAATCAACTGAGCCAGGGAGGCCCTCCTGGTTGAACGATGGATTTCCACCGCTCTTTCATCAAGTGCTGCTTCACTGAGACGACTTACCGAAGGCAAGCCTGAGCAACTATACTGATATGGGTCAACCAGTTGTTCTCTTCCTTTCTTAAGGTCTTAGGCATGGCCCGACCCATGACTGACCTTGGATCTGCCGCCTCCCGAAACGGACGCTCTACCAACAGTGCTCTCAAGGCCAGTAGATGGCATGTTGTTAACTTAGAGCATCCAGTGGGAATGTTCTGAAAAAATTAAGTGATATATTTCCGGGCATTCTGAGCGTAATCAGTGCCTAGTTTTTAAGTCAAAACATGAAACTGACCGTTGTAAAACCAAGTCCTACGTTAAGTTGTGAGATGATTTATCGGTGATTGTTTTCCTGCCACTGTAGTAAAGTAATCCGCTGTCATGCGTGCTTCTCTGGAACCACTTAACATCTTTGTAGGTGTTAAGCCAGTGTAAGACTTTCTGGTGAACATTTTTTTTAAGTGAAAAGGCTTATGTATTTTGATGCTGATCGGCTGTGCTCTTCAACTGGTTGATATATTTCTGAAACTAGATTCTGTCTACCCTCGTTAAACGTTTTTCTCATTACTAGTGTTGTACGAAAAGAATATGGCTTTGGTCATAATGAGTTTTTTTCTCATGTCTTGAATCGATAAAAATGGCAGACGTGATAGAAGAATTCGTCAATCAAATGGAGATACTATTTGTTTACCAGGCATGGGACAGGTTCTTCCTCAGTTAATAAATCTTGCTTCTGTCTGGAGCAGCCGCAGATACGTATCATGGCTGTTCATTCTCAATAAATTCCTATCGAGTTACCGCATCCAATTCTCACATGTCGCAGGTCTTCCAATCGCAGTTTTGACTCCATATATTGACAAATGATCACCGGTATCGTTTTGCTTCCAGCTTTTATGTTTGGAAACTACTAATTGAAAGTAACGTATTGCATCTCTATACCCAAAATCTGGTAGCAGGTGTTTAACCAGGCAGGTCAGGTCTGAAATTTACGATAATGGATAGCTGCATAACCTAGACCGAATACTGTGTGAAAGTCTGTCTAGCTCAGCGCGCGCGCAACTTTCCACGCCGTAGCGGCCAGTAATGTAGACCGTAGTCAGTTATTGTCGTTAAACTATGTTAAACTGGGCAGGTGTTTGCTTTTTTCAAAAGATGCACACAGTTCAGATCGATGCAGTCAATAATTCACTTTGCGCCTCGAGCCAAATGTAAGTCTTTGGGTTCCAAAATTCCAGTTGTTCTCTGTTTGTTTTAATAATACATTTTGTCTGTTAGTATTCTGTATACTTTTTTGGTCCAAACTTTCGGTCTGAAGAACTGTATATGAGGAACCGGATCGTGCACAACTTATATTGCACGAGCAATATACGTTAAAAGTCTGCTCACAGAAAAACATTTCAGGTATGGATAGTGGACAACACAGCTTTGGCGCAAATTGCCTTGGGTGTGAAAGATTACCCATTCAGGACCCGCAAAAGGCACACGAGATTATACTAGCCAGAAAATTCGGCTTGAGCAAGATATGCATTTAGTATGACCTAGAGGGCTGAAATATGTGTTAGACAGTGCACTTCTCATTACACTAAAAGAAACACTGTTGGAATATGAACATAACTCAAGCAAACACTGCCTCATAAAAATACAGTTTGTAATTCGAATAGACAACCCACATATATAAATAAGTGTCACTTTCACCGGTTGGTCTGCACAAAGTTCACTTTAACTTTTAAGAATATTAATTCCACCTCAAAACAATGTCCGGCTTGAATGCGTTAAGTTAGTGATCAAAAACAGTCTGGAACTGGATTCCACTCTTACAACAAAAATATACACTTCTCCATGACGAGAAACTTGAAAAAGGCGAGCAAAGCGATCAGATGTTTGGAAAACAAACACGGCAAGATGAGACATTAAGAGAACCTACTGAAAGACTCATTTTGAGCAAATGACATGATGCCAGTGGCAACCCACATACAAATATAATATACATCATCTTTGTACAAAACTCCTACTACTCTAGATCACAACATGGTGGCATCTATTCGCCAGTCCCGGCACTGACAGGTGCTGTCGAATGTAGCCACTGGCAACCGCTTTTGGTCTCGTGTTCGCCTCTTGGGACGTTTCGACTCTGTGTCACAATAATAAATATTGTTAAAGGAACGAGACAAGTACTGGCGACCCAGTTGCGGATCAAGCCCCTGACAATGTCGACGGCAGCAAGACATTTTGTGTCTACAGTGGTAATGTAGGCGTCCGTCCGAGTGGGCATGGCCGCTGCTTGAACCGCTCGATGACTCGCCCGATCCACCTTTTGTAGTCAACTTGATATATGTCTCCTTGGAACTCGGGACGCATTTTCTTGGAACAATCTCCTGTTTTCTATTTTCGTTATTGTTGTTGTAAGTAGCTACCAGTATTGGTTTCTCTGGATACAAGTAACGCACACTGCTGTGAGAATCGGGGTTTTCTGCCTGCCGAATGTTAAACTTGGCTTTCAGTTTATAAAACGACGGAAGGCCCTCCATGTCGATACAACAACGACATAACGTCCGCTTGAAGGCCTGACGGTACTTTCGGGATAGGAGGTTGTAGAGAATGGGATTTACAGTTGAGCTGAAGAAATACAGAATGCCTGAAAAGATAAAGAAGGACTTGTAAATAAAACATGTGAAATCGACTTGAAATCAACACCGCATGTAACATGTGTTGTGAAATACACAACTTGTTGATGCACTAATACGCGCGCTACAGTAAATAATGCAAAGGAAATAAGCACCATTTACATATATATATATATATATATATATATATATATATATATATATATATATATATATTTAGTCCCTAAATAGCTTTTAGAATCTACTGAAAATTAAACTCTAGACATAAACCCGAGGTACACACAGACTGGGCTACAGTGGTGTCGCCAATCATTTCAATAAAGTGTGCTTGATGCTAAGAGTGGCTTCCATAGCTCAGTTGGTTAGCGCGCTAGCGCAGCGTAATGACCCAGAAGTCTCTCACCAATGCGGTCGCTGTGAGTTCAAGTGCAGCTCTGCCAGGTTTCCACTCACCATAATGCTGGCCGCCGTCGTATAAGTGAAATATTCTTGAGTACGGCGTAAAACACCAATCAAATAAATAAATAAATAAATTGATGCTAAGATTGGTTATTAGCAGACAATAATTTGCAGCTTTTAGCGAAAATAAATTCTATAAACTTTGAAATTGCTTTCTATCTAAGGCAGTGAATGATTTTTTTTCTGCACGCTATTTGAACATTATGGAACTGATTATGCAAAATCCAACATCCTAGTATTCGTTATATTAAACAAGAAATCAAAGCTCCAAAGTTACCATACATCTTGCTTGTGATGTCATAATTACACTTATTTGTTTACATTATTGCGTTCAAAATGACCATATCTTATTGCGTTGGACTCAAAACCGGGAATAGAATTCGAACAAAGATGGGATGCGGATATTAATGTCACAGTGCTCAACTCAGCTTCAAGTCTGGTAATCTGGTTTGAGTAATTTTCTTTCGACGTCTTCTGTCGCTTCTGTGGCTAATTTAAAACCCATTCATCCGACTGAATGTTCGGTAATTGGCCCAGCTTGGGTGTAAGGAATTGAGAATTTGACTGCCAGTCTATTGCCACTTACTGGTCGATTCCAACGGGCGACTGCACACATGCGAGTGTGTTTATACGTTGCTTTTATACGGAGAGATGATCTTGTATAGGTGATACTGACATCAATGGCTTTACAATCATGATTAACAGAGCTGGATAATCCTCGTACGAGACCTATCGAGTGGTGTTTATGACATATGGATTGCTATCCATATATGCCTAGGCATAGAATCAATACGAATTTCACCGCTTGTTCCATTGAATTTGGCCATCAGCTGAAGTACGTCGACCTAAGTGCACCGAATCAATGAAAACCCGAAGAAGTGCCCCATTTGATACATTTCTTTCCCCGGCCAACAACCCGTGATCCCATTATGCCACAGCAAGAGAAAGATGGGCTTTTGCCGTTCCTCAACGGTCAAAGAATTCCTATTAAGTAAATACTGCTCTATTTGAAACATCGCTGAGCAATCTATTTTGTGTTTTAAATCAATTTGAACCGGCGTTCTTCGGCGAAAGGCGGGTTGGGAACTCACTCAGAGCAGCCATAAATATACCCTCTTTTAAAAAGAAAATTGAATGTTACTAACCGGCTCCCCTGGCATCTGGTGTATAATCTCCAAATTATTTCTAAAACGACGTAAAAAATCTTGAAAACTGGACAGTTTAAACAGTTCATTGTGCCACAATACCCAAACCGAACACGAACATGCAAGTTTGAGTGATAACTTAAATTTTATTTTAACTCATATATTTACTTGAAATACATGTAATGCATATATACATATGATGTACTGTGATCTGTAAACGTATAAATGTGGCCGAGACACGCAATCTGCATTTACTACGTTCCACATAAGAGCTAAAGATAAACGGCTATCTGCGAAGACAACAAAGGATAGACTTGCAAGATATGAAAGTTACTCAAATTTAACGTATGACACGACCCAAATAAAGTAACTGAGGAGTTTCCATCAGGCAGCTGTGGTGTCCAATATCCGTATGAATATTTTATAAACACTACAATTAACAACACTTCAGTGCCAAAAACAAACCGAAAAGGAACAAGTATAGCATACGATTTTATAAAATGAGTAGGATGAGCAGGCCTCCCAATGATTGATAGTCCTGAAAAATAACATCACTCTGCTATCTTGATGTTATGGGAAAAGTTGTGCATAGCTCAGTTCCTCGAACGGCCTGTAAAATATTTCTGAAAATTAGGGATAGGTGGATACTGGATTTTGCAAGAGAATTGTTTTGAAAACCAACACGGAATGTTGATGTACATCAAGAGCAAAAGCAAGGGAAATGTGATATTTCTGTAAGCGCCTACATGATAGATTCCCATTCCACACAGCCGCGCGTTTGGGTGTGAAACAAGCCGAACCATGCCCATAAAACAATAGGGCGAATTTTACAAGCAGGCGGTTGCAGTCAAAAGCATGCCAAGCCGTGTACGTAAACTGGAACATGCTTACCCGTTCAGTATAAATAAACGTCAGGATAGGTTTAAAATCCGTCTAGGTTTCAGCCAAAGAGCACGATGTATTGGTGGCAGTACATAAGTGCACTGAGCCTTTTACAGATGAAAGCAGTATCGTCAGGTACACATACAGGTAAACGCGCTGTTATTTAGAACACATAGGACCCAGCGCAACAGTCTTCTTGAGCCGAATCGCGTCGTAAAGTTTTGTGCAAATCCAGCTTATGAATGGGTTCAACAAACAGCTTAGCCGCACATATTTATAAGTATTTCACCGTACCAACGATGCAGTAGTAAATAAATCGGTACAGTTCTTCATTCCATTCAGATTCTTGTATCCTGAAGGCTCTCTCCCGAGTATAAAGGAAGAGTTGCCTCTTGAATCCTCGTCTGAGTAACTTTTGATGGGAGCATTGTGTGATCACAGGCAGTTTTGAGACTATACCTGGGCTTAATCACATCATGCTCAGGGACCGTGTTCGATAAACATAGCATTCCTATCTAGCATAATAGCGATCAGGCTTAGCGTTTTACAATAATCACTTCGATTTTTACCCAATTCATTATTTTCGCTGGACTGAATTCGCTGTTCGATATAATCAGCATAATTTGATATCCTCCATGAAAATAGCGACAATCAGTGACGTTCTGCTAAGCGTACGTTTTAGCGTTATTAGCGTTATTTACCGCAGTTGGCGATATAAAATGAGATTAGTGCGTTTGTGCTGTTCATCTTTTCCCTTATATATTACCTTTAAGATAATCGTTCTCTCTTATGCCATGTCTTCATTAAATATGCACTCTGGGTCTTTCCCATTAATCATTACATTGCGTACGATGCGAGACCCTGTGGAGGTCATTTGCCACCTCATCTTACAAAACGAGATTCAGAAGGCTCCTCGCAACAGGGGCGTAAGACATCACGTTGTAAATTTGGTTGATAATTAGTGGATTTATTTTGTTTTGAAAACCCCTGTACATGTTGCTCATGCCAGTAACATGACTGTTCCTTTGCAGATGGGACAGCTTAAGTAGTGGAAATGATGCCAATTTCTCGCAGCGCGCAGCGTATTTTCTCTGTAATCATATGTTTAGTGTTGCGGCTATCTTGTCAGATTCCGTGTATATGGAACTAGCTCTATAAACCTTCTATAATGAACTCCGGGGTACATGATTCTGACGGCGCGAGCAGAGAAAGAACTGGTGCCAAGAATTTACCCTGAAAAACGTATGGTGAGATTGAAATGAACCTGTACAGAATCAACCAGATTCTTAACTGCGGAAAAAATGTAATTGCTATGGGAGTCTCTACTCATCTCTGTGGATCACCTCATGCTGGTACGCAGCACATTGTCCTGTGGCCCCTTAAAGTCGAACCAGACAGCTCATTTCTCCTCGGTGTAAAATCGACGCTCTCTATATCAAACTAACGTAGGCAAGAGTATAAACACAGCCCTCCCATCAAAATCGCTATTTCACCCACTGATCAGATCATTCAGAAATGACGTGTCCATGTCTGGTCAACTTCTGCTACCCAACCTGTCAGACTGTAGTTTATGTCACCTATTCACCTTTTCTAAGGACTCTTCTGGAGTTCTCATGGTTTTTTTTAATCGTAACTTCTCAAAGCGAACAGCTTAATCGCAGCGTAAGAGAAAGGCAGCAATGGAATGAATGGAAGAAAAAATGTAACAGCTTTGTCAGCTAAATAGGTAACCGTGTGTACCTTTGACGTGAAGTGTTTCCGTATTCCAAGCTGTAGCAGAAAACAAGAATGAGCGCGTTACACGGCTGACTGAACGAGATATAAGCTCACAACATTGTCTGAGAGATGCTTGAAGTGCTTGATGGCTGTACATGACGCATCAGGTTTTCCCCAGAGCACTGCGGTAATCACCCGGAAAGATTTCTCGGCGAGTTTCCACCGGGAATTAAACAGTGTAGTTCAGTTAATCCATCAGGGTCACAAAAGACTGGTGCTGATTAAAAGAGATTTGGTACCATATGAGAAATGAAAGGTCAAGTGCACCACGGCTTTAGGAAAGCGAAGGGGATACATTACTGTAACAACAGTATACATATATGCATACGAGGGATGCTTGCATCCTAGATAGGATGGAAAAGAACTGTGCACTCACATGTACGCATTCAATTAAGCTAATTGGTAATGGCATAATTTATTGGTGATGAAATTCCACTAAAATTCATTGCAATGATAGTGCACAAACTGAACAGAAATTCACTAACAAAATAATGATGACTGACAGTGATAAACATGAACTGCACATGAAAGCTCTATCGGCATGTTTTTGATTTACATGACCTAACATGTAGGCAATCCTTCAAATGTCACGGTAAATAATACATATTCTGAAATTCATGCTCGAAGCTATTTAAGTTCTTCTCGAGTTTAGCTGTGGTACATTGTCACAACTTCGCCATTGTAGGTTTTGTCATGCAGGGAACTACATAAGCCACCTATGCTGGTTTCTCGTTCATTTCCATGGGACATGGAGTATGACAATGAATCAAAAAACTCTACCCAAATATAGCTTATTACCACACCTGCAAACATAGATGTCCGTGCTTGGCTTTATGACGTTCTCTCTGTCGCGTGTCACTGGTGTCTCATATTTCTGCTATATATTTATAGATTGCAATAAAATTTTGCCAAAAAAGTGCCATTTCCAATGGAGACTGATATACCGACTCATCATAAATACTCTACTTTTGAATGGATTTGTGGTGGATTGTATGACTATTTGAAGTGTTCCATTTTCAGATGCTTAGCTGACGAGAAGTGTCAGTTTGTACTGGTGTGACAAAACTTACAGCTGACCACTGATAGAATCCTTAACGAACCAAAATGCAATGAGTACTTCACCAACAATGTTATTCAGAAAAACGGGTCAAGTCCGAGTTCAGGCGGAAATCAAATCAGCCACCTTGCCTCAGACATCAAGCCAAGATTAAAGCCTCAAAGGACACAGCAGCGAGTTACTTGACAAATTATGTCCCTACAAGTCATGCTCAACACAGTGGTGTCTCGTCTAAGGAAGCACGTGCCCTAGAGTGGGAAGAGAGACAAAAGCATATGTTTACAAACATGGACACCGTTTTCCACATGGAACTTTATACCCAGGCTGAAGAGATACATATATAATGCTTGGGTTGATAGACACCGCTTCTTAAAGCTATCCGGGCAACCGACTGGAAATAAACGCGGGCTTCATCTTTATTAGCTGGTTAGTATATCAAACATGTATACCAAATACTCTCGGAGCACAAGAGAAGGGGCTAGCCAAATAAATCAAGCTCTGACGTTAACACGAAACCTTGTGGATATAGAAACCCGTCCCAGGGCTCTAGAGGGATCAACCTTCGAGCATTTCTCTATGCGATCCGACAAAGAATTGACCGCTGAGAGCGAGCGCACGAAACCTTGTTTACAGTGTTGAAAACCTGCAGGCGTGCTGTCTACACGGAAAGCACTGTCCTGAATGAAAACTGCTCTATGTAGTTGATTTAGTACTTAACAGATGCGAGCTCCTCCAAAATATACCTTTTGCAGCCATGCTGAAAATGCAGAATGACATACTCTGGTATAACGCTAAAGTCACAGAGGATAAAATTCTGAAAACGGGCGTTTTAAAATTTTGTATCAGAATGCTTAAATCTAACAATATACATCTTAATCACCAAACGTTACATGTTTTTATTCAGAGGTGTATTTTTCAAAAGTGTGGTGTGTTTATTGACGGACAATAAGTGCATACATAACAAAATATTAATGCTTTGCCTTTTTCACTGTCAGTATTGTAAACCAATACCAGAATTTTGTTTAAAATTTACCATTTATCTATCATTCGCAAATACAGCTTGAAAAATTCGTTGGAATACATTGGCTCGTTACCCTTGTGCCCATTACCCATGACAATATCTACAATGACTGAGGGGTAGACGGCTGAATAAAATCGCACAACGTCAGCGATGTGGTCCCATGTCAATAGCAATACCATTTCGTTGATCTTCTGGTGGTGGACTACGGGTGAAAACTCAACCGATGTGGATGGCGTTTAACGGTGATGGTCCACTTGAAACCTGAGCTGTCATTTATTCGGAAGACAAAGTGGTGTGTGGTAAACACAGTCTTGGACTCTTGTGGCCGATTATTCTATTACCGAACACTTACTGATGATGAATGTATATTATAACGTCGCCGAACAGAACATTTGGGGACTGCTACTGTTAGCCAGAAAGTGTGTGAGTTTAAGCCATCATGCGAGAACCTCTAGTGTCCAGCTACAGAGCTGCACGCATATCTTTAGGGACTTTCGAACAACCGTTACGCCAACCAGGTGTAACTTGTGGCGTATCGTCTGTTTTGTTATAGATGCATCTAAATCCATGTTTTGGACAAGGGATTCGTAAATACCCACATGACTATAAAACCACAATGTAAGGTTGAGTCTGTAATCAAGTGACGCACATTAATCATTCATCATATCCTTAAGAGCAAGGCGTATTGTTTGTATACATGTAGGAACGTTCGTACGTCTGCCTTGTTTAACCTGCGAGACGGCGGGAGGCAAATATCAAGAACTTAACTTGGGCTGGGGGGCGGGGGGAAACCTGCTTAAGAACGACAGCTGTGCAAAGCTACCACAGTTTCCACCCACGGAGGAAGTGTCTGGGATCATATTCCTGCATTAGACTTGGCAGCGTGTCCACCGATCTCTCCTCAACTGCTCTTAGCTAAATCAGCCGCCATAACCACCATCCTCAGATTCAACCTGGGCATTAGGCATGAGCAATCCCTTCAAAACCGTATCAAATTCTCATAGGTACAATCCTAAGGATTACTATCGTTTATGTAATACAGACAAGTCTTCATCTGGCATTCCACTCAAGCGTGGTCGGAGATTCACATTTAATCATCGCAGATTACGGTGTGCTTCATTTCTCCCCGGAGTTAGCACAACTCTCTGACTGGGAGTCAATCACCAAGGGGCCAACCAGTCTCCGACTCGGTCAATCCAATAACTGCCCGAAGTACAGATCCGAGGAGCACGTCCAGGCCATCACCTTCCTAAGATCCTTTTATGCGGATTAAACTGATAACCTGCACAAACTCCATTTGCCCAAGTATATAAAAATGCATTACAACCAGAGAAATAGTTAGATGCACTAGGCAGGATTTTTATTTTGCTGGATTTGGTACATTTTCAAGTTAAATAGAAATACTCCGTTTAACAACGGAATGTTCTTTATCTTGATCTGAAACACCATAGACATAATTCCCTCGTATAAAAAGGAAGTATGACAACACAAAATAGAAAACATGCAACTTTACGCCAAAGTCGGGTTAACCCTACAACTGTTTAAAATACTATTTTGAGTGCGTGTGCTTGGGGTAGGAGAGTATAATATACTAGTTTCATCACTGCGTACGACGAAGAGTCTTCTTATCGCAAATGTCAAAGTTATGCCACCTGGTGTATATGTCTATGAAATTATTGTTTGTTACTTTGTTTGTTACACTCATTTGTGCTTTAAAATGTGATATCATGCCTGGTTTTCTCGGACAAACGCAGATACTGAGGGGGTGGGGAGGGGGTGGAGGGGGTTAGGGAGATGCAAAGAACGGCGTAGAGACGAAGAGGACAATAGGTGTTCCTTCCTGACATTGCAATCTGGGCATTTGTTTGACCGCTCAGATTGCATTGTCGTAGGTGGCTCACCGGCTCTAATGAATGCAAGCTGCTCCTGACTACAAAATACTCCAGATAACGAGGATGACACACACGCCACTACGAGTTTGATTGCATTTCTCAGGTTATTCCTGCTGGGATCAGGTGTCATAAGGTCTCTTTTGCCTAGCGCACTGAACAGCACAGTGGAGAGACCATGCACATACAGTATAGCGATTATGTTGGATTGAGTATAGAGCCTATGACTACCAGTGTAATAGAGCTTATGACTACTAGAGCATAAAACATATACTGGAGTACGGAGAGTGTAGAGGCTATAGCTGCTGAAGCCTACAGAGCCTATGTAGAGTGTAAATCAAAGTATGAAGTCCAGCATTCGTACACCACTTGTAAACCATGCAAGGCGTTCCAAGTCGATAATCACATGTGCTATTTCGAAAGTAACTTAAACCCCCGTCACCACAGGAATACATGAAAAATATTTTATAAATAATAAATAAAGCTGGTAACATGTAAGAGAGAAGCAAACAGAAGTTTTCAGTGATGCAGGGAAGCATATGACTACCACATGATAAAGGAATGTGAGTACTTGGGCATATAGCTAATTAAAACTACACTCAAATTACCAACGCCTTCATGACTAAAAGGCGTTTTAGGAAACACACAAAATACCATCCCCGTGGAACCAACAGTTTACTCTCTCCTGTTGATAAACTACACCTTTATTTCCTTGAGGAAATAATATATACTGAAGTCTTGGCTAATAGGTAAGGTAATCATTGCCTAGCCGTCTTGCCTTATGCAGTGACGAGGAGAAGTATGGCTATTTACTGTGCCATGGCTGGCAACATGCCTTAACAAACTATACAGGTGGTAAACTGTTTACGCTGTTTCCTCTATGTTCGCCATTTGTTGGTTTAAGCATGCAGATATTTCAGTCCGAGCTGTAACGACGTGGAAAACCCACAGAATACATACGTTCGTCTTTTCTTGATCATGCATGTCTAAAAGTAGAACTTGTTTGACAACATTCCATTATTTTTTAGAAATAAATTTTTCCACAAGAAACGCGGCGAAGTGAATTTATTGCCCGATCAAAGGCTTTCCTGCACGTATACTGTAACTCTTTTAAAAGGCATGATCAGTTTCACGAATGTTCTATCTGGTAGAATAAAAACTTCATTACGAATACCATGCCATTAATGATACAAATGACAATTAGAATACACTTTCTAATACAGTCGATGAGCCACCACCACATATGATGGATTTAGCTCAGGCATTATTTTGGGCGAGCGCTGCAACTCTACAGAAATGTATTTAAAACATTCCCCCGGGGTTACATGTTAATGGATATTACATTGCATTTCGTCAATTTACATGTTGTGCGTTGCAAGAATCACACAATGAAGTTTGAAATATTTCACAGTATGTACTGGAATACATGCTTTGGCATGGCCATTGGCCATAGCAATGTCTGCTTACGTGCTTCTTTTTCCAGAAAGGGAGGGTGCATCTTCTTATTTTGCGCGGGAAAGGTGGGTGTGGCACTATTAAAGCAATCAACTTAACGAGGTACAATACCAGGGCCACAACAATAAAAAAATGCAGTGATACTTGTGTCTATCAGGACAAAATTTGAGACATGTTTCCAAGTTAGTATCTCAGAGCTCCTCTAGACCGATATGTATCGAATTACTGTGATTCACGATTTGGGATTGTGGCCCGTTATCAACGAACTATGTGAATCTTCCACGCCCATTCGAATGAGAAATAGGTCATTTCACTTGTGAATGATGAAAACCTTACAAACGAGAAGATAGTGTTGTGAACACAGGTAAAGTCGTTCTCAGAAACCTGATTCAATCGACCCTGTTGACTCTTGAAGCCTTTCATTCTTAAACCATTGTGGTCGGCTTAGCATCGTAGCAATCACATCGCAAAAGAAATAGATGGATTTCTTCTGAATTCTGGCGCCGGTAACAGCGACTATCTGAAAAGATCGATCTACTGTTATGAATTTCACACTGTTGTAGTTTCTCTTGTAGCTTTTTATGTATAATTCAGTACAGAACCCGTTGTAAGATGAATAAAATCGCATTTCACATTTAAGCGCTCCGACGGGAGATCCATAAAGAAAACAACGTGACTTCTGACAGAGTATTCGGGAATTTAGTAATTGTATTTTAGCAATTCCAGTGCTGTTTGATTGTTATAGAGGCTCAAATCGCGGAAGCTGATCAGTCATCTCACAGGAACAATACAGTCCGAAGAAAGATCTGTCAAACTCGCACATTGCCTGAAACGAGCTCGAGAGTCAGGCGTCGTCGAGCCAATTCATGAACTGTAGTATTAATGCACATTTTAACCCAACTGATGGCTGACACATCAATACTCCACGACCTATAGCAGGGTAATTGTTCAGATTTTTTTCTTCCTTTTTTTAAAAATTTAATAAGGCTATTTTAGTTTCACGTCTTTTTCTTATTATACTTGTCATCTTCAACGTTTAGTGTTAGTGATGGATCATGCGAGGAATGCATGAAACTGCAAAAGTTTTTAACATGAATCTACCAGAGGATATTGAATAACAGAGGTCAGTATCCTGTATTCCGATATATTATTAACTTTCCGCTGACACCATGAGTACATTCCATACCACATGACTCGATGCACCTGTAGGCATTCATCGAATCCACACGTCAGTGCGAGTAGAGATATACACAACACCGTTTTTCAAGTGACAGCTTATATGACAGGTCATATAACAACAACTGCAATCCCCTCTTTTTCACAATGGAGTGCGTAATTCTAAATATTGATATAGTTTCGTAAAATATCGCAAAATGTTACAATGCTGGTAAATACCTGAGCCTATATATTGTTGATATTGCCGTTGAGGGTCATCTACCGCTTCACTTTATGCAATAATAGGACCCTGGGCCCAGACACACTAAGCGGCGTACGACAATTTTTATCGTACATTTATCGTACCATTGTCCTATATGTGCGATTATCGTACATGAGCGACATGTATGTGAAACTGGGACCTGGTCTGTCGTAAACATGAACGTACAAATTATTAGTGATCTCTCTGCTTTCCAAATATAGGGAGTGTGCTGTTTAATGAATTGTATTATAACAGATAAAGCTTGAACCACACTGACGCAAACATAGGAAGTGGTCCAGAAACCCCTTAATTCGGATGGCAAGACTTGTTTACTATTTGTGAGTGATTTATGGCCACTTTGTTCTAAGGGAACGCTTCGATAATATTGAATACTTTGTTGAGCGATGAGGGCACAGAAAGAGGGCGAACGCGCTCTGTTAGTACTGACATCTGCACATGTAAACACAGGTAATGTTGAGAACCAGCTTAAAGTAAAGCAAGGTTCCAACGTTGCAAACACCGCTTGACGTACCTGATACATAAAACAGATGGCTTTGCACCACTATTAGTTCTTCGTTCCAGTCGTCTCGTTTAATGTAGAGCGTCATTAGTCGCTGGGCGTGGAATGGTGCCCAGCAAATAAAGAACGCTACTACAACAGCAACTGGGAAAAAAGAAATAGATGAATAAAGCATATGTCCAATTGCATTTTCAATTCAAACATTTGACAGCGTTTACTTCAGTAAAAAAATGAATCTGTAAAAGTAATGAACGCACACTTATTTTCAGATATTTGTTTTAGCGCAATCTCTACTGATGACTGCTTCATTTCTTTGATTTTTTCCTTTTCTCTCTTCTGCTGTATAGCATTATCTCAGTTTTGCCGCACAGAAAGAAAAAATAAAAAAGTGAGAAGGAAGTTTCAATTTGTCGCAATGAAAAGGAATCACTCTAACAAGGGAAGAAACAAATTATACAAACAACACATAAACACACCTAACATTCGCAGAACAGCCCTTCGAGCTCTGAAGGCAGCGGTGATGGCGGTCCTATCAGCTGTATTAGTGCACACTTCCGACTTGTGTATCTTCCTGCCAATTTGTATGTACAGCACCGTAATTAACGTCATTGGCCCAACGAAGAAGGCAAAAGTAGACACTTGAAACACAAACTTCATTTCCTCGATCCAGACTTGTGGAATGTTACACAGTAAGGATTCCTTCAGCTCTTCTCCAGAATGATCAGTGACGTAATAAAACACTCTGGTACATATGGCGTACGGCAAAGCACATAGGCAAGCCAAAATCCAGGTAATGATAATTGCCTTCACAGCACGGGACAGACCGGACAATGTCTGAGACCGTATTGGGTGACATATAGCCACGTACCTTTCCACCGTAAACGCTGTCAGCGTTAACACCGAAGAGTAGTACGTCATTTCCGACAGAAAGGATTTCACAATGCAAAAAGGCTCACCAAACCTCCAGGGATATGCTTCCCAAATAGCGTATAACTCCGGCGGAAGAGCTGTTAATACAGAAAAAGAATAACAGTTAATGTGTCTTGGCGAGTATAAATGGTATAACAAGAAGTCATGCAGACGTTGTATAATAGTAACCAAGACAGATTGAAAAAAAAAAAACAGGTTGCATTAATCGGTACATCATAAAGAAAACAATAATGCCAAAACCTGATGCACATAACGGAATTTGCGACAGATTATGGGGTGTTAATTATAGTGTAGTAAAAGGTTGGCGTTATTCTTCCAGAGCATACATTTAGGCTGTGCCACTTTCATGCAACAATCTTTTGCTGCAAACCTATTAAAGATACATTTTTCTTTTTAAACTTGAGTACTTTTCAGCCGTTGTCAAAAGTATTTCGCTAGTATGACAATAGCCACGTTTGTGAGCGGAACAAGCTGGAGAGAAAGCACAGCACGCTGTCAGGAATATGACAATCCTCTTTACGAGATCCAAAACTTGCCAGTCAGCGTTAAATTAACGCTGAGCCAAACATAGGAGTTCCCTTATTCAAAGTGTCATGGCCTGACAGAATCATTCAGACCTTAATGTTTCAAGAAAACTGTATTCATTTATTTATTTATTTATTTGTTTGGTGTTTTACACCGTACTCCAGAATATTTCACTTATACGACTGCGGCCAGCCATATGGTGGGTGGAAACCGGGCAGCGCCCGGAGGAAACCCACGACCATCCGCAGATTGCTCCCACGTACGGCCGGAGAGGAAGCCAGCATAAGTTAAACAGTTAGTTAAACATCGTCCTCAACATCCGTAGCAAGAAGCCAGCCATGTCAAAAAGTACCATATTGGAGGATTTTAGTCACGTGTACTGTCATGTGTGTTTTTGTAAATAACGCAAAATTTTGCTGATTTTGTTGACTTTCTGTGCCACTACATCATAGTGCTAGCAATATATGTTGACAGGAGCTTTTCTCGAGAGAATGGGAAATGTCAACGTCGAGGAAACCACAATCGACACATATTAGCAGATAACCTATTACACATGTGTTTGACTGTACTCCATTCCATGTTTTATAAGTTGCACGTTGTAGACCCGTTCTATGTCATCCTAGAATAAGTGTGTACGTGGTCAAAACTACGTCATCTGTTAATGGAATCTATCATATTAAAGACATGGACAAATACTGATGTTACATGCTGTCCGCAAACGGATATATCGCATCAAGGCGTACAATTAAAAAGTGAAATGGAGTATAATGCAGATCTTGAGATTTTACACATCACGTTCACCACAGACGTCGTTTAAAAGTCATAACTAATCATAAATAACACCCGTAACGCATGGTTGACAAGAAATACATTGTTCATTAAACAAATATTTGCTTTCATCTTCACAATAACAAAATTAAATTCCTGCAGACTTAACGACAGATCTGTACACCTTCCCAAGACAAGCTGCAATAAATAAGTGCGGGTATTTAAGACATTTTGTTTTCAAAAGAGGACATCATAAAATTCATGGTTTACATACACAACAAATGTTAAAGAAAAGACATCATGAAATTCTGGCCTTTATAAATTGAAGAAAAAACCTTTTTCAGTGATCAGTATCTATTTGAGGAAATTTTACTTTAAAACACATTACCCCGAACCTTAAATCCTGTGAAAGCAGTTCGAAAAAAATCTTGTTCTTTTGCAATGCATTTTTTCAAGATTGTGTTTGGCTTAGTGAACTTTTCTTTTTCATACGGTTATATGCTGGGTTCTCGTCTTTCTTCTCATGTCACACATATACGCTAAATGAACTGCTGATTAACAATGTGTCAAGGGTTTTCAATAAACATAGCCTTGATGTGCTAGCTTGGAAGAGACATAAGTGATCAATTTAAAATAAAGGCAAATACGCTGAAAGCCATTGCTGTCACGATTGTCATAAGAGGCTACTTAATCTGGAGAGAGACAGCTGTCAGTTAGAACGTCTTCTGTTAAACACGACGTCGCCGGATATCTCTGCTATTACGACTAAAGGGTGCATAACTGCGATTTAAGTGGAGTTTTCCCTCAGCACGTATAGTAGTCAAGTGATTAAGCCTATTTCAGCGTGGGTGGACGGACGAAGATTGTTTCCTCTGATGCGCACAGCATTTTGCTCAAGCCCTCGTATATGTTTGTTATTGTTTTCTATATGATGCGATCAGTGGTAGACAAACTTTAAATCTCAACGATATTTACTTCATGATGGTACAGAATGCAGAGGAGCTGTCTGATTTTTAATAAAGGAATACAAAATGAAAATAAACTGAAAATTGAACTCCTCTGCGATAGGAAAGTAGAATTGGTTAAAAACAAATGAATATTTAGACTCATCTTCGAGAGAGAACTAGAATTGTGTTTTTAATTTTTCTTTTGCATTGCAAATTTACTTGAGCGTTTGACATGCCGCTGATATTACAGAGCTGTAGGCCTTGCACAGTTAGAGGAAAAGAGCATCATTTAAAGGAAAAGACCACTAAAATCGAAGTAGGCATCACTGAATAGACCGCTTACAGCTATGCATAAATATAGTTTCATTTATTTTTTTATATTTTAAGGAAAAGATTTCAGGACGTTCAAACATTTATATTCTGAGGTGGGTTTTATGGACCATTCTTTCAAATTTTAGGAACTTTGATGTCACAGGAAGTTATCCAATTCTATTTACGATGCTGAATTGTGAAATAACTCTTCATATCCAAGAGTAAAACATTACTGAAATAGTATTTTCAAAAATTCCTTCCTTCTCGTCAACATCAGGAAAAAAAAGTATGTGACGGCAGAATTCTTGGATACTGTCTGTATGACTCATAGAGCCCACTATAGTACTAAAATATTTAAAGGCCTTTCAACACTTAAAAAAATTTGAAAAAAAAATAAATAACAGTATTATTATGCACAGCTTTCAGTTGTCTATATGATGAATCTTACTTCGTATTGTCAGAGAAACTGCTACGTGCAAATCATTTCAAAGGGGTGTACCCATTTAGCTTCTGTTCGCTGCTGGTATATAAAGTGGCTAGAGGCTACGCCATGAGCCGTCTTTGATGAGATTTTCACCAGGTCACCACCACACTAATGTGCTTCCCGGCCTCTTAAACTGCCCACCTGACAATGGTGGTTTCGTCAATGACCACTGCGCCACGCATTGGGGAAAAAGTGTAAATAAATCAGAGCACACAGCGTATAGGTATAGGGAGACGTCGTCAGCGTTGCTCGAATCATTCTTCTTCTCTTGTTTTTTTTTTTTCAATTTTATGCAGGAGATGTCTTTTGTAATTTGCGATTTTCTTTAATGGGCTGTAAAAATTGCGTTTATGGTCGCATCATCTTCTTGCCTGGATCAATGAAAGACCATGTCGTAATTTCGCCTTCCCTGCAGCTCGCACTTCACATTAAAGTCTTTTACTCTCACGGACGTCTGGCAGCTGGTAAAGTGTTAAACACCCTTAAGAAATCGCGTCTCTCTCACAATCCCATTCACCCTAAGTAGCGCAAAAGGGCCATTGAAAGAAGTAAATCTTGCCCTTACTGGAAAGAGGGGCAATGCGAAGTTAATTGATGTTACTTTTAAAGCCACTGTGACCACCATCCAATTTACTTGGACTAGATCCTCGTAGATGTACGAGACGTTTATATGAAACAGATGGTCATCTACAGATGGACGTATAGTCTCATAATTGCTTCCGAGTGGACAGACACGGAACAAGGACTAGCAACATGGCAAAAAAAATTCCATGTGAAGTCTTACAAGGTGGTCCTGTCGTCAAAGCGATGTTGAAAATAGAGCAAAGAGAAAGAAGCAAAACGAAATTTTCAAAACCCTAGCGAAACATCTGTTCCCCGTCTTACTGACCAGATCTGTACATACGTGGTATCTAAGTATGAAAAAAAAACAAAAACATCTTGCCCATTTGCTTGCTTAGTTCCCCAAGTGCCCGATGCAGGTGCTGTTTTGTGTGGCGCTGTCGACCCATTAAATTTGTGCGCGCCTTCTTTGTTTGGCGCTCTGGGATAGGTCTGTTTCCGTTCACACAAGGCTGTAGTGTTGCTATTATCCTTCATTTGGTCAGTTCTAAAGAAGACGTGTTAGTATTTAGGAAGAGGTATGATGGAGAAACGGTGATCAATTTACCCTCTGTACCAGTTTACCTTCCTCGAAGCAATACAATTGAACACGCTCCTAGAGCTTCTAAACCCATCAGGTGCTACCGTTGGGGATTATTTCCATACAATAAATAATGGTAGCGCGCAGCCAGCAGACAATTCACTGGAGGTGTGGTATAATTACTCTTCAGCAGTCTATGGCATCTGTAAATGGTTCCACCACAATCCAACCGCCTATCCAAACCTTAAACCGCAAATCCGTTAAAACGCCAAAGGTAAATCGGAGTATTTATCGACACATTCAAACGGCATTAATGTCTTTATCCAACACAACCATTATATGCAGGGCATCTATTTCGCACCATGCAACTATTTCTTGCTTTTTCATATTAAGGATACAGAATAGTTTTTATGAATTTTAGTCAATGTCACAAAGAAAAGATCAATGTGTACCTACCTATGAAAAGAGTGAGAACATCTGAAATGGCCAGGTTAAATAAATAGTAGTTTGTTGAGGTATGCATATAGCTATTCCGCAGAATAACCACACAAGTGCTTACATTTCCAATCACTCCTGTTAAGAATATCAGGGAGTAAACACAAGTAAGAATTATCACAGATCCAATGTCTTTTCGCTTGGCGCCCATACTACTGAGCAATAATTCCTGGACATCCATGGGGGCCATCGTTGTAGAGTTTTCCGTAAACATACTCTCCGCTCTACTAGCCCCGGCTTGCCAGTGCCACAACACCGCTGTCCCATTTCCTACAGCAGAAGTTATATTCCTCGGACTCAGGTATCGTAGTTCTTCCTCAGCCTTCATAGGGAGCTCCTCTGGAAGGCTCAGTTCGGTTTCTCCGAGACCAGTCTACTCCGACTACAATCGACGAACTTTAAGAGAGCCGACAGGAACAGGATCTATCTATCCATGCGGGTAACTGACTGGCTCAGAGCAGTCTATCGGTGCGAAGCACAACGGTGCGTTTACGGAGCTGTGCATGCGCGCTGAGCAGAAGTCCTGTACGAGTATATCGCTAGTCTCGGCAGCGCCAGTGCTAACCTAGACCGGCAGATGCGACGAGTTACTCTTATCTCCAATCATCTAATAAATGAAATACATGATAATTATTTGATAGCATGAAGTGGGTAAGCAAGCACACAGGGAGGGGCATCATAGCACGTGATGGGTACGAAAGGGGGAAGCTAGGTGTTAAGTTACAAAACCGATTTTAACAGGCAGCGCACCTTGAAAGCATTGGGATTTTTCATGTTAGCTTCATTGTAGAGGCACTCTGTTTGTACTACTTATGTGAAGCCATAGGCGTTTAGCACTAATACCCTCTTTCAGCACATCCTGGAATCTGTCTTCAATGCGGCAAGTAGGCATATATCAATAATGCATGATTAGATGCACACTTCAAAGGATAACAGTGTTTTATCTTATATCACGCTTGCTTTATAATTTAGTGTACGTTTGAAGTTAGTCTACAGCGTTATATGCTAATCTGGCGTAAATGGCTCTGTGGCGTGTTATGTGCTAAACTGGCGTCAATGTCTTTGTGGCGCGTTATGTGCTAATCTGGAGTAAATGGCTCCGTGGTGCGTTATATGCTAAACTGGCGTAAATGGCTCTGTCGCGTGTTATGTGCTAATCAGGCGTCAATGCCTTTGTGGCGCGTTATGTGCTAATCTGGAGTAAATGGCTCTGTGGCGCGTTATGTGCTAATCTGGCGTCAATGTCTCTGTGGCGTGTTATATGCTAATCTGGCGTAAATGGCTCTGTGTTGCGTTATATGCTAATCTGGCATAAATACTCATATGCATGCTAGTGTGTATCAATTAGATTTTTCAACCGACCGTTTTCACAGCAGCTGTCTTCATTTTCATTGCACTCTCTATCTGAAATACCGTGTCCGTTTTGAACAGTGAATTCCACAAGCGGATACATGGGTTCCATTAGCATCGGAATTATAATTCTTTGTGATATCGGTATATGCGTGTCACCAAGCCTTCGAAATGACAGTAAAGTATCTCGTAATTTACACCCAACATGGTAATTAAGACGGAAATGTTGGAAAGAATTATATGTAAATTTTCATAATTTGCGGCATCTGTACGTGTGCAAGTCGAACATTTAAAAGGACAGTAAACTGTCTCTTAACACCACAACCTTAAAATTGAGATGTGATTTGTTATAAGTATTATAGGTTAGGTAGTGAGTTTTATTAACCCTACCCTCATTTCTATCCACAGCATGAAAATACCAGGCCGTAATAGACCCTGCCAACGATTAGTAATGGTCAGACGATTGTCGTGGACAGTCAACATGGTGTCTGTTATAGGCGATTTGCCGTCATCCCTGAGGTGGTGTGGTGATATAATTAATCAGGGCTTCCTGCCAAAGCATACGGAAACGCGTGGTTAACCCATATGGCGGTTTTCGTGTCTAGAGAATGTGAGAAACGGTGCTGAGTTCAAGGAGCTTTGCAGCACGCCGCTGTGACGGGCAAGTTTCTCTACATAAAACCGTTGGCAAAAACGTCGGTACTTAAATTTGAACCCACTCACAACTTCATACTATTTTATCCACGCAATCAATCTGTCGGAGGGATGTGTGTTAACAGTTAACGCGTGACTATCATGAGGGGCCCTCGTGAGTTCACCCACGCTGCACTGATTGCTTCTTATGATCAGTGCATCGCCATATTACCGGCATTCACTCAGAGATGATGCTTTCTGGATTGCTTCAGAGCTAATTTAGCTTCCTTTACACCCCAAGTGATTGCTTATATAAAATCGTGTCGTCTTCACTACTGCACTGCACTCCTTGAGCGTTCCATAGATCATCGCGGTTATGGCATTTAACCGTCCTCGGAGGACATGCGTCACGAGACACCATATGCAATCACTTGTCGTATAAATGTGTCCATAAACAACACTGATTTGACTACTCTTGAGATTCACGGCTTATCAATACACTGACATAGGTCTGGAGAACAAGGTATCTTCTCCGCGGAGACAATTACACAATGTAGACAGAATCGCCGCGAGTGGGCCTCACGCATCAGCCAGTTGGTTCCCTAATCTCAATCAATCTTCGCAGAGGTACATGTATAGACTTGGTTTCCCTGGGGCGTATACGGAGAGTCCGCTCGCCGGTTACCCTGGGCTTATGGCTGGATTTCCCTGAAACAAGCCAATTGGTCGTTCAAATGGCCAATCAGATGTATCCCTGTTTTGCAAGCGCAAATAGGCTATCTGGTATATGTGTTACTTTCGACACAGCCTTGTTTTCATCCTTCCTCTGTCGCACTGTTCCTTTTCCATTATTTAAAAAAAAAGACCAAAAAAAACACCCCCACTGTTCAGAACACATACCCAATGATTAATCTTACAGGCCTCCTTAATAGTCACATAGCCGGGACATCTAGAGGAAAGGGTATAATTCCTAGCCGTTACATCCCGGAACTGTGCCCAGTGGGGTAGACTTGATTAACCCTGCCCCGTAGTGCTAGAATATAGACCTCAAGGTAGTCAGCAGTTTGCAAGACATCTATTAACACAGACACATACAGTTTTTTTTTTACTGTCAATGAGTTTCTTTTCAAGTGAGATGGAACATCATGCGGGTTAAAGCTAGAGTCAAAAAATGCTATATACACCCCCACCGATTCCACAAAGATCAGCCTTCGGTACACTGTTGGGGCGTCATTTTGGGTGTCTAAATACCGTGAATACTCACAATAATTGTGGCGTCATTAGGTCCAGTCTTCTGCTAGAAAATACCTTTATATAATTAGACAGAAAGAACATTTTAACCTGCGTCAGGCAATACAAACAAAAAAGAGGTTAATGGGCGCACGGACTCAATAGGGATGCACGGATACTGGCACTGTATCAGCTCTTTTGAGATGAGGGACGATTGAGTGATTGAGACAGGATGATTTGATTAGAGGCTCGCTCCTTTGATTGATTAATGGCTTCTTCAAGTTGTTGATTTAATGGTTCGTTGATTCAACTGGGTTTATTCATTGAGTAGTTAATTGGCAAAAATCCGTTACATTCCGTTCATTATTTCCAGTATTCATTGAGAGCTAATGGACTGGTCGACATATCGGCGTAAAAAGTGACTAAAACATACAAGACTGATGTGTTAATATTCCAACACCAGCAATAACACACCTGGACAGTTTCCAGCAAACCACACTGTGACTGCAGGGCGGTTTATACATTGCCTCTATTATAAGTAACCTCCTGTCAATTCACCGCTTTGCCAGCGCACAGAACCAATGTTCAAATGTTAGTGTTATACAACAAAGGCGTCACTCTGTCGAGTGACGTGTCTACGATTTAATACAACATAAAGTCCCTTTTCTGTCGGAAACTTTAACTGCTCGGCTGGAGGTACGCGGGAACGCGGGGTTTATCTTCAGAAACAGCTTCACACTTGCTCACCACTGTCCGTAGATTAAAGGCCATGTGATTGGCCAATTTCATAGGCCAGTGACCTAAATTGCAGGATATGGCGCCATGAGTACACTAGATATTATGGTGCATGGTGTACGAAACTAACTCAACGGAAAAATGCATAACCATGCACTCACGGCTCTCGCAGCCTGTTCAGGTCGCCCACGGCTAACGGCAGCCAATTCGCCTGACGTGAGTGACCAACGGGTTTCTCTTATTAACCTGTTTATTGAGTTAGATTGCCAGTCCCCTTCTTTCGCCTGACCGCCCGGTGATTCCACAGCTTAAGCGCCGGACTTAATCGTCTACGTCCACAGTATAAATTGACGCCAGAGATGTCCTTGACAAAAACCTTGAGGTTAGTAAGCAAAACTGACAAAGAGCTAAATTAGCAAAAACAAATAAAAATAAAAATAAATAAAAAAAAAATAAAAAACAAAACAAAAAACTAAAACAACAAAGAACAAACAAGAAATTTTTATAGGGATAACAAAAAATTGTATGAAAATATGTGACTACGCTTAATTAACAGGGGAAGTAAACAAATCTGGTGGTAAGTATTGTACGGAGTAAAGACACAGGGAATCGATTTTAGATCACAGGCCTGATAAATTATACAGTGCGGTATTATTGATTACATCCTACGCCCTGTTTATTAGCTCGGCTGGAAATCGCGCACATTGTGGCTTATCGCGTGACATTTAATACAGCTATGACGGCTACAAATCGTCACAGACGGTTGGCGGCTCAGTGTATCCGATGTTCAGTCAATATCGCTGCAAACATGTTGTTCATCACACGTGCGATCATTCCACCCGACAAAATGAAAATATAGAATGTGTATGTTCTGCAAATCATTTGTAGTTAAGGTTATGAACTATTTTGCATATGAGTTTTTTTTTATTTTGGCTGATTTAGAGGCCGTCTGATTACTGATTGTTACTATTTTTAATGGTATCATTCCTGCTTGTAACATATAATCGCGTCGATTTGTCGGAAATACTGTTAGCGTAGCCTTAAACCTTATCATTGTTCAATCATTTCTCGCATATACGATCCATGCGTTTTGGATGATCTTCAACATCTGTGTTTAGGCAGACATTCAGCCGTGACAGAAGGGATACATAGATTAGCACTCTGATAGCAGACACGAGTTAATCCCAGCACTTTTTCTTTCAGTTAATGTCTGAAGACTTTTGTTATATCTGTTCCAGATTGCCCCAAATCTACAGTCTGTTGCTACGGATGGTTGGCTTGGAAGCACGAGAAGTAAAGAGTACATATGGACTAAGATACACTAGCCATATACTAAAACTGCCCCGCACAGTCCCTGGATTACTGTACAATATTATACATGTGCTGTAACTGGTTGTTGACTAAATCTGAGGATCGTGGATCAAGCTATATGTATACCTCTTCGCTTGAGATTTTCACCCAGTGTGGAATGTAAATATCGACCGAATGGTGTTTTATGCGTTTAGCCAGATTATAGGATGTAAAAACGGGCGGTTTTGCATTGGCTCAGTTATCCATCCTTATGCTCACGAGAAAAAGCACGAGATACCTTTTCCCACGCAATGGCTACTCGGGTCCTAGCTGGAATGGCCGTTGCTCTACTGTAATACATAAGTATTAAATTCTCAACTTTCCCACAGATTGTCATCAAAGGCAATGTGCCACTGAACAAGAATAGAATACTCAGCTCAGGCAGATCTACATTTCACTTGTTTCTACATCTTATTTCAAGAAGACAAAACCCGGGCACTCTTAAATCAGATTTAATTTAAGAGATTAATTAACTAATTTCTTAAATGGAAGTGAAGCACGTGGTGCGTGTAGGAGGTACAAAATCAATACACACCTATACTGTCAGCATACACTGTCTGTCGATGAAACAGAGGTGTGCTGTAGCTATATGCCAAAATATATACACATTCATCATATCAAAGACAATTAAGCAACACTTAGTCCATCACGTGGACATGTTGATTGTTGTCTAGCGCACACTATGGCACAAATTACATCTTTCTCGGGCATCTCTGACTCAGTAGCTAAGCTAGCCTTAGACTGTATATTGTTTTGTCTGCCGTATTTTAGCTAGCGATCATTACCCTTGGCATCTAAGTTAGCATAGACGTTGGCATAGACGTTCAGGTTGAACGCAAGTGGACTGACATAATTTAACTCGTTGTCCGTTTACATCTATACACACCTTACAGTGCATAGCACAGCGAGGCCTTATTTCTAGGAGGTCTAACTTGATCGAGTTATATAGACCTGGGCCCACATACATGAAACCTTCTTAGCGTTAAGAGCACGCAACTAGTATGGCGACGTAATGCCTACAGTGATGGTTGCCATGGTAGTTACTTGAAGCTGAAGTTTTCTTAGAAGTTTCATGTATCAACGCTCCCCCTCCCACCCCACCCCCACCCTTGCATTCGTTGATCATCTTATTAACCGAGGAGACAAACTCATTCTTAAGAGTGCCTGAAATTTGTACAAGAAATGCATTCTTTCAAATTTGGCACATAGGCCACATTCGAATAAAAAAAGGCTCGGGCCTTGGTGCTACTTGGCTCGGATAAGAAAACTTTAAATCATATTTATCATATATACCATTCACCTATATATATATATATAAGTACAAAAGTGGATGCCGAATCCGTTCTCACACCGCCTTTTATGGATTTGTGTTTTCCACGTATTATGGAATAACAGCGGCGAAATAGTATTTTATTGAGATAATCAGATGATAGTGTCAGCAGACATAAAGTACAAACCGTATCAATAAAATCAACCAAACAGAAAATTAATAAGGGCAGTAGATAAATGTACCAGCAGAACAAGAAGATTACTTCATCATTCGTGTATATCCATGCATATATGATATATATTTGTCAGTCCATTGGCCTGATCCCTACCTCCTTCGCCCAAAACCAAGACGTAGGAACAGAAGACCATCTAGGTGAAATTTCTCGAACTAAGCATCTAGATATATAAGTAAATGCCTTCATTGATAAAAAGTTATATTATGGTGTAGCTGATTTAAATTATTAAGCCTACATCAAATGACTTGACCATCGTTGAATATACGTTACACGGCTTGGGTGGGATTTAGCTGAAGTTAGGTACGTAAGATCGTCAGACACCATATGGTTTTTGAAAGTTGGCCATATTCCGTTATAAAAACGCATATTAAAATGAGTTATAACATATACAGGTGACTTCCTGCATTTAAAGCTAAATTATGTAAAAAAAATCTATGCTTTCACTGCTGAAGGCCTGCATGTATATGAGCCTATGTTAGGGTTTACGGCTAGGCTACGTATGTATACGACGTCCGTTGTGCTAGGTGTGCCCTTAATACGCACATGTATTTGGCAGATAGCTACAGCACTCCTCTGCCTCATAGCCAGACAGTGTATATGCTGACATAGAATTATGTTCTTGTACTGCTTACTTGCACCACGTGCGTCACTCCCGTTTTATAAATTTCTTCATTAATGGAATATATTAAAATTAATTTAAATATGCGAGGATTTTATGGTCATGAAAGAGGATCTAGAAAAATCTGAAAGCAAGTCAAAAATCCTTGATCTTGACCTTTAATTAAGAATAAAACAGTTCTATTAGGCAATAGCAGTAACAGTAACAATATCACCGATAATGGTAGCAATACATTGAGCTTGGGCTGGTATTGCTATCATTGTTATTAATATTGCGGTTGCTACGACTATTGTTTTTAAGAACTGTTTTTAGAACTGTTTTGTTTTTAATAGTGATAGCAATTCACTGTAGGTCTATACATGTATATGACAAATGTACATAAGACCTCAACAGTTGTTGCCTTGTAAATAATCCTCATGATTCTCGATGTCGAAATATTGATGTTTGCCATCGATCTGTTTAAAGTCCTTTCTCGGAGTGACCTGCAAAGTTCACTATCTGAAGTTAATCAGTGGGTCTAATGGATTCACGTGCTACTTAATTAAGAATATTCTGCATCTGAATATCAATATTACTGTTGATGTCAACAAGAAGTCAAACTTTTCTCCCATTTACGCAGCCCAGAGCTTATACTTTCAAAGTTCTTTCAGTGTAGCTAAACATAATCAAGCTGTAGAAACATCTATTCCAATGTAAGCTCTCAAAGACACACATATTTCATCCATTTATTCTAATAAAAAGAACTGTGTAATAAACTGGCAGATGTGATCAGCTGTCTTTCTGTAAATGTAGTTAAACGCGTTTAACTTCCTTTTGATTAAAGTTTGTATGGTTAGCTAATGTTCTGTCAATGCACATGCTTCCTCCACAACTTTTATACTATAATTTGGTGACCGAGGGGGTTAGCACGCGAGAGCGGCGCAATGACCCAGGAGCCTCTCACCAATGTGGTCATGAGTTCAAGTCCAGCTCATGCTTGCTTCCTCTCCAGCCGTACGTGGGAAGTTCTGGTAACAACTTGCGGATGGTCGTGGGTTTCTTCCGGGTTCTGCCCCTTTCTTCCCACCATGAAATATTCTTGAGTTCGCCGTAAAACACCAATCCAATAAATAAATAAATATTATAACTGTCTATTGTCAGGTTTATTATTCTAAGCTTTTGCAGTTTTGACGTATGGATTTTGGTACCCTAATTTTGGTACGATATTGCTCCTCGTATCCACCATTCATTGTTTTCTTATACTTTCCGCATGTATTTAATGAAATCAAACATGACCAAATGCAGACAATTTTTACACAATGGATAAAAAGTTATACGTGTAACTCTTTTGTGGCCCAGTTTAGTTAACTGTCTCTTGTTTACCCTTGCATGAGGCATTGGTCTTTACACTGAAAAAACAAATGTTTAACATTTAAACATCGCTTTACAACAGATATTAAACGTACTTAATGTTTAATTGTAACATGTTTAATACTTCAAGAATTAAACATGTTTATCCAACAATTGATAATAAGAACGCTATATAATGTTGATCATATACATTAAAAACTTTAATAACTCCGTTTAAGCATTAAACCCATAAATCATTCATAAATCTTTGCTTGTAGACTATAAACGTGAGTATTTATAAAATACTGCACGTATTTATAAAATACTGCACCTTTTAACACTATTAAAGTAAGCATTTATTATAGTGTGTGTAGGTGTAACCATTAAAATAGTTTAGGAATTTCCTAAAAAGTATAAAACGGATCAATTTATAACTTTTTGAAACTTTGGAATCATTTTAACGCTCTAAATAGTATAGGTATGAGCCCGACATTTACTGAAAGGCATTAATTTGTTAAGCATGCTTTTTTTCTGGTGCAAAGATATGTTTAAATGATAAATATTTGCTTTTGTCAGTGTAGAGATTTCTGCTTATTCGTATGTGTTGGATATGGGCTAACCTTTAAACATCCACTGAAGATTCAGCTTTATCGAAAGGTATCTATCTGAAATCTATCCATAAACTGCTATTACTGCATCATTGAAGTGATCAGCATGCATGCACCATCTGCTCTTTTGCGTTTGACCATGGTTTACTCATGCCGTGGGCTAATTGGTTTGATCACGGAAACCCTTTATAGTGTGGCCTGGTTTCAGTGCTGATGTGTATTAATCTCTAACCTTTTTATTTATTTCTTTATAACAGAAAAGACATACAATTAGAAGTGCGATAGCATATCGTGCTCTGGGCATGTACGCAGAAGAGCCTGCTATTTCAGAAATCTTCCATATACATGAGTTGATATATACGCGCGCTTAGCTAGTGTTGTGTTCTGTTATAATTTATCAAACATTTTATACTTTGCACGCAGATTTATCGTAATGATGAACTTAAATGTGTTTTACAGTAAAGCGAATTGTCAAATTCTTATGTAAAAATTATTACCGGCAAGCAGAAAATAATGAAAAAGAGTTCAATGGAAATTACAAGGTAAAAAGTATTAACACAAAAAAGCCTAAGGAATGGAAGTTGACTGCGTAAAGCCTGCCTTTCTTTCGATAGTAGAAAAGGAATGTGGCTAGGCTCCGTAATGAATGCTCAAGCCGTAAGTGTATTTTAAGTGGAGTTTCTGACTGGAAAAATCCCATTAGATCCTTGCTCTTTTTGCGAAATAACCAGCACAAGGCCACAATCCTGTCCTCAAAATGTTATTTTTTTTCATGTTTCTATGTGTTGGAGTTTCTTGGAGGTTAACTAAATGAATAAGTATAAAAACAAAATATGAATAAACGCATTGTTTAATGACTTGAGACTAGCCGGACCCACCAGCGACAGCAGGATAGAAATTAACGGCAACGAACGGGTGATAAAAGTATTTACAAACTGATGAGTTATGACGCCGTTTACATGAGCCACAAAACAGGCGCTGGCGTATTAGTCAAAGCTCTGATCGATGAATCGCAGGCTCGAACCCAGCTTTCGAATGTCCCGTGGCAGTCCAGCTTTCAGGACGTTTGTCAGTAACACGGCGAAAGGTGGTGATTTGTCCCAGGCTACAAGCGTCTTATAAGTGTAAAAAAAACCAGTAGTGCGAGGAGCACCAATGAAATGAATATATAACGTACTGCAACCGTGCACTATTGACCTCCAAGAAAGAGGTCAAAACGAATGCAAGGGACTGCTCCGGTAGTCGCGATCTAAATCAAGTAGTTTGGACTCTTCGTCCCGGGTGCGTGATAATAACAACGCTCATCTGGGTCAAGAGCTGTTTCTCGTTAACTTTAGTACCCTGATTAGCGGCCAGGATCTGCATAATCTAACAATTCTAGCCAATGCAACATTCAAATTTATCGCCCTTGTTTCTAGAGAAATTTCCAGGAATCAATTATGCATTGGCTGGAAAGAAAGAAATAAGTGTTCAGAAAATTTAACTCAGGTAACGTTTTACTGCTCTGAACTCCTCTTTTATGCATTTACCATGATTAAGTATCCTCCATCTCTTTCTAAATACTGCAAAAAAGTGATGTAAATCCGAAGGAGAATACACTCTAAGTGAAAACCATCAGTCATTCAGTTTCTGCCAATGAGTTTCGAATTAAGCCGACGGAAAATGAAACCAAGCTGCTCTGCCTTGTAGAATGCAGGGGAACCTCTTTCGCCGGATGTTTGAATCCCACTTGTATAACAATGTATGAGAATAAGAGCAAGAGAGAGGCTACTGATAGCAAATGGGTTGTTAATAAACTACGTACGTGACAGAATAGCCAGCGATATACAGCTGTAAGTAATACAACCTGTATAATTATCCACACATCACTTTATATACACACTTCCATATTGAGGTGCCTATAACCATATATGCCCTTACCAACCGCTGGAATTGTGTGTATTCCAAGTTAGACATGACACGGTGTTAAGTGGCAAAGAAATTTGAGTTGGGGAAGGAAAGAAATTGCGAATTGGCTACTGGAGCCATATTCCTCCAAGAATACCCAGCTGTCAAGGATCTCTGCGGCAGATGTTCGACCACCTTACACGAGTCTATGTCCTGTATAGTAAAACCTTTTATGGACAAATCCTAACACTTGCTGACCAAAGAAATGAATATTGCATGTTTTAAATTTCTGGAAGTTCTTCCTACGTACGACCGGAGAGGTAGCCAGTATGAGTTAGACTTGAACTCAAAGAGACAGCATTGGTGAGAGAATACTGCGTAATTGTTAACCACTAGGCCACAGGGGAACTGCAGAACGCATAATAAGAACTCGATTGCATTATATTTTTCTGGTCGTAGTATGGTGATAACTATGCAAACAGATCTTTATTACATCTTAACGCTGAACATACATGTACAGCCCAGAGCCTATTAAACGTTCCATTAAACCGGTTACGTGAATATGACCTCTTAGCCGGATTCGTGTTCTTATTTCAAGGGAGACAAATAGGGCCAACAAAGATTAAAGGTTAGGCAATACAGAGGTAGCATGTATCATTAGTTGAATTAGAAGTCATACAACGATTAGCATAAATTTCTATATTTGTCTTTTGCATCGCGAGGGCAAAGGAGGCGCGGGTTCAACGCCGGATTTGGGGGCAACTTGGTGACCTTTTGGACAGTCCATTGTTCGTTGAACGCCACTCAATTTCCACCAATATGGTGTGCATAAGTGTACGTCGCACGTGGGAAAGACAGTCATTCTATAACTTGTTAAAGGTTAGTGGTTTAATCCGGGCTACTTAACGTATCCGCCACCCCACCCCCTCCAAACCCAAAATTGTCGACCATCATATTTATAAGTGAAAAATTTCTAGGTGTGATGTTTGACAACATTCAAACAAATAGTCCTCCTTAAATGAAATGAAGAAATGTGCGAACAGGTGTGTATATTCAGAACAAGTGTGTTTTTGCCATGTCTGACTTTGTGGTATTTATTTTGTATTAATAAAAGATATATGAATAGTAGAAAGAAACTAATACGTTGATATTTCCATTGCTGCTCATGTGGTGTAAAACCATTATTTTACGTTTATTCATTTATTTTCTGATAAAAATTATCAGACGTTGGCTTTTTTAGTTCACATTTTTAAATAAGCTCAAAATTACACAATCATGCTGTATGATTTCTTCTGTGGTGTGTCACAATTATATCAAAGTTGTTAAGATATGTCAAAATTCGAAGATCTTGACAGAATCATTTGGCGCATTGTGACGGTCCTCAAGGAACGCTCTCGACAGGTTTTCTTCTGACTTCCGTGCAATTTGAAACGTTTTTTCCATCTATTTATTCTCTATAAAACATATTCCACGCATATTTTTGTAAACTAAGAGAAAGCTATTCTTAGACGTCTACATCGCCATTTTTTCCTCTTCCAGGATATTATACATGTGGTACATTTTTAACAAGACATTCCGTTTTTAGCCATCAATCAGTCGCCCACATATTAATGACTTTATTAGCGAGTGCGGCGCTGTGTTGTTCCAAGTAATATCTATACAAAACGACAGGCATTTCTTTTCCAACACCTCAACTAATTATGCCGCTTTGCAAACAGACTGTTTTTTTCTAACACAGATGTGGAACGTCAAATAAGCGATGATGACGTATCCCAGGGAGATGTGCATATTGCCTTTACAGAGCAAAGGCTGTTTGGTATCACCACCGCAGTGGGAACCATTCAACCCTCAAATGTATAAATGCGCGTCAGAAAATAACAACTAGCCCAGATTTATTATTTACAGTTGCGGTACCAGGAGTTCGTATGTTTGATACAACATTGTCATTTACCAGAATTCCATAACCTGACCTACATCAATATGGTATACTTCAAGATATTGAGATGAACGTGAAAGAAAACAAATACAAGAAATAAATGTTACATTCTGCGAAACGACCCGTTCAAAATTCAACAACCAGGATTTTACCCATTATCTACCATGATGCTAAAGTGCACTATTTTTTGTTAAATGTTATTTTCTAACATGCACCTTACAAGTTGAAAAATTGTTATCATCCAGACTTTTGAAGAATTGAACGTAGAAACAATCACCTGTTCATTGATTACTTTTCATAAAACATCCGATTTCATGGATCTAAAGGTGAATTATTCCATGTCATATCTGAGATTTGGTATCTCGTGATAAGTCGTAATGAGGGTGAAATGTTTTACCGCCACAAGTGTTCAACAAGTGCGCTAGCAATATAAGCCTGTTCTCATTCTGGCCAGAGAAAACAAGAGAAGCAACTGTGCGTGGTGAAGAAGTGCATTGCTTATATTCACATGTGTAGGCATATACACTAGTATGTCTCATATGCACAACAAAAGAGAGATACAGTCTTGGTATTAATTTTAGTCAGTTGTTGACGCGAATGACTCATAGCTAGACAATAAAAATTGTATTTGCCAGGTTCAAACACTGGCAACACGGGTGATCTTTGACAGAAATATGGGATGCTCAAAGTTAGACCCTGTGGGCAGCGGGAGATTTTATCAGCTTTCGGTCCAACCCGGGGGAAGATTAGCATACAATCCAACTCTACAGGCTAATGGTGCCTATTGGATTCCAATCTTGGTGATTCTTGGTGGAGTGACCTTCGATATGACCCCGTTCCCAGTAGTTACATGTCACTTAATCAATGTCATTCTTTGTGAGTGGAAAGATAAACTGCCTGTTGGCAAGATGGCGGAGCGTTGCCTTGTGGCACTTGCCAGGATGACTTGTTACTCAAGCAAATGTCCTTGGTATGGTGGTTTCGATGCTGTTGCCCTAAAAATTATTGATTACTGGAGTTGTTTTGCTGAAAATTACCCGTCACTAGATTTTCCCGCAATAGCTATGTTATGTTAGAATTTGAGGGGTTATGAAGTGGATCGATACGTGATGGTGGCTGTTACTTGACAACAATTGACCATTTGTCCTTCCGGCCAGGTGGGATTGCTTGTGTGTTCCAGGCACAATGGTCCCAATCAACATGATTTAGAATCAACCCACAACAGCTGTTGGTCGTCGCTCGTATGAACTCTCGCTTGTATACAGGGTCAACGGCCCAAGCCTGTAGTTTGTGTATGGTTTATACAGACCAATACACCATATACATTTCATCTTATGACTGTTAGTAGTCTGTTGTGTATAATCGCACTGCAATAACATTTGTGTACCCGACCTTTGTGTGTTCGTCGTGCAATAATAATATTTTTCTTAAGGACTGCATGAAAATTATTCAAACACGGTGCATATAGTCGTGTACATACATGTACTTATTATAAATATCAAGAAATAACAAGAGCACTCAGAACAGAAGCTATAAATAAGGTATCTCCTCGATTTCTGTGTGTAGTTGTTTTGCATTTTGCATGGTTCTCCTTGGTTTTAGGACGTTTACTTTGCCAGTTCGCTTTTGGGATGTTCTGTTCAGAACCGTGATGGAAGCTACAATCTTAAAATTAATCAAGAATTTAGAGTGGATGAATTGTATACAAATGATACTTAAACAGGTTAAACAATAACCTTTTAAATGTTTCTGATCGAAAATCACCATTATGTAAACCATTATCCAAGCTAGTTAGGGGCCACATCTGTGCTCGATAAGCAAATAACTGATGGTTTTGACCAATAATCGACAAACATGCAATGTGATAGACAAACATGGATGATACATGTAGGTGAATCTAAAGTGTTCACATATGCCAACGTGCGTGTGGTTGCTGAATGATTGTCTCTTGACGTTGATTTCCTCATACAGCATGCATGACCCATTGAATACATGAAATGTTGGCATCGTGGTCAACATTAGATGAGATCCAATAAATTAAACCAATAATACTGGTCATTTAGCTGGAAAAAAATGGAGCCCTTTACTGATTTGGTACCTGCATGTATATGGGCCTTTAGGAACAGATGTATACAACATCCACTGCAGTTTATCGGTCGTCCAGAGACATATAATAACGAATTGTACACGGCCCCACGTTTCTATCGATTTGTACTATATAACCCGTAAACGTTTGCTCCTAAACGAGCATTTTAAGGAAAGAAAGACATGTAAGTGTCATGAAACTTTAGTTTTGCTGCTAAAATATGCACGTTTGCCATTAGGATGCCTCCCACCTTCCAAACAAACCTTGGAGCATCTTGCTATGACCAACCAAACTATCAAAATCGGGCAAAATTTGCAATTTGGACCTGGACACACTTTTAGTTCATTTACTGGAAATGTAGAAAGGCTGTCCCTTACACGTCACTGTGTCATTAGATGCTTACACGTCACTGTGTCATTAGATGTTAAAGATGAAAACCGATTGTCAACGAATCTGCGTCAGTAGGCCTACACGTCGTGGGCGTGTCGCTGAAAGAATCAATTCGGTCGAGCATCACCTCGATGCAACGAATTTTGTTTCTTTTCTATACACAATGCGGCCTTCGCATTCGTTGTTGGTACAGAAATTATGTATTACGTATTAAATTATGCGGGCTACGGGTTTGATTTGTTATGGGACTGGTTGATCCTTGCTCAAGTTCATACTGACATATTCGTGGTTCATTTTAATATATGCATTCTTAGCTACTGATAGTAGAACTTAAAACTGTGTTGATTGGACTTTTAAGTAATATGAAATATTGTGATGAGTGGGTTCTCCAGACAATAGGCCTACATAAATAAATCCGAGTGTGATACCATTCTCCTGTAATGAGATTTATATACATCAGAGAATTGTCAATGACGCATTTTATATTGACACACGTTATCATGTTGCCCAAGTTATCTTCCTCATGTTTTACATTGCCAATAGCAAATCATAAACAAAACACCTATATCCAGCTCTCTTGCCATTGTCCGGGGCCATTAGTTCCAAGCCAAAAACCCGCTCATGTTGACACTACCAATAATGTTTTGTCTAGATAGATCCATTCTTTGTAGATTGTGAAACTTTGAAAACAAATGAATTCAAAATGTCTCGTTCTATACGTCATAAAAAGCTAAAGGAAATGTTAGACCATCGCTTTGATGGAGGATATTGTTTAACCCTGTATATGGTTTTGTGTGCGATATAATCCAAGTATGAGGTACGGGTAGCCTGTGATTCTCGGTCTGTTGTGAGGTTTTAATATTGAACACTGATTTACCGACCTCACCTATGAAACACATAAAACTAACTCCCTGTTTATTAAATGTAACACTGTATTTTTCTTCCATCGCTAACACATTATATGACGTAATTGCGCAGCCATGCATTTTTCTCTCTGTTGTGCAGTTAACTTTTGACAAACGGCTGATGCATGGTGGGATCCAAACGTGGTTGTAGTTGAAATAGACTTTTAAAAATTACGGCAAACGAGAGTTTTGTAAAAGGACAACTATGTTTTTGGATAGTAATTGTTTTAGAGTTCTTTGGAAATATAAATATATCCCATTGGTATATAACTGCATTCCAACAATGATTGTCGAAATCGTAGTTTTAAATACGGAGTTTCGGTTTCAAGGTGTGGCCAGTTCGTGTAGCAGCGGTTTATAATTAGATTTCCCATGATTCAGTTCACAATTTCCACCCAAGAGGTTGGCATATTTCTCCACCTGGTGTAAGACTAGCAGGTGGCACGAGCTTCTACAGATGGCATAACATGTTTACTGTGCCGTGGAGACCAGCTATAGGGATGTTGCATACTTCTGGGTAATGGACTTTTGTACTTAACAATTTTTCAGTCATATGACGACAAAGGAATCCTCAGAGTGCATGCAATGTGCCTCCTTGTTGCAGCACGGATTTCCACCGCTCTTTTATCTAGTGCTGCTTCACTGAGGCAACTTAGCGAAAGTAAGACGATGTTAGGAAAATACATTTTTTTTATTTTGAATATGAATTCTTTTATACATTTCAAGAATTTATGCGTTTCTTGAATTACTTCAAAACTACGACAACACATATTTAAACTCATGTCCTAACATCCCGAAGAAAAACCATCTTCTAAGGAACATAGCTATATACCTCGATCTCAACATATATTTTCATTTGCTGTTGAAAGCAAGTCAGTTGTATATTTCCCTTGCGAATGTATTGTCCGATATATAGAGTGGTGTGACTCCCATGACAATTTATAGTGAGCCCTTGATTCCAGAATGTCCACATTCTCCGTTGAAAGTACAGCTTATAATTTTTCTCAAAAACCATGCATCAGTAAATCGCCCTTGATGTTACCAGTGGGGAAAAATGAAGCACATTAAGCCCAACAATTTTACAATGAATCTTTGAAGATTGTAAATTAAATTATAACAAATTTCTAAAACACCGTCTTAGAATGCATTCGTTAACTGCGATTAGATCTGGATTAGAGGCAATGTAAACAGTGTTAATACCCATGTCAAAAATAGAATTTATGATTTAATGGATTTGGTCCATTAATATTACAAAATGTGTGTCTTTCTGACTGACATTAATGAAAACTGCTATACATACACACTTCTATTCATGCGACTGTAGTATTAAACCCGTTATGGAAGCATGCTTTTATGATATTGATATTGCATTTTGTATTTCTCCGATGTTGGGCTAGATTATGATGCTGACACTGTCTGACATTTCTCATGTTTACATGGATTCGTGCAAATACATTACCAGCTCGAACACAAATTATAACCTTGATATATGTGTGTTCCAGATGTGGTCACCAGAATAACAGAAAAAAAACACTACATATTTGTAATAGATACTTGTTTTCGTCAATTGTGCATATATTTTTTCTAATGGAACATTTATACAAACATGACAGGAAGATACAGCTGTAGACTAATCATTGGGAATATGCGAATTGCAGATGCCGTGAAACCCCCATGATTAGTGGCATGTCGAAACAACGAAAGGTTGAATTGGCGATTTACACAAATGTTTCCGGATCATCTGCTTCCTGGTATATTTACCTTGTCTAATTTGTATTTATTTTCTAAACTGAGGTTTAACAGCGCAGTCAGAAGTTTTACAGTGTAACACGACACCAGTCAGGTTTGTGAGAAGGGAAACTGATCAACAGTTTGGAAAGCAGCACTGGATAAAACTACGCCCATGGGGTCTTGCTTATTTATTATGTGCATGTTGGGTACGTGACAATACTAAAATCTTGGAAATTTTTCATGTTTTTTTTTCTTCCTGCTGAAAAGTGACCTCTCGTCATTTTCCATGCATAGGGAACCTGACTAGACTGAAAAAAACATGCTACTTCTTCTCGATGTTTTCGTACTAATGATTGATAACTTTGTCACACTGTGCGGATATGTCACTGTCATATGCTGTTTTTTGGCTGAAAATACAATCTCTCTGAAGGTATGGCGTTACTGTTTTCGGGGTAAGATGTGAGTTTTTTCTTCTTCGCGATCGTGCTCTGTATTTTTGAGATGCTCAAGCCCCGCAGCGTGTGATTCCACATCAGTCATTTTTGAATTCCTGTAGGACGTACGTAAGCCATGGTGATACATTTATGCATTTTCATGAACAGTTGGAGTAAAAGCCTAACCAAGGTAAATTGAAAAGAGACGGCGTTTCAGCTGTTACGTGTGACCATTTGCAATCTATCACACTCTCACTCACACTCTCTGGTTTTTCTCTCTGTGCAGTACGCTATGCACAGAGTTTTGTTATATCTCCAGCATGATCTCTTGTGTAGGTCTATGTCAATGTACGTCGGTGTACGACCCTGCCATACAGGCTGATAAATGGATAAGTAATGCCGAGAATGTTGACTTCAGACCACATTATTGATTTTATGGTCTTCATCACACAAATGTCAAATGGAATGCCCAACCAGCAGCACTGGTTCTCTCCAGAAACAGGCATGACAGGTAAGTTAAGCTCCTGTTCTTTCCCTTGATCTCCTGTACGCTTAGTAACTACCATTGTGTACAGCCATGCTACAATAAATCGCTTAATGTAATAACTTCCACCTGTAACGTATCATTTATACATTATAAGTAGCATGAGCTACCCACAGTGTAACATTATCATACGAAGGTAACATCGTGTAAGAACTATTATAATATGGGTAACCTTCCCAATGTGCATTCTGTACAATATGTTGAGTGTGTTACACTATGGGTAGGCCAACCCAGCCAAGCTTCTGAACATTGTTTTCTTCTCTTTGATCTTGTCAAGGTAGACCTGATGTTAAATTCTGTAAAAACACTTTCTGTTAAACACATCTGGCGCTTTTCCATAATGCTGTATTTTTATTACCTACGTGTAGATTTTATGATGTAAATGACATATTTATAGCCCCCCCCCCCCCCGCTCCCAGCACTGAAAGATGTTATCTGAACTTGTCCATGCTGAAGTTTAACGGTAGTCGGGTTAATTGTTTTCATAATTACCCCTATTTAGGACTATTGCATGTATCCGGACTCCTTTCAAACTACTAGGCCATTGTTGACGAAACCTACCGTACAACCTTGTGCTTGCTTAAATTTAGTGGCAATCAGGCTATCATTTGTATAATTAACTCCATTTAGGACTTTGTGTAATAGTGCTTTGCCATGGACTCAGATTTTCTCTACGCAACCATGAAACTTAGCATACATCTCCTCCATAATATAAACATGTGTATGCTTATGGTTAATTACAATTGGGTAATGATTTTTACTACTCTGGTACTTAGTGCAATAATAGAGTTTCATTTCAGACTGGATGTACCAGTGGTCCAGTCAATGCACACCACGAATGCACACACATGAAACAATATATATGAATCAAAACTAAGCAACATGATGTCCGGTCATTTCTTTTAAGGTTTTCTTAGCTGTTTTAATTTATTTTTGGAAATGTTGGAGAATGGTAGAATTTTTGGACATCCGGACTCTACTTTCAAATTTACCAAAACAAACCAATGCGGACTCTACCTGCACAAATGTTTCAGTAATTTCCAATATCAAGACCTTGTGTATTAATAAACCAGGGATAGGTTTCTTCACAATTATAAACGAATTTTCTATTGTTCCTTTTCAAAGGTATAGGGGTGGGAAACGGGCCAGAGTCAGGTGGAAACCATAGCATTTCGACAGGTACCCGCAATTATTGCAAACCCCCTATATAGTTATCAGCTGGTGGTGGAGGCAAACATACACCCTCACAGACTAAGAGATTCTGATCCACATGGACGACCAACAGCTTAGATTACCTACCCAGACAATAGCCCGGTCTAATGGCACCGCATGTCACACCAGCAGTAAACTCTGCCTTGAACAGATAATTACTTATTTACAAAAAGAATTCTTTTTAAACAAAAGAAAATGTATTAGACTAGCGTAGCAGCAAGTAAATTGTCCTACATAATGGCCATAAAATGGGTAATTATTATTCATATTGTAATACGATACAATGTTTACACCATTGGAAGCATTTGCTACTCATAATTTGATTACGTTACATGACGGGTAGCAAGTGCTAGTCGTGGTTTAATATTTATTACATTACGGTATTTTATTACAATAAGATCAGGCTGGCTGACACGGATCCATACATATCTCATATTCTCAGACACAGCTCAGACGCTCCGAGATTTTATTATTGATCAGTGCAGATAGTAATGCTGTTCTATCCAATTTATGAAGATGGTATACCCACGTTCTATTTACAGTAAGCCAAGATTGTTATGCTCAAAATGCCTTTTGGGAACAGAAATGTCAAATCTTTATGTCAGACATACAAGTCTTTGCGCGTTCTAATGCTGAAAACTAGCCGACCTTTTACTTTCCGGATGAGGTGGTGATGTAAGAGATTGATACGCATTAGTGTCGATTAGTTGTCTGGTTCCAAGCCACTTTGTAACTTCGCCAATGTTCGGTATGAAGAGATTTTTGATATATTGTCATCTGATATTTCTATATCTGTAAACAACTTATTTATTTTGCTTTAATCGACACTCAAAATTTAGAATATTTTGAAACTGACACTGAAATGTGGAATATTTACACCCAGTCACAGAACATAAGACCTATGTTACTGCTTTTTGTTTCTTGTAATCTGAACATCAAACCATACCCCTGAATAGGGAGCGGTTCTATCTGCAAATTGTCCGGAAACATCCACAATCTAAAACTGGGGACAGATTACAAAGACAAGTAAAAGCTGGGCATGCACAGAAAAGTTAATTTCCTCTTGACAAGAATTTATTCAGTTTACATTCACCCTGCTTTCCGCCAAATACAGTCACTGAAATCTTTTTGTTCCCTCCATTGTAAATAATTGCATTCGCATGCCATTGTTAATGAATTTTGACTTTAACTTTGGTAAATCAATCTACAATTCTTCTGAATAGGCTAAGCTGCCTAGATTTCCCTGCGACCCATAATGCGCTTTATCCTTAGTGTAAAAAATATCATTAAAGTCATCGCCAGTGCATTTCTTAGTCCCTTGCATGATGTCCTGGTGTCAAATTTATATGTTATTTTCTTATGCCAGGCGTGAAGAATTTAAAAGATCCACGTACTTTCAAATACCTTTGTTAACTTGAGAAGATAACAACGACAGCGTCCTTCTTTTCCCATTGGAATGTTAGCCGCAATGTTGGCCCTACATTTCCCTACATTCAGTATGAATTACTGCGAGGAGCTGTTGGCCACCTTGGGCTTTGTTAGTGACAAAAATGCAGCGAACTTCTTTCACATTTAACACGACAAACACGTTAAATATATTGTGTTTGAATGTATAGAGGAAAAATCCTCTGTGAAGTGGAGAAAACGATGAAATGAAATATTTTACAGTTGACATACGTTTTGCGTTCCACGGAACATAGGTTTTGCATACATGATAATTGATATATGTCACTGTGTAATACAAATGACAAATATACAAAGGGTACCACATAGTAATAGCTGTCTTTGACAAGGAAGCATTTTTACGTGTGTTTTTTTAGAATGAACAGCCAACTGCGGTAGAACAGAAAAAGTTAATCAAGCTAGCTTCGACTTAGAAGTCGACTGCCGTACAATGACTGTTCGAACAAGTCATGTAACGATCGAGCAATACGATAGTTTCGAATTCTAACTACTATATCCAACTGCAAAGAAAGTCTTTTAGTATTGTGTGAACTGTCAGAAATGTTAGGTAAGCTAATTTAGATTAAATTTACTATAACATGGGCGTCAGAAAACAGTTTTATAACAGGTAAAAAGTATACAAAAGATGGGGAAAAGTGCTTCGAAAAGTTCAGAAATCCATGAAAGAAAGAGTTGTCATTTGTGCCCCCGGAACACGGTGAGAAAGGTGACAAATATTGTGGGCCTTCATTACCTTTCGCGACAAAATAAAACTCACCCATCATGAAATCCAGATGTGAGAAAGAGTGAACTGGAGTACTGAGTTATGAAGTGGGTTGTAGATCATCAAGTACATAGGCTTTTGTTTGTCTGTGTTGTGTAGCAAATGTGGCGGGCCTTTATTACCTTTAGCGAGAAAAACAATGCACACGAATCGCTCTTGCTAAGGAAACATAAACCTTTTTTTCTAGCTGACCGAGGCGTCTCTATTACTTCAATGGAGATAACTATTCTTTGAGATACCTTCTGAAGGCCCAGCTTTACGCCTGCAGATTATCAGACACCTTTGTTGCTAACGATTGTTTGTTTTTTATTTATTTAATGTCTGAATTCCTCCTTTTTACGTACGTTTGTTTAAAAATGTGCGTGTACTAACTCACAAAAGGTAGGGTTTCACCGGCTACATATGAGTTTTATTCTCTGTGCTGTAGTTTTTTTATTCTGTAGGAAATACATTCTGTACCAATTACAAGGCAATGGTCGAATTATCCTCATGCTTTTGTAATACTACCCGGTTTTTCATTTTTAACTATTTCTCATGGATTGAGTTCAACAATGTCACACCAGTAAATTTAAAGTATGAAAAACAGTAGCGAACATACCGGATAACAGTGTGTAAGATACCAGCTAATACTACGTGCACGGAAAATTAGTCATTGAATTAGTCGTGAAGATGACATCATAATATATGATTTCTATTGACGTGCTAAAAGAAGACCATTTAGTATTATTACAATGCAGTTATGTGTATGGCATGTGTAAAGTCGATTTGTTACAAACCTTTGACATGATAGTGAGAGTAAGTTGTATCTCAAATTCACATAACTGGATTGCTGTTAGGCAAAAATATTGACAAGAATTAACACGAGAAAGCAGAGAAAAGTAAACGAGGGAAAAACATGACAAGGCATTACAAATCACGATGACGTAACAAGTATTTCATTTGTAATTAATGCGGCGATGTGGCTACAATATTGGTAGGACAGAGAAGGGAATCGGCCCTACTGTAAAAAGCTGTGCACCTCAAAAACGAGACTAAGTACTGGCATTTGGTATACCAATAGTCAGGCATAAGAGAAGTACCAGGTTAATTATTGCAAGCTGAGTACTAGACTTTTGCAAGGTCTGACACTTTGGAGTCCAGCTCTCATTATATCGCGAGAAGGTATTAGGGCAACTAATTATGGTTTTCTACATCCATTGTCCATTGTCCCAAAAAAATAAGGCTCACATGCTGTCACGTGATGACAGAATCCCCATGGGCTGCAGAAGCTGGAGTGAGAACTGCGTTCAAACATACGACCCTTTGATTGTCCTCAGAGATCATGAATTAAAACACTCGGCCGGTGAAGGCTCTGACAATTTGAAAGGTCATATTGATATTCATACTAATCTAAAGTCTTTAAACGGAATACATTGATGACGGGAAATATACATACAGGGATAATTTGTCAGAGCTCATACACACTGAAATGGAAACATACGGCTTTTTCATTGTATGATATTATTTTTTATGACACTTGTGTCCATTCCTCAACTTCGTATAAGTGAAATATTCTTGAGTACGGCATAAAACACTAATTAAATGAATTAATAAAACAATAATAAATTGCCTGGTTATCAAATGGACAATAAATAAAAAACGCTCAAACTTTTAAACAATGCGTGTTTCGTGGAGCTGGGTTTCTAAAAGGTAGAATACTGTCTTGCGGCTGGAAACAACTTGAAACAAAAGTTTACAGTTCTTTACACTATATCCACACACAACAGTATGCAGCCGTGGTCTTTTTCATGCAAATCGTCCCTATATTTGGACTCATGACAGTTGGTCAGCGAAATCATTGAACAGATAGTAATGGATAAAGGGGTTAATCTGTGGGTCACACAAGAGTTTGAACCCTGATCCCCTGATCCGAAAATCCAGTACAAAAGGAGGGATATGAAAATTCCCACTAACTATCGCATATAAAAAGCTGTTCCAGCTTATAACTCATTAGGTATTTATCCTTTCATGAGTTTTGGTTCAAGGAAGTTTTTTATCCAGTTTCTTTCTTTATTTGATTGGTGACCTTGTGATACTAAGCAAAATGCATTCGACACAGGATGACGTCAAACTGTCACGGATACAGTGTAAGTTACTCGCATTATTAGACACAAAAAATAGGTGATTCGAAGACACCGCATTTAGTAATAAATACGAATAAATGTAACATGAGTGACACAGGAGGCGTTTATGAGAGATATTCCATATTTCTAGAGTGACGTGTGTGTTTTCAAAACAGCGACAGCAAGGACTTGTCCAACAATGTCGAAAATACAGCTGTAAAGTAGAGGGAGATCTAGGTCAGGTGAATATGGAGAGTCGTTAAAATTGGTGGTAATTCAAACCAATCCATTCAGGCTGTATTTTGCTGTCATTATGATTGACTTTGAGTGAAGAATGAATTAAATCCTGCTTCTCAGTGGGTACTCTATTCATACAGAGGACCAATAGTCGTCCATCTACTACCTCTGCTGAAATAGTTCATAGATCTGATACACATATGTAATTAACATAAGCCATAGTGACCAATGGAAACGTCGTTTGAGTGAGTGAGTGCTTGGGGTTTAACGTCGTACTCAACAATTTTCAGTCATATGACGACGAAGGAATCATTAGGGTGCATGTACGTGTAATGTGCCTCCTTGTTGCAGGACGGATTTCCACCGCTCTTTTATTTAGCGCTGCCTCACTGAGACGACTTACCGAAGGCAAGCAAGCCGCCCCGCCCGAGCCATTATACTGATACGGGTCAACCAGTCGTTGCACTATCCTCTTCATGCTGAACGCCAAGCGAGGAAGTTACAACTTCCTCGCTTAAAGTCTTAGGTGTGACTCGATCAAGGATTGATCCTGGATCTACCGGTCCCGAAGCGGACGCTCTACCGACTGTGCTATCCGGGCCGGTAAACGTCGTTTGAGCTTCAATTGATCGGCCTGTCAGAGAAAATGTTGACATTCTATCTTTTAATATAGATCATTCACTTAAGGACTCGCCTAGGTAAAAGATGAGACTGAGTTCTGTGGGATGTCACAGCTATTTCAAATTTGCATTTATTTGAGAACGGTTTGTTTTGTTTCAGGTTTTGTTGCAAATTTTATAAGCAGCGATGAAGCGTGGGCAATGTTCAAACATCACTTCCGATAGAGCACTATACATTGCTGAATAATACATTGGTTTTCTGTAGCTTTATGATTGTCGAAATCAGGACTGACATTTAGATGGAAGTTTTGTCAACAGCTCGTCTGCTTGTCTTTGTTACTCTGTTGCACTCAGCAATGTCGTCTGGACACATGAGCGCCCGCCAGGTACGTGAACACTCCCATACTATACATATAGAACTATATGTAGCCACTCGCTAAGGTAACAAGGAACCTAAAAGTAGCGCCCAGGCAGTACCAGAGCCGTCAGCATAGTATTAGTCCCGGAACTACAACATTGTCATATATAATACACGCCACTGTGCTTTCAGATGAAATGTCCAGGTGGCTTTTAACAGTTGAAAAATTGGTAGTTAAACCTTAATTCTAAATAAGGGTTTTCAACACTCAAAGATTTTTAGGAAAGCTGTCATGGTGAAACCGGGTACCAAGTTTCACTTCAGTGTGATGCACCGTTACTAATAAATAACTCAGAAAACTGTTTCGTGGCTGAATATCAGACGGAGGCTACCGAATGAGAGTAAATAATTATTTACCTTGCAAATATAACACCAAGTAATACTGGGAATACCATTCTTGAAGATCGGAATTACCATCGCACAGCAGCTCCGTCTCTTATTTATTACCCCAGTAGACATCGTAAACAAAGTTGATCGTCATTTAATGCTAGATTAGAAAAACAACATGCTTCGAACCGTCACAAATTTATTCCAGAAAGAGTCGTATAAAACCGTTATCAAGGAGAGTCAGTCCACCGTTTGGGGGTAGTAACTATTGGGCCACATCGATTAAGTGAATTAAAAACCGTGTTCATGGAAATGCAATTTGAGTACAGACGTCTCTTTCCTTTCCGATTTCCACGAAATGACTGTCAAATGACTACGAAATTCGAATCATTCATGCATGCAAATTAAGACCTTCAAACTGGTTTCACGGCACATAGTTGTGTGAAAGTGAGGTGTTGTCCTTCATTTCGCTGTGGACAATGATATGGACTGTGGACTATTCACCAATATCCCTAGAGAAGAATCTCTAGACATCATACGACAGAAGCTGAACAGCGGACAACACCCTCTCAACTCAGCCATGAAAGCCATGAAACCTGACAGCATAATCAGCCTCCTGGACTCGTGTATGCATTCCACCTATTTCACGTGGGGGGATGACATATATGAACAACTCCACGGTTTACCGATGGGATCCCCCCTATCACCACTTATCTCCGAAATATACATGACAGAATTTGAGAACAAAGCCTTAGCTGCAAACCCCATCAAACCGTTGTGTTGGTTCCGTTAGGTAGATGACACATTCGTAGCACTAAACAAGACTGACAACCCCCAGTCCCTACTTGACGACCTCAACACCCAGAACAACAGGATACAGTTCACCATGGAACAAGAATGCAACAAAACCATACCGTTTCTGGATGTACTTATTAGCAAGAGGTACGACAAACTCCTCACTTCAGTATACCGCAAACCCACACACTCAGACCAATACGTGAATTACCAATCTAACCAACCTAATCGGATCAAGAGAGGAATAATATCTACCCTAACAAAACGAGCCCTACAGATATCCAGCATCAACCTCCAAGAAGAAATAAAACAGCCTTCACCACCCAAAACCGATACCCCCCCCCCCCCACAAATAGTGGAGAGAACGATCAGCAAACCCCTCAATCCGACTAACAAGACAAGAACATCGAGACCCGACCACCCCAATATATATATTTAACCATTCCGTATATAGGCACCCCAAGCTACCAGATAAGAAGACTCCTGCATGACAAACTGAACATACAAACAATGTTTACCTCCGCCTCTAATCTTAAAACCCTACTCAAAGCCAATGGAAAGAAACAGCCAACCCATAGGGAAGAACCCAAAGGATCTGTGTACTGCATTAATTGTGATTGTCAACATCAATACATTGGAGAAACCGGTAGACCACTCAATATCAGAATTGCAGAGCACAAGGCCTCAGTAGAAAAATTAGATGGAAAATCAGCCCTCAGTGACCACATCAGAGCCCATCCAGAACACCAACTCCAATGGAACACAGTTCATACCCTACAAAACAACCAGTCAGACTATAAAAGAAGGAAACTGCTGGAAGCCATCATGATCCGACGACACAATCCACAGCTTAACCGAGACAGCGGGTACCACCTACCGAGCGCCTACAATTACCTCATCAGATTAGACAGTGACCGCCTTAAACCCTGAAGCCATTAACCCTGAAGTTACTATCTATGTTACATTGGTGCCTGTTGTTGACACCACTCACTCTCTTACTGTATATATGTTGTCTTGTATCTCTGTATGTTCATATGGTTTGATAACGATGTAAGAACCTACATCGAAACGTCACCAACACAATAAATCCAGGAATTGTGAGTGAGTGAGTGCTTGGGGTTTAACGTCGTACTCAACAATTTTTCAGTCATATGACGACGAAGGAATCATTAGGGTGCATGTACGTGTAATGTGCCTCCTTGTTGCAGGACGGATTTCCACCGCTCTTTTATTTAGTGCTGCCTCACTGAGACGACTTACCGAAGGCAAGTAAGCCGCCCCGCCGGAGCCATTATACTGATACGGGTCAACCAATCGTTGCACTATCCTCTTCATGCTGAACGCCAAGCGAGGAAGTTACAACTTCCTCGCTTAAAGTCTTAGGTGTGACTCGATCAAGGATTGATCCTGGATCTACCAGTCCCCGAAGCGGACGCTCTACCAACTGTGCTATCCGGGCCGGTTCCAGGAATTGTTATCCATAAGTAATGCCTCTGTCAATCTATACCATCCCAATTCCTAAATGCCTCTGAAAGAAGCCAAATGATATGGTTCATGCATTTCCATGGACAGTTAGAGCAAACTCCTGTTCGAGGTAAAGACGTACAGCAGTTGTGCGTAGCTAAATACCACTTATCAAGTTGCTCCTTTTTAAATTTGGATTGACGCAAACATTGATTTTTTTCTTTGAATATGGAGTGAAACGACACAGATAAAAACCGTATTGTAATTTATATCTTACAAGTTTATTCGGTACAGGCTTACTGGCCGTCATTTAGAACGGTATTAAGTGTATTGCTGCATTTATTTATTTCATTGCTTGGTATTTTAGGGCGAATTCAAAAATATTTCTTAAACGATCATGGCCAATATATTAGTGGGAAGAAACCGGTCAGAGTTCCGCTGGAAATCCACGACCACCCATCTGTTGTTAGAAGACCTTCCCACGTACCACGGGGAGCAAGCCCTCATTACCTGTATGCATGGCTGTAAGCAAGAAACATGATCACATGTAGTTATACCCTAAGGCACAACCCAAAGCTTTTTACTCTAAACTTGGAGGTTCAATCTATAACGAGGGTATATCCAAACGATACGTCGTCAATTATTTTACCTTGATCTTACTGTAAACTGAACCTGACTCACATTTCTTCTCGACAACAATTACACTCTTTCGCTTTTTTCTTCACTGTCAAGAAAACAAAAAAAACAAACAATAATGAGCTCACACAACCCAGGAACCTTTCACTTGCTTGAGTTATTTTCCAATGTTCAGTTTTCTATTTATCTGATCCCGCTTTTATACGCCGTATTCAAGGCTATTTTACTTACAGCAATACAGCAATTAGGTTTATATTTGGAGCAGGGAACTGGTCAAACACCGGAGAAAACCATCACATCTGATGCATAACCAACCTGTAAACCCAAAACAACATCAGATCACACGGTAGCAGGATCCCAACATACAACCTGAGTGATCGAGGCCTAACCATTTGCGGACAGAACCGCCTAGACGGCGTTGCAAGGGAGGGGAGGGGGTCCATAGTGCTAAGTGCAGAGAAGCTTAATTAACCACGTGCTATTGGTTGCCGTGAGCAATATGGTTGCATATTCAAGTCATTTAGTATTCTTAATGGTCTGCTTTACATTAAGCCTTTTGTAGATTACGTCGTTGCCTCCTGCTTCCAATTCAGCCTTGAGGGAATTCAGACTATTGGCGGCATTCATGTAATCTGTTTACTACGCAAGGGATGATTGCTGGAAGGGACGTCAAAACATGAAAGAAGCGTTTTAGCTCCGTTTGCCTGGCCTTAATCTCTCTGTTGTTCAAATTGATTGTCTGTGGGAGATTACACCGTGGTAAACAACATTTAGTCGTTTAAATCTTAGGGGATTCTTGGTACTTCATAGTTTGGTAGCAGAAGCTGAAATGATCACAACTTTCATAACAATACATGCTACCATATGTATTTTTGCGGCGGCACATCGTACACAACGATTAATATACATGACACCAAACCATAAAGCACATGAGGATCGGGTTCAAACCCAGTTTTGAACAGGGAATTTATATATACTCTCCTCTCTCCTTCAGGCCGTATTGATAGTAAGCGAGGTGTTGGTTCATCAGTTTTTAGTACGTTGAACACCGCTTATCTTCCACCAATACCAAATGACTGTCCTGACGACATACGTGGGAATGTATGCCAGGGACATACCAACGGTGGTTTACTCCAGGAACTCAATTTCCTCTAAAAACTACATACCATATCTGAAAACGTCTTCATTATATATCGCATAAAAGAAAAATACATAACTGGTTGTGCTTTGTGACGTATGCGTTTTATAGTTGTAGCCCCCAAAACGCTATAAATGTGTATAGGTCGATGTGCTTAAGATTATGAAAGCAAATGATGGGTATACACACCGTGTTAGTGCCTACATGTACTTTTCTGTTTCCCTTTTCCCTTTTTATTTGCCCTTTTGTTGTGTTTTATCGAGGTTAGCTATACAGTTTTTCTGTGACATGGCGGGGTGTTATGTCTGGTGTCTTGGGCATGACACTTCAGTTCTGGCAGCGCTTGGGTGGAATGGTGCCAAAAGAAGACACAATATATACACTTCTCGTAGTCATATAGTTGAAAAAATGTTAAGTCAAGCACATATACATGCATACACACATGCCAAATTATTTCGAAGCAAAGAACAGAATGAAGTTAAATTTTACTTTTGGTACAGTAAGTGATACCTATTTCATATGCGTCTTCTGATGAGAAATAGGTGTAGTGCGCATAAACCATTACTTGGCGCGCTCCACAACATTAGTATACTAGTTGCACAAGAGTTTCCGCATTAAAGCCTTCAGACCGGGTTATAGGGAGAGATGTTATCTGACGGGATAAACACCCCGGTGCTTTATACCTGTGTTGTAAATGATTACATCCTTGCTCTTAGACTGACAACACATATTTCACAACCAAATATCCGGTAAAGCCAGGTGGATTTCGGATATACATGTACATGTACACGGATCAGTGTCAGTCTGTGAAAAGGCACATCCACTTATCTATCGTCATCATCAGACAAATCCATTCATTATGGCAATCTCAGCGAAACACATCATGTATTATCGGCCAAATTCATTTGCTAAGGCTGTCTTAGTGAAATACATGTAGAATCAAGTGTATTAAGTGGAAATGCTGGGCGGCTGAGGGCTTCGTGATGTATTTGATGTAAGTAGACCTCACAGTCAGGGTTATCCACATTTTCCGCATTCACACCACACACGTATTGAAACGAAAATTGTTTGGGCGTCTCTGTCCAAAGCGTAAACAGCAGTGATTTGTGTGACGTGAGAAAGGCGTGTAGCTCATCGAACACCTATTGAAGCCTCATTTCTTGCCACATCTGTCTTTGTCTGTTCTTAAACACAACACATAATTAAACATCTCATCTGTATTATAGTGAATTGGATTCTGTGCTTCCGAAAAAATGGCTTTATTCTGGTCAGGGCCTACCATAACATGACGCCTAAACCTCTTGCCATTGGTCGGTCGCCATCATTAACTTTACACTTACAGTTTATATTTCGTTTTTGGAGATAACGTACCAAACATAGAAGAATGTTTTTGCCAGGAAACAACACGGATGCACATGTAACAAGGAGGGAATAGGCGTTACGGCGTGCATATCTGCAACATGTTACGAACCCCGTCTGTAAACTTTGTATTATACATTTGTTTTATTCTTTTATGTTTTAGTGTCTAACCTACATTTTTCTATGTGAGTACGTTATAGCCTACACTGTAATTCAGTCGACCGTTCTCGAGGCTTCGGTGTTTATGAGTTTAGTGTCATTGTAAATGGAGTGTACATTCTGGAAGTATGTATTGGTGTTGAAAACATGTTTACGATCAAACCATGCAGAATTTTCTTTTACGTTAGTCCATAAATATGAGCGAAGGAATTGTGAAGTTCGCAGTCATTCATTTAAGTCCACTTGTGAGTAGTTAGTTACTCAAGCCCATTTCAGAGTAGTCGCATTTACTGTCATTCACTGAGAAGGATTTTGCTCGGTCTTGAGATATCGGTTTCACGCCATTCGACATACGTCATTTGTACTCCATATTCTGTACAGAGAACTTTGTGAGCTTCTGTTTCGTCACTTGCTTTTTTTTCTTTTTTTTGGCGACGTTATTTTGGAGCTTGTATCGCTCATTGTCTCTTTGTGTGAGTACGTACATTTCATCCCAGTTTACCCTGAATGTGACTTTTTGTGTATTTCTGAGGAGTGAAACATACATCGACAGCTCGGCATCACGGACCCTTACCAACCCGTCCGCCCTGAGAAGTAACACATTCACGGGCAATTGGCGAATGAACCACTTATCGGATAATCATCCGAAGGTGGAGGAATTCATCTTATCTGTGGGTTCTATATTTACGTGGACTAACTTACCTTTGAAATCCGGATATTATTGTCAGTTGTATTATTTGTCTATTTTGTTAAAAAATATGTATTGAATATATTCACTTCGTGTTTCTTTTTTTGTTGTCACGACTATCGCAGACCTGAGAGTTAAGCAAGCGAGTTGTTCCTCATTTTTACTCTCCGATGGTGGTACCCTTACAGAACATATGCTAGCAACATGCTATATTAGCTGGTTTATACCGGGCATTCCGGTTAGCTTCACGCATAAAAAAAATGCCCGCTATCGTATAAAATACTGAATAGAGCGTCAAGCAGCAATGGAATTAATAATTAACTTAATCCTATAAGGAGAAATTATGGCGAGTGCCCAACACCATCAATATTTTATATTATAACTACCACACGATTTTGGAGTTATTGTCTGGGTTTCTGGCAAGAAAAATTATTTTTTACCTTCAAGTAATATGAACATCATAAATTTGTATCGTTTTACGCATCAGTTATTGCTTGTAAGAGGAATGATATTGGTTTTTTCCCCACGCTAACACATAAATGTAATGAGGAATATATAGTAAGGACATCGTTAGTTATGTTTTACAAGCTGAATACATGATCTAGTATACATGGATATGTGCCGATGTGAACGTACATTTGTGCGGTCATATATTTTTGCTTGCGACTTCAGAAATTATTTTACTTGCGATTTTAATGCCCCAAGCTGTAACACTGATTACTATTGAAAAGAATCGCTCTTTGATGTCTACAATACACGTTTTTACAGACTTCTTAACTTTTTAATAGTCCCTTGAGTAGGTAATGTTATAGGCCTAATAATTTCAGTAGGAAGAAAATTCCAATGGAATTACGTTTTTGTCAGAGTGTTAGATGAAGGGTCCTGTATCTTTAACCATACACAAATTGCTTTTCACAATTAAGTTAAGGGTGCGAAAATTAACCTATTTCTGAAGATTCACTGCTGGGTTTCTTTTACGTAACAAGGTCAGGCTGGCTTTCTGTGCACTCTGGACACGCCTTTCTAAATGCGTAGTAAAGCATAACACCGTGTAGATAGAAGTAGTGCCAAAGGTGTGTATAAAATGCACGTGCACGTACACCTGAGTGGCTGTGATCGCTATCTTTCCAACTATAAGGACATATGAAGACAGGGCCAAACGGATTTTGTTTGGTAGTACAATAAAACACCACAAACATTACTGCGGGCCTACTGCCAGTTGATCTTTTATGCAATGATTTTATCCATGACGACACCTATATTCTCGTAACATGAACATTGATGAATAACATTTTGTCCATGGATTTTGTTCATCTGAAAAGTTACTGGCCAGTTTTCCCACGTGTTCAAATACGTATATGTAGAGTCTACACACTTACATGCTAGATAACTGTAAAGCAATAATTGGTCATCACTGAACGTAAAACTGCGTATATTGTAACAAAATGTTGAATTTCTAGCATACATACATGTAGACTGTTACCCTTTAAATACTTCCCTGGGTACGCATTGCTATATAACCCCTCTGATAAGAAGAACACTCCTGTAAAACTACAGCCGAATGATGATCCAAGAATCCTTTTTATTTCATCCGACTTTTCGAAATGGCTTTCTGCAATTAAGGCAGCGAAAATCATCCCACTTTTTCATATCGTAAATCTGCATTTGATCAAGTAATCTACTCAGACATATTGTAAACGAGAAATCCGTGCCCTAGCCAAAAACGTCGATCAGTTTTTTTATGTATGTGTGGCTTTGATGAATCCGACGGACTCTTCATATACAACGACAGGACCGATACACATCTAACACCATTTTCTCCATATATATCTTTTATGTAAAGACGTTTGCCAGGATTGTGTGTGGTTACACGAAAAAGAAAGTATTGAAGTCATTGACATAGATAGCTATAGTTTACTGATCTGACAACTTATAGCTCACGAAGTGCTGAACGTATCCAATATGGCCCAGTCGCATTGCCAATATTTTACTTTAAAACTGACCTGAACAACACAACCTTTGATGCTTCGGATGTGTTACAAGTTTAAAGTGGTTCTTTGAAGCAGGCCTCTGTTAAAGAGACTTGAGAAAGGACATCTTTCCATTGGTTCCCTGCACTGTTCTCTGATGGAAGCTTTATAGTGTATACAGTGGACGATGGAAATTGGTAGCTCTACTTGTGGTATTGCTGAAAGCGTGTAACCAGATGTAACGGCATGTATTTAAGTTCCTTGCTTGGCATGATAGTACTGATTCATGATTCTTCATGTTTGTAGACTACAAGTGTTAACCAAAGTGACAACCAAAATGATTAACCAAACTGATTGTGTAACAAATGCCTGTATATAGAGGCCATGATTTGTGTCATCAGATGTAAAGAAACCCACTGGTCTTGTTTTATCAGCTGCTTTGTCTTTCAAATAACAATTGTGACGCAGACGTTTCTTCACCCAGCCCACAAAAATGCAGCTTATGTGTCAGCAAATCGTGTAGTTTATGGTAGAATGAAGAATGAGATGCCTGGCCAGTTGAAACAGTTGATATCAAAGAAATAGGTGAATACTGGTTCAGCATGTATATCTTGTTCCATAGTCTGTTGAAAACGTTTGCATGGAAGAACACCTCTAATACTCCAGCTGTATTTAAGTGGGATGAGTCATTTCCAAAATAGTAAAACAAAAGCTTTTAGTTCCCTAATTTTCTCGCATACACTGTTACTTAACTTCAGCACAGAATTAATCACCTCAACTGAACTGAATGTTAAATGTTATGTGCATTCCAATTTTACTAGAAGGCTTTGATTCGAAGGCCTTGGGCATGTATATTTTACCTTCTTCCCAACAGTTCCATTATGGCAGCGAAAAGCAGCCGATTAAAAGTAATGCTATTCTAATAAAATGTCTCGTTTAGTTTACCTCAAGTGAGATTGTAGTCACAGAGAAGAAAACAACAGCTTCTTCACGTTCCCATGAGTTATTTATATGGTTTTCATATGGAAATGTGTCAGGCGATAGACATTGGTGGCTGTATACGCAGTATTAAAAAACGAATTGCACCGCTCGCCCGATGCAGAAAACAACACTTTTGTATGTGTTTTCGTCCATTGTTTATATCGACACCGTGCTGGAGACATATGGTGAACATTACTTTCTCCTTAGTGTCTGTTCAAACAGGTTTTGAGGCGCCATTCCAGCACATGACATTTAGTTGCTCTTCCTTCATGTATAAGGAAATACAGCGGCAAGAGATATTGGGTACCGTTTTACAAAGACAACCTCTGACACGTGAAACACATGTCTTTTTATGGGATGTTTGACGTGCGATTTCAAAATTTGCAGCAGTCATTAATTTATTTCTTCCATTTTGACTTGTGATCTTTGTGATAGACATGTATAACGCTTTATAGGCAAACATGACATAGAGATGAAATTGCCTCCGTTGCTTTGACTGTCTTCCCAATGATCCAATGATTCTGAGCCTTGAGCCTCATTATCCAGGAGATGAGTTACCGTGGTGGCTAGCTGAGGAAATCCATTGCTCTTTGTCTTTAGACAAGACATAAAACTGAAACCGGAGGCCAGGTCAGAATGACCCTGAGTTTTCATAACTGCGGGATAATAAAATGGATCCCACTCCCGCTTTATCATCTGATTCAAAAGCTTAAAAATACAAAAAAAGCTGGAAAGACACTCTTCCAGGCCTTATGAGAACTGAAGTTCAACAACAATAAAAAAAAACCCTGAGAGGTTATTTTGGAACTATTTTATTGAACAGTTAAAAATTGACTCCGACTGAAGCCATTCGGTAACCTAAAGGTGTCTTTTACCTTATACATACGGGAATAGGGTAATTATCCTACTGCTGCTATTGCGTGGCTTATACGTGATTCCTGGCCATATTGCCAACCAACATTCCGGCCTGTTTTCGGAAAGTCTGATCGGCTAAATGACAACAGCTAAGTTTAAGTTTCAGGATAGGTACTAATGTATTACTAATCTATGAATAATAATGTTCTGTCAGAAACCATTTATAACATCGGGAAGTAGTCCATGCTCCAATTAAATTATACTCAATACTCTACACTGGGTCTATAACATCAGCTTATTGTACTGCATGGATAATATAGATGGTCCCAGTTTTGATATAGATTTGTGGTTGTTTCTAAACGTTGCTTATATATGTATTTATTTGATTGAAGTTTTACGCCGAATTCAATTTTCCCAGCATTATGGTGGAAGGAAACCAGGCACAGCCCAGGGCAAACCCACGACCATCCGCAGACTGCTGTCAGACTTTCCCACGAACGTTGCTTATTAAGTCACAAGCAGAATTTATAGAATAAAAACAAATATGGCGGCAAATCAACTACAGCATATGTCCACAGCGTGAGAAAAATTGGTGATAGCTGTCCTCAGGATGGAAGGTTTCTCCAGACACCAAGATGATAAGAATATACATAAAAATTCTACCAGACTAAAGAAAGGCGCTTTTAGTGAACAGCAAACGAATATAGACAACGTTATTAACTCGGTTATACAGTGCTTTACGTTCGGTGAAAGAGTGATTGAGTGCTTAGTTTAACGTCGTACTTAACCATTTTCAGCCATATGATAGCCAATGGGTTATATGAGTGCATGTAACGTGGTTCCTTGATACATAATGGATTTCCATCACTCTTTTATCTAGTGATGCTTCACTGAGATGACCTACCAAAGGCAAGTAAGCTGCCCAGCACGAACCATTATACTGATACGTGTCAACCAGTCGTTGCACTTGCCCCTTTATACTGAACGTCAAGAGAGGAAGCTGCAACTTTCTCTCTTAAAGTATTAGGTGTAAGCCGATCCAGGAGTGACCCTGGATGTAACCCCTCGAAAAATGTAAAGTAGACTACGATTAATGAAGAGATATAGCAACATTTCAAGAAAATGCATGACAGGCGTTTCTGGAATGCTTCCGTTTGAACAGGTCTTAACCACCATGCGGTCATGTGTGACATTCAGTTCTGTAATCGTGGTTTAGAAAATAATCCCCCTGAAAGAAAAGTGATCCTTGGGTTGAAAGTCATTCCAAGGGACTCCCAGTCGGTACATAGAAAAGCACTTTTCTGTAAGTCTGTCACTTCACTCTGCATGTCACTTACAGCGATTCAAAACAACGTTGGAAAAAAATCAAGAAACAGTCAGGCTTGAATGAATACATTCTCGATAGAATCCTGTGGAAGCAGACAGCCAAAATTTCATTCTCTCAAAAACCTGCTAAATTACAAAGAAAAGAGAATGTTAATCGTCCAGAACACACAAAAAAAAAGAGTTGTAGATTACTCATAAACAGCGTATGCTGGATGAGTAAAATTTACACAGGAAAGCTTTCATTGAGTGAGACACATAAATAGCAAAGACAGTAGAAGTAAATTCAGAGAGAGGTAGACAGATACACTGTAGAGGAGACTCCCGGGGCTAACCGTAAGCAATGATGAGCCTGATGAGACATCGGAAAATCACAGAAGAGAAATATCGAAAAGGCAAAGGGAAAAAGCAAAGGGAAAAAAATCTGCTACAAAGATATTTTGCGCCAAATATTTACATAGGATGACTTTATCTACACAGGTTGTTGTCTGATGTTTTACCTAATGGGTTATGTGAAAAGGGTCTTTGATGACTAATCATTTGTTTTAAAACTGATTGGATTAGTAAGACGCACCGTAATCATTCAATGAACACTTACTCTTAACCAACTATAAGGATATAAACTATAATATATAGTTTACTATGAATCGATTTTACATATCACTGCTGTCAGATTCCCTAAACTCGTTTAAACCATATTTCAATAAAATGGGGATGATGTGTGTTTAGGAATCAATTCATGCGTGTATGTACAAAGCGTAAGTGTCGGGAATCTGTTCCGAATATTTGCAGCTACTGTTCATGTTCCAGTGAATCGTCAGCATGTCATGACCGCTTTGTCAAGTAGATCTGATGATGCTGTAACGGACCTTTTACGGTTTAACGACTGAAAAACAAGAAATCAGTGCCCGTATTTATCACGTAACTTAAAATTTAGTCATAACTTGCAACTCCGAACAGAAAAGAACCGAAATTATTGTCAGTACATTGTTCTGCAGTAAAGAAAAAGTGTACAAATTTTAAAGTGTCGAGAGCAAAAATTTGAAGCTGCATTTGGATTTTTGGCTTAAGTCTTAAGACGTTAATAAATACGGGCCCATTGCCCGATCCCACAATGCCATTTCTAACTTTAAAATTAAAATTTAAAACCTCTTTAAAATTTTTTTTGGTTCTGGAAGTAGAAATTTGGACATTTTTGTCTTAAGCTTAGACTAATGAGGTGGTAAAATATTAATTTCTAAACCGAAAAATAAACTTTATGATCGTAGTTCAATTTTTTACTTAAGTCAGAAATGGCTTTTATGAATCGGTCTCAGTTATGAAGCAAAAAGACTAAATACTTGATTCAAACTAACGAATCTTTACTGAAGATTGGTCATTCGATGAAGATCAGCTTTTGTTACTGGCAAATGTATGGTGTAAAGTTTAATGGATGCTGGAGTAAGAATAGAACGATTCAAATGAAGAGATCTAATGCCTCCAAAGCTCATGGGAAGCATGCATGTCCTCAAGATTTCTCAAGGTGAACGTAATCATCCAGTTAGTCTATATTTTTTGTATGTTTGGGGAAAATAACAGATAAAATTCCGTTACAATCAGATAAATTCTAACATAGAAGGCCAAAGTACGTAGCTTGGTCGAAAATCTACAACACCGTTGTGGGATATTTTCATTAAGTAAAGAACCAACACATGTTTCAACTTACGGATGATCACATGATATCGTTGAGGAAAAAGAAGGAGACAGGTAGAAATAACTGCTTCTTAATAAGGTATTCTGAAAGTTCACACAAAGAGGTTTAAATTGCTTTAAAAACACCAGTTTTCCGCTGTAACGTTGCAGTGATGGTTTACTCCTGGGGCGTTTTATAGGTAACTATACACCACCACGAATATACACCACTGGAAGGTGCAAATGGGTCCGTAGAATTGCACTCCTTTGCAAAAGGCAAGAAAGACGTTTATACGTTTTCAATTACACTTTCGAGTGGTGCTAAAGAGGAACTCTTTCAAGATATGAATAACGGTACACAATTAAAAAAACAATTCAGTTCATGTCTTCATGGAGCCATTTTAAAATATTTCACTACATTTATAATATGGTGATAAACCTAACATTTTCTGTTGAAGACTAATGCTGGAACGAGAATGTAAACTACTTCAGTTAGACCCGATTACATTGCACTTCTTTGTAAATACGGAACTAACCCCTTCTTTCATAAAGCTGTCCGATCTGCAGCAAGTCTTGCGAAGGTTGTAGATTTGTACTACAGGTTCAAGTCAATTCATCTGTTTCTGAAATGAACCAGTTCGTAACATTTGTGACGATGGAGATGTTACTAAATTTATTGGGGAGAACATTACCTCCTCTGCAGTGCTCTCATTACAGCAATTAAACTGGGAAAAGAATGCAAAAAAGCATACGATACAGTCCTTAGTAGTAATTAACCAAAGGCTTGTGATTTACCTCAGGCACTCCGGCTTTATCAATCAATAAAACAAGCCGCCAGTGTATCAGTGAAAAATGAGATTTAAAAAGTTTTTTGATGAAAATGTCTCAACCTATGCAGTCATCTCTAATGGACATATTCTATTCTAAAAATAAATTACAAATCCTATTATTTTCTCGTCGGAGATACCTTAATTAGAAAGTCTTTGTCACTGATAAATGAGTTTTGCTAATTATAGGCTCATATAGCCAATAACAGTTAAATGGATGACTGGAGCCATCAGAAGTTATGATGGCGAAGCACCTCCCCGGGAACTACACTCCAGAATGTATCTACTTTATATACATACAATATTAAAAGCTGTTTATATAAGAGCATTATGGGCAAATAAAATCTAATAGAGCCCAAGGACCGCTTGCGCAAAGAGATCGTAAGCCTGAGTTGATTGCAAATCACTAAAATCTCTATCGTAGCCTTGGCTAACAAATGATATCTTGTTATACGAAGGGAATAGTTGAAACTTACAGTCAGAAATTACAATCGGCTAGACCATGTCTTAAATATTTACAATCCCCCCAAAATTAACTTTAAGTAAATACTTGTCTTACGTTACAATCAATTGTAAATTCAACTGCAGGGTCTAAAACTGATTGTAATTACGATCACTTTGTGTAAGCGGTACCAGTACACATGGCTTACATGACCGTATAAACCAGACAGCAATGATAAAGAACTGGAAACCAAAGAGTGGTTCTGATACATATCAGCACTGAGGGACTAGTATACATTTCTAACAGGCATTTACCATCTACAAGTCTTCATTCTATGTCCAAAGACAATAAGTGGGAAAAAACCGATGATGCACAAAGTTTTGTGAAAATCCAATTATACCTGTAGGAAGAGATCCGCTGAGCTTGACTCTGCTAAAAGGGCAATCCTCTAGCACAATCTGTGAACACTCTCGCGTGGTCTCTGTCAAAGTGTCATAAAAATCCAGTCATAACTGTAGGAGAAGATGCATTGACGAATACTATATAAAAGTTGCCTCAAGTAACGGCTCAATATACGTCTTCCCTCATTCCCCTCTAGAGGTCCAGCAGTTGGGAAAAAATGGGTGTCTATAGTTTTGTAACAGGTAATTCTGCGTTGTTTTTGTCACGGTACAAAGAAAATATGACGTAGAAGTTAAGGCTGTTTTAATATTGTCTTCTAAAAAGTACTATTCAATATCAGTGGTGCAACACTGTCTTCTTTTGTTCAGGTATGCTAATTTTCTGCAGTTTATATTTTATTAGTAGGTGAATGCAGATTCATTTGTTTGGCGTGGGTAGTTGTAAAATCTTGATATATAGTTACATCGTTTTCTGGTAAATCAGATTTAGTTATTTTAATGTAGATTACAAGATTTGCAGCGTCTACTAAATGATTCAGTTACCGGAAAGACGAGTTCATGGTATTACCTTTCGGTATTTATGGGCTGATAAACAGCACCCCCAGATATAATTTGTTTGCACAGTTTTTACTTGGACGACAATGCTCTGGTATCTTTTTAAAAATCTTAAAATACTTCTTTTATTTGTTATTATGCTTTAAAAGTCTTCATCATTTATCTCGACAACCATTCGGATTCCTGGAAGTACTTCATGAGATACAGCTCGTGTGGCGCAGAGTGATTCTTTCTATTTGAGATTTTTTTCTCCATATTTTGTTACTAATGAGTTTGTTGTTAGAACTCTGGAGAAATCATTTTTTGTGTGGACTGAGTATCTATTTATAGAATGTCTGGCTATAATGGTGAACTACTGAAAGTGTGAGAATATGGTTTCATTTCAACTCAAATGTTTCGTATTTCAAGAACTAAATAAACCCTTAAAAACTCTTAAATACAATCGACCCCTCACCTTTTGCGTTCTTCTTAGCCGTTGCTGGCTGACTACATTTAGCAAAATGCTACACTAAACAGTATCCAATCGCTATACCTGAGAAAAAAAACAAGGTGTGGGAAAATGTCAAATATGTATCGAGGACATGACTGTAGGCGTAGCATGCTATGCCTATCATTTTCTCATTGTATTTAAAGTCATTAAATGAGAAAAGACAAGCAGTTTATTGTGACGACAATGAACACTCACATGTTATCAGCAGATTTGTTTACAGAGAAACGTGTGCGTCGTCTACGAATTGCTCAAATTCTCTGATGGTGTTTAATCATGAACACTTCATGTTAAGGAAAATTATTGATAAACAGAAGAAAACCTTATGACGTGTTAAACTGGCCATGAAACTCAAATCATATCAACGCATTTTTATTGACAACAGAATAACAACAAAATTTTCTTCTGATATTGCATGTGATGTTTCCTTCAGAAAATTTAAATTAGCTAGTTTAGGCGACAAAAAATGCAATAATGCTTTCTTTAAGGGAAATAAAAATTAGTTACAAGTCTGTCTTCATTTAACGTTCATTAAATCATGATGAACACATCATCAGGACTTTTTGCCACCCTGACAGTATTTAATCTGTATTGCTGTGAGGAAATGCTAGAGCATAAAATCAACATAAAGTTGATATTTACAATAACAAAAACTTCAAATAGCGCATTACAGGGAAAAAAGTGGCATCAAATTAAAGGTATTGGGAAGCTATTTTTGTATCCATTATGTCGATGTCATATTATCGATGGACTTTAATATTTTTTTCAACTGAATAAAAATGTTGTGCACAGCTGACTTGAAGTAACATGGAGAAGAGTGACAAGTTTGGGAAACACAGTGTGAACTGCACACTGCGCATGGTCATGTTCACATGGCTGTTATATCCAGGGTAACCTGGGGATGGGCGTGGTGTTCCTCTGGGCTCTGCCCAGTTTTCTCCCACCATAATGGTGGCCACTTTACTATACGTAAAATATGCTTGAGTTCACTGTAAAACACCAAATAAATAAATAAATAAATAAAAATAAATCCATTGACAAATTCTAACATTATTACTGTGGAAGTTCCAACGAAAGACGCAGGACAGCAGATGACCTCAGTTGTATGTAAACCGTTTTCAGGACTGAGAATAAATGTATATAGGGAGTTAAAAAGTATATACAAGAGACATGTCGGTTAAAGTAAAGTAATGTGAACTGCATTAAATTAGAGGTAGCCCAAGCTGGTTTTCTCCTCGGTAGTACATTCGAAGATCTGTCAGAAATTAAAGTTCGTAGTGGTCGTACAAGTAGGTTTCCCCCGAGGTGTATCTCGTTCTTTCCCACCAAAGTGCTAAAGCGAAGTTTTTTTAGTACGACCTAAAGCACCATTCAAATCACTAAATGCAAAGATTGAGTAACAAACTCCCTCGGATTATAATATAAATAAAGACACTCAGCACAGAGAGTAAAACCAGAGCAGCAACGTGAGTGCAATAGCTGGAAAATGGTCACAGCGCCCACAGGGTTTGCATTTTTAAATGCGATTAGCTTCTTTCAATAACCGAGTATACCAAATATTTCAGCGATCAGTGACTGTAGCTCTCTGAAAAATAACGGTGTTAAGACATAATCTTGTTTATTGGACACATCTACTTCCGTTCTTCTGGCAAGGAGTGCAAATGCATTAAATGAGGGACATGGTTGAACAGTTCTACTTTCTTGGCTTTCTACATGTTCGTTGATTCGCTGAACAAAATACTTTTCAGTGATGGCGTTGGCGTATGTAACTGGTTTGTGGGCGACGCAGATGGGAAATGTTTCGGTGGTTCTGATTTCTACCTTTTGTGGTTATTCTAAACTGTAGTTTAGTGTTTCTACGTGCAATGAACGAATCAGTGAGATTTTTAATTTCCAGGGTTAAAAGTGGATGAAGAGGGTGAATGACTCTTCTGTGTGAATTCCTTATATAGCCTCTCATCACTGCTTGGCTGAATGTCGATAAGGCGGACGTGCCATGACTGATGAATTCTTCATGAGTTAAGCGAAATTTGTTTAAGGCATTGAGTTTGGTCTGTATTAAAATAGTAGTAACTGGGCTTTATCAAGAAAGAGAGCATTATAAACTAATCTGCAGCAGAGCCTGAAACAATACGCTTTCGCGAAGAAACAGCAAACACAACTGTATACATACAGTAGAAATTGTGACTAAATGAGATAAATTTCAAATATATAACAACCTCTACAGGCTGTCAGTAGTGATTGGGAAGTGTTTTTCTGCTTGTCAGTCTGACGACCACAAAGCTTCCTGTGGAAAACATAGCTTCTGGCACCATAAACTGATGTTAAGGTTCTATTCTTTTATCCGTATTTTAGGATAATCCCGGATATACATGTAGGTCGTTTTGCCTCTGAAATTAGGTAAATCTCAGATTCATTTCGATCGACTTAGTCCCTCTCTTTCTTGCCCTAGCACCTTCCTGTGTCGTGGTTTGAAGGAATTCTGGTCATCCATTGGTACTGACACAAATAATGTCATACTGTGTAAAAACACTAAACCTTGTATAAATCTTTTTTTTTAAATTTTTTTTGGCTGAAAGTAGGCAGAGTCTAGCCAACTGCCTCAAATGGCACAGTATTTCTGGTTATATGTACACATATAAAGATTCTGTCACAGGTTACATGTATATCTTACATAAACCTTACCTGACACTTTTTCACTGAACAACATGGTACAACACGGATGTCAAGGTAAGCTATTACGACAGGTCACCTTACAGTGTTTGCAAGGTTAAGAGAAAGCCAATCAAGCAGTTTGGAATATATTTTATTCACCCTCTTGGGGATATGAAATCGCATTAAAGCTTAAGCTAACACAGATTGCAGAATGAATCTCTGAAACTAAAACGAAGCAAATTTTTTCGAAACTGACACGATCTTTAGAATTTCTGTAATCTTGTGATCTTTGGAACCTAAAGTATACCACACGTATAAACATTACCGGCACAAGTACAGTTAGATAACACTCTGAAAATTGTTTTTTTTTACTTCCTCGCTTGAGGTTAGAGTAAGGAAACAGGGCTGGTTGGCCCAGCGTGAGCATAATATGAGCGTCGCTAACAGTATTATCGCTACCATCTAAAATATATGACTGTATGAAGCGAAATTTGTTTACCTGGAATTAAAAGTATACAGCAGTATTCGTTGACAACATAAACAAATGGCTTTTCACAATGTATGTGTAAAATACGTAAATTCAGTAAAACTACATGATACATTTATATACAACAGAACCTCTCTCTGGGTAGAGTCATTAGAGGAGTTGGTGTGGATGCTTGTATACGCTTCACAGCTTAAAATATGGAAACACATAAGCTTTGGATACGTATTCACTGATATATGGACACAGTTGACCATGAGATAAACGGTTATAATGATGACAAAAGGTTTGATATACTAAAAGGCTATTAATGAGTAATTTGTTAGGCAAATATATTTAAATGTTAATTGTGCAAAAGCTATAATAAAGAAAATTCTGTTAATGACAATGTTCTTGAGAGTCTTGGAAGAATTGAATGGTGTGGCGGAGTCTGTCATAAGATTCCAACTCACGTAGCAGCCATATCCTGGTGAATCTGTGACAATTTGAACAATGAACTATCGTCAGTTTGTTGTCCTTGTTGCCTTGGAGAGTTTTCTACTACATGTCCACAAGAAAAGAATGATCCATTACAATTTTGAGGTAATTTTCTCTCCGCAGTGTTATATATAGTGTGTGCTTTGTGAGGTATTTCAATCTCTGTGGAAATCCCGTCTTTTGTATAGACCCATGTGCAAATGGGTATTACGTCGTGGGCGATCTATGGCCACATCTTAATGAGCTACCTTATATACAGAAGGTAAGAATACTTTCATCATAGTCATGACAATTGCACATTTGTTTGGCAACAGAATCTGTGAACCCCTGTTAAGCTAATCAACCAACGCAGCTTACTTTGTACATGTTTAAATAGCTCGTACTGACATTTCCTTCAAGTATCTGAATATTGATTCCCTCATTCCTAGAAATACAAATGCTGTTTCCTGTAGAACGGTATCAGACATCAGGTACTTAACTAGGAGTCAAGAGGGTAGTTGAGAGGTTAGACATACGTACGTAACTAGTGAGACATGCACTGAAAATCAGGGTAACACGAAGGGAATTTATGATTGTTTTGAGGGAAACCCACAAGTTTGTTTTGATTGGTTTCTCTCGGAAATGTGTGTGTGTATGCGTGTATCTTTTTACTGTAATGTCGAATATGCTATAGGTTTTCCCATTTTCGTGACACATATATTGTATATTTACCATCGTGTCACTATATTTAGCTCATACCGGCTTAGTGCTTGCACTTAAAATATCACATTCGAAATCCGCACCACAGCTGTCGCCCATGTTCAAGTAGGTCATGGCAAACATTTTTTGCTTATTTTCTATCAAAGATTCATTGATTGAGATGTTGAATGAATGATTTACAACATATATAAGCAGTAACATATTCCTAAAACTGTGTCCGAAACATATACCCAAATCAACCTCCGAACTCATTAGATACACAAAAACATGTTTGTGGCACTGGCATTGTTGCAAATTGCCTCAAGTTAATCTTTATATGAAAACTGAACAATTTTCTATGTTTATCCTGTCAACTATCGCGTGGTAGTATACTTATAGGGGTGTGGATGATGGTAATGTTTTGCTGAGAGCATCATCTGCTTCACGAAACACTGGCGAGACATGCCTTGATGTCAGGTAATAATCTGCTTTGAGTAAACTGTATTATAACATTGCACATTAGTCACGTTGCAGACGCACGTCTCTCGTGTCTAAATGGAGTAAAGTAATCGTATTTCTTTGATGTACATGTATCAGATTCAGTTTATTACGTTATCATCTCTTAACGTCACTTGAAAAGTAGGCCATCCATAGATGTTGCATTCAAACTGGCCTCCCTTCCCTTGTTGTGGCACAGGGCAGGCTCAGTTATTTGTTCTATGTGTTCAGGTAGAGAGACTCCGTGAACAGTTCGCCTTACAAAAGAGAGCAAACAATCAGAACAGAAGATTAGCAATACTGTAGCAAACGTTGCACAGGCTGTAGGCGTTCTGTGGTAGGTGTGCGCTCTGCTGGAAGCAATGTGCTTTTTGCTCAAGTGAAAGTGGAAGTCAAAAAGCGGAAGTGTTCACAAAGATGAAAATTAAATCACTCCCACGGATGTATACTCAAGAAATTCAATTTAAGGACACAATAATATTTTCATAAAACGTTTTCATTAATGTCAAAGAATGTATAAAATTATACATTATATCAAATTATTCAGCATGTTTTTTCCTCAAATATTACGATTTCATTAAGACGTACACAACAACTTTATATTTTATCAAATTGCCAAAATTTGAAGACTGAAAATGACTTGATTAGAACTAAACAAGTTACATGTACACAGCCCAAACTTATATGTAAGGGTTACAATAGTAAGATGTCTCGTAGACTGTATCTTCGCTTCGCGATATTCCGCAAAAACGTGTTTCAGACCATTATATTTCATAGAGAGATTCCTGGTTTCGACTGATCAGTACACGATATTCCACAAAGCATGATATGGCACGATGACTCTCTCAGGCAAAGTAAATTCACGCTTCCATGGCAATAGCCAACGAAATGGTGCTAATATCCAATGATCACGTATGTAGTTTTCTGCAATTACTTCCCTCTGTGTGCATACTGGCGTCTGCTTGTTTCCAAAGCAATAATTTAAACGGACTGTCTAGACGACTTTAATAGCGTATGGTCTGAAAGATAAACCAGTTATTGACAAAACTGAACGTTAACAGTTGGTGGCTGGAAATATTTTGAAAAAGAAAATAAACTCCTAAAATAGTATTCTAGTGCGATGTATAAAACAAAAAACTACGTGTGGGCAAAAGTGCAAAGATGTACATGTATCAAGGACAAGACTGTAGATTTTACATGGCCTGTCTAACATTTTTAGACACTGATAAAACAAGAAGAGAGGCACAATGTATTGCAGCGAATAATTATGGTTTATCAGCAGGTGTCTTTAGAAAAACATATTTATATTTTCTGGTTATTGGCTCGTGTTTTCTATCAGTGTTAAAGCAAATCCGCTCTGTGTTAAACAAGATTTCGAAATAAATATAAAAAAGACTTAAGGAGAATATACATGACGCAGGGCAACACGCAAAAAACAGGCTAGACTTGAATTCTTTCTAGTAAGTAATGATATATATGCACGGTGCCTTAAAGCAGTATAATTCCACGTTATAGAACCGATCACTCTGCAGTGACGCTTGAGTGCACATTTAATAATAGGCAAAGAGGAGTGGGATATTGGAAATAAGATTGCTCGTTATTACGAGACAAAAAATACGAGATCTTGTCAACAACGTAATAGAAAAAGTAATAAATAAATATTCACCTGTTCCATACAATAGAAATATGTTAAAACATATACCTATACCAGAGTTGCAGTTGTGTAAAGATGAGTCATTATTCCCTGAAGTCCTACTGATGAAAAAAAAAAACAATGAAATACAAAACAGGAAATGATTGTACAGGGTGATCCAGATGTACAAATGAAAGAATTAGAATGTAAGATATCTTCAGATTTCCAACATTATTGCCTGGAAGACTTGGACATGTTGAGTTTAGCAAAAACAGTTGGAAGATGTAAGGGGAAAATGAAGGGAATTATGGCTCATACAAAATCCAGATGGATGGAGGAAATTGAAAAACCAACAATTTTTTTTTTAAAAGCGGAAATACACAAAAAAGTTATTTCGAAATTAACTTCAAACAAAGGCATTTAACCCTTTGAAACTAAAGATATATTAGATGAGTGAAAAATGTCGGCCATGATCTATATTAAAAAACAACTTGGCGAGGAGAATACTTCTAAATTTCTGTCCAATATCTATCTACACAAGTTATCAGATGAAGAGGCAAATTAGCTGGAAGGATACATAACATATGAATAACTAACATTAACCTTCAGGAATACAAAAAAAGATAAAAGTACTGGCCTCTATGGGTTCACAGCAGATTTTTACAACATTTGTGGGAGCAAATAAAGGGAATTTTTAGTTCGTATTGCTAATTCAAGCCTCCAAATTGGAGAGTCAGGCAAGGTGTCATCACCTGTCTACCCAAACCCAACATACCAAGTCAACTGTTAAAAAATTAGGGGCCAGTATCACTTTTTAATGTAAAATACAAACTTACCTCAAACTGCATTTCAAACAGAATTAAATCTGCTTTATACAAACTGATTCATGGAGACCAAAATGGATTTATCCCAGGAACGTATATAGCTGAAAATATTGGTATTATATATGACTTTATGTTCGAAACCAATAACAAACAAACCCCGGGACTTATTGTATTTTGAAAAAGCCTTCCATTCAATTTTCTGGACCTTTATTAACGAAGTTATTAAAACTTATAATTTTGCTGATATGAATAAAACTTGGGTTAGTATACTATATAAGGATATAAGCAGTTGCATTTTTCGAAATGGGCACTTGTCATCATTTTTCGAGGTGTCGCGTGGATGTAGACAAGGCGATCCAATTTCACAATACCTATTTTACTTTGTCGGGAGGTATGGGAAACAATGATGCGAGAAACTAAATCTAATTGATCATAATACTAAATTAAAGATAAACCAATACGCTGATGATACACGGTTAACCCCTGATGGTTCAAAATTATCCGGTAGAACCTCATTAGAATGCTTAGATCTATTTTATCGACACTCGGGGTTAAAAATAAATGTTGACAAACAAAGCCCAAAGCCACAAAAAACATCTTTACATTAATCCTAGCTTCTGGCACCAAGATTTTTTGCCGACGATTTCTTTCTTTTATTCTCTTTAATCGAAGATACAGGCAGATGTGTGTCTAAGTGTCCTTAAGCCCAATGATTAGTTCTCCTGTCCCACTCCACCTTTGCCCTCACCGCTTCCTCCCCGTTGAAGATATATACAGAAATAGATTTTTAAACACTGGGTCAGCCGCCTATATGCCGTTAACATTAATTAATACAGTGCTGGTATCTGGGAAAGTGGCCCGCCAACTGCTGTTTGCTTGATTACAACGTTTGGGCAACAGGTCTTTCTTTCAAGTACACAAAAGACACCTTGAGGTGGATAACGATTGTATGACAAAGAGAAATTGTCCAGGGCACATATTGCTTGATATATGTATATGTGTATGTATATCGTGTCTATGAAAACGAGAACAATCACAAAGGTGACAATCCATAGACATTTTAATGTTCGCGAAAGATGTGAGTTACACGTCTTTACATATTTGTTTGATATGAAATATATATATATTTTAATGATGCATGCGCTGCAATATTGTGACGAGAACTACGTACTAAAATTTTCAGGATCACACAGCTGTCTTGTGCGACCAAAGAAACATTACTGGTTTTTGTTGCTTAGAAAAGGTGTATTTGCAGAGGAGAAAAATAATGACCTACATATCTAAGCCCTATAAGATATATGTTATAGCCCAGTGTTATCGCATGAGCTTTTGTTAACAAAGTTATCCTCTATGAAATGAGCTTTTGTGAACAAAGTTATACTCTATGAAATAAGCTTTTGTTAACAAAGTTATTATTTATACAAAAGATACAAATACTTAGTGCAATTGTTCAGTTGGCTGCCAAACGACTGTGTTAGCAGAGTTCATCACCTAATATACATGCATTTATTTGTTCATAGACATGGGACAACTGTTGATCCTGTTAGTCCAAGACAGGGTAAAACACCATGTTTTCCGCGGTATCGAAAATCGAATACTTAACAGGCTGGGGGAAACACTTAATACTTTATGATGATAGAAACGGTATTTATGACTTCTAAAAGGAGCTGATCTGCAAGTTTTGATTGCTTCTTCCAGGAAATGTTTTTTTATTCCACGCGGCCATTTTAATGCCCGGTTTGCATGCAGACTTTAAGTAAAGAGGTTATATTTTTTTCTCTCAGATGTCACATGCTTTTCATGGTAACTGGAGGGCTGCGTTGTGTTCTTAAGCACTTACTTGTGTCACGTGAGATATTCTGAACACATACAAGGACTGTAGGCTTTAAACCTATAACATAAATGTACACATGTATGTCTTCCTACCACCTACATCCAACACAGAATGCCAAGATTTAGACTGTCTGGCACCATGTGATATGCTGACATATTCATCATTACAGATTCATCTCCAGCAAATGTTTCAAATCAGGATAAATCATTGATGCGCATTTTTCTTGTCAATCGTCTAGGTTCATTCCGTGTATGGCGTGGGTAGTGGTAGCGCTTTGCCGATGGAACCACTTCTCCAGGGAACAGGAGTGAGACAAGAGTCATATTTCCAATCGATGAAGGATGATAAACGTGTTGTGTGCAAGGAAAAATGGAATTATAACACTGTAAAATTACTCAAGATGCACACTCGTGACTCGTGTGTGTGGCATGACTTGCATTAATTTTCATTCTTTGATGTATTTGGTTCGATTTTTTTTCAATTAGGCATCTCTTGAAAATCAAAGATGTTGGATGCAAACTGGGTTCTTTCCTCGTGTTGCGTCACTGGTTTCATTGTACTTGTGTTCAGTATTTTGATATGGAGACTACATTCATACAGAGTTGACTGGACAAAGAACAGCCGACCAAGTAAAAAATTAAACAATATGGTAACGAAAGATGAAGGGACTGTAGGTGTAGTGTGGTTCATTCGCGCTCTGTTATGGATGCGAGTTTGATTAACAAGCGAAGTCGGATGGAAGACAACCAATACAATTAGACATACTGAACAGAATTAAAACGCTCATGTAGATCAAACCCACAGCTAATGTATGCATGTTCAAGCACTTCATCATGGTAGCATAATGATGATTTTAAATAATTTATTCTTAAACCTTAAAGCTGTACAATCATTTATCTGAAAGTTCACGACAGATTTTTAACAGAATAATAATTGTTGTTTTAAAAGTTAACTTTTGCCCAAGAAAACTCAACAACTTCAAGCAAGTCACAGCAATATACCAAACATACGTACATACGAAACAGTTGTTTTGGTTAAGCTCGGAAGCCTTCTTATAGAATGAGCCAGCCTTCATCGTTTATGCAATAAAACGTACAGGTGATGGGATTTATGTGATAATTTTACCTGACATATGTAATCATATCACGACGCCATCTCTTTGCAGGAGGTCTGGCCCACAGCCGACAGATTTGCTGTTGTCATTTGAAACCAGTCCGATTTGATATCCTCAAACAACACCACAGAATGACTGCTCGTTAATGAAGACGATTTTAGATTTCTGGCGGCTGAAGTCTGTTAAATCATGTCTTGATTACTCGTTAATATTTCCAACAAAATTAACCAGAAGCTGAGAATGTTTAGGGAAGAGTATTTTACGCCATAGTATATATACATTTACTGCATAATTTGGTACAATCTCTGTGATTCCCGTTTGCTGTTTCACTTTATACTTTCCGATACATTTGCAAAAACCTTTTGTGGCCATTGCAAAGGCTAGTGAATTTTGTAACATGGTTCTAAAAGTTGGACAGTTTAGTGCCGTCTTTTACCAACTCCCACCTTTACGGCTAAGCATAACCAGAAAACAAAAACTACCTGATTCTTTTTCTCTCAGCTTGAAGAAATACACTGAAATCCCCTTACGCGGAAACTGCTGTTATTGGTGCCTATTCTCCTTTCTTCGTTTCCTCCAAGAAAAGTGATAGATTTTTACCTTGTTTCTGTTTTTTAACTCTTAAGGCAATCAGAGTGGCGGCTAAACGTGTATACGCTCAATTGATTACTGCTATTTCCAAGCAACGGATGTAAACAAAAAGCAATACTGGACGGCTAATTGGATAAAGTGTCTTACATTGTAATTGTTGGTACAGCAATTAGGGTAGTACTGTGTCTTTATCTAACAAAAAACAAAATGGATCAAACTCACATACCTGTCACGTGTACAGAAACATGTACAAAACCTGTAATACGAATTAACAGTGTCCTGGATGCATTTTTTCAGATCTTCAAATGGAAACATTTATTCAGTACTATCCTGGAATACTCCAGTCCGTTTTGTTACTTTCATCATGGAGCATTTTAGACAACTTCTTGTGGTCAGGCAACGTACAAATTTTTTAGCTACTCTTTATTACCCAGCGATAAATTAAACTAAATCAATGTAGAAAGTAACATAGTCATCCAGTTTTGCTGACTGCCTCATACACAATACTTACCCAATGCATTCGAACGCCAATAAAAGGTTGTCATATAATCATAGCAAATTTCCAGTTCAACCTGATTCGGAATCATTCTCTTCCTCCCGATGTATATCAATGTTTACAGTAAAGATGCGATGCGAACATTCAACATTGACAGTTCCAAACTGAACGAAAAGCAATAGTGAAAAGTAATTATAACTTCTGAACATTAGGTTTAAATTGTCAAAATGAAAAATTTGGCAAAAGTGAAATAGAGCACATTTTCAAAATAATCGTTATTTGGCACTGTTGCCCTTGGCACTAAATGTTTAATCTATGGCTGGTTTAAATAATGGGCGGAATTCACTTTAAGGGGGGGGGGAGGGGCACAGCCAAGGGACTAGACCCCTGTTGTCATATAAGCTTCAGTGCTGTACAGGCAATGAACCTGTTGCTTGTAAAGGTTATAGGATATTATATTTATGTTAGAATGGAAATATTTAAACCCATAATGTTTGTAAATGTTTACATATTTACGGCCAAGTGCACCCTCATCCACACACACTCTTTGTCCATTCCGAAGGGGAGGCGATAGAAACTTAAACACTGTTTTTCATCAGAAATATATGAAGTCAAGTTTTGCCGATTATTCTTACCCGGTACTGCGTTTACATCTGAAGACTGCCGTGGGACTACTGTCTGAGTGTGCTCCGGTACTATGTCTAATTTCTCCATCAATTCAGAGAAATGCTAACATAAAAGATGGGCCGAAAGGGGAACTAAATACCCCAGACTCATTTGTTATCCTAGCTGAAATTCTGAATGCGTGCTGGGAATTTGCCATTGTTCTTTTCAAGGTCACAATGTAGAAATTTGATTGCTAGCAGAATATATATATACACACCAACTAAAGGACTGTTTCATACCCCATGTTTTAACAGAAATAACGTCAATACAGACTCTCTACAGGCGTTGCTATCATTCGATGGACCCGGCTGTAAATACGTGTTCACAACACCTACAGTAGCTGTGATCATTTTTATAAAATATTTAGCTTTCTTTGTGGTTTAATGAAAGAACAAAGAAACAATATGCTAACAGTGACATGTTTTGGCAAACAGTATGCTGTTTGATATTGCCCGAGTAAATCACTCCGAAATGTGCTCAACACAAGAGGTTTAAATTTTTAGTGTTTGTTGTTTTGGGTTTTCTTTTATTAATTACATTTATATTCATGACACACTTTCTAGAATTAGAATCTCCGTCATCGATGACGTCCTATTTACGTGATTATAGTCTCCAGTTACCACATTAACCTTGTGTGATGCACATCAACCGAATGTAATAACACATCACATGCATGTACTTCTACTTGCTACAAGTAAATACAGTCCTGTAAATGTATATGTTTCATAAACAGGAATAAATTACAGGTATGTTGGGGTTTCTGTCCCTTTTAATATATTTTTAAAACTACAAGGCAAACCTAAGCCACGGTTACATGTAAATGTACAAGAGTACATGGTGAGATTGTGTTCTATCTTAAATGGTAAACAATCGTTTAAAAAGTCCCTGTCTCCGGATCCAAGTGAAAGAAGGTATTGCGATGATCATCGGCCTCAGGGCAATCTGAGCAAAAAAAAAAAATCTCCAGATAACTTCCCCGTATGGTTGTGACAGACGTAGAGACAGACAAATACACAACAATAAAAGCATGTCTCTTTAGCAGAGTTAACAGGAAAACACTTTTTGCCACAATCAGGAGTTGCTATATAGTCCAACGTGTTCACAAGATTAAGTCTACTACATGTACTGAGCCCATTCATTCTGCGATCTCCCGCGTAGTTTTAGGAGATTATCCAGTGATGAGAAAGTGGCTAGTCTGAAAGGTTAGTTTTAAAGAAAACTATAAGGTTCCCTGAAAATCTTTCCCAAGGCCTTGTTGACTTCAAAGAAAACAGGACGATAATGCGATCATTTACCTATTTCCCCAGGGAATTTACTGACCGACTTGTTTTTTTTTAGTCAAGGCACTGGTGTAATTGTGGTAATTTGTCCCGGTGAAACGTTTTCCTTTTTTTCGGTAGATCAGCTGAAGTCACCTGGTGCGCCGGATATCACGTACATGTAACTTTGTGATACACCTTTGTGATATTGGCAGAATGTCTTTTTCAGTCGGCACTCGTAACAGAATGTCATTTCTGAGCAAATTCTATAACCGTTTAAACATTGGAAAAAATGCTATTTCATAAAGGCCTGTCAACCAGATATCGAAGTAAGCAGCCAATAGCAAGAGCACTGACAACTGGATGTGTGCATTTCTTTCTCAAGTGCATAAAATAGCTGCCATTTCAATTATACACATCATCCCTATTTGTAATAATTAATCCACCAAAACATATAGGCGGTAGAAAGATCGTTGCCATCTTTAAACAAATGTGTCACATTTAAATTAGCAACGCAATCTCGTTGTCTTGAACACATTTACGTTTTGTTTCACGTATGTAGAAGGGTTACACATCCTATACGGTAACCACAGATATGTGATGTTTCCCTAAGGTATCCATAGACAAACGGAAGGTTTTAAAAATGCGTGGGTGAGTTGAGGTTGCGCATTTAAGATGCCATTACGTCATCTTTTTTTCTTTGGAAACAAATTTTTTCGAGTGATTGCCAGTTTTCGGTCAACTATATGGTTAAACATCCGTGCCCTATGACGGCCCATCGGCACATGATTGTTATTGACAGCACTCAATGAAGAAAGTCAGAAACGTTTTTGCTGGAACAAGTGCGTGTTTAGAGCTAATGTTGACATGGGGAAAGTGTTATCAAATCCAGAGCAAAATATGTCAAGTTCACTAAGTTCAAAGCCTATTTTAGGTGTAAATAGGCTTATCTTTTTGAGAAGCTTAACGTAAGACAAAGCTCCACAGAAACTCGGTTACAGGCACTCTAGTGGCATGCTGTACCCGATACAACATGATGACTTCATGTACAGGTCAAGGAACTGTGGGTTTATTTAAATCCTTTACTATGTTACGTCATTTCAAAATGCAATTTGCTTACGGTAATATCACATAAGAAGACACGGATAGAGCCAATGTAAGACGTTAAAAAGAAAAAGTTCATGGTGTGAGTTAAGTGAAGTACATATAGTCTAAATTAGTATCTAAACAAGATCGGTACCAATTTTCCTAGCACAGGCTTTTCTTCCCATGAACCCACTGTATGATTGTTTCTTAACTATCACATTGCGTTAAATGAAGCACTTCTTAAGACATCTACAGGTTCTTTACACTAAACACCACTTTAAAAAATACAGACAGCACATGAGCTTTCTTTCTTGCTGCATGTTGGACAGAACAAAGGCTATCTCACAGACAATAGGAATGACATCTCACGTCGAAACAATTGCCAATCTGGCAAGAATCACAAGGTTCAGCATAATATTGCAATATGTAGATCGGTGTATCGCTTTTACTTGCACACGATAACAATTTGTACTCGGTGGGCAGATAAATATTCGATATATTTTGTGTTACTGCACCAAAAGTCGTTTTTCTGTTATCTCCAAATCGAGCAATGATCAGGGTATAACTGAATCATATTCTATTTCTATGAACAAAAATAGGCCTAGTTCATTTTTTTTAATTTCCCCCACAGACTGTGTACAGAGGTAAAGCAATTTCTGGCTTTTAGTGTTGACGGGATTTAACATCACAAGCGATCAGGAGATGGCTAAACTCACCGGGGTTTTTCTCAGCAGACCGATTGAATAATGACGTCAAAAACGTCATGGGCTTAAAATAGTCAGACTTGTTTACAAGATGAGGGAAAGCGTGGACTTTCACTGCTCACCAAATCAGCGTTCAGATGATCTATATATGAAAACATCATGGTGCATGGTCAACACATCAGAAAGCCGGAATCTAACAAGCATTCACTGTCTACAAGTCCCTATTCCACTGTTAAAAGGCACTAGCTGGTAATAACTGATGCGGTGAAATCCTAATAGCACCTCCACATTGACACGTAGTCTTTGTCGTGCTTGCAAACTGTAGGAGATTCGGTGAAATGTAACAAATGCCCATCGTATGTTTAACTGGCAAACACTCGACATAATTAATGCGTTGTTGTCCAAATACCAGAAGTATCTCCTCACAAAGTTGCATGGAAATCCAATAAAAACTTTAGTAGGTGATGCGTTGGCCAATATATGCCCCGGCATTATATGCCTTGGAGAGAAAAAGTAATAAAAAATAAAATTAATTATTTAATTTAATTTAAATTTAATTAACTTTTAGGCAATCCTATTTTAGAACAAACAAGATAAATGTATAATAAAATCAGCAATACTTCAGAAAATATACAGGTAAATATGAGGTCTGGTCGTGATATAGTATGTCAACAGACTGTAATTCCAAGGGTTATGTTTTTATAGTCTCATGGCATGGTTCCAGTCTCTTCCAGACAATGTAATGCTTTGGCCCAAAAGGCAGTATCACAAACAATACACTGATAGAACATTTGAGGTGTTTTCAATTGTCTAATATTCACTGTCCATTGATTTATGAAAAGCAAATGTCATGGATATTCGCGTAAAGATACACATTTCGAATGAAAAATATAGTATATTATATTTCATGAATGATTTCCCAGATGATGCAAGAAAGTTCAACCATTGCCATGGGAAACCCGTCGAAAAAACACATGTCCTTTTTACCCCATTTTCTTCCACTTCACTTCACTCTTTAAAATTCAAATATTTTATTTTGGTTCTGACTCAAAATACGCCATGGACATACTGGAGTGGTGCATCCCTCCAGTTGTTGACCTTTTATCAGATATTTCAGCTGTTTACTCCCAGTAATCAAATGTCAAATGCAACATTTTATGCAACTGCTTATTTTGAATAAAAAACACTTACTTTCTTATAACGTGTATGATAAAACATGGTTTATTCACGCACCCTTGGTTTTATAGAAAGCTGGTCAATAGTATGAATAAAATGTAAACGCAAATGTGTCTTAAATGTGAAACTAAATGAGTACTCCAGGTAAAAAAAGAAAATTAAAATTATGATGTAACAGGAGGTGCTGAGCGTAAAGCGAAGACTGGCCCTTCGGAAATGACATAGAAGCTTAAATATTAGGTGAATGAATATTATTGCGCGATTCCTTGAAGAAACCTCAACTGAAAATGCCATTGTACCTGGGCCTCGTTCATCACCACTTGAATCAAGTCACAGCGTTGTAATGCCTGTATGATCCTTGCTCATCCAAACATAATGTCACACACACCAGATATTACACGTCACATACTCAAGGCAGACATGGTCATATTTGACTTACACCTTGTCACAGTGCGGAAGGGACCAAGATTATGGCACGACCTGATCGGATGATCTATCGCACACGAGATGACGCTCTGGTTCAGGGAACCATAAGTTGAAATTTTTACTCAAAAACCGGTATACTGAAGCATACAAAATTTTCAGAATACAGAAGTGGTGCAACTTGTCTAAACACAATTTAGAGGTGTCCTTCAAGATGATTGCTTTGTATGTATGCCAGACAGGACACCCCCTGCAGTAACATTACGCCTTGGCTCACGCCAAGCAGTCGTATTTCCTTGCTCTAGCCTCTCAGTGCTGAGCGCCAAGCAAGACAGCAACAATTGCAATTTTAAGGCCTTTTAAATGAACCAACCCTGATTTGAACATTGTATTTAACTAAAGTCTATTTCTTTTTTTCTGTTTTAGCAGAGAGTTATCTGCAAAATCAGTCATACTCGCTATCAAAGTTGCCTTTCTTTATTAACACCACAAACTTAACACATTCATATGTTGTACGTTTATATTATTGCAAGGAGCGCAGTTGGTATACTTTTTCTGATTCATAAGGTTAAACCCCATAAGTCTGGATTCAACGCCAAGATCACATTTCCTCGGGTGACGTCATAATTATTCCAAAACAAGTGGCATGCTGGACAATGGGCGTGGAGAGTAATTTGTTTTACAATAGGTGCGCCAGCATGCGGTTAGAACAAATTCCACGCAGAAACACTTACACTGCAGTCTCAACGAATGGACTACAATTTTTTATAACAAAATTTTCAAACATCCAGTTCCGAAACCATAATGATTACAAAACGATAAGACACTATTTCATATGTACCAATCTGGTTTCCGGCGGATAGACATTCCATTGGCGTTATTTAATTTCAAAAACTTTACAGTATCATACATTGTTAATTATAAATAAGATCACAGTGAGTTAACAGAAAGGAAACAAACAGAAAACGTTTGATGTACCAGACCTAATATACACATGTGTTCTGAGAAAACAAATTCACACTCAGTCCGTGCCGTGTTTACATTCTAAACATATATTCAAGTAAGTGTCGCACCAGATGCGATCTCTGTTTGAGGAAGAAATCAGCGCTTAAAGGGAAGCCATTCTAGAAAATCAATGTTACAGTGGCAATAGCAAATGTATCAGTCTGTTACATCAGGCTTGTATGGATTTACGATAATATCTGCCATCTGTTAATAAGTTGTTAGTTAAGCATGCATGTGGGTTTAATAGAAATCTCCAGCAGTCTTATATGTAACCTGAAAACTATCATAATTTGTGGCAAAATCTCATTACCAAAGTTACGAATGCCTCTAAAAACGTTGCTCCGTACAATAATCCAAACAATTTATATCTTGTGATTAATCAGAATAGTTATTCTTACATTTTTTTTTCAAGTTAAAATGACCAGTGACAAAATGACAAAGGCTAGAATGATTAACAGGCTCTAGAGATGAACGCCTGGATGATCCATGATAGCTTTGTATGTTTTCATTGACCAATCGCATTGCCAAAGTCGACACCCTCTGATCCAATGTTTATACATATCAAAATCTAGACTGTTAAATCTGGAAGAAACTCTCCGAATCCGTATAGGTAAATCACAGATTTAGAGAAGACTGCTTGATCTGATTTCTGGGCATGTTATTCCTGGTAACGTTTTGACAACAACAATGTATAATGCTTTCGGTTGAGCTGACCAGTTGAAAGTTCGTGACTTGGAAACGCACTCTTAATGCCTCGTGGCTTAGTGTCGCGCACTTTACCAATGACAGATGTCCCCCTCCCTGATTGACTGTTGTTTACCTGTAGTCTGTTGTCCTTAGGCCAGAGAAAGGTGTGGTAAAGGTTAATATTTATTTATTTATTTATTTGATTGGTGTTTTACACCGTACTCAAGAATATTTCACTTATACGACGGCGGTGGGTGGAAACCGGGTACAGCCCGGGGGAAACCCACGATCATCCGCAGGTTGCTGAGGGACCTTCCCACTTACGGCCGAAGAGGAAGCCATGAACTGGACTTGAACTCACAGCGACCGCATTGGTGAGAGGCTCCTGGGTCATTACGCTGCGCTAGCGCGCTAACCGACTGAGCCACGGAGGCCTCCTATAGGTTAATAAGTTCATATCTGCAGATCACAGTGGCAATTCTTCATTTAGATGATAAAGGAATGATATAAGTGGGCTTGTGACGAGAGAGTGCCTTTCCTTTCAGATTTATTGATTTCATAGCTGATCGGAACCAGTGCCGATATATTTACGTGTATATTGCTGCTTCGATGTAACGCCATGTCGATGAAGCCAGAGCATCCGACTCCCTTCCATCACACTGACATCTGGTTGACTACTCTTGCTGGTGAGGACTTTCCCTTCCTCAGACATTGCGCTTTTCCGCTGCTACTGCCAGGCCCTTGGCAAATACAGGCAGTGTGTTTGGCTGCGGTTTTACGTCAGAAGGTTAGAAATTAAAAATTATTGACATGATAAGAGACTTCTTCACCTGATAAAAACACGGTGTATCAGACGTGAGGTCACAGTTTGGTAAAACGTTATTTATTCTTGATATCAGTCACACAGTCATGGGGCAGATGCGTGGCGTCTCTGTATCAAGGTCCGCTACACCACAAATTCAGCAGTACAAGCTGACAAATAAGGGTTTTTGAAATGTCCCAGACAGCTTTGGTCGCATCCATCAACAACATGCGTTCAGTAACAATAGTATCTACATAGATCATGTCTTAACGACTGAATGGTGTGTCTGAACGTCACTACAGTCACTCTGTAAAAACTCGTTATTAATGTACGTTATGACACATAATTCTATAGTTTATATAGTTTCCATGCAGTCCTGTGAGCAAACAGCTGCTATCCAACGATTGGCTAAACGTGTCCCAGACACAAATACACTGGACTCGTGGGACATACCAATGTATTGGCATTGCATTAACACCCGGGAAATAACCGGTAACCGAATAGCTTCGTAACCATCGCAACCATCGCAACACAGATCAAATAACGAGCTGCCCTTCATCTCAAAACGTAAATATCCATCCATATTTCAGCAAGTTCAAATTCTTTGCTCGCTTGGACTTCACAAAGATGACCGCAACAAAGTAGGCATCACTAAGTACACCACATGAAAATATGCATAAATATACTTTACTTTTTAAGATTTTTGTGAAGAGAGGTGCTCAAGCATTTGACCTCTAAGGTGGGCTTTATGAACCAGAGGTTAGGAACTGTGGCATAACAAGAAGTTTATCCAACTCTCATCCTGACACTGAATGTTGTAATAACTCTTTTCACCCATGAGTGAAAGATTGCCGAAATAATGTTCCAAAAAATTCCTTCCTTCTGGTGAACATCAGGAAAAAAGGTGGTGTGACCTCAGAGTTCCTTGCTACCGCCAGTATGGCTCATAAAGCCCACTATAATTTTTAAATATTTTGAATGACTTTCAACACCCTCACAAAAAATAAATGAAGTGTTTTTACGCATAGTTTTCAGTTGTCTTATGATAAATCTTACTTTGTATTTTAACTTTCTTTTACTTTAAGACACGTACAGCATAAAGAGTAAATCCAGAGCAGCGACGACGATGTGATAGTTGACAAATGGTCAAGGTGACCGGTGAAATATGGCCAATTTACCTCAGTTAGGACTTTATTCTAACTGTTCATGTTAATGCATAACTAGTAGCAAATTACACGCCCCCTAGCACCATGTCTTAAGCAGAATTAAGTGAAAAGAAATTATTACAGATTACTCAATCTGCAGATTACTCAAAATGTTCTCCTGTTAGCACGTCAACTGTAGTTGTTTCAGTTAACTGCTTTGTTATCTGGAATTGTTGTCTACCTATCCTGGAGCGTGTATGGATACACGGTAAGAGTATGAAGTCCAACGTCATGTTACACACCCATTGTATGTAGTAACATGTAGTAACCTATATAGAGTACAACCGACTGGACTCCCATTGGCCAAAAGCTCTAATGTTGTTGCACTAAAACTGCATGTAACATCATCACGAAAGATCAACCATGCTACGTATTATGTACAAATAAATGCGGCAAGGCCAGCGCGAAGGAGCATTCATTAACGCTAATTGTGATGTAAGTTTTTTTTTTGTTTTGTTTTTTTTAATCACAGCGCGATTCTTGAAAAAGAATCCATAGTTGTTATATAACTACAAACACGTACAGGATGGATATTTGGGATGATCGACAGCTCGGGATTTTATCTGCCTGGCGGTCTACGGCCCTAAGCATTGTGAAGAGGTGATTGGATGGGTGTGTATGGGAGGTTAGTAATCGACTGTTTTCGAAAATTTTATGATGTTTTCTTTAGGGGTGAATGACAGCAATACGTAACTATGTGAGCGCCATTCAAATGTAAAAAAGCTATAGTCACCTAAGGCTATGTTCTGACGTATGGACAGACACAAGCTAATGCGCCTATCCTGCTGTCATGTTCAGTTTGCTTAATGTGCCTTGTTGAAGGTGTTGATTCCATTACATGCTATCTATAAACCAAAATCGCAAAACTTTTATTTTATCGTTTACACCATTTTACAGCGAAATGTTACTTTCTTTGGAGGATTTCTTTTTTAGCATTATTGCTATAGTCATGTCACGACGGTGAGTTCTTGTTACCGCACTAACACATCGTGCCGAAGACATATAAACAGTGTTAATATGTACAAATGGAGAAGTGAGTGTAAATGGTAATATGTTCGAATACGAAATCGGATACAAGGTATACTGCAGCAACGGTCTTGACAGACTTTCCACCTCTGAGCATGCCTGTCATTTAAAGCCTGGTATACACGTGAGAATCTGTCGGACGCCATTACTCTTATGTCACTTTATGGCTGTGAAAATTAGTATGATATGCATTCTTTCTCTCTAAAAAGATTAAGTAAACCTATAAATTTCATGCCGATATATATTATGTTTCAGGGGGCGTTATTTATCTTGAAGGTGTGTAATCAATCTGGTCATTCTAAACAATGCAAAAAATGAACCTTCTGGAAGGTCAATGGGTTTTGTGGCACAACGCGTCAATCCAGCGGTGTTTCTTTCTTGGAAAAAGAGGACGATCGTCTTGCAGTAGATCTGACAGGCAATGCTTCAAAACATTGCACATCCCAGGCATTTGTCTTCCCAAATCGGCGGATCAATCTTCTGGGGAAACTGGTCACCTAGCTTTCATAAACTTGGTAAACAATCAAGTAAACATCACAAAACTTTTTTCAGAAAACTACACATGATGATTATTTAATCAATTTGGAGACTGAAAACAATTCAGTCATTTGCTTAGAATTATTATGCAAGCCATCTGGACTTTAGACTTCAGTGATTTTAAATTCTCTATCTAACATGGTTTTCAATGTTGGTAAAGCTCGTTAAGTCAAATTAGTTTTGAAAGAGTTATTCTCTGTCTCCTTTAACTCTAAGCAATGTGTCCGAGATATACAACGAGAATGTACCCATGTAAACTTGTATGCCCACATAAGCACATCAATAATTTTGAATTACTGTAGCTGTAATTTTGAAGCTGTAACCCGTTGGTTGTGTGTGGTCTTACACTATATATCACCTATTTGCCACTATTTTCATCTCAGTTTGCAATATTTTTAAATTTGTCTATTTCTTATAGTTCTGACTAGTGATGTACCTAGTTGCATCTTTCTGTTTTAATCGGACACGGTACACTAAATGCATCAGAATGAACAAATATCACAAAGGTTACAATTTGAGCGGGATGGACAAAAGCACAAGTGGATAAAAAGCCCGGTAAATAGAAAACCCAAAAGCCCGGCGGTCAAATACCCCGCCGTCATATTGCTATATGATAAATGATATAGAAGGGACGCTTCAGATATGAATTGTAACTAAGAAAAATTTATTACGATCTGTAGGTGAAAAGCTCACAATGGTTACATTGCATGAAGTCAAAGCGTTCTTTCTGGTTTCATTCGTAAATCTGGTTGTCAAAGGCATGAGATAATGTTTCAAATTAACCCCAAAAACCTTCCTTGATCGAATTACCGACGCTGTTGACCGCATTACAGCGCATGTGCCTCCCTACTCTGGCTTTATATCACTACCACCTCTAGACAAGCTTTAATTTTGGAGCTTGTGCGACGCAAATACGCCTTTTTAGGCTATATCTCAGCACTAGTGCCCTTACGTGGTATAATTTAATCAGCATTTAAGAACAAAATTGCTGTATGTGTTAGTTAAAATTATGTTTTGCATACTTTAGATAAAAGAATGCCTGCTTTATAACGTATGGGTATAGAATCAAAGGTTATCAACCTGACCTCTGTGACCTCGGCGTTGTTTGAGGTTTCAGTGATGAGGATGACAGTGATGTGTAATCCAGTACCTGTTCTAACAACATACTGGCTATCTCCATTGCTCAACTGTTCCACTGGCTGATTAATTCTCAGGGCAGTGGCGTTGAATTCAAAACTTCAGACTGCATTCGCTTGAGAATTCTACTTTTAGAAGGATTGTTGTGCTATGATAGAACCTATGCTCGGAGAGTGCGCCTCGTTTGACACGTGTAAAGGAGACTGGACTGACGTGAAAATTACGCGCAACACAACTATGACAATCCCACGCAATGTAATTTTGGAATTTTTTTCCACTTCAGGTAGAGAATAATTTCAGAAATGTGCTATTTTCCGCATTCCGTTGATCGATACAGTAATGCTATCAAAACACACCCGTAAACAATCCGCATCAATGAGGGAAGGACATTAAATTCTACGTCTCTTTGCTTGTTAATGCACGACAGGATTGTTTTCTGTTTAAGGACAAGTGTTAGGTAAGAAGAGGAAGAATCTGATAGCGATGATAACGATAGATGAACGCCGTACGGGCCATGTCAATGTGGGATTCAATTTTTGTAAGCTCTTATTCTAAACTCTTAGATGTTTTGCCATTTAGTAAGGTGAACACATTTAGTTGTGATGCATGGGTGCTTCCGAGGAAGAACAATTTTTACCTGAAGGCAACGCATGGGGTTTTAAAAGGCAAAGCTATACACAGCAGGTAAGAGAAATACCCATCAACAGTCAATAAATAGCATATTTTTAGGCCGTGTCCGGATACGCCGGCGGCTAATGTCCGGCTGGGGTTATGTCTGGCAGGGCGTTTGATCTGGATTCAAATTGTGTACCACTGTTTGTAGGCTTCGTGGAGTAAATGCACTTTAGTACGGCCATGGATATTCATCTTTAATCTTGTAGAGATGAACATTTCTCTCACGTTCGGACTCGACTCGGCCGCCTAGATGATTTTTGCTGAACTCAGTCGTTATCAAAAGTGAAGATCAACTTTGAGGTGTACACACAAGAGCAATCATGAAACAATATGTGAATGACGATACGTGCTCAGTGATTTTATTGATAACCAAGTTGTAACTCGGTGGAACTACCTGCGCAGGTGGAATATTCAATAGTCGATAGATCTTCTGCAGCGGAGGGGAAGATACGCTTGGGTTTTTACGTCATACTTGACAATTTGCCATTCATCTGATGGCGAGGAGTCATTAGGTGCGTGTACATACGGTGTACACTGTGCCTTCTTGTGGCAGGGCGTTTCCATACGGCCAAAGTGCTCGACTGAAATATCAAGGCAAAGACATCAAATATGACGCCCCACCCAGTCACAATATACTGACACCGGGTCAACCAGTGCTCTTCCCTTGATCTAACCTCTCAGTGCTGCGTGCCAAGCAAGAACGCAATAAGTACCACTTTTAAAGTCGTGGTGTGGTCCCAGGTCTCTTGACTTCGAGGAGGACGCCCTAACACTAGGCCACCGAAAAACGGTGAGAAAATGAACTGTTAAATACAGAGCACAATGAAGTAGGGGCAAAACTACAGTTCCCCAAACAGCACCACATGTTGAATTAAATACATGTGCATTTAAATCTAGAACACAACGTGACATTTTAATGAAGCTATCGTGATACAACGTGTGAGGAGGACTAATTTGGGGCGCATTGACAAGTGCTGTCAGTGCTGACATTTTACTCATTGCCCTGTATACAGACTTTGCGGATGCCTGATCATTAGTTCGTGCTTTACGCAATTACACGAGACAGTGAAAAGTTCAATTGGACACCATTACCCAAATCGAAACAAGTGTTTGAAGTATTGTAGTTTGGGGATTAGTTTCTAAATTGATTCCTTTGTCATTGTTACAGACAGTTTATGGGGACCTGCATTGATGTTCTGTTGTGGAATAAATCTCCTGAAGTCTGTATGTGATAGAATGCTAGACTGGCTAAATATTTAGGCGTTTACATTTCTTAAGTCTCATATGGTTGCTGGTAGGGTCCATTTTGGGTTTTAACAAAACGGCGACTGCCGTAAACTCCCAATCCACCCAAGCGGGGGAGGGGGGGAGTCGCTGTCATAAACAAAGTACTTGGACACCCTTCATCCGTTGTTACTTACCCCTGTTAGTCTCTAAGTATTGATAATGATTTTCGTTTAACGTTTTCAATATTTTGATCAAAAAATCTCAAACTAACCGAACAAAAGGCAAATGCCATATATACATGTACAACTTGCCTTAGTATTACTGAGTTTAGTCAAACGACACCATTCATTTTATACACTGCTTTACAAACTTGAATGACTTCATCATAAATTGTTCAAAGTGCATCATTTACAATATTACTGACACAAAAGCTATGGAATCAGAAAAGTGAAGGAGACAGAAGGCCTTTTCGGTGCCGTAGTTTGCGATCATATATGTGTTTTGTTCTGTTCATGATACTGTGACAGATATGGCTTAGAACTTGACGAACAGCCTGCGTGTGCATGATGGATGTGTTTTCTCACTTCTGTTGGCCTTTACATGTCAAAACAACGCCGGACAATATTCACGGAGTTAAGACTGTGATAATTTGTTTTGATTTCGGCTTAAGTCTAGGCTGATTGTATAGAAAATCCTTTATTGAACCCGTTGCCCTTCATACAGGATATAATTTGCGTTCCCACAGAGTTTAAGGCATCAGAAGCGTAGAAAAGTACAAAAACCTTGTCTGATGTTTGTCGTGTATCAGGCAAACAGACTCTTTGATGACTTTGTGACCTGTGGGACAATAAACTGTTAGTCTTTTGTAAAGACTTCCTGTCACATCGTCATTCTTTTTTGCACAACTCCTGCTTTATGGGTAAACAAGAAAATCGACCTTAGAAGTGACATGTATGTTAAAACATCAAAGGATTCGTGCCAAGAAAGTTTCCTATAAGCCGGATCACAAATCAAAGTCTGGCCTTTTTTCACTTTGTAATCGGTGAGATACGAATTAAAATCATTGTAACGCTTTGAACGGCAATCATGACAGTCATACCCAACACCACATAGAATGCCTTGTTTGAGGCCAAACCGTCAATTTGAAAACATTTGACGTTTATGGCATCATAATATGGCTTGGACTTGTTAGTTACAAATATTAAATTCTGTATAATATAAAAATACCACATCATAGATAGTGAAACAGATCAGTTAGGGTTTTATTGTGACTGTCCATGTTAATGCTCGAAAGGCAACAACTGAAACTGTCCCTAGCACTATGACTTAGGCAGAAAAACTTTACTAAAAGAAAAGCAGTGATATTGAGAGCAAATTTTTTACGCCGCTGCTCTAAACAAATAATGATACTTCGTATTTTGAATGTGATTTTCATCCAATTAAATGTCTTCTTTTGGCAGCAGTTGTTTGCTGTATTTTTGGATAAATGTAAAAAAAACATGATGACGAATATTGTTGGAATAAACATGATTAACCCTCCCAGTGGTATTTGTATGTAAGGATGGTTTCGTTTGTGACAGATGTCTAAACTTAGATGATTCGGGTATGTTGTTTTCACCATTTTGGGTCTTTTTTCTTCACCTAGCATGCTCAAATTCTTGTATGGTTTAAATCAGCAGTTGCACATAACCACTTAAATAGTAACAGGAATATTGAATAGTTATGGTACATAATAAAGATTTACGGCTGTGATAGGTTTTATTTAGCAACACAGTCACACAACACTGGGTTACAGGTAATGAACTACTGACTTCTTAAGATTAACTAGTAATGCTTCAGGAATATTGTTTCACGCTATGTTACTTAATGGAAGTTATTTCCCTGAAGAAACATCTGTGCACTATTTGATCGCGGAAGGTCACGTCTCTCCTTTTGAAATTCGTTTTGGTAGTCGTGATCATCATTGATGTATGTAAAACATTATTTCATGTGTATTAAAGCATAATGCATGGCAAAGATTTATAAAGATCAGTTTTGGACGCACATAATGGACGACACTAGGGTCTGTTATATGAACAACTGGCGTCAGCTTCTAAACTTAGCTTGCCACTGTTTACATATGCTGAGTTCAGGGCCTGCTGTCTACCTCTGCCTTAGAATGCTCCAGAATACGCTCAGTTCGGGGCCTGTTTGTTTACAACAAGTGTTCAAGAATTTTCTTATTCTAGAAAACTCCACCAGTCTATATAAGACCTATAAAAGCAGGTCAAAAGGGGAGAAAGGAGAATTATTGAGAGTTTTTGGATGCTTTCGCTGTGTGTTACTTTAGTAGGCATTTTGTGCTGAATTTTGGTGTCTTTATAGCCTCTGGCTTTGTTATATCCTATTTCCACCGAGCACTTGTTCAGTTTGAACTTGTATATATTTGTGCTCTTGTGTACACAGAGCTTATTAGTACACGGAACCGGTCTGTGGAATTTTGTGTATATTTCGTCATACACTCAGTTATACTGTGGATTTTCCCTCTTATGAATATTGCCTCTGTGCATTTTTTAAGCCTTGTGGAGTATATGCGTCCATTTGGACTTGACACCGTTGTACATGTAAGTACTTTAGTATTTGTATACATATTGCTATCCTTTCTTGTTAAACTTAAGTACTTTAGTATTTGTATAAGTCTTGTTATCTGTTCATGTTAAACCTAATAAATTGTTGAAAAATAAAATCTGCTGGTTTTGGTTACTTGTTTGTGCGGCTAAAATGTCGTGTATTTCGAACAAGCCATCTCTTTATAATACAGACAGTTTGGGTCATAACAAGTCTCATAATACTATCCAGCATAAATGGTGTTAAGTTATCCCAAACGAAATAAAACGAACATGCAGCTGCGTACACTCAAGTTTACCTCAGCTGGTACGACTTAACCCACATGGAAACTTTGTCTTAACACTGGATTTCTATTAGTTGTGCGCAGTCTCTTAAAACTGTAAACCTGGTTCCCGTTGGTTAAGTGATATATTGACGAGTACAGGGTAAAACCGAAGTAAATAAATAAGTACCCGTGATTCTGTTTCTTACAAGAGAACAAAAAATGACAGTGCATTTAGTAATTAGACTGGTATCAGAACAACGCCATACCCCCTTAGAGGCTCCATGATCCCACTGGTTTTCCTTACTACCTATGTAGTAAATTTGTCAAGTTCATCCTCAAAAATATATATCCTCAAACTTTCGCAATGCCATGACATACAGCTTGCACTGCTCTTTATAACATATCAAAAAATCCACCCTGCATACCCTTTTAATCTCCAAGGGGTTGGGAGTAAAAATGGGCATAATTTTTTCAGTTCTGTCTAAACAGACAAAATTTCGATATATTTTAATTAGGTCCAGAAATTTAGGGTGTATCAACAAGCTAAAATGCTTATGTGGCAGTATTACCCAATCAATGCTTCTTAACCCTTCATTTAGGAGATAAATCTTGGACCCAATTGCCTGAATTGCGCATGGGTAACCTATAACGCATGTGCCGCTCTGTAGGCTGCCAAACGGCTGGAGCAATTTGACCTGAGGAATGTGAGACGCATGAAGCCTCACCGATTGATGTCCTCGTGCCTCCTATAACCAGTATCCTTCAATAAAATTGTTTCAGGTGACCGTTAGAATCATTTTGTATATAATTTAGATAAAATTAAGACAATGTTTTTTCTGACATCACTTCCTGTCTTATAACCCTGAACCAATAAACATAGTTATGTCCAAGGTTTCTGTATAAAATGTGCTAGTGATGGCAGTGATATAAACTGAACATTGAGCGCTGCGCAGAAGTATGGAAAAACGTGTTTCTCCGGACACGAGAAATTCTAAATAATCAGTTGACAGGTTTGTGAAGTGGTGTTTGACGATGCGCTTTGAACTAGGGCCACATCCGAGCTGAGTACGAACGTATGACCTCAGTAGTTTCAGTGGAAACGCTTTGACATAAGACCTAAGTGGATTGTTAGCTCTCGGAAAATTCAAAGCTTGAGTTCTTCTGAAATTATATAACCGGTCGGCAAAACTGTGAAGGCTTCATACATTTTTTACCTGTGTTAGCAAAAGGCTATCTTGAAAATAACATCCCTTTTTTTCACTTGTGGTTAAAGATCACTAAGAGGCAAGTGGCTATCGTATCTTCCTGGTTAAGCCAGCGTTTGGTTTTACTTTGATATGTTGTTTTCAGATCAAATGCGTAAAACCAGACTCCGGGGGCATCTACTTGACGGATGATTGGTATGACTGTCTTTTTGACTTCTAGACCTGCCAATTGTCTGTACTCGAAAACGTACAAATTCAGTGACAGCTCTGCGATGAAAGATGTCATCCTTCCCAAGTTCAAGTTAAGTTCAAGTCTAAGAGGTTGACTATGATTGGTCTGGGCGCAATTATGGGTTACAGGACAACTGCTCTCAACAAAGCACTCTGTTAAATTTAACAGCCTGTTTTCTGAATGATGATAGAGTGCATTCTCTTGTTAGAATACTAAATATAGCACACAAATTTTATTATTTCAACGCAGAGGTCATATGAGACTAACGCGATATTATTCTGAATATGACACAGTCGTATGTTATAATAACAGAATGCATTCTAGCAGCACTCTGACAAGTGACTTTCTGTTAAAAGCAACACATTTTTGTTTGTTTGTTTTTTTCAGTAGAAAAGTCAACATATTTACACATCCTAACTGACATATTAGATGGTATATCTTTATCTGTTGACTATGTTTTGGGGTTTTGCATACCTGCGACCATACTTCTTATTTATTAGTAGGCTGTATACATATATTAAATTTTTCTTGCAATATTACACTTATTGGGCCTATATCAATGTATAAAGTTTGACTTAATAACTGGTTTTGTTCATATGTATGAGTGGGTTAAATTTTAAATGTTTTAAAAGGAAGCGCTCGCATGGGGCTTATCGCAGTATCCTCTCGTCGTAGCAGCCTCTTACAGCAATACCTACATGCACATCACCTACTTAGATTTCGTGCATGAGCTCCCATTTACCTCATCTATCCGCCTGGAAAAAAAATTATCGGAATTGCGTTGAGGACAAAATCCGAGTATTGGCATAAAAAAGCTTATATTCCAACAGACCTCAGCATAACATTCATAGCATAGCAAAATGCTAGGATAGGATGGGCCTGTTTAGTCTGGTTAGCATATAGTTTGACCACCGTTACAACTGTTACCACCGGTTTAGCGCTGCTTGTGATGAAATAATCCACAATAGGCCAGACACGGCCTTCATTGGTAGTGAGTATTCAACCCATTTGTAACGCCTTGTAAGCAACTGTCTGACAGATTCAAGCTGAATAATGCCCGAGGCTATATCCTTCACACAGTCGAATTCTAGAGCCTAGTGAGCCTGGTGACGTTGGCACTAGATCCCCAGACAGTATCTCCACAGTTTATTTTACAAAATAATGGGAAATGGTTACAAGTAATGGGATACCAACGGGTTTACTTCTCACAACACACCGGTCCCGATAGCACAGTTGGTGGAGCGTCCGCTCCGGGAGCGGTAGATCCGGGGTAAATCCACGGTCGGGTCACACCTAAGACCTTAAAAGAGGAAGTTGTAACTTTCTCGCTTGGCGTTCAGCATGAAGTGGATAGTTGACCCGTGTCTGCCCTCGGTAAGGTGTCTCAGTATAAAAGAGCACTAGGTAAAGGAGCGGTGGAAATCCGTCCTGCAACAAGGAGGCACATTACATGCACTCTAAGGATTCTTTCGTCGTCATATGGCTGAAAAATTGTTACGATGTTAAACCCACAGCACTCACTCACTCTTCTCGCAACAGGTGGCGCTAGTGTGAATTAGGACTTGCACGTCACAAGTCTTTTGTTGCGCACCCGAAACATGTTGCGTGCAGCGGTTTCATCTGTGACGTATTGGTCTACCCACTGTGACGTCGCGCTGTTGACGCTGCAGTGGAATGTCCAACGTCACTTAAATGACATCATTCTTCGGACATCTGCCAGTATCCCCTTATTTCAAACACACATCTATGCATTCGCATCTCTCATATTTCGCCCAATAATCTGTGTCCACTTAAGATTTGTAAGGTTTCAACTTCTCTAAAATGACGTGCATCATGCATTCATCACCTCATTCAGTCAGTTAGAAGGTTATTCCCTACCATGACGAGCTACACACCTAAGTTCGTGACATGCGCATTATTCGATTCAGTTGATTCTGTCTTATAGACACGTTCTCTTTCAGTGTTTGTTGGCGCTATCATTGTAGTATTCCGCTATATCAGGAAACAGAACTAGATGTTTCTAGTGAAACAGTTCTAGAAGGACACACAAAAGTGTCATTCAAGATGGTGGTTGTATTACGTAAGTGGTGTTGACCAGTCAGATATATCTGTTGTTCGCGTGTTCAAGGTCTCCCTGAGTAGACGGAAGGTCTGCGGCCTTAATTGTACGACCTCACGTGAAGGAGGATCTAAATGACGCAGACAAATAATGTATATGTTGCATAATTGGCCAGACACATTTGTTATCCAAGACTGCGTGAATGCCTCACGCGGTCTGCTGATTGTTTTGTTAGATATGTCAGCAGGCGACTACCGCAGGTCAAATCGACCGATGTGTAAAGGTATCAGTACACGTTTTCAAACGTAGATCTAATCTGTGTATCCTAAATACAACTTGTGTATTATGTACACGTTGACGTTATCCATTAGACCGTCTAAACGCAGAGGAGAAAATAGCACCAGATCGCCTCACAGATGTTCTTGAACACGCGATGTCTGTAGCAAGACAACTCACTCTGAAGCTCGGTATGAAAACCGAATTTGTTTCGAAGAAAACGTGTAAAATGTACTTGAATATCCTTCTTAACCGCCCTTACAAATCACGTGTGATTTCTATTATCATCTTCGTGAAGATTACAAAACTTTGATCTCGTTTTGAAGCATACAAGTAAAATCACATGGCCGCTCTCATTTTGATGTTTGTTCATATTGTAGGATTGTAGAATGTGTGGTACATTTAAGTGGCATGACGTTAAGATTACGGCTCCCGTTCCACTGAGCGGACGTACAGTGCAGACAAGAAAGTTGATTTTACCCGTCATGCTTTGTGAGTAATTCTATGCTGTACATGTAAACTGACCGGAGTCGTATGGTCCATTTGCGAGCTATCACACTGTCGTCGCTCATCTAGCTTTACTCTCTATGATGTAGTTTTGTTGTTGTATTTATGTGTTTGGTTGTTGTAGTTTCAATCAGCTTAGCCAAGGTTGGAATTTGTCAAATAGGGTATAGATCCGTGCCGTATGGGCTAAAACATTCAAGCGCTTTTGCGCCGCTTTTCCCCTAGCGCGTTATGATTTGGACATAATGTGCTCAGACTGTCGTGACGGCGAAGGGCCGTTAAGCCATACGCATTAATTTATTCGTGAACTAAAACTGCAAACTTAAGTCTCTGCTCCTACATTTATCTAAGACATACCTACCAGAAAGCATTAATGCCAATTGCTTTAGAGGAGATTGCGCATACTGCTGACCATGGGAAGAAGGGACCCTTTCAACAAAGACAAATTGATTAACAGCCAAGACATCTGCAGTACTTTATCTATTTTAGATATTACGAGAACATCTAGAAAGAAACTGTGACGTAATACAGAAAAAATGATACAAATACACCGTTTGGGCACGTTTTAGGTGGGCCATATTTTTAGTCTCCCTTGCTCTCATTATACATGGGGCCTTTTATGGTGAGAGAAAGCAGTCGACGATGCTCATGTTGCAAAGTTTAACGATCTTGGAGGGCTACTTTGACGCCAACTTAGAAATGACGGTGTGTACGTCATATGTGGAAAAGGTCTGTGGTCTACCCCCCATCCCCCCGCCTCGACGCCTAGATTCCTAATACTTTTAAATAATCAGCCTTGACGTATGAATTCCATTTGACTACATGTAAAACACCAGCTCTATTAAACGGTGCCTCGACCATAAATCATTGCCTACCATTCCTGTGGCGATGTGGCGATGTAGCCATTCCGAACATCGTAATCTGAGTCTAGTGTCAAGTAGTGCAAATAACAGAAACGGTGCCCGGAGGCGTTTATCGGGGATAATTTGATAAAAGTAGGTGGGGGGAAATCACCAATTCCTATTTGTATAATTTCCAACGTCATTTCTTCATACGAGACTGTTGTTTGTTTTCCTTTGATCCTACTAAAGTTTTCATTTTCCTTAGTCACGCGTCTATTCTTGTGAAAGTGAAGCTTCCAGTAGGAAATGGTGTCACTTGACCTCTAAACCGCTCTTCTTGCCAGTAAATTGCGTTCTTTCTTAGCATTATTGATAAATAAGGAGAGAGAAGAAGCGGTAAACACGGATATCTTTGAATGAGACATTGTCCCAAACATCTTTTCGAAGTAAAATCTAAAATCATTGCATATTCTTATCCCCATTAGCCTTTGTTATTGCGTTGAATTACTTCAGGGTCAATAACGTCGTATACAGATGCATTTTTCAGTTCAAACGAAAGTGCTTTTTTTGTTTCTACTTTGTGCTAAGACTGAAAGCTGCCAAGGAAAACTATGGCTAATTTCTAGCTCTACTTGAATGAAAACTTTCTGAAATCCCAAACACATAAACGTTTTGTCGACAAAAAACTGTTCACGTAAAAAAGAAGATTAGCGTTGATTACGTTTGTGGTGCCACGTGGCCATAGTATGACAGAGCTGCAATATCATGTGTTCAACTAAAAGCGCCAAGAGCATTTACTATAAAGAAGAGAGCCAACCGGATAAGCTCCACATACTCGACCTGTGCCTGAGACAACTGTGTTCCGCCATGGACCTCTTTGGAAGATATTATGATCTGAAAGTTAAAGCTACTATTCATTGTAAAGACACGGTATGATAAGACCAGTGGCTGCTTTGCCAACTACTGAATAGTGTCTTTTAGTGATAGATTATTTGGCTCCCACAGTAACGGTAATTTTCATGACACATTAAATGACCACATTTCATTGTCGGACTAAATCCTTTTATCAAAGATTTTTTGTTTGGCACTAAATCATTACTCGTGACCAGTCGTGACTTATAAATTGTCGCATAGAATCATTTGTTTTTGCTGTCGAGAAGACTTATGAATCTATGTTGCGATATTATTATGGATCACTATACTTCGTAAAAGTATCCTTCTCCAGAGTATGCCTAGATTCTGAAAAAAATCTGTTGCGAAAGATATTAAATTACCTTCTCTCCGACAATGTATTCTCCGCAAATTTAAAATTAATAGAAATAAGAAATTTACCAGTATTTACAAAAAGACCCCAAAAAAAATCCCAAAACACGCTGGTATTCGTGAAAAAAATACGTTGGACCATTTCCGTTAATGTCCATGTCAGAATGTTAGGGGAACATTAACTTTCAATTTTGTGCAGCAGAACTTTTTTATAAGACTTTTTACTCCAGCGGCAAATGAGCACGAAGAACTTCACCCTGACCAATTTGCTGCTCTCTTCAAAGACAATAAGTCATACAACCATTTTTTTTTATCTTACAGAGATTTACGCACAGATTTCACTTACACTGATACACCTTATCACCCTTCCGAGGTGGGCCCTAATTATGTAACAGAAGACCAGACACATCATTACCGGCTCTTCGTGAAATCGTGACACTCACTGCTCATGGATGTCTCGGTCTAGAGTCATATTCAACAAAGCTGACTGGTGGTCAAAAAAAACCCTCATTCTTTCCAAAGTATTATTCTAACAACACAAGCATTTCTTCACTCAGTCTATGCGTCGAAACAGACATTCGTATACCAGCAGTCAAGCAATAGGGACGTTCCTGATCACAGGGCCAATTCCCAAAACGACATTCAACACAAACCAAAAAAACAACTGAGAAAGTAAGGTGTATAAAGCACGAAATTAGGACAGAAGCAGTCAACAGTTTTGAATGATGTTGAAAAGACGCAAGGTATGTTACTCGTTCAAGGTGAACGAGTGGAATCAGTATTCAAATCACATGTTATGCTAGAATATCAGTGGTAATAAAAAACAATATCTCAGCTGCGTTTTTATTGCACCTTTTCATATACCCAACGTGGCGATCTAATTCAACGCGATGAATACAATGCCCCTAGCCCCAGGTTAAGCGGAGTTAGAAACAATCATGAAGCAGAGCGCCACAGATTCTGGATGCTCTATCCATATTTACTTACAAGAGAATTTAACTCTTTGTAAACCTTAAAAAGCTTAGAGTGAAGGGGTTTGATGAAACAACCTTGGAACACTAGTTCTAGCAATAATAACAAGTTGATTGATTGAAATCGTCACATGACACATTTTTTGTCAAATAAGAGAGTGGAAAAATCTTATGTTAGAATGGTTTTTTGTTGGTTAGTCTGCCAAACTACACACCACAGGCCTCACCTTCAAATACGATTCAAAATAGCTCAAATCGTGCATACATGTTTGTCATAAGAACAAACACGTTGCTTACGAACTGTGATGTACACTTGCCATTAGCTAGAAAGTGAATTACGTTTACAACAAGAACTAAAACTTCGGGATTTGTAATAACATTCAGTTGAATAATTATTTATTGAATTTTTAATTAACACAGAAACACTGATGATTTTATATGCACATATATCTTTGATACATGTACATATGTATCTCAGATACATGTATCTCAGATACAATGTCAATCCAATTCATGATTCATAACACGTCTAAAGTTTCCTTTTATGTTATATTTGGACCCAAAATCTGAAATGGTGGAAAATAAATCGTATCACGTCGTCATTTCATGCCGTTGAGATGACTATTATCCAATCGTTTGGTGCTTATAGAAGTAAAATATCTGCCTGTGTAATTATTTACCGTTTTAATTGATTACTCAGAGGACGTGCATTTGTGTGGAGAAGACTTTCCACTTTTATGAAATACATTGAAACCCACGGCAAATATGTTACAGAGAAAAGGAGTCACAAAGCGTATGTGGGACTCACACTGCATGATTAATCATACACTTGTCGGACTCGGAAAAAGAGAACAAATTGCCATCTCATATAATGTACAATATTACTTTTGTGCATCTCAAGCAGCCTAAGATCCCCATCCCAGATTACATGTATATAAGCACTCTGCGTGATTTTGTCACATCAGACTCTTACATCAGAAAAAGTCCTATTTCATTACCTAATAGAATATATCTTACGATTTTTTGAAGAGGATTTAAAGAGAGAAAGAGGAAAGTGCTCTGCTGAACGTTGCGTAACTTTGGCCTCGACGGAAACACAATTGGGAGTTCCAGGATCTAAAATAAAGTGCACTTATTTTAATGAAATATGTTAGGGTCTATATCAAGTGAAAAACATCACAGCAATGACATCAGTCCAGAGAACAAGTTCTGTTAACGAGATGGTTTAAAGCTCAGTCAGCGGTGTATTACGTGAGATTACGCAGAATTATTTAGACTTCCCTCACATGAGCGATATCAAGCGTATTCTCACTAATTTGCAAAACTCTTCGATCTTAGATGAGTATGACCTTCGAATTTTCAAGCAAAGCTTTGTTTTGTCTTGTTCCTGATTGCTTTACGCCAAGGTCCAATTTCCCAAGCCCATCTGTGATTTAAAGAGAAAAAACATGCTGGCGAACATGGCGTCGCCGTTAAAGGTTTATTGCCACGTGGAATAATAAATTTGCTAAATGGATATAACAGTTCGATATATGTTACCGATCGTTGTCAAGAGAACGATGATAAACACAAAACACGAGACTTGAATGCAGAGGGATACAAACGCTCTTTTAATCAATATCTGATCATCAGCACAAAAAACAGCGTACATCGCGATGATTAAATGCTTTGTACATATGTCCTGTTCTCGTTTGTCCTATTCTTCTCCAATTTGCACCTGCGCTTCACGACAAAGAAGGGTCATTTTCAGCTTATTTCAAGAAAATTAACTTTTATCTTACTGAGTGGAGGTTAGCTGTCAGGTGCACAAAGACCTTATCTCATCTTTTGTTTGCAGAGTGGAGGTGGCCAAGAAAGACACGGATATGGGATAAATGAGGACTTATCTTTCCTAGTGCACATATTCAATCGGGCTTACGTGATCCTCAAACCATCAGGCACCTACCGTTGAGCTTGACTCGGAAGCGTTTATCAGCGAGAAACCCTTCAGGTACTGACTTACCTGCCGCGTCTTACGTTTCTGATAATGACAGTGAGTGGTACCCGCCAAGCAGGCGACCTCTCATCCGCTGCCGCATTTCCAAAACACAGTCATTACACAGAATTTCCCATATTTCGTCAGGCGTTAAGAGGATGACTGCGTCCGGTAAAGACATCTTTAAAATCAGTTACACGCACCACCTTTCTAACATAACACTGTTGTGCACGTAAAGACAAATTGTAGGTTAACTAGGTATATGAGTAAAATGACAACAGTTATTATTGAGTTCCGCTGAAATAGAACTGCATGTTTCTGACAGTCCGCACCCTTCTGAAATGTCCTGATCATGTTTAATACTACAACATCTGAAGATTATAGGACGTACCTTTGTACATGAGAACTGCGTTCAAATCTGAATGTGTATAATGCATTGCTTAATACTTCAATAATTGACTCTTATTTTACTTGAATGTGTATCAACGGCGTGGTCAAGACCTTGTTTGACTTATACGATGAGAGTTATATGTATGGGTGTGCGCAAGAACCAGGGTCCCCGAGGTAATCCTTAAACACACAGGTTTGGAGAGCTACTTATTTCCCCTCTTGGGATGTACAGTGTATACATACAGACGGGCACACCATATTTGTGGAGGACAAGTGGTCTTCACTGAAAGTTAGGCTGGGTAAACAATCACATGGGTGTTGTTGACCACTTATTGTCACCAATACCCTACTAATAGTGAAATCGGGGGGATGTACAAATGATACATACGTGTAGATGCGGGTGGTTTTTAGTAGAAACAAGAATACGTATAATAACTTCTAGCCACGTGTTCGGCTGGACGACGGACGGCAAACAAATCGCCAGTAACATAAAGTCTGTCAAATGGAAAGAAAATTCATCTCTACGTACATTCCGCTTCGACTCGATTGGGAAACAGCTTAGGGTTTGTAAATAAGCGGATACTTCAACCAAAGGATATATAACAGGAGGGCCAAATTCTATCCGTTCTGGAAAATGTGGTGTTTAAAAGAACAGAACCACTACATACCGTACAATTGTTCCTTCACCATGATTAGAATTTCCAAACACTGTGTAACGAAAGACACTGCAGCCGCAGAGCCGATATTTGCATAGTATATGGACTGTGGCGAGTTAGTCAAAGACAGCTGAGAAGTAGCGAAAATACTTTTTTTCTGATACGACACCGTAGTGTTTCTGTTTCAGTGTTAAGTACAGCTGGAGAGAACCAAAGGGCTCTCATGGTGCAAAATAGCTCCACATAGAGAAAAGACCGGTAGATTCTTTAGAGTGCTCGCTGTTGTGCAACTGTCGTGTAATCCTCTGTGCATAGTATTTCCCTAACCCGCTCTTGTTGATGTGGTCAATTTGTTACACTGACCTTCAATTTCTTCACTTCAGATTCAATGTCGGTTGTTGACTAGTTGTGCTAAATGAAGCAAGTTGCGTAAAATCGATAAAAGATCGATTTAACTCCCGGCAGACTCTCGGCCTGGAAGGATTCCAACCTCAACAAATTGTCGAGACATAGGCGCCACCATAGTGGATAGGCTTTCCTGTCTCTAACTTTAATTCTTTTGTTTGGGACATGCTCTGATCTATTTAGCATGTACAGCGATACCACATTAACAGTTTTTGTTTTTGCAGTGCTATAAGAAATGGTATGTCATTTAATGCGTGTGACCTTTGGTTTTATGTGACTTTTGTTTTTATAGACCTAAACCGCAGTAGATATCGTGTGATCGAGCTGCTCACAAACGCACGAAATTACATGAATTATATATGTCACCGTAAGCCTGGCGTAACATGTGGGAGGCCTTTAAGGTGCTTTCACCAGTCACGAATTCCTGGAAATGTAGAATGCCGATTATGTAGTTGCATTTAAGTCCTCGTCCGTTTCTGATGTTGGGTTTAGAGCTTATGTTACATGACCCTATAGAGATATGTGATCATGGTTACATAGCATTGCGTCTCCCTTTAATCAACATTACAATAGGTGATGTAGAGGTCTTAGAATGCACTTGAGGCCTCCGTGGCTCAGTCGGTTAGCGCGCTAGCGCAGCGTAATGACCCAGGAGCCTCTCACCAATGCGGTCGCTGTGAGTTCAAGTCCAGCTCATGCTGGCTTCCTCTCCGGCCGTAAGTGGGAAGGTCTGCCAGCAACCTGCGGAGGGTCGTGGGTTTCCCCCGGGCTGTGCCCGGTTTCCACCCACCATAATGCTGGCCGCCGTCGTATAAGTGAAATATTCTTGAGTACGGCGTAAAACACCAATCAAATAAATAAATAAATAAATAGAATGCAATTTTTGTATTTCTATTAGATAAAAAAGAAAAAATCCCAAGCCGTTTCTATATTTTCCCATAGCTTCCTTTATACTATTCCACAGGAGTGAGTGAGTGAGTGAGTGAGTGCTTGGGGTTTGACGTCGTACTCAACAATTTTCAGTCATATGACTAGGGTGCATGTACGTGTAATGTGCCTCCTTGTTGCAGGACGGATTTCCACTGCTCTTTTTATTTAGTGCTTCTTCACTGAGACGACTTACCGAAGGCAAGTAAGCCGCCCCGCCAGAGCCATTATACTGATATGGGTCAACCAGTCGTTGCACTATCCTCTTCATGCTGAACGTCAAGCGAGGAAGTTACAACTTCCTCTTTTAAGATCTTAGCTGTGACTTGATCAAGGATGGATCCTGGATCTACCGGTCCCGAAGCGGACGCTCTACCAACTGTGCTATCCGGTCCGGTCTATTCCACAGGCAATAACAGTTTATTGGTCTGTCGCTATAGCCAAGCTTTAGTAATAGATAAGTTCAGCACTTGTCTCAAAAAGTCAGATTTATATTTAACTTTGTAGCACTATAGTTCAAATGGCCTTGCAGTGTTATTTTCAACTACCAAAACTTACAACCCACACAGACTTTGCTTGTTTTAAGAAACCGAACTTTAGACAATTGTAATACGTGGCAGTTCTGGGTGCGTGTCTAGCCCTGAGTGGTCATAGTGTTCCTATGTAGGCATTCGCGTGTACAACCAGATCAGGTTACTTGTAGATCTGTTATTCAGCCTGACAGATGGAGAAGGAAGAATATAACGATTTGACCCGCAATGTCGTAACTGTCAGTGTAAACAACCGTTTTTTCTCTAGCATGGTACATGTGTACGTGTATCAAATGAGCTTATAATATGTACAAGTATGTGTTATAGACGCCAGATAGTCTTGACAAGAACATAAAATACAGGGCTACATACATGTTTCTTTCCGTATCGTGTCTTCAGAGTCTCGTCTTTGGCGCCTTGACTCCTAATCTCTCATTCTCGAACACATAAAACATTGCTATCTGATATTTGTGAGGCACAGGCTGCTTTATGTAGGTCCAAAATATTGCACAAAATATAAACTGTGGCAGGTTGGATGCTGCTTCTTTGTAAAACCACCGTGAAAGAAAGCGATAGGAAATAGGGGAAACGGGAATGAGATGGCTACCGCTCTCCCCCAAAACTTTCAGAATTTCTAGAATGTGACCGTACTCCTTGAGTAGACCACTGCACCTCCACTAAATCGATACCTACATGTATACCCCCTCCTCCAACCTATCCCTACACACAAGCATGGTACCGCTGTTCCATGGAACGCGTTGTACATGACTGAAAGCTGTTAATAGTGATGTCGTAAAAATGTGCATATATAAACTCAATCAAAGCTCATTATGCGCTGGTAAATAGATCTATAACTCATGCCTTTGTTGCAGATATGCACCCCTATTTTATTTTCAAAACCTTATTCATTTATTAGTGTACGATGCGATGGAAACCAAGAGTGTCCGGAATAAAACGCCGACCCTTGGCAAGTTTCTGACGAAATCTCCAATGAATGTAACGTAAGACTATAAACATATTTCATATGTCAACCGCCTAATGCAACCAAGGCCCTGAAAACAATGGAACACTAACCGTGTCTTCGCCAGGAAATCACATTATTCACCTGGGCACGACATTAATGGCAAACCGCTGAGTATAACAGTTCAACGTGCATGTAAATGCAGGTGAATCCATCTGAACGCTTAGAATTATTTAATTCATTGGTGTTTAAGGCCGTTGTCAAGGATTTTTCACTCACATGAGACAGCGGTTAAACTTATGAGTTGAGGAGACCAGGGTAATCTATCGACCTTTGCCACGTCTCTGACAAACCTCTTGACTTACATGTAAATCCTGAGTGGAAACATCGCGAACTGGATTCGAACATGGATCTCACCGGTCAAGAGCCTGGTTTAGTCGCACCAAGCCAGATCTTTAACCATCTGAACGTGCGGAATGGTTCTGTAAAATATATGTGTGTAGGTTCTCCATATCAAACAATATGGTTAATTCCTCGCGTATGTATGTATGCATGCCTGGGACTTTACGTCATACGTAACAAATTTTCAGTCATATTTCGACAAGGAGTCATAGCCTGTGTGTATACTTATTGTGTCATCTTGTTGTAGGGCCGGGGCCTCCGTGGCTCAGTTGGTTAGCGCGCTAGTGGAGCGTTATGACCCCAGAGTCTCTCACCAATGCGGTCGCTGTGAGTTCAAGTCCAGCTCATGCTGGCTTCCTTTCCGACCGTAAGTGGGAAGGTCTGGCAGCAACCTGCGGATGGTCGTGGGTTTACCCCCGGGCTGAACCCGTTTTCCACCTACCTTAATGCTGGCCGCCGTCGTATAAGTGAGATATTCTTGAGTACGGCGTAAAACACCAATCAAATAAATAAATAAATGTTGTAGGGCCAGTCCTTTGCCAAGGGGACATCAGACATGACAACTCACCCAGTCACATTATACTGACACCTGACCAATCGGTCCTGTTTCCTTGCCCTATGCTGTCAGTACTGAGCGCCAAAAGGCTACCATTTTCAAAGCATTTGTATGACCAGACCCAGGTTTGATCCCAGATCCCCTGACATCGAGAAGAAAGTCTTTACCATTACACCACGGGAGCGGTTCGTTTTATTTATTTATTTATTTGATTTGTGTTTTACACCGTACTTAAGAATGTTTCACCTATACGACGGTAGGCAGCATTATGTGGTGGGAGAAAACCGGGCAGAGCCCGGGAGAAATCCAGACCTTCAGCATGAGCTGGACCCACGGCGATAGCATTGGTCTGAGGCTCCTGGGCCATTGCGCCACGCTGGCACGTTAATCATCTCGGCCACGGAGGCTCTGGAGCTGTTCGAATTTCTCGCGGTGCACAAACTAGAACCAATGAACAAAATATAAAAGATAACAACATAGGCAGTAAAACCGGACAAAGAGTAAACCCACAGCAACGACGAGAGTAACAAATGGCAAACCGCCAGACGTACCTGGTGATATCCGGCCTCACGTCGCTTAAAGGGTAAATTGACTGGGCCTGCAGGTCGTGTCCAGTGTTTTTCCTATGTGCGTGCTTGCTGAGCTTCAAAATCCGTTTTATCTCTGTTTCATTTTATCTCCATCCATTAAAATCAGAGTAAACTTGCCTTTATGAGTTGCGCAAGAATTCGCTGCCCAATCATGTATGTCCCATGAGAAGACTAATAGTCATAGTCCTCTTTATATCCAATATAAAGTCATTATATATGTGCTTTTGATTGATTCTCTGGTGCTTAATGCTGCTTGATTGGACATTGTGTTTGTCAAGTGTTATGTAACACGCCATACAGAAAGGGGTATCGGCAATGTTTATGGTGTGGTGGACTCTGTGCATTGGGTCTGCAACCGGCAGCCCGAACGACGAGTTGTTTCTGCGGGGACACTATCAGAGTTATCCCCCATTGTAGCGCTTTCTCAGGTCTATATATATATATATATAAAACATTTCAACGTAATATTTCTCAATTCAAAATAACGTTATGATTTTAAAGTATTTCCTTGGTATCATTGATAAATCGAAAATAATGTGCCGGTATATCAATACCATTTACTTTACCATCACTTTAGATTTATTAAATTATTTCCAAGTAGATTATAGCCTTAATCTTATTCACAAACTGATAAAGAGATAAAGAAAACGAGGGAGATTTATTAATCTAAATCATACAAAATCATAAGTGAAATAGCCGTCATATGAGGGCTTCCATTCTTACCATAACTTGACAGACATTTACACCAACATGCTCGATTAGAGCGTCCACTTCGGGAGCGGTAGATCCAGGATCAATCCTAGGTCGAGTCACACCTTAGACTTTAAAAGAGGAAGTTGTGGCTTCCTCGCTTGGCGTTCAGCATGAAGAGGATGGTGCAACGACTGGTTACCCGTATCAGTATAATGGCTCGGGTGGGGCGGCTTACTTGCCTTCGGTAAGTCGTCTCAGTGAAGCAGCACTAGATAAAAGAGCCGTGGAAATCCGTCCTGCAACAAGGAGATACATTACATACACCCTAAGGATTCCTTCGTCGTCATATGACTGAAAAATTGTTGAGCACGACGTTAAACCCCAATCACTCACTCACTCACTCGATTTCTTTGTTTGGTGCTAAAAAGTTTTTTCAATCATATTAGGTTTCGTTTACATCAGAAAGATGCAGGAGATTTATGTATCTTGCACGACAATCACGCCAATTCTGTACAATGAAGCACATTCTCCATTATTAACCAACATTCTAATGAAAGTTTACCTGAAATTTAAATTTCCCAGCATTTCATGAAGAACATGCTATTTCGAACGCAGCTTTAGGTCAGAAGGTTTTCCACGCAATAGCTGGAGGTCGTTGGTTTACACTAGCCAATCCCGATTTCCTCCATGCATAGATGTAATTTCTGTCAATAAGTGATATAGTCTTGAGCAAGGCTCTGAACACCAATCAAAGAAATAAATTAATGAAAAGCAAGCGAAGATGGGTTAAGACTTTGGCAATCTCGATTCTCGCATGGCTTGGTGATCAGCATAAAGGAAAGGACAAATCTTATCGGTAAATCAGAAAACTGCGCCAGTTTACATAATGACATCACGGTTACAGTTGTATGATGACGTTACAGTACTGGGTCCCGTTAGAAAAGAAGAGCCAACAAGGTACTCGCCTATAAGTACGTGCTTATTAAATCATGCCAAAAAGCCTGGCACGATAATCAGGTATTGAGTGAGGGTAGGGGTGGAAAAGTAAAGAGTACTAAGCAGCAGGGACAAGTGACATGCTGGGTGACAAAAAAGGGTGAAGTTAAACGTGGAAGTTGGTTAGACTAACTTGGACTTCTTCAAGCAAAGATGTTTGTAGAATATGTATGTATCTATGTTTAATATGATTTTACGTCGCATTGAAGAATGTCACGTGGATTCATTAGCTACGTGTATGTATACAGTGTCTTCTTGTGACAGGGCAAGTCCATGCCGCCGAAGTGATGCCGCCACTGAAGTGTCATGCCGAAGATATGATATCCCACCCAATCACATAATACCTCCACCGGACCAACCAGTTCGTGTTTCTTGTTCAATCCTGTCAGTGCTGACTGCCAAGAGAGGCAGCAACAAGTACAATATCTGAAGTCTTTGGTATGACCCTACCCTTTTTGTTATCCAGGGTTTCCCGACATCCAGGCATACGCTCTGAGGCCACCGAAGCGGCCCTGTTTGTGGAAGAGTTCGAAATTATATTTCGTACAGCTGTGGTTGAATTATGACATCATGTGATAATGCAACGCAACACCCGGTTTCATTACATATGTCTTCCAGCCTTAACATTTAACCCTCATTGTTCACCCAATGACTAGAGTATTAACACAGAAGCACTGACGTCATTATACTACAAGGATTATTATTGCTGCTGCCGAAGGGCTTAGGACACCAGCGCGGCCCAATAACCCAGGAGCCTCTCACCAATGCGGTCGCTTTGAGTTCAAGTCCAGCTCATGCTGGCTTTCTCTCCGGCTGTACGTGGGAAAGTCTTCCAGTAACCTGCGCATGGTCGTGAGTTTCCCCCGGGCTCTGTCCTTTTTCCTCCCGCCATAGTGCTGGCCGGCGTCGTATAAATGAAACATTCTTGAGTACGGCGCACAACCAATCAAATAAATAAATAAATATTACTGCTGGTATGAATCCTCCTTGGCTGAGGTGGTTGGCGTGCACAATGACCAGGGAGCTTCTCACCTATGCAATCGTTTTGATTTCAAGTCCAGCTCATGCTGGCTTCTCTCTGGCCATTCGTGGGAAGTTCTACCAGCAACTCGCAGATGGTCGTGGGTTACCCCGGGCTTTCCCACCATATTGTCGTATAAGTGGAATATTCGTGAACACTACGTAAAACACCAATCAAATAAATAGTATTGCTACTGCAATAAATGTGACGTTATAAATGAAATATCTGAAATAGGCAAGTTAATCACACTTGACTTCCAATTAAGCAAGAAACCTACTGAAATTTAGCACGGTTAGCCACGGCATTGGTCTTTGAACATGAACTGATTCCGTCTAAGTTATGTATTTGAAGGGTACTTCTAGATGCATGTATAGAGAAAAACACATACAGGTTGAAAGCTTGTAGACATTTGTCTTAGTACCTGTCTACTTACAAATGTAATTTCTTAAATGATACACGAGTCAGAGCAGTAGTGCATATATTCATGTATGTGATGCACGCATTCTGGTCGTCTAAGCTGTGTCCGTGTCCAATTTCCATCCACTGTGAGAGTTCACTCCCCTCCATCACCAACAGTATTACGGTGTTGTGATGGTTAGTATATGTTTTGAAATTCCAAAGGCGGTGCTGTCCCTTACATACACCCATCCCCTTCCTGCCTAGTTAAGCTCAGCCCTCAACCACCACCTGCACTTTGGGTATGGTTTCGTCGCACTTGCGTCATCTTACCCAGTCATCCTCACTGGAATTTAGACAAACTGTGTCTAATTGTGCCATTGTAAAGCTTTCGTAAACACATACTTCAAAGAGGCTTCTTTTGGAAATTGATATCTAAATGATATTATTTTCCCTCTTTGTAATGACATATAGATATATAGGCAGAGGCATGGTGGGAGTGAGAGGGTTGAAGTTGTTATGTTATGAGTAAACACTCCAATTTTGCAAGTTATAAATCTGTATCATAAAATTCAAAAATATTGCAAATGTCTGTTGAATCCATGGCCGGTTACCTCTCATTTACGAACAAAATTGTTGATCGAGTTACATATAAAGCATTAGTTTGATTTCTTAGGCCACGTCATAAGGAATTGTAACTTATGCCTTGTCGGCGAGTTTCATTCTTGGAGGAAGTCGGAGTACTTGGAGCGTACCACTGTCTAGGTTCTTGACAAGTCACTGGCGAACTTTCTCGGAGTTACATATGCACCTGGAGAGTAATTGGTCTATGCTAAAATTCAGGTTTGACCATATACAAGGGTTTACCGTCGACCACCTCTTAAAATCATTATAAAAAAATGCGTCTAAGATAAAATGAATGCACAGGTCATGCGTAGACGGGACAGGAAATAACACGACTAAATTCACCGCTGTACTGTACGGTGATACATACAAGGTTAAGAATTAATACACCACCCAAATGGTTTCTAATGATTCATTACTCACGATTCAGACATATTACGGTAACGGTGATATGAAGTGTCTGTGACGAATTTCGCCACCTAAAGCCGTCTGAAGTAATTGAGATCATTCAGCAGAGCATCCGCTTTGCCCGTGTGGACATTTGAATATGACAAATGCGTCAATACATCTTCCTAAGTTCCCCGTAGATGCGCATAATTTTACCCAGTCAGACGTTACAGTACTGCCATGCCTAAAATCTCAACAGCTTCTCTTCCCTGGAGAGCTCAGTCGTGTAAGCATTAAGTTATAGAGAACAAGAAAGAAAATGGACAAAGTCTGTTCCTGAATTTCCTGTTTGAGTTATTGACCTTTCTATGAATTCAATCAGATTATACGAATGAATGAACGTTTCGCAAGATTGCCATACGGGAAACAAAATGCGGTAGTATTTCAAGTTCGATAATCGCATCAGACTAAAACTGGTCAGTCTGCTGCTCTCTCCCTAGGCATTTGTTGTATAAAAGTAATACCTAATCAACTGACCGCCAAATTCATAAGAATGAATAATAGATTTTACCAGTTTACCATTTCCCGGATGCCCATTTTATGCACAGGCTCTGGTTTAGCGTAACCCAATCACAGAAAGTAAATCAAACCTGAACACAGTAGCCTACATGATGTGATTTTTGTCAGGCTTCAACCATCAAAATCGATAATAACTCTAAGACGTGGTTCCCCTTTTTACCCCTTTTTACATTTTTTTTTCGCTTTGATTCATATTTGGACTGATTTTTATTAAATGTTCCATCCACAAAAACCTGTGTTTGCTTAGCTGTGTCTTTTTCGTTCTCCCCTCCGGATATACATTAGGCTGATCTCATCAAACGCAGAAGTCATTATTGCCAAAAGATGGAAAAAGAATTCAAGAGGATTGTGTAAAAGATAAACATAGTGTGATGAAAAATTGATAATGCCTTATCTGGTCGTTGCTACAAATGGCAAGTGTCGCCTAAGGTGTTAAATGAACGATGTCGTTTATTGTTATCGGTTGCGGATCACTTTTTGTTTCTGTTAAATAAAAGATACTTATGACCATTACAGCGGTAAAGTAATAAAACAAATCTAGTTGACATTTTTCTCGGCTCAGGATAAAATGACTGAATTTCATGTACAGAGGCCAAGTGCGTTAATGTCACCATTTAATTTTAATCCATGAGTATATATTGAAAGAATATAGATAACTGTTGAGATGACGCACGCGCATAGCTGTGACTGTTGAAGTTTTACCTCCCTCATGCAGCTTGAGAGACGGTGTAGCCACAAGTATAGGATCCCATTCCTTCTGCCCACAGTTGATTGACATGTGCCAGGAGTTAAGGAAAGTGAGAAAGAGATAAAAGTATATCGTATCGATTATCACGTCAGTCTGAATAAAGATGATTCTCAGTGAGCCTCTCGGCTGATGTGCTTGTTTTATAGCACTCAGCTGAACTCAAGTCAACAAAGAAAACATTTTGTTCACTAATAGATAATACCAAAGCGCTCCCCATGCCATCAACCAGAAGAATCTGCAACATAATCTCGATTTGATGTTGGACAGACATAAAATATACAGGCCCAAATCGATTGCTCCAAATGCCTTAGGTGGATGTAAAACATATCAAGATTCAAGCTGAATAGCCAAAATTCAGAGAAAAGGCCCACAACCTGACCCATGGTTACAGATTATGCGGAATACACGTGCTATGTTTGTGCACTGAAAAGGTAACGGTTCCAGTGGTTTATTTCAAGGCTGTTATTGCATTCCAGTAGTGAGGGATTGTACATTCCCTGCGCATTTGTCTATGGGGATTATTCATTTAACTCGATGTTTGCTTACACTCAGAATAATAAGTTTAAGAATAAAATTTTTATTTAAGAGTGTTTAATTATTTTCAAACTGCAGTAACTGTATTTTCTGATTTCAAGTGCACTATGGCATATATTCATTTACACGCGTTGCCATTAGCAGGGCCAGCCTACTGAGTAAGTCAACTCTCTCAGCCTCTAGCATTAGTTTCTGAACCATCCAATTCTCCATATATCTTTCATGCTTTTTGTATGCAAAACCCGACAGGACAAAGGTTATATATGTTTTACTGAAATTATGTTGCATTTCATGACGTGACAGTGTGAAGTCACATACAAATATAACAGATTGCCCAACACTTAAGTTACAGCGCATTTGCTGGTTCGTTGAAGCTTTATATAGGTGTCCTTGTCTCAGTCAATCTGTTACTTGGTAACAAATACACAGTGAAGTAAAAATGTAAGTACCGTGCTTTATTAATTACACATGCCAAAAGTTCATATGGGAATTAAACGCTTATTGTTAGAAGCAGTTTCAGGGCCCACTTGTACGAAGCCCACTTATACGAAGCCCACTTGTGCAAAGCCCACTTGACGTTAGGAGCACGTAACGGCCATGGTGATGTAATGCCTACATTGCTGGTTGTCATGGTAGTTACGTGCTCGTAACGTTAAGAAGGCTTCGTACATCCCAACAGCTCTTGAGCCCAAGAATTACACTAATGAAGTCTCAAACGAACGCGTATTGCCTGTATCACAATGTATATTGGATTTTATCTAATGATCTAGTCGTTTTGCAAAGGAAGGTTAAACTGTCAAGCCCAAAAATGGCTTTGTGGATATGACCCCAGGTTTCAGTTGGAACACGGGTGCCCCAGATTTAGCCAATACCCATTTAACAGACGCAAGGTAAGGCAAATATCCTTTGGTGTGTGGCCATCAGGAAGAGAGGACAGAGAGACAATAGTGTCTGCTGCAGGACATGAAGATACAATATTGGAAATAAAGGAGGTCCAGTAGCACACAAAATATTCAGATATTAATGCTTCAGGGGAATACAGGCGAAAGCAATCATTTGCCACTCCGAGGCAATCTATGGCTGTGATCACATAAAGTATGGAGGCAATAGCGACTAGGCCCGATTCTCGACATACCAGTAGCTCACTGCACTCCTCCAAGATATGGTCACACAAATGTCCATTATTTATCTCTGATATCAAGAAGTTAAACGCGCTAAAGGGCAGTCTTCCAAGTGTATACATTCCCGTTTATGAAAAATTGAAAGGGAAATGCATGTTCCTTTCAAATATGAGCCTATATGATTTTGCTGGACTAAAACATCTAGTTATCTGTTTATTTGATTTGTGTTTTACGCCGTCCCCAGGAATATTTCACTTATACGACGGCGGTCAGCATTATGGTGGGAGGAAAAAGGGCAGAGCGAAGGGAAAACCCACGACCATCCGGTCTTCGCACGTACGTTCGAGCTGGACTCAAAAATTAACACGTATGTATTACTATCCACAGACCAAAAGGTCTAAAAGGATAATCAGTTTCTAAGATACTGAGTGTGAAGAACGCAGTGTAGTATTTTGTTCTAGACAAACATGCGGGGTTGATATCCTCCAACTGTACTAATGTTACTTTACATATGTACACGGTACATGCATTTGTAACGGGAAATACCTGAAACGAAGGCAATTATTAATGGACGTCATTTCAGTAGTGTATGTATAGGATATGTAGCCGTATATCACACCAATAATCCATGTGGTACAGCAAACGCAGAAGGATATTCGTCCGAATGGCACATTCATGTAGATATAGTGTCGTGGATAGTGCAGTAAATGAGACAGTTCCTCATAAGCATTGAGACGTTAGGTACAATGGTTTCCAATAAACGTAACTGAAGATCATGAAACTAATGGCGTGAAACAACTGCAGGATATGTATTCACCTAGGAACACCAAAAGGTATCTCATTTTTTTTTTCGTGCATTCCACGGCGGGCACATTTGTATGTGGCGGAAACTACTTTCGTTTGACTAGTAACTGTCGAAGTTTCTTACTCGTTGGACACAGATTTTTATCCTCAAGGAGGGATTGAGCTGTGTCCCATAGTGATGGAAGACAAATCATGTCCAACTAACTTGGTGCTAGATGACACGACCTTCAACCACCGCTCATTACTACCGAGAACAGCTGAGGCAGAATTTTGGTTCCAGGGCTGAGACTGAACCGAAAACTCCCTTGTCCTGCGACTGAAAGATAACCCTCTTTACAATCCCCTCCTCCTTTCACCCCACCCACTCACCCAGAAGTCAGGTCATACCAAAGACTTTAAAAATTGAACATTTCGCTATTCTCAACACTGAAAGGTTAGAACAAGACTGGTTGGCCTGGTGCCATATCTAATGTCTTCGGCATGATGTTTCAGCGACGGGAGGACTCGTCCTGCCACAAGGCACAGTAAATGTACACACCAAATGTTTCATCGTCGTCATATACCAGAGGAATTGCTAACTTCCTTCACGTCTTCGGCATGATGATTCAGTTGCGGCCGGACTCGCCCTGCCACAATACAACGTAAATGTACACACATCACATGATATAAAACATGGCAGCAGGGTAACTCAGTTAAAATGCCACGAACAACAGCCCTCTGTCAGCTATTTAGAGCTTTGGCTTTTTCCGGTCAGTTGTTTTACAAATGCATTGTTTGATAACCTTTCATCTTTCCTTCGCTTAACTAAATTCATCACTTTTGCATATAAACATGAACATAACCAAAAACATTGATACAGTTATTTGGTTTTTTATTATTATATTATTTATTATGAAGAGGACTCGAAGGCGGAATTTTGTGACAAAATAAAATATTCATGTATTCACAGTCAATGACATGAGCCTCCATTAAAACTCAACACCACTCATGGGTACCAGATATGGGTAAGTCGTTTTTAAAGTAGAATGCAGAAGATTCAATAAAATGTTTGGAATAGAGAAAGTATGTGTCAACATATCACATATAACGGTAGCAGGGATTCAGGCAAGTTTCAATGTTTGGGTGTACTGCTCTTGAAAACGGATAAAGGGGTTTTGCCTGGCAATGTTCTGCGAGCAGTCTTGTGGCAATGCCCCCAGCCTTGTCTGTGACGGATTAGGGACATAAAGCTACAACAACGACCCAGCTGATCAGTTGGCGGAAACAACAGTGTATCACAGTGGTGTGTTGTCGTGATGGCATTCTTCTGCCAACAACTGTTGACGAGAATTATCACTGGTGATAGGCGAGAGGCAGACTTCCCCTGAACTATGGCCGTTTTTGTTTATGGACAATTCATTTCTGCCTAGCAATCTTCCGTTTGGGTCCGACGTTTTTTTACAACCGAGTACACAGCCATTTTGGTCGTCAGGAGAAGCCTTGGAGACACCGCTTAGTAGCCGCTCCTGTAAACAACTATCACTCTTTCCCGGTACTTGGAGACGATTAGAACCGTACACTGGTTTTGTCTGTGACTTGTCAGCGCTTAGGAACCTGACAGTCCGAAGACCGTTGTTCACTGTTTGTTCAGTGTGGCTGTTTCCAAAAGAAAACCGTCTTGGGTTCTTCTGTCCAATACAACAACACAGTGTTTCTCTGAATGCCTGTCTGTATCTCTTTGACATGAGATTGTAGAGAATGGGATTAACCGTAGAGCTCACGTACAGAAGAAGACCTGCAAATACAAGAACTCAAAATGAAACTCTTTGTCAAAATAATACAAGTAATTGTTGGAAATAAAGAAACAAGAAAGCCACATGAAACCGGGAAATATAGTGCGTAGTAAGGGTTTAAAAAAGTGCATAGCACCCGGTAGTTCCACTTTATTTAACATAATACATGGGAAGCCGATCATTACAGAAATAACTTGAATCGAAATTAGATACTATGTTGAAAGTATCCGTCAGATTGCTGGTTGTTAAATGGGTTTGGACTGTGTTCTTTCATTTGAATCAATAAAATGTGGTCTGTATTTTCTTCATCTGATCTAAAATGACACTTTCTGATTATAACATACAAAAACAATTTTCCATCATCCTGTCCGATTGCGGGTATATAAACCAATACGTAGAAATGAATGGCCAAAGGATCATATATATATATATATATATATGGGTAATTATTGGCCCGAGGCTTGTGTAATCTAGGCACCCGCAACTCACCCGAGACGTAAAACAGTTGGCTCTGAACCTCCAGGAGAGTCTTCGTCCAGTCCTTCACGTACAACGTCATAAATCTCTGTGCGTGAAACGGTGCCCAGCAGACGAAGAATGCCACAACGACAGCCACTGTCAAACAGAAGAAGCATGGAGGATAATCATCTGGTCTAAGCAATCAATCATGCCCGGCAAACTGATCCGAAATTGCCAAGTTCACAACAAAACCTCTGGATTGTCATGATTTATTGCATTCTTACAAAGACGGCCCGATATTTCACGTTAGTATAAGACTTTTTGGGTACCTCGCATGATATATCATGGCCGACTCTAGCCTCTGTCAGCCAGGGAATCCATAAACCTTCAAAATTATTATTATGTAATTGGCAAAAAGGCGGTTTAAATGTGTCTGTGAAAAGACAAGGGTATATGTATGACTGTTTCAGTTAACAGCAAGGATGTCTATAGTTGCATTGATTAGTTAATATTTTAGTCATAGTTATTTGCCAATAAAGAAAACACTTGACCACTCAAATCCTTCCATTTATATTTAAATTTTTGTGTTTTTCCGAATGTTTATATTATGTTGTGGATTTATGGTTAGGGCCAATATAAATGGTAAAACATTGTCATTCTGATGGCAACAAATGTCCCATAGCACTAACGTTACAGAATATTGACGCTTGTGATCGGGCAAAGGTTGGGTTTGTTTGTTCATATCGGAAAATAGCAATGCTCCTCTGACATCTCTATGACCGCAAACTGTCTCTTTATGCAGAAATATCGAATAAATATGCGGATATAACTGAACAGGGCTCGAAATGCATACATTTGTCATGGGCAAATTTGAGGTGAGAGACGTTTAGTGGCTATTATAGTCACAGCTGCGGAAAAAACAGATGCTTTCTCACCCGGTCTCTATTGCGCACAATTGCTCTGCTGGAACTACGTTATCCAGCGCATGGATAAGAGAGACTCTATCACCGCTGGAGAATACTGTCCGTTCAAGCAAAGGCGCCAAAAACCATTTGGAACAGTCATGCAGAATCCGAGCCATAGCCACATAACCGCTGACCCATCTATTAACGAGATTGCCTAAGGTATCCCTGGTGTACCGTGCAAGAGCTGTGAGGCAAGCATATAGTGGCGTAATGGATATTACTTAAACCTGCCACACGAAACGCAGCTGTCTTGGCGATGACGGATAAGAAATTGTCTAGGGGATGCTTCACGACGAGCTGTCAGAGGCGTGTCAGTGCTACGGACAAAATAGCCATGCCACTGAGAGTGACTGGTGCGACTCTGGTATTTTAACTCAGGTTATAACAGTCGGCAGTTTCAGGAAACATAACGTTGTCTACAGTTATATCCCCGTGGCAATTCATCTTTCGTTTCAATTATATATCAACTCTGTGAATTTGTTTACGCAGGTTTACCGCAATTAACAACTGCAAATATCCTATATGGTTATATTTCTCACTGTATAATGCACCTTTCCGAACTGTCAATCAAGAACACGCACTTGACCAGTATTGTTGCAAATAGGTCAACCAGATGTCCCATGCACTGGTTACAAAGGTTAAATCTTTCTGTGATGTCATGACGTCACAATGACTTTCACCGGGAATGGAATGGAGGTGGGACATCGGATTAATACAAAAGGATATAATACCAAATTGTTTTATCTTCTCAGAAGGAATAAAACATTTTAACAAATAACCTAAAATATTGCTTTCAAGTCACAAAAATACATCAAACAAGACATAATCTACGCCCTAACTGTCGAAGCAGTTTAATATAATAATGTGAAGATCTATTTAAACCAAAAATAAAAGATGTGATTTACTTTTCGTTAATGAAATTGGTCTTTGGGAATTTGACATTGGAAACGGTTTCACCGATTTACGGCTTAAACCATGATTTGGACACTTCACTTATGTATGTACAGGAAATGGTATGGTGTAAAAACATTTTCGGCGTTGAATCTAACACATATTTCTTGTAAATATGAGACAGAACAAGCTCATTCTGCGCTTTGCTCAAAAACTGAAAATATCTTGCTGCCCTATATAATTTACTGAGTGCTGACATGAAAATTTTGACACACAACGCAGTCGGTTTATTAGCTACGGTGCATAAATTATCAGTAAGTCAATCAAACGTCCGCCCTATGGCGAAATATTTTATATCGAATATATAAGTAGGTTATAAGAAATAATATGCTACGCACGAGTCGTTTCCATTTATTGCCCTCGAACCGCATCGTTAGCAGACATTCTTGGGATTGAATCGCTGAGGGACTCGACGTACTTACAGCGTAATGTAAGACCGAGACAGTCAAACACCAACCAGGAGAATATCCTTCCTGAAAAGCTTACAATAACGTTAAACCTCTTCTATATGACACTATATATGAACCGTCTATCTATTGTAAATCGAAATGTTTTGAACGATATTTCCGCCTACACTCATAAGTCATATGATACCCCGTCGGACTGACATCCTAACCAGACCAAGTTTTACTATGATCTTAACTACTGAAATGTTTGAAATACGTAGACGCCAATCTAAGAATGAAAATTTAAAAAAAAAAACGCTGTACAACCTTTACTCATGAACCATCTTTACTTTTGTTTTCCATTGTGTTAAACTCCAACTTAACTGGCAGTGCTCTCAACGTTTGGCCATAGATACATGCGCATGCGAAGGTATAAGCAGAATGCTTTACAACGTATATTCTGTAAAAGCCTCGCTGGTAAAAATGGTCAACTTATCTTTCCATCAACAGGTTAAATTACTGGGTGAATCCAGATTTTTACACTCAGCGATGATTTTGGTCTACAATGTGCTGTTGGTGGTGAGCTTATAACGACGGACAAAAAATCTGCATATGTTATAACAGGCATATCAGTAATATTGATGTTATAACACGTGACAGTGATATGACGTGATTCCGTGTGTTTTTCTTTTTTCAATCAAATCGACAAGCTAAGTACGTTTTCTCCGTTTCGTGCAAAGTAGAGAGTGTTAAAGCTGATGACATATTTAAATGTGCAGATTTAAGCTGATGACAACATTCGTGTTTTCTCGGTTCCTGGATACATATTTAAATGTCTAGATTAAAGCTGATGACAACATTTGTGTTTTCTCAGTTCATGGCAGCATGTTTAAATGTCCAGATTAAAGCTGATGACAACATTCGTGTTTTCTCGGTTCCTGGATACATATTTAAATGTCCAGATTAAAGCTGATGACAACATTTGTGTTTTCTCGGTTGCTGGATACATATTTAAATGTCCATATTAAAGCTGATGACAACATTTGTGTTTTCTCGGTTGCTGGATACATATTTAAATGTCCAGATTTAAGCTGTTGGCAACATTTGTGTTTTCTCGGTTCCTGGATACATATTTAAATGTCCAGATTTAAGCTGATGACAACATTCGTGTTTTCTCAGTTCATGGCCGCATATTTGAATGTCCAGATTAAAGCTGATGACAACATTCGTGTTTCATCAGTTCCTGGATACATGTTTAAATTTATTTTTTTATTGGACTGGTGTTTTACGCCGTACTCAAGAATATTTCACTTATACGATGGTGGGTGGAAACTGGGCAGAGCTCCGGGGAAACGCACGACCAACCTGTGATCACATTGCTGTGAGACCTTCACATATTTAAATGTCCAGATTAAAGCTGATGACAACATTCGTGTTTTCTCAGTTCATGGCCACATATTTGAATGTCCAGGTTAAAGCTGATGACAACATTCGTGTTTTCTCAGTTCATGGTCACTTATTTAAATGCCCAGAGTGCTTTATCACGGGGCATCCGGTGCCTCTCACCAATGCTTTCGCTGTGAGTTCAAGTGCAGCACATGCTGGTTTTTCTCTCCGGTCGTAAGTGATAAGGTCTGCCAACAATCTGGGAATGGTCGTGTGTTTCGCCGGGCTTTGCCCGGTTTCCTCCCACCATAATGCTGGCCGCCGTCGTATAAATGAAATATTCTTTAGTACGGCATAAGGCATCATCAAATAAATACTTTATTACTATGTGACAATTTATAATAGGTTTTATGAATTATACTGCCTATGCTTATGAACTCTGACGCCAAAGTTCCTTTTCTGTTGTTTAGACTCACCAACATGCGAAATTTGTGTAAAAGAAAAATGCCTGTGACGTCAAGACTCCTAAACACCGACAGTCTGACCCATAAAGCACACTGTACAGCTTAAACATTTGAATGCATATAACTCGCTGGAAAAAATTTTAAAAAAAGTACATGTATTTTGGATATAATTTGCAATGGTCCATCTGCAATTTTGAGCTGTCTTTTCCTTTGAGATAACAAAAGGTAAATAGATTTCTTTACTTAAACTGACACCACATGCTCACAGCTAACCGGAACCATTCCGTGGGTACACCCACTCACATGAACACAGAGAATATCGAGAGTGCAAACCCTTGAAGGAAATCATGAATAATAAAACGATGACCTGTGGCGTTTGATTACACTCACCTAACATTTTGAGAACGGCTCTTCTGGGAGTTGACTGGGCAGTGCCCCTGGGGCGGCCCTGACACGACTCTTCTGAAGCTCCACGGGAAAGCCCGGATCTCCCGATGGTTATTCCTATCAGGATGTACAGCACTGTGATTATTGCCATAGGTGTCACAAAAAACAAGAAAGAGGAAATCTGAAACATCACCGTCATGTCCTGTCTCCATTTAAGAGGAATTGTGCAGGTCAGAGAGTCCTTCACAGGTTCCCCAGTCACAGGATGGGACACGTAATAAGAGGTCCGGGTGTGGATGGGATACGGCAAGGCGAAACAGAATGCGGTTAACCCACACGCAGATGATAATTTTTATCGCACGGCGTGTGTCCGCCATCTTGTGTGCCAACAGTGGGTGGCAAATAGCGATGTAACGTTCGATCGTGAAAGTCGTGATCGTCAACACTGACGCGTATGACGTCATTTCTGTCAACAAAATTTTCACAATGCAGAAAGGCTCCCCGAATATCCAAGGATAGGCTTCCCATATCTGGTAAAGTTCTGGAGGCAGGCCTGTGAACAGAAGATTGATATGTTGATCAAATGAAAAGAAAGTAGTGTGTTTTTAACAGTGGCTAATCCCTCACGAATCCATTTTAAGACTTTCAAAAACGAGTTTATCTGACCGAATGAAAACGAGAAATTATTGCTGTTAAAATTAGCGTTATGGAATAAGCTTTGTTGATGACAGCACTCTGAAAAAAGGAGACATTCTTCTTTTGACAACCTCTTTCCGGCTTCCTTCTACCTCATCCTGCGTTTTTCACAAACTAATACATAAATTACTCCATTGCGGCACAATTAGCTTCCATTGAGGTATTACCCGCACTAAAAAGTGAAGAGTCCATTGAGTTGTTATCTGTGACATGGTTGCCAAACAAGATCCATTTACCTTTTTTCACATTTTCTGCAGTTTACACAATTGCTATTGATGTCGGTTGAAAATAAATGTGAATCCTACTTTGCACACCTACATTAAGGATATCTGGAATCATTCGAGATTCAAAAGGCTTTTATCTTGGGTGTCGAAACATTAAAAGGTTTATTTTGGCGTGTGATGAAACGCAAATCTATTTTTATTCCCGATTTCATTCTCACCGGGGTGTATCATCTGCAAACTTACGGCATATACCTTGTCTCGTGAAATAATATAGCGCACACAAGTTGTTTCTTGTGATATAATACATGGAAACATAGTGGAAGAAAAAACATAAATGTTACCCAACAACGCACAACCACATACGTCCTGAAATGGGCAATTATATACAAAAGCAGCTCACCCATAAAAGAATATGCAACAAAATTGTTCTAGTAAAACTTAAAATCCATCATAAAACGTGTCCAATAAACGTGTGGGAAACTCTCTTTGGTTAAATAATCTCCTTGACGTATACGGTTTGTTTCGGAAAGCAGGCGTCAGTCAAGTCAATTAAGCTGTCACGTAGATGGCCAAACGATTTAACGATCTGACTGAATGCTTTACAACTGACTGGTTCCATCAGGTCAACAACGTCAAATCACATCGAAGCATTAGCCAAATCCAGACTTGCGCGACAGATCCATTTCAAGGTTGTACGTTGCTGATAAATGATGGTATGAACAACAAAAACTCGTTAGGAGACTAATGGTGCAAGAAAAAGAAACACATCACCAAAGTAGACTTGTGTTGTCTGTGAGGGTTACACAAATTTAGTTTTGTCACGAATGTTTTTGTCTTGTTCACACACTACAGAATGGGAGTACTTTTCTTGAGCATTTGGTTAGCAGAAACATACTTTGTGCATACAGCAGAATACTTCCAAAGCCTGGATATTTGCGCGATGGACGTGGTAAGCCAGCCGTTCTGCCAACCAATTCTAACACCTCTGGCCAATGAAAATAATTTTAAAGCTTGGAATTTCACCCAATTTTGCCATCAGTGTGGACAGAGTTTAGCAATGCTTTTCTTGTCCACAGCTCAAAGTTTTTGCGAATCCCAATACAAAGGCAAAGTTTCAGGAGTGAAAACTCCTCGAACTCTATTAAAATGTAGGTCATTGATCAACGAAGCGCGAATCGAAGGAGGCCGAGGAATCTAAATTGTAAGCCTGATAACATTGTCCTTTGTTGATGAGAAACACTCGTGGAATTGAGTAGAAATTAGACTGCTTCCCTCGAGGTTCAGTTCCGCACCTGTTTAAACCCTAATGTGGTTTTATGGATGATAATGGTCTAGAACGACGTCGGACTGCTTGGGCCCCAAATGAACGACAAAATCCCCGTACTAGAACCCCAATCTGGTCAGATAGACGGCTGGTGGGTTGTCCTCCACACGGATAAGTTTTGGTCTGATTTCCGTCGGGCTCATCTGGTCAGCTCTACCAGTGCTAGATTGGTAAGCTCTAGTTTAGTTGCGCCGCTCAGTTAGTAAGCATAAAAAGTATTACCCGTCTGGGCTGCATGGACTGACACTAGTTCCAAAGTAATCTGCAGTAAATCCCAACCATGTCTCCTAGCCTTATATCTCATAACTTTCCATCCAGATTTATTGCATACTGTATATGGAAATATATATTGCTTGTATGTATACACTTCTCTATATACACTAGACTGGGGAATATATGTAACAGTCAGCACACTGCACAAAGCAACTTACAAAAGTTGCTAATACGATAAATAACAAAACATGCCGTCCATGCTACAGCGTGACATCAAATATACTGAAGAGATCTCCTACCCTGATCGAAACGTGCGTATATTTAATTATTTATTTATTTATTTATTTATTTATTTATTTATATATTTATTTGAAGGAAGCGGATAGTGACCGAACGTTAAAGTCGCTTGTATTTTATTCGGTGGTACACAATAAGTCGGGGTTCAAACCCGACACTGAACAGGGAACTAGTGAATATCTCCGATCTCTACGTTCATGGGATGTTGGTGTCAATAAGAAGTCCAAGCTCGTGCCAGCATTTGCATACATTAACGTTCGTTTAAGGCCGTTTGTCTTCCCCGAAAATGGTGTGCATATATACATGAAAGTCAAAACGCGGGAAAGTGCGCCAGTACCTCGCAAACGGTCACAGATGCTACACTAAAATGCTGATGTCTTGAAATATTGTAAATCAATGCAAATATATTTATTTATTTGAATTTTGTTGAACAATGTTCAGTAATGAAGAGTTTTTCTTTGCACCTATAACATGACGTTTAGTTTAATATGTGGAGAAAACAATAATGAACACGAAGCGATCTTAAGTCAAAACTTTAATCAATAAATTGGGTATGCTTCTTTCGGTTATTTCAGCTGAAGTTCGTTGTACAATAACTTACATATACCCAGAATTTACGTTATCAAGCAATTTCCGATCTTATTAGATCAGAAATCAGAGTTTTAAATTGTTTTCAAATTTTGACTTAAGCCTAAGATTAGTTCGTGATCCCGGGGCCCAGCGTACTGACGATTCTTCATACAAGTGCAGCCTTAATTGGGAAGGCCTTTCAGCAAGCTGCGGATGGTGGTGGGTTTCCTCCGGGCTCTGCCCGGTTTCCTCCCACCATAATGTTGGCCGCCGTCGTATAAGTGAAATATTCTTGAGTGCGGCGTAAAACACAAATCAAATAAATAAATAAATAAAGCATACAAGTGACGTACAGACTTGTTTGTTAAATTGGTGGGAGACCAGTGATTTTAAACGAAGGAAGACCTGTGCAAACAGCCCATCGAGAACTGGCCGTAACGTTTTATAATTAAATATTAATATCTTTAATAGACGCACATGAATATTATTGCGGCTCACGCTTAAATTTTGCATGTATGTTGGTCGCAATACAGATGATAGACTAAATCACGACTACAACTTGTCGTAAAACTTAAATAGATGCTCCATGCGGCGTCTGTCAATCGATCACCACACGCTCACGTGTCACCATGTTGTCACGAAGGAAAAAACGTTGTGCTTAATATATGACAATCTGTGATAAGTTGTCACGATGTCGTCAGATAACGCCCTCGTTACTCAGGAAGGCCAATGGTGACAACTGCTTTACTTTCTTGGCTACAGAATATTTTCTGCTGTCTGAATTAGTATATGCATGTATTAACAATCGTTATGCTCTTTCTGTGTTGTTATCCACCATGGGTGTGTGATGGCCAGATGCATTGACACATTTTTAGAGGATTAACATGAAACGTCCTCAAGCTACCAAGTTCCAGTTTGGTGCTGTTGTATGACTACTCCACATCCTCTATTTCGAAGTTAGAATTTCAATATGCCTAAACGAAACGTACCTAGTAAAGTAAGACATATGTGCTTTGCATTCAAGGAATGTCGATATCTGGTAATATAGAAGAATAACTTAATTTCGTCAAGCTTTCCCCAGCGTTTTCCACTGCCAAAGAAAAGAGATTAGTTTGAAGGTGTGGAAATGGCCAAAACATCGTCAACCTTTTGAACAGCTTTCATAACCGTCACGGTGATAAAATTAATGTCCAGCTATATTATTCCTAAAAAGTTTATATTTTAAATAATAAATTAGATTACCAGCGACGAATCCCCTTTTAACGGGATGTTGGATACGAAGCTTTCAGGAAAATCAAAGACTCCGTCAGTTAGCTGGGTAAGCGACGTGAGACTGACGGTCCATTAATAATTAGGCTTCTTTGCCGGCCGATATAATCCCACAGCAGTTTGTACAGGGCGTCGCATAGGTTGTTCCGTCACGAAATGACACGGAGGGTCCAGAACAAAGCCTTGAGAGACATCCTCATTAGAGGTAACAAGGTGGTGTATCCTCTAAGAACATAGACAATTCTCTTGGTCCGATTAGCTCACACGAAACCAAAGACACTGCTGACTGGATCGGACATTAGGCACGGAACTAGTCGTCGGTAGAGATACGGGCTTCGTTATCTCAGAAACGTCCATAGCGCCTTTCCCCCATGGATTGCAGGCATATTAAAACATATTTCATTTTGGGGCTCTATGTAAAAATCACCCTAAAGCTTGATTGCCATAATAACTATACTTCTGGAAGCCTGTCCAGTATTAAGTCGCAGTCACATACTGTTTAATACCATTAGTCGTCTGTGCCGTTCCTCTGCATACGGAACGATTGACTAACCATCGTCATAAAGAACGTGCGTCTGTCTTAAGGTAAATGTGTACTGTTCATTATGGCAGACTTGGTGATTGCAAAATACCAAGCATTTTTGTTGTCTGTTAGTCGTGTTATCATGTATACCAAGTAATCAAATGGTATAATTAATATTTTTGCCCACGAAGCACTTGATTTCATTTCTATCAGTCAGTATTTTATAAGATTGACATAACTCTTAGTACAGCATACTTTATACATGTAGTACACACCCATTTCATTTCTATAAAGTCTGATCGCAAACTAGCGTACAAGTAACATTTATATGTACTTGTAATATAACATCTCCTATAGGCTACGGTCTGTGGAATGGACCGGTGCCAATGGCTAAGTAATGACTCGGGTGGGGCGGCTTACTTGCCTTCGGTAAGTCGTCTCAGTGAAGCAGCACTAGATAAAAGAGCGGTGAAAATCCATCCTGCATCAAGGAGGCACATTACATGTACATGCACTATAAGGACTCCTTCATCGTTACACAACTGAAAAATTGTGAAGTACGGCGTAAACTCTAAGCACTCACTCTCTCACTCACCCAGAGGAATGTGATTTGAGGATATTCAGTATGTGATGTGATGAGGACACAACAGTATAAAACGCTAGCTTCAGTCAATAAACATAAAGGACTGATCCGTCTACTTTAAAACACGTACGCTGTAAATCTTAAACAAGCACAAGTGATAAAAATTAGACTGAAAATCAGTGCAAACCTGTTTAATTTGCCAACGATAATAACATATAAAAAAAACACTCCTCTGAAAATTCATGGCCATCTTTCTCGGTTTGAAAATGATTAGTGCATATATACGTCATGAATATTTTTTGTCTTGAGCTGAATTTTCGAAATTGGTCTCAAACAGGCGGCCGAATAAATGACAACACCGAGCACTGTGACTAACAACACTAGCAGCGCTTAGGTCTGTATCGTTTAAATATTTACAGAAAAAAAGTCTTACACTAGATGTGTTTTTCAAATGACAATAAAATGTTTAGCTATGTTAAGACTCCGCAGCCATACCACGTCTAAACTTCTCTACTGAATTTTTGTAGTGCACTTTAAGAGTTCAAATCTGTCACTGAAAAATTAAGATAAATATTACAATGTGCTTCTGAAAGCTTTAAATTATTTAGTAAACGTTCTGATTCAAGGTTTCATTTATCCTATTCGTGTAACCATAAGTTTTGGGCCAAGGTACCGGGGCTGGGAGAGGGAGGAAGTGCGGGCCATGTTGTATATATATGAACAGCTGAAATAAAACCATAACTGAGGTAAATTGACAACAGACCGGATTTCATTCTTACCTGTTTTTTGGGGGTTTTTTTCTATACTGGAATCATATATATTTTATCAGAAAGAAGTAATACTTACAAGATAAGATCATAAGAAGATCCGAGACGGCCAGACTAAAGAGGTAGTAGTTGGTGGTTGTGTGCATATAAGAATTCTTGGCAATGACAACACAGGTACAGACATTCCCAATAGTTCCTGTTATAAAAACCAAACTGTACACAACTGTCAAAACCACAGCCGATGGTAAATCCCTTCGTCGTTCACCCAGTGAATCACTTAACAACTTTTCTATATCCACAAACTGGGAGTTGTTTTCCGTGCCATTACAGCTGAAATTCCCGCATGTCCTGTTCAGATCCATGGTGCTTCCCTAAAACTCTGTTGATGCACAATTTCCCAGCCCGTGTGGCAGGCTGTCGGTTCGAATCGATTGTGTTATCCCTGGTAGTAAAAGACCCAGCAGTTGTACGTGAAGCAAGATTTCTCCGGGCGGAGGGATTTGTATCAAATACAGACCATTCTTACGCAGTTTCAGCGCATCTCAATTCACAACAAGGTATCAATATTTCGGCTTGTAGACTGTTGGAGTTTATTCCTATCGTTCAAGAAAGCGATGCGGTGTCCCATATGATTTCAAACCTCACATCTTCACAACGTTCTCGCTCTTCTACGTCTCTATCCCGTCACTGTGCCGTGTGGAAGGCCATGAGAAAGTTTGCAAATCATTTCCCTAGGTGGTCTTGGACCATCACCAACAAAGAACTGGACAAAGTCAATTTCCGAGAACTGACATCCTTATGCAACTTCTTCCTGTCTAGAATTCTTCAATGATGACAAGAGATTCGTCAATTCTAAAACCAAAAGAAAAGAATTTTTTTTATTTTCACGTAGAAAGAAAACCAGAAAACACACACACACACACAAAGAACATAAGTTTATAAATTTTTAGAATAACGAAACCACATTACCTGATGAAAATTAAAACCAGCACAATGGATACGTATTATTTTTGCCCTAAATGGACTTCTTTACTGTGGTCACAAAAGGCGAGTTTCTGAGTGAATAACTGTCGTCGTGATGACGTCACGAGGGATATGGTCAGATTGAAAATATAAAACACCTTATGGACATGTATGGACTAATATATCACAATAAAGTAACGGTGCTCAATTTGTCATCTTATGTTAAAACTCAAAAAGCAAATATAGTCAACTTCATGTAGGCAGCTAATGAATGGGGGACACTTCATTCCAAACAACACATAAAGCGATAAAAGTCAGATTCTCTGAATAAAACTCAACAACATATTGTTTTTATCTTTATGGTTGTGTTTTAATGTGCTAATTTTGTCTTTCTTTCTGATTTCCACAAATGTCTTCGTAACAACCTAAAAAATAGTTTGCTTCACGGAAAGATGAAGGAGCTGGGGTGATTTTCATGAGAGGTTCATGCTGTTTGATTCCGATCCGCTCGCAAAGGGGGCTCACGACCCGATCAATGCTTTGTGGCCTTGAATGAAGGTCGCCTAAAATGGATTAAGCCCCGGATTATAGAGTGCATTTTGCAAGGTGCCTTCGGTAAGTGCTTACCAAGAGGATTTTGTGGGCGAGTTGTTAATTGAGAAAGAGCTGTTGGTACGCCTACCCAAATGTGTCATTAAAGGGTCTGGCTGGCCGTGTGACGGTTGACGGGTCGCAAGTCGGACAGAAGCCAGGGTAGTTGAAGACTTTCTCGCCCAGCCAGCACTTCCGCCCGGTAATCGCTATATATCGATTCACTCATTAGTTACTCGGAGACTGCTGGTCACTGAACAGTTTTTCGAACCATTGCCTCTTCTTCGTATTTCAACACGTGTCTTGCTTCGATGATGTCTTTAGATGTTCTTCAGACATACATGTAAATCACACAAAACTGTCTTCCGCATATATACAAACGAGTGACCTGTCAAGGTACTTATTTTACTACGCAGCAAAGCATTAAATCCCGCACTAGTTATACGGATACATTGAGAGGCATTAGTAACTTCATTATAAAAATGCAACTTTCTATAAAAGTTCCTATTTATATATAAGCAAATGTAGCCAAAGTTAACTGTATATAGAAACTGAATGCCCACTTAGAGAAATCAGTTTATTTGTTGCAATGGTCTGCCTTAAATAAATCTCCGTAAGGATATGCTGATTACCGAAAGGAGTACAATACACTGATGACCGAAAGAGAACAAAATGTTGATTACCCTTTGAATGCATTCCATACATTCCCAAAATATCCCTAATCACTCATTTGTTCAAAACAAATAGCCAAGTAATAAAAGGATGCAATCACCTGCTGGTTCTGAATATCGGTACAACTAGTAGAGAATGGTAGGTGAAGAAATTGATTGAATTTGAACAAGAACCGTGCACTTTACAGAGGTACTAATTCATCCAAAGTGAAACACATCAGTGCCTTGCGCACATCACCTAAAAGGTAATCAAATACCTCATTTCTAGTAAGCACAGAATGCCGTTAAACTGATGCTGCATTGATCTTGACAGTACCAGCTAGGCCGTAAGAGTAGCTTTTACCCCGTGATTTACACTGATAACTGAAATTCAAGATGCTAAAGCTTGAGAAACATTTAAGTGTTTCTAAAGGCAAGTGTAACTAATTTCTGAATACGATACAGTGATATATTCAAAAAATTAATCAGTTAAATTTAACAGAAAGTCTGTTATCTAAGTGATGCTGGAATTAATTCTGTTATTGCAGCAGATTATTCTGTTAACTATAACACACATATTCCATAAATTCATGATAACCATTCTATTAAACTAACAGGATATTATGCTGAATATAACACAATATTTTGTTATAATAACAGGATATATATTCCAGCATCACTCAGACGACTGTAACATTTAACTGATTAATTTTTTGAATGTATCGTATAAAATATTGCCAGAAACGCTGCACCATAAACTAAGTTAACCACATGTGGGGAGCAAGCACCCAGTACTGTACGTGCACATGACTGAGTAAAAGAAAGTGATCAAGCAGGCACCCTGCACCAAAAAGTCATTGTTTCTCCCACACTGCTTTAGTCATCATCTAAAAACATGCGAAGCATGGTTTTATGTCATCGTTTCTAGTGACTTTTTTGGTGTTAAAAGAAAAACACACCAAATGTAGACATCTGATGTGGGCAGAACTGTTGTAGCGTCCACACAACATTTTTTTTAAAATCATATTTTCTCCTCCTGAGAAATTGTGAACAGAAAAGTAGTAGTAGATTGGTGCTTTGAGCTCAAAGTTAATTTACTCTTCGACCTACCACTTGTCTGAACATTAGAAGTCTACTCGAAACCAAAAATACTTTTTTGTACCTGATAGACGTGAACGCTAGACTAAATCACCATTTCAAAGGTGATGATGGATAATATCAAATTTAGTTGCACGCATACATCATCGTAGCATGGGTGACAATGATCTGGTACGCGACTTCTTCTACCAAAGAAATTAAATAGTAAGGCGTCCGGACCTGATAGTAGTAATTGTGCCACATATGATATATCTCTATGTGAGTGAGTGAGTGAGTGCTTGGGGTTAAACGTCGTACTCAACAATTTTTCAGTCATATGACGACGAAGGAATCATAAGGGTGCATGTACGTGTAATGTGCCTCCTTGTTGCAGGACGGATTTCCACCGCTCTTTTATTTAGTGCTGCTTCACTGAGACGACTTACCGAAGGCAAGTAAGCCGCCACGCCGGAGCCATTATACTGATACGGGTCAACCAGTCGTTGCACTACCCCCTTCATGCTGAACGCCAAGCGAGGAAGTTACAACTTCCTCTTTTAAAGTCTTAGGTGTGACTCGATCAAGGATTGACCCTGGATCTACGGATCCCGAAGCGGACGCTCTACCAACTGTGCTATCCGGGACGGTATATATCTCTATGTACAGTTTAACTGACGAGTATTTGCGGATTACCGCGAATTTTAGATGTAGTTACTTCTAAGGTTGCCCGCCTTGGCCTTCATTGGTGTATTATATGTTTATTGCGATGTTATGTCAAGTTGATAATAAACGTTTACGTTAAAATATCAGAAAGTCAAAGAACATTTCCTGTGAATGCGCATGCGTAGAACGGGTCATACGGTAGACAAACAAACGAACATGACGCTGTGTGCATATGTTACAACAATAAAGGCTGGCAACAGCCAAGAGATATTGTGAGAGAGATACTGAACATTGAAGTACATGTAAAGTTTCAGCCCGTCAGTAGAAACATTTGCTGAATTGTATGTCGAGTCTATCGGTGCTGTAACATAGGCAAACCTATCGTTACTTGACCTTCATCCTATGTGTCATATGGGCACACGGAATCTCAATTTGGCTTATATATATAGAATAAAATCTATCTGTTTTTACTCAACCAAGCTCACCTGTAACCATGGTAAAAATACGTGTAGGCTCTCACCATGTATGGTCTGCGTCGGTCACTTCGCGCGACCGCCTCTGATGTGAAAGCGTGGCAACAGTGGTTGATCTTCCTCGCAGAGGTCTGAGCAAACTTTCGTGTCTATTATGTGAAGGCTATTCGTGACTGCTTGATTATCTGGGATCGGGTTATGTGGGATAACTCGGCAGTCATCATCGGACCAAGAGACAGCTGGCGCAGGTTGATGTAGCATACAGTGATATTAGCGTCAACCATTTGATCTCACTTCTCACAAACAAGATCAATACATCTAACAGTTATCCTTTCTTCCAAGAGCGGCTACCAGCAACTGAGTTTCGGCTTATCGGCGGAGTTCGACCTAGGTCAGCTGACGGGCTAAGTGGTTAAAAAACAAGCGATTAAGCTAAGTGGAGATTTCAGAAGGTTGTTTGCCATCGGAAATTGGGAACAGCTTAGAATCCCGCAATAAACACACGAGAACGTGACCCAAAAGAAATAAACTGTGGCCACAGATAGGAAAACGAGAATTTACGTGGAATTAACTAACGGTATAAAATACCTTGAAGATTTTATATATAAGTGCGCGGTTCATGTGCACAGTGAGGCGAAACTTACCTCCGCAATACCGACAAAAACACCGTGAGATTAACCAGATCAAGACATGCGGTGATGACGCGTAATATATACACAGTCGAGGGAATGCTACCCGATACGTTGCACAATTGAACGCTTGGATACAGTAGGGGTAATTTTGGCTTTTGATACCCTTGAGAAACGATTGGGCAGAAATAGAAACTGACATTATCCACATAATACCTGTAATTGCATTAGACCTTATTTGTGTCGAGGCTGAAGTGATGTGGCGAGCGAAGTCAAAATATTTTACACCCAGACAACATTCCCTTTGCTCTGTAGACAGCTTTGGAAGGCTTTGTAACTAACGCGTCTCGACTCAAATGAGAGCGCATTGCATCTTTTGGTGTTGCGCTGCATTGATTCACACTCTAACTGGATAACTAATTTCCTACACCGTCTGACGCAAGTCACGTTCTTTATCCGTTGCTATACACGTCGATGCCTAATCAAGGTGTATTCATTGAAGGAGACACAGTGCTCAAACTCATGATTTTGACCAGTGCAAAGGTAAAGGTTAAAGTTTGGAAATACCTCAGACATAATGACACTATATAGATGGCCTGCACGAACTTGCATTATGGGTAGAAAAAGTTTCTTGAGGCCGTCGTGTTGACAGGTTATATTATTATTTTTTTTTAATTTTGCTTACTTTAGTTGATCATATAAAGAATCAGCTGTCTCCTAGCTAAGTAGTTTATCACAAACGCATAAGCAAGTAACGTGTCCCTGGACAGTTCCAGAGAGGCTTGGGTTCGATATAAATGGTACATTGCATTGATTTCTGGTATTAATTATAGGGGGGGTGTGAACTTATTCCATTTATTTCGTGTGATACAACATGGAATATGCACTGTTTCAATCCGGTCCAGTCTGAGCACTTGGGGTCAAGTCATACATGTAGTCATAACGGTAAACTGTTCGAACCTGAGTAGTCAACAGTAATCTCGATTTGGTAGCTCCGTGTTAATTAATAGGGACACATATAAGCCTATATATATTTTTATTTCCAGAGGACACATTTTTCGTTTCACATCCGTGTTTATCAGCTTTTTATGGCTCGTAGCATTCTCGTGAGTAATTTGGGACGCTGCAAATATAAAAATCAAGTGCCTGAAAGGGTTTGCACATATAGATGCTTGTACACGCAGATCACATTGTTAGTGGTCAATCGCAGCACGGAATATCCTCGTTATGCGTTTCTCCTCAAGCGCTGTTCCACTTCTGACGGTAATTAATTCATATTGTTTGCTAATAGCAGTAACAGGTGTGGGAATGCTAACATGCATGTCGCGTACAGACATCCCGTCCTTCATATGGATAGGAAGAATGCTCAAAGCTTTAGTTAGCACTGCTCTGATGAAATCGTACTGTATCGTCACAACATATATGGTAAAGAATATACCGTACTTTACCCATGTACTACTCCAGGAGGATTGTTGGCTTTGCGCAGCTCAGTCATACGTGTTTTATGAAAGAAAACACATAAAAGAACATGTACATAACTTTAGCAGTTAACCTTTGTAATGTTTATTTCTCAACTATAAGAAAATAAAATTTCCAAATAACCGTTTACTACGCATGTATGTCTTACTTCAAGGCCTGTTGCACTATACTTTGACCGATAGCATTAAAACATTGTTCCACAAATAGACTATGTATACTGCGCATACCATGACCAGTGCTTGTTTATATATGCCGGGTATAACCTAGCTATTACATGTCAATACCTACTTAATTCTTGCCGATTTAAGATCAACTGGATTTCCAGTATAAAGCACGCTGTACCTCTTGAGACAATGCGAGCTACATGGTAGTACACGCATTCTATCAAAAGTCTAGCCATACTAAATATAAGTAAGGAACATTCATATACACTTAATTTAATTAGCAAAAGGTCTGTGCAATTATGAATAGACCGTGACGGTACACGATCATTACGACTGAAAGCTATCTACCAGTAAAGAAGAGCGGCAGAAGAGAAGCACCCTGCCGAGTGCCACTTAACGCAGATCAGCCACGTGCTCTGTTGTTTAATCTGTGCCGCAAACGACCTCTTCAGCTCATCTTTGCCACCTCATTTACCGTTGACTGCAACACGTCACATCCAGGATGGATGCTAGTTTTCTTAGATTGAAGTGGCGTGAGGAAATAATTCAGTTAGGCCACTTAATCATCAAAATGATCTATGAAACTGGAGAGCCGAACGCCGAACTCAAAACCTGCATTTGATTCAAGCGCGCGGGGTCATCGTGCCCCTGTTTGCAGCAAATCTGGAGTTCCATCGAGCTGAATTTTTGTGGAGTCAAGATTGAAAACTGAGATAAAACGCTGGTAGCTTTGGTTAAGCTGAATCGGATCGATTCCAGAAAGGGATTTTTGTTAACTTAACTAACAATTCAAACCCTATTCGGGGCGCAGATATTATCTCAAAAGGTGAATTGAAAAAGTGTGATTTGAGTCATAAATGGCACCATGGAACCGGAAATCTTTATATTATTTTTTTTTTATTTGATTGGTGTTTTACGCCGTACTCAAGAATATTTCTCTTATCGACGGCGGCCAGCATTGTGGTGGGAGGGAACCGGACAGAGCCCAGGGGAAATCCACGACAATCCGCAGGTTGCTGGAAGACCTTCCCAAGTACAGCCGCGGAGAAAGCCAGCATGAGCTGAACTTGAACTCACAGCGACCGCAGCCTTTATAATAGGTATATGGATGTGCGTCTCTTTGTGCCTTTGGGGGGCTCTGTAAACAAAGCGGTAAGCAGACGTACACCTTAGCCCCTTTTTAGGTACACATCCACCCAGCAAAAGTTCGCAGCTTTACGAGATTACATTTTGGGTTTAAGTACCATAGTGAGAGCGGGATATGAAAACTACGATGAGCCACGCATCGATTTCCCTCGATTTCTTTAAGTTAAAGAAAACATACAGCCTAAAAACTTAGAGTTTTTTTCTCAGAATTGATTTAGAGACAAGAATCCCCAAGAAAAAATCCATGGGACCTAAAATTGAGTTAAAGTATTGTCGCCGTGTTGAAACTATCAATTGAAGTCCGGATGCAGAGAACATATTAGCTTTGTGAGCCTATTCGAGGAGCGGTCGACTGGGTCTCGGATAACAATCAGGTCTTAGGCCTAGTTACAGGCGACGTTGCAAAGGTTTAACTTATTGCCAATCTTTTTGGTTACAGCAAAGACAGCCAGTGAAAAGAGACTACCACAAAAAATCCGCATCTGTTTTATTTGCGGTTTATTTTAACGGAAACGGATGCTCCGAATACAGTGTTAATTTATCACAAAACATATAACGCATGTGCACGATTTCATTATATCGTGACTAAGTGAGGCATGTTTGACAGCGTTGTTGGCCATGTCGTCATAAAATGTTTGAGGGCCATTGGGCTATAGGCCTATCATAAATACAAATTCTAATTATTATATATAGATAGAAAGATATATACATACACAATTTTTTATGTTATTATATAAACGCGATTGTTATAGAGTTTTAACTGTTTTGGCTCTTTTTATCTCGTTTCAAACATGTGCGACAATTTTTGTTTTGCTCTTGATGTTCTCAATACCATTCACTGCTTGGTTTTTAAAATTGTTCTCACCACGCTATGGCTTATATATTGCCGATGTTAAGCCATAGTCATTTATTCATTCGCTCATTTTAAGTGAGGCATCGGTATCTGGTATCTTCGCCATTATGGTTCAGTGAGGTCGCGTGTACTATGGATTTGTCGTTGCCGTTTGAGTCGGCCTACTGCATGCATACACCGTTATGACATCAACGATAAAATGCTGAAAGCACCGATAAGCAAAGAAAGAAACATACAAAAAGGAGAATGAGACAGTTCATCTGTTTTGTTTAAAGTGCATGTGCAAATGAGTGAATCAACGCTTGAGGTTTCGTACTAAACACTTTTTCAGTGATATAACGAAGAAGAGCCATTACGTGTATATACATATGATGTGTGTTCCTGTAGCAGGACAAGTATATGTGGCCAAAGTGCTGCCGCCACTGAAGTATCATGCCGCAGACACAAGACATGACACCACACCCAGTCACATTATACAGACACAGGGCCAACCAGTCCCGTTTCCTTGTTCTAACCCAGTGTTGAGCCCGAAGTGAGAAAGCAACAGGTACCATTTTTAAAGTCTTTAGTATGACCCCTGTCCCGACCCGGGATTAATTCCGGGTCTCCCGATTTCGAGGCGGACGCTCTAACCATTAGGCTCGGTCCATCTGCAAATGGATTACATTGGTTGAAAATCCCTTCATTCGGTATTTATATATATATATATATATATATATATATATATATATATATATATATATATATATATATATACATATATATATATATATATACCGACTGAAACGCTGTGTGTGCGTGTGTGTTCCAAAAAATATAAGTTTTTCCCAAAAAAAGCTTTTTCCACGTTTTTCATACGTTTTCTCACACGTGGACAGGACATTAAATATTTGTTATCATGTTTGTCCGATTACCGTCAAACATGCCTCAACATGCTTCTCCCCCCCCCCCCTCCCCTCCTTACCGTTCAAGCGTGGGCTATCCCTATTTTTTTCTGTCACTTGTCACATATGACGTCTTGTTGTGGAATCTTCACTTGAACGTTAGAAGAAGTTGGATGCATTAATGAACACAAAACATGTAAGAATACACACCCGCCTGTATATTCCTTTGAAATGTCAATAGTTTGTGTTGTGTTATAGCCCGTAGCTATGCTATTACTTGCGCTTGGCAAAAATGTTTTGCATGTGGTGTCGTTGTTATGAATTTTATTCAAGGACGAAATCGATTTTGATCATATGTAAGGTGGTAACCACACATGTATCAAGTACAAAGATTGATATTTAGCTTACTGCTAAGGATTAGGCCCCAAAGAAATTACTTCGTCGTTAAAAACCCGCCACAAGAAAATCAAATTCAAACACAGATATGTTAGTCCCGACAGAAATGTATACACTCCTGGTATATACCGTACCTAGTATGTATATACATTTGCACAGCTATCTATTGTGTAATGAACTTTCATGCGACAGCACGGAATACGCACTGAACAATGTATTAAATTGGAAGTGAACACCGTCTGTGGCAAGGAACGAGCTTATTTAGGTCATCCACGCCAAGGGCCTGCCTTCGGAATTCAGATATACATCGTTTATTTCTAAAGGCAAATGCATTCCCTAGTAAGAGAGTTTGTTTCTAACGATAAGAATTAAACTGGAGGAAATCTCTTACTCAGTAATGGCATGCTGAAGCCAGAGAGTTGTAATCAGCAACACATTCAGAAAGGAGAATGGTAAGTTACCATCAAAATTCAATTCGCACAGCGCCGGGGTTTATAGTGGAGAGCACAACGTGATATGCTGCAGCAGGCGGCTGGCTCAATTGAATGAAAGCCGTTTCTAAAAGGGTCTCGAGTATTGAAGAATGCACAAGCGTTAGGGAACAAACAACCATACGACGCTATTGGCCTCAGTTCTTTTTTGCATTTACGTAGAGCCGGTGATGGAGACCACTGCATGGTAATAACACAGACCTGATATAAACATGATATACTGTATTTGCCCCAATGATTGCCCCAAAAGGTACACTTTTTCGAGACAACTAGTGTCCTCAAGTATTACTTTTAGTGCTGAAACTTATATTTTAAGTACATTTTTCTAAAGAAAAGCTTAAACCTCATAACCAGCTTACAAGAATAACATTTATTTATTTCATTGGTGTTTTATGCCATACTCAAGGATATTTCACTTATACAACGGCGACGAGAATTATGGTGTGAAGAAACCTGGCAGAACCCAGCAATCACACCCGTGAGAGGCTCTTGGGTCATGACGCCGCGCGGGTACGCTAAGCACCTTGACCGCGGAGGCCCTCTAAATGAATAACATAGTCAGGAACGAGATTTACCTCAGAGGTAAAATGCTTACCGTAAGGTGTTTTAGCGTACGACAGCCATGAGAAACATTGCTGAGAAACTTACTAAAAAATTTCGAAACATGTTATTCAGCGAGTACAACAAGAATTACAACGCAGTCATAAGCTGGAGGGAGAAGCATCTAGTTTGGTTTAATAGGATATGGTTTGAAGGCAAACTTCAGTCCCTATACAGTTAGGTATTTAAGTACACCTTCGTTCTTGAGCGAAGAAGAAGCACACTTGAGTTGCAAATTAGTAGACCTACAAAATATATTGTATTACATGTATGTCTGACTTGGTTAAAGAAAAAATCATTTACAAAGATAACATATACAGCATCATTCTACTTACACGTCTCTCGGTTCTTTCTTCAAGTGGCGCACATTGCACGTTTAGTTGTCTTATCTTTCTACGCCCTGGACAATCTCTATACGAGCATAGTTTAACGAAATCACAAGGTTGTCGACCGAAGTTGACACGCCTAAACACACAGGCGCGGGTTCTGCGCAATAACACAGAAAAGGCAAGTGACATTAATAGTCAGAGTGTATTCCAGTACAGTTTGCTGCTTTGTGGAACAGGTTGTCCGCCATCGTACAATAAACAGACCAATTCTTTATGCTTCTCAACACAGTGAGTCGAGCAATAACAAACGCTGCTTTGTAGCATACATCGCCAATTATTGTACAAATAACCCCACCATTGATAAGCTGCTTATAGCGGCGAGAAGGCATGTGGATCCCTGTCTTGGAAATGTTCCTGTGTCAAATCGTATTTTTACCAGGCGCTACAGAGGGGAGCAAGCATTACGTCTGATGGATTGATCATTTGGTCACCCTGTGATGAATTGATCACTCAGTCACCCTGCAGCGGATTGATCACTCTATCAACATCTAGCTATATGTTTCCAAAGCCTCTTGTTTGTGTTTTTTTTTTCAGCTTTTTTCTAGCGTGCATACTCAACAGATTTATGTGCGTAAAAAACTAAATATTTCCTTAATAACTCAAGAGTTTTTTTTACGTCAAATACCTGACAAATCAGGCATATTACTGAGTGGGGGAAATCAGATAAACCCCATTGTTTCTCAGATACCTAACGATTCAGGTATATGGTTGAGTGGGGGACATCAGAGAAAGTCTCATTGGATACCTGACAAACCAGGTATAAGGTGAGTGGGGGAAATTAGATAAAACCCCTGTGTTTCGTCAGATACCGCAATATCACGGCCGTACCAACGAAAGCTCGATTCGAACTGTTTTTTTTTTGGTACTGGCCATTGATCCGAACTACGGTACTTTATTTTGCTTGACCAGCCAGGGATACTTCAGATGGCGGTAGATATTTCATCTATACATACTGATAATTCGTTAAGGCAATAGAATGTATATTTTCGACGTACGTTTAAAGCAAACAAATATGTTAGCCCATGATCCTTTCAGAGGAGCAATGTTCTTGAAAACAATAATTTTTGGAAATTTCGTTGAGCAGCAGCACAAAAAGAAGACAAACACTTTGTTTTTATGTATACAATTTTAAGAATAAAGACGAAGTCATCGTTGACATATACACATACATCGGGCCATACTAAAGTGTCTCATAAGGTTAACATGGTAAAAGCGGTTGTCTTGTAGGAGAAAGAAGACGATCGTACATGGTTTGTGAAATCTCTATTATACAAAGAGTGTATAAATCAGAAATGAGCCTTTCAAATCATTTGACATTTACAAAAGATGTGTTATACGCAGCGCTGGCTCTTTTGCCAAAAACATACAGCAAACGAGTTTGTATTTAACCACCTTGTCCCAAATCGATATAGACAGGATGTTTAAGTATACAGTGTTATTGTGGGAGTCCTTCAAGACATTCTATGAGGTTAGTATATCTCGCTGGGCCGGCTGTGGACACTCTATGTCCTCTTACAGCTTGATACTCATGCTTGTAGAGAAAGGTGGTAAAGCGTCTGGGAAAATGACACATTAACGACCTCCGTGTTTGGCTTGAATGACTCTGATATGCTGATCAATGACCGCTATCCAGAGAAAACTTTTCTTGATTTGGCTTGTGCCGATTGGAGCCAAGGATTGAGTAGAATATAATGAAAAGACATTACAGTCCAGCCCGGGGGCTTGTGTATATAATGGAAACATATTACTGGCCTGGCCAAGTCCCTTTGTATAAAGGGAGCCCTGGTCACTGAGTTTCCTCCACGAATCAGTCAATGTCCAGAGAACGATGGAGCGAGGCTGTGGGAACATACGTACATAAAGGCCTTTAGATATATATGAAGAACATAAAACATGTGGGTCATGGGAGACAACACGATTGGATATATGAACTGACTGGCGTGAATGCCATCACCACTGTAAAAGAGCAGGTGCCACTGGAAGGTCGCGCAACGTTTTTTTTTGGGGGGGGGGGAGAGGTTGTGTTTTTTTTTCTCGTGTAAAAATGGCTTAAAGTCAAACAGATACCCACTAACATGAAATCATGAAATTTATGTCAGATGAAAGACCATTCAAAGGAAAACAATTCGAAATTTTTTCAACCGAGCAAAATTTATTTGAAATATATTGTGTTTCTACCTGACCACACTGAAATGAAGTCACTCATGTAAACCTTTTATTTAACAAACACCAGCTGCTAGAATTTAGGATTAAAACAATGAACATTCATATAAAGTACAAATACATTCGCTGAATGGAGGTTCAAGGCGAACTGTTTCAAGCCAAAATAGACAGTGAACATGACGCCATGCAATGTGTGACAACAGATCACCACAGAATCCGATGTTATAAAGGTATTTTACAAGGTTATTAAAAGGCCTATTTAAAAATCATTGTGCTTCCCAGGATACCGTTTAATCAAAAAGATACAGATCATGCAGAACTGAGTGATACATATCAATTCGGCTATCTATAACTACATATACTCGAAAGTGCAAATCATTAACATTTCACATCCACATCGTTCTTCATAAGAGAACCATTTGGATCGCAGTTGTGTGTAGAATTAAAGTTTTTCTATATACGTTGTAGGGAACTTTAGCTTCAGGGCGTATTATAACAGTTACGTCACAATTATCTTTAGGAAAAAAGTAATGGATGTATTTTTTATGATAACCAGACCTCATTTATGAAGTAGTGTGTGATACCCTAAGTGAGGTTTAGCCTACCTCATCTATCATTTAATATTGGTAATTACTTCTAAAATAATGCTTCCAGAAATTAACTTGGGCATGTCCGGATGCATTCTGTCGATGCTTTTTTCTTTAATATCCTATTCTGCCATTTTGCTTGTCTGTATGTGTTTTGAAGCACATCCATATAAAAGAGAGTCTCTCACTATATAGTTTGGTAACCATACCTGTCCATCTTTCTCACTATGTTCAGGTATGATCTTTCTCCTAGCTGTGATGCTTTATTCAATAGTATTACACTATAGAGCCACTTAGCGCCACGCTGTTTATCTTGAACGATTAGCTTTCATATTTCTGTGAAAAATATCATGGGGCTATGCGTATAATTAGGAAAATATTTCCAAATGTCGCTACCCCGACAGTAAGTAACGTTAACCGGACTGCCAGGAAAGTCTTACCAAGTTACCAGTATAAACGGAATCCCGCAATTTGTGAAGGAGACAACAAGCTGTGAATTTTACTTCGTTCGCTATGTGCGATAAATGAGCGTGCTAAATGAGTTCCGGTGGCGACGAACATGCGTCTAATGAGGAAGTATTGACGCATTCGCACCATCTGACCACGAACAACATGAGGTTGTCCAATAACTCGCACAGGGGCTAACTTTTCCTACACATCTACAGCTCCGTTGCACTAGCTATTCTATAATGATTTCTTCTCTATATCGATCCTCAACGCATGGCTTTTATTTTCACCCACACACTGAGGAAAACTGCAAGTTCCAGTAGTGAAATGCTCTTACTCGACCGAACGTTACACTCAGCATCTTCCAATAGACTTTTAAAGTTTGTACCCTTTTCAATATCATCTGTGATGATAATCGGTTAAGGGGGTATTCCTTGACCTTCGGCAGTATGACAAGTTAATTGAGTCGCTGTGTTTAGTGTCAATTACCCTAGCCAACATCGGTCGTGTTGACCAACACATTTGAAAGTAATAAATCGGCCCTTGTGTCTAGACGGGGTCCGCTAGTGGACAGACTTACACAGCTTTCTGGCTGCTACCCAAATCGACACGCATAGTTGGTGTAAAAGCTATAACCTCTGATAGACAAAATGTCTACAGCGATACAACAACCAAGTCCAGTTTGGTAGGAGACAATGTTTTAACCGGTAATTTACTTTGCCATGATCTAACAAAAACACTAGCAAGTAATTAACTATACCGATAAGCAATGTCCACACGGACAGAGCTGTCTGGATGCTGAGCCTAGTTATCTCTGACGGAGATATATTTTAAAGCTAATAGTTACTTGAATGGGGGCTGGTGCACCCACTACTAACCAATTACCCCGATTTGACAAACCGTCAATTTGAAAATTGTTCCAAATATCGTTTTGATATCATTTACCCTCGGAATGCCCGACTGAGACACCCACGATCGTGACTAATGGCTGTACTAGTACATAGACCTATATTTGGACAGGGTAGATTTTAAAAAGGTCTTTCCGCGGAACTTTTAGAATCCAGTGTACACTCGAGTGGTAGTCGTGCCATACGCGATATGTCCTGTTAAACGCATCAATCATGCCAAGTACGCCATTGTATCGGAATGAATTAGGTCGATCCCAGGGACCGTAGCACTATCGAATCAGGCAAAGTAATGTTCATTACAGTATTGCTATAAATACGATTAAAGCTAGACACGAGCTTTTCCATACGGGTGACTCTAGACGTTGGACTCGCGGTAAATATGATGAAGTTAATTAATTACCTCCCCTGACCAAGTATCCACTTCTAACTGAGTAAAACTGACTACACGATTCACTACAAGTTTTGCTTACGAAGTCATAAAACCAATATACTAGAATATGTATAGCTATTGGATGAGTTACATTTGCTGGAAAATGACCTTAAAAGCGAAAATCAGCCAAGTGGATATGGGGTATAGGCGACGTAAAATCGAACTCAGCTTCCCCAGACAAACGTAGAGTACTTTGGTGCCACTAAGCGTGATGGGATTGATGATTTATACGAGTTGCTGGCTACATAAGACAATTCCTACCTGGTTTCATCAACAAAATGATTGGCATCTTTAGCTTCAGATCTTAGCATATCTTTACACACGTTCGGTGTCCTGTCGTTCTAAGCGATGTAGTATGCGTTCCCAGTACACTAATGCACTGGACGATATCGAAAGCGAAGACAAGAGTTTCAAACCCGTCACCTTCTGTCACATCTCGTAAAAGGTGACTAGACTAGAGTTTTCCCATGTGAGCCCAGTGAACAGAATAGGTCCACGTCAGATTTGCTCTTAAGATGCGTTGTGTGTCATTGTTAAAATCAGTGTTGCTGGCGATGCTGCACATAGATATTTAAAATGCAGTTTTACGTTTATTTTATAAGAACTATATTTTATGATGTTGAAGGTCATTGTATAATAACTATATTCAATTAATTTTAAACGGTTTTTGTTGATTACATTTGTCTTAAATCTTGTCTTTCGTGATTGTTCTGATTGCTTCGAAAATATTCGTCTACTTCTGTTTGATTTCGGACTTTCTCGAGTCATTGACAACCATTTACGGTCTCATCGTTTCAACATGTTCTAGCCACAATATAGCTGCAATATTGCCAAAGCGGTGTTAAGTCCAAATCATTCATTTTGTCGCATCTCACACCTTAAACTTGGCAAACGTGTGGTTCCGTGGTTTGGCGTTAAGGGAAAGTGTTGAAGCAATGCCTCGCTTTGGTAACCCAGTAGTTAGAGTTCTAGCTACAATAAAGCTGCAATATTGCCAAAGTGGTGTTAAGTCCAAATCATTCATTTTGTCGCATCTCACACCTTAAACTTGGCAAACGTGTGGTTCCGTGGTTTGGCTTTAAGGGAAAGTGTTGAAGCAATGGCTCGCTTTGGTAACCCAGTGGTCAGAGCTCCCGCCTAGTTGTCAGGAGACCTTGGATCAACCGGTTAGACCATACCAAAAACTTTCAAACTGGTACTTGGTGCTGCCTTGCTAAGCGTTCAGCACTGACAGGATAGAGCAAGGGACCAGGACTGGTTGGCCCGATGTCAGTATAAAGTGACTAGATGGGGTGTCATGTTCGATGTCTTCGGCATGACACTTCAGTCGCGACAGCACTGTCAACACGGACTCTTCCTGTCACAAAAAGACACAGTATATGTACACACACCTAATGACCCCTCGTCATCATATGACTGAAAAACTGCTAAGTACGACGTGAAGTCCCACGCCTATTTACATACATCAGTTCACTTTGAGTGCTGGTTTCGATCAGTATAAGGCAGCATTGTAAGTGCATGTATATAGACGTTTAGAACGTGTAAACTATATGGAGGCACCGTTGCGAATTGATGGAAATGACATTTAAAACGACGCAAAGCAAACCGTTAAGCTAGCTCTCAGTTAAAAAGTTCCATGTTATACCCTGTTTAGTCGAACTAAAATGGAAATGCGATCTCTGTTTGTTACAACCCTCAAACACATGTTTGTCACTATAACATATTAGTGATAAAGGTACAGTTAATACACCCTGAATTGGAGTTAATACACACGATGTGTCGCAGTTCTCCGTTATCTCACTGCAAAACTAACAAGCAATGTTACTGATCGCGGGATAGGACGTAGGCGCACAGATTCAAGCTTGTTCGTTTGTTTACACGACCTTACCCTAAGAAGCAAACAAAAACTGTTTAAGTTGCACATATTGTATAGGATACATATCTCTATGCCATGAAATGATTCACCGCCTGAAATCCAATGTGGAAAAAACAACAATCTAAAACACCATACCTTGTGATGTCTTTAAGCCAAACAAAACTTGAATACAGTTATTTATGAAAAAAAAAGAAACTCAAATAAATGAATAGGAATGTAGATTTTCAGACATCCAGGTTAGTACACTATAAAAGACAACCTAACGCCTTCAACAGAGTAAGATGTGTAAAACTGTATTATACTCAAATTTTGTCACTATATAGCAGGTCCAGTTGTCTCCTTATTTTAAATTTGTATAGACCCATTGTATACTTCAACCGTGAATGTGAACTGTTTTCACCATGAAACTTGTGCATACTGGTTTGTTCACCTTGTTTTTGTATAAAACGGAATTCTTCTTGTTTAACACCTAACCCTGTTGAAGGCGATAGGTTGTCGCCGCAACGTGAGTAAATAATATACATTGCCCAGTAGAACGGTTTTATTGTTATCAAATAAATGAAATTCAAACACAGCGTAGAAAAAACAAGTTTTGACGTTCAGATTAATAGGATTATTATAAAAATTTGATAGTAACAGTACACCCAGTTAGAGGCTTTCACCCTTTAAAAGTAGTACGCCACCATACTGCATTAACTGATTAGCTTACTCTTTGAGGTAGTGCATGTCAAGAGGTTGTCACTGTGTGGGTCTGACATCGATACTAATGCTGACCTATGCCACAGGGAGCTACTCTATAACTATAGCTATTCTCCGCCGGATATACCGGTTATTAGATTAACACAGTACGTCAGAGGTGTGTTGTATTCGCCTCACCTGATATCTACAGTATCAGACTTTTACTACTTTCTGATGCCACGCGAGATCTGGTTATCGCCGCCATTAAACGATTCTAAGGTTATCAGTTTAGATCACTCAACATACTAAATTCAGAAGGCGCAAACTAATGTTCTTAGTACGAGGTAGTGACATACAAAATGACGTATGAAGATCTTGTACAAAGCAGCAGATCTGTCTTAGTGTAGCCCTCGCGACTCGTATATCACTCGTACATCACAAATGGTCCCCATTAGAAGCAAATTCGAAACCTGGGCATGGTTTAATCAAGCCCGGATAGCACAGTTGGTAGAGCGTCCGCTTCGGGAGCGGGAGATCTAGAATCAATCCTGGGTCGAGTCACACCTAAGACTTTAAAAGAGGAAGTTACGCTAGGCGTTCAGCATGAAGGGGATAGTGCAACGACTGTTTGACCCGTATCAGTAAAATAGCCCGGGCGGGCTTACTCGTCTCAGTGAAGGAACACCAAAAGCGGTGGGAATCCGTCCTGCAACAACGAGGTACATTACATACACCATAAGGATTCCTTCGTCATCATTGCTGAAAAATTGTTGAGCACGACATTAAACACACTCACTTACTCATGTTTCATGAACCTTAGAACAAAACAACGCTAGGTCCATATAAGGACAACCCTACTGCATATGCAGGGACATGGCGACTGGTCCATGTTTATAATGTAACGTACGAGATATAAACGGACCAATCAGCGCGGATATAAAACTTGACCTCCATCTTGTTATGCCCTCGATGACATAAACGTTCAGTCAAGTACAAGAAAATACCCATCTAAGATGACTAAACTAAAGAAATTGTATTCAAAAACATAAAATACTTCTTAATCAAAAGGAAAATCCAATCTAAGGGAATATGCACACGATGTATTAAAGACGATAGTGCCTTCACGTATTCGTGAAATACTAAAATACTAGTTAGCAACGTGGGTATACAGGCTGGGAATGCTGTCCCCAGATTCATATAATACCTCACCTTTTGAGGTCAGGGGAATATTATTCTTTTCTAAACAGCGTGGGCCTGTACAGCCACGCGGCCAACTGGTAAAATAGCTCAATGCAGAATAGGTATACACCAATACACCACATGTACTAAATGCAGATAGATTTTGAAAGACGAACATCTCAGTAGTTGTGCGTGACCGTCAATAGATTAGGTAACCAAATAGCAGGTATACACAGAAAAAAAATCATAAAATAATGACAATCCTGAAGTGGTCATGATGATGCTGATGTTTGTGTATTAAGCGCTTTACCCGAGTTGTTTGGAAACCCAAGTTTCACCAAACCCAGATCTCTCTCTTATCGTGAAAGATTTTTACAGAGAGCTTTGATCAGGTCAGTAGAGGTATAATGAATACAAACGAGCGTCAATCCACCGCATCATTTGGTATCCCCAGGGAGCATTGTAATGATAGAGATGCATAGGTGTTCCGTCCTGAGACCCTGATAAATGCCTAGTGAATCAATAGAAGTTGCCGCCCAGGTTCACCAACTAGTTATCTGATCACGTAACCAACGACGAAAATCATTGTCTAAGGCAAAGAAAACAAGACCATCTGTTGTGTCTGAAGGCCAAGCAGGTCCGTAATCAGCCAACACCACAGGCTCATAGTCACTTCCCTTCAAGGACGTCTCTTTGATATACTTGAAGGGCATTTGGTTCACAAACCGTCCAATCTTTCAGTTAAACCTTCGTTCTGGGAACACGAAAAGGCACTTCGGAAATAGCCCCCCAGACCTGGAAATTTTGCCACATGGAGAACTGGAGGAGACAAATGATAAACTACGCGGCGTTTCCTCTCGTGGTAAGCTTATAGAGAAAAGAAGGAACCGAGCTTTGTTAGCATCATATGACATCCCAACTCTAGAGAGTTGCACTCTTACGTGTACTTGAGATTGCAGAGTGTTAGTGCTTTCGGCCAACAGGGAAGCACTATCAAGCACACAGGCGTAATTGCTTACATTGTAGCGATTACTTGGCAGAAAGAGTAACCAGAGCACTGCACAACCCTGCAAACTGCTCAAGCATAAGAGGGCTATTAGTAGTTTAAAAAGTCTCTTACCATCGTTTCCTCTGGGCATGTTATCGGCGAGAGGCCAAGTGTTTACCATTTGTTTAGTTGCTACGATTTTGACATTCTCATATATCACATGCGTGGCAACCGAAGAAAAGATAAAGGCGTAAAAGTCCCCATTCAAGCATTTGTTTCTGTTATAGGATATGACAGGGCTTAGAGCCCCTTCAAGGTTATGCTCAGAGGAAAAGGACAGGAAGGTTGATGACATAATTCAACATGCAGGAGTTATTGCTACTTTTACACGTATTTTTTGGAATTCAGGTTAAGACTATCACGAATTACAACCAGCTCTATTTCATGAATCATATGACCAAACCTCATTCTGACTAATTAGACGAATCAGTCAGTTAAATTTATCTTTGTTCGTCGTTGACGGCGGATGTGACGTAAAACGGTCTAAGTATTTCCTATTGCCCTTTTAGTGGTAGATGTAATTTGGTTTTACGGCGCTCATACCGGAGTATTTCATGAGCATTAGTTTTCCGGGCGTGTTTATAAAATTTGACACAGGCAAGTTTCCAGCAACGACATGAAGCAATTCATTATGGGAGCAACATGGACGGCAAGCGCACAAAAAACATTATGCTTCACAGGCCTTATAGGTCTCACAGGCTTTCCAGGCTTCGTGCGCTTCTGGCTTATCAGGTTTTGTTGTAGACTATAGCAGTCCCTGTCAATGTCCACCTCGTGGCTCGGCTATTTGAGATCTCCAGCCGTATAACTACACTTTTACATTTATGCTGTTTGAGTTAAAAGCTAAAAAGAAATAATTAATGACTTAAAACCTTGAATTCATCATCTTTTCAATTCGTTTAGAGTTCTACTTCATTACACTTCTCCTTTCATAGAAGCGAAGACTCATCTCTTTTAAACCAGGGATGGAAGGGGTCATTTTTTCCGTAATGAATTCCCAAGATACTTAATTTGCCACGTAGCGAAAGAAATAAACTCATCTTGACTCACCATTTTCCTTAGCTTGATGATGTATTTTTGTACAATTGTTGTTTATTTGATTTGTATGTTAATACGGGGGGTCATAACCGCCTGTAGCATATTAACTTTACGGCTTGTAAAGTTGACAGATTATTTTAAGTAAATCTGTTGTAAACCATTCAAGAAGGAAACTGATAATACTGCTACACAAAATCGGCCTTTTACACCTCCATTTTAGAACAGTTTGATTTCCCTTATCATACTGTATCAGATCACTGTGATAAGACTTTTTCGGGATTAAACGCTTCCTTAAATATTAGTAGATCAAACAGGCCATATTCCACTGGATTTTGTTGAAGAACTGTGAATGCAGAATTGTGCTTTTTACTTTCAGCAAGTCTCACATTTTATGTTTTCGCAACAAACGAATTTACCGACTTGTGGACAATTGGTTGCGTTATAAAAAAGAGGACGTACTATGTCTGTACCGATAGTGTTTCATTAGGAAATACCCAATCGGTATCAATCATACCACTTGGAACCCATAACGTAGTTGTAGTTATGAGCAAATGCAAAAATTACCAGATAGCATTTAAATAGATATGTTAATAGTGTGAGATGAACGATTGGCATTTCTGGAATTAAATGCCCTCCTGACATTTTTGCATTATGAAAAAAATAATGATCAATTCCCGAATTCCAGGATCAAAAGAAGAGACACTTTAAAACGGATCGACTTTTCTTCTAATATTATATCAGGGCAACGGTCGACCTGATCTCCTGATTTTTCCATAAATCACTAACAAGCACATTCCGGGTAACATCGATCCGTAGAGTTAGGAACGGGGAAGCTAATCAGATGGGGGCAAACTGCAGTCTTTCCTATTCTCGCAGCTCCTCCAGTTCTCGTCCCCCGCAACACCCCACATGAACCGTAATAGCCGCTGGCTTGTCGACCTGTGGAGCTTTCCCCGTTTTCCGGAGAGTGGACGCCCAGGTTGTACTGATGACTTCAGCCAAACAAATTTCCTGCGAGGACTTATCCTTAGGAAAATCAACATGGGACTTTGCTTTAAATTGGCTTATCGTTCAAGCCCATCGGCTAAACGAATGGCTTAGGTAACCCATGAAATTCGAGCAGGCTTTTCTGATGGCATGTCAGGTTGAACCTTGGTTCGGAATAACCATACAGGACAATGCTGGATCATTGTTAACGTGTGATACATTTTCTGTGCTTTGATATCTAAATACTATTAACAGAAATACTCACCAAGCGCTTTAAAACCCGGGATCAAACCCAGATGGGGTCATACCAAAGAAAAATGGTACTTGTTGCTGACCCCCTTGACGCTCAGCACAGAGATTAGGGCAAGGAAACAGGACTGGTTGGCCCTATGATCAGTATAATGTGACAAGGTGGGGTGTCATGTCTGGTGTCTTCGGCATGATACTTCCAGAACGACACGGTATTCGTACAAAAAATCTAATGACTATTCGCTGTCATATGATTGAAAAATTGTCAAGTACGACATAAAACCCCAAAACATACACATACGCAGTGTGCGCAATCTTTCAACAAAAAGCAAGTCAAAACAAGATGATGTCGCTTTGTAGCAGATTTCAGTGCCAATGCAATCATGATACTGCCCACCTGGAACATCATGCTGAAGACAACAGACATGACGCTATAATCAGTCATAAATTACGCACACCGGGCAAAGCAGAACTTGGCAATTCCCCTGTACCCTAGGCGTTTACCAAGATTACCGGTTTGGTATTTAGTCCCGCGTCTCAATATATGATAGTAATTCTACGATACAAACAAGTGTGGCAAATAAACAAATGAGGTAAAAATAAAAGGATACACGCTTTCCAGCATTACACTGAATGCGAGAGCCTAACAAACAAATTCACACTTAACGTTATCTTTCATTAATTACGTTACTTCATTTTTGTTTGCGTTTTTACAGACATAAACAAACATGGGGGTTTACAGTTATTAGTAATTACGGTTATTAAAAGATAAAAAGTGATAAAAAAGATAAAAAGATGGCTCCTTAATCTATGTAATGGTATTATTCCATGTCCAGAGAGCACTGGGCAATGACATTTGTCCTTGTTTTGTTTTGGGGGTTTTTCAAAGTAAAAGCGAAATTTGTTACTCAAAAAACATGCACGTACTATAAACACATGGCGCGCAGGCGTGAAATGTCGTATCATCATAGTGATGATGTCTCGCGTTCCTTTAAAGTTAGCCCTCTATCAACACCATCCATCAATCAGCCGTCACGTGCTGTTACAGTCCTCGCAGCAGGGCCTGTAAAAACTAACCGGTAATAATGCTGACCAGGTTCCTTATTATCTCTTTGGCGTTCCCGTAATAGCATGTTGCCAGCATGCTCGGGGCGTTTTCAAACACTCTGCTGTGGAACGAAGACAGAGTAATAAGGCAGCGATGTAGTATGTCCAAAATTAGCCCCGGCGAAGTGTCAGAGACTTGACCTGAGATCTAATTCAGACTTTGACGTCTAGAAACCGAATTAACCCGGCTGTTGGAACTGGGACAAACAAGAAGGGCAAACCTTAAACGTGAAACCGGCAGGGCCCCACGATTTACATTTGCTGTACGTCAGGGAAAGATTTCTTATTTCGCTTCATATTAATTCGTAATCAATAAGAGGTACGAAATGGCCTTTTAGCATTTTATTTCGGCCTTCCGGGACGCTTGTATTCATCTCATGACTTTCCGGGCTGCTCCGGGTGGTTTGTCAGTGTCGAGGTGCCAAAACATTAGTCATTAGGTAATGTCAGCGCTACAAGCGAAACACGCCTAGCGGTTGATTTTCTTTGATACATGAAGGGAAAGATTGTCATTAATCAATTACCAGAAAGGACACAGTGTATGCCTAATGCGCAGATTGACCAATTTACAAGGTATACCATCTGATTGATGATCAGGCGGATCATTCTTCGAAGCTCGGATTTGCAAGCCCAGAAGTCAAACTAAAGCATACTTTCTCAAATTAATCTTCTTCTCTGCATCTTCCAGGCGTAACACCCGTGTTAATACTCGTTGAATCTGAACTGTATATCCATGTCAGAATCGAAACAACTTCACAACGTTACCATAAATGGATTTGTCCTTAATGCCACTTCCCCCACTACCCCGACCCCAAGGGAACCATATACCTAAACTGTTTTGTTGCTACCGTTTCATATTACTTGTTACCTTACTGGCTAATTTGACAAATCACTCAAATTAGATATGCATGGCTGCATAAAGTCGAGAAGAAAACTTGAAGATATTTGAATAATAATGAAGAGCCATGAAGGCAAAAACTACCATGCAACTTAGTTTGTGCTTTCCTGTGGGAGTGGATTGCGACGGAGAAATTAACTAGATTTTCATACTGAATCATTGGGATTGCAGTAGACTTCAAGTTGTTAGTAAGCAGTGCATGCATGCTGTGTCGTTTCTTTATCTCGTGTCTTACGCAGTACTCAAGAATGTTTTTTACAGTATAAAATGTATTTATTTTTTAATTGGTGTTTTACGCCCTATTCAAGAATATTTCACTTATACAACGGCAGTCAGCATTATGAGGAAACCGGGCACAGCCCAGGGGAAACCCACCACCATCCACAGGTTGCTTGCAGACCTTCCCACGTACGGCCGGAGAGGAAGCCAGCATGAGCCGGATTCAATACAAAAGACTACAAAAGACTACAACATAGAGTAAATTACAGCAGTGAAGATAGTGGGATCATAACGTGTGAGGTTTGAGTTATTACGTTACGACACCGTGGTGACGTCACTTGTGACGTGACGTCGTCGCTTTACGGCGCGGTGGGAAGCATCACTACATTTTAACACGGGCTGGTATATACAATTATGTAAATTATCCAAAAAACATGACTTATTACATGTCCTTGCGTGTGTCTTTTTGTTCCTTATATAAACTGTGGTTGTGAACTATTGAAAACGTGCGTTTAATTGGTTGGAAGTGTAGTGTAAGCCATCGCACTACACAAAGCAACAAAGTACGAGATACATACCTGGATTTTAATGTCGCAAAAATAGCTTTTATAGGATGTATGTGATAAATAGATGACATACCGAGCCTGCAAATCAGAATATGACTTTAGTTGTGAAAATTGTGATCATGGTAGGTTGATTTTTTGATATCTTATAGTGGTAAAGGCGTGAAACAGCGCGAAAGATAGGCCATATATATTTTGACAAATTTACTACATAAATCCTAAAGAAATCAATGCCCTCATCTAACCTATAGCAATGCCTTCTACATCCAGCGGCCTTTGATATCAACATTTCGTATGCATCTGCTTCTTGTTATCTTTTACATCAGGATGCATCTGCAATTGGTGGTTCCGTCTCTCTGCCGTGATACATCATCAAGTGTGCCGCAAAACACAATTAAAATAAATGTATACACTGTGCTCGGCTTACCAAAGATTCAACTTAAGACCCTTATGCTTAAGTGTTTTGACCCGGTCGACTCACACCTTAACAACTTAAGTACTCAGCGGCACTCCACACACGGTCTTGTTACAGCTATGATGAAATACTGTCGAGAAATGTATTTCTCTTAGCATATAGCAATTACAGTCTATGTTCAATAAAGCCACAGTCGTGGTGACGGTTTTGTGAAATATTTTATGCTTTAAAAAGTCATTGAAATATGTTATGTGATAAAATATGTTCCATCTCGATCATCGGGCAAAAGAGAGAATACAGGGGCAACAAAATTGCTGGTCGTTTTTGCTGTAAAATTGCACCATCCTTTTATTTAACAGTGTAATCTTCATCAATCTTTCAAAGTATGCATTTTTTGTTCATGTAGGCAAATTAATACTATCGTTCTGCCTCATTTACTATCAATTACACTCCAACGAATACATTTCATCCAAGATATTTATTATTTTGATAATCATTGCTTTAGTTTCAGCGCTGTACCGGTAGAAATCTATCTTGGAAGAGCTTGTTAAAGGTGGTGGCTATCCCGTGTACATGTAGCTTGTGGCTCACCTATCACATCGATACACAGTGACCTCTCTAGAGTAACTGGTGCTTGCGTAGGTCATGGATGTATACTAAACCAATGAGCTGGTAGGTTAGCCATTGATATATATGCCTATTTCATAAGCAGGGGAAAATACGCCAAGTATTATTCTGAATAAACACGAAGACGCCTTTGATCTACCAACAGGCGCCGCCGGTGAAATTGTTATTTACGCAAGGTTTTATCCACTTCCATGTTTGTGGTCTATCCAGGCTATGACATATATCCAGGCATAAGTACCAGCATGCCTGCTCTCAATCAATACTATCATACTTTTGAATGAGTGAGTGAATAAATGAGTGCTTGGAGTTTAACGTCGTACCATACTTCTGAGGACGTCAACCAAACATGCGAGAATTGGTATGTTTGAATATGCTGCTACAATGATGCATGTATTCACATCATATGACTGTTGACATTAAATTAGAAATCGTCACAATCAGCATTGAACTTTTAGTTGAATTCTAGATCTAGTACTCGATGTAAGTCTAGAACTTACAAGCCGATTCCCTAAAACACACTAATGTGTCAATTGCCATGTTTCAGAACAAGCATGCTATACTCCCAGCAAACTACTCTTGCTGAGTTAGTGTTTGATTGATTTTATTTCATTAGGTCCTTCATATCATACTTAATTTTTTTTCCTTTCCTCTGTTTGCCTATAGATTGAACAAAACGAAGATCCCTAAGTGAAGCAGCTGGATTATAACAAATAAATTAAGAGCTTTTCCACGGCCGACCACTGACTGTCGTCCACACAGAGGATTCGCCAATGGGAAAATTTCCAATGAGAAACAATTTTCCTTAGCACCCAGTTAACCTATGATTTATTTATTCATTTAATTGGTGTTTTATGCCGTACTCAAGAATATTTCACTTATATGACGGCGGCCAGCATTATGGTGGGAGGAAGAGCCCACCATCCTCTGCAGGTTTATGCAAGACCTTCTCAGTTACGGTCTTTAACCTATGATACTCATATATTCACTATTATGGTATCTATTGAAAGGATAGTGAAGAAGAGGCCACTCACAAAATACCGCCTAGTGGATTGATATCAATGCATAAACGTAACCATGTGTGACATTTGTCAGAAACTGTCACAACATATACAGTAGCTCACGCTTTCCACAGTACAACGACCTACTTATCAACTTAGAGAAAGTACAGAACCTGTCAAAAGTACAAATTAGGTTGACTTGGATGAGTGTAAGCGCCCTTCGTGGTACGTTAACCGGTTGTTTTGTAAAGTTGTCGGAAAACACTGAAAACTAGACATTTCTTTGCAGCCTTACGATTCTTCACGGGCTGGCGTCAAGAAATTTTGTGTTTCTTTTCTTGGGTAAAATATTTATTGTGATTATACCAGGGCGTTGTCAAATGTTTACGTTTTCTGCCAGACTCGTTCCAGTTCACTGATTGTCTTAAGGGCATTTTGTGATTCTTTTCCAAGGTCATTAACCCTTGACTCAAAGAGCATTTGGCTTTATGGGATTAAAAAGGACATTCCACATATATAAACCACAGTCTTTAACTGTGATTTCAATCATATTTCTAACATACTAGTCTATAGCTAAATTCATGAGGGTGCATTCGCTCATAACGACCCCCACCCTCCTCCCCATTTCAAATAAAAAAGAATAGTTAGGGAACATACAGAAAAAAAAGTGATTGATGTTCATCTAAAAATAAGTGTTTGATTTAAATAGCACCTTATCTAGTGTGTCTTGCTTTTAACATTGAATAAGCTGTAAATGTACGAGTACTATCCTAGTGATGTCAGTTTTGGGGACTGAAAGGGAAAGGCTGGGAAAGTTTATAGCGTGACCTCTTAAAGAGATCAGTTATGGCGTAGACGCTTCAACATGGCAACTAGTGACTTTGCATTAACGCAGTTAGTTAAATTCAAATCCTGACAATTGGGAATTCTAACAAACCGTATTGGTGCTTTCGCTGTGTCAGGTCATTAAACCAAACATATTTTGTCCAATCATAATGATCCAAATCATGATAATCATAATGGTTTGCCCCTTTTTGTAGATTACTTGGATCGTACACATAACACCCAGAAAGATGAGCAGAAAGCGAATAAAAGTGCACGTCGACGGTTCTTTCTGCGATAATCGAATTAATACCTAGGTTGTCCATATACTTATAACTTGCTTCTTGTATACTTCTTGTATATTGCACTAATGTTAAGAATTCAACCAACTACACCCCTCGTCTACCCTATACTCACTTTTATATATGTCACTTGTGGTATCAAGTTGTGAACATGCATGCAGTTGGTTTAAACAGCTCAAGGTCAGTATATTGCCAATGCAGATAAACCATACACATAAAGGTGGCTAGTCAAAAGTGATGAGCTGAATGGTATCTGATCAAGCATGACAAGCGAAGCATAGCCATCTGTTGTGTTTAACGCAGGCAGGGTTTACATACGCGCACAGTGCAGCATTTAGCAGCCCATTTAACGCCGCTGTGGGAACAGAATTAATGCAGTAATTATAGATTATTACTTGGTAACCTTGATATCAGTCCGGGTATCAGCCCGAGTGGCCTGTGTCCGCCAGAGCTCTAAGGGCGTAGGCTGATAAGCCTAAAGACCGACGACCGATGTTCATGGTGATATCAACAAGATATATCAAGTTTGATACTCACTAAAGTAGAGGCATTTCCGACAGAGCATGAGGAAAGAACCACACCTCGTTATGACCAACCTCCTGCCGCGGGTTATATGAAACAGGGCTCTCGGTGGCCGAATGGCCAAGCAGACGATAGTGACGCACGTGCGTACAGCACACAAGTAGACGTGACGTCATTATATACACGTACGTCTTAAAGGCACGCATTTTCGTGTGATAAAGCCTTTAAATCTTTTTCAGCCCACCTTATTGTGTGACAAAGCCCTTCATTTTGTCCCGCTTTACTGAAAAACCGAATTTGTATCTCACGTTCAAAAATAGTTTTATCCGAGCCAACAGAATAGCCCTGTATGATAAAAAGTAATATAACAACAACAAGGTTTTCTTAAGGCCCTGCACTATTTCTTGAGGCTGGCGTCAATGACCTCCAACCCAACACATCCGCTAGGGGGTGCTAATGAATATGGAGAGTTGAGGGCCATTAATAATTTGCTAAAAAGGAAAACACACGTACAAATCCATATTATTACTACTATTATATACTTACAGATAACAAGAAAAGGTCATATATTATAGCTCAGCTTAGTAGAGAACGTTGTCAGTCATTTGGAAACTGTCGCCTGCCTATTGTCACGTGGGCCAAATGTCATGACCTTGCATGGGGACGCGCAGTCTTTTAAACATATTCTTCATTAGTCGAGATGCTACACCAATAATGGTAACGTAACGGATTTTAAAGAGGTTCAAAATAGACGCTGATTGCTTAATTAAATATATGGTACCTAACAGTGTTTGAATTTGTAGAGGATTGTCATAATTGTGCAACAAGTGATGTACGAACACAAATATTTATCTACAATAGTTATTGTCTCTTAGTGATTTAATTACGGTTAAGTGTAACGCACGAAGAACGGTTTGCTCGATTTGTTCAGCAACGGAAAACATGTCAACGATGCATGGCCAACGGACAAGCTGCTGTACTGTTCGCATGAATTCGTGTGTTGAATTTTCTCCGCCTGATTTAAGAGCGGAATTACATGAACCATCACTTAAACGTGTTTTACCAGTCATATGTTACTTCGTGTATATCCTCCCAGCCAGTTGGCTCTTTCATTGAACTGTGGGATGTCTTATTAATAACGCCATGCACGGTATATGGTAATAAGGCGCGATATGTGCCCTGGTAAACACATTTTCAAAGCCCGTGAACCTATTTCTTGGTTTATCCTTCCATTTCATGACGTCATGCACGTTTAATACCATAACTTATCTCTCTAAAGTCTTGGAGGCAAACACCTGTTGTCCCGAATAGATAAATGTTTTCTATACAGGCTGTATATATGTCACTCGACTGGAACATAGATAACATCAAAACAGTGTTTATCTGCTTCAGACCCATCCGTCAGCGTTAAGGCCTGATAGTCTCTGTCGTGATCTCAGTGTTCTAAGTTCCAGCTCATACGGTTTCTTCCCGGTGTAGAGCACCAATAGGTTATTGTCTATGGCTGTCAGCAAGTCTATATTTCCTTCAGTAAGAACGTTAACCTCTCTCTGCCTCGTATTTGTTTTGACTGATCACCCTACATCAAGCTAAAACATAAGCATGGCCGGTTGCCAAACTTTTGTTTACCTGTCAGTTAAATAATTGGGTTTTTTTGTGTCAGCGAATTTAGTTGAAACGTTTCACTCAACCAACACTTTTGCCCATTTAAATGTTTTCATCTTTAGATATACAACTGTTGTTTAGGAATAACTTCACTTCGTAACATTTTTGGGTTAAGAGAGAAATGTTCACATTGAAGGAGAAATGATTCGATCTTTTGCGCCCTTAGGTAAATTATTGCTAGCTAACTGAGTCATGACAATAGACTAGAATAGAATGGAAAATATAGAGATATAGAATAAAGTGATCAAGATAATGACCACAAAAGTTTCAAACAGCTTAACCACGGATTTCATGGTGTAATAACGAACAGTAGTTTGACATTTTCTAAATCCAGTGATCCTGTGTTTGAAATTCCCATGCCACTGATCAAGAGCTATTATTTCAAATATGAATATGTATATAAAATGATTTGCTTTAAAATTCAAAATATAGTAAAATATATATAAAAAACTATATATATATGTTTGTTACTATATGGTGATAGAATATGGAAGTATGATTTGGAGATGTACTACAATATCACCACAGGCGTTGTTGTCTCCTTTTTTTTTCAGGAAAATCATCATTGGAAGGACAAGAAAAGTCGACACTTTGAGTGACCAGGATTATTCAAGCTATTTGCACTAATCATTCTATAACTAATCACAAAATAACTAGATGATGAATATACCAGTGCAGAAAACTAAGTTGATGCACAGTAATCCCACCAAAGTACACGTCATGGTGGCCTGACCTCACCTACACAGGAGGGCCTATGTATATCAGCGATACAGAACGTCCGATGAGCTTCACACGTTGGGGATCAATTAGTGTGAACACAGCAGTTGCCGAAGTCAGTTTTGTGAATAACGGCATTTTGTACACACCCACCCCCATTAACATGCACTTTTGGGTCAGTCCAGTGCAGAGGATATTCTTAACTAGTAATAAACGTTTAATCCAAACCGTATGTTGACGTTGATCAGATATGTGTTATCTTCGGAGAAACGTATTATATTAATGGAGATTTAAATAGACGGCAAGTTGGGAGGCCTTGATGACCACAGTTTAATAGAAGATGGTTGACGATATAAGTTGGGTCAATTTGTTTGCCCGCCGATGTGTTTGTCAGTGAACCACCAGGAGAATAAGCTGGTAGTTTAACACACTGCTTGCCTGACCGGTTTATGTTTTTGGACCACCGAGTGAGCCGATAAAACGTCCAACAAATGCGCTAAATCAGCCGGTATTTGTTGCCGATCAGGGAACCCTTTCTTCAATCAAGAGATTAAGACGGAGCCGAAATTTCAGGGCAGGATTTTGGCATCGATATGAACACGATGTAAAGACTAGCGGGGAACCACTTGAGTGTGTAACGTCCAGACATTTACCTTATTGACCGAGGCTTTTAACAAATGAATTATTGAGCAACATTTGCATTTTTCTAGAATAAGCCAAAAGGACATTTCGGCTACCCGTTATACACAATATCCGCACAATATGCGCATTCGATTTGAGGCAAATGTATGTTGTTTATTGATTTTCAATGATGCATTACAAATCTGTATCCAGCCAAATTTTTGTTTCTCTGTTGCTTTTTTTAATTCCAAAATTGGAAGGATTGGGCCCAGTACAAATAGTAATAACCAGAAGATTAGTGGAAACAATGAATTTCTTGTCGAACAATACTTTTAAATCACACAGGTAACGTAAAACAAACCACTCTTTCACATTTTTCTTAAATTCAAGTGAAATAAAACGTAAACAGCAATGACATTATTATCTTATTACATATCATAACGAATATCAAACAACTTGAACAATATTATGTCTCTGCGTTAATAGCGTGTAACATGACGAAGAAAGTTTCAGTTTACAAAAAGCAACATCGCGATTTGTAATAAAATTTGCATACGGTAAATATAAAAGTCCGCAAGAGCAAAGATAAGTATCGCGTTCGGCGTTTGAGAAGTTCGTGTACAAAATGCCTGCTAAACAGACATATTTTCGCGATCAAATCTTTCCAGCATCAACAAAACGGCACAAAAAAACGGTAATAAGATCTACTCACCTACAGTATAGCTGTCAGCATGAGCGATCCACACTGAAGGCAACAACCTGAGCACAACTCTCTCACAAGAGACCTCGTGGCACTGTCCGATTCGCCCCTCTTTCATACTAGAGGCCCCGTCAGGAGCTTCACTGGAGTGAAAACGCACCGGTCAGTCTTCTTTTAATTAGACCGTCCAATAATAGAGAGCATAAATCAGGGTGAGCCGTTATAGCCACAAATATTGTGCAGACCAACACGTTCCAAAGACGGCTTTTTTCTTCCGCTATGTCACAACTGCCATATAACTTTAGATGTGGTAAATTTATACGGGAGCCAAGCGGCCGTGCACAAAACCTCACCGGTCCTTTTCCCTAGACGATTGCTTGTAAACTGTTCCGCTGTATTGTTCAGGGTCTGCAGCTAGGAAGGTCACAGCATAAACTATTTCCAGCATAGAAACCTAACGCCGGATATCATTGGCTAGTTAATTACACGCCCAATTGGGGGAATTTAGCGATACGTTTGTAGCCGATAACAAGTAATTTGGTTGTGTACATGTACATGGTATAAACACAGGAAAAAACCTTTGTTAAATGAGATGTTTTAACATTTGTGTTTGTGTATCAACGCGTTTGTAGGTCTGATATATCCACAGGGCAAGCTTTTCTTGATATAAGATGAAGACAGACATTCTAATATTATCCTTACAGCTCTTCTACTCGTTCCCTCTATACAAATGTCTTACGTTGAAAAATGATGCAGTGAATATCAATATTAATATGTATAAGGTCTACGGAAATTTTTCAAGATGGAATTTCATTGACATGCAGCGAGAGAGTTTTAAAAGATCGATATCTTTCAGAAAATTTGTTTAGTGGCGAAATATCTACAATGCAGGTTAATGGACAAGAGATGGAAACAGACGTTCAGACAGTGCACTTAGCTCTCATCGCTCTAACCCCCAACCCCATTCCCCCCACACATATATGTAAGCAATATGAAATTACTGCACATAAACTCCCTTTACTGAAAAATGATACAGTAAAGCTAAGCATTAACATACATAACATCTTCAGACAATTTCGAAAGAAAAGGACCTTTAGGCGAGATTGACTTAAAAGGTTGATATTTTAAGCTGATTTGCTTCCACCCAATATATATATATATATATATATATATATATATATATATATATATATATATATATATATATATATATATAATGTGTGGCACAGATCTCGGTCGAGGTCTATGGCAAAGTTTCTCCATCAGCCTCAAAGCCTTGTACAATGAGAAAGAAAAAAATTCTTGTCCAAGACGTAAACTCTCCATCAAATAAATAAGAAATAAAGTATTTTGTATGGACCCATGAGGACGTATTGTGAAAACAATCTCATTTTAGAGCAGACAGCTGTGGATATTTGTCTACAAATGAAAGGAACAGATGGTATGTGTTTAATACAGACATTGTCGAACACCATCTGACATGCTTCAGTGGAAAACATAAATAACAGGCAAAAAGAAACTAACTTTATGTTTTAAAGAATTGTTGTGTGAACCAGAGTCGACATTTTGTGGACAACAATACAGAAATTAAACATTAATGTAACTTGTTTATTCTAATCATTTAGGAATTCTATGATCAGATTAATTCGGAAAAACTTAAAATTACGGTCGCACTCAGCTATCTTACATGTCATGCTGATAATACGATACATATCGATGACCCTGTCCGTCAAACTGACACAGCCGTATCAACTCAGATCTGAAGAAAGGTACACATTTAGGCAACGGCTCAAAACCGCTATGTGAGAGAGTGTTGTTTTGGGGTGTAGGCATATTGACCTTCCTCATGAACTGGTATACTGAACTGAGGTATAAATCTGTGGGCCATTCGACACGTCAAAACATCAAAGACTTCAGCTGCTCGATCTACTATGTCCTGATGTTTAATAACGCACTCTGACGAGTGTTGACTTCCGGTGATAGTACTACAAGCGATATCGAGACTCGGGGAATCGACGCGATCTCGACAAGCTATAAAACACTATCAAAAGCAAGAGAGTGCATCAAACAATACGTTAACCTGCATTTATATGCTAATATCCTCACGGATTGTGATCAAATGTTGATTAGAGCTCTCTTCCTAGGCGGTTTAAGATAAAGCCTCTTTCCTCGTACATTTCGTTTCGTTTTAGGTCAAAAGCCCATCAGGTACTACACATCGGGAAATCTCTAGTTTTTTTATCATCTAACAGTTGGCTGTGAATCTTTGAAGTTTTATTCATTATGTCCGTCAGCCACGATAAATGAGGACACGGCAGTTTTCCGTACAGGCTTCCCGTTGATGGAGGTCAGTTGAACCACAGCTATTATGAAGCAATTTATCGTTTACCACCCAGCGTTATGTTTAGTCCATTACTCATACATGTAGCTTTACCTCCAGACTTTCCTCTAGGGGAGAGAAGTTAACACCCATGTTCATAGAGATTTTTCCATGTCTATGTAACGCATGAACGTAAATACACGAATTAACGACAAAGATAAAGTTTCTTTAGCTTTTCTAAAGTGTGTTAATTTCAGGTAAATACAGCATACGCGTACATATAAATTCTATATAGAAAAAAAAATAGACGCAATATTTTTTTTTCTTATCAAGAAACGAAAATTATTTAATGTATGCAGAGCGTTGTAAAATGACATACAACCTAGTAATGGCATCAGTAATGAGAGCGAACACTGATTTCCGTTTAACGATTTTGTGAAAACAAGTTCACGAGCTGAGGAAGTTTTTCGAGGAGTGACACGTTGTCTCAGGGTGATAATAATTTCGTGTCAGAAAAGCTAAAACAGTAACGATATATCTCTCAAAAGGTTAACTTTACGAGGAGTTTGTCAGGGCACAGATATGTTCAAAGCGTTGCACACTGTAAGACACAGAGCAGCCTGGTAAACAAACCAGAGAACTGCCCTAAGTTGCCATAACCCAGGTGGTAACTTAGGCTCGTACATTTACCACTAATACGCTTCGTCACATTATTTCAAGCGCTTTGAGTCTGGGTGTTCGCCTCCGTCAATGCATAACGCCAACGAGCCATTTTCGGGCCCATTAAAATCCGACACCGTCCTAGAAAGCAATTATTGGGTACGTACACTTCATTTACAGCCTGTCACATACAGGACAAAGTACTACCAAAAAGTCTATTGTCCATCTTGTCCAATGGCCACAAGGGAGTTGGGTGTTTTTAGGCTTTCGTAAAAAAACAACTGCGTCAGCTTGAGTGCGTTGGAATTCAGTTATTCTGGAATGCCAATCCATCTTTTTGCATTGAATACTTTCTGAACATATCGATCATTCTTTGTACATGCAAGTTACTTCCAAAAATTTTCTCTTGATGAAGGTTATTCAGCAGTGTTTCAGGTTGTCTGCTAGGTGAGTCTGTACGTGATTCTTAAATCCAAGATAGTCGTAAAGCGATGAAAGTTGGAAGTACTGATGTTAAATGTAGTGCAATGTGATAATGTAAATGCATTTACTTGGAGATTATGCTGAAGTTGTTTTCTACTACACTGCCGTACGCAGTACGACAATATTTTCTTCGCAACCATCGCAGCATAGTGATTACCAGTAAAATGGGTCTGTAAATACAATAAATGTTCAAATATTACACACACTGAAACCCTTGATTATATAGACTGTAGCAAAAATCTGGAATGTTCTACGTATTTAGTTGCTTTCACTAACATTTTCCGAGAGCCTGAAAATTGCATTTATTCTTCACTTTAATATCATAGTTTAAAGATTTGTTTATACAGAATTTCAGGATACATGAAACGAATTGTCTGAAATATGTTTCAGACGTGACCTAATATGTAAAATTACAAAAAAGGCTTTTCAGCTTTCTTCTTGAGGCGTAAAAATAGCTTCAAGTTACAGTTTTTCTAAGCCACCAGAAATTAGTTAACCTGCAGTGGTAAAGTCAATGGTAATGGCTACCAAAACAACATTTTGGGGACGAGAACCCGTATTACGGGTCACACTAAATGGTCCTGGGTTCCTCGATGACGTCATTTCCGAATATTCTCGACCAAATTGAGAGAAATTGACGGAAAATGTGCGTAAAATAGAGGGGCTATTAAAAAATATAAAATATGCCTTAAAAAGATTTTTTCTTCACTTCTTGGACGTAACTTTTTCATTTCCTCTAAAACCACAGTCTTCGTTGAAGAGCACGCATTCATGTGTCGTTCAAAACTTGTTTATTAATGTCCACAAATTTACACTTTGTATTACATTTGCTTCCTCACCCGAACTGTATAGATAGCTTGCAAAAAATGACATCGAATATGAGCTCTGTAGCATTCGTGATATCGAGTGTGTACTACGTGTTTGAAAGACATGGAAATAGATGCATTGTAATTGTCTCATTTAAGACGGATGAAAGATGAGCAGACGCTCACCTGTCACTTCCTCCCAGACACACATTTGAAGGCGTCTGTCATCTGCTGGTCAGAGTGTGTCTCGACTCTGAGGGACCCATAATCTAGGTCTCCAATTAGATCCTGTAGACACACACGACAGACACACGCGTTCTCGTCTAAGATCGCTGTACCAATTAACGAATCGCCCATTGCAAGGCGCATGATGGTTTTGGTTTGGCACTGGACTACAGCATATTGTACAGCACACCATTACGCCGATATTTAGCAAATAGAAACATTTTGGCCAGATTACCGTAATTTATAGCGCACTTAGCGTTGATCATGTGATATACAGACCAGACATCAATACGTTGATAACAAACCCCAACACCCGCATGTTTTACTCAAATAATGCATTTATTTTGAGGTAAAACCAGTGAAACCAAAAATTGTGGAATGCAACAATGTCACGTGGGTCATGCATGCTGAGAAAATGCCACAACTGGACAACGACTAGAGTTGGTTGTCAGCGCGCACCGCGACAAAGTATCGAAATACAAGTGGTTTGGTGTCAGCAATTATTGCGCCTATTCCGCGCGGATGCCCTGAACTAATTAATAAGCCCTTAAACTGAAGAAATGCTGCCAGTTCCCTTGTTGACTCATATATGCCAATTAGGCAGGGAGTATAGTCCCGGTTAGCACGGCAGTAGTACACATACGAATCTTCCAAATGTTCAAACATTACACACACAACCAATAAAAAATAAATTATTGCAGTTCTCCCTTTTTCTATTTTTTTCTTCTTTTTTTTCTATTTTTACTTGAATGCTTCCATTCTAACATCGCCACAATCTAGGAAGTTATCACGGTACTCAATAAATGAAGTAGTAGTAGCTTGTGATAGGGTTTTATAAATGAAATTAGGTGATGACATTTGCGGAAAATAACCACAGAATTTCTCCAGATCTATTTCGGACTGGCTTATTGATTCGATATGATTTTTTTTGTTTCTTATTATGCAGGTAGCCAGTGAAGTAACTGGATATGTCATCTCGTGTACGTCGGCACCAACTCTTAATTAACTGACCGCCGTTGACCTGTTCTTGATTTCCTGCGGACAGCTGAACAATGGCAATGAGACCACTTAATCTAAAGGAAGGCATTGAGAATTCCAAATGTGGCGTGGTTGCAGGCATGTTTTAGATATTCATTATTCTGCGGAACGGCCAGCTGATTGCGGCAATGAATCAATTTGACATCTATAACAGGTGGTTTCCTAGCGACTTACAGTACTTACAATGCACATTTTTTTTTATTGTGTAATTCCAATATTAGAAGGGTAAAAATGATCTGGTATACTGCCGTTTCACACGAATTTATAAACACTCTTTTACCAGCGAAAAAACTAACTTGCACGCAACCAAACTACAATGTTTGAATTAATCATCTCAGTATACAGGATGTTTCTCTTCTTCCTTGCAGAAAGCACACAAGGCTCTAAGGGTTGTGATAAACAGCCGTTAGGTGGTAAAAGAAAGCTTTTAAATACATTCATTTTCCTTTACAGCATACATTAGAAATACTAATCAATCCATACAGCCTGACCAATACAGGTTTCATGACTAGAGTCTTTGCATAAAACAAGTTTGATATGTCACGGATCCTCCCATATAATCGCTCCCACACATAAGTCAGGCGCGTCTATCGACCTGCTGTTCCGTTCTTTGTATATGTATACATGTGAAACACAAGGTTTCAGTTTGACTTCCATCTTTGTGTTCTTTAACTGCATGACATGTTTGTTCTAAACTGGCAACAGTAGCACTAACTTCCTTTCGTTTTAGGCGAGTGTTAGTGGCAACAAGTAATGTACAAAAACGACAAAATTTTCCTTTTATTTAGAAGAACCCTTTAGTTACTGATGTAGTTAATTGTATCAGGAATGTGTTGAAATAGTGCAAAGACATGCAACAAATCAATTGGTCATTGCATGGACCTCGAATTGTTTTAACATTGCGGGTTATTCCAACGAAAAAGACTATATTCATCTATTTCTATGGTGTTTTCTTGCGTACTTAAGACTATTTCACCTGCAAGACAGGGGCATAGTTTATATTTAAAACACCATGAAAAGCTCCGCTTATCACTAGGAACCCAAGAAACCTTCAAACGTGAGGCCGAGTTCCAGAGATGACTGGAACACACGCTTTGTTTAATCAAGGCAGCTTGGCTTTCTCAGGGGAAATGGCTTCAGCCAATACATAAAAGCATTAAAAATGAGAGTTCTGTATAAGTCTAGTATTGGTTCTTTACTTTTAATAGAATCAAGAAAAAAGTTTGTACAGGTTTTTTTGCCATACGCAAAACGTTTATCGGTTTCGGTACTCAGTTTACTACATTGTATATGGCAACTGCTTGTCTATCGGGACACATTTTCTGTTGTCATGCCAGATGTTGTAAAATACTGTCAAACTGTGTTCAAGAGTCAGCAAATACACTTTGCTCTTAAAATCTAATAATGTTTTAAGGGAAATTAATTTTAAAAAAGTGATCCATTCCGAACTGATCCGCTGACTTGTAACATTTTCTTCGTCAAGTTCAAACCTGATGACCTATTATCGGTCAGACCCATTCTTTATTACCAGTTCGTGTCAGTTTTACCAGGCATTTAATCAATACTACCAAACAGGAGTAGGATTTCAATATCAAGATAAACGAACAGTTTTCAATAACGCCAAATCGTGAAAAATGTGACCGGGATAGTTGGACCTTCAAGAAAGTCATGGAACAAGCCGTTACCTCAGATTTCAGGGAAATTATGTTGCTTGGATCGGTAAACCACAATCGGTCAGTAGAGAAAACATGTAGAGCAGGAGGGCTTGGATGATACAGTTATTGAAACACAAAGACGCAGACATAACCGATGGCATGTACGTCAATCTGATTGAGATGCATTTTTAATTAATGAATGAATGAATTAACAAAGCAAGGAAGGAATTACTGAGGTTTAATGCTAGATTGACAATATTCCACACATACCCAGAGGAGAACAAAATAAAATCATAAAACAGTTGTAGCTTTTGGCGTGGGAATGGAAATATCCAGAATCAAGAAACGTAGAATGAACGCTTAAAAAACTGTTCAAATTCAAACTCAATATTCTAAGCACAGAAAGATATGGTATGATAATTATCTGTTATGATAATTCTGTAAAGGACTTTAAACATTTAATTACTTAAAGGCCATGCAGGGTCGACATTAGGTAATTGAAAAGAAGAATGTCAAATATGACGTTAAAGCTACTTGAGCGAGGTTTATACCCTGTGCATAAAGATTAAAACCAGTGGAAGGATGAATAATGTAGGCTTTACTATAGTCTTGAAGATCCTGACGACGATTGCCTATATGAACATTTGATTTAAAATCTGCATATGGATTTAGACTTCATCAGAAGGTTGAATCTTCATTGTTTAAAACTCTGACCCGGTATCCAACGGAATATGATAGCTTTGCCATTTTTACTAAATTTCTTATGAAAAATTTAAATTTCGTATTCTTCATTTATTATTTGCTATTGATCAATGCAGGGTAGAGGTAGCTACCTCTATTACTGTCACCAGAACATACCCATAAGAAACATTTTAAAAAGCCTAAAAATAGCCGAGAACAAAGCTCTCGAACCTAATGTCAGGAAAAGTTGAATTACAAGACGATTTTTTTCTGACGCTTTTATATTTAAGTAGATAAATATTAACATAATTAGCCTGTAGAGAAGCCAGTGAGTAAACCAAGAAGAGAGATTTTTATACAATTGTTAGAAATAGTGAACCATGGAAACTGATCATTGTTTTATTCCACGCAAAAAAGTTCCAGACGAAATACAGTTGAAAACTGAAATATTTGTGATTCTAGAGCGCCCATGTTGGATTTATGCGCATTAAGTTCAGTTCCACTACATAAATTTTGTTAGGCTTTTATGTAATTCTGGAGATCCTATTGAGGCATGTGTCACTAAAATTCGTTTGTGATGGGTTTAGCCAATTTTTACATCTATGAAATGGACTACATTGGTGGGAGACAAATGAAAGCCAACAGATTCCATGCATTTATTTATTTATTTATTTAATTGTTTTCATCTATCTGATATTTGTGTTTAATGCTTTTTTTCACCGAGAGCGCTCAGTGTTATTAGTGGAGGAATCCAGGTGTAAACCACCTAACTTCGCAGGATATCTTAAAGCCGCAGATAGAACCAACCAGAGCTGCATTCGAGGTGTATATTCCTTATATTTCTGTATTTCCAGCTGGATCGTTTTGTGAATGAACGCGCCAGCACAGGTGCAAATAATTAAAAACACGTGCGAAGTTTCTTGGGTAGAAGTGTTAAAGTATGCTCCTGCTACTCTGAGAAGACCAGAGGAGAAGAGTGAGTACTACTCGACTCACACCGTCGAACGATTGATGGTGATTTTGGCCGAGCGCCCAGCAGATACAGTCAAGGAGGGTCTATTTAGTTAACCCAGAAAAGCTACATGTGGTCTCCTCTGGAGTAGGTTGATCTAGTCGGCCAGAAAAGTCTTCATCAAAAGAAGCACCATCCACAAACCATCAGTCTGCGGTGACCGCAGGTCAATGGAACATTTGACATTCGGATACGTACCGAAATATCCAACTTCCTGTCAGACATTAAAGCGCCGATCAAAAGTGAGGGGCAGTATCAGTGAGTCCTATGTTCGAACTTAAGCAACAGATGATCTGTCTGTTATGGCTGCTCTGTTACATATGCACACACAAGTATTTCACTTATTTTTTTTTTGATTGTTGCTAAACGCCATAATCATTTTTTTATACTTATGCAATGACAATTACATATACTAGTAGTTCTGGAACTCAGTTCTACATTACTCACCTTACCTCAGGCCAGACATCTAAATAAAACTATGGACTATCAGCCAACCATCTGTTAAGTATAAATACCAATTAAAATTTTCTATTCTCCGAATGAGAAGAATACAAGAACTAAGATGAGAGTTATTCTGTGTCTATGTATAACAAATGCTCTTAAGTGACGGCGGGCCTGTTAGACACAAATGATAGATTAATTTCTATGCTGACAAGCCTGTCGCTAACACGTGGAACCATATGGACCTCGATCTATTCCGTGATCTACATTTTATGACGCATAATCAAGACTAATATATACTCTGTTCATTTATTTGTCCGGACTAAGAGGGTATTCACCTCCTGCCTTGAAATCGCCACGATCAATACATCGCCTTAGATGAATGTTGGGTGCTCTGGCCTCAGGAATCATAAATCCTTTGCAGAAATAAAGAGTGGCTGTCAAGAAAAGTTCATTTTCACGCTCTGGTTGTCACTGGTTTAGTGGAGCAGTCTCACTCCTGAGGGGGTCAGGGGGTGGGGGTGTTTGGGGGGGGGGGCGACCTTTTATCAAGCATACAGGTCTTTTCTGGCACGAAAATCTTGGCAGGGAAAGTCTGCAACCCCCACAGACTGGCTGTGCCAGCCTGATGTAATGTGGTTACAATTTAGCGCGAACACCGTCTCATTTACAAGTGCCCAGAAGATAAACACAAAAAGCAGTAGCCTGTCCTGAAATGCCAATCATCAATGAAAGTTGCAGTTGAGTGTGAAAGTCATCCCAATGATAAATGTCCAGAAGATATACACAAAAATACAAGTCTGAACAAGAACGCTTTGGCTGTTAATAAAAGTTACTGTTTAATGTGGATATTGCCTCGTTAACAAATACAGTGTATCCCGAAGACATACACCAAAAATACCACTTTCTGTATGAACGTTAACTACGTTATGTGATCTGTTACATAAATACACTACATCATCATTAAATCCGAATAATACCTCTCAATTTCTTCATGCGATTGCTGTCTCTGATATATCTATTTATTTATCTATTTGATGGGTGTTTAAGCCGTACTGACTTATACGACGACGGCCAGCAATATAATGGTAGGAAACGAGCAATGCCCGAGTCAAACCCACGACCATCCACAGATCGCTGAAAGACCTCCTCACGTACGGCCGGAAAGGGAGTGTCTGATATAAAACATAAATGGATATGTGTGTGATCATCTTTATACATTGTATGGCGTTCTGTATAAAAGAGTAAATGCAAATCAAGTTCTAGATAATCCGGAGCTCTTGAACTAGTTCGACCTAACTAATGCTGAGTGGAAACATTTCGTCCATCAGCCTAGGAATTTCATTAAGTGCCGACGGTGGCCACGGATCGAGGGCGGTTCAGGGGACAATCCTCCGAATGATCTGAACGTTATTCAATATGTCTGTGAATATTGCATATGTAAACGTCAAAAGGTTGCGTGTGTGCTCGGTGAGTTGATGGGCAGCACATGCGGAACTGGGTGTTATCGATGTGGATAACAGTAATAGGTCTACTTCCAGGCCACGGCCTTTGTCTATCTCTGTCTCTCCCTGAATTCATCAGAGCCGTAGTTGAATTGAGACAAATCCGCACCCCCCATGATCCTTACCCCACAACACCGGGACAAGTCAACAGCTGTTCCTTCTTCCCTTAGATTCGAGGATCTTAGAGGTCCTGCAAGTATCACCTTTAAGATTTACTTATCAGGGATGAGAAAGTTAAATTTGCAGGAAGACTTGCTGTAATCCACCAGTATGGTTAAGTAAGAGTCACTGGATCAACATGGCGCTGACATTATTTTATGATACAACCCTGTCTTTTCAGGGCAACTAGTTATTTATCTGTATATTTTATATGTCGGTGTAGTTAGAAAGTTGACAAAATGTTAGCACCATCTTAGTTCTAGGATGTACATAAATTATCTTATTATTCCAACTGCTCAGACAAAGCTGTAAATTAATAAGATAAGGTTAACGCGATAATGACAGTTTCTTACCAGTGGATATCTATATGCATCAATCTCCAGCACACTGTTTAGAAAAAAGCCACACAATGCTACTACAATACACTATCATCAAAAACCCGTTTGCTATTATAACAGTATAATCTATGATCAGTTGTTGATATGTCTTGTTTACGGGTCATGTCTTGTTTAAGGGTTATGGTCAGATCACCACCTTTTCCTCGTAGAACTGACCGGTATTTATTGCTTACAAATTACCATATATTAGACCCACACGTCACAGCTGCCGTTTACATTATTAATCAGTGGTGTGAGCTATCATTCAAAGAATGAGAAAATTATAAGAAAACAAACCCATTGTCATATCTGCTAAAACTATGTAGCCTACCTCACTTAATGATCTGGTAACGCTTCTCAGTGTGTCATTACTATGGTAACTGTATACCAAAGATTTCACAAAACTCAAAACAATGTTGCGCTTTTTTATTTGAGTTTGTTTTCGGCACTGGGGAGGAAAAATGAAAAATGCTACCACCAGATAGTATGAGGCTATAACTTCTAAGGAGTATATGAACCTAGATCTAATCTCTTTTGACAAAAGCTAGTGTTTAAATTAAATGCAAACACTGTTGTATTTTGTTAATAGTTCTAGTAAGAGTTAAATGGAAACAGAGTCGACGCCCGTTGGATCACTAGAGAGTTTGGGCCTTCTGGGTTAAAGTGTATAGTGTGGGTGACACTTGACTGTTCACCAAGTAAATGTACGATCAATCGACACCAAGTTGCTGTATCAGCTGAACATTATAGTTTACATGAAGTGTCGTGTTAAAGAGATTTCAACTAAAGTTCTTACCTGCGAATTAATTCCAGACCTGGCTTGGTGTGATGATGTATTACACTGGGTGCCCCCCGCACAGTGTCAAAATGCGTTCATCTGAATATACGAACATGCAGAGACTACTGTTATGTGATATACACAGTAACAGTAAAGGGCGACGGTTATACAAACACGTTAAAGCGTGGTTGTTTTGAACATACCACACTATATGTTACTAGCACGCTTAAGGTACAGTATAGTCTTGTGACGTAGCGGCTGTCATACAAGCTGTCACTTCACATACCACCTGCAGCTACACTATAATGCATACTGTACACAACAAACAGTGACTAGAAAATAATACGAGTATTCAGCCCACGAGGGATTTGTTCCTCGCATTAGGAGTGGTTTCCACCGTGTATCTTTAGAGTTTCATTTCCCACAGATTTAGCTAGTCTAACAACATCTATTGTCGCATTAATTGAACACGCAACTAGCGTGTAGATATTGATATTGAATTTATATGGTTTAGCTACGGAACCATCAAGAAGCCGTAACACATTGACTTCATTTATTACATGCGTGGGATGCTGTAAATGTACTTTTACAGCAATTAGGAGAAAAACGCGCCTTCCAAGAATAATCAAAATCTAAAAATTCCGTCTGCGCATTTCTTATTCCACAAAATTTACCAGTGTTCACGCAAGTCGTTTCTCACATATGCCACCTTCCAGCGTCAAGACTGGCCCGTGCAATAACGGGGAAAACATACCGGTCATCTTTGTGTTGGGAATGACGCGTTTCCAGTGCATTTTATTTCTGGAAATTTTATGCAATGACCAATCCTACAATAAAACCGAAAACGTAAAAATGAAATAGCCCTGCATAACCTGATATGTCTTGATGCCATTTATTTTTGGGATAATTATTACATCACAAGAGACAATGAGTGTATTTATCTCGAAGACAGGTTTATGGAGTTTAAATATTTAGACCAGTTTTTTAAGTACAATTCCTTCGAATAGAATGAGTGTACAGCGAATCAATATGTAGAACTTGTGTCCATGACTACAGATTTTACAGACCACTGAATATGAGCGACAGGTTAAAAGAAAAAGACTTTAGTACAAAATGTCAAACGCAAATTTACACATAACGTCAGTGATCTCAAGACCAATTTGTAAAACAGATGTTACAGAGGAAGAGCTGAGAAAGTAAGTCAGAAAACCATCCCAGACCAAAATAGAACAGGAGAGAAGTGCATGTGCCATTCTTGTCCGAGTTCTGGAAACTTACAGACAGTATGGGAAAGGCAGCTGGCCTATTCCTGAGAGTGGGGCACTGTGTAGTTTGGAGTCCATGCCATGGTCTGTTCAGGGGGCAAATTCTAAAAATTGATCTTCACCAAAATAAAGAAAAAATAAAAACAAAAGATAAAGAAATTTACCTACGAAGAATCTCATTGCCGTAGAAGTTGGATATTGTTGTTGCGAGTGGATGTTGCCATGTCAGTCAGCTCGTTTGGCTATTTGCGTAACCTTGAATGTAATAATCCGTAAAATCTCCAAGAGGAGGGTTTCCTGTTCGATGAAGGTAGAAAAAGCCTAACAGTATCATGTGACATTTCAGAAGTGTTCGGGCTTTGATCACATTCTTTATGGGCGGCTGAAAATTTTTTCATTTAAAGTAATTTAGACTAGACGAATGATGGAGAAAACTGAGAATCGGAACATAGGAAAGAGGTGTCATTTGTGCCTCTGGAAAAGGGCGAGACAGGTGATCAGTAAGCTAATGTAATCAAAAGTTGCCTAACATTTTTTACAAGTCACATGACACAGTAGGACTGTTTTACCATTAACGACAAAAGAGTTCCAACTCGAAACTCTCCTGCTGGAGTCGCATTAGGCTTGAAGATACACGCAAGTCCCCTCTAAGCTTCAGGCTTGTCAAGCCTGATTGTACAGTACCAGGGAAAATGTACCAGTCGTTTTCGTACTGGGAATGAGTCCTTTCCAATCTGTTTTATTTCTGGCCAGTGGAGAAGCATTTTATGCGATGACCAGTCATACAATAAAACTGAAAATGTAAACATAAAATACCCTGTACCACCTGATATGCCTCGATGTGGATGCAACTTTTTGGGAATATTTATGACGCCTCAAGAGAAATTAAGTTTATTTGTCTACCATCGTCCAACGTACCAATGTGTAGAGCTGTGTCACATGTTTCTAGCTAATTTTGATAATGAGTATGGGTGATTCTACAGAGAACTGTATATACGCGACAGGTTGAAAGGAACATGTTACAGTACTAAACCTAAACGTCAAACGCTAACTGACATGCCTAGTTTGTGATCTCAAGACCAATTTGTAAAACAGACGGTACAGACCATGAGCTGAGAAAATAAGTCAGAAAACTTCCCCGAACCAAAATAGTACAGGCGAGCAATGCAAGCGCCATTCTTATTCGCTTTTTGGGATCTTACAGGCGGTAAGAGCAGCTGGCCTCTTCTAGGGGAGTTGGTCACTGTAGCTTGGAATTCATATAATTGTCCGAACGGTGGAAAGGGTATGGGTGGGTGGGGTTGGGGGTAAGGGGGGTTGGTGAATTTTACATCTCAATCTTCATCTGAAGTAAATTAAGAAATTTGAAACATCGGGGAATTTATTTTGACCAGCTATAAAGCATGTGAACGCCTTCGCTGTTGGATATTGTCGTTGCGAGTGGCGGTTGCTCTGGCATATGTCAGTCCGTTCGTCTAGCTATATGTGCAAGCTGTTATGTAATATTCCGCACTTTCTCCCATTTGAGTTGCTCCAGGTTTGAGGGGTGACTGAGTGAGAATCTCATTATCTCGTGTTGTCCGGTTGTCCAGCCCCCATCAGGTAACCCTAACAGATAGGTATTCATTTCACAGTTATTTCAGCGTAAGTGCCTTGTGTTTACGTTTTTGTGAGGATTATCTCTACGTTAAGTGAAACCGGATTCTTGTGTTGTGATTTTAATCAACTCTAGTCGTAAACAAGGTCATAAACTTCTCAATACAGGATAAGAGCTGCATACAACCGTTGACAGAAATCGTTAATTGTAAGAAAACACAGATCCGATTAGAATTTCGGGTTTACGGTGTTTTTGTGTCTTTGAAGAAGAGTCCCGTTTGATCAACTGTCTACAACGGCTGTTAACTAACTGACGAGTTTGTGTGTGTGTATGTGTGTACTACACAGACCCATTGACTTAAAAAACTCATCTTGTGATTTTGGGCGGTTACTTTATGGCCCAAACACATTACCACGGGAACTTCCCAGCTTGCTGCGAATCTACATGCAGCCCTATGTCTTCCCACTAATAAATGGACGCTCATATCAACTGACGGCGAGTTTAACTTAAACTTTACGACTCCCTGAGTTGAATTTAACCAGCCTTTTCAGCAAATTAATACCAAATTATTGTAGGAAAACATTGTACGAAGCATATTCCCATGTGTGATAAGCGTCATATACGTCCACACGAATTTTTTTGGAGACAACAAAGAAACTTGAAAAATCACGTGACCCATGGATGGCCGCAACTTCACATGTAATAAGTGTTTAAAAACGTTACACACAGTGTGCTGGACTTGATACTGACTAAAAACCACCAAAGTAATGCCTGGATTGACTCCATAACAACGCGAGAGGGCCCTGAATATGGTACCCAGACTTGATGCAGCGTTACAGACAGACAGGGCAGACATGTGACAGGCCAAGAACAGGCAGGCCTTGAGTAACTACGCTCAGAGAAGACGGTTACCTGCGCACCGTGTCCAGGGCTCATGGCTCAAGGAATTAGGGCCTATCGACCATTCAAAGGGCAGTTGTTGACAGCCAACATCGTCGCCAGAGGTTGCGATGTGCTCGAATTGTACGCCGTTGGCAGCGACGTGATTCACGTGTTGTTTTCATGGATGAAAACCGCTTCTGCCCGTTCTGAGCCGATGACAGACAGCGAGTTTACCGTCGAAGAGGCGAACGAACGGCTGCACTATGCGTCCAGGAGGTAGTACCGTTTGGTGGCGGAATCGTCATTGTATGGGTTGGATTTGTGGAGAGGAATGGACAACACTGGTGATCATCTACGGGAACCTAACAGCTCAACGTTACGTGGATGGAATTCTACGTCCTGTTGTCCTGCCATTCCTTCAACAGCAGCCATGTGGTGTCCTGTACCAGCATGATAACGCCAGACCCCATACAGCTCGGGTTGTGCAGAGCTTCCTGAACGCCAACGACGTCAACGTCTTGGCGTGGCCTACACCTTCCCCAGATATGTCCCCCCCCCCCCATAGAACACCTTTGGGATATCATGGATCGTCGAGTAAGACAACTGTCACACCTTGCCGCCAGCTGACAAGAACTGGCGTTCGCTCTCCAAGATGAACGGCAACGTATCCCACGTCATCTCATCAGACGTTTTTTCATCAACAGACTTTTTCTATGCGTCGGAGATGCATGCATTGAAGCAAGGGTGGCCACACGCGATATTGATTGGCTTTGATTTTGACTGATTTTAAAAATAATCAACTTTTTGTATACTCTGCCCAAAATGGAATGGGTATTTTTCTACCCCTGCTCTGTTGATTCACTTGTAAAATGATTTGAGGACTGCTTTGTCTGTTCTTACTCAAGACTTTCTATATCTAAAGTCATTGGTCTTTTCAATATATTAAACTTCAGTCATCCTGTGTTTTGCTTTGGCAAAACAAATTGATTTGAATTCTTTGTAAAGTTTCTTTTTACCGTCAGTTTAGTGAGTTATCGTAAACACTAATATGGATATATGTGTTTTCTCTGCTGACATCCAAGAACATAATAAACTTTGATTGGTGACTTTCTAGAAAATTTGCACATCATGTAGCACTGCTTGAGGCAATAAAAAAACTTGGGTTTTATAGGAGACAAAAAATTTGCACACCGCTCACGTTACATGTTTTACCACCCCAGAAAATAAAACTCAGTTTATTTCGAATGCATTTCCGGCTTTGTGGCAACGCTTGGAACCATAATTTTCTTTTTGTCAAATAATTTGCCTGCCATCAGATAAAAAAAATTCTCTATGTGGTAAAATCCTGCTTGCATTGATTCAGGTTCCAAATAGGAAGACGTTGCTGCCAATATCAAATGATGTCTGCCAGATTAGCTCCCCGTTTTTTTTTTCTTCGCGTTCCAATTTGACAAAGTGTCTCTAGATAGCTCACTCATACATGTTTTTGCCACGCCGGATGTCACGAGGTTAAAAATCACAATTACATCTGGATGAATTCCGCATATATTTTTTGGTTGTTCTATTGACATTGCAAAAGCTGTCGGCAGATATATTATGTGATTCCTATATTGTTTACATGCACACATTTTCTTGAGTGCGGAGATTAAAATATGACATATCATTTCCTCCCTAGGAGACAATTTGATATGAAACCTTGGAACACATTATTCTTTCAGAGATTTTATTTATTTCGTTCCAAGGACGTTCATCGTGTCCGTACAGCTTTATTAATAAATGTCTGTCTTATACCAATATGTCTCAGGGAAAGCAGAAAGATGTGAACGGTGGACTGTGAGACGAATGAGATAAATCAATATCTTACATGCCACAGAGAGGCAAAAGCATTCTGAACTTTATACTGTTGGGTATACAAGTTGGTGAGTATTGAGTGTGGTATGTGCCAAGTGGAGACCCCGGATCTAACCCGGATCGGGTCAAACCAAAAACTTTTCAAATGATACTTATTGCTGCCTCGGTTGGCGCTCATCACTGAGTGGTTAGAGCAAGGAAACAAGACTGGTTGGCCCGGTATCAGTATAATGTGACTGAGTGGGGTTTAATGTCTGGTGTTTTCGTCATGATACTTTAGTAGCGGCAGAACGATGGCAACATGGACTCGCCCTGCCACAACTAGACACAGTATACGTACACACACCTAATGACTACTCTTTGTCATCTGACTAAAAAGTTGTTAAGTACGACGTTAAACCCCAAGCATCCATTCATTCATTTATACCAAGTATCACTTGTGGAATGTGACATGGCACTTATGGAATATGGCATGGCTTTTGCGAACTGTTAACTGTAAATGCTTTATAATTTTCCTACATACTACACTAGAAAGGAGATTATACGAACTGTTAATTGTTAGATGCAAATGATTCATCCCTTGATGTTACTGACCTGCACGTCATATTGAAACGTAAACTGCACATTGTGAGTTGCAAGTCATCTGGAAACAAGAAAAAATAAAGAAAGTCCGTGGTTTATATTAAACGTCGTTCTGGGAATTGGCATTGCCATTATTGACCTGGAACGTCCATATTGGTTGACGGCTGATATACGAATGTCTGTTTCCACGCATAGAATCTGAACTGTGAAGTTTTAAGTGAAGGTGCTGGCAACTGAATACTTTACAGAGCACACAATAATAACTATCTGGTTTGTCGAACACATCACGTGTCGTGGTGATCAGAGAGCCAACAGTATCATTAACTGTTAAATCTGGGTAAAAATCCACGCTCTGCTCGAGACCAAGAATTATCACAAAGGTGCTCTTAGCTGTGGGTTGATAATAAAATGCATTACGTGCCAAAATCGAGGGAAAAGGAATTATCTAAAGGATGAACAGTACCGCGAGCTCTTAAATAGCGAGAAGAAATGAGGACGGACACGTGTTACTTTAAAAAATTTCTTTATTCTGAAGATTAACCTTCTAAAGTGGCAGGTTTGACCAGTATTAGCCGATTTAAAGACATTCCATTTACAATAATGTGTTACTAATACAAAGCTTTTAGTGCAGTTCTAAATCTACACCTGCTCGCGCCTGTTGATGACGAAGCTTGATCAGACGTGAACGTTGAATAGAGTTAGGGTCAAGAATCGAAAATGGACTTTTTCCGATACACTTCTCACTGCATGCTTTAGAGCGTTTAAACCGACTGTGATGGCGTCTTCTCTGCTATACTCTGAGATGGACGCCATTGAGACAAATTAGTACCTTTTCAACAGAGTTCTTATCTGTAGATATGATGAGCTATATCGAAATCAAATCAAAGTGTCCATCACATAAAGACAGCAGTATACCTTTGTCAGGTGTGATTTTACTTCTTGACATTTTTCTCAAATGAATTGTTGCGAGAATAACCACAACTGGAGGTCATTTTCATCGTGCTAAAATGGTACTACATGGTAGTGATGCTCTTTGTACGTGGCGCTGGTTTTTTATTTGTAAGAGTTGTTGTGACATAGAATGACAAATTAGACTGGCTAATTGACAGCTTGATTAATTACTTTATCCATTCCCAAAACAGACGGAGAAAAGATCTTTTTCAAAAAACATGAAGAAGTGGAGAAACATAAACCGATATCGTATAACAGGATTAGCCATCTTCAATGCATTGATGTTTTTTTTTTAAAATACTTTTGCCTTGAAGGATTGTATTCTTTAACTAAACAGCAAATTCTAGAATCTATGTTATCCAGAAATGCTATCTATGCTAACAATGTTGATTGTGTTGTTGTATACATATCTTAAGGAATTGTGACCAAAACGAGATAAAATGAGATAAAAGACTAACGAAGACCTTGCTGTTTTACCTATCACAGCTAAGTACCTCTTTCACCTCTTCTTTAGTCGGTCAGACGAAAACACTACGTGCTCCAAGGGTAAGTGTCCTTAGTATCAAGCAAGCAGTTATTGATTTCATTCTTTGCGAGTCGCTATGTGATCGCAGAAAAACATGCCTATGATCAAAACAAAGATGACATCGATCCACCGCTTATCCCTAGCGACCACGTCACCTTATCGATCTGCTATTGCAGCAGGAAACCTTGTTATTGCGGCCAAAACAACAGACTGTCAACAACAAAGAAGTACGGTGTTGTACGCGCTTGCTTGTTATCCGTTCCCAACACGAACACACAAATATGCAAAATCAATTTCCCTACTTAGCCGAGTTTTCAGTGAAAATCTCGACAATAACACCCTGTGTTTATTGCCTTACATCAAAAAGGCACTGTCTAATGCCTTTACCTTGCGACCAAAAAATAACAATTTCTTTTCACACTAGAAACTATCTCCGGTTTACCCTGTATTTTGTGTATCCTCAGTTTGCTTTTGTTGAAAGAATAAAGCAGATAATACACACTAACTGTAGAATAAAAAAACCTGATGTCCGTCTGTATTAAGATATTCGTTACATCCTTCCCGCCAATCTCACGAAATCATCTCACGAAACATTACATCATTTGTTGATGTGAAAATTGATGTGCTCTTCGTCAAACAAAGACATTACCCTCTAAAGCATACTCATCAGTAGTAGAACGTGATTTAAATAGGACTGTACGTATTGTAAATTTTTTTCTTATAAAGGCAATAGGTCCCACAATAAGAGCAAAACGCTAATTTTGTTTTTATACAGATGCGTTGAATGGTACAAGAACTAACAAAAAGTTGTGATTGATTAATTTTATTAAAAAAATGTTACAAAAAAAATACCAGAAAACAACACAAGAGTAACATTACATTCTGCACCTGTATTAAGCTGAGTAGCGCTACATAACAATATCTGCTCATATCACAGAAATATTAATGAGTAAAACACCAATCAAATAAATACATAAATAAATGGATACTATAATAATGTCCATATATATTTATTTATGTGCTATATTTCTCCGAACATTGCCACGTATCTGACACATTTCCCGACAAAGCGACGCAAAACCTGCGACCTAATTGGTCAGAATTGTGACTACCCTCTTGCTGACTCAGACTCGGTATTTATCGAACCTCGACGAGATTACAGCTCAAACCAACGTTTGTTGTGGTAATAACATAGAGGAAACACCCACCCAGTATAATTTTAAATCCACTTATATCATATTATAATACATCATCACGATAGTTGCTCATGTGATTTCTACAAATTACACTATTTTATGCTAACACTACGCTATTTTATAGTGTAGTTTACTAGTGCGTGACGTTTTTAATTGTGGAAGAATTATGTCGTCGAACGTAGTTACTAGTATTTGAAACTAACGCTACTGAGGCGTCACTGTCGCCTGCCAATTAGACTGATAATTTTGAGAAATGACGTCACATCAAATGGTCGGGTCAAATTCTACAGAGAGTGGGGAAGGATGTTCATACCTTGGTATTGCTAAGAGATGCCCAGCACGTGCTTCAAGGCAAATGTGTTTTATTCGATATTGAATACAACAACAGTAAGTCTTTGCCAGTAGAACATCATAATATGTGTACTTTTTACACTTTACAAAACATGATGTCCACCGACTTGAAGAAGGGCCTTATTGGCTGAACTTTTGGCCACTTCACATCGGCTTACTCTTGGCTATGGCAGTATCAGGCCTGATTTCGTCACTTAAACAATACCGACTGTTTGGAAGGGCGCATATTTGTATCTGGTATGAATACACATCTCCAGCGGATCTAGGCGTTTGCGCCCCGCAGTGAATCATCAGATTCTCTGAGGTTTCACGCAAAAGGCTAGCTGTTTGAGAGAGTTTGGTGAAAACGTTAAACCTGACATAAACTGAAACCTACACAAAAAGAGATAAAACGCCTTTCACTGACAGGGGAAATAATTGTCTGCCCCAATTTGAGTTCTGCTTAACAAGGGAGGTATTGATAACAGCGGCTATTCGTAACTAAAGAAAAATGTCTCGCAAGTTCCTAAATAAAAGTACCGCCATTCGAAATCAACCAATATCAGTCTAATTCCAGTTATTAACCAGTTAAATCATGTGGACGTGTAATGAAATTAGTCACACACTGTTTTTTTTTAGTTTTCTGATTTAAAAGAATGCATGGTGATTTATTGTGTATGCACATTTTTGATAGCAATGTTTTATAGCGTGAATAGATCTGAACTATCTCTTGACATTACTCCCCGGAGAGTTAACATTTACATATTCAAGTCGGGATTCTTGGAACTGCATATCGGTTACCGTCTCCCTGGGTTTGTGTGTGACAATCAAGCTTTGCAGAGTAGTTTTCTTGTCCTCTCCCTGAGTGGTAACTTCCACATTAGTCCATTTACTGTAAGATTTGCTAACCCATTTAAGTCCCCAACCGCGTCTCCAGACGGCCTTTGAACAACCGGTAAACCATCTGCGGAATCTTAATCACAATTGATATGCAGCCGTCTTGTTCCAGGCAAAAAACTTTGACGTGAAATAAATAAATCATCAATCCCAGACCACCCCATCTTCGTCTGGAGAACGCAGTTAAAGCAAACTGCTGCTACTGTCAGAGCTGTTTACTTCGAACTCATCCTAAATGATTTTCCTGAGAATTTGTATTGGACTAGTTCGGATATACTTGAGCATATATTAACACGGGCCGGATTCCTTTCATAACTATACTTCACGGAATTCTGGACACAACAACACGTACATGCACATTTGTACACTGAGAGTTTTTTTATTACATAATATGTACCTTAACTTAACCATCCATACAATAAGAGTTTCTGGAAACAAAATTTACCAGCACGAATACCACAGTCAGACGATCAAAATCCAGAACTAATTCATCTCCAATTGTAACCTCAAATACCGGTAACGATAATGCTTTTTAATGAAACGTTGGCTAACAAAGTGTTTCTGTCTTATCTTATGCTGTGTTAATTCACGTGTATTAATTCCGCAAGTTTAGCGTTACACCAGTCTAATACAAGAAGTTATATGAAGTAGCCACAAATTGCTACTGTGCCAAGATGGTGCAGAATTTGGTTCTTCGAGACTACAAGTTCATTTGAAATAAAATATGGATGCCGATAGTGTCCATTCGTATACTCGCTGGGTAGACCGTAGGCTTATCCTGGGTGTGAGACCACAGACGCTATTGGCTTCCACGCGCACTGACACGCGAACACAAAGAAAATTTGGCAAAGGTCACATTTTGTTACAGCCTGAATCTCCGATGCTGTTATCAGCGTCGTTTTATACACATGTTATCTCACATCACATCAGCTTTCACGCTGTTATCGCCGTCGTCGGATGACCTGGGTGAAAAGATAGGCCTGCTGATGACTATTTACGGAGTTAGATCACAGCGATCATTGCGTGCACGGACCTCCCATGCTGGGCCCCTTCGGTTAGTCGGACGAGATGATAGCTTGTCCATACGTCAATCTTTAGGCTACCTATAATGGGTGCACCAATCTCTTTCTACTGGCTCCTCTGTAAGAGGCACGCTATGAAGAACCGGTTATCATGGGCTTAATCAACAGGGGAGATTGATATGTCAGGGACACAAAGTCTAACGCCGTCCTCTTTACTTCATACATGACAATGGTTTCGATTGATTTGCCATCGGCAAAATGTCAACGGTTATTTCAAAACACTGAACATGAAGAACTTGTGCCGAGATTTGATTTTGTATCAGAATAAAGACACCCTGAATCAGTATGATGAACTGTGGTTTCAGTCCATTTTCTAGATAAACATCACTACAGCAAACGCTCAGACCTCGATATTCAACTTTGTTTGATATAGTGCTTCAGATCCCATTTTCCATATAATTCAAAAAATACTCTGTGGACAAACCTAATCAACAGACTTGCCTCAAAGAGGACAATAGTACTTTCACTTTTTAAAAGAAAATTGCAGATTCTTCCTTGATGTTTTAAAATGTTAGTGAGTAATAATGGACAACCTTTCGCGTGTAAAATAATTTGAGCCTAAGCTGTGTAGCCTATTCCTCATTTCTGAGGGTTTTTCGTTGCCGAAAGGTTAGCGTGCCAGCGAGACGCAATGACTCAGGAGCCTCTCACCAATGCGGTCGCTTAGAGTTTAACTCCAGCTATTGCTAACTTCCTCCCCGGTCGCACGAGGGAAAGTCTGCCAGCAACCTACTGATGGTCTTAGGTTTCTCCCGGTTTCTTCCCACCATAATGCTGGCCAAAGTCGTATGAGTGAAATATTCTTGCCTGCAGTTTGCGATGGCCCTTTAAAGGTTAACTGATAGCATATCACATTTAAATTGCAAGATTTAAATAGCACTTTTCATTGAGGATTTGCGCCTTTCTTGTAGGAATGCAGCCATGAAAATCTTGACTTAGGTTGACCGTAAAAATTTGGATCAGTTTGGGAGGGGCACCTGGCATCGTCACGCTCACCAAGAATTTCCAACTTTCATTAATAAAGCTTATATCTACCGAAAATTAAGACATATCCCATTATCACACTAAACATGCACCTGTACAACAGAAATGGCCGACTGGCTCCTGGAAAATACACAGAATTACATTTGGAGAAATGAAAATGGTAAATCGAAAATTGTGAAACGAAAGTGGAAGTAGGGCTTTGATTTGCAATACCATTGATTGGATCAGGAATGGCCACTTGCAACAGTGGTTTTGAATAATTATGACGTCACCTGAGGCAGTGAAATTTGGCCTCGAAAACAAGTTAATGAAGTTTTATATTATGCGTTCTCTTGACAATAACGTGAACATCCAACATATCGATGTGTTGAGCTCGTGGGGTTAAGTGTCACTGGCGTGAGACAATTTTGTTGACGATCGTGAGTGATTGGCGACAAGTTCAAAGAAACAAGAACATAGAAGCTATATTGCATTGATTTCTAACGCTTTTATTTTACAGCTTCATAGGATTAGGTCCCCGCACACATTTTATGCTGCTTTGGACTTACGTCTTTAGCTACAGTCATCACCCTTTCAAAGCACTGCTTCAGTATTAAAACCTGCAATACAAATAAAACAGCCTACATCACAACAATTATCAATATTTTGTTACCTCGTATTTCTTCAACGTGGCACACATAGGATTTTTATAATCTGTTACTTATATGGTTATAGAAACTATGTGAAATTTTTTCCCGTCGTTACTAAGGTCAACGTACATGTATACTTAAACAGAATGCTTAAGTCCTTATTAGATTTATTTTTGTGTTGTATGCTCAGTTACGACGGTCGTACTTTTTGGGGAACACTCGTTTGTAAACCGTTGCTCGGGAATGGAGGGATGATACGAAGCCATATTGCTGAAGATGTAGAGCGTATGGTTACAATCACTAAAGAATATATGAATCAAACTGCTTCAGCGATCGATTTGCAAAAAAATGTTTCATGACCATTTCCCTCGAAAAATGGGTGTGAGGAATTTTAGAATTCTACTTTATCATTAAATCAGTATTTTCCACTTGTATATTAACTAGACGTTTCTTTCACAGTGGAGATATAAGCTTATACCCAAGGCCCACTTGCACGAAACCCTCTAAGCGTCACATGTACACGTAACTACCATTGGAACTACCGCTGTAGGTATTACGTTCTCCGGACAGTATCTGTTTGTAACGTGAAGAGGGCATCTTGTATGTGTACCCTTACAGATGTACATGTTACCCATCATTACATTTCTGGTATTTTAACAAGCAAGATAGTCCCTGTGTCTATAGAACGATAACATATCGTCTGACATAAGCCAAGATGCCGGCGAACCTCAGCTGACCGCCGGTAATCTGTATACAGATGGCGTACTACGTGCTCACATGTATGACGGTATGTCGGATCGCTTGAACTCTTTAGATGCCTTCAAGTAGTGGAATATTCTTAACCCGTAGGCAGAATGAAGGCCTAAACGATTCGCCACGTTCGTTGTTGTCCATATGTCATTCTGACCGAACAGGCTCGACAAAAATAGTTTCGCTTTTTTCAGAGACCATTCACAACGTTTCCCCTATGTAAAAAATAAAAAGAGAATTTTTGCTAAAGTTTTTGTCACAATGGCAGTGAACTTTAAATTGAATTCAACAGCTTTACCTCGTGCTATACTAACCAACTCCGAAAGGTCACGAGTGACCGGTTAACACAGGTGCATATTCAACAGTGAACGCGAAAATATCACAGGCACATCATTAAGTTGGGTATGTCTGAAATAAACTGGTCCGCCGTAATGCCTTTCGTTATTGTTCTTATTTTGGAATAAGTCTGAGGTCATTGACCCTCCAATGTACAATGCTGAATTTGTTCAACGGGCGTCGGTTCTACATATACACCTTGCCCGGTTAATGGACATACCAAACTTGTGGTAAATAAAACAGGCACAAGAGACGTTCAACGTCTCGGATGTTCAGAATCAACCACATTCAAATGTTGGTAATTACAAGAAAGTATACTTTTACGGTATTCCTAATTATTTGTTTATTCGCTCTGACACAGCAACTTACTTAACGGCACCATATACTTAACATTTTTGTCTTTAAAAATGAGCTGAAAAGGCTATTGAATTACATGCGATAAACGGATAACTTGCGATGTTTAAGTACTTTCTTCCCCGCAGTAATATGATGGAAGTGGAAAATTGTTTCGGCACAAAAGTGGCAAACCTTTCCAATATCTTCTTGTGTCGTGTCATTCCTTCGATTGCTTTTGTCGGATAAGAAGATAACTATGAAAGCCCGACAAAGCCATCATCGTACTATCGTACTATGTTTCCATCGCCAGTCGCTGACGAAGATAAGAAGCGATGGAACGAAGGCACGATGGCACGAAGCAGTGACGGGCACGATGACACGAGTTCGTGCCATCGCTCCGTGTCAAAACCCTCCCAAGAATACTCATGTGACCAGAGCAGTGCATTGTGGTCATAATGGTGTGCGTCCGCTTCCGATACCTGTCCAGAATTTGCAAGTTGGCTATATTATAAATAACGGTAGGTTTCCTCCTACAATAATGCTGGCCACCGTCCTATAACCGAAACATTCTTGGGTACGGAGTAAAACACCAATCAAATAAATCGATAAGTGTTATAAATATATATTTTCGTGGCCTAAATGGCTTTGACCTACCGGTATCACGAGCGTTTATCCATAAGCGTGTAAATAACGGGGCGGAACAAATGAAATGAATGTATGTACCATAATGCACCACGTTCATTGTGTCAACGCTTCGTGCCATGGTGTCATAATTTCGTGCCATCGTTTTATATCATCACTTCGGCAATGGTACGATGTTGACCTTATTCGGCTTCCATGGGTAACAAGATATGATTTCTTCCCATCAGTCCCATTTGGGGATGGTACGTTTTGACAACTTAGTGACGATAGCGACCTTTATGGGCCGAACCTTCCCTAACGTTTGATGGATGACTTGTGCCGGCTCTAATCGACGTGTGTTGGTGTCGTTGTGTCGCCAGCGTTCCCCTGATGTGACATTAACTGCTGACAGCCTGTGATGAACTCCTCAGGCTGAACATGGAGCTCAGATGATGATTTCCACTGTGGATTCACATCCTTGATGTGCTTTATTTGCCAGGCTCCATTGGATTCAGTCAGCTTTAGGAAGAGTCTTTAATCTTGTCAGTTGAAGCTGTTCCTTGAATCAGTGCTCGTACAAACGCTATTTTGAGATGGCAAGAAGCAATGTTACAGCCAACATATTGATGTTTATGTCCCCCTCATACTGGGTTTTTCTTTTTAATATAAATCTCTAAATGCGGTAGGGCGCACAGAGAATATACTAAGTACCAAACCACGGAGAACCTTTAAGTAAAAAAAAAACCGAAATAAAATTAATCTGACAATTTCTGGGAATATTCTGTGCAGATATTTTTAATCTACTCTCAGTTTATCGATACACATCCCTGATGAGAACGAACTGCAGTGAGAATACAACGATGCAGATATTTGAGAAGGTTTCCTATGTTTTTCCTATCGATATAAATATACGCTTTTCCCACATGGTGTTCTGTCAACACTTATCTGTTCTGAACTTCTCCATGGCCACTATAAGGTTAAATAAATAAGCCTTACATCGTACCACGTTAACGATGGGAACACACTATTATCATCAGGAATTTGTGAGGTTTTAGTCCGAAATCATTTTTGCCCTTCTGCTATTCGAACAAGGGTTTTTGTTGATCTAGCGGTCATTCACCTTTTGCTTTAAAAAAGGACTGTTGTTTGTGTCCGGAAATATGTCCCCACTTTTTATACTGAGCATTTGCAGAGCCCAATTTACTCTCGTTATGTTGAGAGATATTATACCTGGTATTCATCACTGTTCTTAAAATTGGCCTCTTGTTCGACTTCATGGATTGATGTCGACTGGAATAGCTTTAAAATCAGGCAGCTGTTTGCGCCACAGATCCTGAGAGAGAGACATGTTAAAAGGAACTTTCCGTACAAATAGATCACAGAATTTGACAAAATTATATGGGAACTCTAAAGTACATTCCATAAAAGGCACTATGATGATTGCCACGTAAAAAATGTCCTAAATGCAGTTGAGCAGAATATGGTGCACTTAATCACTGAAGCCGATGTTTCTTGACAATTCTTCCGAACAAATTTAAATCATAAACGTTCAGCCACCCTAGATGTTTAATAGCGAAGAACACACGATATATCCGAATGGCATGATCGGTGGTCAAATGTATATGTTCTGAGTGAATGTCAAAACATGACAAGGCGTGCAGATCATTATTAAGCTTGGTATGTCTTCGATTAGATCTTCCTCTATTAGCACAATTTCTGCACTCTTCGGCCGTCCAGTGCATAGTGCTGATTGTACATTATGTGTCTAGATTCACCACCTTGGACCGATCACAAATATTACGGGAAAATGAAAATAGGATACAGAAAGTTTAGGGAATTTCCCACTCTGAAATAATAAACTTGAGACTCACTCTCAATATTTTACCTTGTCTTGAGATGGTTATTTCTTTATCGGAAATTAAATATACATTGATATTTTCTCATATGATGATGACAGTTTATAGTTTCATTTGATTTTCAAAGAAGCAAAGTCAGTTAGAAACAATATTTCCGTCGTCCTTGTATCTTAATAAGCGTTTATATACTCAGCTGTCTTTTTTCATTTAGGTGCTCTGAGGAAATAATTTATGACCACCTAATACATCCCACTTTGAAGTAACACATCAGCCGCTGAGAATTGTCTTTAATCTTGATAGACACCCATACTTCTAAATGTTTAGAAAAATTATCCCTTTATATAATGTGTTCTGTCAACATTTACATGCCTTTGACTTTAAGATTTGCAGTTATCCTACCCAAAGGTAGTGAAAGGGACATACTTCTATAGTTATGGCTATCCGATGCGATTTCTCAGTCGTAAATCCCAGTCTGCTGTAAACACAGTGCAGCCGTGTGTACTGAGGAGGTCATTCACCTACTGTTTCACAATCCTGTCTGTATCCGTCACTTTTTACACTGAATATTATTAACAGGGGTCCAGTTTTCTCTCGTTATTTTTGGAAATATTGGTCGTGGAAGTTATTATTATTCTTGAAAATGGCTCCTATTCTAGCGCTGTTCAATATCAGCGAGAATAATTTCCAAAAGTCATGCTTTTCCGTGAGTTCCGTGGAAGATCTATTATGTGTGATCTATAAAAACAGATTTCCATTACAAATAGATTACCTGCCTTTAAGCCAACATATAGGACACATTAATGGTCTTGCTGGAAGGAAGGAAGGTGTTTAGATACATGATCATTACATTCTTCTTTAACGGAAATAAGACATCGGTTGTGCCTGTGTTATGTTAGGTCATTCTATTGGCGAATAGTGTATATCAGCCTAACGTGACCGGTTGCCACATGCGCATGTTCCACGTGAGTATAAAAACATCACAAGCACATCATCATTAAGCTGCCAATGTCTGTGGTTAACTGTTCTTACTTTGGAACGAGTCTGTGCTCACTGAGGTTCCAATGATTAATGCTGACTGTGTGCTGGGTGTGTAGTTCGGTGCTTCACCCTGATCCGTACATGAATTATGAAAAAGAGCTTAAGGTATCAGTGCGCTCTTTAAAAAAATAACTAATAGGTTTAACTGGGAACTATATCCATTCTTTTTATATTTAAACAATGCGTTTTATTCAGTTGTTTTTTGAATGAAGTGCTCCGAGGGAATAAATTATGATCTCGAAATATATGATTCTTTAGAGGAATTTGTTATAAGTGGGTTTTTTTTCTGGAGCTATTGGGTATTGTGCACGTTTAGCGTGGTATCGATTGACTGATTAATTCATTATTTTACTGACTGATCTGATTTTGTGTCAAAAAAAATTTCCAAAATGTCAACATGTAAGGCATCTTGCATACGATAGCTTTTTCTCGTGTGAAAGTGCGGTATTCTCATTGTTATTTCTTCCTGTCCGTCTTACTGGCCGATCGCAGGATCTAGAAAGCTTAGTGACGGTAACGATCACTTTGTAACTGATCTTTATCTGCCGAGCCTTCCCTAACGCTTGATGGATGACTTGTGGCGGCTCTAATCGACGTGTGTTGGTGTCGTCGTGTCGCCAGCGTTCCCCTGACATGACTTTAACCGCTGACAGTCTGTGATGAACTCCACAAGCTGAACATGGAGCTCAGACGATGATTTCCGCCGCGGATTCACATCCCTAACCCCACTGCGACTTGCAAGGCTCTATTGGGTTCAGTTAGCTTTGGAGAGAGCCTTTTATCTTGTCAAATGGAAACTGTTGCTGTAATCGGTCATTTTAAAATGGCAAGAAGCAGATGTTATAGCCAGTTTACTGATGCGTATGTTGACTTTATGCAGAGCGACTGTTTCTAGTATGGTTAAAAGTACACAGATTATATACCACTGATACACATATCAATGATGAAGTGCAAATGTGTACGCAGTCGTTTCTAAAGAGCAGAATATTTCACTCATGCGATGACCAGCAGTAAATATGGTGGGAGGAAACCGGGCATGGGACTAGGAAACCCAGGACTATCCGCAGGTCGCTGGGCTACCTTCCCATCGTGCCGGATGACAAGTAATCTCCAACCAACTGTTTCTGCAAGGAAGACCATGCTTGATAAACACTGCTTGAACCGTTATTATCTCATGTGATTGCTCGGCCGGAAATCCTTTTCAGCGTTCTCCACATACATTAACTCCCGTGCCCAGAAAGACCCGCACTTTTTATATTGAATATTTACATTATTCCACTTTACTGTCGTTATAAAGACAATGTATTTATTGTAGTTTTTGAAAATGGCCTGTGGTCCAGTTATATTTCCGTCCACACGTTAACTTATGTTAGTAAATGGAATAGCAATAACAACAGCAACAAGGATAGCAGGCTAAAAACGAATAGAAACTTCCTGTAACTGCATGCAGTACAAACAGATGAGAGCTCTTTACGATAAACGGTGGGGCACTGTTTAAACTGACACTAATACATGTCTATTCTGAGTTCGAATTGACGGATAAATCTACACGTACTTTTTAATTTCATGAGCTGGTAAGATGCCCTATGTTAGTTATAGGGTCTATGAGTGCACATTATGTGTATATCGATATCTATAAATATTTAGCTATGGCTAATTCATTTATTGATATCGTTAATTTATTTATAGATATTAATAAATGAATTATCGAAATCGATAAATGGCAGCGCTTTACTGATATCGAGAAATGAATTCGCGATATCGATAAATAGTGTCTCCTGTTGATTTCTCCACGCCGACCCTTTCTGTAATGCCTACTTTTGAAAATAATGGTGCAGATCGTAAATGTGTACGGGCCTGTACCTCGCCTTGAAGATCGCGGAGTGCCCTGTTCAGTGAATTCACAGTGTCTGTTGACAACGCTGAGCTTATTCGTGTCAAGTTTTCCAAATCCTGGGACAATCTATTGTTTAAGTTATCCAAATTACCAATATTTTGTTGTAGTGTTCTTTCAGCTAGAGTTATTGTGTTGTTTAAGACACGCAAAACATCGTCCACATCAGAAACACCCGCCATTTGAACTACTTCAAACAACCCGAAAATCTCTCGAGATGTTAGAAGGGAGCTATTATTATCATGCGACTGATGTCCCTGATTTATCGATATTGATAAATAGCCATATTTGCCGATATCTCTAATTCATTTATTGAATTCATAAATATGGCTATTTATCGATATCGATAAAGAAGTTAGCGATATCGATAATTTATTTATCGATAATTCTCGATTAAATGTTATTTTGGCCTCTCATATAAATGTCCATAAATGCCTTTCAAACGTGAAAATGTGTACACTGAAAAAAAATACAAAAATACAAAAATAATTAATACAAAAAAGAGATAAACAGCCTTGTGTTCATGCAAGAGGCGTCTATATGCAGGCATGTAAAATGGCGCTGCAATTTGCGGGCACATGATCGATAAGGTCGCGTGTTCAATTCCACCTCCGGCTTTTTCGGATGTCGTTTTAAGTCAGTAGATTTTTGAGGTAATTGACCAAGGCCTCCAAATAAATAAATAAAAATTCTCAACAGTGGTTATGGATATTTCTGTTTACACTGTACCGAAAATATCTGCTTTAAATAAGCCCCACAGGGCTTAATCTGAAGTGATTTATAGATATTTTGTCGTCTTAGAAAATCGTTGGTCTTTTGGAGGCAACGCGTAAATGTTTACAAAACAAAACGAAACTAGCTTGTTAATCAACTGACCGAGTTTTTGTATCTACTTATTTCTTATCATATATTCACGTTGACGATGGATTTTTTCTGGCTCTTGACTTTCTTTCAGTAATTAGCTGTAAAAGTACGGATAACAAGTGTGCAATAACTTAACCATTTAGGTGGTACCCCACCATCCATCGTGGAGATAAGCGCCCTCTAGCAGTTCAGCGCTCACTTAAGATAGGCAAGTGACACCCAAGAGTTTTGTAACAACGAAGGAATGAAGATGAGTCTACTCTGTGACCTGGAAATAGCTCCACATTCGTGAGAGGAATTCAGGGGGTAGATCTACGCTGACAAATATTCACCCGCGATAAAGGTCCATCATGCTCCAGTAACAAGCATGGCGGTGTAAGATAACATAGCTACGTGCTGGAAACAGCTAATTAGCTGGCATAAATCACAACAAATTTTCTGTAAAACCTTAGGTATTTAGTGATGCGGGCAAAGCAGCGTGTACAGCGATTCATGTCTAAATAATCGTAATCTGATTTTATCATCCTTACATGTACCCGCAGTTCACTGAATAAAATGGACTACATTCGGATTCATAGCATTCAGTCATAGAGTTTTAAAACTTTATTTAGGGGCGGGAACGTAAGAACATCTTTGGTTTAAGAAAATCTGAGTGGATAATATATTTATTTTTTATTTTTTTTACATCATGTCATACATTGAAAGTTACCTGACACAAGGTGAACAGTTATGACAGCTTATTTCTTTCGTTCGTAGTCCCACTAAGTTTCACAGGGGTAAACGATGGTAGAAAGTGAGTGTAATAAACAAGCAAATAAATAGAAATTAATTTCTGCGATCTCAATATTTCGACTTTTATGCGACTGTCATCATTACGCCTTTTATATCATAGTCAAGTCATCATTTGGAGAAATCCTCCAGATAACAGTTGAAATATTAAACTCGTCAAAACGAATTTATTCGCAGTTACTTATGCCCGTTACTTACACCAGACTCTCAGTGTAATACCATTGTGGACCAGATCCACAGACGTCAGACGGATTTATGGGGTACGTGGTTCTTGATTAATGAGATAAATGTGAAATCATTTACCCTTGGATGCGATAACTCTCGTCACCGCGTGATTTACGGAACGCCCCAGACACGTAATTCTTTGATATGCTCGGTTCACGTTTCTTCTAGCGCAGAAGACTGCCAAAACGACTCCCTGTGGGATACTCGTAATTTAAGTTACCCCATTCGGGGTAAAGAGGGACACCCGATTTCTACAAATTGTTCACCGCAAACTTTCTAGGATTTTGCAGTGGTGTTGTAGATTTGTTACCGGTAGCACTGTAACTTATTTACATCCAGACCAAAATATATAGCATATATAATCTACATGTAAACAGTTGCTAGGGTTTTTTTTTTTTTTTTTTTTTTGCCTTTGACAGTAATTCACTGGGTGAAAGCAAAGCTGTCAAAGTTTCTTGGAACGCTTTGAATTGGTAAAAACTACCATCCGGCTGTGACCAAGCACCAGTCTTTGAACCAGAGGGCATACCTGGATGTGATTAATTTCAGTTCCAGGATGCCCAAGCCTGTATGGCAGGAAACTCCACGCCCCCCAGTGGCAGACTATTAAATCATTCCAGGAACCGGAATAATGGGAGAATGACTAATGCTCACCTAGTTCAAAGACATAAACTACACTCCTTCATACATACACGAACATACATTATGCTTGTGGGCTTAGCCCTAATAATAATGAATTTATGAACATATTTCTTGAGTATGGTAATAAACAACAATCAAAGTCTACGGCATAAATATGTATATAAATGAACATAAACCACATGCCATTGTTAGATCCCATACTGTAGTTATATCCAGGCGAATTGGGGCTGCATCATACCGTTATTAGACAAAGATGTTCCAGCGAAACTTACAAAACATTACTGTTTTTCTCTACAAAGGGCTGCCCTCCATGCATTTGAGCAGTGTAGTCCTATGTTACAGTTTTGATGATTTGACGTGGGTTTTACCTAAGAGCTCTGTTCACTGTGTGCTCATAAACAGGTAGTGCAACCGATCAGAGAAATTTAGGACCCTTTCTAACCTCAGCATTAACCGACACGGGGACCGTTTCCTATTTTGAATAGCCTTCACAAAGTAAAATATTTGAAGCTGGGCTAAATACGTAGACCAGAGCAGCGACGACAGGGTGGTAGCTCGCAAATGGTTACACATAACCGGTGAAATAGGGTTTCTAACTGCTCATGTAAATGCATGAATAATAGCAATTTATATGACCCCTGGAACCATGGCTTATGCGGAATTAGGTAAAAAAAATGCAGTGATGTTAACTGCAATTAATAAGACGTCACTGGTCTAGAAATATTCAAAATGCTGTGTTGTCATCACATTTAACATACAATCACGTTAAAACAAAGAAAAGAGACCAATGCAAAGAAGACCATATGCCCCATGTGCGTGTGGTGTCTCAAATCTCAGACGCTATACCTGACTGCATCACGGCGTCTGATATCGCCATCGTCTGTTTCCTGAAAGGGGTGTGTGAACTAGTCAATGGGGCTTCCTCGCCGTGGGTAATTTAACCATTCTTCTCAGACTATTGTACTCTCGATCGGCTTAAAAAAGCACGCAATGGATTTTTGTTAAATATTGCAGAGACACATTCTAGACGGTGGAAAACAATGATATTTTTACATTAAGACGGTGTACAAGGCATACGCATGGGGTTTCTTATAACAAATCAGGCCAGGAGTAGCTACATGTAATTAGACTGAATTTTGAGACTGAATAACCATCTGATTGCTGTCATGTTCGGCAAAGGTTCTACACGGTCACCTCTATATATGATTTATTTCATAGCATCGCTGGCGATCTTGTCATAAATTATTTGAAGGCCATTGGCCTATATCATAAAATATAAATTTTAATTGTCATAAATATCTATAGATAAACAGTTATATACATATATATTTATACATGTACTATAACCCTGGTTTTCGAGTTTTAACTCTTATTTTTCTTTTATACGATTTTAAACATGTCTGTACTTTTTGTTTTTACTTTTGGTGTTCATATTATCATATCGAAAACCTTAACCGTCTCACTTTTTCACCTAGTTCTCGCCACGATATGGCTGAAATATTGCCGATGTGGCGTTAAGCCATAATCATTCATTCATTCATTCTGATTGCTGAAAACACCATTAGTATGATGTTGACTGTGATATCCGTGTTACTCTTTGGAAATCTGGATAAGCTTTTATACATGTATTGTCTTTATTTTAGGCGTTGTAAAATTTACCAACTATCACACGGTTGGTTTCTCGCTCTGGTTTACTCTCTTGTATTCGTTTATATTATTTACTTGATTCAAGTTTAATGATGTTTTTATTTTAACTGGGTTTAGAAGACCCTGATTAATAGCGACGACCAGATTTAACGGTGGAGAAAGTTAATGAATGGTGTGGATTGATGTGTGGAGTATTTAAAGGTGGTAAATAAAAGAAAGGTGCTTTAGTATGATATGGGAGTATTGCAGAATTTCGTTAAGGACGATCCAGTGGGAATAACAAGTGGAGTTCAGACGAAGGAGATACCACACCCATGATATTCTCCTAAATATCTCCCTAAGACTAATGGCAGCGTGCTACTTTTGTCAACCAGTGTGATACACGGTCGTATTAACCACGCGCTGGCAAGTGCAAATATTTTGATGCAAAGATTTTGTTTATCCAATAATCCTGGATGCGTGGTCAGCAAAATATGATTACCGCCCGTCACACTCGCCTGCTGGTCAAAATACCTGTCTACCCGATCGATAACTGGGTTAAGGCCTCTTTTAGGTCAAACGTCCAGCTGAGTTAGTGACAAATCATAACCAATAAACGTCATCACATAGTCCCAGCATCGTCCTCCTGGGTATATTCTTTCATCTAATTTCGAGTGGAATCTGTTTACGCGAAAGGTTTGTTTTTATCAGTCTCGGATTAATGTGATTTTATATTTAATGTGAAGTTAATAGAGTTTTGGGTAATCTCAGACCAGTGACGTCTAATAATTTGCCGCTAACGTTTTAAAGTAATTTTACAAAGAGGCGTGTGATTTTATACTTTTTAAGCATGTACGTAAACAGTCAGAATAAAACCCTGCCAGAGGTAAATTGACAAGACGAAAAATTTCACTGGTAATACATACAGTTTTACGTGTGACCATTTTCCAAACATCACACTGTCGTCACTGCTCTGATTTTATTCTCTATGCTGCAGTCTTTTGCGTTAAGTGTTTTGATCGTTCTTTTGCTTTGTTTTTTTCTTTCTTTTCTTTTGTTTTTTTTGTTTTTTGCTTTTGTTTTTAATATTTTACTACACGTTGGGATAATATCTTTTTGCTGTTGAAATATTATTCTCCGGCATTTCTAGGTTTCTAAGTACAGGTTTACTATATTTATTGCAACATGCAGCATGGCACAAGATATATACTTGAATAATTTACGTATTGACGTGCCTTAATATTATATGTTTACATAAGTTTTGCTACGCTTATAATGAAGTATTTCTTACAGATGCACAGAGTATATATGCTTTAAGACTGTATCCTTACAAGTTGTGTAACATTGTTTCTGCAGTGGATGTGCTTTTGGATGAGTATTCGGGTATCATCGGCTGTTACATCCACTACACAGGCTGGTGTGGGAACCAGGAGATAGTGATCACTTTATGGGTCCTAACTGGTAGCCTACTGACAGTTGCAGGCATTCCATCACAACATCAAAGGCCTAAATGATAAACAACTGGGGCTTCCTTAAAAGTGACCGCCACTGTATCCTGCTTCCCACGCCGCTATTCAAGTTGTCCTCGTGTATATAAGGCCAACTAATTTTGTATTGTAGAGTCCAGTTGAGTCTTTAGATTGAGACAGAGATTTGTTATTATGTAGATCGAACTACAGATTTGTAATACATGTAGATAGAAAACGAGTGAAGAGATGTCAAATATTGTGTTTAATACAGCCTTTATCAACTGTAAACAGTTGTGTGTTTTGTTGTGAGTTGCTTCAACCCGGCTCCAAGAATCCGAAGTTGGCTAAGACGAGAAAGGATTACTAGCCTACTGACAAACATTTAAGCTTTTATTCCGTAAAAACTGACAGAAGAGAGACTGGCAAAATTTGCGATATCTCAATAAAAATAACTTGAGAAAAATGTATATTCATTACCTGTATGATTGAAAGCTTTTGTTACAGGTGTGTGTGTGTGTGTGCATTTGCATATATTGTCAATTGCGCGACGTGTGGGGTAAAGAGTGAACTTTTTTCATTGTTTTCGAGTCATAGGTGATAATAAGCGCTTGTACGTGAACGTGTACGTGTATGTGATATGTGGCAAAGTTAGTGTACGTGTATGTGATATGTGGCAAAGTTAGTAGCGGTTTACCTGGGCACTCCAATTTTTTCCATCCATAAAATTGCCGGCCATTGAATGATGGACAAAAATATCAGCATGATTTATTTTATTTATTTGAATGGTGTTTTACGCCGCATTCAAGAATATTTCACTAATACGACGGCGGCCAGCACTACGGTGGGAAGAAAACCGTTAAGAACCCGGGGGAAACCCACAAGCATCCGCGGAAATTATCAGTATTTCTTGAAAGAATAACAAACAAAAATAAATATATAAATCATGCATACTTTGCTTAGACGTTGGCACTATTACCAAAATATACATAATTTTCTTCGATGATGTCTAACAGCGGCGACCAAAGCAAGGCATACATCATTAACGAGTAAGCCTGGTTTAGGTTTTAAATATGTCCCTGCAGTACCCTCCAGCAGAACTCTTAGGTCACCTCTCTCGCTGAAGGCGGGAAATCGAAGAGACATTTGCTTGAAATCTAAGCCCCGAAGTCCGTGCTAAATAGCCTTGTTAGCCAATGATAGCCATTCGAACCGGATTAATCAAGTTGATAAAGCGGCTGAGAGATTCTCACTTAGGACTAGACAGCTGTTGACAACGACACGAGATCCGTGCTAATTAAACTACCATTTGTCAAGACCAATCCTCAAACCTGTCGATGGTGTAGTGTCGGGCAGCTCATCCCAGTCAATACACGATGGTCACCGAAGCGGTCTATATTTGGTTATTGTTCATTAGATTGTTTTCTGTTATACCTCAACGTACAGATGAAATGCTAAAAGTACGCCGGCAGGCCTCAGCTAAATGCATTGAAGATCAGGTAAAACGTAAACCTTTCTTATACTACAAAGATGTTCCGCGCTAGCTATTAACTACTTGTCCGTGCGATAACACATCAAAAGTTCAAACACTTTTCCTAAGATTATGTCTTCTGTACCACCATTAGTATTACTTCCTGCGAAATGATACGTAACCACAGTGTTTCCTTTGTCTCTGAGAAACCTTTGTCAAAAATGAAAACAAAGTGTCACCAGTTTCCCTTCAGTGTTTCTGAGGCAGACAATGGCACGTTTTCCACTGAAGGATTACATCTCCCATGGGCATTTGGAGCACAGCGGAGGTTTCTGCCAGTTTGAGACATCTTAGCCTATTCCGAACAGTACAGCTATGGCCCACTTCAATATAGGCCGATGACCGCTTCTAGCCCACATTAAGAGTCCCTATATACATTAATATACTTGTCATGTTTGATAGATGGAATCAATCGCTCTTCGACAAACCATTATACGGACACTCTGGACAACCACTGGACTATATTAATAATGTACTATTATATTGCTAAATAGAAACACTACAGTATTGAACTGGCCCCAAAATACTATTTAATTATAGCATTGACATCACATTTGCCACTTGTTTTTTCCTGGTGCTTGACTCTCGGTATTTCTACCTCTCTAGTATCGGTTTACAGTTGAGATCACCACCACTTTCCCATCAGGGTAACGGTTTCGAATCCACTTCGCGCCAGCTACGTTGGTTTATATCGATAAATTTGGTCAGGTATCTGTAATGATTGTCATGATGATTTTGTCAGGATCTCCAGCACAGGAACCAAACTGATATATAAGCCACGTACTGGTATACAACTTCGTTGGAATAAGGGGGGAAAAACATACTGTTGCAATTTACACTTTTGCCCAAAATGATGGAATAAAATATTTTGTACTAGATTTTTTCGAATTTGCACCAGATTTTTCCAAATTTGCACCAGATTATCCCCAAGATTTTGGGCTACCAAGAAAATTCTAGACAGATTTACCATCTTCTGTGAAAGGTGGAACCATTTGCAATGTTCAAACGTCCAGAGAATGCAAAACAGTGAAAGGAATACAAAACCAGAAGATTTAGCTTCAATTGTTGAGATTTAATGTGACCATAAGATTCAAATGAAAACAGATGGATCGATGAACTTGACAAATGGGAATGCACAAATAAAGTCTCAGCAAAAGATTAAAAGTCTCTAGTAACGTGTGCGACCACCTCTGGCACGAATGAGGGCAAGGAGACGCCGTGGCATACTATCAACGAGGTTGTTGATGACGTCAACGTGCATATCGTCCTACTCTTCCCTCAGCCAAGGACATCCCAGGCATGCTCGATAGGGTTCATGTCAGGCGAACAAGCTGGCCATGGGAGCTGCTCCACACCCTCATCCCAAAGAAATTGTCTGACGACGTTGGCCCTGTGTAGCCTGGCGTTGTCGTCCTGAAGCCGAAAGTTGTTGACTTGTAGACTTGTCTTGCATGTGGCAAATAGTGTTCCTGTAAAATATTCAGATACACGGCGGGCGTTGATGTTTCCTTCAGTCACAAAAAGCTCTGTTTTGCCACCATGATGAACCGCCACCCCACACCATCAATGAACCGCTACCACTTTGACGGGACTCCCGGACACAGTCATCATGCAGGATCTCGCCACGCAATCTCCGAACCCTTTGTTGTTCATCTTGTCGGTCAAGGATGTATCTGCTTTCGTCAGTGAAGACGACATGACGCCAATGGCCGACCTGTAACGCTCGGTGCCCCCTAGCCCAAAGGAGTCGTGGAACACGATGCGGAGCAGTCAGACGTGGACATGTGACCATCCGTCTTGCTCGATACTCTGAATCAATAAGTCGTCGATTCACGGTTTGGCGTGAAACACGAACCCCATAGTGTTGCCTCCACGAGAGACGGAGACGGCTGGCTGGCATTCTGCGGTTTGTTCGACACAGGTGTGTCCTGTCGTCTTGTGGTCGAACGTGGACGCCCTGTTTAGTTTCCTGGCGTTAACTGATGTACCTCTCTGGCGCGTTTCAGAATCTTAGAGACAGCACTTTGTGATATCCCTGCAAAAGTAGCGATATCGGCCTGTTTAAACCCTTCCCACCTTAGGGTAACCATCCTCCGTTGAATCGCTAGTGGCCTAGGGGAAGGCATGACACTGTGAACTTCTATGCCAAAATTTGCGTCCATGAAATCAATGGATGGCCTAAACAGAAGGCTTGTTTATATAGCGGTGCAGCCGGAGAAAAGGTACGAAACTTAAATTGTGTCGCTTTATATGGCTCTCAACCGAAAGCCCTTCCACGTAACTAAATTTTTGGCCTCCACTTACATAAAGGGTCCTTCGTATAATAGTTAAGAAGAGCCAAGTGTATTTCAGAGAGGACCAAATACTAGTATTTTCCAGAAGTGTAACCTGAATTTATTTTATTCCATCATTTTGGGCAACAGTGTATTTGTAATCGATATGTAAGCGTCTAATTCGATATTCGTGAAGCACTCAGGGGTCATGAATGAGAGAGATCCAAGTCGATAATGGCGTGACTCAAGTCTAAATCAACCGAAAAACACCAGTTACCAAGCGAATATGTTATAAATTAATTAGATAAATAATAATAAAAGCTAGTAACATATAAGAGAGAAATAGTCATTAGTGTGACAATGGAAAGTCCATATTTTAGGCATTCAAGGCTTATATTCGTAAGCTGGTTCCGTTGCTACTTATAAACGGATAAGCCAAGTGAACAACAACAACACAGTTTTTATCACAGACATACACCATAGTCTGTTTCTATTAGCCAGTCGCCTATATTCAGCTGTCTATAAAATCAGTCGTTCTCGCCAGCAAAATTGCCTTTCAATACAGGCACGTGACACCACAAGCTCTACGCATTGATATATTGTACGTCTATGTTATTCCAAGGAAAGTTCAGTCAGAATACTGTTTTCTAATTCATGGTGTTAAACTCCATAAGACTGGTTTCAATATCAAGAAGTCATTGCCCAGCTTCCAAAGAGGCAAGACAAAGTAGTTAATTTGTCAACCAATTAAGTGAAACGGTAACACGCCTACCACAAAAGGACGCGTCAATAGAGGAGTTTCAAGTTCGTACTCGTTGAAGGTAGAAAAAAGTCATGTGACCTGTCAAAAATGAAAAAAATAACTTTCACTTCAACATGGGCGTCTGAAAAATCTGTCATAAATAGTAATTTAGAGTGGGCGAATGGTAGAGAAAACTGAAAATCTGAATGTTTGTGAACTTGAGAAGTTCCTAAATAAAAGCGTCATCATTTCTGAAAATGGTGAGACAGGTGATTAGTAAGTTAATGTCAAAAAAGTTTGCTTAACATTTTTCACCATTCACATGACCAAGTAGGACTGTTTTTACCTTCGCTGACAAAAGAGTTCTAACTCGAAACTCCCCTATTAAATAGGATGGCGTGACTTTATCAGAAAACACATCATCCAGACACTTTCTGCACGATAACCTTTCACACAGATCTTCTTGCAAGGTTTCGGGCAGAGCAGTCTCCGCCTTCTTCTGTGTTGTTTTCAAATTTGCGCGTCTCTTTCGAGAGAGACAACACCACTTCACGTCAGTCTGTACATCACATGTAGTTTGTTGGGAATAAGCTTTCAGAGGTACGTCCCTTTTGTTGCCCGTGTTAAATTCATCTCTTGTGAAAAAGTTTTTATGTGTTCTTAAGGACATAATAAGCAACAAAAACAATCGCCTATTTACTGGAACCTATTTAATGGTGTCACCCGTCGTTAGATTGTTAAAATATCCTTAATTTAATAATTTAATATTTCCTCTTCGTCTCAAATATTGAATGAATTTCACACACACACCCCGCTTTGACAGCTCATCTTGCTTCTAATATTCGATTCAAACCACCAAAAAGACACCAAAACGTTTTTATATGCATTTTCTAGATCAACAGAATTGTTATCCTGTATCCTTAAAGTTTTCTGTAAAACTTGCGTGTAATGAATACAACAAAAAAAGACAATGTAAATATAAATCGCCACACAAAGAACTAGTACTATTACCCGACGTAATAGTGATACTCTGTGGAAATGGTGATCAGTAATGCTATAAAACGTAGATGTCAATGAAATTATTTTTCCAAAACCCATAGACACCGAAATGTATGGCGTGTCACCTTTCTCTTTCGCCCAGTCAGTTACTTAGCAAATTCAGTGATAAGTTGTGTTGAAATGCATGCTCAAGGCCATAGGGTGAAAAGGTCCTTTCTTTTCATCTGATCAGGACGATCAATGAGCTTAATACAAATTCTCCAGCAAATTACATCAGTTGATGCCTCCAAATGGCCTCTGCTAACAACGATTCATATACCTATATACCTACTTGACCGCTTCGATGGCCTAAGGCTTAGGGCGTCCGCTTCGAAGTCGGAAGACCCTGAATTAAACGGCATTGAATAAAGCGAATACAGCCGACAAACTCGCAACACCATGTGTTTGTTTACATAACTGTTTTTTAAGTCGTACTCAAGAATATTTCACTTATACGACGACGGCCAGCATTATGGTGGGAGGAAACCGGGCAGACCCCACGAAAACCCACAATTCCATCTGGTGAAGGAAACATCTCTTTGAAATGTCGATTAACATATATTTAAAACTTTCATTTGCAAAAGTTAAATCTAGTGCATTTTTATGTTGTCATTGTATGTAATTCTCAACAACACAAAATGGTAAAATTCAATTTGTATAATGTTACATGACTTTTTTTTCATGCACAAAATCTGAATATATAGACAAAAAATCAACAGCACTTTATGCACATCTTTACCGGAAGAATTCATTAACTATTCTCTTAGACCTACGGAAACGAAGCCGGAACTATTTACACCATATATGCCTATGTGCCCTGAGCTCCTCTAAAATTATAAGGTGGTACTGAGTTTGTACCGCCAAGTTATCAGAAGGCAAAATGTGATACATGCTGGCTGTGGGTGTATATTTTTGTCGGATAGCATACTGAAGGCGAATTTGTTGACTTCATCTGTGGCATTTGCTTTCTTATCACATACATGTAGATCTTCAGCAGCGTGATATCTCTGTAACATTCGCATGTTTACTTGACATTTTCCCTCGATGGTTTTTCTAACATATCTCGCCATAAACTGTTGTTCGGGAAGTAGTGCCACTGCACTACTCAGCGTGTCAGATTTTTAGGTCATAAATAAGATGAGAGGATATTTTACAAGGCATGTATTGTGCCCGTGTATCTTATCCTTAAAGGGGAATGGAAGTTTAATCTATTTATAACAATTCGATGATTTAGAGAATGTTGAAATAATAGTGTCTGGAGTTAAAAGAACGTATAACAGTGGTCTACAATCGTAGTAAACCATTGCCAAATCTATCATATTTACCGCAATAGATAAATCCGGCATGGCTTTCAGGGCAAGGAACCAGATGGCATGGGTAAACACTTTAATAACGCTCAGTAAAGTTGGCGTCATAATCAACATTTCAGGCAGAGATGTTGACACCAGTGACAGATGTATGTGTACAGCTGACACACTTTTGCTTTCATGACATTTTAGTTATCAGCCGCATATCGAATTCTCGCCCTGTGTTTGTTGCCAACGGTGGGATGTACAAATAAAAGCAGGGTGAGTTAGCATGCCGTCTTCATTTGTGCGCTACTATTCTCTGGATATTCTCGTGTCTAGACCATTGAGGGTAGATTTGACCGCCAGTCAGGTTACGAAGAATAAAGCACAATAAGGATATGTGTGGTAGCGTGATATTGGCTCCAACTTGTACACAGGTTCACAATTGCTTAGGGCATAAATGCATTTAATTTCAGCTGCACAGAGTAAATAATAGACGACAGGATGGTGAGAGAATACTGTTTTTGTCTGAGTGTACTACGAAATCGGTATCTCGTGACGAATGTGTAGACAAATGCGCGTCCCGATTTTTTTCTCGAAAACTGAACCGTTTTCATTTTGGAAGAAAAAACAAGTATCAAAATGTTAGTCTGTGCCTTTCAGGTCTGACATGTTCTATTACATCAACTTTATCTTCTGTAAAACATAACCATTGTTAATTCCACTGAGTTGTCGCCCCATTGTTCCCCTGTTACACTAAAGGCCAGCCTGTGATAGTTTTTCCTTACAAGGGCTTATCTGAAATTGTCTGGATGGTCGCACTGTATTCCTGTTTGTACAGTAAAACTTCAGAGCCCGATAAATCTGACATCTTCGATGTTGTGCTTCTGTATATGTAACATTAGAAGGAATAAGACCAGGTCTTTTCAATCTTGTGCCGAACCACCGAACTCCTCTTTCCACGCTATCTGTCCGAACTCACACATGTGGCTGTCATTGTTGATCAACATATCTGTGCAGGAGTCATTAAAGATCAATGGATTACTGGTTAAATGCAACATCCGAACATGTTAAGAGTGTTTTGTGTTTCTTTTTATACACATTCACGTCAACTGTTTGAATCACGCAGTTAAGCACGGAATACCGTCACCATTGACCCGATCCTTATCACCACAACGTGCTTAACTTGTCCGAATCTGAATGTATCCTTTCGTGAATAGTCAGATTCACTGTACAGACTGTCGATCAAGCATTTATCTCCACTGATCAGGGTTAGTCATACACTGGGATTGCTAATATCTGACAATGGTACCACACGTTGCAAAGAATTCTGGGCAAACAAGAAGCTAGATGTACACAGACTATGTGAGTGATTATATTGTCTTATAAGATTCCCTAAAAGAAATAAGATCAGTTAAGATTGATGACAAGAACGCTCAGCACTTGCATGCCTGGTATTAAAATTTGCTCTGGTTTTTTGTGAGCCCCTAAAATCATTTCTATTGATATATTGCGTGTAACGAAAACACATGTTCACATAGAGCAATTCAATCCCTGGATGATAAATTGAGCAGGAACTTTGCAGCCCGTTCCTAAAAATTCCATGGCGCCATTTCTGTATGGACGCTGCCAAGTTTTCGCTCCATTTGGCAAAACTGCCGTAAGTGCGCCCTTGTTTTGCTGTAGATTGCCCTGGAAAAAAAATGACAATAAATTATTATTATTCTTTTTAGGCTATCTCTGATAAGGGAGGTTATTACTCCAGCGTTCCATTATGAGCTAAGCGTCCGGTGTAAAAATCCTTGGAATGTGTGTGGAAATCACAATGGCAATATTAGGAAACCTCAGAGCACATTTGTTTGCCTTGCACAGATGCCGCAAAAGTTTATAAGGATTCAGGCCAAAGGTTGTTTCCCGGCGTGGCAAAGACAGACTTGAGCCGATTCACGAGACAATATTATACTGTGTTGAAAACGAATTAATGCCACATAACAAAATTACGTGTAAAAGTTCAAAATCGGTACCTGTTGTATGACTGTAGAGATTCCATACACCGAACGCACTAGTTTTTCTTCAGTGTTTATCTTAAATCTTGACGTGTGTTTCTCAAAATCTGAAAGCTTAGTTGTGAGTACTGACATCGCTGAGAAAATTCATTTGCCTAAATTTCCGGAGTTATGAACATAATGAACATTGGTGTAATGAACAACATCGAGTCTACTGGAATGATAATGAACTCCACCCATAAACCAATCAGAATCTCATTCTATATTACACGCACCAAACTGACAACAAAAAGTACGTCATCAATCACGTGCACTGACAAACAAGCAAATTCGAGTAAGACTGTTCAAGAAGAAACTATGCTTGAATGTAGGTGCATTTTGTAATAGTATTACACCACTAAACTTCAGGACTTTTAATCTAGGTGGCTGATATATCAACAAAAGTATCTTCTCTTCCTCACTTTTGGGGTCTTTTCCTCGGAAAAAAAAACTATGACAAACCTATATCAAGACGGACAAACTTACATAAAATCCTGTGTGCGCGGCATATTAAGGGTCGAACACTTTAATACCTTAAGCACTGTGCTGTGACATTAGCATGGAATGCTGTAACTTTAAAGTGTTGTTTCTCTTTCAAGGTGTTTATTGAAACCTTATTACGAACACCTATTACGAATTTCTTGATTTATGTTACAAAAATAGGTAAAAATTTTAAGCATCACCACATTAACACCAATATCCACAGGAACACTTCTCCACAAACACATATTTTCAGGCATTATAATTTCTGTCACATGATTTCAAAAGACTCATCAGTAACTGGCAAGAGCAGAAGTTACCTGTCCCAGAAACATTTCTAACGTACATATAATCCCTTTGATGGAATGATTTTTTTTTATTCCAAATCAATTTGGCTAGTGTACCATTAAATACAAATGTTGTTTATCGTTTTTATTGCAATGACTCTCTTAGCATACAATTCTTTCATTAATACAGATCAATTCAGTTAATTTGATTTACTTGTTAAACAAGATTCTGTAATTACATGTTTGTTCCATTGCTTCTGAAAAATGAATTAAACTTGATCAATAATGAATGAAAATGAGTGAAGCAAAGCTGATTAATTTATCAATTGTAAAAATACTTATAATCAGCTCTCATGCAGATGATCGATGGAGTTTGGTAATGTACTTGAAGGCAAACACAATTTCTGTGTTTTTAGCTTTATAGAATAAAAGCTAAGCTCAATTAATAAGCCAAGCATTAAATCAATCAGTCAGGGAAATGATAAAGCTACCAGAAAGAGTACGTGAGTTTAATAGGTCGAAAACAATGCTATATACGGGAGATTTTTGTTAAAAAAATCATCAGCGCAAATCAAATCAAATTTTTGTTCTTTTTGAATAGCTCAAAAATTTACCTTTCGGAGAATGTTATCTAAGTCTTACCCTTCAAAATCGGTAATAAAGTTCCTAACATTTATCAAGTGGATTGGGTGATAACTTTTTAAACCTTTAGATTCGCTTTTACACAAAATGGCATTGGTACGAGTCTGACATTTACTCTTAGCCAACCTTAGGATAGCTGAGAAAAAATGATATTTTTAATACTAATATTGCAATAAAATACATACTGATTTCAAGATGACCTTGATAGTCACAGTGCAGATGATGTTACAGTTTCAAGATAAAAGTTAATGACAGTTCTCACTCCCGGTATCAGTGATATTTTAGGAGTCATCCTTGCATGCCTCTACGCATCTCACTGACTGGACATCTCACTGACTTGACATCTCACTGACTGGACATCTCACTGACTGGACATCTCACTGAGTGGACATCTCACTGACTGGACATCTCACTGACTGGACATGTGAACTTGTTGCCCTCAACGCTTGAAGCTAAGGAAACGCGTGTCAAATGGACGGCTGGAGACGGTGTGCGTGTTTACAGATTAACCTTTATTATGCCCGCCACTCAGGGAAGGTCTCTTCCTGTTTCTGACTTCATCAGAAAACACATCATCCAGGCACTTCCTGCACGATAACCTTTCACACAGATCTTCTTGCAAGGTTTCGGGCAGATCAAAGCCTCCGGTTTCGTCTGTACTATTTTCAGGATTATGTATCACTTTCAAAACAGAAAAAAATTCCTTTCATTCTGTACACAGATAGCTGTAAGGGAAGATTTTTCGGGTGTCGCGTCTCTTTGATTGTCCGTGTCAGATATATCCTATAGACATAAGTTTTCGTCTAATCTTACGGAAAGAATCCTTCCACCTCATCAGTCCTTTGTACGCAACCAACTGTTCGAAATTTGTAAGCAAACTGTCTGGTGGCAGCTTAAGTAGTATTATGAACGATAGCGTTCAATCAGTATATAATTTCCTCTCATGTTATCCAAGATATATGCACTTTATTTTTACCCACACTAAGATGTAGATTAAAGTATTATTACAAAAAATTCAAATGCAGTTCATTCTGACAACCACCAGACATATTCGGCGAAGTGCTTAGAATTATAAAGTATGATACGAGCCCGGGTTTGATCCCATGTTTCCGGACTTCGAGGTGGACGCGCTAATAATTAGGGACATCTACGAGGTATGATCAGTATTGTCAACACTATGGGTAGATTTAATATTTGCTAAGAAAAACCAAACATTATTTTTCCAGACTGTAGAGAGACCGAATGCTGCCGCCACCAATACAGGGAATCTTATTTTCTTTTCAGAACATTTAACAGCTTTTCAAATGCAGTAATGAGATACTATTGAGTCAAGGTGTACGTTCACTGGTCATGGGCTAAAAATGTGCTCTTTTCTTATCTGAACAAAGCAATAAATGGTAAGAATATAAATTCCCTAACAAAATACATCTCTGGCTGCTTTATCTCTTCTTGGTTGTCTAAGATTTTCAGTATATTCCCTGTGATGATAATGAACTTTTCAATTAAAACCATACTTAGTCTTTTTTTGTCTTTACCTTTGATCATACATATGATTTGATTGTTATTTTAGAACGCAGTCTTTTTATCTTAAAATCAAATGAATCAAAATTTATGTTGTCAGAAATACAAAAGACCAAAATAGCACTATAATCAGGGTTAAGTAGGAACTGTATTGACTTCCTGTGAAGGAACTTGGCAGACATTGTATAATCTGCGAACGCCTGTCGGTCATGTCAGCTGCAGACCCGGGTCTCAATGTCTGTATCGATACTTGTCCCTTGAGCGCTTTAAGATGCACTTTTCCTTTCGTTCAGTTGATCCAATACAGCGGAGAAAATCTGTAACGCCATGCGATAAGTTTTGCGGTTAGATGTCTGATTTTAATTTCCCTCTGAACGTTTCCATGGTTACAGACTGACACCACACCACAGGTCTTTTTTTCTTGAACATTGTCTAATGTGTTATAAACAATCTTTAAGTCGAACACTTAACTGTAATTGTTTGATGCCATCTGACAACACCATTGTTGGATTGTAACAGAATCGTATTAATGTTTATTACTCAGTCTTGTTTTCAGTGGTGTTATATGAAGACAACGTTTGCGTAAACCAGTATTTTCAGGAGATTTTTGATGACAATAATAAACCTTCAGAGAAAAAGACGAACAGGAGAGCGCCAAGTAAAAACCTGATTTAAAAATGCCCAAAATGGCACTTTAGGTATGTTGCATAACATTACTAAGCACTCTACAAAAATTCGCAATCGAATAATCCCTTATCCAATAATTTTCATCTAAAAACTTTCCGTCATCATTTATCCTTTTTACTCGTGTTTCTTCTTGTTTTCATTGTTTGTATTCTTAAGTAAAAAAGACCACTCTTAGTTATCCACAAAGTCTCGCCAAAGGGATCATTTTTCACAAAAAAGCATCTCGGGGGGGACATGGATGTGTGGACAATCAGCACAATTCTTAGCAAAGTTTTAATCTGCTGCTCTTTCACATACCGAGAAAAATATGTTTCACAAAAGTGTATGAAACGTCTTTGTATTTGAAGGTGCTCATATGGATGTGTGACATCAAAGAATTGTGTGTTATGAGTTTCAAAGCTTCACGCTTCCCTAATGAAGTCCGCGGCGTTCTTTCTTAAAAGAGTGATAGTATCTTTTATGCATAACAAGAACTATTTTGATGGAATTGCCTACGAAACACGGTATCAATTGTTTTCACGACATATGTGTATATGCAGAGAGTCGACCCGAAAGTGTAGCATCAGGGAGTTCCCATAAAGTCAGACAGAAAAAAGCTGTTGGCCGAACGCTGTAGATCTATACTTCGGCCGGTCAACATACTCAAGAAAAGCTGCTACTAATTTGTTTTCTTGTTACTTACCATTTGTTTCCTTATCGAACATATCTAAAGACCACAGCTGTCATGGCGTGCCATATCTGTAACATCCATATGATTTGTTTTTCATTTAACCTAATATGCTCTTTTCATAATGCATTCCAAGGATATTTTGTACAGAGGCACTATAGTCAACTCAAGTTCTTGTCAGGTAAATGGTCGGTTAGCCGGAAAGTAAGAAAAGTCTACGGATAATCATTGCACAACCCAGTATACCGATTTGGTTTTGTACTGCCATGAACAATTTTTGAAAACATGTTATACAAGATGTTTGACATATGTTTGTCAGACGAAATTGTAAATTATCGTTCGGTATAGAATTATACCGAAGAGCCCTGGATATGGCGAGTACGTATATCACATTCAACATTTGTTAGATCACGTGTGTTATGTGACGGCATCACTCAATGTCACATGTTATCATTTTGTAAGCGGGCTAACGGTCCTCGGGACATGCCTTTTTAGCCAACTTAGGATTCTTTAAGAGGGGTCAAAGTAACTCACGACAAAAGAAGTAATAGTTTATGACTGACCGAGGTTATATTATCAACGGTAAATGGACATTGACAATAATCTCTTTCCTCTCCTCTCTTCTCATCTCTCTCCTCTCTGCTCTGTTGGCACAATTAGTTGGCCTTATATATAACCGAACAACATGCCAGAAAGCCAATTGTGACGTGGGAAGCACGATACAGTAGTGATCACAACTACATGTTGGGAGACCCTAGTTGTTTATTAACCTAGTCTTTGATATCTTCATGGCTATGGCCAGATATGTCATTAGGCTATAAAGAAGGAGCCAAAAAGTGACCACTATCTCCTGGTTCCCACACATTCCTGACAAGTGGACATAACAGCTGTCGAAGCACATGTAGAGCTATAACAATAATTTTCATGTAGAGCTATAACAATAATTTTCCAACATGCATGGACACCCTCTTATAACATTTCTGTTGTGCACATCTACAAGAAATATAACATAGCACTCTTATACAAATGTAAGTCAGACCTTACGGCACCTCAACAAGTATCATATTCAAATATACTATACTTATGCCAGGCTATACTAGCAAAATCCAGTGAGCCAAAGCTATTTCATCAAGCACCTTCACTCTATGTTTCTTAAGTTTTACAATGAGTATAATTGTCTTGTAAATAAATATCTACTTACGTAAAAAGAATCTCTGGAACTCTGTTTTACGACTTTGTCTGACTCCCAGGGATAGGAGCTTTATACTTGTTATCTTGAAAAAGATCCTTACATTGGATATATGAACAGTTGCAATCAAAACGCCATTGAAACAAAACACGTGGTCTGACAGCAACCTGCAGATGATCGTGGGTTTTCCCCGGGCTCTGCCTGGTTTCCTCCCACCATAATGCTGGCCGCCGACGTATAAGTGAACTATTCTTATAACTATACTAACTATACTTTATTATCGACAACGAATATACTCACACGATACCCGACTTGAATACTGATTTCAACTATTACTCATTTACCTATAACATACCTTTTACTTTTCCAACATCATCGAAAAACTGTTGCCCGCTACTCTTTGCATCACTCCGCCCTAATTTCGTACTTTACATACATTCTTAGCTCTTTGTGGGTTTGTGCTAGACGTTGTTTTGGGAATTAACATTGAGATTATTGACGTGGAACGTCCATATTGGATGACGGTATACAAATGACACATATGACGATAAACGTCAAATGAATATAAACTATTTAGTACTTACCGTTCATTTATAAGTCACTGCGCATATTACTAAATATCTCTAGTATTTCTAGGTTTCCTCCCACCATAATGCTGGCCACTGTCGTATAAGTGAAATATTCTTGAGTACGGCGTAAAACACCAATCAAAAAAATAAATAAATAGTAGTTCTAGTTCGCAGTCATTGTGCACTTGTATATTTTCGGTCTTAGATAAATCCGGCATAGCTTTACAGGCCTAGAAACCAGGTGATAACAGTAAACACTTAAGGCTCAATAAAGTTGGCGTCATCGGAAACATTTCAGGGTAGCGTCTTGACACCTGTGACAGATGTATGTGTCAGCAGACATACATTTGCTTTCATGACATTTTAGTTATCGTTAGCATATTGAATTCTCACCCGGTGTTTGTTGCCACTCGTGGGATGTACAGACGAAAAGAGAACGTCTTCTTCATTTGTGCGCTACTAGTCATAGGGTATTCCCAGAGTCAAAGACCAGTGAAGGTAGATCTGATCGCATGACAGGTTACGGAGAATAAAACATTAAAGGTCTGTGTGGTAAAGTGGCCCCAACTTGCATTTAATTAATGCATTTAATTTCACTCACACAGGGTAAATTGTAAAAGACATGATGGGGACAAAATGCTGTTTTTTCTGTGTTTACCATGAAATTGGTTTCTCGTGACAAAAATGAAGACACAAATGTGACAAGCGATGAAAAGTAAAGCGATGGCAAAGGTTTACAACTCTCTCTCTCTCTCTCTCTGTGTGTGTGTGTGTGTGTGTGTGTGTGTGTGTGGAAAATATCCTAAAGCCTTTCAGATACTCAATATGAGGACATATTTAAAGGAAAATGAAGAGGATTCTAGATTTTTTCAGACTGTGGGATTATTGATGTTTATTGATGCACATATACATTAAGGGTAGTGTTGTCTTTCCTTTGAGTTCAGTTCTAACGGGAGCAGAAAGAAGCTATGTTTCTTCCTCACATTCCACCGTATTCCTTATTTCAAGAAATAGTACTGTAAATCCCGTTATTTTACTGAGAGATGAACGCCTTCAAACCATGCAGATTAGGTTAGTTACGTCAAAACCCTAACTGGTACAAAAGTGCTTCAAGACTGAAATATGTAACGGCCAGTGTATGCTACAGATATAACACGAAATATCTAATCCTGACACGTTCAACTCCTTGCTCTGTGAGGTCAACGTGACAGCCAGAAAGGGCGTGACGTACGGTTTATGCTCCCTGATAACTTTTGGAAAAAGAATGTCTCATCAGTTCAAAATCCTGTGTGTGTTTATGTGTTGTGCTGTGTATGACGGGTAGAACAACTCAGAACTGCAAGTCAGGCAGGCCTATGGGAGGCACAGACAGTTATGGCTAGAAGAAAATTATACGTTATCTTGTCTTTAAGAAATACCTGTATTCGCCAACACGGTTCACACAATTTTACCACGTGTTAAATCTGGAATTTTACCTGGACTTTTACACGGATGATTGATTGCTTGCTCATTTCATTAATGTTCAAAAAAAAAAGGACAGAAAATAATTCGTGGCCATTTCTTCACAAACACTAAGTAAAAATATCGATTTTGATTTAATGAATCAGACATGTTTTGGGTATTAAGTCCGTTTTCCTGTGATGCCATCTAATTCGGTGGGAATTTCACGGCAGAAGAATGATCAATCTTGTGGACTTTCGTGTTTTAATTTATTCACCTTCCAAGCAGAGCAAGATAAATATTTTCGAAATAACCGCCTAGCCTGTTTCGGCTGGCGAAGGGTCTTCCCTTAAACCCTTATAGCTTCAATTTGTCTCTTACAGCGGGTTATTGCCAGACAGGTTCTTAGCAGCTCAGGAAGTAGAAACTCATTTGTTTTAACAATTTGTGTACATTTACATATGAAATAGATGACGGTGAATGTGCCCGTAATAAATTTGTTGTAACAAATTTGTACATAGTACCAAGTCGCGCAGAACACTATATTTCGTTGTGAACAAAAACCGCTTGAATAGGAAAATGTACGAGTGTGGCTCACTTGTCTGATAGATTGGTTTAAAACGTGGAGGTCAAGAGGACCTAGTATCTTAGAGCATCCATAACCTCTACTCAGATCAAATGTATGTACAGTATTTGCAAGGGGTACCTCGAATTATTGCTTCGAGTTACTTTGACTTGTGGAGATAATATTTATAGTGTTTAAATGATTCTGAAGAGAGAAAAATTTGTAATGCGACCCGCTTTATATAGTTTTTTTGAAGCTCATTACCGATTTTGAACGGTAACACGTGTAAAGACGAGATTTGCGTTTTGTAGAAGGAAATCATTTGAGATACCCCAAAACAATAGCAAAAATTCGTTTGAATTTGCACTCATAGATTGTGTTCCCCAAAATCTCCGGCATAGCCTCTTTACAACGGTTAAAAACAGGAAAGAGAGATTTTAATTTCAGTTCTGATGTACTGATTCTTTATTGTCTAACCCATACATTCTTTTAAACGCGTTTTGTTTAAAAGTTTAAATGAATTGATGGTGATATTTTCCTTTAGTTTTTATTGTTCAAGGTGAAATAAATACATACTTATAACATAAGCAATGGTGTCTGGGAGAGAAATAGACGATCCAAGTCAGGCACATCATCAGGAGCAAATCGACATGCTGACGATAAGGCAAAATGTCAGGAGAGTATATAAATTCCAACAAACCAGACCTATTTTTATCACAAATGTCAAGACGCCTGGTAAGAATCGGTCCAATGCTACTAGATTTATTAAATTCTTTTCATGTTTATTATTGGCTTGGGACTCTTAATATAGAATGTTAGCGTCTTATGCATGGATATCGCTCTGAGCACATTTTTTGTTAGTTCATTGAATGGGAAAACTTTTCTCAGGAGTTATACGGAGTTATTGTTTATGAAAGTTATGAGATACAAATAAAAAAAATAATGTTGATAGGTTATATAAACAAAAAACTATGGAACCTTGGAAGGAACATGCAAGAACGAAAATCCATTTCAACGCAGGCAGGGCAACGTTTATCAAGTGTTATAGAAATATTATTATATGTAAGGACTACTATGGAAGTGGTTACTGTATAAATGTGACAAACATTCCTACATGTTGCTCCATAATTTAAATTTAGTCATGAACGTAAATAAGAAGATGTAGTACTATCGGGAGAACGTTGCACTTAAAGACAAGAAGCTCTAAGAGAATGAATTCATGGCTCATAACGTACGCAATTCTCTAAGGTTACCATATCAACACCTAAATACTAAAGTATAAAGACGCTTTACACACTTTTACAGCACACCTTTGATAATTATACGTAAGAGTAGAAGATCAAAGTTCTGTTAAGAACTGTGCTGAATGTTCGCAGATCGATGTTGCTCAGGGATGTTTCCCGGGGAAAAAATGAGGCCTATGGCGAGATTTTAAAAGTCATTCTCTTCTACAGGAATATACAAAAAGAAGACAAAGAGAAATACTAAAAAAGAAATGGAATTTCGAAAAGTGTTAGACGAGAATAAAGGATTGGCATATTTTGTACTTGGTAGTAAAGTTATATTCAATGCATCTAAAGCTTTTTGGTAAGCATTTCTAACTACAATAAAGCTCTGAGCTATGACATCAATAAATTTCCCCCAAGATACCGCATTAAACAAACGTAGCAATACTTCTTTATAAAACAATACTCGGTTGTAAATGCCAGTCTCGATGTTTCAATCCAAGACTTCTGATCAGTTCTTTGGAAAGAAACGACCTTATCGGATGGCATTAAAAAACACAGATACCGTGTTCGACAAAAAATCCTATAAAATTCAGCACGGGTCAAACATGTGTATTGTGCGCTGGACGTTGCGGATAGTACTTCATGTAGGTTTATTCCTTGGAATGGCATGAAATATAAAACATCACTTCAGTCATATTATTCTTCAGGCTGTCTTTAGTTGAGAAAACTAAATCATAAAACCTCTCTAGTTAACCTGTAATGTTTATGGAGCAGACAATGGCAACTTTACAATGCTTTTTTTTTTTGACATTTTTTGTTGGTTACCATAACAGCAAAACTCTAAAAACGCCAGCACTGTGATGAATAATGAGTATAATGTTGAATAACAATAGTGTATTATATTTATTTCATTGTTGTTTTACGCCCTACTCAAGAATATTTCTCTCATACGACGGCGGCCAGCATTATGGTGGGTGGAAATTGGCAGCGCCAGGGGGAAACCCACGGCCATCCGCAGGTAGCTGGCAAACCTCCCGACGTACGGCCGGAGAGGAAGCCAGCATGAGCTGGACTTGAACTCATAGCGACGGCAATGAGGAGAGGCTCCTGGGTCATCACGCTGCGCTAGCGGGCTAGCCAACTGAGCTACGGAGGTGTGTATTATAGAACTGCCCCCCAAATACCGTCAAAATATATCATTGAGCCAGGCAATATTATACAAAACTACTTGTTATAGCTGATGCTTGACCATAATTCGGGGAGCTCTCTAGATTTCTTCATGTGAAAATCTATGCCTGGAGACAGACATTCGTACACCAACCAAAATGGATGTTCTGGCTAAATATTCCTAAGACCAATTGATGACTATCTACTAGCCAATAGGATAAATGTTTCTATTCCTGCTGTCTACAGATGCTTACGTGAATGGATTTCATGAGAATGGCAAAGTTGTCCATTTAGGTCTTTGAAAATTGCACAGTTCACGAATGCAGAGAAAATTTACTCTTATAATTGCAGATATGGATTGTGAACAGAACATACTGACTTTTGCAAAGTGTCTTATGTGTCAAAGTGAAACTAATGTGCCAACATATATACACCCCCAGGACATGAACAGCTTTGGTGCCTATGTGTGTACATGTATCAGTAAGCCGTTTGACCACTGGGCATTTTGACCGTTTGACCATTGGGCAGCAATGTGCTCATCAAAAATCTGACCTTCAGTCTGTCTTTGCCATTTTAGATCAGAGGGCTGACTTCTGACTAGTCAACCTAACCACCTTGTTTGTGCAATACGATCACGGCTAATTCCACTGAGATGTCGGCGAATTGCTTACCTGTCTAAATCGATCAATGTCCAGATAACCTCGCCCTGTAGTTACAAGTTCAAATGGCGACACTTGTGACAAGGTCTTATCGGAACACACTGTCTGTACAGTCGCCTTAGTTTAGGGTCAAGAGGATTCCTTGGCATTTTCTACGTGGTGATGATGACTTGTATAAAACTAGGCCACTACAATTTGTAGGAGCCGCCATATGTGGCTGGCATTTCCGCACATCATGTCTGGCTAGATTAAGTCATCTCCTGTGAAGAAATCATTAAAGATCACCGTTGATTACTCTTGGGCAAAGTAAGATCTTTCATACCATTAAAATGTAATACTTCAAAATTCAGGCACTTTGATTGTCTTAATCGGTCATCGGGCGTCTTACAACCAAAAAATGACCTCTACGCTCCTGAAAACAGTTTCCTTTCCTGTATGTTAATTTAAATAATCGCTAGACACAAACAGCTCTTTTCATTAAAACATATGCAAATACATACACACACACAAACTAAGTAGACACAAAATTGCTGGGCCAGACAACAGTATTACTATATGTATTATGTACTGCAAATTGACCTTGGAGAAAGAAGCTCGGAGAAATTGGTAGCCCACTCCACAGAACATACTTTGTACAAACAAGTATGCAGATGCACATTGTCTGCATACAGGTGATTTTATTGTCCTTTAATAGCCTCCAAAATAAATTACATCAGTCGAGATCGATGGCAGGGAGTTTACCACTTGCTTCTCTGATATTAATATTTGAACAAACAATTCAAATCGACTTTTTTGAGAGCACATGGAAGCATTTTTACGGATGTATTGCCTGTAATAAAAACACGGGTTCGACTTCACATGGAGTAATATAATCCCTGGATGATAAATAAACCGAGAGTTATGTCATCACTGTGCCCCGTAACACATTGGCGCCATTTCTATAAGGACCCGCTGCCAAGTTTTCGCTTAACAAATAAATTCTCATCATTCTGTTTAGTTCCCCTGTGACAAGGGAAGTCATTGCTTCAGTGTGCCATACTCAGTTAAACGCCTGATATAAACATATAAAAATCAAACACAGATAACAGCACAAGCTAAAGGCTGAGCTTAATTGTTTGGCTTTATCACATATCACAAAAATATATACGGATGCTGGTGGACTGTGGATTCAGCTTTACTGTAATGACAGCTAAATTGTGGCTTGTCGACGATATAATGTTACAGCACTGTTTTGAGTTCATGCCAAATAATAATCACGCTTAAGAGTTAGAAATCGCAACCTGAGATAAATAAGGATGCAGATTTAAACTAGAAAGAAATACAGTCTGCGACATGATATGAGAACAAGATAATGATTGTCGGTCATTGTGTTTTTAGTCTTTGAATCGATCACCTAAAATCGGAGGGCTTTGCACAGGTTTTATTACATCCATAAATTCACAGAGAAACAAAAATAAAGGTATTCCAGTTCGAAAATCCCAGGGGTTTGAGTAACATCTATAAAAGGTATGATTTCATTCATCTATCAGCTAATCAGCATCTCTTTCCAAATTACTTTCTCTTTAACCTTTTATCCCTCGAAGCGGTGTATTGATTTTTCAAAGACACTAACAAATGGAAGACATACCTCATAAACACTTTAAAAACTAGTACGGGGTGTATCTCCAAACAATCCGTTAGAAGAATTAGAAGAGAAACACAGCTACCAGGCAAAAGATTTACCATACAAACAGGTGTAGCGTATAACATCTTACTTATGAAAAATCTTTAACAGTTTGAAGGCTTACCTCACAAAGACTTATAATCGATTGGCGACTTGTCATAAACACCTGTAGTAAGTGGAGGACTACCCCCCATAAACACATGTCGTCACATTTAACCATTAAACTGCTATCACAAAAAGAGCATGTAAAATTAAATAATGTGACAGTGTTATTGTGGTGAAAGTTACAAATGAAAGTTAAAGACACTCCGCCATGTCATACAGTTGCCTAGAACAAACCTTGCGCCTTTCCAACATCATTGAAAACTACTGACTGTATTTGCATGACTCCGTCCTATTTTCCTACTTTATATACTTTCCTAGTGCTTTGGTGGTTTGCGTTATGTGTCGTTTTGGGGAATTCACCTTGCGATTATTGACCTAGAACGTGATTATTGGTAAACGGCTGATATACGAATGTTTGTTTTCACGCATAGATACAAACCGAAAATCAACGAAACCCAAGAATCATCCTTTGCACTGTGGAAAGGGAAACTGCTAGAGGTTTCAGGTGAGAATATTTCCATAGGTATTATAAAAAATGGTGATCAGTTTTGTTGAAATGACGTACAGATATGTTATACCAGAAACCAAAAGGGTTAGGCTAGAAAGAAACAGAGTATGAAACGAAGTACTTCGGCCATCAAATATACAGCATGCCACTTTTCGATCCGTATAGTTAGCAGCATAGCAAATGGCGACATGAGCTAGTTATGTGCTGAATAACATGTTCATGGTCTTTGATGAAAAGGTGGCTAGTGGCTATCTTAACAAGGCGATTTCAGGACCAGATTACATTTCCAGCTGCTTTATCTTTCCTTGGTTGCCTAAGTTTCCCACCAGATGCCCTCTAGTGATAATGAATTTCGCGCCTTGAACCCATACTTAGCATGGCTCTTTGATCAGACAGATGATTTGATTGCTATCTTATAGCGCAACCCTTTACATTTATAAAATCAAATCACTTACGATGTCAATTATTTTTTTTATTAATCAGACGCCATCAAAGTCAGAGACAAAAGGTTTGTTTAAAACTTCAACTGCTACACATTGTGTTTCAAGGCACTTCCAACAAAACCGCATTAGCCGTGTCTGGGCTGTTTTTGTGCTGCCTAAACAACAGGGTAAATTGGTTATTAGCCAATGCCTCTATGATAACGAAAAATGCGTTGATGTAAAACCAGATATGAAAGCTTCAACGAACGGAAAAATCCAAAAATAGCACGCGCCGTTTTATAAGTGTTAAGTAGGAACTATGAAGACATTCTGTGAAGAATCTTGGTGGGTATTACATAATCTCCAAACACCTGTCGTTCATCTCCAGCGCTTCTCCGGATCTTAATATCTTTATAAAATCTGTATTCACTGCGCACTCTTTGATGCACACTTTCGTCCTATCATAAGGAGATACTTAATGAAATGATTTCAGCATATGCAATTTTCATCAGCTGATGGCCATGGCCATCACCATGTAACAGCAAAGATGTTGGGTAGAAGACATCTTGGGTCGAAACATCATCACATTAAAATTTATAACTGGGTAGCTTCTCCAGTGTTGTGAATGAAGCATATGGTGTCATTTATTGATGTAAAATCTAACACTCTAAAAGAAATCAGCAAGAATGCCCCAAGCTTCTTACACACATGTCATTTTTGGATGCACTTTAAAAATTGAACCAGTGCTATCGAGTTATTCCTTCCAACAAGTTGTATGCGATGTAACATTTATGTCATTATTCCTTTTTGTGTGTGTTTCCATTGTTTCTTTTGTTCACGTCTTTATATAAGAAATGTTTATTTTGGCCATAGGCAACTTTATGTCGATTAGAGTACGCTCAGACTTTTCTCGGGGATTCAATCTAGAATACTTACATATGTTTATTGGATGTTTAAGTTAGTTAGAAATAGCGTGTATAGTGTACCCGAACTATTGAGCCTTTGTAGCTCATCCTGCAGTTTTTAAAATAAATGGTGCACAAAGTAATCGTAAAATAAATGCATGTGTACGTATTCTTGATCACGTTAATCCAGGCCTCACACACAATAAAGGTTTTGTCAGCTCAATTTCGACACGCGTTCTGGGACAAAGGTCCAGGCAGGATAAATATGAATTATAATCTCAAATCTTGTTGTGTGAAGGCGACGTACCTTCGGACATCACTTCATCGCCCACTTGAAGGCCTATTTATTTTATCTAATGTACTTTAATAAAATTGTGTAACAGTATTTCCATAATCATAGGAAATTTGGCTGGTTAGACGGCAAAACATGTCACTGGCTTGCAATACGTGTACGTATCAGTTGGGCACAGATGCTACTAATTTTTGTCCTTGATTCTCCCTTTTTTGTTTTTTATCAAAGAAATCTATATATTCGCCACAAGTAGAACAGGCTCGTTGACAATTTTCCTTTCCTGATTGATCCAGTTGGTCTCTAAGATGTTTGGTGCATTTATGCTAATTTCAAGACAGCCGCGTTTCGTTTGGCATAGCCTCTAATAAGATTAGTCTACTAACAAACATTGCACACATCAGTGTGTCGATCTTTTACAATGTCATACATAAATATGACAATAATAATATTTTGCAAGAGATGTATTCTGTTAAAAGGTTAAAATGAATTTTTATCAATTCAGCAGAACTCGCCAGCTTATTTCAATGCCGTAAGATTGTGTTATATCGTTCCTCCATCGTTGCCTACAATATTATGTTTACGGTCTTGGCCCGATTTCCTCCCACCATAATGCCGACCGTCGTAGTATAAGTGATATATTCTTGAGTACGGCGTAAAACATGAACCAATGAATAAATAAATCCGACCCCAGAACCAGACGATAACAGTAAACACTTATATCTCAATAAACTTGGTGTTATCAGAAACCTTTCAGGCAGCCGTCTTGACACCTCTGACAAACGTATGTGTGCAGCAGACATACTTTTGCTTTCATGACAGTTGAGGTACCGTTACGACTGGTGGGATGTACAGACAAAAGCAAGAGACTTAGTACGCCTTCTTCATTTGTGCGCTACTATTCCCAGGGTATTTCCCGAGTCAAGATCATTGAGGGTAGATTTGATCATCTGTCAGGTTACGGAGATCAAGGCACTATAAGGGTATGTGTGGTAGCTCGATATTAGCCCTAACTCGTGCACAGAAACACAATTGCTTAAGTTATAAGTGAATTTAACTTCATCTACATATAGCAAATTATAGCGGAAAGGGTGAGGCGGGAATACCCACTTGTGTCTGTGTGTATCAAGTAAAATCGGCATCTTCAGAGGCCAATACTATATACTTATAAATAAATTGCAAATGACCGATTTCATGTTCAACAAATTATAACAAAGACTTACATAATGGAGAGTCAAACCAGAGCAGAGATGCTAGTGTTATAATTGAAAAATAGTTACATGTTACGAAAAGAACGGCAGCTATCCTGTTCTTGCTTACGTATAGTTAATCCAACGTAATCTGTTGTACCAGGTTGGATTGCATGTTTCACTTCAAGGAAAATGTTGCACACGGCAAAAAAGACATCTGTGTTAGCCAACAAAATGCTGTGTCACGACAGTCATAGAGTCCGCGTGGGAAGAGATGACAGATTCCGGATAGACTCCACGCTTCATATTTGTGGAATGCAAAGGCGTTTAGTGTATTGAGGCTTCAAACAACAAGTGTCGAACTTGAAGACAAAAAACCACGGCATTTATTTTATACAGCTTTGTTTGATTTTTCTGTGGATGCAGTATACAAACGTATCTCAATTATATACAAGAATAACTCAATTATACTGCGGGAGGAAATCGGGCCAGATCTCCAGAAAATCAAACGACCTCGTAAAGGCTCAGAGTCGCACGTCGAACTAGCGAGACCTGGATTGGAACATACAACTTCACTGCTCAAGGCGTGTAGCCTTCTTCTGTGGACAAACCACTATGAGCCTCGTCAAAGGAGACATTCTGTTTCTCACACCCCCTTTTACCCCTACACTCTTCAACAACTCCTGTTGTCGGCGTTAACATGAAACCAGTTTTGGCATTTTATGGAGGAAGAAATTTAGGTTAAATTGTTTTGTTTTTTTTTTGTTTCGTGTATTTCAAAGTTTGGCCAAAAAGAATAATGTCAGTTAGGCTTCGTTTGTCATTTTTTCCATGTGTTATATTACCAGACGTAATATCAGATGAAAAATTACTATCCATGTACATGTAAATCCGATAATGGTGGAGTAATTTCTAACCACAAACATCTCAGCATGGCAACAGCGTCGTAAAGAACGTTCAGACTGATTTATGTCTTTTCCACTATTGATTTGACGTCACATGAGGAAAGTATATGATGATTACAGTGAAAAAATGTACTTGTTAGAGGACATTATGGTAGAGTACACCAGACAGATATACGTCTTTCGTTCAAAAAAAGCACAGTGTTAATAAATCAGTGAAATATATGTTCCTTGTTAACATTCCCTTGAAGAGACATACCTCATAGACATAAATATCTGTTAAACTCACTCCCCAAAATCTCCTTATGTTACGTGGGAGGATTTTCATCGAGCTATTAAGGAGTTGTTTGAGACGATGCCGAATGAACAACGTAATCTTGATTCCTAGCGTGAAGAGACATTAGTTCTATAATCATAATGTGTTCAACGGTTATTCCATCTTGCATTTAATTTAATTCAACGCAAGATAATATTTTGATAAAAGTAATCCATACTACATGCAGACACGTGTGTGTTAGCTAAGAGCTGGAGAGTTTTAATCAGCCAACAACCAATGAAAATTTCTATCCAGGTGAGACGGACTTGCATGACACTGTCATTGACCACCATGTGTTTAAAGAAACCATCCATAAAATCAGAAAAGGGTTGTCTTACACTAATGATATAGTGAAGCAGCACCATTAATACTGTGATTCACCAAAAATTTTCGAGTTAGCTAAATTACTGGTCTTCCCTCATTCTGATGGGTTTATTCTTCAGAAAAATATTTAGTTTTTATGTTTCTTGGAAGGCAGCAAAAATCTGTTACTCATCTCCAAAGGTAATATTCATCACCTCTGAGTACCGCTAAACAAGCATTTTCTCATCGAAATTTAGGGCAAACTCATCATACAGAGAGAGACATCGTCGTAAAACGGACGAAATAATGTTTAAAGCGATGGTCATTTGTGGCCAGACATACTTAACCCAAACAGCTGGTATTTTCTCTCGATGAAGTGGTCGCCTTTGCGATAGCATGACTAGGGTTGCAAAAATTACTCTCTCCTATTCTAAACTCTCACACGTAAAGCACTTGTGTAAATCTCACAGTACGAAAGTGATGCAACCTGCTTTCCGGGGCGTTTAACGCATGATCCACACGTTTCACGTTCTGAATTTCCGTGCGTTTCTGGCACCGCTAATTGGTTCTGTCCTTACCACGGTTGCCCTACTGACTTCCCTTTCCTTCCGGGTACCTGGACTGGGAGGCTGGGTGACATGGTTTTTTCGTCAGTAAAGAATTGTAAAGAAACTGTTTATAACACAATTGCATACTTTCCTGTACATTTACTGTCCATTGTTTGCATATAATAGCAAGGTTTCTCATATATTAAAAAAGATATTATATATTCAAGGACATCGATTAGATTACTTCGTATTTATACATAAAAAGAAGAAGACACTAAAATGCTTCAAAAACTAAAACAGGATAGGTAATAAGTATTTTTAAACGGTGTTTGCACGGCTTTTTTTATATGTATACCTAACTGGAATACACTGCCATGTGCAGGTGTATCAGGATAAATCGCAGCCAGATGATTTATATATGCCTTACAGTGTGAGTACCATAAAAACCCAAAAAAAACATCTCCAGAATCGGATAAAAATGCAGAACAGAGCCTCCCTGCGAGGTCAACGTGACACGAACCAAACGTAAGTGACTTTCGGATAAAATATATTACCGTATCTTCAGGAAATCTCACTATTACCCAAACTAGTTCACAACAGCTTTTATGCCAGAAATCTTAGCTGAATTTTAAGTCAATGATTGATTCGATGTTCCTCTGATTATTGTCTCAATAAACAGAAAACAATTTTTTGTAAACCACAGAAATATCTGTTTACGACTTTCATGAAAACTGAGTAAGATAGACATTCGATCGGATCAGATATGCTTTGGGGATCAAGTCAGTTTTTTTCTATGATGTCGCTTGTGGTATAGGAAATGCAAGGGACAAAAAAATATATCCTATGTGTATATTCTAATTTATTCATTGTCTAGCTTGTTTCGGATGGCGTGGAAGCTTTTCTTTAAACCCCTAGAGCTTCAATTTGTCTCCGACAGGAGGTCATCGCCAGACAGGTTTTTAATGAAACCAGGTAGGTAAATAGTTTCTATTAACAGCTCAGGAAACAGAAATTAAATTGTTTCAGCATTTTGTATACATGAAGATCCAAGTGAGACCACGTTGAATTTAATTTTATTGCGCATAATGTCAAGCTGTGTACACCAGAGACCTGTGTCTCGTCGTAAACCAAGACAGTCTCAACACGAAAGTAGACACGCGTGGACTTGTGGGGCTTACACGTTAATCAATCTCGCCGAGGTTAGGCTGACCTGGTATGTTTTACATTTGATCACCGGGAATGAATAACAAGAAAATAGGCTTACGTTTTCCAGGCCCTATCTAATGTGTAAAATATATTTCATTCTGCTGATCAGTAGATGAAATTAACAAAGCGACAAAAAAGGTGATATGAACAAATCAATGGCTATGCCGTGCCTTAACAAAACTTGTATGAATATGACTGCTATCTATTTTATAATATAGTTAATATATTATATAAATATTGACTTAATATATTTAATATTAGTTATGAAAAGATTGAAATAGGATTGTTATGAATATCTTGCTACTAACTATATACTGTACATGTAAAGAGAAATGATATTGACATCTGCATTTCACCCTCATTGTATACGAATCGCCAAGACATCGATTTAGGTAGGCCCAGAACTGAACTAACTGGCTGTGAAAATATAAGAAAAACAGTTTTGGGTATCCAATTGGTCTTTTTGTTGCAACAACAAACGGATGTAATAAGAACGGGCGAGAATAAGATCAAGTGAAGTTGTAATATGAATTCACATATATTATTTACATTATTATTTCTATTTAAAACGTGTTTTGTGCATTTTTGTCTCCGACGGTAAATTGGCTTAAAATTATAAGCATTTCAGACCAATCTCATTCTATGGAAACGTCTCTCCAATCGTTTTGTTCACCAGTAGATCTCGTCAGATAAAAATAATTTCGTTATCCTGACTTTGTGCTGCAGAACAAACGGCGTTCGGGTGAAGAAAATATACATTTATAACATGATCAGTATCCAATGTATCTAATTCTGAGTAGCCTTACAGGCGGTCAACTCTCTATCCTCAATTGTCCAGAGACACTCCGGGATAAGCAGCGCACAAATGAAATTGACGACTCAACCCATACACCCCGTGAAGAGAGAGGCGACATGATGACGAAAAGAAAAATGTCAGAAGGATATACAAAGCCGAATGAAAACAGACCTACTTTTGTCACAGGTGTCAAGAGGTCTGCTACAAATCAGTCAAATGATCGCGGATTTATTGAAGTTTCAGGCGTATATTGTTAGCCTCCGATTCCCCCATCTAGAATGTTAGCGTGTTATATACATAAGGACCTGCTTCTCTGCATATATTCTCGCTGAATGGGGAAGACTTAATGTGAGGAGTTATAGGGAGCTCTGATGTGTCACAATTATCGAGTATAAACAAAACAGTATAAGACTCACAGTTTATATGAACACAAACGGAAGTCTAAATTCTCAACCGTCCTATCACATTGATTGTGTTATAATTTCAGCTATACTTCATAGTTCCAGTTGTTAGACGGGGAAAATGCAATCACTCTTTTATAATCAAGATATCTTCTGCTGTTGGGCGTGATGGTGAAATGATACATGATATTTCACTAATACCTTATGAGTCCATGCTTTACCATTGCAGGTACGTCTTCAACTACAACGCATGTACATATATATATATTTTTTTTTTGATTGGTGTTTTACGCCGTACTCAAGAATATTTCACTTATACGACGGCGGCCAGCATTATGGTGGGTGGAAACCGGGCACAGCCCGGGGGAAACTCACGACCATCCGCAGGTTGTTGACAGACCTTCCCACTTACGACCGGAGAGGAAGCCAGTATGAGCTGGACTTGAACTCACAGCGACCGCATTGGTGAGAGGCTCCTGGGTCATTACGCTGCGTTAGCGCTCTAACCGACTGAGCCACGGAGGCCCCTTGTACATATATTTCAGTGCGTAGTTGGTCCGCTACGCTGTAGGAGAACGCGGCAGAGAAAAACCATTATGATGATTAATTTACATCCAAGTTTTAGAATATTGCGGTTGTTCATTCCTGCCTAGTTTAACCTTAACAACCGGTTGTACTAACTTAAAATTACTCCACCAAATATCGACATCTGAACCTAGCAGACGATAGCAAATATAGACGATTATTGACAGAGATGATCAAAGAATCTGTTCTTAACAAAACTGGTCGATTAGACTGGTTGATTAATAGACTAGTCGATGTTATACAATGCACGTATTAACTGTGTCCACTCAATATATATGCTATTGTACTTTAGTTACAGTGTGGTCTTTGTTCTTTGGTTCTCCTCCGTTTGATGCTGGTATTGCAATGGTTTACTTCAGTTTATCACAGTCTGTCCTATGATGTTACGAGCCAATAACGCAATGTACACATTCGATGGAAGTGTTCTTTAAGAGTGATTGCGGAAGCAAGTAACTGTTGATGGTTGATATACTTTTTTGTGCGTGTCTATCACTTTGAATGATGGCTCAGATGTATTAGCAGACATAGCACTTGAAAAATAAAATTAACTCGAAGAGAACGTGACGAAAAGTGATCATGCATGATCACATTACATCACATAGAGAAACTAGAGACAATGGGGGTTGAGCGGAATCAGACACAGTTATGAGGCGAAGTGCCAAACATTTTGGACACTCTGTCCATTTTTACTTACCAGAGAATTGTTGTAAAACTTAAGAAACTTGTCGTGAAGGCGTGTGATGGAATAGTATAGACACACTAGTGCCTGCAGTAATAACCTGTGACGTTGGCTGAAACCTGATCTAACAAACATTACAAGGTAATATATGCACAGGAAATATGCAAATCCCTTCGGTATAGCATGCTATCCAAATAAAGTAATTTACAATGTCACAACTTGTTACAATTTACAACTATCTCTTTTGTCGTCAAGTCTATGTGGCAGGAAAGCGTTTTGATATTTGTCATACTAGGGCGTTCAACCTTCTTATCACCACTAAGCCGCCAGGACAATGGAATCAATGGAAGTTCGAAACTTTTCGAAATCTGGGACTGAACTGAAACTTCGTGTGTCGAACAATTCAAAGATAAGCTTTTCAACAAATCGCCCACAGCCCTTCAGCTTTCCGTCAAAGGTATAAGCATAGACTAGTTAATCGGCTTGTCTAGATGTACCTTCCCAAATCTCTTCTCTCACACGCTTCGGGATTGTTTTAACGCAAGAATCAGCAGATAACCATGTATGTATGTATTCATTTATCTGAGAGACAAATCTTATCGTCTTATCCACTTTCTCTTCCGTCAGAGCTCTTACACAAACCACAAAGAGCTTATATTGGTTTTGAGACAACCGAAGATCATGAGATAATTCTTAATACAGAAGATTGAAATTTCGTTGTTAAGGTAGCGAAAGTCAAGAATAATCTGTTATATCATGAGAGTGGTTTGGATACATACGCGCAAAACTTTTATTTGAAGTTTTGATTCCAATCCCCACTGCCCACCGACACATCCACAGGCTCATAGGTTGTCCGGGGTATCTAAGATGCATAGATATCTCTTTAGAGAGGCATTGTTTGTGCAGACGTCAGTCATAGACCTGAATCTCTTACAGGTCATTTGAGTCTTTTCATTTTGAATCGAGACTACAAAACAATTCGACGAGTAATGTTTAATAATCATATTTCAAATAGACATATATACTCACAATTTAAGAATTACTCCACTGATCATTGACAAAAGCGGCTAATAGCTCGGTACTTGAATGTATGACTGACTATCTTAGCCAAGCAACAGGATGCGAGATATTGTCAACTGGATAAGAAGATCAAAAGCATTTTACATAAAACTTATGATAACTAAATCAAAAACAACACAAGGGAGACTTAGATTAACCCACCCGATTATAGGATAAGCATATCCGCTCTGTGTCGCTGATGGTAAGTTTTGAAGGGCCCAGTCTTATTCATTTAAGTATTACCACAGTACTGCGATCAGGAAAGAAAGGTACACAAGAGTACAACCATTTTCACCACAAGTAGAAAACAAGTACCATTTGTTTCACTGCGCTTGCTCAGTACAGAATGGTCGTCAACAATATTAATTTGGCAATGTGGTAGATTCGGGGGACGTTTACGTACATGTAAGTCGAACCGCCAAACGTGTACGAAATTGTTACTTGTTTCTAAACACAGACTTTTCGTGAGGGATATTTAAAAATACCTAATTCTTACTCATATTCAGATAATTTAGTCACTCCGTTTGATCGCGTTGTTTGATCATCTTTTTGCTAGTAACGTAAAAGGTGACTACAAACTCACAGAAAGTGTCAGACGACAGGCTGGTTATTTTCCTTCACTCAGACACTCAGGCCGTGATAACGTGCATTTACATCTCCTTTCAAAACCTGCTTTATGAAATCAGACCCAGATATTCCAATTCATCTGGTTCGCTGATATGACCAGTTTGATCTTACTCCAGACTTGTTTCATTGGCAAATAAATTGCGGGACTTTGGTCCCACGGGTTTACTTTTATACCAGTGTAACTTTTTTGATAAGACATATGCATCGGACCATGAAAGCAATTTATAGGAAGTTCCAGCGCAGTCAAACGCATGCAATAATGGTTATTCTTTGCAAACACTTTTGTGCCCAATTGTTTCCTTAGGCAGAACATATTACATTCTCCTGACCAACACAGACCGTTTTCTCCGACTAATTGTCCGTCTGTGAACGAGTCGGAGCCAATATCACGCTACTGTACATGCCGATATTGTGTCCAATTCTCTACACCAATTGTACCCTCTATGATCTGGACGCGACAACACAGTGGGAATTGCGGGCCACCAAATGAGATAGGGGCGCCAAGCAAGCACTCTGTGGCCTGTACCGTCAAAGATGGATAGAAAAGGAAAAAATGTCAGAGTGGTAAAAAAAATTGTTGTTAATACAAGACCTACGTCTGTCACGAGTGTCAGACGTCTGCCAGAACCGTTTGATATAATGCTTGACTTATTGAATTTTCAGGGCCTCCCTGATTTAATGAATAAGGTAAAGTCTAATGCAAGAGCATATATATGGTCGCATTTTCCCTCTCGCTCCGGTGAATAAGAATTTTGACGTGCTTGTTATTGTCAATGGATTTATCAATGGATATAATATAACTCCTGTGAACAGTTTTTAATCCGATGACTAAAATGTTTAAGGTGTTTATTACCCTACTCAAGTGTGAATGAGCAAGATAGCATCTACTTAAAAGACATATATATTTCCATCCGGTGAATGAGGCAGATCATGGTGATAAGGAAACTTTCATACGTTTCGTTAAAGTTGTGCAGAATCCATTCTGATTGGCTGCTGTGAGAGATAGGCAAATCCAGGCTATTCCCTGACTTAGCTGAACTTTAAGTATGGTACATTTATTCCAGCGTGACCAAGGCAGCGAGGTTTAGCCCAGGGAAACCCATCTCTAATGTCAGCCAATCAGCGTCGATTCGGTAACCCTGCGTAGATTTGCGCGTAGAATCTGCTGACTATGTCCAAGCCAACATTTATCATCAAGCCGTCATTAGACATATTATACAACAGAGACAATGTCAGGTTTAGATGGCCTTAAACAAACTCCATATCCTACATGGAGCAACCCTAGAAATATAATGATACATCACTTTGGACGACATGAAATTGTCTTCAATCATGTTGGTCATCGACGGTGTTAAAAATCATGTTCTTTAGTTGTTACGAAGCCGTCAGATTTATAGAGTAGATTTATAGAGTAGATTTATAGAAACTGGTCACATTTGCTTCAACTACTTAGAAATTTTTTTCAAGTACCCAAGAAGGAGGCCAACAAGGTGCTGTCTTCTTTCTTTGTAACCTACCCGAGAAGCTTTGGGATGCAAAATTGTACATTTCCGTTACTTCTGAACTAATATCTTTTTGATTCTCCTTGCAATATTTAGAACAGATCAGGCCACACACAAGTATTATTTTTATTGATTCGTTAAACTCATTGCTGGCATTCTCAACCGGAAAAAAAGCACAAAAAGTTTTAAAATTGTTAAGGATGTATAATGATGGTGTGTATGAACTCCTGATGGTTTCTTATTATACAGCTATACCACGTGTACTCGTAATTATCTTGTCATATTTTTGTATTTTGTGTGAGTCGATCATAATTCAGTTATTTAGATCAGTCCTCCATAGAACACATTCTCATGTTACCACCAGAATTACCTCCCCATGGGAGTATATTACATTCGCATATATTTACATGGTAAAGATTGAGGTTAATAAATACTGTCATATAAGTAAAACATTCCTGATTAGGGAATAAAATAGCGGTAAAATTTATGCATAAAACATTACTTCTAAACTGTTTGTATCGAATCTTTGTTTCTAATACTACTGTTGACGTAATAACAAACCCACTAAGTAAAACTAGACTTACTGACAGCTACCAAATAGATATCTGCGTTCTAACACAAAACCTATACTTTTATTAATGTAAACGACTGTTCAAGTGCATAACGTGTTTTTAAATGTCCTTTAAGAACAGAGCTCAATAGTGAGTCTCAATACAGGGTATACCAATGTTACGTAATACCCATGAGGCATTCTGTGTGACATTGATACATTCTATATTGGGCAGTTGTATCAGAATATTTATCACCTTTGGCTTTCGTTCGTTTGAGGGTATTAACATCAGTGGTGTACTCATTGTACCTCGGCTTGTGCGAAACAGAGATTGTTTGGACTTTGGCAGGTCTATTGTAATTTGGTTCTTATTACGTTATGGGCTTTGTGCCAAATAGCACAATCTACAATGACGTGGCTTTGGACTTCAAAAAGAAGAGTGTTTTTATTGTACTCATGGGGAAAACGCATTGAGCGATTAAATGTACAACATTTGATATCAATAGCAGAGAGGTACGTCCACTCTTGGAAATACAGATTTAACACTGATATACAATACACGTCCAACGTGGCAATAATATACATGTAAAACCTAAGTAAATACATCATAGGTATATACCAAATATATTACAACGAATTACCCCGGAACAAAAATGTCGACAAAGGTGTATTCTCACCTTGCTCTCAAAAAGTCATGCAAATCTGAAAAAAAGTCTGGCACGCAAAAAGTAGGTTAAGCACAGCGGAATACAAAAGAAAATGTTTATCTACAAAATGGTATAGGTAATATATAAATCTTAGCACAGATGTGAATCTGAGAAGACGTCTGAGAAAATATCTTTCCTCAGCTGTTGCATTATTTGGCGGTATCTGATCAACGGATATTTGGGGTACAAAAAAACTGGAATGCCCTGTATGGGACTATTTGAAAAGTCAAATCAATATGGAATATGTTCAGACTATGTAGAGAAGAGATTCCAACAGATCTTCAATTTTCATTTATTCGAAGATTACGTTTCCATGTAAAAACTACATAACATCGTTATCCAGTCAAAGGACTAACGGATGAACAACTGGGTTCAGTACATCCACGAATAAATAGAAGTTTTAGATCCCTATGGATCGCTTCCTTATTATATCATTCCAAACTTGTATATGCCACTGAAGAAGTCCATGATCAGAGTAGTCTTCAACTGAAATAAACCGCAGGCTGAATAACTTAGATAATGACGATCACTGATTTATATGGATAAGTGTCATAGATCACTTCAGTTATCTTTCCCTCAAAAGAATAATGTTTTTTTTTTAAGAATATGAGAACATATTACATGTTTCAATATCAGTAGAAAGTCACATGTTGGTTTGTGTCCATTGTGAACATTCAAAATTATTTAAATGTTACGCACTCGTCTTAAGAAGAAGGTCTGTCAGCAACCTGCGGATGGTCGTGGGTTTCCCCCGGGTTCTGCCCGGTTTCCACCCACCATAATGCTGACCGCCGTCGTATAAGTGAAATATTCTTGAGTACGGCGTAAAACACCAATCAAAAAAAAAATCAATCTTAAGGATCAATCTTAATTCAACTTTAGCTGAATACCAACACGTTAGCCATCTCCCGTCTTGACTTTGCTGTAGGAAAACTGTGGCTTTCCATCCTGAAATCATAATACATATTTTGTGGGAGGGTCTGGCAGAAACCTGCTGATGATCGGGCGTTACCCCGCACTCCCCCGGCCTCTGCTTTAACCTAATGGTTCAAAACATCACGCTCTACATTTTCATGATACATTTAGCTTGATACCATCAATACCAGCTTTTTGGAATGGACGATGTAAACTCTAAAATTATCGTATTTCAACACAAAGGATAGATTAATAAACAAATTGGCACATTTTAACGTTCCAGGAGTCATCATTTTCTTTACGAAGACATCTTAGAAGGACATCGACCAAAAAAATTCCAATAAAGCATATAATCGGATCAAAAAGTGGAAAACAATGTAGGAAATAAATATCCAACCAGTACAAGCTACTTGATTATTTATCACAAGTGATTGCGCAATAACCAAGTGGTACAAAAGATATTGGAGACAGATTTAAAAACGATACGTTTTGAAAATGGCAGTGAGCGAAACAACTTCCGCATTTGTCCGTTATTGATGTGTCCATTGCGGTTACGTGACGGCAATCTTGCACATGGAAATCATTTGTCTCCGTAAGAGATGAAGTAGACTCGGTCTTTACGACTTCCCACACGCTAACCATCTCGTGATGTCCCAGCAACTAGCGGACTGTGTGACAGGTATTTGTGGGGTAAGTCATCAACGCGCTCCCTGGGGACATCCCGACTAATCAACCCACGTTTGTGTTGTCTCCTTCGGTTATAGGGACAATGGGATTATTGGTCGTCTGTTTACGCTGTCCGATTTTAGTGTCACGTAACCATTATATCGGACCAGTAACTTTACTTTATATTCTATCAGTGTTAATCTGCTGTTAGCTCTCGTGCGGCTGCGTGGGGTAGGATGTAGGTTAAGGGATGGGTTGTTGTGGTGCCGCAGTGCATAATGGGAACAGTGCATTGTGACCGGTCAGTTCCAATGAAGGTCAAAACGTCTAGCTTAAGGCTAGCGCTGGACAGACACAAAACATCAAGCTTGGACATGAAGATCTCTGGAGAAAAGCAAGTCATGACTAGACAAACATTCCAAGAAAGGGTAGGGACTTGACAGGATAGAAGCAAATGACCTTTGCGGTGTCTTAATGAACATTACAGACAAACTAGGATACATAAGAAATCAATACAAACTGAGAACAAATTTGCCACAAAACCATCGTCTCGTATTGGGAAGAGGTTACAAATGGCTGAGCCTAGGTTATATATAAAAGACTACAGAATAGAGAGTATACCCAAAGCAGCGGCCACAATGCGATACATGTAGTTCGATAATGGTCACATTTAACAGGTGAAACCCGGTCTCCTGTCAGTTCACCTCAGTTACGGTTTTATGTTAACTGTTTATGCAATTGCTTAAATGGTTGGACATTACACAGCCCCTAGCTCCATGGTTTATGAGAGGTTGAGAAAAGACATGAGCTAAAGTGAGTTCCTTGTCAAAGTCACAGCGTGTTAGTCACAGCGCCATGTTCAAAGCAACGCACGTGTAGGCCATTGGTGGGGATACTACGGAGATGTAGATTAAGAAAGCTTGATAATGGAGGGGCGCTTGAGATGGGGGAGAACTGCAAACCTTGATCCTTTGGATTTTCTGTGTTGTTTCGAGATTCAAAATAAAATAAAAAATTAAAAAATCAAGCTCCAGCAAAATTCAAAGTTGTAATACGCGAGGAAAAGTACATCATATTTACATAACTGCAGTCGTTTTGGTCTTTGTTTTAAATACTAAGTATGACTCCACTGATCGTCCCAGAACCAAATATCTTCCTGGTCATGATAGTTTTGTTAATTTATTCTGTTAAATATCTGTTAAATTCTTACAGACCAGACTAACAAACTACCAAAGAACTATGAAAGTATATAAACGTATAAAGTCACTCGTTGTTGGAAAGGCGGAAGGAATGTTCTAGGCGAATGACTGAAACCAGCCTCCAAACCATGCATCATGCTAGTTTATAAGTAATTATTAATCAAAATATGGATCTAAGATGCGCTCTGATTACAACTATTCATGTATCCAACGTGGCGATATTATTCAGCAAGATGAATACACAGGCCCTATCCCCGGGTTACGCGGAATTAGACACAATCCTAAAACAGAGCGCCAGAAATTCTTCACACAATTTCAATATTAACTTGCAGGAGAATTGTGAAACTCACGAAACAATCAGACATTGACAACGTGCGGGTGCCTTCAATGCTACAGATCCAATTGTGTTAACTGTATAGTTTAGGTATTTATTGAGGGGGCCTCCGTGGCTCAGTGCGGTCGCTGTGAGTTCAAGTCCAACTCATGCTGGCTTCCTCTCCGGCCGTACGTGGGAAGGTCTGCCAGCAACCTGCGGATGGTCGTGGGTTTCCCCCGGGCTGTGCCCGGTTTCCACCCACCATAATGCTGGCCGCCGTCGTATAAGTGAAATATTCTTGAGTACGGCGTAAAACACCAATCAAATAAATAAATAAATAAATAAATAAATAGGTATTTATTGCTCCCATACAACTTATGTGATATGAAGTCATAAACACTTAAGGAATTACTGAAACCCGTTTCATGGCGTGCAACTCAGACGGACGACAAGGCCGACTTTCAGTTTGAATGTAAGATTACAGATCAGTGTTCAGAAATCTCATCTGAGAAACTGGACTGTCAGATCCTCCACCAGTGATGTCAAGTCTTCACATCAAGCGTTCGACTCTTTAGGCTTTGCCAGGAGGTATCTTGGTAGTTTAGTCCAGACACTAATTTTACCTCTACCCATTCACCTGAACGCCGTAATAGAAGTGGAAAAGTCTTGAGCATGGGTTAAACCATAGTCAGAAAAATGAAAAACACTACTAAGAATAAAACATAGAGCAAAACGTCTGACAACAAATGTAGCAGCCGTTCAGTTTTCGTCATGTTAGAGATAAGGCAAAGTACCCATGTGTGCTAAGAAAAACCAGTGAGATTGCTCTATGTAAGGGTTAGAATCAAGTATCAAGAGCATGCTAACAAATGTAGCTGCCGCTGAGATTGCGGCATGTCTGGGTTAGCACATTGTACGTATTTGTGCTAACAAATGTAGCTGCCGCTAAGATTGCGGCGTGTCTGGGTTAGCACATTGTACGTATTTGTGTTAACAAATGTAGCTGCGATTGGGATTGCGGCGTGTATGGGTTAGTACATTGTACGTATTCGTGCTAACAAATGTAGCCGCCGCTGAGATTGCGGCGTGTGTAGGTCAGCACATTGTACGTATTCGTACTAACAAATGCAGCCATAACTGAGATTGTCGCAAGGCACAGTCTGTGTGCCTGCAAAGCATCAATTCCCGGGATTCCAGATTGTAAGGGTTAACATTAGGTTCGCTATACATGTCAAGAATGCAGATAATATTTATGTTCCGACATGTTAGAATTAGGAAACCGAATTCTACACATGGAAACAAGTGCAGCTGCCATGGGATTGCAGCCGTGTTAGTATTAGCGCAAGGTCAGTGTCAAGGTCAATTCCCACATAAATTTAGCCTTATCCACTGCATATAAATGGCCGTGAAAGGCGATAAATTATTTTGAAAGCAAGTCATAAAAATGTGATTCGTGTGTGTTAGGTAATATCGTCAAATGGAGTGAAAACTTAGCTGTGTTATTAGTGAAATGGTTCCACAGCGGAAAGGAGAAACAGATGTGCCGTAACACCAGGTCATTTATCATTGTCGAAATTAATTGCTCTACGTGAAGTTAAACATGTGTTTTATTACGAGCAATATCTCAGTGGAAATGATTTTACGGGATAGCAAAAACCTGACTGGAATTTTGTTCCCGGTATTATACAAACCTGCGCTAAACGTTCGGCGACACTAATGCCCTCTTATATCATACTTTATGGCGACCTTGCGAGAAAATGTGATAAATCGTCTATATAGCCACTTTTCACACAACGTCCGTCTCTGTGAGTTGCGCAAAATGATATAGCGTTTGGTTGATCACGTTAGGTTTCCGCTTGACGCCAATGTCAGTTGGGATATCTAGCAGACACAAGTTTATATACTTCACAGATAATTCAGTTAAACGCTAACCTTCATATCAATGATAATTGATAACGGAGTAATAATTTCTTGGAAGACAAACGATTTTCAGAGCAATTTAACAGCGTGTTATGTTTGGCAGCATAACTTGCCCGTGCATGGGAAAGTTTGACTAAACCGCTGATAAAAAAGTTTAATTGCACACATATTTAGTTTTTGTTGTTTATGATAATGTTTGGGATAATGCACTTCTTGTGCTTAAACGTGGGCTGCATTTTTAAAATGCGAATGCATAGCAGTTTGTGACAACATGTCGGTCATTCTTCCTTTCCATGTAGTACATGTATTATAGATCACATTTGACTTTTTATCGCGAAAAATGGAACGTTGAAACAAAAAAAATGTATTTGATTTTCACTAGGAATGATATGTCAATCACAGTTCCTAACATTTATTAACTTATTACTAATTTTGCTCATTTATTTAGTTACAGTATTAGTATGTTACGTAAATGTATACAAGAAAATAGAAATAGGGCGGATTCAGATTCGTTGTTGTGGTAAACAAAACTTGGTCTCGAGGGACACACAGCATTACTTCGAGAGCCCGATACACTTTCTGACGTATACGTGCGGTTGGTGTCTCATTGCCAAAGAATTTCGGAATTAACTGTTAACAATACCAGTCCGCGTCATGTAACATAACTTGATAATGATACCAGCATCTAATATCTGTTCAAACTTCATCCATGAACTGCTACATGCACTTTCAAGGTATATGTACAGTACATAACGATTAATGCATTTCTTATCAATGGCCAAAGAAGCTGTTCTCAAGAGCTATATGTGGAATTCAAAGAGACATTGAATGAAGTTTACTCCCAGGAACATTTTGCTTGGCACTATTAGTACAGGACGGGTAGTCTACTAAGAAAACGTCCGTAATGATCAGCGTTAGATGATGATATCTAAAACACTTTGCGTCTCGGACGTTGTCCCAACGAGTGACCACGTGGTTGCTTAAAGGATATCTGTTGTCTGTGTCTTGGCCATACACCAGTCGTCCAAACTTCTTCAGAAATGGTAGTCACGGTTCGAAAAAATGTGACAACCGTGGAAGTAATTTTACCAGCTGAGCTGAAAGCCTATAAAAATCTGCATTGCACAAAGATCTGAACCTCAGAATGTTTTCACACGGTACACTTTGCCCTAAGAGCGGAGTCATTTAACCTCGATGTGGATGCCAAACGATGTGGACAGGAAAATACTTTAGCGGCATAGCTGTTCTACTGGTATTGATCACAATTCATATAGAACTAGGTCTGCTTCATTCGATAACCTAAATACGTGTACCTAAACCCATTAGATTCCAAAGCACACCACGATAAACAGGTTAGAGAAGTTTGATCACCCTCACTACAGAGCTGCGCTGTTCTATTTATATATCTTAGAAAGCATCGTTTCTATTAAGGCGTTTGTTTCCTACAACATTGATAAAACACAATAAATGGTTTAGTATTTCCAGGATATGCAGCTTGCAGAGTGTAAGGCAATCTATCCAAAACCCGTTTCTAATAGGCTATGAACCCGACCAAACCCGCCTCGCATAAGACTCAACCTATCTATTTTTAGGTCAGTTTCAGCAGGCAGACTATTTCAGTAGCAACGACGATATTACCACTCATCGCCAGTCATCAGTATTATCACCACGTTTTGGAGAACTGCTGTGAGTGTAGCTGGCATCCATCTGGTTTAAAAGTAGTCATTGTAATTATGGCATCATTATTTAGGCTTTTCATGACTGGTCTTTGTGGATCTTCGTCAGATCGATCTGCCAGTAATCATCAACAACTCAAAAAAATGTAAGGAACAATTCCGTAAGGCGCACACTTGCAGTGGAATGAAGGAAATGTCATCGCTTGTGCCTCTATTCAGAACAGTAGTACATTCATGTAGTATATGTACTTTGAACGGGTTATTTCCAAACAAAATAGTGTTATAAAAATAACGTCCGATATTCGAATTACCAGTTCCAAAAGCCTGTTTATCTTATATTGGTATATGCAGGTACTAATAATTTGTCTTCACGTATTTAGGATTAATGAGCAATTGTTTTTATAGTATGCCAATGAACACCCAATACCAAAAACTTTGATTCCCAGCAGTAACCGCGTGTTTATTTTCGACACACATACATCCACATCTATCATTAGTTTGTTTTCAGCCAAACCTAAGCTTTCAAAAAGTTGCAAAATGAAGTAATTATTCTTTTGATCCAGGTAAGACTTACATCGAGCTGATGCATCAACACTACATTTACGTAGAAAACAGTGACAGTTGGTAGTTAATTAACTCGAATCTCTTTATTTCTTCAACAGCCCTCCTCTTCCCGTCGCCGTATCCCCTATGATTAATCCGGTACGGGGATTGTCATTAACAAACAAGGCTATTTAACCAAAACTCATCGCCTTTGGTTCCACGGACAAATAGGGACAAATGTCACTGGAGACCTAATGACGATCTGCTGGGGTGTTCATTCAGTACGCCCCAACCTTGCGGATTATCTACTCTGCTTAGATTCTGGAACAATGACGTACAGTATCAACAAGTGGCACTGGGCTCTAAAGTGGTCGGTGCTCCCTCTGACAGTAGCACGGAAGTGGATACAAGCATTGCAGAAGGTGAAACCTGGACAGAAAATAAACACTCTGAGGAGTATAAACGTGAGTCGACAAATTGCATCCTCTGAAATCTGGACCATTTTGAGATAAGAAGTGTGTACGAAACTACAGTTTGCTGAAAGAAATCGGTCATTCCTGATTTGGATGAAACATTCTACGAGATAAAGTTATAAAGTACCACGCACCTTCTATTAGACAATTAGTTGGCTATTAAGGTTGCCTGGACCCTGTAAAATCCGTTCAGCTGTTACGCAATATAGTTTCCGTTCGTTACCTTCCTGTTGAGAAATGGATGCTGAGTAAAGAAATAGAAACTCAAATGGCAGAAGACATAACTGAAAGTAAGCACGTTAATAGGGTATAAAATGTTTGGGTAAATAATGAAGAGCGGATTCAAAATTTGCGAATCCTTACACAAAACTACATAAATGATCAATGTTTACAACATTAAAATCATGAAGAAAACATTAGAGTTGAGGAGAAATTATAAAGATTAAAACAGAGGAAATCTGAACCAACGTAAATTCTCCATTAGATTTAAACAATGCCGCAATCTAACATCACGGATCACCATAAATAAATTGATTAGGTTGATGATGAACTGTGAATCAAACCACTCTAAAACGAAACAAATGTTTCTAGGTCATCGCCAGAGAAGAGAGAAGGCCTTGTTGTCCATGTATATGTGAGAATTCCATCAGCATCTGCGGTATACAAGGAAGACGTTTAAAAACTCTAACAGTAGATGAGATGTTGTTTGGTAAACGTAACGGAAAGTTATGTTGCAATTAACGTCAATGTATTTTTTACCAAATTCTGCATAAGTGATAGTGCTAGGGTGCATGGGAATTTCTACTGCCTAAGAATGTACATTACATGAACAGCTAGAATAAAACCCTAACTGGGGTAAAATGGCAACATGCCATATTTCACTTGTTACGTGTGAGCATTTGTCAGATATCAGACTGTCGTTGTTCCTCTGGTTTTACCCTCTAAATTGTACGCCTTTAGTTATAGAGATAGCGAGGTTTACATTAGCTTCACGTGATGTGATAGAGGATCCTATACAGAAACCCTACTGTTTTCAGGGAATTGCAAGATATAAACCTCAAATGTAAGATTAATATGGTTTCAAGAAATTTCAACAAAGACTTCCATGCAGGTAAAAATTAGGTGCTACACGTATCACGCTTCCCGCGGAGGTCATTAGAAACTCGACCGCAGGGTTCCAGCCACATAATACATTTTCGTGTCTGTTAGGACATCTTGCAAAAGCCTACAAGTCTCCATTTTCCCACAATATCATAATCTACACGCTATATGTCTTCTCACCGCGCTGACCATTTCACATAAACAAAGGAACTCCTGTTAATTTTTCGAGCAGAGAGAACCGACCATGGCGCCCGAGATGGAAGAATGGTTGACCCTGTGTGGAGAGGTGTTGTACAGAAACCACTTTGTCACCAGTGTAAAACACCGCCAGACTCATCACGTTGTAGTAGCGTGTAAGATAAGGCCGGAATCCGTAACTTAGTAGGCCTACAGAGAAAAACTAAAAGGGCTTTTGTTCGATGCAATTTTACAACCGAGATTCTGGGAGCAGAGACATGACTTTATAAGGAAGTACCAAACTTATATTAAAACAGCTGTGGATACGTCTGATCATTTTATTATTTTTTTATTTGGTTTGTGGCTGGTACAGTTGCCCAGAGCAGGGCCATAACCAATAAGGCTGTAAGTTCAAGTCCAGCTCATGTGGATTTTCCTCAAGAGTTTGTCAGATAGTTGAAGGCGTTCCAATCGTTCATATTGAAGATAAGACAATAAGAGGAACACAAAGACGGAGTTTGTTGTGGCCGAAGGATTTTTGGTTTGTCGCTAGTGCAGTTATTCAGACAACAGGGCCATAGCCAATCAGGCTGTAAGTTTAAGTTCAAATCCTGCTCCAGTGGCTTTTCCTCAACGTTTGTCAACTGGCCGAAGGTGTTCCTAATGTCGTATAAGTAAAATACTCTTTCGGAATGTAAAATCATAAACAAAATATCAAACAGCTAAATCTCACGTATTTTATCATGGCAAAAAATTTGAACTAAACAAAATTCTTCATATACACATTCCTGTTCTGGTATAACAGAGAGTGAGTGCTTGAGGTTTAATGTCGTACTTAAGAATTTGACGACATATGACGACGAAAGAATCCTTAGTGTGCATGTAATGTGCCTCCTTGTTGCAGAACGGATTTCCTCCGCTCTTTTATCTAGTGCTGCTTTATTGAGACGACTTACCGAAGGTAAGCAAGCCGCTCCTCCCCAGCCAGTATACTGATACGGGTCAACCAGTCGTTAAACTATCTCCTATATACTAAACTCCAAGCGAGGAAGTTACAACTTCCTCTTTTAAAGTCTTAGGTGTGAGCCGACCCAGGATTGACCCTGGATCTACCGCTCCCGAAGCGGATTCCAATATAACAGAATGATATCTTAAATACGCAGACCAGATCACTATTGATATTTACGTTAACAATGTTTATAATACACCAGCTCAAACACTAAAACATGCACAATGAAAATGTTATTGCTGACATGATATATCAGCTACCGATACCTTATGTTAGGACTGGTACGCATGTGGCTCTTCTATCTCATTTATACGGATCTTCTCCAAGCGAGTAGACATGTTAATCATCATCGCAATGCTGACCACCGTCGTTGAAGTGCAATATTCTTATGAGTACGACGTAAAACTTCAATGAAATAAATAATTAGATATCAGTGAACACAAAGGGCCCTGTGGACGGCACGTATTGCTGGGTGCATCTGCTGCAAATCAATGTAAGTCATGCTACAGAGGGGATATGACATGAAATCACTTACGGCTTGACCAACGAATAAAAGGTTCGTGTGAACTTTCGGCCAGTATGTTCGTGTCTGATTTCACAAAGGTTACAAATTTCAAGTTTCTGACGTCAATGATTTTCTCCGTGCATCCATACATTACTCGTTTAACCTTTTACTTTATTACAGATGTTTCCATAAACATAAACTCTGCTTCCGGTGTGACTATCTCCAATTTTCTTCCTAAATGTGTGAATGTGGTAAATTAAATATTCAAGTAAATGAGAATAATTAGCTTGAATAGGTCTACGGTTGCCCACTGTGTGGGCCATGTTTCTGTTGATTCAATAACAAGTGAATTTGCTATTCAGGGGCGTTCATCTAGTAGTACAGTGCCCATGGGGACCTATGAGGCTTCTCATTTAAACAGGATGTCTCTCACTAGGAAACTAACGAATCACCAGGCTGCTTTGCTTATAATGTCGAGAAAAGACGAAGTCAGAAACTCTACAGAGCTACACACAAGTAGCGCCAAGAATACGGCGTAGTCGTGTGGTTAATTTATCTGCCAGTGCGTTTTGGAGCGTGCTATACTTCAAAAAATGGCGGTGTTATCGTCATCCACTCAGTGCAGAATGGCTGCTGAATCAGTTGAGAAGATAGGCGGAAACAGAAAACGGGGCTATTTAAGTGGCCAAATACAGTACTAAGGAAAACAATTAATTATTAAAACATTTGAAAGAAAGACAGCGGCAAATTGCTGTTAACCGCCCCCGCAATGCCTCTCGTCTAAGGTCACCTTAACAGATGCATACCACGGAAGGTGAGAATAAATACGTTTACATGATTGGAGGTTATTTTCTGCCTCATACTGCTACATATAAAACATCAACAGCGTCACGAATCTAATGTGTACTGAGCAGTGATGACGGAAGGGGAAACTTACCGCGCATGTCATCTTTTACATTATTATAGTAAACACTCAAATATTCAAGCGTGAGCAAATCCGTTATGCTATCATAATCTCTTTATAAATCTAAAAACCCTTCATTTAATTTCAACGTAGTCGAAGGGTTTTTAGATTTATAAAGAGATTATGAACGCAGTCTCGCCACGATATGGCAGAAATATTGCCGATGTGGCGTTAAGCCATAATCATTCATTCATTCAACGTCGTCATGTATATATTCAGAATAGTGCTATAATTTCAGTGTATGCTTGCCTTGGAGCCTTGGAGCCTTGGAGCTTTGGGAGTGTTTGACAATGTAAAGTGTTCTGACGTCTGTATAAATTCTAGATTGAAAGAAGGAAACAATCACATTGTTTAGATGTGGTAAATAGAGCAGATGATTTTATCAGAGACCGCACAATATGTTAACGCCGCTAAAGCGCCGACAATTATGGCCTGCCAGAACAAATTCAGAAGAATGAGTAACGTGGATTACGTTCCAGTCCTCTGTCATGACACAAATCGATTTGAGCAAGTTTCCTTAACATCTAGAGACAAAGGAGTGAGCAGAACATAAAAGAATCTATTTATGATGAAAGTAACAATAAGGTTATAGCTCAAGATGTGCGACGAGTCAATTGTAATGCGCGCAATGTGTTCCAGGGTCAAAACTTAAGGCAACACCAGTCTGACTATAGGATAGCAACAGACGTGGAAATTGCAGGGAATTTGTATTAAAACTGACCCACATGCAGAAGTGCAGAGATAGCAACTCTTTCCAGTCCCACATTTGACCGTTTGTGGTGACAATTATCAAAGCAACAGTTTTGATTGTTGACAAGATTAAACATTCTCTTCAAAGATAATTGAAACCAATAGAGCATGGCAAGTCGCAGTGTATCAAGGATGTGAATCCGCGGCGGAAATCATCGTCTGAGCTTCATGTTCAGCTTGTGGAGTTCATCACAGACTGTCAGAGGTTAATGTCACATCAGGGGAACGCTGGCGACACGACGACACCAACACACGTCGATTAGAGCCAGCACAAGTCATCCATCAAACGTTAGGGAAGGCTCGGCAGATAAAGGTCAGTTGCAAAGTGGTCGTTACCGTCACTAAGTTGTCAAGACGCTACTATCGGCCAGTAAGACGGACAGGAAGGGATAATAACGGGAAGTCCCGGGTTTACCTTCTCAACCAAGACACACGTTCGGCCCGAGGGACCGAAAACGGTATGCACTGAACGCTAAATGAGAGCCAAAGGAAATCACAACAAACCTCACTCATTGTCGGATACATGTGCGATAGAGATTAGAATCCCGCGTCATCCAAAATCTGCTTAGATCACATAACGGTATTCCATTAAACACTATAATCTTGCAAGAAAATATAAGCATCCGGGCAATGTTACAAACATAGAAGTCTTTGATATCATAATAGCGTATCTCACGCAACAACCACCAGCTGTCTCAAAAATTACTCACATCTGCATGCAACATCTCGTTCTGAACAACTGAGAAGACACTTTCCTCTTTACTTTTTCAACTGATCGTTACTACATACTCTGCATAAAGCGGACGGTGACAGATAAAAACACCTTGAAATAACTGACAAAACCACTAATACATGAGCAAGAAATACTGTTGATATCTGTTTCCAATCTTTCCATTTCAATATGGCTAATTTTACATAGGGAGTGACCAAATAAAAATTTATTTTCGTACATTTTAAATCATTTTGGATGGTTTTAGTAATCAAACCCGGCTAACTCAGCGTCTGAATATTACCACGACAAAGCCAAAGATTACATTAGCACAAAAATCCATAGAATAACGGTTGATCATTGAAATCACCAATACAGACGACATGATACTTATAAAATTAACCGTACAAAACACAATCAAAATGCTTTCACTTTTGTACTGAACCATTATTGCACACTTCAGTCATTTTTTCGAAAATACATATCGCCACAAACCTATAAACTTCGTCAGACACTAGGCTCTCTAGATATCAGTTAATTCATTCTGATAGCAATATGCTATCATACAAAACACATCCGGTTTATCCAGTATCCACACAAATCCAGTTTATATGGATAACCTCCCTTAATTCACCAATCTGGTTGGATCCGTCTAAATTTAAAACAGTATAAACCATTTTTTCTTCATTTTCAATACTCATGAGTAATCTTGATGTAAGTCTATATGTCTTAACGTTATCATGTCTTCCCATTCTTTATTTTCTCACTTGTTTAGACATAGTTAGTTTAGTTTCTTACGTTAATACGACAGAGTATTAAGAGTAGCATGTTCGTTGTTGTAGTAAACAAAATTCTTTCCAAGGAAATGGCTGCATTACATCGGGAACCTGACAAAACTTATTGACGGTTAGCTCCAACTGATATCAAACATATGTTCAAACCTTAATCATGGACCCCTACTTTCAGAGTACACGTACAGTGCATCTCGATTCCTGCATTTCTTATGAATGGCCAAAGCAGCTGTCCTCAAGCATTCAAGAAGGAATTGAATGAAAATTATACGTCCGTGAAATTTTGATCCGAGTTAATAGTGCCAGAAAATGGCTAAAATGACTAGTGTTAGATGATGGTGTACATAGCACTTTGCGTCTCCAACGTTGTCCGAACGAGTGATCACGTGGTTGCTTACTGTGTCTATGGTATTTGTTACCCACGCCTTGGTCATGCATTACTCGTCCACGCTTCTTTGGAAATGAAAATCACGGTCCGTATAATTTCATAAGTGTTGTAGTAAGTTTACTATCTCTGATGATTGCCTATACAAAACTGCATTTTACCGAGATCTGGCAGCCAAAATGTGTTCGTACAACATGGCATGCCCAAAGAGCGGAGTCATCTGATCTGATAAAAACTCGATGTGGATGGTGAACGATGTAGACAAATAAGTACTATAGACACATCGCTGTGGTGCTGGCATTGATTATATTGCGTCTGCGTCATTCGATAAACCGAATATGTGAGCCTGTATAGAAAGGTTAGGGAAATTGTACACCTCCCCTCTCGCTGACTAGAGAAAAGCACTTTTCTATTTAAGCATGATAGAGATCTTCGTGGACGTTATCCTAGCCTCAATAAAGGCCTTTATGTACTGCAATAATCACAAAAGACAATAAAGGGTACATTTGTTTACCTTGACGGCAAAATCCAAATACTACTGAAGAGAATGTTGTACACTGATGACATGCAGTGTAGGCCTACATGGATAGGTCCTAGATACACATCATTGGTCTCATACTGCTTTACAACCACCTCTCACGTTCACATATTACGCGTTAAGAGGCTGTTCCCTCTGGTACAAAACCTACCTTGCTGGAAGAAAGTTAGATCTTCTCGTTACTAGTCTAAAAACCGTCTTTACTTTGATCGGTATATACATATCTATACCAATAGTATGTGTCCATGTTTTCAGGATTAGTGGACAGCTGTTTTTATAGCATGCCAAAATGAACATCCGATGTCAACAGTTATGATCCCCTGCTCAAACTGCTTTGTAATGTTCGATACACAAACACCTGCCAATAGTATGTGTCCAACCAAATTTATTCTTTCAAACACCTGTAAAATGAACGAAAGCTTCCTTTGATGAAAGCAGGTAAGATATATATCAAATTGCCCCATCAGGACTACTTATAATACACTGATCGATGATAGTTTAATTAACTCCTATATCTTGTCTTCGTCAACAAATCTCCTTTTTCAGTCACCCTATTTCCGTCATTTACATAACAAGGCTGCTAATCCAGAGCCCTCGACATTGATTCCAGGGACAAGTGTCCCTAGAGACCTATTCACAATTTGTTGAGGTGTCCATGCAGTACACCTAAACCTTGCGGGTAATCCACTCGTTAAATGAGGGCACGATGACGTACAAGTGGCACTGGACAGTAATGTTGATGGCTCTTCCCGCACAGAGAATTATGAAAAGTCGGTCCAAACATCGCTGAAACATTTCAAAACATTTCTGATGTCTGGACAGAAAATAAAACACTCTGAGGAGTATGAAAGTGGGTCCAAAAATAACACTTCATGAACGCTAGAAAGATCTTAAGTTTTGAAGTGTCCGAAAACTGAGCTTGCTGAAAGATGAAAAAAAAAGGAAAGACAAACAATGCCGATGCAAACTGCAGTCCACAAACACCACGAATGTAAGGATTTTCGCAATGTGTCAACTGAATGGAAATTTCAAAGAGAGAAAATTACACAATGTCGCTGAAAAAAGTACTCCATTACTATTAACAAAGTTTTTAACAAAGTACTTTGTTAAATTAATTTTAACAAAGTTGACTTCGTTAATCCATTTAACAAAGTAATGTTAATTTAGCAAACTACTATGTAAATTTTTAACAAACTAGTTTGTCAGATTAAAAACCGCTCTGTAGAAATTATATACAGTAATCTGCTAATTCAACAAAACAGTTTATTACTATAGCAAAGAAATTTGCTAAATTCAAACATACTACCTAAGAAGCTACTCTATTTAATTTAACTACACAGAACTAAACAATTAACGTAATTTGTGAATGAATCATACTAATTTGCCCAGTGGATTTGTTAACGTTCACACACTGAGCTGTAACATTCTCATCTATAGGCAGTAATGCACTGGTCCCTAATCACACTGCTATAGAGCCATTGCTCCACAACCAGTACCATCCTGCTCCGTAGCTGGGAACAGACTGCATGCTCATTAACCAGCAACACAACCAAAGGACAACTTCATCTGTTAACCCACTGCTTCTTTTCCGTGTAATAAACGACTTATCTATCGCCTTGCTGCAAGAAAGGTTGCTACAAGCTTTCACATCCTGTACCTCTTATTTACTTTGAAAGACGTACATTCATATCCCTGACTAAGGCTGTTCGAAGAAACATGTAGAGGACTCAAATTCAAGAAAGTTTTGTCACCTTAAATGCAAATTCAAAGTTGAAGAGTTAGTCCAGAACTTCACGAATTGCTGTGACGGCACTGAAGAGAAGCTGTCCAAATAGCGTGGAGGACGAAACCATGGGGTTAGAAGTCCAAGAGTAGCGAAAGGGTGATTGTATGTGAACCTGGACCTTTCCGGTGATGTCACTTATCAGTTGGCTTGGCTGGAAAATAAAAGTGCGACATGGCTAAAAAAGTACTGATTCATTTGTATACTCATAGATTTTATCAGGAAGTGATAAAACACTACCTGCACTGCAGATTCTTTCTGCAAATAGCACTGCTTACAATTATATATGAATAACTCATGTTTTTCACTGATGTAAAAAGTTTTTCATTTCAGCAAAAAATCAAAAGTTAATATGCTGACTTTTGCAAAAAAAAAAAAAGAAGAAAGAAAAAAAAACAAAGGGTAGGATTGAAATTATTAAGCTTACACGTATGAAAAGAGGTCAACCCTTACCATCAGTATTTCCAGTTGTGGTCCCTGTATAGACCGCATGTTTTTGGAAGTAGGCCCCCTATGATAGTACAGCAACAATATTTTACACCAAACTGGAAGTCTTGGAAAATCTGTAAAACACCGAAGAAAATTTGAGAACACACCTCCAATATTCCCCGAGAGACATAACAGCACAATGATATGAAGTACAAGTATATTGGAAGATATAAGTGTCAGAATTTATCTGGGCCTAAAGCTGTACATTTCAACGTTCAGCACTGTCCCTATTCATTTCATTTTTCAGTAGCTGTAACATGTATGTAAAATAACCAAACTATTGAAATAAATGAATTTATCTACATAGTTTCCCACATTCCTAGCAATACGCCTAGGCTCTGAACAGTTCTGAATGCTAGGGAATTCATTTGCAGAAGCAGGTTTACTCGATGTGTGGATTAGTCTAGCTAGGACTACGAGTCTTCGTGCTGGCGTTGTTGTTGTTTCGCCTCGATATTTGTAAAGAGATGTTTAACGATAGTTTCCCACAACTTTATTGACAGTTACATGCTGATTCTAGAAGTTAGGTTTTCCCTTCAAACTACATGAAATTAGGTATACACACCATGAATGAAAAGCAGAAACGTCTCTCTTCCACCTCTCCAGACAGTCGCTTGTTGCAGAATCAAGTCGCGCCATTGTAGAGGGCGATGCCGGTTCAAGTTTGGCAAAGTGACTTTCCCAGAAAACGTTCAGTAACAGAGTTATTTGTCAGTTTGTTTAAAAATGGTTAAGAAAGGGAACTATTAAAATGTAATAAAGTAGTATTTTCAGTGTTCAGTGAGACAATTAGTTGGTTATTAATTCTTTATGGACCGTGTAAAACTTCTTTTACTGTTACCCAATATAGTTTCCCTTCGTTAGATTCCTATGAATAATGGATCAGATGCTGATCGGAGAAGTTTAAGAAACCATAACTGAATGTATGCACATAAACAGGCTTCTGTAAACTTATCATTAATTTCATTACTGCTTCACAACGTTTGGAAAATAACGAAGTGCCGATTCTAAATGAGTGCATCATTCCAGCTAGCTAATGCCTGATGGACGTTTGAAAAATTGAAATCGTGAAGAAACCGAAAAGGTGCTGAGAAGAATGTTAAAGATTAAAAGACATGAAATTAGAGGAGGTATAAAATCTGCAGTTGATTTGATGCAGCGTCACAAAACTACATTTCAGGCACGTTTACCAAATTCATTACGCTGATGATTTTACCACTGGTAACTGATGCAGCTAAACACAACGTGATTTTGACAAAATACATACTAAAAAAGCTACGTAACAGGGGACTTCAACAAGACCGATATTTGTCAGCTTAAAGTCTTTACACCGTGCGGAAGAACAACTCCTTACATTAAGAATTAGAAAAACTATTCGAACTGCATTTGGTTTGTGATAATATAGGCGTCCAACATATCAATGTGTAGAGCTTGTGGCGTTATGTGTCACTACCGAGAGGCAATTTTGGTAGCGAGTAAAGCTGATTTTACAGATAGATATATACAGACAGCTGGTTAAAACAAACAGACTATAGTGCAAATTCCAAACGAACAAAGTAAACCAAAATCAAGTCACCCGCTACGCAACGGCCTGGAACGATAGAATTCTTTCTAAGCCAATACTAGAAAACAAAAGAGAAAATTGTCAACAAAGAATGTTATGTTTTCTACATGTATATGTACGAATTTCCCTTTGTAGGCTGTATTCAAGGAATGTCACGAGAATGTCAAGCTCGATAAATGTCTTCATGTTTAGCAGTAGATAAGATGTCTTTTGTAATTATATGCTTTTGTGAACAGAAAAGACGCATAAATACAAAAACAGAAAACTTCGGCATGCTTTTGGGAAAGGTATTAATGCCTGAAATTGTCGAGAATATAATCGAAGTTATGTAAGCTTCACATCAAAGATCTATAGAGAAACAAATTTGTTTTCTGAGAATCCGAGTAACCCTTATTGAGGCAATTTTGTAAACAGCTGTTATTATACGATATGAGGCTGAAATATAAGATTAATATGGCATCAAGAAATTAGACGAGTCATGCAATGCAGGTAAACATTACATCTGCACTTATCGGGCTTCTCGCTGTATCAGGCTCGGCTGTATAGAGGACACCACACAGATGTCATTAGAAATTCGGCCCCAGGGTTCCGACCACATAATACTTTTCCGTGTTTGTTAGGACATCTTGCGAAAACCTGCAAGTTTCCATTTTCCCATAATCATAATCCCCACGTTATATGTGTTCTAACCGCGCTGACCATTTCACGTAAACAAAAGAACTCCTGTTACTTTTGCGAGCACAGAGAGCCAAACGCAGCATCTGGAAAGGAAGCTTGGTTGACCCTGTGTTGAGAAGGTTTGTACAAACATCTCCCCGTTGCCAGTATAAAGCACCGCTAGACTTATCACGCTGTGATATCCTGTCCAGTCATGAGTTGGAATGCTGGACAAGGCGCAGGGAAAAGCTATAAGAGTTTTTGTTAGAAGCCTAACAAAAGCCACTTTGATAACAAAGAATCTTTGAACAGAGATATCACTCTAAGTATGTACCAAATTTTAAAATTACCGCCTGTAGAAAGGTGTACGGTGTTTGCTGAAATGATATTCTTTCTACATTATATGAAAGGATACAACATGGAATGCACTTTCATTTCGTGGTTATGCGGGTTCGTTCACTTGCACTCGAGATTATTCCAGGCAAAAAATGAGGTTTACTTTTCCTATAAGGTATTCAAGTGACACCTGATCCGGATCATGACGAAAATTTAGTGGATTTTTCTTTGGTCCAAAGCCTACCTGTGCACAAATTTCCACCATAACTTGTTTCCGTGTAGCTGTTAACAAACAAATAAATGCCAGCTAAAACATAACCTCCTTAACAGATGTAAGTTCAAATATGCTTACGTAAGGGACAGGCAAACACCTGGTACGTGTTCATGTTAAGGATAAGACATTGAGAATGGCACAAGGACACAATATGTACTGGCAGGGTCATTTTGGGTTGTTCTGATTCAGGACCATAAACAAGTAGGTTGTAAGTTCAAGCTACCTGGAAAAGGTTCTCCTACCGTCTTATAAGTGAAATACTCTTTGGTACATGTCAGCCGCAAAATCTCAACCAAATTATTTCATAAATAAATCATATTTATTTGATCATGGAAACACATTTAATCTATATTTAGACACACTTTCATCATTCTTCATATACAATTCCCCGATTTGGTACAATACAATGATATTTTATATACGCTGACCACATTACAATGCTTTTTTACGTCATTAATTTCTAAAATGCACCGGTTAGAACATTAACATAAGGACAATGGAATAGGTAATGTTGATAGGTGATTTATCATCTACCGGTACCTTATGTTAAGGCTGGTACGCATATGTCTCTTCCGATTTCTACATCCTTTATACGGATCTGCTCCAAGCGAATAGGCATATGAGTGAACACAGAGAATGCTGTGGAAAATTTGGCCTACGATTGCGGCGTTCGTGTGAAATTTTCAGTCAGTACGTTCGTGTCTGGTGATAGTACAAAGCACATAAAGTTTTTGACGTCATTGTTTTTCTCCTTGCGTCTATAATTTACGCATTTAGCCTATTTATTCGATTAGAGACATTTCCATAAACTCTGCTTCCTTAGTGAATATCTCCAGCCTTTTTCCATGTATATCGATGAAAAAAACTTGAGTGATAAATTCAATATTCAAGTAAATTAGAATAAGTAGATTGTATAAGTCTACGTGTAAGACACCAGAAACTCTACAGACCTACACACCTGCAACACCAAGAAAACGGGGGAGGGGGGTGTATTTAAGCTCCCTGTCGATGTGTTTTGGAGCGTATTATACGCCAAAAATGGTCTTATCGCCACCTACTCAGTGAGGAATGGTTGTTCCATCACACGTGAAGACGGAAATAGAAAACGGGGTAATTGAAGTGACCGAAATAAAATACTACGGAACACAATTAATCATTAAAGGACATGAGCGAAAGAGAATCTCCCCCACAACGTTTCCTGTGTAAGGTTACGCTGACAAAGATGCACACCACATGAGGTGAGGTTAAATACGGTTACATGATTGGGAGTTATTTCTTGCCTCAAAACAAATATAAGACACATCTAATGTCTGCTGGGCTGTTATGACGGAAGGGGAAAGCGTGGGCAAATCTGTTGTAATGTTGTAATATTATCACACTGTTTTACTTGAACCTAAAAAGTGTTCATTTGATTTCGACACGATCATGGATATATATAAAATATTACGGCAAAGTGTTACTTCAATCCATGCTTCCTTCGGAGCCTTGGAAATATTTGAATGTATGAGTAGTGTGTTCTGTCGTTTGTATAAATTCCTGTCGGAAAGAAAGAAAAATGGTTTCACTAACTACGATATTCAGTTTAATAAACCATCGCATTGTTTGGATGTGATAAATAGAACTGTTGAGTCTATCAGAGACCACACAATACGTTAACGCCGCTGAAGAGCCGACAATCAGGGCTTCCCACAACAAATTGAATAGAGTGAGTACCGTGGATTACTTCTACGCCCTCCGCCGCCACACAAATCGATTTTCGCAAGTTTCTTTAACATCTGAAGACAAAGAAGTGAACATAACACAAATTGCATCTGTTTATGAGGAACGGAATAATGAGGAAATGGCCCAAGAAGTGCGGTATGTCAATTGTAATTCGCGCAATATCTGGATCTGTGATCAAAACAACTTCAGGCGACATCACGGTGAATATAGGACAGCAACATATGTGGAAATAGGTAATCAATTCAATTGACACGATTTATGTTAAAAGCTTCTTCATCAACACATGCTTTTTTATATGTGATAAGAAAAACCGAGTTGTCAAATAGATGTACACAGGGACAGAAACTGGCAGAAACATACGTGTAAAATACATCTACGACAAATTACATATGGAGAAATCAAGTAGTCAATGAAAGCATCAATTGAACTGCTGCTGTGAAGCAACGAAACGGTTTCCAAAGACATTCTTCAATCAATCAACACAAATTCACTCATTTAAAGGAAATATTCAGGGAAATGGACATTTGAATTTGTAATAATACAGACACAAATGCAGAAAAGGAAACTGCAAGCCTTTCCTGTCACAACATCGACGGTTTGTGGCTACAACGATCAAAGCAACAGTTTCCAATTAACAAGATTAAAGGTTCTCCCTAAAGCTAATTGATCCCAATAGAGCCTAGCAAGTCGCAGTGCATCAAGGATGTGAATCCGCGGCGGAAATCATCGTCTGAGCTCCATGTTCAGCTTGTGGAGTTCATCACAGACTGTCAGCGGTTAAAGTCATGTCAGGGGAACGCTGGCGACACGACGACACCAACACACGTCGATTAGAGCCGCCACAAGTCATCCATCAAACGTTAGGGAAGGCTCGGCAGATAAAGATCAGTTACAAAGTGATCGTTACCGTCACTAAGCTTTCTAGATCCTGCGATCGGCCAGTGGGACGGACGGGAAGAAATAATAACGAGTAGTCCCGGGTTTACCTTCTCAACCAAGACAAACATTCGGCCCGAGAGCCCGACAAGCGTACGCACTGATCGAAAAATTGAAAGCGAAGGAAAATCAAAGCCAACAAATTTCATTCCTCGTTATATCAATATACGCCAAAATTTCTCTTTCTTCAAAATCAGTTTGGACCCCATAATAACGGTATTTCACAAAAGATGACCGCCGCAAAAACTATAAGCATCAAGTCAATGTACAATATAAAACGTATGCTCACTGGATCATTATATTGCACAGTCTACCAGAGGCGCATAATAGGAAAGGTCTTGTAAGAAATATAAGTCTCTGATATCAAGGAGGCCACCAAGTCTTTCGCAACTAGTTGAAACAGTAAGTATATTTAACAGTTCCTCACAAATCTGACAAGGAAGAAAGTTTCATGACTCCTTATTTCTGTTATCAGCAGCGATGCACATTGTGGTTAAAGACGACAGTTAATAAAACCAAAAGGTCAGATAAACCATAAACCACTACATATATACACAAACAATAACATTCATATCTGTTTAAAAATCTTCTTGTACATTATTCAATATGACCAACGCATGAAAAATACAGTATTTTCTTATATTTCAACCCATGATGAAGATTTTCAATAACCTTGTCCCGATGAAACAACAATATCTGAATATTAACACAATAAAGTTAAAGAATACTGGTTGATTACTGAATTTTTTTGAAAAACTAATAGCACGTTTACAATGGAAAATAAGTCTGGTATCGACTTTGCTGCATGTCTATGTTTGCAAACCGTACATGTACTTTATCGTTGTTGCCTACTTTGCACAACCTACAGTCAAAATTACATGTGACATACGTATACGAACAGGAACCGTAAACTACAAGCATTAAAAATGTAAAGTTACACTGAAAACAAAACATCTGCTTGTAAAGATAATATACTGGACTTAAGGCACCGTACTGTAATGGTGATCATACTATACTCATGCTGGATTATGTGTGATCACAACAAATATCTCTTGTAAATATATTTATAAAAACATATATAAAATACAAACTATTCACTAAAATTTTTAAGAAGCGCTTGTAAGATTAGCATTGAAATGCATTAAGCTGATGTTAATGCATACATAAAAGGTAACGTCCCTAAACACGCTAGACTGACAAATACCACGGTAAAGATGACTTGAAATATATCCAATTAAACTTATAAAACACATTCTGTTTTAGTCAAAAGAATCGCGAAGTCAGTAAATTTCCAAAAATACACATCAGTAGCAAGGCTGAATATCCATAAAACTTCGCCGGACAAAATATGAGTTCATCTTGATAAAAAAATACTATCATAAAACCACTTCCCTTCAACATAATATAAATATATTGTCAGAACAGCCAGATGTTGTCACGAATTTAGTCATAGAGGTATAACTTTCTGTTCGCTCATCTATCTGTTTGGATCAGAATTTTTTTTTTCTTTTAAATTTCAAATAAGTGTTAAACCCCGAATGAGAAGTAAGTGTACATGTATGTAGTACATTTTTTATTTCCGTGGTACAAAACCAATTTCTAGTGACAAAATAACAGTAGTAAGTACTTAGTGCACTTCTTATTACTTTCTTATATATCCAATCTGGACAAGAAAGCTCTTAAAACTTGAGCATAAGACTAATGATCTGGAATGGAGAAAATGTTATCGTGGCAGTATTGCCAGAGACTTGAAGGATATCATTCTCTTCATCAGTCATGGCCTCTTCATATCCATCACATCTGAAAGACAAACAACATACGCTTATTTACTTGTCTGGATAGAGTTTAAACACCATAATTAAGACTGTTTAACTAACACCCGGTCTATGTTGTAAAACAAAACTTTACCAGGTACATGGCAAACATCCTTACACGAATTAAAAGCTGAACCCCCTGCAACTGGACTGCTTCAGTTGCCAAAGAACGGTTTGATGCAGCTAGAAGGACGCCTTAATTGTACGAAGCCACAAGAGAGGTTACCATCAGAGATTAATACTTCAGTAATTACAGTCCTTCTTTCACATATTTACACATTCACACAATCCACCCAAATTAGTTCTAGTTTTGGATATTACGTTTTAATGTCACCAATTGCCAAATGATTTCGGTGATATCACCCCGGTGTCTCCTTGTTGCCAGCCAATTTAGATGCGTACAGTACCGCACATTAAGAAGAATTCTAACACACATCAAAATACCAAAATGTGAAAAAGAATCAAAGAATCAAATGGGAAAAAAATTTACTCAAATCATAAACACATGCAAAACTTCAGTCCGCGTCAAAAGTACTGGAGGATGCCTTTAGCCTAATGAAATACGCAGTTAGGGCTGTGCTGTACTAACGTCTGTTTTTATATATATTATTTCTAACCAGATGATTTTCGGAATAAAATATGAACTGATTTTCATATTCGTCAGTCTGTTAACGATTTACGATCACGAACTATGTACCTTTCCTGGGTTTCTCCTACAGAGCTACATACATGCAGTTTGTTATCGAAAAAGGGACCTCGTTGTCCAACAGCCGATGCCCCCCTCTCCTCTGAGTTTTCTGAGTGATTTGAACATGGTAAGCTACGTTTTTGTTTATTGAATAAGGCATCCAGCTTGAAGATTTTCGACACATTCAAGAAACTTTTAATAAATGAATTCTGCAGCCGGCTACAAAACCCACTGCTACAGTGACACGTTGCCATGGCGTCGGAGTTAATCGCACAAGATGCCTACTTCGTTGGATTGACGTGGGTGAGGGAAACACAAAGTAAATCCTAAGAAAGGTTATCACAACAGTGTGTATTCAAAAAAAATATAATGAGAATCACATGCTATATCTATCTATCGAGAGAGAGAGAGAGAGAGAGAGAGAGATAGAGAAAGAGAGAGAGAGAGAGAGAGTATGCATGTTCACATACTTAAAGTTTTTCCACTGCTCATGGCCGACAATAACGAAAACGAATGCAGCTACACACCTTATCCTAAATTGCCGTGAAACAAACATTTCTGTGTTTTAACAGGTATTTCAAATGTTTATTTAAAAAAAATAGTCTTACTGCAACCCAACAAATTAAGAATATGTGCGAGAAACTGACAGTGCAATTCAGACGGAAGACCATTGGCCACCAGACAAAAATACCGGTACATGTAGAATTTTGGAACATCATCGTTAAGAACTTTATCATTCAAGGGCCATGACAGTAACAAGAGTTCAGTCAAATAAGTCAGCAGCATGGACACATTCTACATGTAGCACATAATCTCATATACATATATATGAATGACAGATTTCTCAATATCATACATATGCAGCCCACAGTAAACCACAAGCCTTTACACACGTGCGGTACTTTGATTTTTTAAAGGCAATTTCATATAGTTATCCAACTAATCCGATTTCAAACTGTACCGCTACATATAGTTGACCATTTAAAGCTGCAGCCGTTTGAGGTCTATTGTTTAAAATATGTAAAAACATGCAAAATATATGCGATCTAAATGACTGATGGAATAACAGTGATACGTGATATCTGATGAGAGATACTGTAAATAGCTTCGAACCCTTTAGACTGCAGCCAACAGCCTGGCCGAACCGGAAGTCTGGATCTTTAACTATCACCAGTAACACGAAAATAACCTCACTTTATAGGAGGGAATTTAAAGCACGGCTTTACAGTCCTCAGAAAAATCAATGACCAGTGCGCTGTATCTAAATTACAAGATTAGCTCCTTTTTTTAAAAGACGGAAGTCACTTTGTGACTGAATGCCTTTAATGACAGTTTGTCGATCCATTAAGCTGAAGCTTGACAACAGCAAACGCAATCCTTAGTGATGAACCCCTTAATGTTCTCTGGCAAAAACACATGTTGTGTTCTAATACATGCCCACAGGCTTTACCAAGGTTGGGACAGGAGCTTGGCATGTACTATATATGGGCTAAATTATTTACAAGCACACGTAAGTGCAGTTTATGTTAATGGAATAACAAAAGGAGAAACTCGTAAATTCACAACAGTTGCGACATCCCGCTAGAAGTCCTTGTTCTGCACTCAAGATCCACGTGAAGTGAATGGCTCTTGTCAAAAAGATACAATCCCCCAAACTTGCCCGACCAATTAAAAAAAATAGAGAGTAGATCATGAAAATACTTGCTGCAGCTTATAAAGGTATATGTAGTATTTGTTCCGAAATGTTCCATTTGTTGGCATAACTTATACAAGTAGGCGAATAAGGATATTAATCAAAGAATATTTACTAAACATTGTACACCAGCGTTGCCAGACGTACACGACGGGAAGCACATCATACTGGCTTTATATCATCCCCCAACTACATACTCCAATGTCGATGATTCCTGCATTCTTTATGAAATTTCTATTCATAGATGCCTGTCTCCCACTACGCATAGGTAAAATATAGTAGAACAATTAGGAAAAGCAGGAAGATGTGTCGAATTAAAACTCATGTTTGCCGTTAGCAAATATGAATAAAGCAACTGATTCTGTCCCCATAGTCAAGACAGTCTGTTAGATGAGGCCAGTTGCAAACTACTTTGGAACTACTTGCTAGACGGACAGATAAAAAAGAAGCTATATCCGCTACACAATCTACGTTGGCAAGTTGATAATAGGGAAAAACCTAACCAGCATGATCATGAACACCAGAAATTTTAATTATAGACTGAAATGCAAAAAACTTGCATGTATATGGTCTCCAAATGGAAACCGAACATGGTCCATATCAAAGAAATGTAGCACCTGCGCATTTGATGAAAATCGCCAGACTATTAACATGTTTGGGCTTGTTTAATTCCACTGGTTGGTGGTTTGAATCCAATCACAATATGGAAACTGCACATGGTCCATATCAAAGAAATGTAGAAACTGCGCATTTGATGAAAATCGCTACACTATTAGAATGTTTGGGTTTTGATTAACTCTACTGGTTGCTGGTTTGAATCCAATTATTATATGTTCAAACTGGAAACGATCACCTCATTGGTTAAGAGATCAATTTCCTAGAACTTTCACACGTATGGAGAATTGTCTATAAGAATTTGTCGATCTTGAATAGGACACCAAGCGGTTTCCTTATTTACGGAACAAAAACTGCTGTGCATATGAAAGTTCGACAAAGTTCTCCAAAAACAGCCTTCATATTTTTTTTAAAAAACATTTAATGCTTTCTTCACAATTACGATTAAAGTCAAAAAGAAACTTTTGCTACAGTAAAAAGTGAACATGAAACTGTATCTTTATGGTGGCAAAAAAACTTTGAGAAATTACCGTACATGTAAAAATAATCCCAGCAACTGTGTAAAAAGTTCTAAGCCTGTCCAAAGGTCACGTGACCGTTTAATCCATCCACACAAGTCAAGCTACATAGAGCACAGGCCACAGACATCAGAATAAGAAAGACGACTGTGTTTAAAGCTAGCAAAAAAGCTATCCGTGAACACAATCCCTTCGTCTTCATGCTTTAACATTTTTTTCTTTCATCATAAATCCCATGATGCATCAGTGATCATTAATCAGTATCATGAACTATACATACAGACACACACAAAAAAATTACAGAACACAGGCCTGGTAAACGTCTAAGCCTTATAAAAGAGATTTTGGTTAGATAGCGGGGGCAAATATATCAAGTGGATAGAAGGGAAAGCTTATCAAAAAAACAAAAACAGAACCAGCAGATTTAAAGACGGGGATTCGAAAGTGAACAAGTGGTGGTTGATGATTCTTCCTTAGGTTTATTTACCAGAGGCATTCATTAACTCTTCCACACATGAACTGACGGAATGCCTGCATCTTTTACTGTCACCAGTAACACGAAAATAATCTCACTTTATGGGACTGGACTTCAAGCAGCGTTCTGCAAGTGTCAGCAAAATCAATGGTTGATGCGGTGTATCTAAATTACAGGATTAGCTATTTTTTGAAGGCTGCAGGAACCTCCAGTGGTCCATTGCGAATCCTGACAGCTTGCCAGCTTGGCCATCAACTTATCCTGGACAATGGTAAACACTGGAAGTCAAAAGGACTCTTCGCAAAAATTAATGACCAAGCTGCTGCGTTATAGATTAGTGGATCATTTCTAAAAACTATTTTATTTATGGATGTTAAAGTCTTCTATTTTTCTAGCGTTTCTCCCCAGAACGGCCCATCAGTTGATGTATTCTCATTCACTCTTTGAAAGTTCAGCAATTAAGATTCCCTCAACAAAATAAAAAAATATATGTTAAGCACTTATATGTAACTTAACTGTCTTCAGTACTTGCACATACCGATGGATAGGTGCCTTTCCAGAAGCATTCTTTGCATTTGCAAGAGGTCATAAAAATATGTTATTGTATATGATCCACAAGGAAATGTATCACCTCTTTCACCCTGTTATTATATGCAAAACTTGAATTCGAAATACACAATAATGTATATCGAACTTCCAATTGTACACGCACATACAAGCATGTCGCCTTTTTAATAAAAAAAACGCAGTGATAAGACACGAAAAAACATATTCTAAACTTTAAAACATGAAAGATATGAAATGCACTACACTGTCTGAAATATAGCATCACAGATTTTTTGTGTACCCTACCAACTAGATTTCAAGAGGATTGTAACACACTATAAACAGGCTACTTGTGTGTCTCAAACACATATCCTTTATATGCAAGCATACCACGTGTCATACATGAGACAAACAATTCACATTGGCTATTTATGCCTATGGTACAAAATCACAGGCTTAAGCCACAACCTTTTCTTTTTTGGGCATGAAACTATGCTCAATTATATGCAAAGCTTTGGCTGAAGGGCCAGGCAACAATACTTTCAAACTTTACAGCCATTTGGGCTTCGTTGTCCCGCAATGAAATCATGTACAATCACACAAAGCAATCTTGCTTACATCATTCACCTGAACTGGCCGACAGATATATTCAGTTATTATTTCATAACTGTCCAAAGGCAAAGGTGCACCAGAATCAAACCACATGGTGGCTAGAGGCTCACCTCTTGGTGACATGTAGAATGGTTTGTATTCAACACATACAATATAAGTTTACCTAGTGACTTCTTTCACTGGTAGGTTAGTATGAAGAGTTGCAGTTGTCGTTCCACCAAATGCTTCAAACATCCTCAGTACCAAAGCTTTCTCATTGTCTTCAGCCTGAAAAAGAAAACATTCGACTGCTCAAATGACTGATTCAATGACTATAACTCATGCCACTGAAATATCCCAAGATAAGGAGAGATGGATACCAAAGTATTATTTCATGTTCCTCCAGACATTTTTGGTCTTCAAAACTCACCATAACAAGTCTTTATTGACAAGTTCCATGCTGTTTTGTTGCCATGGGCAGGCCATTGCAAAGAACTTTTATCCACGGCAAAATTTGTTACTTGCATCCTTGCTTTAATTTGAGTTTGTATATTATTAAAATGTGATGACAATACAGCATTTTGACTACTTCTAGTGACACCTAATACATTCTTTTCACGTAATTTTGCTTACACCATGGTGCTAGGGCATGTAATTTGCTACTTCTTAATCATTAATATGAACTGTTGACAAGAGCCTGTATGTGGTCACTTCTGTTTGGTGTGAACAACTTATCCTCTTGATGCTGTCCAGAACCACATTTTGTCTGTCTAGTGTGAAGAACTTACCCTCTTGATGGTGTTCAGAACTGCATTTTGTCTGTCTAGTGTGAAAAACTTACCCTCTTGATGGTGTCCAGAACTGCATTTTGTCTGTCTAGTGTGAAGAACTTACCCTCTTGATGGTGTTCAGAACTGCATTTTGTCTATCTAGTGTTCAGAACTTACCTTCTTGATGGTGTCCAGAACTGCATTTTGTCTGTCTAGTGTGAAAAACTTATCCTCTTGATGGTCTTCAGAACTGCATTTTATCTGTCTAGTGTGAAGAACTTACCCTCTTGATGCTGTCCAGAACTGCATTTTGTCTGTCTAGTGTGAAAAACTTATCCTCTTGATGGTGTTCAGAACTGCATTTTGTCTGTCTAGTGTGAAAAACTTACCATCTTGATGGTGTTCAGAACTGCATTTTGTCTATCTAGTGTTCAGAACTTACCCTCTTGATGCTGTCCAGAACCACATTTTGTCTGTCTAGTGTGAAAAACTTACCCTCTTGATGGTGTCCAGAACTGCATTTTGTCTGTCTAGTGTGAAGAACTTACCCTCTTGATGGTGTTCAGAACTGCATTTTGTCTATCTAGTGTTCAGAACTTACCCTCTTGATGCTGTCCAGAACCACATTTTGTCTGTCTAGTGTGAAAAACTTATCCTCTTGATGGTGTTCAGAACTGCATTTTGTCTGTCTAGTGTGAAAAACTTACCCTCTTGATGGTGTCCAGAACCACATTTTGTCTGTCTAGTGTGAAAAACTTACCCTCTTGATGGTGTCCAGAACTGCATTTTGTCTGTCTAGTGTGAAGAACTTACCCTCTTGATGGTGTTCAGAACTGCATTTTGTCTATCTAGTGTTCAGAACTTACCCTCTTGATGGTGTCCAGAACCACATTTTGTCTGTCTAGTGTGAAAAACTTATCCTCTTGATGGTCTTCAGAACTGCATTTTATCTGTCTAGTGTGAAGAACTTACCCTCTTGATGGTGTCCAGAACCACATTTTGTCTGTCTATTGTGAAGAACTTATCCTCTTGATGGTGTTCAGAACTGCATTTTGTCTGTCTAGTGTGAAGAACTTACCCTCTTGATGGTGTACAGAACCACATTTTGTCTGTCTAGTGTGAAAAACTTATCCTCTTGATGCTGTCCAGAACCACATTTTGTCTGTCTAGTGTGAAAAACTTATCCCCTTGATGCTGTCCAGAACTGCATTTTGTCTGTCTAGTGTGAAAAACTTACCCTCTTGATGGTGTCCAGAACTGCATTTTGTCTGTCTAGTGTGAAAAACTTATCCTCTTGATGCTGTCCAGAACTGCATTTTGTCTGTCTAGTGTGAAGAACTTATCCTCTTGATGGTGTCCAGAACTGCATTTTGTCTGTCTAGTGTGAAAAACTTACCCTCCTGATGGTGTCCAGAACTGCATTTTGTCTGTCTAGTGTGAAAAACTTACCCTCCTGATGGTGTCCAGAACCACATTTTGTCTGTCTATTGTGAAAAACTTACCCTCTCGATGGTGTCCAGAACCACATTTTGTCTGTCTAGTGTGAAAAACTTACCCTCCTGATGGTGTCCAGAACCACATTTTGTCTGTCTAGTGTGAAAAACTTACCCTCTTGATGGTGTCCAGAACCACATTTTGTCTGTCTAGTGTTCAGAACTTACCTGCTTGATGGGGTTCAGAACTGCATTTTGTCTATCTAGTGTTCAGAACTTACCTTCTTGATGGTGTCCAGAACTGCATTTTGTCTGTCTAGTGTGAAAAACTTATCCTCTTGATGGTCTTCAGAACTGCATTTTATCTGTCTAGTGTGAAGAACTTACCCTCTTGATGCTGTCCAGAACCACATTTTGTCTGTCTAGTGTGAAAAACTTATTCTCTTGATGGTGTTCAGAACTGCATTTTGTCTGTCTAGTGTGAAAAACTTACCCTCTTGATGGTGTTCAGAACTGCATTTTGTCTATCTAGTGTTCAGAACTTACCCTCTTGATGGTGTTCAGAACCGCGTTTTGTCTGTCTAGTGTGAAAAACTTACCCTCTTGATGGTGTTCAGAACTGCATTTTGTCTGTCTAGTGTGAAGAACTTATCCTCTTCATGGTGTTCAGAACCACATTTTGTCTGTCTAGTGTGAAGAACTTACCCTCTTGATGGTGTTCAGAACTGCGTTTTGTCTGTCTAGTGTGAAAAACTTACCCTCTTGATGGTGTTCAGAACTGCATTTTGTCTGTCTAGTGTGAAGAACTTACCCTCTTGATGGTGTCCAGGACAACCTGTTGTGTATCTATCTTGAAGAAGGCCCCTGGGTGAGTCAGGACACTGTCCCCAGAGTGAATAAGCCCTTGAGTTAGAGGACAATTCAGGTTATAGCTCTGCTGAATCACACCTGCTGACTGGAAACTACCTGTAATTAAAAATGTTAATAAAAGCTTAAGGTTTGATCACTCACATTTACATTGGTTTAGGATCCAAGGATGCATAAAGTACAGGATCATGATTGTAGACTTAATAACTAATTCTTAAAAGGGATACAGTAAAATACATCCATCACAAAAAAAAAACAGTTGGAATAAAGGTTTTACCAGTATGCGGCATGACAGCATATGTAAATCTCTGAGTGCCCATGTCTGCATCAGCATCTGGAGCCTTAGGGGCCTTCAATCTGAAAACAGAGATAGGGGTGTATAGGTTGCCATTTTCACTATTTATTTATTCGTTTATTTGACCGGTATAAAATTCTGCACTCAAAAATTTTGCTATGAAGACAGAAGTGTGAATCTATGTGAGGGCATACAGAAAAAGAATGAATTTATGTCTATGATGGCAGAGAAAAAAGTGAATTTATGTATCGGCATGCAAACAAAGAAATAAAATAATTTGTTTTGGCACCCACGCTAAAAAGTTAATTTATATGTAAGCACTAGAGACAACAGAATGAATTGATATACAAGAATGTACCTGTAGATTCTCTGCACCAAACTGTTCAAGACAGAGTTCACGGTGACATGTGACATGCACACATGAGGATGTGCTCATGGATGACAGCTGGTTATGCCAACTCCACAAGTGGTACATTTTCATTGGTGAACAAGTACACAGGTGGAAAAGAATCATTTCCAGCCCATCTGTTCTAAACCTTGTGGTATTCCATATACTGCTCACATTAATGAGGTACACAGACAGAGGCTTAACGATAAGTGTCAGTTTGAAAAATAAACCAAGCTCATCCAGACAGTTACCGTTAACTGTATCTATTTTAAAATCCACATATAGTAGTTCTGATTTACATCAAGGCTATTTAGAGACCCATTAGCAGACTCTAACTGCTGCTACCAAACCATTCCTCAATACAATAGAGACGTGCCCCACATTCAAGCACAGGCGAATGTGATTAACCAACCTTACGGTGCACGCACACCCGGACTATACAAAGGGAAACAAGAAAATATGACGCCAACAAATAATAGACTCATCTTTAACAAGGTGATAATTAAGAGGCCAGAAGACTTACAGAGACAGTCTCATCACATTGCGGGCTGTGGAGAAGCCGTACTTGCTGTCGTTAAGGATGGACACGCCAAAGTCGTACTCAGAAAGATCTGCCCATTTGTGGCTACATACCTGAGAAATATTGCAATACAAATAATCTAAATGGGTGTGAGATTCTGTAATTCACTATCTTCATCCACTGGAATTCATCTTGTATGTGTTTTCCTTCGAATTAGTTAAGATTCAAGAATATCAAACCGACTTTATCCAAAAAGCTTTCACTGGTGTGTTTACACAGTTCCTATTTGTACCTAACGTACCTTTCCTGACCGAAAAACTGGTGCAAGTAATGCAGGGACATGTATATGTTAGAATTATCCAGTCAGAGCAAAGATGATTACATCAGTCATTAGTTATCAGTTATTTTGTTATGAAGCCTGTAAAGCTTAACAGCTGATAGAAGACTAAACTCAAATCCGAATGCGCTGTAAACTAATACATGTAGAACGGAACTTTCCCTCGAGCAAATATGGAGAGTTCTTTCAATGAGATGTTGGGAATATAATCATAAGAAAGCTTTTCTTTGGCTTTTTCATTCATTTTAAAAAACATACATTTGAAAAAGTGAACTGCGTTAACTTGTTATTTCAAAAGAAAATTGATGAAAATGAATAGATTTAATGTTACTCCCAAGCCATAAATGGACAAAAACTGTACAAAAAACAATGTAAGCCTCACCTCAAACTTTGCCATGTCCCAGGAAGTGTTGTTGTGTGTAGGACGTTGTAAGTGACCAAACTGGATATCATAGGTGGCGTTGTCACATTTCACAGAGGTCGGGAATTCCACTTTGAGGAACTTGTGACTTTCATGCCATTCAACCTTCAGGGATGTAAATAACAAAGTCAATGAGTTTAAGCAAGTTTACCTAAAAAAACATTCTTTAATATTATTTAGTGAAAACCAACAAAACCATCAGCAAACTTTCTTTTAATTTTAATTTATTATCCAAGATTTGATTAATTAAAAGCAAAGCTAAAAAACACAAATTGAGTGGTAATTACATACACAGGTGTGTATTAAATTTCCAGCAAAGGTAATTGTTAATACTGCTGAAAATAATTTTCATGCAAAAGAAAGGAAAATGCATTAAAATACAAGTACTTGCTAACAGTGCTTATGCATATGTACATACAAGCTGCTCACCTGCGTTTCAAACTTGACAAATGGGCAATCAGCATCCAGAGAAATAGTCTGTTTGATGGAACTTTTATCACTAATTTTCCAGGATACCTATAACAATAACAAAGCAATCAAAGAAAACTTTCCTACAGTAAAACAACTTTCTGTCATAGAGCACTACTGACCAATTCTTGCTACAAAGACCACAGAACAATGAAAAAGGGAATGTTGAACATGCTTTGACCAAGAATGGGACTGACCCCATTCCTCCAGAGACTTAAGATGACTGAAACACAAGCAACTTTACATGTGTTCCGTTTCCAGAGAACTTAAAACCTAGCTTAATGGTGTCAATTACTTGAAGTCACACGTAACAAGCATATTCAGAGAATTTAAATCACACTGCTATAAAGATTCCAAAACTTTTCCATGAATTTTCATGCTAAGTACATGTATGTAAACCTGATGCACAGATGACGCTGGTTTTGGAATTTGAATGTACGGGGGCACAGCATGAATCTACACCCCAAAATTTTATAAAAACGGATAGTTTTTATAAAACGGGCAGTCATTGCAGATATTGCACCCACAATAATCAACCAATTCATTCAATATGCAACTTATACAAGAATGCATGTACCTCATGTACACCTTAGTGTGAGGTATAGATGAGCTGTACTGTACCTCAAGTACACACCAGCCATATGCCTATACCTCAGATGTACTGTACCTCAGGAACTTCAACACTTAGAAGATGTGCCTCAGGTACAACTCAGAAACTTTGAAAGTTAAAAAAAATGAATGATGTACCTGAGGTACACCTTAGAAACTTTGAAAGCTTTTGATTATAATTTAGCAGTCATGTATCTCAGTCACTTTTTTAAAGTTTTAAAACTCATTTACATTTTACATTTTACTTCTGACAAAATGGTGAGTGCAAAATTACAAATCTTTTTGTGCAAAAGAAAAATGTTTACGGAATAAATATAACCCCCGCTCACTCCATAATGATTTACGATCCAGCGTGCAGATATTGACCAATCACAGAGTATGGGTATATTTGCCCCTGATTATTCCAAGATGGCTGCCCTGAACAAGGTGCATAATATTCCAGGCTGTGGGAAAACAACCCAATTATGCACTGACTGTTGCTTTGTGGGACAGAATTAGTGACATGTTTGGCCACATCAACAGTTTTAAAAGGCACAGAAAAGGAGTAGCACTAAATTTCAAAAAGTGTACTATAGGTGTACTTGAGGTACTAATTTGCATAATTGGCAGTACCTCAGATACACCTTCGATACACCTCAGATACACCTCAAGTATACCTCAGACATACCTCAGTTCAGATATGTTACACCCCAATGGTACACATGAGATGTACCTCAAGTGTACCTTTAGTACAACTTATAAGGGTAAGGGCAGAGTGACCACATTGGTAAGAGGCTGCCGAGTCACTGTGCTGCACTAGAAAACTAACAAGGCTACTTGTATAACAATTGGACTTTATCTGCAGCTATTAAGTCATAGAAACCAACCACCAGCACAGAAGTGGTTGGTTTTCAATCATGAACCGAGGTTCCACAATATCAACCTGTGCACAAACTTTTATTAAAATCGAAGAATATTAAGAGCTAGAGTGTTAAATATTAAAACAAAGTGGTACAGACAGGCAAATGGACAAAGAGAAAGACCCAAATTACATATGTCATTCATGTTTACTGAAGCATGATATAAGAAGGCATTCTGAGAATACTGGTAGCTCCCCTCATTGAGCAGTTCATAAAACTGCTTACAGGTGGAGAAAACATAAAAATGACAAAGTTCAGACGAAAGAGTGCGAAAAGTTATTCCTAAATGTGGTCTTCAATATTTTTTCTGATTTTTCCTTAAAGAGAAAAATACACTTGAAAATAATTTTTGTATCGTAGACCACCTTTTGGCATTTATAGTCTTTTTTCAATAATGTCATAAATGAGGATGTAACACAGGTTTAATAAATATTTTTGAACTAAAATTTGTTCTTTTCAGGTAACAAATGTGTTAAACCTCAATTTGGAACATATTTATACTTTTAATACGTTCACAAATATTATCATAAATTACCTTAAATGCATACGTTTCGATTTAATAAACAAATTTACATTCAAATTAATTTATTAGACGCTCATCACATCCTTATTTAGAACATTATTATGTAACAATGATCAATACCAAAAGTTGGTCTGAACGCCCACCATACAAAAATATTTTCAAATGCCCTTTTCTCTAGAAAAAAAAAATCCCCCCAAAATATTAAAGATCATATTTGCAAATAAGTTTTGATGCTCTTTCATCTGATTTTGGGCATCATTTTTATGTTTTCTTCTCCTTCAATGTTCAAGTCACGTGATACATTCAAATATTGGCCTCTAACCCCCAAAAAGTAGAATGAATGACACTGTCATACACAGACAATATCCTTTAATAATATGGTACTACGATCTAGTCATTAAATCAACAAGAAAGACCAAAATTATTATATTGTAACACCTAGGACTGTTTAACATATGGATAAGGATTGCAGAGCATTGACTTCATGTTATGCAGTCATAAATCATTGTGGTGGTAAAAAAACTGAGACGAGTTAGTGCCCAACTTCATTTACCACAGAGGTCTTTGACATGCAAATCAGGAACTCCATTTGGCATTCCATGTATTATGGGAGGCAATTGCAGCCCTATGAATAGCTGAGCAAAATGTTGAGCTATGAGGTAAATGTTGATGTATGATGTTAATATGCAAATCGCTACCGATGATTGGCTATCTGTGAACTATCGGTGGCCACTGAGACCCTATGTTTGGCCAAAAACTTTAACCAAACTGGACATCGTCACCGACAGCATCTGATCCCTCTCTCGCATTACCTCTCCTTACTTCATAAGGTGAGCTAAACAGATGAACAACATAACAGATTCGTGTAAACGCTTGTTCAGGGGATATACTCTTACTACGTTACAAATAAACGAAGCAGTCCCAAACCTGCAATGCTGCCCGTAAAGGTCCAGACTCCACAACAGTAGCGGGCTTCACCAGCTTGTCCACAGCTTTTCTGCAGAAAAACAAGGATCAGTAAAACAATACACAAAGCAACTGCTACAAATGTCTGTTTTCAAAGTCTTATACGTCTTTATATCAAAACATACATCAGCACTGAAGAAGCTGCTACAGTTACACATAGATCTAAATTTTTCAAATATAATATATTAATGACACCTGATAATATATAATGTTTAATACTCATAAATTCATTGATTAAACAAAAATGTAAAACATGCAGTGTTTAATTATTCCATAAATTGATAAATAAATCTAAATATAGACATATAATTTATGAATATGGAAGATTTTGTACAAATGTTTTCAGGAAATAAGACCAGCCAATGAGAAAAACTTCATGTATGAGTGCATGAATATGTACATTTGTACATATAGCTGTTAACACACATATTTTGTCTCACTAGTGTTTAATGCTCTGCTCAAGAATTTTTCACCTAAACCCCATCAGTCAGATTTTTGGATGGAGAAACCAGACTTTGCATACATGTAAATGAACACACTCTGGGGTCACACCTCCAATCACCCTCTCCCCCATCTACCTGACCTTCTCGCTGATACTTCCTCAGGGGTGAGGGAGATCAAGTCAGTGATGGTGATGTCCTCTGGGAGTTTAGTAGCAGGATGTAAGGTCTGATGGTTCATTAGCTACCCTAGTGGCTGACTGGTACCCACTTCCGTACAGACACCTCTAAACATGGACATATAGCAGTGGGAGGAAGACTGAGGGGAACTTTCACTGGCAGATGTAAGCCTCTTAATTAGAAACATTTAACCGAATTTCTAACAGTAAAGTAGGCCTGCGTTTGATCAGGCTGTTTTAAACAACAGCATAGTATGCAAGCACATATAAAGTACAAGTTCACTGAGAAATCGACCTAATATCATTTAACTGGGAATTTGTGAATAAACTTGTATACAGTCATTTAGCAAATCAGCCATTCCTGTCAATAGTATGTACATGTAGTAACATTTCATGAAAATTTTTTGTAATAATCTTGCTGAACTGCCAAATAGATTCAGCCAAATAGACTTTCAAATCTAAATGTGTATTATTCATCTTTCTATCATTTCCTTCAATATCTGATATGTTACTGTATTTCACACATTATTCAGGTCTGGAATGTAAAAATGCACATTCAGAATCACATAAAAGATATTCACATGATACTTTTGATGCCAACACATACCGGTGCCTAAGCTTTCTTGATAAGACATTAATCATGAAAAACTCTTTAAGCGGCCCTATAATGTAAATCAATTAATCAATCAGAATCAAGCAAAGTGCGTCACTTGAAAAGGAGTAGATTTTCGCCACAAAATACTCCTCAATTGGCAGTAATCATTAATACTCATAAGCATTCATTTCACTCAACCCATGTCAAATCCATCATGACTTAGAATTTAACCTCCTGAAAACTAAGCTTCAAAAATAGATGTAAGCTTCACAATGTCCTCATAAGATAGTACCTCAGTTTGAAGGAATAATACATCTAAATGTTGACAGAAGATGGTGGTGACAAGTACATGTATAAGAAGGGAAAGTACACCAGCGTTAATTAAAACTGCTGCCAACTAACCTGGTCTCTAGGTGATAGTGCATCACATCCCACGCATCCCAGAACAGGGGAACGTCATCATAAATCACAAACACATTCCCTGGGTGGTCAGCGCTTAGTGCATTCCTGTCACCAACACAACCGTAAATACCAATAACTGTCTACTTGGTTAAGACTGTACAACCATTGGTTGATTAACTGTAGGGTTAGGTAAGTATATAAAACAGTGGATTTCTTTGATAGGTATTTCTTGTTTTGTTACTGACAGGATAAGATGTATTTCCTTTCTAAGATAGGAGTTAGACATGTGTTTGGAGAGAACTCTCCCTTGGAAAAAATTTACAATCATTCAAACTGACAATCCAAATGGAGGAAACCTGATTATGTACAAAAATCTGTTAGTTTACAGCCTTGCCTGATGATGCAGTGATAATCCTTGATCTCTCAGCCACTGATATCATACCATAAATGAAAATATAATACATATTTAAATATAAATATATTTATTTATTATAGTTTCATTGGTGTTTTATGCTATACTCCAAAATGGAAAGAAAACCAAGCAGAGAGAGGGGTAAACCCACAACCATCTGCAAGTTGTTGGTAGACATTTCCACACATGACCAAAGTGGAAGGCAGATGTTATTTGTGCGCTTGGTGTTTTACGCCATACTCAAGAATATTTCACGTACATGACGCTGACAAGAATTATCGTGGAAGGAAACTGAGCAGAAACCAGGGGAAACATACAACTATTCAGAGGTTGCTGGCAGACCTTTCAATGTATGACTGGAGAAGAAGCCGGCATGAGCCGGACTTGAACTCGGGACCTTATTGGTGAGAGGCTCCTGGGTCATTGCACTGTGCTGGCATGCTAGCCACCTCGCCCACAGAGGTCCTCTATTTATTTATTTATTTGATTGGTGTTTTACACCGTGCTCAAGAATATTTGACTTATAAGACGGCGGCCAGCATTATGGTGGGAGGAAACCAGGCAGAGCCCGGGGGCAACCCACGACCATCAGCAGGTTGCTGGCAGACCTTCACACGTACGGCTGGGAAGGATATGTTCGTAAGTGATGACTTAATTAATAGCACAAGTATTAATTTAATATACATTTTGAATGAGTACCTAAATTTTAGTATGGACAATTATTAAATTTGTCACTGTTTCTGAGTGTATTAAAACTTTAAGATTGAGTTCATTCATTTATTTTATTTCATTGATGTTTTACACTTTGTACTCAAGAATGCTTCATTTATATGATGGTAGCCAACATTATGATGAAAGAAAACCAAGGCAGGTGCAACCCACTACCATCTGCACCATCCTTGATTGGAGTTTATGGCTTGAAAGTTTGTCATCTCACCTTTTTGATCCTCTTACATACAACTCTGTGATGTGACCGCTTTTGTTGATGAGAGCTTCAACTAGGCCATTCTTAAGGCAGAAACCACCAGCCTGTGAACACCAATGGCACAGAACACTTACTAAAGAGGTCATAATACATTAAAGTATGAAGTATGACATGCATGTACATGCTATATGAGCAACATCTAGATTAGTCTAAAATACTTATTGCTAAAATTTACAGTTGATGCAATGTGAGGGATTTGCATTATCAGAGCAATACTAGTTTGCTCATAACTTTGACAGCATTTCTTGGCAAATGGAACATTTGTTTATGTACATCTGCAAAGGTTCAATTCCTCATAATTTATGTCATAGTAACACAGTAATGTTTGTTCATGTTCATGTAAGCATGGTCCATCCAGCTAATCTGTCAATCACCACAACCAATGTTCCAGGACAATCACCACAGCCAATGTTCCAGGACAATCACCACAACCAATGCTCCAGGACAATCACCACAGTCAATGTTCCAGGACAGTCACCACAGTCAATGTTCCAGGACAATCGCCACAGCCAATGTTCCAGTCCTGTTCATGTATTATTTTATGTTTGCTGGCTTGGCACAGATCAAATATAAATAGAACTTTCTACACCTGCTGAGCAAGTTTCAAGGGGAGTCAAATTTCATAGCATTTAAAGGTACCAAGTCATGGACCCTCAGTCTATGCACTTATGTTCTTATGCATAATGACTGAAAGTTACTTTTATACGTTGAGACTAAACATTAAGGACGATAGTATTCACCTTGGAATCTACACCATGCTTGCTAGGCCTGTACAGTGGGTTACTGTCACATTTCCAAGCAAGTTCAAGTACCGGTATCCAAAAAAGCAGATTCTGTCTTTAGAAACAGACTTTAATATACATGTACATTGCATTCCTCCTGTGCTCTAACCTGTTTGGACGCACTGGCAGGATTAACAGGTGTACAGGGCTGTACGGGGGCCAGTCCGCAGCTGGGAGCAGACACCAATACTACAAACGCAGATTATCACACAGGAATGACAGAGGAACATAAAATTTATCTATTCATTTGACTGGAGCTATATGTCATATATAATATTTCACTTACACGTTGGCAGCCCGCATTATGGTTAGAAAAAGTCTAGGTATGACTGGAAAGAAAGCCAACATGAGGTGGACTTGAACTCACAGCAATGACATTGGTGACAGGCTCCTGAGTCATTTTGGTGCGCTAACAAGCTACAAGACCTAAGCCATGGAGGCCTCGGTACTGTACATGTAAGGAGTTATAAGTAAATGAATATTTTCATACATGTAATAGGAAAATCATGACAAAAACAACGCTTTTGATAGAACCAAAAAATCCAAACCCGCTTTCATTATGTTCCTGAATTTTTGCTTTGTTTTTTCGAGTTTTTCGTTCACACGGTTGTGGTCGTTTTCATGAATGGAGGTCACCACATCCCTAGGCTAACCCATTAACCTTTGGCTGGCCAGTTACTGACAAACTTTATCACAAGTGACATACTAATGAGCACATCACTTTGGAGGCAGATAAGTGGTGATCCATCAATTATTGTCACTATAAAATCTTAACCACACAGTAACAAACCACTCCATTCGGCCCTCAAACTCTTGCCTCCACCCTCACCAGGATCAGTGTTTTCAACTGGGATAAAATGCAATCATGGTCAATACATATCAACTAAACATTATTATCAACATGGATGTCTACAAGATGGCTGTAGCTACGACTATTTAAGGCGGGCAACTGTCTGGACAAAACACAGCCTTACTATTATTCATTTACTCCATTTAAAAGCATCAAATGATGACAGTCAGAGCTGTAGCTGAGCACATAACCCCACCCTTTGTCAGGTGTGTACCTCATGACTTAAAGCTGCACCTATACACGCGGGAGCAAGATTGGGAAATTCTGCCACCTCAGCAGCCATGGGATAGAAAACATCCCTCAGAAACCATTAGTTAAAATTGCTTAAGCCAGTAGTGTCCTCATTTTGGACCGTACACATCACAAATCTGCCAGCCTTTCATTATTCTGTCAGTTTGGAACCATTTGGTCATGGAAAAACTTTTCATTAAAGAGGCTAGATATAATTTTGTCCAAATGACAACGGTTTTCTTTTTCCTTTTCTTTTTCTTTTCTGAGTGACAAGGCAACATAAAAGACTAAACAAGCAACAACTGATTTATTTATTTATTTATTTGATTGGTGTTTTATGCCGTACTCAAGAATATTTCACTTATACAATGGTGGCCAGCAATATGGTCGGAGGAAGCCAGGCAGAGCCCGGGGGAAACCCACGACCATCCGCAGGTCGCTGGAAGAAGCCACAATTGATCTGGCTTCTATAAAACAGAAACTTTAAGCATGAAAGAAATGTCTGTTATTCCTCCTCTAAACTACTGCAAGTTGATGACTTGAGACCAGTTTGTGCCATTACCTATGGTATTGCCATTACAGTCTGTCTGCACTACATTAGGGGTCTCACGTCTGGCTTTCTTCTTTGCAGGGGAGGTAGGCATCTCACCAGAGGGCAGTGTGATCACCTCACGCCTCTCCCATCCCTGCGTGTTAAACACAACTCTAGCTTCTTCACCCTGTCGACAAACCATATGCACATTGCAAAATAATTATATGTAAAAATAAAATAGATGGTATATTTGAAGAAATTTTTAACAATCAAATTTATCATAAAAGAAAGAAATGCTGAGATGCATACATGTACAGTTCAACCTACATGTTAGCAGATCTAAATATACACCTTTAAGGTGTAAGTAAAACCCACATATATCGGCCATCATCACACAGTGCATTTAGTTGTAAATTTATTGATGCAAATATTTGCTGGTATAGTTAAATCATTATGCAAGGAATTGCTTCATACGGTGCCTTTTGAGAACAACATTAAAATAGCTGCAGAGCAACTACATGTATACATATATATATATATATATATATATATATATATATATATACATATTCCATCCCAGCATGACGTCAGTTTGCATGTACCCTAATTCTTCTCAATTGTATCTGTGACCAGTATTAATTTTAAAACATTCTGAAAGACCTAGGGGTAGGGCCTAGAAATAATATGCACGGATTTCTGAAGCTTGCATCATTAGTAACACAAACGAATTATTTTACCATCATTTTCATAATAATTATATGCATAAATTCCATTGTAAAAACTGCATTATACGCTGAAAAGGTTGAAGATTTACAGTTAAAATTACCTGACAAATTACAATAGGGTAAATACAGATTTCAATACCTCTTCAGTCTTACAATGTATTGTATGCATGGTTGTGTCTGCCCATGGATGCTTTACAAAGCTATTACCGCACCATGTCACATTAACATTGTCTACATTATTGTAGATGTATGTCATCCATATGGTTCCGCAGATGTTGCGCCAGGCGCATCTATGGCTGCTTCCTTTGACGTGTTAGAAATGACCCAGATAGCAGAACCCAAATTTGTCACACAGTCATGACACCAAACCTTTAGAGGGTACTGACATCTACTTATCAACAAAAATTTTCTCTTTTTAATATCCAAATGATGAGCACCCACTGAAATTTTAGATTTATTTGTGCCATTTGATTGGTTCTCAAGAATATTTCACTTACACAACGGCAGCCTGCATTATCGTGGGAGGAAACCAGGCAGACGTATGAGAGAAACTCATGACTATCCACATGAAGTCAGTGATGAAAGCTGATGACAAAAATTACTTACCTTGCTTTTAGACAGTGCAGCAATTGCTTCTGACATAAGGTTATGGGACGACTCTTCAATATCTGCTCAAGTACAAAGTGTAATGTATGTTAAGAAAACAATAGCATATTGGAGGAATAGATTCTTGCAATTCAAAACATCTGTTTCTTCATATGCAGAAATTATAGATTAACTTCTTGAGAACTATTTAATATGTATGCACATATTGTATTTCTTAAAATAACTTTATAATACAAAAAGGCCACAAAGTGGGTAGGGCCTGGGATCAAACCTGGGTCGGTCATACCAAACTTGCTGCTTGGCTCTCAGCATGGGAGGTTAGAGCAAGGAAACATAACTGGTTGACCTGGTGTCAGTATAATGTGACTGGGTGGGGTGTCATGTCTGGTGTCTTCGGCATGATACTTCAGTGGCAACAACACCCTGGCGGCATGGACTCACACTGCCACACACAAGACTCACAATATGTACACACACCTGATGACTCCTCGTCATATGACTGAAAAATTATTTCGTATGACGTTAAACTCAGCATACGTAGTTAAAGCATACGTACACACATGCATACAAAAAGGTTGAAACAAGGGCTGATAAAATACATTTGGATTCTGTTCATTTATCTGTAGTAAAAAGTTGAATAAGTGTAAGCAATCTGCAGCTCAGCATTACTGCAGAAATAAATTGGTGGCGACAGAAGCATCTAAAGGGAAGTAACTCCATCTCAAAATTCCAAGGAGTTATATACCTTCATTCGTATTTAAATACCAATAATTTGCACACTGCAAGAAACCAGAACTAACCTTTGTAATACCTGACTGCATCCTCATAAACCTATTGCAAGGAGGAAGAAAAAAATACACTTGTAGAAAGATTGAAGGAGATAAAATTTAGAATCATCAGCTCAAGATATAATAATATTTTATAAAGTTAACTGTAGATTAAACTTGTTTTTCTATATCAATACTCTTTTGTATGTTACATACACATATGCAGATTTCATGTTCTTACAGGTAAGCAGTAAATAAATAAACTTGAGAAGTATAGCAACATTAATGATGTCTACTGATAGCAGTAAGTGTTTCAGTCTTGAAGCAACAATGTACTGCTTCTGTCTTTTGTTCTCAGCTATCAGCAGATGATCAAAGCTGCCTAATTTCTATGCTAGTCTTCAATGATTAGCAGTCTAGGTTTCAAATTCAGTACATTCCTTTCCATTTTTTTCACACATTTTTTTCATTCTTATTTTTACTATTCAGCATACACTTTATGCAGAGCATACTTTGCTATCCGCAACAGTGTACATGTAGCCCAGCACTGCTATCTGAGAGTAATGTTTGTTTTCTTTTTACTGGTCTTCCCATAAGCCCCAATGGACATTGTGTCTTGCTGCCTATGGTTCAAATCCAGGAAATTCCTGCCAATTTTTTTCCCATCATCATGAACTTTATAGACATCAGGCTACTAGAATGGTAAAACATTAATAGCAAACGACCCTGGCAGCACTGCTGGATAACAGCTTAAATTTAAAACTTTAAATCCCTATTTCAAATCGCTGGAAGTCTTCAGCAAAAAAGACAACTCAGTATGTGTACCTCAGCAATAGAAGAGCCTGGCAGGACATCATGGAACTGATTCAGTAAGAGGAGCTTCCAGAGTCTCAGGAGTTCTGCAGACGGGTACTCATAACTTTTCTGCACAGCCAGAATCACAGCGATAGAGGCCATAGTCTCCACATCGTGCAGCCAGAACTCACACTTTCTGTTGTAATACTTGGTCTGGAAAAAGAAGTTTTAAGACATCACTTTATTACAGGGTTTATTTCTTTTTATTTGATTGCTGTTTTAGCTCGACGCTCACAAACTATTACGCGCACATGGATTTCGTTCTAAATACAGCATATTTCAAAACAGTTGACCACCACAAAAGACAGAAACATTGGGCTAAAGAAAAAAAAAAAAGAAAATAAACAAGGAAAATACAATAAAATGAAGACTGGAAAAATGGTGGAAATATTATTTATACAACATCAAGTAAGTATGGCTGGCTTTTCAAAACACAGATGCTATCTGATTGCAAGAAATGTAAGGTTTATATAAACATCATCTCAGACCTGACAAGTGGCATTTTGAAGTTTAGTATAGCAGCTGTAAAGTGTGCTAAAAAAAAATCACGTCAATTTTACCACCAATTTTAGAAGTGAAAAAGTGATTTAATTACATGTGGATGACTGGAAGTTCCTTAAATTTACTGAAGTCTCTGTAAGTTCTTGAAAGAGTTTGTCAACAAAGTTAATGGGCAGCTGATCCATGGCAGAAATTGAGGTGGAACGTGCAATTTGAGAAGGAAGCACCCTGGAAAATACCCGCAGTTGTACATGTTCTAGTGGTATGGTTAATATTGTGTGTGAACTTCTGTGGAACAAACAGATCATTCTGCACTGTAGAAGATGACGGGACAGCTGCATCAATTTCTGTGGATGTATTGGGTTGGGGAGGAAGAGTTACGCTTGCAGCGGAAGGCTGTCTGACTGGGGCATTTGAAATGATGTGGCTCATCTTTTCCTGCATACCATGAGAAGCAACAGCGTAATTACTTATACTTGCAACATTTTTGTGGCCAGTCAGTTGCATAATAGTCGTGGGAGCTACGCCAGCATGAAGGAGACGGTTACATGTTGTTTTGCGGGCACTGTGGTCTATCAAACGGCCAGGTAAGTTCAATCGTTTTGCCATGGTTTTCATAATTGATTTTAGGGTGTGCTCTCCCATTGATTGGCATTTCTATCATACATTACTGCAAGCTTTTCTTTGTGCCGAGGTAAAATGGACTGTCAGCTGTTCACATTTTTGGTGGCCTGTGGACCTCGTAGACTTTGTACGCCTCTACAGGGCAGTCATATAGTTTGACATCGACAGTTATCAGCACTGTGAAATGTTACTTGAGGCCAAAAATTACGAAGCATACGACACAAAAAAATGACGACAATATTTAAATATAACCTTTTTGCCCATTATGTTGGCATGTGGACAGTGTAGAAAAAATTATATTAGTTTTTAGGGAGAATAAATCACATGTTCATTTAAGGTCAGCACAGCATGGATATCCTCATCAAGGACCACAGGGCTTTCCCAGGGAAAATGTTCAGAGGATGGTGATACGAAAAAATATCAGGGGGCTTTGTATCAAGCAGGTTACATGCATAGGTATATGTTAAAAAACAAAACATACAAAACCGAAGACCTTTTGCACATTGCTGCAGACCTTTCCACTTAAAGCCGGAGAGGAAGCCAGCATGAGCTCACAGTGACTGCACTTGTTGTTATTATTATTATTATCAAACATAACTATAAATATTTATTTATTTGACTGGTGTTGTATGTTTTACTCAACAAGACTACATATAATGACTTGTGTAACAGTAATCATGTCCATCAAATTGTGACAGAAATTAAGCAGAACCTGGTGAAAACATGCGGGCCATGCCAAATGTCTCACAAGCCCTTTGCAACATCAACAACTAAAGTGACCTGAGTTTGGAAGTCAACACTCCACCCACAGTGCTGCAAGCATGATATTCAATATTTGATAAACCAAAAATGAATCTGGTTCTAACTTCTGTCCCCTATCAAGGTGTAGGGCTACGGGCATGAACTGAGTCAGTCTAGAAAGACATATTACCTGAGCCTGTGAGGTGTAAGTACCATTGTGCATCTCTAGGTAGAGTTCACCTGTCCAGGTACACAGGTTCTGAAGGTCACTGGCCTCCACTGCAGAGAAATACTCATCTGGGGAGCCTAGTTTGACTCTGCAACAAAGGAAATGGAGTGAGTGAATGACTGCTTGACTGATTTATTTCCATATCCTGTCAATGAGTAACCATGTAATGAATTTATCCTGCAAAAGTCTCTTGCAGTATAAATTTGTTATACAGCAATAACATGGTTATTCAGCGCAAGACCGAGGTATGGGCAAATGGGTTCAGAGATGTGACCAACAGGACAATGGGAGATAACCTAGTCAGAAGACACGGATAACAGTGCCTGCAGGATACAGGAATATACATATCCCCCACATGACCAATGCTGTCCCATGAAAAGAACATTATTTTGTTTGATGGGGAATTATGAAATATATGGTGTCAGTCACCCTCATTTGGGGCTCAACCCACTCCTCGGCAGATGCCTCGCCCAATATAGGTGTTACTGACACCATATATTTCCATATCCTGTCACTAATGGTGTTACTAATAATGCCACCTACTCAGGAACATGTCACTTGATTTGAAGAAAATGGAACGCTTAGAGAAAACTAACACTGTCAGGTGTGTTTGGAGAACAGCTGGTGAATTGTCCCACACAAGATGCACAGATTTTCACCTCATGTGCGAGCACAATGAGGAATGCCAAAATGGCGAAAGGCTTCGACCTCAAACAAATCTCACATGGGCCATGGATCACAAACTGATTTCAAAACTTCAAGAACAATGGAAGCAACAGAATTTCAAGAAATTCCACATCCATCTGCTGTGTTTACAATCTGACAATTCCCAGACAAATACATGTATCTCAACTGTCATGACAATTAAGCCCCATCCAGATATCTCAAAGCCTCACTCAAATTAGCATGTATGATTTACTTAATGATTTATTAAATTGACTGGCATTAGCATGATACACCACAAGTGAACATGTACACGTAGGTTTGTTTTACGCTGCACTCAGTAATATTTCACTTATACGACAGCATAAGGCATTATGGAGGGAGAAAACCAAGCAGAGCCCTTGGAAACCCACAATCATCCACAGGTTGCTGGCAGACCTTCCCATGTATTGCAGGAAAAACCAGAATGACTTGTGCCTGAACTCACAACAACTGCATTGGTGAGAAGCTTGAGTCACTGTGCTGCATTAGTACCCTAATCACGAGGGCACAGTGGCCCCCTGGGCACAATGGCCCCCTGGAAGTCTGATTGACACAGCTAATTCTGCCTTGCACAAAGTTGTCAGTAACTTGTCAAAAGTTGGATGGTTTACTCCGTGCACTGTCAGTTTCCTCCACTCTTATATTATAAACAGAAAAAACTTTATCCACTTTTAAAACCTTAATGTCAGAACTGACATCTCTTGAACTGAGCCATACGGAGATATATTCTGTTAATACAGTTTATATATGTACCACAGATTTAGCTAGTGACTCACAATTACACATCTAATCAATTAAATGTGTTCACAACTTACTTTGGCGTACCATCCACATCCTTCATCTTGATCAATCTTTCCAGCATCTCCTCTCTGAAAATGCATAATGTTAGGGATGCAGAAATCCTGATATTGGCAGGGCGGTTTATACATGCACATTGACAAATACTGTCTTTCCCCTAAGCCTAGCATTTTTCGTGTGTCATATTTTGCTTTTATTCTGACTATTAAAATCCCTCTGTCTTATATAAAGAACTTCCGTGTGGTTAGATTAATTTTTTATCAGAAAAAATTAAGTTTTGACATCAAAAGTTTCATTTTATGGCCTTAATGTGCAAGTTGATCTTTGCATACAAAAGTTTAAGTGACATTTTGAAGTAATATAACAGTTATATTTGTCCCTGGTGAAATACAGTATTACAGGTAAAACCAGACTGCACTGCTTCTAGTTGTGTACTAGTACATCCCAGTAAACATAGAAAATTGAAACCAGATACATGTATATTGTGGAGACACTGGTAAATGAATACATGTAGATGCACCACCCTGTTCACGCATTATCGCATAATTTCTAATACTTTCAGATACTGACAACATTGTCGTCAAACAATTTCAACATCCATTTTATGAAGAAAGATGAATTCGATTCATTCATGTCACGTCAACATGCACATGTAGACATATCTAACAGCAGTGGTCAAAATGGTTATCAGAAATAGTGCAGAGGTAAAAAAAAGCAACGTTATACAGTACCAAGATTTATTTATTTATTTATTTGATTCATTGAGTTTTAACACTATATTCAAATAATTTTCACTTATATGTTGTGTTCAAGTTAATACTTGAAGGAAACCTAGAGAACCTGGTCAACATCACCTTTGCCAGATACCCAAACTAGAGAACCTGGTCAACATCACCTTTGCCAGATACCCAATCTAGAGAACCTGGTCAACATCACCTTTGCCACATATCCATCTTAGAGAACCTGGTCAACATCACCTTTGCCAGGTACCCGACCTAGAAAACCTGGTCAACATCACCTTTGCCAGATACACGACCTAGAGAACCTGGTCAACATCACCTTTGCCAGATACCCAATCTAGAGAACCTGGTCAACATCACCTTTGCCACATATCCACCCCAGAGAACCTGGCCAACATCACCTTTGCCAGATACCCGGCCTAGAGAACCTGGTCAACATCACCTTTGCCAGGTACCTGATCTAGAGAACCTGGCCAACATCACCTTTGCCACAGGCCCGACCTAGAGAACCTGGAGAACATCATCTTTGCCAAATACCCAACCTTGAGAACCTGGTCAACACCACCTTTGCCATAGACCCAACCTAGAGAACCTGGTCAACATCACCTTTGCCACAGACCTGACCTAGTGAACCTGGTCAGCATCACCTTAGCCAGATATCCCACCTAGAGAACCAGGTCAACATCACCTTTGCCTGAGACCCAACCTAGAGAACCTGGTCAACATCACCTTTGACAGATACTGGACCTAGAGAACCTGGTCAACATCACCTTTGCCAGATACCGACCTAGAGAACCTGGTCAACATCACCTTTGCCAGATACCCAACATAGAGAACCTGGTCAACATCACCTTTGCCAGGTATGCGACCAAGAGAACCTGGTCAACATCACCTTTGCCAGGTATGCGACCAAGAGAACCTGGTCAACATCATCTTTGCCAGGTACCCGACCTAGAGAACCTGGTCAACATCACCTTTGCCAGATACCCGACCTAGAGAAACTGGTCAACATCAGTGTTGCCAGATACCTGACCCAGAGAGCTTGGTCAACATCACCTTTGCCAGATACCCAATCTAGAGAACCTGGTCAACATCACCTTTGCCAGATACCCGACCTAGAGAACCTGGTCAACATCACTTTTGTCAGACACCCGACCTAGAGAACCTGGTCAACATCACCTTTGCCAGATACCCGACCTAGAGAACCTGGTCAACATCACCTTTGCCAGATACCCAACCTAGAGAACCTGGTCAACATCACCTTTGACAGATACACGACCTAGAGAACCTGGTCAACATCACTTTTGCCAGATACCCAACCTAGAGAACCTGGTCAACATCACCTTTGACAGATACTGGACCTAGAGAACCTGGTCAACATCACCTTTGCCAGATACCCGACCTAGAGAACCTGGTCAACATCACCTTTGCCAGATACCCAACCTAGAGAACCTGGTCAACATCACCTTTGCCACAGACCAGACCTAGAGAACCTGGTCAACATCACCTTTGCCAGGTATGCGACCAAGAGAACCTGGTCAACATCATCTTTGCCAGGTACCCGACCTAGAGAACCTGGTCAACATCACCTTTGCCAGATACCCGACCTAGAGAAACTGGTCAACATCAGTGTTGCCAGATACCTGACCCAGAGAGCTTGGTCAACATCACCTTTGCCAGATACCCAATCTAGAGAACCTGGTCAACATCACCTTTGCCAGATACCCGACCTAGAGAACCTGGTCAACATCACCTTTGTCAGACACCCGACCTAGAGAACCTGGTCAACATCACCTTTGCCAGATACCCAAACTAGAGAACCTGGTCAACATCACCTCTGCCAGATACCCAACCTAGAGAACCTGGTCAACATCACCTTTGACAGATACACGACCTAGAGAACCTGGTCAACATCACCTTTGCCAGACACCCGACCTAGAGAACCTGGTCAACATCACCTTTGCCAGATACCCGACCTAGAGAACCTGGTCAACATCACCTTTGCCAGATACCCGACCTAGAGAACCCGGTCAACATCACCTTTGCCAGATACCCAACCTAGAGAACCTGGTCAACATCACCTTTGCCAGACACCCGACCTAGAGAACCTGGTCAACATCACTTTTGCCAGATACCCGACCTAGAGAACCTGGTCAACATCACCTTTGTCAGGTACCCGACCTAGAGAACCTGGTCAACATCACCTTTGCCAGATACCCGACCTAGAGAACCTGGTCAACATCACCTTTGCCAGATACCTGAAAAACCTCCAGGTAAAAATGCTGCAGCCAAACCAGTAAACTTAACATGGTCTATTGAGTAACATGTTTCCTTTTTTCTCAAAAGCAAAAAATGCAAAAGCAACCATATGAGACAAGAATCCAGGAGAGAAAACCAGTGAAACTCACGAGGGTCCTTGACCTCCATCTCCATGACCAAACAGAAACATGGTCTTAGCACTGCGTCCTTTGTCGCCATGGTTATCCCGCGTTTTCAGAATCTAAACATAGTGGAAGAGTTAGAAGTGGAAGAGTTAGAAGTGGAAAAACAATCATTTAAACAACAAAACAAACAAAAAACAGAAGAATGGTTCGGAAAAAAAAGCTATTGAAACTTCAATAATTTGCAAAACATTTCACTGGAACCACATGTACATTGTACACTGCTTTAATACTACACTATTTTCTGATTTGAAAACAATAATTTAATAAAAAAAAAAAGCAGAAGAATATATCATTCTATATTGTATACTGATACACCCCAATGACTAGCACAATTCTATGTCTAGTCTTATACAAGCCTAGCCCTACTCCATCACTGTGCTTTAACCCGGCAGTAGGCGAAATCGCACTAAAGTACTTGGGGCGCTCAGTCAAACTTATGCTCCGGATGTTCCTACATGTATTCTGTAGTCGGTAAAACCGACATATTGTACGGTCGTTGGCCTACCTTGTTAGAAAGAAAGCTGAACATTCTGGTTCTAAAGCATACATTTAACAATTTGTTATGCCACTACAAAAGGAAATACAATCGAACATCCACATGTGAATATTACAAGATGTACATGTGCTGTATATGCTGAATATAATGATATTACAAGATGTACATGTGCTGTATATGCTGAATATAATGATATTACAAGATGTACATGTGCTATATATGCTGAATATAATGATATTACATGATGTACATGTGCTGTATATGCTGAATATAATGATATTACAAGATGTACATGTGCTGTATATGCTGAATATAATGATATTTCAAGATGTACATGTCCTGTATATGCTGAATATAATGATATTACATGATGTAAATGTGCTGTATATGCTGAATATAATGATATTACATGCATAATCAAGATGGAAATGAGGATGACATGAGTTAACATGCTGATATGTACTGAGTCATGCAGCATCCACATAGGACTCGGCTGTATAAGACGAGAGCTGTTAGAGCCCTTGTGTTTAGGCCTACCTCTTCCACCTGTGCCTTCATGGTATAACAGTCCCCTGGGGGGAAGTGAGTTAGTACACGACTGCCGTCTATACCCTCCCACCAAAACGTGTTGTGCTGAAAACAGGTTATGGCTGCACATGATGTTTTGTTTTATAGCAATATTTCATCAGACTGACTTCATCAACTTGCTCTTATCATTTTTTTCTTACGCACTGATTAAATTTTATTGAAACCCAGCTAAATTCAATATGCCAGGAACATCAGGCAGCTCCAAATCTTCGAACCAGTAACAAATAAATCTTCATCACTTCAGTGATGAGAGGCTACAGCTGGAGCTAACACCAGCACATTCATCATACCTTCCATTACCAGATATACAATTAATATGAAAGCAAACAACCAACATCAAAAGTTCTCAGGAAGCCATTCTAATCTACATGTATATTTGACGAAGTCTTAAGATCAAATGACTCTGAAGCAAACTAATGTTAACTGAATTTCAATTTTTTTCTTACTGGGAATTTGTTGATGAGGTTCCAGCTGATTTTCTGGGTAAGGAATCTATCCAGTCCGAATAACTTCATGATCTGAGGTAACTGACCGGAATAACCAAATGTGTCTGGTAACCAGAACTGTGGACAAAAATGCAATATTATGGGTATTTTAGACATAACTACTAAGGGTAAATCAAACTATAATTCTACAATACCTTCAACAGACCTTAAGAATTCAGCAGCAGTGCATGGCTTATTATCAGTGTTTTGACAAATGACATCATAACAACAAACCAGAAATCAATCATTTTTTGATTTATAAACTAATAACTGAAGTAGAATCTATACTAAAGAATTCTAAGGCTTATAAAGGTTTTTTAAATTTTGCTCATTAATATTCAGACATTCTCCTAAAACAACTTCATATTCAAGCACAAACAGTCCCAACGTGCTCCAGGGATATATGTCCTTATTTAACTTACTAAATTTCCTGGAAATCAGTTTCACATATTTCCCAGAAAATAGCTAATTGCTTACCTCTTTACACCTGAAGTTAAACTCCTGCTGAAAGTATCTCTGACCATACAGGAATTGTCTGACAAAGGCCTCTCCACTTGGCATGTTCCCATCCTGAGATATACATGGGAGAAAATGTACTTTAAAGGAGAAGGAAATTTAAATATCAATCAAATACCATTGAAAAGAGTATGTATTTCCTTACAAGTGCATGCCATAAAAAAATTCTAATATGTACCTCAAATTGATAAATTATAAAAAAAGTCAGCGCCAAAATCAACTAGTCTGAAAGTCTTCTTTGTTAGGAGGAGAAACCGCCAAAGTGCAGTTCGTACATTACCGGTAGAACTCTTCTTCCCAGGAGGCAGTGAACAGCTTGATGATTGGGAAGCTGGAATGTTGGACATAGGTTCCAAGTTTACACGAACAAGCAGTTTTAACGACTCTCATTGACTTAGAGCCAACACACCCCTCGCATAAATTACAGAGTGATAAAGATGGATGACGCCATGGACTTAGCGATTTATTCCAGCTTTGCTGTTTTCAGGCTTTACGTGTACGGCGAGGAAAAATTGCAAAATTATGCAGCAGGCACCACCAGATAGAAAAAATGTGCTCTTTTCAGCCTATAGTGTCATGTTTTTAAGTTTTCTTCTCCTTTGGCTTTAACATAACATAACAGTTCCTCTAGACCTTATCGTGGTTAACTAATACCTGAAAATAATAAGCATGCTTGAAGAAAATTAGAAACAAAAATAACAACATTTCAATGACCAATTATACGCATGTCACAGTCAATATTTTTTCTCACTGTTTCAAGCTTCTTAATAGCCCATAAAATGAAATGGAAATGGATGGCATTTCATCAAGGAGAGATAACTCCGCAAAGATGGTGCACACTTGAGCCATCCGCAATTTGTTTTGAGCTGTGATCTATTATGCCTGCTTAAAAGAAAAACGCAAGTTGTTCCCCATCATCCACACAGAAATTTGTTTCCAGAACAGGGTTAACATTTAAGTCTTCTTAAAAACAACCCTTGTGTCTTTGTAGTTTCTAGGTTACATTTGAAAAAAAAAAAGGTTGCCAGCTACTGTCATTTCTATCCTTGGAGATTTTGGTCATGAGCAATTTCAGCAGACATGATATCATGTGCAAATACGCAAACGAATGTCTGATTACATCTAAGTGCATATACATGTTTTTATTAAATAGAGTACAATTTTCCCCAAGGCTCTGCCTGGTTTCCTCCCACCATAATGCTGGTGAATTACATATAAGTGATATATTCTTGAGTACGTCATAAACCTCCAATCAAATAAATCAATAAATGAATCAAACTGAGCACAATTAACTGAGCAGCTCAATCTCAGTAAATCTGAGTAAGTTAAAATTGCGGTGTATGTGAGTGTCTTGGTAAACATATCAATTCAGGGGAGGCAACTCTCGACAGCATCAGCAATTCAAGCCTCTCCACCTTTTCCTTAAATGGATGGAAGACACTAGATAACGATTATTATTCAGCTATTTCTATCACTATTTCACATATGTACACCGTATAAATGAGCTTACCATCTCCACCCAGCACCCTCCCACAGGCAAGAACCTGCCAGTCTTTACCATCTTGCTGATTTCAGTGTATAGTCCAGGGTAGTGCTCCTTCACCCACTCATACTGCTGTGCCTGCAAACCAAACCATACAGTGTGTTTGCATGCATAATACTGTACGTGTGTGGGGAATGCCAGTCCTCTAAAAGGGAAAATAAACAATGTAACCAATGAAACAGCAGAGTTTTCTAGCTACTTGTTAAACAATGCCAGCTACATTTATTGTTATTCATAATCACCTGTGGTGTTGTTTAAGTAAGTAAGAGGCAATACTGTTCCAGGAGCTACAAAACTTGCTTCTTTTGCTAGAGCCTCGGCACACCCCATTCTTTATTTACTACCCATAGGTTCAAAAAACACTACATGCACAAATGCCTGTCAAGTTTTTGTCGTGCAACCAAAATAAGTAACATGTACAGCATATTGTAAATTTTCAACATTTCCACATGACGACGAATATACATATTTTGGAGAATTTATTCTGTCTTGACATTAAAAGCCTACTTTTTGTGAAGGCGTAATATTACCCAACCCAATCAATACTGTTTATCCAACAGAATAAAATAACTACTGAAGATCCATAAATATCATAGTTTATGGTTATGTTTTCCATGCAGGCATACATGAAGCTTACCTGAGAACATGCAAATATGAAGTCTGGGTACTCCTTCATCAGTGTAAGTGTTGTAGACCAGCTACGGGCACACTTCCGTATTGTCTCAGCATATGGCCACAGCCATGCTGTGTGAAGAATAAGACGAAATGCACATAGCTTAGTATGGCATTTGCAAGTATATGAATACTTTATGTAATAAAGAGGTAGAAGATGTCTTTCCTCAACTATACGCCTCGTGTACACCAAGCCTTGGTAGACTTACATGTACCACTTAGCACACTTTACTGGAAGAAAACGTACAAGAAAATGCACTCATGCACACTTACTAAAAAGAAGCGGGGGAAAAAAATTAATTTTAGTTATCAGTTGTTTACTCATTTAATACTGGAATGATTCAAGTTCTTCATAGATTAAAACCACATTATCTATAAAACTACATTTCTGCACACTGATGCTGGCAACTATTTAAGGAAAAGGCACAGGAATCTGATAATCCAGCCACATACAGCAACCCAGTGTTTGGCAGTTCCAAATGATCTATAGTAAGTAGTCTTTGTGATTTTTTTACCTCATTTACAGGGATTGGAGAAACATTTTTTCCTGAAAAAATAATCAAATTTTTTTCTTGTGATGGGAAGCAGTCACTTAGATTTTTATAATATCCACCCAATAATACATGCAATATTTCTTCACAACTATCAAGTACGCAAACTTTCATTCTCTTGTGTTCTCTTGTGACTCTACAAGACACATGGTAGGTATCACACCATGACATGCAAAAATTGATTGTAGAAGCAACAGAAAACAATATAGAGGGAGAAAACAACAGCTTTGAAGGCTTTGCTGAAGACCATTGTGGCTCACTTTATGCATGCACTCTAGCTTGACATATTTAAGATGGCCTTCAGCAAAGTGCATAAATAAATTCTTGAATGTTCCTTACGCAGTTTTACTTTCCCTGCCATCTCCTTATCAAAATTCTAGCCGCCACACACAATGTTTGCTGCAGCTTGTATCACACTGCTGACAAACACTGAAGCTACATGTAATATACTGAACTAACCATACCAGTATCAATGTGACAATGTCCCACGGCATACACCACATGTTGACTCTCTCCATTTTTCTGGGTCAGAAAAGCCTTGCTAATTTTCAAAGCACTGGAAAATTTTATAAAAAATTGACAATATGAAATGAAAATATCCATTTAGAAATATTGTTTACTGAGACAACATGCAGAAAGTTCAACTTATATACGTGAACATATATCTATTTATTTATTTCTTTGATTGGAGTTTTACACTGTACTTTATTAAAGAATATTTTACCTATATGACAGCGACCAGCATTAGTATGGTTGGAGGAAAGGAAACCCACAACCATCCACAGATCGCTGGCTGACCATCCCATATATATGTACGACAGGAAAGGAAGCCAGCATGAGCTGGATTTATTTATTTATTCATTTGATTGATGTTTTGTGTCCTACTCGCCAACATTAGCCGGACTTGAACTCACCACAGCTGTACGTGCATGAATACAGACATTCCCTTAAATAATAGGCTTATTCATTCCACGAATGCAAAACACCATAAAACTGCCAAGTTCATTGTACTTACTTCTCATACGAGCCTCCGTTAGCCACCACCTGATTCACCATTCTGTTGGCTGTCAGCATGGCTTCATTACCTCGCTCGTTGTTCTCTCCTAAATGCTGTCAACCAAAACAAACACATTGGGTTTATTTACTTATTTATTTGATTGGTGTCTTACACCGTACTCAAGAATATTTCTCTTATGCAACACCAGCCAGCACTATGGTGGGAGGAAACTGGGCAGAGTCCGGGGGAACCCATGATCATCTGCAGGTTGCTGACAGACCTAATCACATTGGAGAATAAGATACTACAAGTGTTTAAGCCACTGAAGTCGCTGTAAATCAGTGAGTCGGAATAGAAGCTAAGTCAGATTTAGTTTATATTTATATAAAATAAATTATATAAATATATGTATTATATTTATATAAAATTCGCCTCATGAAATGGCTACAGTCAAGTTTAATGGCGAATGGAAGTGTGGAATCAGGGGGAGACAACTCTTTCTTGCCAAACACCTGATCAACTTCCTCACAAAACCTGTAAAACTGGAGTGATTCAGCATTACATGTACAAAAATTCAGCCAAATAATCTCCAACTATCTAATTAGAAACTACAGCTTTTTATGTGATACTTGTTGTTCATTTTATTACAATATATGTGGAGTAAATAAAACTTTATAACAGGGCGCCAAAGGTATCCAAATCTGACTGCAGCATGGACACCCGTAAATCTAAGTACAGTAGAACACTCTACAAGACAGCACCTATTACATTAATTCATCAGCCTTTTCACATATGAAAAAGCAAATCTCAGTGCACATTTTTAATCTGATTGCGGAGACAAAACTTCATTGGTAGGATTAACCAGTTTCAGGGCTTCCCAAAAAGTATAACATTATCTGTTAACACAGAATAAAGCCTTCAGAACATGCCGCAATAAACACCTTGCAATCATGTAAAAATGTTGAAGAATTACAATACGTCAGCTCTCGCACATGAAACTTTAACTTCTGACCCTCTCTCCACAGATGCATCAATGGTCACATGTACCACCCCATTACACCTATAGTGATATTCAGTTTTAATGTTCACACATTATAACATTTCCCTAAGACTAAACAAGAACACAAGTGCCCTGTATATATGGGGTAAATAAATCTTGCCTTGGCCATGCCAATGATAATCTCAAAGTCCAGGTAGAGTTGGAAGGCCTGGTTATCTCTGACTGCGATCTCAGCCTGGGACAGGGTGAAGTGTTTCTTAGGGTCAGGGGGTCCTATTAGACTGTCCCCTGCCCCAAACAGAGTGTTACATGCCATCTCAATGTACAACTCATGACTGAAAAACAGAGAAAAGGGATCAATATCGAAAAAGATAGTACAAAAGTACAAAACAATGGAAAGTCATGCTGATTTGTTTCACAGTCAGTGACATACCCAAACTGGTTCTAGGATGTGGACTAAGATGCATTGGAACATGGGTGTGTCTTTAGATTTCATTTTCTCTGTTTACTGTTTTCCACTGTACTCGCTTTATACATTACACTTATACAACAGCCTCCGGCATTATGGTGAGATGAAACCAAGAAAAGCCTGGTGGAAACCCGTCCACAGGTTGCTTTCAGGCCGTCTGACATCCAATCGGAGAGGAAGCCAGCATGAGTTGGATTTGAACTCATAGTGACCGCATTGGTAAGAGACTGCTGGGTCATTGAGCTGCGCTAGGTGGGTCTTTAGAGAAGGAATATTTTATGGGGGAGGAGAGCATTAAAGGGAAATGTTTTTCAGCAGTAGCTAGGAGATTTCGCTAAGTTTGTAGAGAGCAGGTTTTCAGATATGGAGATCAGAGTACAAATCCCAGAGCGAGTAAGTCCTTCCACCATTACATAATCCTAACAATTAGTGCTTCAATAATAATGAAGTTGAGGTAAATGTAAAAGGCTTCACCTGATAATGATCCGGCCATGTCAATCAACAGCCTGTGATACATTTTACATTTACACTGTGATACATTTTACGTGTATATGGTGATGCCTCAACTAGTATTAGTATTACTACTGAACCCAGGTACAACTATGAGTCTTGAGCATATATATTTAGTGTTTTCTGGAAGGCCCTGACTGGCTCTGTCTTGATTAAAACATCTACTTTCGAAAACACTTTGGGCTCACAAAACTGTTAAGTAGTCCTTCTTACCTTCTCTCCTTGGCCTTGAGATGTTTGGTGAGTGTGAAGCTGATCCGATCTTTGTCACCGCTCAAACCCTGATAAGAGCAAATGTCCAGTATGGAATAGTACTCTTTCATATGACAAGCAACATTATTTCTGTGAGACAATTAGCTTTGGCAAAAAAGGCACCTGCCAAGTTAAAGAATCAAATGTGAACGAAAAGGTTTAACACCCAAAACACACAGGCCAATTAAGACCATTTTAAAGGTTCACAAAATGCTTTAGAGATGCTCTTCATGAAACTTTAGTTTTTTGTTTTGACTGTTCACGTATAATCAAAATAGAGTTTTTATATTGAATAAATTTATACTCTCATGGATGCACATACAGGAAAATATTCGTCCCGATCCACTTCAGGTCGACAAATCTGCTGAGAAATGTCCGCGGCCATTCTTAAAAGCAAAAATTACACTGCACTGTAAATTGCTTATCAGTGCACAAATACCTTATGAGTCATGACTGCGGTCTGTTATATTTATAACAATTGCAGCAATGACATACCGCTACAGCTTTGCTCTTCTGCCAGACTAGAGCCTCAGAGTGACTGTTCCACAATAGGTGCACCTCCTTCCCTTCCCATTTAGCCGGGATTTCTATCTGCACCCTGAACCAGTGTGTTGACCAACTGGAAAACAGAAACACAGTTTGCTTGTTTAATTTGTTTATTGATTTATTTGATTAGACTTTAATGTCAAGAATAAACAATGACGTCAAGATTTAATAATTGGTTCAGTCCAAACTAAATAACTGGCCTTTGGGTAGTCACTTATCAGCTCTCTCAACCTGCTGGATATAACTGTGTTTGACATTTTGGCAGATTGATGGAATGATCTCCATCAAATTCCATATGTAACCTAGATCACGTCAACAAAATCTAAAAAAAATATCTTCCTGATACTGGGATTGAACCAACACCCTCCCTCAGTGTCAGAGGAGTATGAACACCTGACAGGTAACGGTCAAACTTTAACAGAAAATTGGAATGAAATGCCAAAAAAGCAAGAAGGTATACTAAACAAATTCTTAGCATCAAGAAGAAGATGTGGGAGAGAAACTTTGAGCCTAATTTGTTTCTTGGATTATTATTTAGATGGTTTAGAAAGAGGGGACCCACGCTCCGCAGACACTGAGACCAAGTTTCGCCTCTGTGTTCCGTTTGGCCAGCGTTCAAAGTTCCCTGGTTTGGGCATATCAAGGTTGGATTGCAGGTATTTTAAAAGAATAAAAAAAATGTCTCGTATAAAACGGATGATGTTGACAGGATTGTGGTATATCAAGGGAACGATTTTCACAGTTCCACTCCACTTGTATGTTTATAAATACACTATATACATACGCTGGGCCAAAAGACTCGCCGACTTTCGCAGGCTTGTAAACCCCTTTGAGGGCCTCATCATAGGTGATTCTCCCAGGAGCTGAATAATGTGTGAGTGACTTCAGTGGGGACTTCTCTGGGTAGATTCTGAATAAAGCGAAGTACAATAGTCTACAATGTACAACTTCATGTAAATAATTGGTTATCCAACATATGTGCATGTGTCTTTGGTTCTGCAAGTTATATGTTCAACCAAAACTGCCCTACAAAAGGACTGAAGCCTGGTATCTGGTAATACAACACAATTAATTTGTGGACCATTAATACACATTGATTGAATACTGAATTTCTTACAATCCCTGGTAAGTATTCACAAAGCTTCTGACAGTTTAGTTCCTTCTGATTTCACATTCAGTGCAGACAAATCTGAACAGGTAAGATGTGGATTTCATCAATACAGCCTTTTAAGCATTTCTTTAGAAAAAATCTTGGTAAAGTTATTGAATGAATACCACAGATTTCTTCACAGAAAAAATTTACCTTTTTCATATCGACTTTTTCAAAGAAGTTTTCTTTGTAAGCTATATGTACAAACAAATTTACTCAGATCTGAATTCTATTAGTTTACTACAGGATCATGTACAGGTACCTCTAGATTTATTCATGAGACAATTTCAGAAACCATTATCTAGGTAAACACTTGATAACATTATAGTTAATTAGGATTTTAATTACCAAAAAAAAAATGTTTCCTTTTCAGTGCCTAGAAAAGACAAAAATAATATAAATGTATATTGATATACTAATTACTGGCCAGTAACTCATTTTATTTGATTGGTGTTTTACCCTGTGCTCAAGAATATTTCACTTATACGGCAGTAGCCAGCACTATGTTGGGAGGAAACCAGGCAGAGCCCACAGGAAACCTATGACCATCCGCAGTTTGGAGCCAGTCCTTCCTAATACAGAACATCACAGATTGAGACACAGAGAAATTAATCACTGTACTGTAGTTCTTCAGATATGATTTCAATTTTGGCCTTTATTAAATAGTGCTTTTTTTTTTCTTTTCTTTTTTTTTCCATTCATTAGAGCTATTTTTTGTATGTTTCATTGTTCAGCATACATGTTTAGCCGGTTATGAGGATGTAGGCCTACAGCCATATTCAGTATGTAATACCTGTGACTAATCAATACAAAAGACACTGTTATATTAATCCCTGACATGTGCCAGGTAATACTTTGCTTTATTAAAAATCAACTTTCTTTACTCTGTTGAGTGTTGTGTTTCAGTGAAGAAAGTTTAAAAACAAAACAAAAAAACACCAACAAACAAGCCAACAAACCTCACTGACCTGTCTTGGTAGAGATATTATATTTGTTTGTTTAATACTTACTTCCAGTACAGGCTCACATCACTGAAGAAAGACAATTCATCAGATATAAACTTCTCACATCTCTCTAATGTTGTTCTTCTGTTTTTAAGCACAACATGGTCCATCTTGATTGTTCACGAATTCTCATCAAGTAGATCTACACCCTGAGTAGAACAAGCAACAATATTAGTTCGTTAGCATCCCTCAGAAAGCTCGAGTCACTTGCACAAAACAATCCTCCCTATGTTCGATTTGATGGATGCCAGTATAATGTAACCTTCACAAATTTGCCTGATTTGGCAACAATTAACATATTCTGCTTATCGCCATGGAAAGTGTACCTTAAAAACTCCATCTTAAAGATCTTTAGTTCGATTAAATTAAACGTTGTCGTCAATTTCAACAATTTCTGATATTTACCTGCAAATATACAAATATCAGAAATTGTTAAAATAGACCTCAACGTTTTATTTAGTTGAATTAAAAGATCTTATAGACTGATTCGTTTACACAATGTTTCTCTCAACTTTAAGTGAGCAGTAGGGGAATAATGATGGTAGTGAGCACGACAGCTTAGATCAAACCAAATCTATAACTGGGACGTTTTTGTCGTCAGTAGGCCTACATGTAAATTAGTGACAGGAAACCATTCTGTGTCGATCTGTTTAAAGCGAAAGTGAAAAACCGCACCTCCAGACATATAGTGATTGGCGCCTTTCGTCATTCGAGTATTGCACAATATATGTGCTTATCAGTGGCAATAGGTGACCGTTTATATTAAGAGCAGCCTTTGAATATCAAGACCGAAACGTGAAGTACACGTATGACACTGGATGCACTGAGCCGGCTGCAGCGCCCTAGGCGAATTGCAGCAGTGCCGGTCCAGTGCAACACATGAAAGGCCTACATGTGGCTTGTGTCCTGTCTCAGAACTCATCGGTTAATCACTACCCGTGCTATGGAGAGGTTAGAACGACATGTATACTTAATATAGCATGTCACACCAAATCTATGAAGATGGATTTTGTAAGCCCTGCCGGTTCCCAGTGGGTGTCGTTTACCAAGGGGAGATAACCCGTTATCTAAATCTCACACCCTACACCTCACATCCCAAAGGGATCTTCGGACCGGTTGTGTAAAAAGAGAAGCTCCTGTCGTTTTCAAACTTGCAGTTGGAAAGAATAAGTATTGAATTTGTAGTTTTAGTTTTTAAACAGGAATATCATAAAATAAAATATCTGACATACATGCTTTTTTATATATCCTATGAGATGGATTCACAAAAGCGCACGTATATTGTGCAAAGTAGGCCTAGGCCCCTATATGTGCCAAATTTAGCCAGGTCAGCAGGAGCTTGGTGAAATAAATGTATAGGGTAGTATAAATGATTTGTTGCCACAATCAAGCATTTTCGTTTATGTAATAGCTGTGTAACGGGTGGAGCAAAGCAGGGTGCCAATGGTTATGACCACCGACCTTTGGCCAGTTACTGACGAACTTTCACACTCGTGGGCATCCAATATATATGTAGCTAGTGGTCTAGCGCATATAGTGGGTCCAGTTTTTATTTCAGTTTCCATAATAAACTGACAGATAGGGCTACTCCTGCAACATTAACTGTGTAAGTCTTAGTGAAGTCGACTTCAACAAATTATGCTTAGATATACATGTATTTGCAATTAACTGCTGATTAAATTTACTTAAGGGCGCTGTTTACATTAACACCACCCCAACTATAAAGATGTCAGTAATAATGAGGTCAAGGCATCATCACGTAAATGTGGGTAGTCACTTGATATTATCCCGGTATGTTGATCGAAAGCTTGTGAAACCCTTTTACATTTGCGTGGTGATGCCTTCACTACATTATTACTATTGAACCCACCTACAACTATGAGTCTAAAGAAGTATATAATGATGTTAGCAGTCTTACCTAAACGTCAAATGTGTACAGATACATGAATTCAGTTTACATTATGATTATAAGCTAGTCTATATGTCCGACTTTACCCCTGTCGCACGTGGGAGATTGTGCAGAGACCTGTGGATGGTGTCTGCCCCATCTCCCCCCCCCCCCCCACCCATAATGCTGATGATCTTCGTTTGAGTAAAATATAAGAAGATTTTACGGGTAGGGCGTAAAACACCCATCAAATAAATAAATCAAACTTTACACAAATATTTACCGGAATATATATATATATATATATATATATATATATATATATATATATATATTATACGGTAATATGTGTGAAATAAGCCCATGTGTTACAGCAGGCCACCACAGGTAGAATACGCCCTCTGATTTGCACTGTTTAGGCCTTCAAGTTCATAGTAGTACATGTGGGCATATACAAGTTGTTACCTGCGTGGTACTGTAGGCCTACGTCTCCTGATATGTGGTCTATTTTCGTATGCATGCACTGCTGTACCAACGACGACTAGCTGTTTGTTTCTCTCCTTCTCTATGTGTATAATACAATGACATACGTATACCAGATGCACGTACACTTAATATACGCTGACATGGACGCAATCTAAGGCGGTATCACGCAAAGCAAAGCCGCATGATCGTCTATATTAATCCCACCCGTGACCTAATGTTTTGGCGATTATAAATAAGGTCCACTCCCAGAAGTTTTCCACTTGATAATGATATATACCAACGTTATGTGTAGAACTTCTAGAATCTCAAAAAACTGAGTAAATAGTCAAATAAAAAAAAGAGCGTGACCTCCCATAGGCCTCAAGACAAAATGTAGAGCAACCTACATGTATCTACGTTTATACAAGCCTGTATAGTTAAAACAGACCAGTAGGCCTAAAAGTTGCGACGATTTTAAAGTAAACAAAAACACAAAAAAGAACTAATGTTATCTCGATAGTAGGGCATTATATCTTTTGTATCCCTGACCCATTGTACAGTACACACACGCATATATATATATATATACATATATATATATATATATATATATATATATAGATATATATATATATATATATATATATATATATATATATATATATATATATATATATATATATATATATATATATGCTGGAAGAGAATGCTATTGCTGTACAGTGAGATGATTTGGAGGGGTATACATGTAGTCTACACTGTATACAGTACGCACATGTACAATATACAGGGCCAGCACTCTAGAAGGTTATTGTGATGTACTGTTAGCAGAATTGTTTTATTTCTACCTCGATCTTCTGCAATAAAAAAATGAAAATACTATTAACCAGATTTCTTTTCAGTCACAACAAAGAGCATTATATATGTGTTGTCGATATAATGTTCCTGTTACAAGTCATAGCTGTGTATTTATCGGCTTACAGTTACTTACTATGAATGTTTATAAAAGGTTTATACTGATTCACCTCACAAAATAACCACACAAAAGCCCACAAATTTGTTAGAGAGCTCAACAAACAGACAAACCATACACAAAAGAGTGAAAATTGACAGTTCTATCTCGTACACGTAGCATTAGGCATACACAAGAGAATGGTCACCGATCTAATCAGTATAATGTTTTTCCAAAGCCCCAGATCTTCGAGTTTAACATCAGAAATCTTGCATGAGCTAACACTGATGCTATCCCGAGTAGAAGAGTTAAAAGCGTGATGTTTCAAAATGTCACATTCACATTTGGTACATGCTCAAATTCTGTGTTTGTTTTGCTGTGTTCATGCAGTGAAAATATACGTGATGAGAATTAGCCCAGAAAATGGATCAATAATTACAGCTTCCTGCATGTGCAGCGTGTGACACTTAAAAATCATGTCGCAGACCAGCTATAATCGCCATACTACTTGAATTCGGTTACGGTTAAACAGCTTAACATGAAGTCCACGGCTTGTAAACCATAAGGGGGACAAGGCATCACGTTTAATCATTTATTTATTTGATTGATGTTTTACGCCGTACTCAAGAATATTTCACTTATACGACGGAGGCCAACATTATGGTGGGAGGAAACTGGGCACAGCCCGGGGTAAACCCACGACCATCCGCAGGTTGCTGACGTACCTTCCCACTTACGACCGGGGAGGAAGCCAGCATGAGCTGGACTTGAACTCACAGCGACTGCATTGGTGAGAGGCTCCTGGGTCATTACGCTGCGCTAGCGCGCTAACCGACTGAGCCACGGAGGCCCGACATCACGTTTAGATGTAAGCACTGTGTATTCGTCAAGGATGGTAGTGGTTTGTGATTTTATTTATTTATTTCATGGGTGTATTTATACTCCATATACGCAAGAATATATAATAGTATTACAGCATCCGTCTGTGGGCGGAGAAAATGACACAGGAGAAGTCCCATCATACGAGAATAAACTGAATTCGAATGCATCATATAAATCATGTATTGGTAAATTGTTCAATGTTTATGGGTTGGCAAATTGACAAGTTTCGACAAGTTAGCTTAAGTGAAGGAACCATTTCCTGCATGTTTATTTATTATTTATGTATTCGATTGTTGCTTGGCTGCTTGATGACGGCCATTTTTATTGGTGGAGGATACCAGAGTGCCCGGCGTAAACTACCGAACTTTGGGAAGCTTCTGACGAACTTTCCCACATATGACATAGACCAGCATGAGGCGTCTCCATGGTCGAGGGGGTTAGCCCGCCAGTGCGGCGCAATGGCCCATACAGGAGTCTTTAACCAATGCGGTCGCTGTGAGTTCAAGCAACTTGCGGATTGTCGTAGGTTTCCCCAAAGCTCTGCCCAGTTACCTCCCACCATAATGCTGGCCACCGTCGTGTAAGTGAAATATTCTTGAGTATGGCATAAAAATACCAATGAAATAAATAGGTCTAAATCAAATATATCAAATAAAATGTAAGTTTAGAGAATCTCAGTGATTGGCATTGCACAGAGGTAAATAACAGGCAAAATGCTAAGTTTGTGCGCACCCCACAGTGAGGCTGGATTTAAAGGAAGAAATAATTATGCATGTCTTAACGTTATGTCGCACCGCTTCAGTGGTCTCATGGTTAGAGGTTGGGAGTTGGCTTCGAAGTCGGGAGACTTCGGGTCGAATCATACCAAAGGCTTTGAAATGATACTTGTCGCTGCCTCGCTTGTCGCTCACCACGGAGAGGTTAGAGCAAGGAAGCAGGACAGGTTGACCCGGTGTCAGTGTAATGTGTGAGGTGTCGTGTCTGGTGTCTTCAGTATGATACTTCAGTGGCAGCAGCACTTTGGCGCGCCCTGCCACAGGAAGACACAGAATATGTACACAAACCTAATGGCTCATAATACTGAAAAATTGCTAAGGGTATACGCTACATAGGCATACATCAGCCATGTTGTGGAGAAATTATATTTCAACGAGCGACCTGGTTATAGTGTAGGGCTTATTGTGGGCTGGAATAAAAACACCTTCGCCATGGTTAGACCAAGAAGGACAGCAATGTCGACGTTAATGGCGCGGATTAATTTAGATCGGAAATATATAAATGGGACAAATCTGTTCCCTTTTACACTGACGTGAATTGAATTGAGGCAACGCCCACTAAATACCATCAATAAATCAATACTAACCAGGGTGCTGGTAAAGACAAACGGAGTGTATACATACAGCAGTGTCGGCTTTGGCACACACATGTACACGTATATAGGCCTTTGGATATTCACACGGTGTCATTATAAACGGATATTTTGAAAACAATTTCGTGCATAGTTTATAAAATTATCATAAATATTTTCTGTCTGCAGTATCATTTTACATTTATTTATGCTTAGTTGATAGATGGCACAGGATAGCTTGACACCAATATTTCATGCCATGTACCTGTAATCAAGCGCGCGAAATGTTACCGTTTTTTGAGTAAATATATAGACCATCGGTCCTTCGTGGTTTGTTACCCATCGATGTATCAGCTTGCGTGGCCATATCACACTTCTGTCCTCTAAACAATGGCGAGAAACAAAGGTTAAAGTTTACCTGTAAAGGATTATACAATGCCTGGTGGATGTTCACTAAAACGACTATGGATTTTCTACTTTTTGATATTTGCTTTGCGTTAAAGCGCTGGAATGAACACAAAAATTGATTTTATGCGCCCGGCAAGGCTTTGAAGATATGCATATAGAAGATCGTTTTTAGGTGTGAAGCAAACACGCCAGTCTGTTTCTATACTCACACACATGACTCTATGAGCCGTCACCCAATTTCCCGCTGGGAGGATATAGTTTTGCCTGCTATCGGACAGGAATTATGTCCGAAAATCTACCGACTGGTGCCAAAGAATATTCCGACGGAAATGGCAAATACGTTGGCGATGATACATTGGGTTACTTGCACGATTCCGTAAAACATCCGGTCTCGAGCAGCGATGAATACGACACGGACTTGGATTTACCTAAGGTTGTCACTAAACGTAAGTATATGTAACCATACACCTACCTTTCTCTGGTTTGTTCGTTTAATTGGTGTTTTACGCCAGATATTTCACTTAAACGACGGCGGCCAGCATTATGGTGGGAGGAAACCGGGCAGAGCCCTATGGAAACCCACGATCAATCTATCTCTGAAAACACTTGGTCAAATACATTAAAAAGTTGAAAACGGTTAGCTCGGTACAAATGATTCATACTTAATGTGCATGTTACTGTAGGACTGACGATTAACCTTACATCGATGTTGAACGACACAGGGCAAAATGTGTCAAACCAACAATTATATATATATATATATGTGTGTGTGTGTGTGTGTGTGTGTGTGTGTGTGTGTGTGTGTGTGTGTGTGTGTGTGTGCGTGTAGCTTTTACCATAGGACAAAGCGGAGAGAGATGCTTCGATAGGAGGTAAGAGCGACTATTTATGTTCATCTATACAGCGTCCTTCTCTAAGAGATAACGGTAGATTAAGGTTCACACATTCTATAACACACGGAAACCCGTGCTAGAAAAATATCAATGAAAGACTGTGATTTTGCTCTTTCATCTAGGTAAACTATACATGTAGTCCACTTTTGACTGGGCTAGTGTATGCCTTCTCTATTTATTACTCTTAGTGAACTGTATACTTATTTAGCTAGCGCCATTTAAACAATATGTACAAAATTCACAAAAAAATGATTTTGGCAGGCTTTGGATTGCAAATACCCCTTCCATTAACTGTATCGAGCATTTGTGTTTGGTATACCTGCATTTTTTGACACTGTTGAAGACTTTTGGTGAATTAAGTTACAGCGTTGGATCAACGTAATATACGCCTCTCCAGACCAGATTTATATAGTTTCTCAACTTTAACAAATAACTGACCAGACAGAACCATATAAACAATATTCCACGGCTAATATATAAACAGGTATCTGTGCTTTAGAAATTTGGATTTCGCCAACATTACCTGATGTTCAAATCGACAAATCGACAATCGACAAAAGTCAGTTCCACTTATTAACATTATATATCTTACTTCGAACACTCCGCTTTCCCGCCACCATAAATTTGACTGTCAAACACGGTGTACTGCTCAGTTAAGCACTTTGTTTAAACAAGAATCAGATAATAACATCTGTAACCTGTATCATTATATTCATTACATAAATTCTCTGTCAGGCAATCTGTAGCCATGTGGTGAGCATGCTATTAGAGTACAATGACTTTGGAGACTCGTACCAATGCGGTCGCTGTGAGTTCAAGTCCCGCTCATGCTGGCTTCCACTACGGTCGTACGTGTAAAGGTCTGTCAGCAAACCTGCGGATGGAACCCCGGTTTCTCCCGAGCCCTATCCGGTTTCCTCCCACCATAATGCAGGCAGTCGTGAAAATATCCTTGAGGCGTAAAACACCAATGAAATAAATAAATCGATCCTTTGTCCTTTTCTTCTCGGTTGAGGTTAAAATAGGTAAACAGATTGTTTGTGGGTTGTCAGTGTGTAACATATGCATTAGCCTCATTCTGACCAAATGACCTTGAAACGTCATTTTTGCGACACCAGAGATGTATGGCACCTAATCGAGTACCGTTATCGTGACACTCAATGAACCATATCAGTGTTGCCATCATGCATGAGAAAAAAGAGGATAGATAGACCTATTCAGTCCAGGACCGGGACTGGTATTAAACATAATGTTAATAGGGAAGTCTGCCTGTTACATGCAGCGCCAATTATAGTTATTGTCTTAGATGAATGAAGACTTCGGTGAAGCATTCAGGGCTTAAGGTAGGCCTAACACAAACTGGTTTTAAAAAGTAATACCGGTAGGCTTACTTATCATCTATCATGGTGTTCAGTTCCCGTGTTTCTGGAATATACACATATAACCTCATTTCATTGCTACAATGTACATGTATTTAACGCCATATACTCATGATTTTGTGGACCACTTTAATGGCCTAATTGTTAGAAGTCGGTGGATCCCGGGAAATCGAGAGACCCCGGGATCAAACCCGGGTCGGGTCATACCAAAGAGTGTAAACCACTTAGTTTTGGTGAGTCACAGGAGAACTTTCCTATAGGTACAGATATGCACACTATATTGGTGAAGTACAAGTGAGACTACATAAATGTTAAACTACGCACGCGGTCATCGACCGTCGTTGACCACTTATTGTCATCAAGGACCCACGAACATTGAGAGTGGCGGAATTAAAAAATTTCAAGGCCAGGATTGAACCTGCACCTTGTGTGTCGTCGCGACTGGAACATATACATCAATAACGAATGCGAATGTTAATGAATGAAGTTGTTTCTTGTTATCGGCATGTATTTGGCATGTAAGTATGTCCTAATATGCACGTGTTAAGTAAAGTTTCACCATGCTCTTTGTTTTTTTTTTCAGGGAACTGCGCAGCTGCAGTCAAACCCAGACAGCCCAGCCGTAATGTGTACGAGTTGGGCTGCGTGGAGTATGACCAGACACCACACTCTGCCATAGTGACAGGGTTGTCACAGCCGACGCTCGTCCTGCGGTACCGATCGATCGGCAGCCAGGCCATGAAACCACTCTGCATGGCTTTGATCGTAAATTGCTTGTGATTGATGATAATTACATAACAGGACGAAATTCTGTATTAGTACAAAGACGGTGATACAGTTGTAGCACTATCGATCATTTAAACGCTTAAAGCATAAAGAAGTCGATGAGGTATAATGAGAAGTTGTTCCCGCACCAATCAACATATGGAATACAACCGGTATCCATGTCTTTGAGACCACATGTGGATAGGCTTTAAATTTGTCAATACCGTTAAGTAGTGACTTTGTTATAGATGGGAAATATAATTCTGCTGCAAACAATACTCATGTAATGGACATATGGTTGAAGTTGGATATAAACACTTTATTGGACTTAAAATTTCGCCCATGACTAAGTTGATCATTTCTTTCTGATTCTGAGAGTTCCATTCTTCTCAGAAAGGTGTTTTAAGGTTTTGTGATATTTTTGCTGGGAAAATGTAAGTTTCAGCATCAAAAGTAATTTTTTATTTTGTGATCTTTATTTGCCTCTGAAAATGCAACTATTTTAGGCAGATCTATTTTCAGCAACGCGTTGGTATCCAACTGCATTTATTATAGCTATATAAACATACTTCTGAGCCAAAAATTAAAGAAACTTAACGAAATGTTAATTGAAGGTGTGATAGCTAAAACCTAGTTCTGGGTACACGTCAATGCATGTACCGTCCTGTCAGCTTGGTGAAATAACTTTATAAGTAAATCTATGTTTTATATAATCCAGGTCCTTGACCAGTATGTTATATATATACCTGATACAACAGGAATTTGGAATACCCATGCGACAGCTGCTCTGAATAATTAGATATTTCTTTACTTATAGTGTAATGAAATTGTCACCGTCCTTGATCTAGAAGACACAGACATTGGACACGAGGGGGCACTGTATTTAGCAGAAGCGCTAAGAGAAAATTTTGTGATCAGACATTTGGTAATTTCTATGTTACAATAACTTCATTCTGGGTCAGAGTAGATGAATTACGTTAACAAACTTGTGGATAAATTCAGTCATTAATCTTCGATTATATATATATTTCTTTAACATTGGATCTACTTGCCGATTCACTCTCAACATTCAACGTGCATGAGGTAAATATAAGATATGGTAAATGAAAATCCAAAATTCTTAATCTAGCTTTTTTTTAAAAAAAAAAAGTGGTAGGTATTTGATCATTATTACTCTCTTCCAGGCTGATATGTTACCACCTCCTATATACATGTATATCTAAGATGTTAATTTTCAAACTGTTAAGTTAATTTACAATCTGATCTCCTGATTCTCGTGCAGCTTTCATGTTATTTTATTGTGTTCTGCACAGAACATTGCCAATAACCACGTTGGAGACAACGGCATTGAAGCTATCGCCAACACACTTTGTCACAACACCACTGTTTCATATCTCAACATATCAGGTATGGCTGTTGTAAGATGCAGAAAACTGCATAGGAGAATAAGGTCGTTTCGACTATTGCTTTCTTTGTTTGCCTGTTTCCTTTGGCATTGAGGTCAAGTTTTTCCAGCCTTATTCCCGACTAACATCCGAATAAAAAAGACGGAACTTTAACTACCCAACAACACCAAGGCCTTTCAAACAGTTTAAATGTTTTTGACCTCCCGAATTAGACATTTTGATTTTTTATTCATTTAGGAAATAAACTCACAGATAATTTTGGCAAAGCATTATCAACTTTATTGACGGTAAGTATGATCTTTTTCACTGCAGCCAATGTTTGTAAAAGGCCACAGTTTATAATAGTGAGTTATGGGTTTGTGAAGAAGGTCTAAATTTAAGGTCTTGTAGAGCTGCACATTTTCCAGCATTCTCAGTCCCCTTCCACAGAAACCTTATTTCCTGTACAAGTTGCTTTTCCTACAAATCTATGCATCTTGTAAATGTGATCAAAGCGAGATTGTATGCAATCATGTCCACTTGCATTCAGGAACAGAGATACGTGTGTATTGCCAGCCATGTACAATACTCTTCTTTTCACAGGAGAACGACTCCATCCTCCGCTTACACGCCAATTACAACTGCATGAGACAGAAGTCGGCAGTTGAGCTTGGAAAAGCTTTGAGTAAGATATCCATCTTGTTTTGACCATGGTCATCTTGGGTATAAATATATACATGTGCACACGTAGCCCTAATGTATAATGAATAAAGCTGGTGTGCACACGTAGCCATAATGTATAATGAATAAAGCTGATGTGCACACGTAGCCCTAATGTATAATGAATAAAGCTGGTGTGCACACGTAGCCATAATGTATAATGAATAAAGCTGGTGTGCACACGTAGCCATAATGTATAAGGAATAAAGCTTCACATCTTTCATTTTTGTTTCTAACCTCTGCAATTACCCCCCTCATCCATGCTCCCTATGATGTCACAACACGCAATCTCAAGCTAGACTGATTAAGCTGAGCAGCATATTTGCTTAATAGTTATACATTTTACCCTTTCCTGGCATCACACATATTACGATTACATTAAATCTTGTTCGATTTATTATCCGTTTTTTATTTGAATCCTTATAATTGTGTTATGTTTCACCTTAAATCGATATTGGTGTTATATTTCTATTCCCTTTTTTACTGTAGGTGGGAACAACAGTTTGGAACACCTGGATCTAAGCTGGAACAGTTTTACTGGGCAAGCTGCTGTCCGTCTCTTTGCTGGACTACAGGTGCTGGCGTTATTTATGAAATTCTAATTACAGAGCCCATTACCCATGATCCGATAAACCGCTTTGTCTTTTGTAGTGTATAAAGTAGACCCATAATTGTATTTCGTATATATTTCTTTCTAGAAGGTCCATGCAATTCTTCACATACCCTAAATGTCGTCATATTAGGGGCATCTACGCATTTAATTGTAGCAGGAATACAAAATGTATCTTTCCTCACATTGTTAGTTCTAATCTAATGGGACAACATATCCATTTAATCACTGTACCTAAAGGAGTTTGAGAAATGCAATTTCTAGCTTCAGCACTACAAATATGTCTTTTCAAGGAGAGAAATTATTGTATTCTTGAATCAAATTCCATGGAAACTTCAGAACAACACATGCCTGAAACTGTTGGATTTATCCTGGAATGGCATAGGATATGATGGGGGAGCCTCATTGTCTAAACTGCTCCGTAAAAACCGGACCCTGGAGTACATAGATATGAGCAATACGAGAATTATGTGGCAAAACACGCAAAGTCTGGCCTGGGGCATCCGAAACAACGACGTCTTGAAAGTGTTAAAGGTAAGAGTATTGCTGAAATTTAATTTATTTCCTATTAATTATTAGGATATAAAACAACCATAAATACATGTATACCTAATGAGATTAAAGATTGTATGCCCTGTTACAATAATTGGGCTGAGCGGCCCTTAGAATTGTGAGCATAATTTCTTGAATACCTAACATGCACATAGTTAAAGAGATTTTAAAAGTTCAATTATTGACGCAGATGGATTTATCAAGTTAGAAGTTTATTATTTTTTTCTTCATTTGTTTATGGATGTATTTCTTTGTTTTTAGCTAGGGGGTAATCCTTTGACCACCACGGGGTCCATGACTCTCCTGGAAGGCATTGGAGAAGACACGTGTTCACTTGAGTTGTTGGACATAACGGTACAGTGTGACAGTCTAATGTTAATTTTGAAAGCATTGAGGTGTATGATCACTCACGTTCATATTTATTTAAGGTGTCACATACAGCCACTGGGTACAACTACAGGGGACAATATTATCCCTAAAAGTAAGAAATGTGAAAAACGCCCTAAAATTTGACTGAAAATATAACCGAATTACACTGAATAGCATGCCAGTTTTAGTTCTCTTTGCTATTTGAGACACATCAAAATACGAAGAAAATTAATGCTAGTCACGTTTCGCAAGTTTTGTCCTTGTAGTTTTATCTGATTACATCTAATACATCCTTTTGTAGCTAATCGGACAATCTTGGCACCTTGCAAACTAAAATTAATACATCGATGCGTCGATTTATTTTGTTGCAACATTGTTTCCCAAGTAATAAAAGGATTTTTCCCGGATAAAGCGATAGGTATATACACAAGTCATTTTTCTTGTTGTAACACAATATTAATATCCTTTTTCTTATTTCCTGTCCACATTCCTACGGTGAAACAATATTATTTACGGCTTTTCTGCTCTTCCCTCTATAGGGCGTCCCAGTTGTAGCCGAATTTCCAATGCTCGGCACTGCCATTCAACGGACGCGTCCCTTCCAGTTCATCCATGGAACTATAGTGAACAGTCATGATTACTTAGGACGTCAAGTTCTTGGAACGGGTGAGTTGGAACGGAAAACTATAGGGACGTATATTGTCTTGAAGCAAGGAATTTTCGAATTGAATACCTAGGTAATTATTGCTGAATTATTGATGATAGATGTAACAAAATTCAGGTTGTCTAATTTGTTATCTAATCATGAACCCATTTCGTAAAGTGTATCCCTGATCACTTCAGCGATTCTATGACTATACAGTTACAGGTGAGCCTATAGTCTCTACGCAAGGAATTTTCGACTTCCTAGTCTATATTTTTAACTCATCAGGGGCCCACTTCTTAAAGTATCTCCGTGGTAATCTTCGGCATTTCTTTGATTACAGTTGCAGGTGGATCTGACATAGCAAGAAAGCATCCTATGCAGATTGTCCTCGAGTTCCTCCGTCAGAAACAAATTCGGTTGCTGGAGCTGTTCCGAAGCATGGACAAGTCTGTATTGTTACACATGACAGATGAAGTATTCGCCAGTAGACTCAAGGTATATTATTTATTATACTTTGAAACATATTTTTTATTTACTGATTTATTTGATTGGAGTTTTACTTCGTACTGAAGAATAGTTTACATATACAATGACGGTCAGCATTATTGTGGGAGGAAACCGAACGGAGCCCTGGGGAAACTCATTACGACCATCCGCAGGTTGCTGACAGAACTTCCCACGTATTTCAAGTATTTTACTATAAGTTGATTGATTATTGATTGTATATGTCAGTTAAGAACCCTGGTGTGTCTTTCAAGTTGCTGTAGGTTTAAAATCGACACAAATGTATAATTAAATAAAGTGTTCAACTAAATCTAACAATTTTGCAGCTATAGCCACTTATTTAATTCTCATCAGAAAGGTATATAGTTACATATTTATTTGCCTGTGTGCATTGGCAGTGGTTATTAAACCTTGCTGCAAGGGGCTGGCCACTTAAGTGTAATTTTTTAGAATATTTTATAGATAGGCTATTCCAATAGCACACATTAGTAGATTAGAACAAGTATCCTTGACGCTCAGTAAATTTTGAGGATTTTTTTTAATTCAGGAAACTCTCTCTGGAAGAGTCAGCCTGCAGATGGTCGTGGGGTTCCTGTAGACTATGTTTCCTATCACCATGATGCTACCCGGCGTCGTATAAGCGAAATATTCTTACTAACGGCGTAAAAAATCGATCATTCATCAAGTAAACGATTTAAACAGAAGACACAGGGCTGTATAGACAGTTGTGGTATAGTCAGTTGGCATACAGTGATTTTTTATATACTGTGATTTTTTTTTCAGAGGTTTGGTCTACCTTTGTATGAACGCGAGATCAGAAAGCTGACGAAAGCCATAGCCGGATTAGGTGAAGATAAATCAACCGTGACTTATCCGTGAGTATTTACATGTATCTTTACATAATATATACAGATTTAAATTAAAGGTAGTTTTAATAAATGCAAACAATTTTTTTTTACAAATATAAAATAAACTCTTCTCAAAGTGTCTTGTTCATTCGGGTTCTTAAACGACGTCTTTTGTCAAGATATATCTCAGGGTGATAAGCAATCATTAAGCATAATGTAGATGTTAAAGATCAATAGTCGGCTGATCAACTTCCAAAATAGTTTTCAGTACAACCAACCAAAGAACATGTAAAGTGAGAAATTACGACGGAGTCATGTCAATAAAAGCGGTCAACAATTTTCAGTGCTACAATAAATGATTCATGAATGATACATGCGTGTCAGTGTAAATTTAATCCTCATCCAAGTCGTTTATCTTTTCAGTCTTATGAAGAGCCATGTCAGGTTGCTCTTTGGGTAAAAATTAACTGCTCTTTGTCCTTTTTTATAGAAAATTAGTGAGATCAATGGCTGATCACATCTTGCGGCAGAGGTCTAAGAAACCTCAGTGTGCTGAGGTTAAGCGCTGTACAGAACTTGCGAGAAATGAAAGATGGCAGCATTTACGCTTAGCAAACATCCAGTCAAGAACTGAAGCACACTCAAAACGGAAGAAGAATTCGAGGAAGACATTACCTAAATTAAATAAAGCTACCGCTGATGTTAAGACAACTGACTGATGACATTTCGCAAACGACATTTAAACATTTCTGTAAATGGCATTATTTAATTGCGAGTACGGTTGTCGATCCCAGAACAGCATGGAACACTTAAGGCTGCAAGTCGATGAATGAGCAAAGGTTACATAGTAATCACAAAGCCTTGGTGATCAGTTGATTGTAACTACAATGTTATAGGCGCTTATATTGTTATTGTAATTAAAACTTATAAGCCAGATGTACAGTAATTAACTTTGATGATTTGGACTGGACTTCATCTATGCGAAAGACCACAATCACATACTACCTGTTATACAAATTCATTCTTATCTATTCGTAAAATTGCTCTTAGAAAATGAACTGTGCTCAAGTAAAATAAGTCAAAATTAAAGGGTTTTTCTTATGGAACATCTCGATGTTTTCTTCTCCATGCACAGAAAGGTGCGGACATTGCATTACAACCTAGTTACCCATTAAAACAAACATGCGTCGTAATTTGAGCCAACTTCCAATTTTAGAATGTCTTGTTTCCCAATATGTCAGGTACGTCCGCCGTCAGAACGCCATCAGCCGTTATTGATTTCCTTACATTATTAACAAACACTTAAGCTTTTTGCCAACAATTATCTTGATGTATACGGATCCATGAAGATTGAGGTTGTCGAACATGTCACTGTGGCTGAGTAGCTGTGATTCTTTTGGTTGTAAACTCGTGATGGGTCTGCAATAAAATGAAGTCATTTGCCGTCGTGTTTGTCGGGATTATCACGATATCCGGAGGTGTCGGATTAGCAGCACAGGGCGTTGTAACCAGACAGCAGGAATTTCGCCAATGTCGTGGAGTTAAAAGTTCAATGTTACCGAATGCCCAGCTTATCGAGTTGAGTGACTCGTTGATGGACTGTGTACTGACGTGTGGCGTTCAGTGCAACAAAGACTTCATGTGCAAGAGGTTCTTTATTTGCCTGAAATCATTCCCAGTCTGTCGTATGGACATATTTAGTCAGGATGAAGAACTCAGTGATGCTTGTTACTGTTTTGACAAGGTGAGTACATATATCTATATGTATAAATTAAAGCTGCCTCCATGACCGAGGTGGATAGCACGCCAGGAGCCTCTCACCAATGCCGTCTCTAGGTTAAAGTCCACTACAAGTGGGTGGGAATTAAAGTCTGTCAGCAATATGCGGAGGGTCGTGGGTTTCTCGCAGGCTCTGACTGTTTTCCTCCCACCATATAAAATATTCCTGAGTACGGCGTAAAACACCAATCAAATAAGAAAATAAATATTAAACCCAGGTGGCTAATAGCAATACCATTTCTGAACTTCCTATCTGTGGTGTCAGCTAACAATATAACAGCTCTGTCCTCGGCTATCTTGGGAATATCATTTTTGGCGACTTTGGTAAATGCTGTGGTAAGACAAATGTCGAATGGAGAGTGAACCAGTCTCCATGAAAAAGTATACATCATTCTATAAGCCAAACACGTACTGTTATGATCTTAGGACTTTGTTATTTGTTTGGAGGAAAAGAGTGTACACGAAGCTTCTGTAAGAAGGGGTTCAAAAAAAGTCTTCTCAATGGACTAACTTGGTTTCAAGAAAATGCTGAAGGTCTCATAAGAACGACATGATCTGTACAGTTTTTCCGACAAAATTTAACAGTTGACATAAACAGAGCGATAGAAACTTCTTATTGATGACAATGAAAACATCCATTAAACTTGCAATGTTTAGGTCTCCATTTCAATATTATCGAGCTGATCAAATGCAGTACTCCATTAAATTGCAGTGGGAAACCTTTAAATTTAGAAAGCAGTGTTGGGCGTCACTAGAATTCTGAGGAAGTTCTAAGACGTAAGCCAGGCGTATATAGGGCATGTTATCAACCAAGACTTCACTTTCCGTTTATCATTATAGCTGTATGGATCAGGTCTGCTTTTATTTTACTATAAAACCCATCTGGACACCAAAATAGTTTCTACATTTGTAAAATAAGATGTGTTGAATTTTGTTCTTGTTGTTATGCCCAGGTTCACATCAATATCCCGTCAACCACCGAGAATACTGACATCAACCACAGTCAGCCCATAGAAAAGAGCACCCTGCCCAGCCTGTTAAATGGTGTTTTCTCATCTTCGATACTCCATTCCATTAACGCAAGTCAACATTCCCCAACAGAAGTTTCTCGTACAAGTCCAGTCGGATCCACGACTGTAACCAAAGCACCAAGTGTCATTACGGAAGCACTCGACGGTAATGACAATGAGATGACAGCAGCAGAAATTGATCCCACTGGTGAATCTTTGGATAGCAATGTGGCTGATGACTGCGAGAGTGATAAAAATGATGACATTTTCAGTAACAGTAATGATAATGACGACAAGGATAACGCTGACGACAGCGAGGACAATGGCAAAGAAAATAACGAGGATATCGTAGAACATGATAAATAGCTATGAGTACGTAGGATTTCACTTATGACAACGTATATTAAATTTTTCTGAGCTACAAACCATATTTAAATTTGAATAATATTGCATGCAAATCGTTAATCTGCGCGCTCTTCAAGGCGCTTGGTCGGCGGGTCCTTCAGGTAGATTTTGTACATCAGCTCTTAACATGGGTCATGCATTCACATAACGGAAGGCCTGAATTCTAGATGCCATTGACCATTTGCGAGATGTCTCAGCTACTGCGAACATGCGCTTGTTTAAAAATTACTTGATGGTAAAAAAAAAGATTTTTTGTGAATGATATTGATGTCGATATCAAGTTTTCTTCTTTAGAGTATTGTCTGGTGTCGGTTCTGGGACCGTTATATATCCATGTGTCGAGCGCTATATACATGTAGATATAATGGCACTAAACAAAAAAACGTATTTTATACAGATGCTGTGTTGAACTGAAATCAATATTCTTGTTACTATGTTCACGTTTTGTTAGGCACAGAATATATATCCACGGCACGTGTAATTATTCTAGATGTATATGTGCTTATTTTGTCCAAATGCTTAGGACCCTAAGAGCTGAAAAAGTCCACATATAACTGTAGAATGGTCAGTGTCCAGGTTGGAGTGACATTTGTTACCTAAGTCTCAAGATGTGAATATATTTGTGCATTTGAATCTTCAACGCTTTGTTCTAAAAGGGTTTTCTTTGCATGCAGGCTCACACAAAGTGCAATTCTCGCCTTCAGCCTTTCAGTCAATAGTCAATGGCGTTGCATCCAGCTCCGGTTGGGTTGGCTGCGGCGTTGTTGGAATATTTGTCATGTATTTCTCGAAGGTCGGTTTACTCTAGGCACTTCCGTTAATCCATCCATAATTCTGGCTTTTGGTGAAACGTCTCGATCTACATACTCCTACGACATCTCCTTAATTGTATAAAATTCCTGACCCAGAGCCAACATAATTATTTGCCTAATTAAGTGTTGCCTCACTCAAACATCGTGACGAGGACCCCAGACATGACTGCTGGTTGGTCACGGTTTACTGAAGCGGGGTCCAGTACTGGACTCTCTTAATATGATGAGCGCTAACCCAGTGAAGTGTTAAGACGTCTAGTTTTGAAGGTATGGTTAGCCAATGGTACTGTATTGGTTAGCGAAGATTACACGGCTCTTTACTAGATTATGACCAGCCTGGTACTGCAATCCATCGCCCAATGTGGGATTCTACAGTATGAAAACAGTTCATGTGCACGATAGGCCTCATATGTAATGTAATTACTGGTTTCCCAAACTGGAACGAAAAATGCCAATAAACCGTGATTATCAGCATCCTACAGCTGCACAGTTGTGAAGGAAAACCGGTTTTGTCTGAAATCCAAGATAGCTTCATCGATGTATTGTACGTGGCTGGCCTTTGCCTGATGGAAAAAAACTTGATATATATGGACACACGTCCGCAACATGGATGGTCACATGTGGCCTACTACACTCTCTTTACCTTTGAGACCTGATATGGGCATATAGTCCATGGTGAAGGATAATTAAGAATTCTTTAGGCAGTGGAATGGGAGCTATTCGCATGCAGTAAACGATAACCGTTGCTATATTTTATGTACTGACGTGGGTCTAATAACTGATTATGGACAGAGTAAATATTACAGCTAAAATGTGAAAAGATTAATAACCGAGGGGGCATATACATGTATAACATCACGATCAAATTTCATGTGAGTGTATGGCATCTAAACTTAGATAAATGTATATTCGCAAGTACATTACTTTTTATTTGGAGGTCATAGGAGGTCGTCTATGACGTCATGGAACTCTGACGATTGGCCCAAGAGCGAGCTTCACCATCATATGGCTGAAATATTGCCAATGTGGCGTTATGGCCTATTAATTCACACCTAGAACGACCTAATGTGGATGTGTTTTCCTTTATCACTTGTAAGCCCAACTTTGTGCACAGCTTGTATAGCTTTAGTAGTTTAAAGCGAACACGTTTTTGCAAACAAGGACAAAGGTGTACGTTACCTAATGTGTAGTTTACGAACACGGCAGTTCTTTCTTTTGGGCATCATTTACAAAAAATAAACGTCACAGGTCATGACAATTAAAGTATTATTGAAGAACCAATACCCAAAGCTCTGTTTCGTGTACTACCAAGCGAGTGCCATACTGACTCACCACACCGCAAGTGTACTGGTACATACAACTATCAGATGAATTCACTAAATAGCTCTTAGTTACAATGTTCTTGTGAGTGTCTTTCAAATCATTGCATCATTATATACAAAATGCAAGCAATGAAGTTGGTTTCATTCATTAAACTGTATAATTTCCGCCTTTGACAAAAGTCTAACGGTCAAAACCTTTTCCCGCATCAAGGTGATTTGGGTCAAAGTTGAATTGACAATTTGCTCTCGCAGTACATGAGTACATGGTCTTCTACGGTATCAATTTACCTATAGAATGCCATATCAAAGCCAGGAATGATCAACACATCTAGAATTAATATAGGCGGACGTTGTTCCATATATTAAGAACTATGGCAACTAGACATATAAAGCTCCTGCTGCTAACGATTACAGTAAAATGAACGATGTTGTCTTTTAAATATTTTACGCGTGACGACACTACACGTACATGTACATGTGATAGTGGATAGGCTTAACCCATTCGGCCCATGAGCCCATTTCAATCTTGGATCGTCATAGCCTTTGAGAAAAATAATGCATGCAGATAATATAAGAGATCAAACCGATTTTGCCTTGAAAACACATCCCAGGTATTATATATATATATGTGTGTGTATGCATAAGATAATTGCGCTTTGAAAGCTGCAGTAAGTGTAAGAGTACCAGTTCACACTATGGTTTGTATTTGATATTATTTTCCAAATCTGTAATACTTCACAGTAGTCTGTTTCTCAAAGCGATTTCGGGCTTCAGCCTAAAATCTTAATCCAAATTAAACTCTTTAACAGCCTATACTGTGTGCATCAAATCGATGAAATTATACGTTGTGATGGTATAATTTCGTCTATGTTTGAGCATCCAGTTTTAAATATTTTGTTTTGCTTAATTTAGTATTAAAAAATGGCTTTCTGAAATCTAGCTGTCCCTATGATTATGAAAATCAGCAGCCAACAGGGCCAAGGTGTAACAATTTACAGACACTTGTAAAACACAGACAGAGGATTCCTATTACAAATATAGAGTTTGGTGGAGTTTTACTAACAGCTGAAATCTTTATCGATCTAAATCAGTTATTGAATCTACATTTTTTTTTCAAAACATGAAATATGAAACATGTAAATATACATAAACGGAAAGTATCGGCACAGTGCATTTCAAACAATAACAGCTCAGCCCACCTCTGAAATTCACTTACATCCCAACAGCATACATGCACATACATTTGTAGGCCTGTATGCTGATATAGTCAGTGCATTGTATTAAATATTACAGCAGGGGCCTCCGTCTACAAGGTGGTTAGCGAAGCAGCGCGGCGCAATGACAGGAGCCAATGACCAGTGAGATCGCCGTGAGTCAATTCCAGCTCATACTAGCTTCCACTCTAGCCGAACTTGGGGTGGTCAGCCAGCAACCTGCAGAATGGCGAAAACCACCAGTCAAATAAGTAAATAAATAAATATTGAAGAGACCCAAAGGGAGAATCTTGACAGGGGCTTGGCAATGTCATATAATGCCAACAACAAGCTACATGCAGATATGTTTCTATTTAGGCTTATTTGGAATGAAATTATTTATAGACCAGTATTTGATTGGTGTCTCCCGCCGGGATGGGACAACCGGAACAAGCCACTGCCCTTCACCCCGTTTCATGCCACACATCAGTCCTGACTCAAGGCCGCATACAGCAGAAAAGGCGAGAGCTGGACTCGAACACGCGACGTCACTGGTTAAACGAAAAGAGCTTGAGAGTCTGAGTGGTAGCGAGCCATGCAGTGAGGATCGCCTTTTGGCGCCATCATAGCGCTGTCATATCCCAGTTCGATGGTGCATTTACAAAAAGAGTCAGTATAAATTTGATTTAGAAAGCGCTCTGGTGAAAGTGTGAAATTCGGTGGGTGACCTGCGGTTGGATAAAACCAGACAGTGCCCTGGCTAAACCCGTAGCTGGCAGACCTTTCCAGGTAACACAAAGTGTACATTTAGTATTTATCTCCAGACATAGACTATACATGGACTGGTACACAAGTGAAGACACGTGGGCCTAATCTAAAAGAAGGTGCATGACTGACCGATAACCCTGGATGACAAGGTTAGGGTAGGGTGGGGCAAGACGCACACCCTAAGCGCAAATGGCTCTGTATCCACAACATCTCTGCTAAATGAAAAACCATTCCACACAGAGATAGCCTATAGCGTGTCCTGTACGTGCCCAATGGCATATAGGTAATAGCCTTTCTTTAGGCGGTATAGAGACCTGAACATTATCAACACAAAGTGGGCGTTTTGCCTCAGGTGTTGAGGCAAAAACGCCCACAAGCTGGGGCAAAATGCCCACGGTGGGCGTTTTACCCTTCAACACCCCAGACTGGAATAATCATTCATCATAAGCATACCACTCTTGTCGGATACAATACCAGTATTTTTGCTTTATTCAGAAATCCTCAGGCATTACAGGAAATTGTATCTAATGGCGGTCTTGTAATGACAAAACAAAAAATACATTCAGTTCATCCAAAAAAACCCCAAAAACTTGTTGAATCGACTGAAAACATTCTGGTTAAATTGGCTGAATCTCGTTTAATCACTTGAATCTTCTGAATCCTGGTCAGATTCACAGTTCGGACATAAAAACACCTTTTCCCCGTTTGTACATTCTTCATGTGCACATTGCAGACATGTTACACACCTCACCCAAATTTCCCTTGATTTGGAATTGGAGAAAGGCTCCCCACAAATCAAACAAGGCCATACTTCGTCTTCGTCGCTGCTGTCTTCACAGGCGTCCTTTGTCTTTTCCACAGTCCCTTTTCCCTTCACATTTCCCTTGCCATTCTTCTTTCCTGAGCTATTGACGGCAGCTCTCCTACCCCTCTTACCCTTGCCATCTTTTGAAGATTGTTTCTCTTCCAGCATTGCCTTGTACGGAGATGAGGTTAACAGTGCCGCACCTTCAGCTTTCCTCTTCCTTGCTCGCGAGGTTGCTAGCTTTGGAGTCGGTGACAAGCTTCGAATTAAGTTCTGCAGTGCTGTTGAGCCTGAAATAAACAAAGGCGCCCATTCACTCTCAAGACAACAATATAACTTTCAACAATATGTACCAGACAAATTAAGTATAGTTTAGAATAGAAGACTCCCTGTATGTTGCAAAACACAGTCATTTAGCAGGCCTACACACTTAGTACAAAATACGCTGTCATAGAGGTTAATTACCAGGTACATCTTGAGTGCTGGGGCCTGGTACAGATGGTGGTGGTAACTGTGTAGCTTCTTCACTCGAAGAACCAGAAGTTTCTTCCTCGCCGATGGCCGCGCTCGGCTGTTTTTCGGTAGAACGGACAGTCCCTGTCAATTCTGTAATGGGTGTATCCTGTCCATTAGCTGTCTCTCTCTGGGGTTCAGATTCATCTGTCACTGCAGCTGCGGCGAACTCACTATCTGGAAATATGTTCTCATCAAAAGGCCATATTCCGCAACATGCGAACCCCCCAACAGCCTTTTCAGGTGTTGCCGACTTCAGGTAAGCCTTGCCAAATATAGCAGCCATTTCGAAGAATGAAATTCGCTTCCCAGGGTTGGCAACCATCCACGAGTCACATGCTGCATTATACCCACTCTTGAGGGATTTGAAGTACGTCCTGTCTAACGGCTGCATCTTGTGTGTACTGTGGGGTGGCAGAGTTAGAAGATGCAAGCCATGCTCCCGTGCGTAGGTAACTGCCGCCAGTGTTTTGTGACTGTGGTGACCATCAAGAATAATTATTTGCTTAACATCTTTTGAAGCATTTGTAAAGTTCACAAAATGCTCCAACCACCTGAGAAAAAGTTCTGCGTCAGTCCACCCATTTGGGCTTGCATAACCGACTGCTTGCGGAGGTGTGCCGGCCATCAACGCATCGACCATCCTCTTTCGGGGGAAAATAAGCATAGGGGGTACATACATGCCTGCAGCATTCATTCCACAAATCACAGTCACCGTCTTGCCACGCTCTCCACTTGTCATCCGGCTCACCTGTTTCACGCCCTTGGTGGCAAGAATTTTCCCTGGCTTATGTACGCTTGTTATCCCAGTCTCATCCATATTCCAAACACGGGCAGGTGTAAATTCCTCAGATTGAAGCAACTCCTTGTACACACCGAAAAACTGTTGAACCCAACCGCCCTGGAGAGATTAGTTCCTTGAGGTTCTCTAATGCTCAAATTTTGATGGCGAGTGAGAAATCCTGAAAGCCAGTCCTTCCCAGCCATTTTGCGATCATGACTGAATGGGTGTTGCAATCCAACTGCCTCAGCCAGCTCGTAGGCGAGTCTTCTAACGTCTTGTGTGGTCAGTCCGTAGAGAGACTTTTCCATATACTGAATGTGGTCATTTAATTCTTTCTCGAGATTTTCTGTGAGGATAACACGATGTCTACCAAGACGTGAAACACCCGGATTGGCCACCAGTCGATCCCTGTGGCGTCTTATGGTCCTACGGGGAATATCAAATTCCTTCGACGCTCGCAGGAGTGGCATACCCCCTTTCACTGCTTCAAAGCCAAAGTAAGTTGTTGGTTCCCGTATTGTCCCCTAGTGGATTTACGTTTGTATTTCCTCACCATAGTGAAATCTGAAACAAGCGTGAGAAAATATTTTCCCATTATAAGCCGTATCACACATCCCAAAATATATGTTATATATATACACGTATACCATAGATAGATTTTATTAGACGGAAAAGATGCCTTTGATACCATTTCATCAAATTCAAAACAGTTTAGGCTTTTTTACCAATCCTCGCAAACTAGCTGCCCCGTTTTATCACAAATGTCATCCAACCTTAGAAATTTGTAAATATGTACATAGATGTATATCCCTAGGTAGTGGTTATACATTACAAACTACTGGTATTTACTACACATATTATTTGCGCTAACGTTAAAAACTTATTAAACTGGGAATACTGTTGATGGGGCAAAACGCACATGCACTGGGGTAAAACGCACACAGTGGGCGTTTTAGCCCCAGACACGCATGGGCGTTTTGCCCCAGCGACGTGGTTCAACATTTTTTTCAATTGCGCAAGGCCAGTCAGATATTTCTTGCTGTGGAGCAGCTGCGTACGAAGCATAATTACAAGGGTTTATTGCACACCAAGTGTCTTGTTAATTGGACTTTTCCTTCAGTCTGTATCTCGTAATATATCATGCTATGTTTTTACAAAAAATGTGTCAATTTTCACACTCACCGTGACGAAGGAAAACTACGCCGCCTTCAAACCTGCCGCTCCATGAGACTTTCAGCCTTGACGACCTCACTTGACCTGAGCAGTTCGCGGGCTGGAGGATGACGTCATTACTTCCAAATGTGGGGTGGGCTTTTTGCCTCGCCTGGGCTTCTTGCCCCGCCCTACCCTACTAGCGGCATCGCGTTATCATCCAGGGCTAACTGACCGATTGCTTCTTCCTTTGTCGATGAGTTGATTAACTCATAAGAAAATATGATAAACCAAATCCCAAGGATATGCCATCAGCTCAGATTTGCAACATTGTTTCACCTGGGACGGGGTAGGCCTATAAGGCTGTGTAGTAGGCCTACCGAGAGCTGAACAAAAAGGTAGGCTTACACGTTCGAGGAGTCCGAAGAGGAAGTCTCTAATGTTTGGAGGTAAGAAACGTTCGTTTGACATTAAGATGTCTGTTTTCAACCTCGCTGTTCGGGCAGCCCATCATGTTCGGTACAAGTCACTGAAGCAACCTGTTACGTGGTCTGTGAGGAGATGCTTTTCTGCAGCAAGCTGCATCAATCGTATGTATCATTCGTATGCCCCATTATTTCTTTGCATTTGGAAAATCACCACCTGGGCAAGGCAACCAAATCAGCTGTCTGCCTTTATGTGATGCCCAGATTCCGAGACACACTTTCAAACCACTAACAGCAACGGTGCTAAACACTCAGAAGGTTCATGGAGAGTGGACCTCTTTCCCACCCTCACCCAAAACATTTTTATATCCGATACTGTTTTGTCAACATGATATTTTATTAGAAAAAACACTTGTCGAGTCACCACTGCTGCCAAAGCACTGCTTGAGACGCATGGGTAGTGTGTTATCTTATTGTTTATTTCTATTGGTGGTACTGGGAAATGTGACTTTTTATGTTCCCTAATTCTGATTTGAAACAGTGGATTGTTAACATTTCCTGACATTATAGACAGGGGATCCGAAATTGCTCTGAAGATACGTTTCACCAGATTCTGTTCAGCCAACAGCCCCAGGTGACTACGTCAACTCCTCTCTTTATACCGGGCTGGCAGTTATCATAGCCTGAGGAGCAACCAATGGTAAACCGTGTACCGATTCACACCATGTCTGATAAATCCTTTGTAAACAATGGCAGCAGTCCAAAACATGACTCTTACTTTGACTCTTACCGCTTAGCTCCCCTGCACACACAACATTTCAGTTACATTCCATTTGATAATGGAACACCAGCCCTGTATCCTTGAAATGGCAAACCATTTGTAAACAAGGCGTCCATTATTCATGTCTTTTCTGCTTTAACACCCCACGTAGGAAGGATAAGTTTTTCAACACCCATAACTGTGGGGAAGGCAAAATGGCTGCTGCTTTAGTGATGACTGGGAGGTGAATTTGGGTCTCGTATTTCCTTATTGAATGAAATATACCTGCCAAAGTTGACACCAGTTTTCGACCGCAGCAATTGTTGAGAAAGACTTATCAGACATGGTGTGAATCTGTGTATGGTTTACCATTGGTTGCCCCTGTGGCTAAGGTACCTTCCATCTCAGTATAAAGGAGTTGAAGTAGCCACCTGGACTATTCAGTCACTATGGCTCCAGTACAACATGATAGCAAGCTCCATTTAAAACTCAGTCTGATGTTTGCAGACACTTTTTTTCCTTATCTTCATGTCTGTTGACTTAACACAAGCATGACATTGATCACTTATTTCTTTGACAAGGGCAGGTAACAGTACCAGGTTTTTAAAGGGAGCTCGCTCTAACATGGGTTTGAGGCCAGCCTTGGCTGAACAAAATTTTTCCAAACTTAATGTCTGAGCTCTTTTCTGTACAATAGCATGTATTCAGAATAAATTCTTGTTACCCAGTTCCTTCATCTCTTTGCCCATATAGGTGTAAGAAACTTCCTGTTATTTCACTGAGTGGTTTACATTTACCTCATAAGCGAGAGAAACTGCATTCAATTCCATGTCAGGTCATGTGCAAGTATACAGGCTTTTAAATTTTGCATAAGTAAGAAGATTTTTTGGACACCTTGAGAAGGGCAATAATTAGATAATAATTTTTTTTTCTCTAAGCATTCTGGTTTCCTTTACCCATAAACCTGACTGCTGCAGTATGAGTGAAACATTCTGGAGTGAAGTGTTAAACACCAATCAGATGAATAAACTTTGCAATCTTCTCAGCTTATAAAAACTGGTTGGACCGTATGTCATTGTGTTGTGACTGGGTGTTTTGCCGGGGACATGTTTAACATTGTCTTGGCTGCAGGCATAGCATCATTGGTGTGCTCCCAGGTGAGGAGGCATATTATAAAACCGAAATAATGTGACATTTAACCCAATGTAAATAAACATGCGATGGAATGGTGGAACATCAGACCATTTTCTAGTTTCTACAGTTTGTTAAGAGTAATTTAATGCATCTTCAGTTGCGAAATTTATTCCAGTTTGAATTTGTCTGATTTCAGCTTCATCTGGCTTGACCGATGACCAGAGACAGATACAAGAACTGGCTTACACATTTGCCCAGAATGAATTCTTCCCAAATATGGCAAAATGGGATCAAGAGGTGTATATGTATATCAGTTCTACAGTGACTTGTTGACTTAGTAACAATAATTTTGATGGCACATACATGTATGAACCATACACAAAGAATTCTCTGACTTTAGCTCTTGTTTGAAGTTAATATTTAATTTTATTTATGGCATTAGAGACATTGATGCTTTTAGAAGGCTAATGTTGATTTGGTGATTAGTCAGGCTAAGTTGCTTAAGCTAGGGCTTAAGTGTTGCTTGATATCCACAGTGGCAAAGTCAAACTAAAACAGTTGTTTTTGGTAATCTGCTGAATTGATTTTGGTCTTCAGGTTTTCGTCTATTTTTTTTTTTTTTTTGTTTATTCTGAAGAATGGATTTTATTGGTATTACATGAGAAAACTTGTATAAAAATTATTTACAAAAGAATTAATACCTCATTTAGCCTACAAATTAATTTTCAAGTTTTTTAATGCTGATATGTTTTTGTTGAATAATTTCCTGACTGGATTGATTTATTTATATGATTGGTGTTTTTATACACCTTACTTAAGAATGTTTCAGCAGTGGCCAGCAGTATGGTGGGAGGAAACTTGTCAGAACCCAGGATTATTCCTAACTGCAGCAAGCTTCAAATGGAAAATGTAAATGGGGAAAAAAAAACTGAAAAACTAAAATGCTAAAATATTATCTTTGAGTAGTGTGGGTTTTGATTGGGTAGGTATAGTTAACCCCAACAAGCAACATGCAACTCCTCATCTAGTTAGAATTGCTCACCACACGGGTGTTTGTGCTGACAGGAAGAGTTTCCAGTGGAGGCGATGAGGAAGGCAGCAGCGCTGGGCTTTGGTGCTGTGGTCTGTGATGAGAAGTATGGTGGGTCAGGACTCACTAGGCTGGACTCCTCCATTATATTTGAGGCTCTGGCCCAAGGCTGTACCAGCACAACGGCTTATATCACCATTCACAAGTAAGAACAGTCTTGTATCACCATTCACAAGTAAGATCAGTCTTATATCATCATTCACAAATGAGAACAGTCTTATATCACCATTCACAAGTAAGATCAGTCTTATATCAGTGTAGACAAGTATTTACATATTTATTTTATTGGTGTTTTACTCTGCACCCAAGAATATTTCGTTTATACGACGGCGGCCAGTATTATGGTGAGAGGAAACCGGGCAGAGCTCCGGGGTAACCCATAATCGTCCACAGGTTACTGGAAGACATTCCCACCTATGACAGGAGAGGAAGCCAGCATGAGCTGGACTTGAACCAGGGTGACCATATTAGTGAGAGGCTCCTGGGTCATTACGCTGCGCTAGCACATGAACCACTAGGCCACAGAGGCCCCCATTATAGAAGTATGATCAAGCATACCATTGCTCATTATACTATTAGTTACATGGTTATTGATAGGATATGCAAATATATGGTGTCAGTAAAGCCCAGTATGAGGATTATTGACACCATATATTTTCGTGTCCTATAAATAAGTAACCATGTAATGAATTTATCCTGCAAACACAGATTAATTCAGTGCAGAAGATCTGTGTATAGGTGAATTGTTTCAGCGGTGCGACCATTGTATTCACAAGCCCAACAAAGGGAGATAATCTACTCAGCAGACACATTTGACATTGTCTGCACTATTCGAGAATAATCTGTACCCTACATGACTGTTGTTCAATGTGTTTTGTCTGATTTAGGACAAACAAGGCATGTAGAATACTTGAGCCTGACATTGGCAGTGGGCTGAGGCAGCATAAGATACTTGTCTTTCAATCACACAGGGAAGCAGGTCGTGGCCTAGTGGTTAAAGGCCTTTCAAACGCTTGGACACAGGTGTGGGTTCAAACCCGGACTTGGACTGGATCTTTGTAGATTAACCCACTCGCCTCATTCCTTCCTTTTTCGTTGCCTATGGGGTATTGGTGACAGTATAAAGTGGTTGACGATATTCAGCTGGATGTGGGTTCAATTCCAATGTCGTAATGTGGTGAACACTCTTTAGGACCATTTAGGTGGTTGAACTTGAAATTACACGAACATATACTTGCCATCCACAGAAAGCTCCCTTTTTAGGTTAAAATCAGCAGAAAAAGTTCACCAGTTACTTACGCAAGGCTGGTGATATACCCAGGGCTGGCTAGTTTCATCCACCTATGAAAATGACCTGCCATCTTGTCAGTGTCACATTTTTAGTACAACGTTAAACGCAATCAGTCGTACTATGAGTCAATTTAATTTTCATTTCTTGTTGTGGGTCTAAATCTGCAAGTCTAATAATCAGTGCAGTATCCTGTACTTTTAAGAACTAAACTTGGTTAAAACCAAAATCTGTGTTGAATTCTTTTGATAGTATGTGTGCTTGGATGATAAATCAGTATGGCAACGAAGAACAAAAACAAGAATGGATACCCAAGTTGGCTTCAATGGAGTACTTTGCATCTTATTGTCTAACAGAGCCAGGTAAGAATTATGTCAGTCACTCCTCATCTCTTGTCATTTGACACTCAAGAAATGTGTCATGCCAGATCAAGAAATGGATTTTTGAGAACTATCATTTATGAATGAACATTTCATTGCCGAAGTCATTTTAATGCAATTTTAATTGTCCTTTCTTCTATGCAGTTTTGGTATATGAAGAAATGTAACATTTAGCAATGTTCCAAGTTACTAGAGTTTGTATTAATAGCATATTGAAAGGATACAAGAAGAGTTACTTTGTATTATTTTAAGGGAAATGAATAAAGCCAGAGCAATTTCATGTTGAGGCATATCTTTATCAGTCTTTATATGCCCTCCTCTGGTGGCATGGGGGAAGGCCATATAGCAACCTGTAGCTCCCCTTTGTCTCTGTCCGATATCTTCGCAACATAATGCTGGCTGCCTTCATATAAGTGGAATATTTTGGAGTATTTAGTCAACACCAATCTAATAAATAAATAAAATATCCCCTGTGTTTTATGCATATTTTTTGTCATTGGTCAGAAATTGTTGTAAATGACGCCATTGATGAAGTTACTACCAGCAAGGCTCCAGACATTCAGACTCCTTATATTTTCTGTAAAAAAAAAAAACAACTGTAGTTTAAAGCGATTTTTACACCCTAAGAAGAAAGCAGAGAAGCTTTTTTGCACTTATGTACAATATATGTTAGGAATGTCCATATTAGGAATTAAACAAAAAACCAAGTGATTCATGCACCCTTTAACCCATGGCAGGTTCAGGCAGTGATGCAGCATCCTTAAGTACCTCAGCTGTCAGGAAGGGAGATCATTATATACTCAATGGATCAAAGGTAATCTCTCTATAAATGGCACAAAAATGCACAATTTAAGAAATACTTATACATGTAGTCTCTTGTGATCAACTTTGTTGTATGAAAAGTTTCCTTTTGTCTGTGCATATGAGCATTTTTTTTTTAAATTTCATGCACAAAGATTGCTGCATGTATTAAAATCTTGAACATGTTTGTTTATTCATGTGGAGGTTAAAACTAAAAGGTTTTGTCATTCTTTTATTGTTCAACAGCCTTTGCATGGCATATGTAGGTTTTTATGCACATACATGTAACATACACGTACAGGTACAGCTGTGCCTGTGTGTTGACATGACTGATCGATGTTTAAACTTTGTTCTTGCACCACAGTTCACTTCTTGTGTTTCATATATCAGGTAAAACTTGCTTTAAAAGGAAAAGACAACTCTAGATTAAATGTATGTACTGTATGTATTGGTAAAACATCTCACAGGAGACGTAACTTTTTTATTTTGGTGATGTTGGACATCAGAGATTTGCTGTTAAACTAAGCAAAATCAAACACATTGAGGCAGTCAAAAGTGCCAAATTGTTATCAGTTTTAACCAATCATGTGTGAGTCATTTTTTTAACCAGAGGACTCACTGTTTTTGCTTATTTCAGCCTATTTTGCCTTGTAATCATATGTACAAGGGACAAGTGATGCCGCAGCTTGTTTCTGGTTGCTCTAATTGCTCGCGTTTGATTTCCTGATTAAAGTTGATTTATAGAGTTACCAGGCACATCAGAAAAAATGCCTGGCCACTTTGGTCTGTTTCCAACCCTCATCCTAAATAACTGGGGTTATATCATTTTTTGTCTTCTCTGTATAACACACACTTCTGTGTAAAGTTTAGTATGCACATACACACCAGATTATGAGAAATGTGCTTTGTGTAAATGTAAATGTAGACTTAATACTGTCTGCATTGGAGTACATGTAGGCATATGTGCCTGTAGTGATCAACCTGAATGACCTGTGAAGAACTTACAAGGCACAGTTATATCTAAAACAGGACTACAGTGTTCATCATAGTACATTCATTCCAAAGAATACGAGGACATTCATGGAATTCAATTCATTTTTATATTGTAGTGTTTACGATGTATTTTTGTGATATGGTATTGTTTGGTGTTGCAGGCATTTATCAGTGGTGGAGGAGAGTCTAACCTGTATGTGGTCATGTGTAGGACAGGGCAGCCTGGTGCCAAGGGAATCTCCTGTATTGCAGTAGAGAAAGGCAGTCCAGGCTTAGCCTTTGGCAAAAAAGAGAAAAAGGTTATCTCAATACAAGAATTTCATAGATTTATTAAAAATACTAAGATGTTCTTGTAATGTTGCAAGCACATTACTGAAAGCTCTGAGTATTAAAGCACATGTTTGAAGGCGTAAATTTATTTATTTATTTCTTTGGTGTTTTATGCTGTACTCGAGAATATTTCACTTATACAACAGCGGCCAGCATTATGGTGGGAGGAAACCCACAACCAGACCTCCCCACTTACGGCTGGAGAGGAAACCAGCATGAGCTGGACTTGAACTCTGAGCGACTGCATTGGTGAGAGGCTCCTGGGTCATTACGCTGCGCCAGCGTGCTAACCAACTAAGCTACGGATGCCCACGGAGGCCCCCGAAGGCGTAAAGATTTAGCTGTGATCATTGGAGTAAATTGACTGGTGTTAATATGCGCTTGTCACAATAAGTGATTGAGGATGCTTGTGGGGCTAAGTGCAGCCTTCTGTTCTTTGACATGGTTAAAGACAAATTGTCGTCCTTCAATATGGTATGCAAATCTGTACCTCACGTGGGAAAGTTTGTCAGTGACTTATCAAAGGTTGGTTGTTCAACTCTGGGGTCATTCGCCTTTCTAAACAATAAACTGCCATTCTATCCATCTACGAAGTAAAAAATTCTTGAAAAAGGTATTTAATTACAATGAAATAAATACAAAACTGGTGATTTTCATTCTTTAGTTGATAACATTTTCACTTTTTCTCAACATCTCAAAGGTTCTCTTGGTGAAAATGACCATATTAAAAAAGATGCTGGGATATATTCGGAAATTTACAAAAAATTCACTGGACAAAGAAACTTCATTGGCCCTGAATAAACTAATGAGAAACTAATAGACCACATCCTACCGTTTGTATTTCATTACTGTTTTTCATTTTAGCAGTATACTACATTATGACCGCAGCTATAAAACCAGTTCTCGTTATATTTGCCATGTTGCAGGTTGGCTGGAATTCTCAGCCTACGAGAGCTGTTATTTTTGAGGATTGTGAAGTTCCCGCTAAGAATCTGATTGGTTCTGAAGGCCAGGGGTTTAATATTGCCATGGAGGGGTTGAATGGAGGGAGACTAAGTGTAGGTGAGTGCAGTTTGAGAATTATACACATTGTAAAATTGTACTGTGTCATTCTAAATAAAGAAACCTAATCTTGGCCATAACTCATTTGTTTTGGATATTGTGTCTTACAGTTATTAATTTTACTTATACCTTAAAATATAGCATAGAATGCAAAGACGGAATTTCATAGCTCCAGACTGTATGAAATCATTCACCTCTTTTCTTAAATGTGTATCCGAAGATTCATAGGAGATAACACTCTATGAAATCCGATCACAATGAAGGGAGACAACTATTGTAAAACTACATTGGTTGGGTTGGTCAGTTTCAGGGCTTCACAATAAGTATATTTGTAGCAGTCTGCACTTAATAATACCCTCAGAATATGCTTAAATAAACATGATGTAAACATGTGAAAAGGTTGAAGAATTACTGTAGGCTCATGAAACCTAAAGCAATGTAGATTTTGCAATCCTATAGAGTTTTGTACAAATATGTGAAGTGATTTGCCCCTCTGTTTTTGTTGATAGCATCCAGTTCTCTAGGAGCAGCCCATGCTAGTTTAACAATGGCTCGGGACCATCTTAAAGTTAGGTCACAATTTGGGCAGACCTTGGACAAATTTCAGGTAAGTAATTTACTCTTGAATTCTGTGGTCAGGAACAACAAGGAGTGAGTTCAAATCCTGCCTTGGACAGGGAATTTTGGGGTTCCTGCTTCTATGGCAAACAACACTAATGTGGTCATTTGTGCAGTGCAACATTCATTGAAGACCAGTTGTTTTCCAAAATTGTGAACATGTTTGTACATGTATGTCACACATTACAATGTTTGTCAGTAAATAACCAAAGGTAGATGATTCACCCCGGGACCTTTCATGTTTCTTCCACCTATAAAACTAACCACCATCTTCACTAGCATACACACAACGTCTTGTGTCGTTATTTTGCATACACAAGTGTTTGAGTTACACAAAAAAAACTTACACAAAAGTTGAGTTGGAGTCAGGTTTTCTTAAGCTTTAATGTATGCCAAACATTAGGTCGTTTACATGTAAGTGGAAACACATGTGGATCCCAGAAGAACCAATCAGGTAACAATAATGGCAAATAATCTCACATGATTGGCTAAGCGAGACAGGCAAAACTGGTGATTCCCCATAATCTTTTTGCGTACAGTATTTACAGTTCTGTCTGGTATTCTTTTTACATACAGTATTTACAGTTCGATGTGGTATTCTTTTTGCGCACAGTATTTACAGTTCTATCTGGTATTCTGTTTGCGCACAGTATTTACAGTTCTATCTGGTATTCTTTTTGTACACAGTATTTACAATTCTATCTGGTATTCTTTTTGCACACAGTATTTACGGTTCTGTCTGGTATTCTTTTTATGTACAGTATTTACAGTTCTATCTGGTATTCTTTTTGTGTACAGTATTTACAGTTCTATCTGGTATTCTTTTTACATACAGTATTTACTGTTCTATCTGGTATTCTTTTTGCACACAGTATTTACAGTTCTATCTGGTATTTTTTTTGCGCACAGTATTTACAGTTCTATCTGGTATTCTTTTTACACACAGTATTTACAGTTCTATCTGGTATTCTTTTTACATACAGTATTTACAGTTCTATCTGGTATTCTTTTTGCACACAGTATTTGCAGTTCTATCTGGTATTCTTTTTACATACAGTATTTACAGTTCTATCTGGTATTCTTTTTGCACACAGTATTTACAGTTCTATCTGGTATTCTTTTTACGTACAGTATTTACAATTCTGTCTGGTATTGTTTTTTGCGTGCAGTATTTACTGTTCTGTCTGGTATTCTATTTACATGCAGTATTGTTTTTTCATGTGCAGTATCTGCAGTTCCGCCTGGCAGAGATGGCGACCTTGCTTGTGGCCTCCAGATTACTGGTGAGGAAGGCAGCGTCAGCCTTGGACAACAGGTCACCTGATTGTGTAGCGCTCTGCTCCATGGCTAAGCTGTTTGCCACAGATAATTGCTTCAAGGTCTGTTTGTTATGTACATGTACTTTAATAAACATATATTTGATATATATTTGATTTATATGGTAAACAGCAAATGTTTGAAATACATTTTTATTTATTTATTTGATTGAAGTTTTATGCCATACTCAAGAATATTTCACTTGTACAACGGTGGTCAGCATTATGGTGTGAGGAAACAGAGCCCGGGAGAAAATACATATATATACATACACCCACACTTGGCTTTCAGCATGGCCAATGGCCAACATAAAAAAGTAAGTTATTTTATTTACTGATTCGTAGACATTTTGAATTTACATTAGCAAAGGTAAGACCAACTAACTTCAGAACATGCTCAAACTATTGTTGTTTACCTTGAAGTTCTAATGTACACGGATATATAGTCTCCTGTTTGATAGAGCCCGTAAGGGTACAACTTAAAGGTACGTATATATTTCTTTGATAGAAGTGCAAGTTGCGGCTGTTTGGGCTGCAGCATTACGTTAGGAGATTTGTTTAGTAGAGTTGCTTGACAAAGGGCTTCTCCTTTCCTCCTCAAGCAAACCTGTCCTATTCATCCCACAGAAAGGTGTAAATTTTTAGTACAAAACAGATGTCACTATGTGGGCCGCAGTGTACGTTTCACAGGTACCTGTACCTACATGTATAGCTGCTGTGGGCCTGTTCCACATGGGTCTTGTGCAACTGTTATGCAGCACTTGTTAAAGACGTGTTTTGCCAAAAAAAAAAAGGCTGGTGTGAGAGACAGGAGGACAAGATACTTAGATGGACCAAATGACATTAGAACGCATTCTTTTCTTCTGTGTCATTGCAGTGCATTTGTACTTTATATATGTTTCTTGAGCTCATGTACACGGGTAATTTTGAGGCAATAAAGGAAAGAACAAATGAGTTCACAGATTTGGACAGTCTTGATACATGTGGGAAGGAGTTTTATGAGTTCCCCTTTATTTTAAACATAGTTCTGCCACTGTAAGGTTTGTTTCCTAATAAAATTTCATTATTTTCATGGTTTCTGTGGTAACAGACTTGCCTGCGGGGTTCTGCCATCTCAGAGTTCTATATTTGGATTTACAGATCTGTAACGATGCCATACAGCTACACGGAGGCTATGGCTACCTGAAGGACTATCCAGTACAACAATATATGAGGGATTCACGTGTACATCAGATTCTTGAAGGTTTGTGCTCAATTTTCTGAGCTGTTCTCAACTACATTATTACTAAACACTGGTACTGTTACATTTTTAGCTGCAACAAGCAGATCTACAGGAGGACGGCATTGGTATTGTTCTTGATGTTGTTGTTGCATGTTGTTGTCCTTGTTAATTGTGGATGCCGTTGAAACGTGAATATTTTTGTGAATGTGAAAGCCATTGAGCATTTTAATGCTGAGGAAGAATTATTTAAGTTTATTTTAATTACAGGTACTAATGAGATGATGAGGTTGTTGGTGTCGAGAAATCTGCTGATGGAATGAGCTCTGATGAGTTCAGTGTTCTGTGGACTTTACTCTCAGGGTACATTCAACCTCAGAGGTCAAATGAGATGTTTAAATAATGTAAATCATAGAAACAACAGCTGAAGCCAGGAATTGGAAAAAAGTTACACACGTGTAATTTTATTTATGTGAAATAATCGTAGGAAATGATCTGAGCTGAAGCAAACTTTTAATACTCATCAAGGACTACCAGTTCAGAGACTTAAAGCTAGAGAATTGTTGAATGTGAAGTTTAGTTGTTTGTTGATAAAAACCGATGATAAGGTGTACATGCATTGTGGACAATTGTGAAAAATTATGTAGATTTCGTCCATCCAAGTGTTACTTTGTTCATGTACATTTACTTGTAGTTATGAGTGAAAACTGTATTTGTTTATTTGTTATAAAATGACAGATGACCTCAATCCAAAAAGAGGTGTGAGAAACATATTTTGTGTACGAAATAGCTCATAGGTTTGGATTATTGTGCCATGACAGAAAAAGTAAAAGTTGAAAAGTAAAATTGTGACATTGAATAAAACTTTTATAAAATGTCATACTTCAAGTGTATATACATGTAATACGTGCATGTGGCAAAATACAGGGCATATGATTATCAAAAAAGGTATACATTTGAAGATGTGCAGGTAATCTAGTATTACCTCTGTTCATTTAGATTGGTCTGAAAACCTTTTGTGAATTCTTATGTACATGTTATTGTCTGTTTACACATATATCAGGTTGTAATTTTTTCATCTGGAGGTTATTTATTTGATTGGTGTTTTATGCCTTAAGAATTTTTTTCTTAGATGTACATCTATAAGGCCACAGTCAGCATTGTGGTGAGCAGAAACTGAACAGAGACCTGGGGAAAGCAGAGCATCCCATGTACGACTGGAGAGGAAGCTGGACCTGAACTCACATTGGTGAGAGACCCCTTCTGGAGATGACAGTCTGTGAACATTGCTAATTTGTCAGACAATACATGTATTTTGAAGTATCCTTGGAATTATTGCCCTTTCTATGTCTTTTTAATAAAATTTAGATATTGTACAGACTCTTTAAAAGAAATAAACATATCATTACAAATGAATCCCTATATCCGTATCTCTGGTCTTTTTTTTGAAACTGATGTGGAAGACAGATGCAATGGGTGTAGTTAAACATAAATGAAAGGGGCTAAAGTATACAAAACTGATGCTTAGTTTGCTAACAGCGTGAATTATAAATTTTCCTAAGATTGCTACAAACAGTCTTCAAAGTGTTTCCTATCCTGCACTGTGTGATCTGATAAGATTAAATGGTTATAGGGAAATAATTTAACTACATGGTGGCGTGCTAAAGGTTAGGTTGAAATCAACGGGGCACACAAGGTGAGGGTTCAAACCTGGCATTGGAGAGGGAATTTGTATGTTTCCGCCTTCACTGTTCGTGGGGCCTTGGTCACGATAAGCTGATCGTGTGGACGTTTGCGTCATCTAACATTCGTTAAAGACCACTTTTATTTTTTCCCACAATAAATGCAATCGTATAATAAGTGAAAAATTCTTGAGTGTACTGTTAAACAACAATCAAATAGATAAAAACACTCAAGCCACGTGTTTAAATCCATCTGCCGCTTGCTCCACTGAAAAGGCTCTGGTTGGTGCAGTACGAGTCAAAACGAGAAAGTTATTCGTTTATAAAGCAACTTGATCATTATAAACATTTTCAAGGATACTTTTGACAGCTTGGTTGTCACACTTAAGTTGGGAAGTGATCGCTCTTCACACATTATGAGTTTCCTGACAGTATTAGCGAGAGTCAGGCTTGTCATTTTGGCGACGTGGTTAATTCAGGAGCGTACAAACTGTGAAGTCTGGAAGGGCGTATGAATAGTTCTGGGTTGTTGCTGGTCACACGTTTGTCTTTCGCTTGTATATATGTGTTTCGGTGGCGCACGCGTGGTGTCAGACTGGGCAGACACTCTTACTTAGTATATACCAGTTAGCCAATTGTCATGGATCCAATAAACAATGACATTGGGGACCACATAAGGTATGGAAATGCAGAGAGTGGAAGACAAGGCATACACATTTTGCATTCGAAGGATTGTGGAGGAATTCTTTGTCTTCCATGTCCAGTGTATTTTGCAATGGATAAGGTGGACATGTACAAGGTAAGTCGCAAGCAGGAAAATCCGCGACAGCGTACGCCTAGCACATTTCCTCACCAAAATGCCATATCAGACGTCCACAACCAAGCCATGGTGGCCGTGCGGGGAAAAGCGTACAACGCCATCGCCGTCAGCGCTGCAGAACGTGCCAATAGATGTGCCGAGGTGAGGCTACGTAACACAAAGAAACACATCGACTTTATGCAACACCTAGACCTCGTGAGGCTCAAACGGGAGAGGGTGGAAATGCTGGACAGGTTGGAGAAATTCAGGAAGAGCCTGATAAAGATACAGACCAGCAAAGCCGATCTTTTGCGGCTCGAAAAACGGGCACATATTGGCAGAGTCCCTGAGAGTTCTCGCGAAGTTACGATTCCAGTACCGGTGTTTTCTGAGCATAGCCCGCGGCTAAGACAGTCCTTGTCTAAAAGATATCCCAATCCTGCACAAGCAAAGTTAACGCCAATGACTGGAAGGATGTATTCCAAAACGGAGGTGTGTCAATCAACTCCAGCTATACGGTGTAATAATTATGTTTTACCTCAGCAGGAAAAGGAGGAAGGGTTGAGGAAGGCAAAAGAAGGATTCCATCCCAGAGGAACGTTTGGCAGACGCCTTTCCGTGATCCCACAGTCTAGTACATTGGACAGTTTACGCAGCAATCCCGGACTCCAGATTGTTTCGTTCAGAAGGACGCGCGAACCGCCCACGGCGTAATGGTGTGCTTTATACATATATATCTCGTTAATTGGACCTTAATATACTAATTCAGTGGCCTTTGTTATTCATATCTGTCACACGGTGTAAACTTTGCTTAGAATTCTATCGACAACTACGAAAAGCATGCTTGTAAAGATTTGCACCGTCATCATCGCCTAATTTATATGAGCAGCCCCTCCTTGGGTCATCAACAATTCACCAGGCAAGCGTAAAAGTCGATTGGATGAACGGTGATGGAGGAAATCGAAAAAATACATAGCCTACATACAGAGATTCCCTCCTTAATTGTTATATGTAGATAATGAATGCCATCAAAGATTTAACGACCGGATTAAATCATCGGATTTGGGAATATGAACTTATACTAAATAATTGTGTGTGTGTGAGTGTCTAGTTCTATTTTGTTGGTTGTTAATGTTTGCAAATGCCTTGGCAAGAACAGTGAATAATATCTCCTGCACAAAACCGTAACATATACGCCATTGATATCTGTGTATTAATTCATTTGTTATGCACAAGTCTTCCTGCCGTATAATAAAAACACCTGTACACATAGGGTCGCCTTCTCATACTCACTAATCTCGTATAGAATCTTTGGAAACAAGGTTTAGAGGATAAAACCAGAGCAGCGATGACAGTGTGGCGGTTGGCCGCACAGTGTGGCAAATGCAGTGTTGTTAATAGCAATTCATTAGATGAGAAAACCTCCTGCCTTTACCGTTAGAAATCCATTAGTAGTTCATCCAGCCAGGAAGTGTCCTACAGAGTTGTATTATTTGATTGATTGATTTATTTGATTGGTGTTTTACGCCGCACTCAAGGATATTTCACTTATACGACGGCGGCCAGCATGATGGCAGGAGGAAACCGGGCAGAGCCCGAGGGAAACCCACTACCATCCGCAGATTGCTGGCAGACCTTCCCTCGTGCCCAGAGTTTTAACGTAACGTCTACCAGACCAAATGTATGGTACGTTGATCGCACAATTCTGCAGATTACTCGGTATCAGTCAGTCAGGTCGTATGATTCGATATGCTGTTTCTCACGGTAGATCTCAGAAAATGTCAGATATTCGACTGTTTTAAATAAACAATGGTTTGGCCAAGTCACAGTATTAAATCTATAGGGACTCTAAAGCTATGTGGAATGGAACTGAATTTGTGCAATACAACTCTACTCTAAAGCCATAGGACATCTGGCTCAACAATTTCCATACTGACTGTCCTTGTTGTCTTTGTTCGCTAGCATCAATAAAAATCAAATCATCAGCACAGGATTTTATCTCACAGAAACTGATATTTGGCACTTGCGAAAACATTATGTGTTTTTCTATAATAAGCTACCGGTTTTCTCAGTAGAGAAGAAGACATATTGGATTTCAAAGGACCGTTTTGGTACAATTTTAGTCAAGGCTGCCAAGTTTTCAGAGCGTCACAGCTGGCAAACCATGCCGATAATGTATTTACGTGTAGGCTCTATAGATTGTTAGAAGCGTGGCACCAAGAGTTTAGAGATCATATATATATATATATATATATATATATATATATATATATATATATATATATATATATATATATATATATATATATATATATATATATATATATATATACATCACCGCTTCTTTCATACTACAAAGACTTTCGTGCAGTTCGACAAGTTACATCAAGAATCTGGGCTAGAAGTAATGAACTAGAGAAAAAAAACGTATCCCTCTGACTCATTTGTAAATTTGTATAAGCGTAGTTCCCAAACAATCGGTTTTCAGTTAATGAGGTTGTGTGTTTGAATGCAATTCGAGGTGGTTCGATTGCCATTTCAGATTAGTGATTGCAGGTGGATTGCTGGATCTGAACATAGTAAACCTGATCGACCGCCATGATATCTTCACATGTTTGGTGTTTTACGACGTACTCAAGGATATTTCGCCGGCCTCCATTATTTATTTATTTATTTATTTATTTATTTGATTGGTGTTTTACTCTTTACGACAGCGATCAGAATTATGGCGGGACGAAACAGAGCTGGGCGCGGGAGAAGCCCGTGGCCATCTTGCAGGACGTTGGAAGACCTTCCCATGCATGACCAGGGAGAAAGCCAACATGGGTTGGACTTGAACTCAAAGCGACTGCATTGATTGGCTTCCGCTGTGGTAGCACCCTAATTACTCGGCCACGGAGATCACCGTCTTGGTATAAGAGAAATATTCTTGAGGATGTGGTTAAACAAATAAATATAACACAGCTGTCATGGTAGTTATCTGCGTCTAACATTAGCTGCATGCTTTTGTTAAATGAATCCAGTCTCTTCTTTAAAACGTAGCTATCCGTACATGGAAGACGAAAATACTTTTTGCCAATTTACTTAGATTTACAAAGATTACTTTGCAGGGTTTGTGAAGGGACATTTGCCTCGAGGAAGGCGCCACATAATTGTTCGCAGTTCATTTTATATTATACTACCATACGCAAAGCTGGGTCCCTCAAGTTTTAAGCAGTCCTCCGACGAGGTCCACAGGATCATATTATTTCGTACTGTGTTTTTAAATAACGTCATGCCACACGTGTATATCTCCTCGTCAATGAACTCCGAAAATCTAATAACGTCATGCCACACATGTATATCTCCTCGTCAATGAACTCCATCCAAAATTTCCCTGTACATGACTGAGAAATTAAACTTAACAGAAAGACAGTTATCTGACGACAGCCCTGGAATCTACTAAGAAGCGGTAAACGTAACTGACGAGCTGTCCAGTGATGCTGCTATTTGGCTACGTAAACTGACAGTCTGGAGCTTATCTCGCAGAGTCCACTCCAGAGATGAGCGTTTGGGGTGATCCTAAATACGTTCTTCGTGACAGATTCAAATTGAGGCCTGAATGGCTGACAACGATAAGGAATCCACACTGTCACATGTAATCGTCTAGAGAGAAAAAACACAGAGGATTTAACTCTAGGGATTGGCTATCTAGGTCTTCAAGACGCCAGGAATGATCATTCGCTGTTGGGAAACAAAGCTGGTAGTAATCATATATCAGTTGTTATCATATTCACATATTCATGTTTATCCACAAGGAAACTAATAAATTATAACCCCAAACAATTTCTATTTCTACTTTGACTGTATAATCTGCACACAACTGTGAAAACCCTGTCGTTTTCTTGAAAGACAACGTCAAATTACCTACACATAAAGTTGATCGGATCTCGCTCCAGTTTTTTTTTATTATTTACGTTGTAATATGACATACTTTGTCACTTCTTTTCAGCACAGGACTTGGAAGCTTTCATAGAAGTCAGCCTTAGTCAATTCAAAACAGTTTAGAGATAAAAACATTTTCATTTATATACTTACTTAAGCCTTAATAGTAAACCTGACCAAAGCCCATGGCAGCTTCGTTATCCTGGAGAAAGGGTTCTTGTTGGCTTATTTATATAAAGCGTCACTCGCGCTGACCGATCGGCACAGCAATGTTGTTTCCTAGAAGGAGGCTCTCATGACATACATGGTTCAATATTGGCTATAACACCCTTTTAATGTCTGGCACCACATAATGACAAAGTGTTTTCTCCCTGTTTTGCTCGGTTACCTCTACCCAATATTCTGATGGTGTGGATCTTTTAAGAATTGGATTGTTTTGGAGTAGGTCAGCCACAACAGTCCCGGATGAAGTAAGAATGAGATGGGATTTCAGATGGCCAATCAGCGGACTAGGGCACCGATCAATCTCAATGTTCCAAATGCAACATAACAGTATTCTCAATGTTCTAAATACACTGATCAATGTTCTCAATGTTCTAAATTGACTGATTAATGTTCTCAATGTTCCAAATGCGCTGATCAATGTTCTAAATGCACGATCAATGTTCTCAATGCCATGATCTATGTTCAAATGGACTGATCAAATGCTCTCAATTTTCTGAATGCAATGATCAATGTTCTCAGCTGAAGTGAAGGTTATACATTTACTTGAACAGTTGAACACCAAGGCGTACATTTATTTAACCTGGATGCTGACTGTTACAAAAAATGGAATAAGATACGTTACATGTGTCTCGGTTTTGAACTGTTGTTTGGTTTGGAGATATCGATTACTTAGGTCTCTCAAAAAGTGAATCGGTTAATTTTAACAGAAAGTCTTTTGTTGGAGTGATGCTAGAATTTATTTTGTTACTGTGGCAGATTATTCCGTGAAATACAGTACACATATTCTGTTAATTCAAACTAAAGACAGTATTAGATAAATAGGGTATTGTGTTGAATACTAGTATGACACAGTGTTATGTTATAGCAGACTCACTCTAGCATCACTCAAAAATAACAACAAATTTTCGGATAAAAATTGACAGATTATTTTTAATGTATCTTGCGAGTAAATAAATGCGGAAATACAAAGAGCGTTTAAACAAAAAAATGCTTAACTATAAAGACGATAAGTGTTTAAATTTGAACGGCAAAAAAAAAATAAATCTGCTCCATCTTTTTTTTTTTACTATAAACGCAACACGCTTCAAGAGGTCGAAATCATACAGGGCAGGAAAACCGTAGTTCTGTTGTTCACTTTCCCTTACGTGACTTAGCTGTATGATCGATCTGTCATTGTCAAATAAAAAGACGTGACCTGTCAATATGCACAAATCAATCTTGGTTCTCTGCAGTGGTAAGACCGTTTTTGTTCCCAAAGAGCAGACAGTGTCAGCTCAGACAAATGCTATTATTCAATTCCCAAATCTGTTTGCATAAGTGATCAATCAAGCCCGGCAGGCTAATTCGAAAGGACGGCTTTAATCTTGACTGTGTACATCACGCATGATATACACTATAGTTTGAGAAATATACCATGGAATATAGGCCTAGGTTTAATACAGAGTATGAAGATGTAAATGTCCATTGCTTTAACACATTAAAGATCCAGAGTTCGACGTTTGGTGTCGCAAATTTGTTTAAATATTACTGTAGAAAGTAGGGGAGGAAACTAAAGTGAACTCAGGTTCTGATGTAGATTTATTTATTAAGGGAACTTGTCAGGTGCCTGGCGAAGGGCAGTGGCTTACTGTGGCTACCCTGATTTACTCCACCTTTAAGCATGACAGCTGTCGACATATAATTCTTTTAACAGCGTTAGGGGCAAACTAAACAAGAAAAAAATTATAAAAAAATTATTAACTAAGTGTTAAATGTGCCTGAGTTAAATCATTCTTTTAGCCATATAGAAAAGGCTGGCATATGAGTGTTTCGACGCATAGATTCCTACCTTTCTCACTTTGCAGCGAATTGTCAAGCAGTGTTTATGGCGAATGTATTTGCTCCTTTGCTAAGGGGTTAACTTGACCTTCAGCATCATTTCGGTCATATGCATCATGTTAGTGTAAAGCTGCTCAAATCTCAGCCTCGTGATATCTAGAGTCTCGGCCTATTGAAGACCCCAGACATGACGCCTCCCTCAATCACAATCCGTGCACCAGGTATACAAGTAGGCGTATAACGCGTATTCACAGACAGCATAAGAACATCTCAACGCCTTAAATCGGCATATCACGACTAGGGAACGGACTACAGCTTGTAAGGTAGACTATTTAACCTCCCGGCGACTGTGTTTTGTCAGGCTCGTTCTTATCTACATCCCTGGACTTACATCGGTGTACACATTTATTTATTTATTTAATCAACTGATTGATCACATAGTGTTTAACCCGAATACTCAAGAACTGTCCACTTATGTAACAGAGGCACCCAGATTGCTCGGTGTAACATACTGACCTTTGTCAGGCTCGTGTACCTTACAAACCACCTAATTTAAAGTGGCAGTCGAACTGGCGAGTCGCCGAGATCCAGCGCTTAGCCAGCGAAGGCCATGTGTACATTGAGTCTGTGGATCGAATTCTCAAGGATAACTCCAACTCTAAATTTTCTATCGGAATGTTGTCGTCATTTGCCGATACCCATGCATAATGGATAGACATTCCAGAGCCACTAATAGTAGGAACCTGAATGCTGTATTCTGTAACCAGTGATAAGAATCTCTAATTGACCAATGGACATGAGAAAGGACCCCCCGCCCTTGTCATCTATGCGTGACCTTGGTGATAGGTTTTCTGTAGTCGCTACCTTAACCCTTAATCATCGCCTCCATGTACAATGTGCCGTTTGTTTCCACAAGTTTTCTGTCAGCGCTGACCTTTCGACATGTTTAAATAACGGTTGATTTCTCATTCACCAGGGCCTTGTGGATTTTCGTGCTTTAATGTCTGTCACTTCAGATCGTTATAGATCTATGTGTCCTACTCGGCCACATTGATTATATGTTCTCCCAACCACGTAAAGTATTCATTCGCCGTTGATCAACCGAGTACTGCGAACATTTTCAGGGCATTTTTACTTTACCGTTACTTTAACGAGTGCAAATAATTCCTGTGTATTGTGAATGTCAGATACTGTAGAATTGTTTTAGTGATAATCCAAGGTTCAAATTGCCTATAACGCCATATATGTCAGTTAGAAAGGTATCTCAAACGACATTTATGGAGCAATTTGTAAGACTGGCACCAGTTAGCCTTTAAGTAAAATAACTAAAGCCGCATTATCTTTAGGTTTATGGCGCACTCTGTCAAGCTCACCCATCCAACCTACCGCATTAATCTTTCTGTTTTAAAAATCTCGAAAATTTATCACATTAGGCAAGTACAGCAAGCGGCTTTTTCCAAAGCTTCTTAATTAAGGCTAAAACACTGATATTTTTACATACCTGTATACCCAAATTGAAAACATATTATGTTATGAGCTTTATCAACCAACCTTACCCGGCCCCATTTAGTGATATTTTTTAAATAATTTATGATAACAGTACAGTATGGTAATTCCTAATGTCGTCCTGAATTTTAGGCCTGGATCTTTTCAAATTCTGCTTAATGTCTACTTCACATCAGCGTCACTTCATAATAACGGTAAAATCCGCATTCTTGATACTTGTCCTTGATCGGCCCAATGTCAAGATACATTGTGACTGGGACATTGCGATATCGCGGTGGGGTGGATGCGTGTGTTGGTGATTGGGGGTTGGTGTGTGTGTGTGTGTGTGCTTGGATGTCACGTATGATCTTCAACACGATGTTCCAGTTTGGCATCATCAGGCGCCCTTGTGAAGTACTTGCAGATGTAGCAATACTGAATCGAAGTTAAAACTCCAAGCATCCAAAACAAGTAAATCATATGGGTTTGAGATTAGAAAGAAGCATACTGAGCTCCAGGTATATTAACAAAGATAAAACAAAAACAGTACCAAACAAACACTATTACACTGTCACATTTTCACCAATTTTTTTTTCAACAACTCATGACATTTATTTCCATATGGCGTTTCTTGACATTTCAGTTTGATTTCGCTGTGTTCTCTATATAGCAACTTTCCCTGACAAAATAATTGCCTTTCAATAGCATATCTCAAGGGAAAAAACAAAGCACTTGTTAACATTAACATCTTAAGAAAACCTGTTAAGCGGATAAATTAGTGCTTTTCTCATTAAGCCAGCAGATGTACTGCTTAAAACAATCAGATTTGAAAGCAATCTAATTACTTCAATCACTTTTTTTGAAGACAGAATACAATGGACATATATCAATCTGTCTCTTTAAACAAAATTTCCTCAGGAAGAAGTTAGATAAATAAATAAGACTGAAGGTTCTTTTAAGAACCAAAGCTCTAGGATAAAATTTATGTCTAACGGTTTTTTACTGTATATAATAAAAGAGTGTTATGCCATTGGACATTTCGTTGTACGGATGTAGAACTTATTCTGATACATATATTTAGAAAGTAATGAAATAATACAGTGTCTGAATAAATAGTCAGTAAACGTGGTTAAAATGTGAATTTTGTACGTACTCTCCAGTGCCAGTCTTTTGGGAAGTCAACACGCTATGCTAATTACACCAGCAGGCCAACTTTTGGTCATTTGAATCGACTTTGGAAAGTGATTTGAAAGCAGAAGTTTATTTCTCGTAAAAATTAAACATAAATCATAAACCGCTGCATAAATCCATCTGGTCTTGAAAAATATTCCAACAGCTTCATTTTGCAACAAGCTGTGAAGTCCGACATTAAGAATAAGAGCATGCACAGTGTTGATCCAAACAAGAACCTCCAGCTGTTTGCCTCCATGTCTGGCGATGGTCCTGGCGAAGTCGATTTTTTTATACACGGCACAAACCCTTCAAGTGCTCGTGGATATTTTCCGATTTGCTTACGATGCCTACGGAGAGGAAATGGTATTATGGAAAACATCTCTACACTTAAAAAAAAGGAACGAGGTTACATTTTGATGGCCGGATCTGATGTATTATCTTGATGGAACCCTGCCTCCGTTCTATGTGAAATACAGCCGTCTCACGCTGTATTACAGGCCGTACTATAAACCCTAACAAGATAAATACGTTAGACACGCAATACTGACTTGCGTCATTTAAATCTGCAAAAACTTCATTTCCTCAGTCACACGCGTTAATACCCGCAGCTTTGCAAGGCCAACCTTCGTCGCCAAAAGAAAAAGTGGAGACACTGTCTAACTTTGGACACACATTAGCTTACAACGTTCACGGTAGGCATAGACACACATCAAAATCGCCAAAGCAAATACTTGGAAGCCACGATCACGGTGAGCTTTTCTTCAGGGATTCAAAACCAATTAATTACACATACACTGCTTCATCTGTCTTCCCTGCTTGGAACAAGCCCAGTTCTGAAACTAAGAGCTGTCATTATCAACTTCCTCATGTGACTAATTTGATGTGACGTCATATCCCTGTACATCGTGAACAGACGTCCCTTAGCAGCAAAGTCTCGTAAAATCTCGTGGGAATGCACGGGTTTCAGATTCGAATTATACATAGCGTTGGCCGTAAGGCGACGCGAGCCTTCATCGTTGGTAAATGTGATGATTAACTGACCTGAAAATAGGACGGAAAAAAAGGTATTTGCACAGATTAAGTTAAAAAGTGGAAACAATGAAAAATAAAACTCCATTGGTGCGTCTTCTCACGTTCAATGGAGATTAGTTCCTAGATGAATTTGGAATTGCATTATGTATGACTTGTCAATATGGACACAGCCTTTAGCATGCTGCTGTTTAATCAAGAAAAAGAGAGAGAAAGAAAAAAAAAGAGGTGTAGGCCTCTCAAAAAATTACTTGAACAGATTACACAGATTCACCATCGGATCTTAATTGAACGAGGTCGGAGAGGTTGTCTCAGTGTGACAAAAGCCAACGATGAACACATTTCATTGAACAGCATGATATCGTTAATTTGAATACTAACCTAAATTAAACATGTGTTTTCCGGGATAAATGTATTAAAAATATTTTTGGAAGAGTATTTTTTGACTTGTAGCAAGAGGCGTCTAATTAAAGATTCACAGAATTGCCTGTGCCATCGATGTTATGTCTAGTCTTCAAAGCTGTGTTTCCACCGCAGCCGATAGGCCGACTCAGTCCGGTTACAGGTTCGATTCAAACACACGTTTATTGGCCTGGCGTTTTAAGTCACGGGGTTTGTTAAGTATCTCCCGAAAGGGGATGTTTTATTAAGGACACTCTGGATTTCTTTACCTATAAATCACACTGCCGTCGTATAAGTGAAACGTTCTTAAGTACTGGGTTCAACAATTCTAATAAAATAAATAAACATTGATGGAAAATGATTAATCCTTTTGTTTATGCAATATGAAGTGCAAGTAAAGTTTCGATTAATCAAGCGTATATAATCAACTGACAGACAAAGGAAGAATGAAGACTGATTTTGGTTTTATGTTTGATTTGGTTTGAACGCCCCTTTTCTCGTGGTTACGTCCTTGTGCGTCAGATGTCATCAAGTATGCATTATTATGACGCTTTTCAAAAATCGCGATATCACACGTACAGGAAAGATTTCCAAGAATTCTACTGGCGCCACATATTACGAACGCCATGACACTGGTCTGGAGTACCAGGTTCTTCAACACCAATCCTTAATTGCTTCGTTATGCATCTTCCAGTATCAAATTCTACAAAGTGTTTGGTTGTATTACTTGACTTCAGATGTTACTAAGGCCTTTTTCATATGACGGAAACATTCTAATAACGACCTCGGATGTACCTACCAAGCCTGGCTGCAACCTGGCTGCAATCCAACGGCGGAGCCCACCAATATAGACGTTCCAGTTTAATAATCAGAAGGCCAATTCCCCAAAAACGTTTACCACAACCCACCGAAGAACTATGCAGAAATATACTATCCCTGGAGCCAGTCTTGTACACAGGAGTCCTGGAATTCAGTATTGTGTAAGTTTGATATCCTAAACTTAATAACTGGCAATTTTCTTTCCTGGCAAGCCAGACAAATGTCAGTACATGTACACTATTTACGCTTTCTTTTGGCATGGCATTCCAGTGAGGGAGCACCATTAATATGTCGTTTCCTGTCCTGCTCGCGACAGGAAAACATTGCAAAAATAACGTTGAAACTTACCTTAAGTCACCAAAATATAACCAAAGCAAACCGGTCTCACCTGTGATTGACTGGACATATCTTATAGTCGATACGGTAAGCTCCACACCGGCAGCGCTGGGACGGCTTCCCGAGGCAGGGGACCCTGATCCAGGTCCCAGGAGGCTGGACGTCGATGTGCCTCCTTTGTCACAGTCGACAAAAACCATGAAGAGCTTGACCCGAGGGAGACAGCGAACCTCGTCCTGGCTCTGAATCAAAATGTGTGGTTTGATGGCCACTCTGACGCCATCGAGTCCGCGGAGTAAAGTGTCCGTGAGTGTCTGCACCAGGAAACCGTTGTCCTTGTTTAGGACCACGATACAGATCTCGTTCTTCAAGGAGACCCCGTGTTTAGGAGAATACGACAACACCCCATTCTGAAAGAAGCAGAGAATATTTCAGACATGAAGATAGAAATCGGATGGCTTCAACTACTGTGAGTTTATAGAAATGTCTGTATGCAAATCATCCCAGCCTGACAGGAAGTCTTGTTATTTCAACTTACGAAATGTAAGAAATAAAAGAAAATATAACATGCTGTAAGACAAAATGTCTTACAGACAATAAAGAATAAATTTTAAACAATGTCTCAAAATTGGATTCCAGTAAACAATAAAGAACCTCTTTAAAAATCCATGCACACTGTCATAGTTCAAACAATTATTCCTGTGGAATGGGGATTATGGCTAGGCTTTATGCAAGGGGTCTTCCTGTAACATCTGGTGTTAAAACCAAAATAAACACAACGTCCATAAAAGGCTTGTAACTTACTACCCCAAAGACTGTTCGGATTACTATGGCAATCGTCAGACAATCATAAAACTGGTGACAAAAGACAATAATAGTATGTTAAAAAACTGAAACAATAAAAGTTTATTCCAGACCTAGAAGGTATGAGAAATGTGTGGTAGGAAGGGAGAGAACGGGACATTTCTGAAATTATTTCATGAAAGGCGAAACATTTCGGTGTGATGTTGAAACTACATGTAATTATATGATAAGGTACACGTTATTAGGGTTAGTAGGTACTTTAGTCTGAGTGTTATTGCTGTTCACAAGGGTGGCTCCGTTAGTACAGCCTGTTGCTACAGCCGGACGAGGTTCTCTTTCCAGTGTGGTCTTCTCAACGACCCCGGCCCTAACCGGTCGGAGGTACAAAGCAGAGAGATACTTCTGAGGAACGAGGATAAGCAGGAGTTCGAAAACGATCACCAGTACCATCCCCGCACCCATCACCTCTGCAAAAAGAGAGGAGAATAGATGTCTTGAGAACTATAGAAGAAGAAGTTGTTACAAGGATTAGCGATGTTTCGATTCCATTTTCCTGAAATGTAGCCATACTTTTCATACGCATCACTGATAATATAGAAATTGGAGAGGTCTTAGCTTTATTTTTTGACTGAATCATCAACGAACCCCCTCGAACAATACATATCAACGTTAATTCTTTGTGATAGACTTTATATAGTGTTTAACGAATCGCTAAATGATTAGTTTTTGATCTTTTGCTGCGTTTTTGTTGTGATATTTCCCTGGTATTTACCATCACTTTGGACCCTGTTCTCTACTGAAGTCAGCGACATTCTCATAATTCGGTACTGTTCGTGAAGAGAGTCCAGTTTGCGGAGAATGGCAGAGAGCTTCTCCACCAGCATTCCATTCACGTCAGACTGATTCAGTACTTCTTTCTCCATAACTTCTCGAGCGATGACCTGCTCTTTGAACGCCATTTCCAGCATCTGAAGACGATTGGAGATGTCGGAGAACACGTGTTTCCAAGGACACGTGTCTGGAGTTTCGGACATGCATGTGTCAGAGTCCCGAGAGAAGAACACCTCGGCGCTCCATGAGACAAGCGTGTAAGCTCCAATCAGGGCCAGCAAACACCTGGAAAAAGATATAAACAATCATATATATAAGCTACAGAAATCAATAACCACCTAGCACCTTGGTATTTTAGGGTGTAAAATCTTTTTTCGGTACCAGTCAGCCATTTCTGGTGCACAGGTGCATGCTTGGTAGCAAAATGATAGAAAATGTTCAGGATGAGCTTAAATGATGAACGTTGAGACTGGTGGTGATGAGGCTGCGAGTGATGTTCCCTTGGCGTTGCCAAACACTCCTCCCAGCTGCTGGCATAGCAAGGTCCAGGCTTTGACGGTCAACCTACGTCAGATTTTTTTATGGTTGCTTTCTCAATGGCTTGGCCAGGTATGCACCAAAACTTATTGGCCACAGAGTGTAGGGGGAGTGAGTTACAGTACTAAACATTAACATTGTCGCTCATGGAAAATTAAAAGGGATCTGAGGCCATATGCCATGCAAAGTGAGAAGAAAGCCACAGGAGTAACAACATATATAATGTTGCTAAGAGAATTTTCACAAAATGCTTCACAAAAACATGTGCTTATAAGTTCTTAAGGAATTTTGATTCACGGTAGTCAGGTTTATAGAAGCGGGAAGTCTCAGTACCCGAATCCAATGACCAGGTATAAAAGTGAGGTCCACACAAGACGATGTTTTAATGGAAAGTGATGTTATTTAACTGACGAAATTTTCGCCATTTGGCTTAATAGCAAATCACAACTTGAAAGAAAAGTTATCTTTAGTTAATACTTCGTTATTAAATGTCGTTATCGGAGTTTATACGGTATATGTTTAAAGCTTACAGGTTTTACGTTCTTAAAAGCTCCTGCATGCATTTGACAAAAGCGCTTTTGAAACTGTTTCACATTCAGTCAAAATAGTTGTTTAACTCGCATTGTCTCACGCACTGGTATTTCCGGAAACTCTCGTAAGACGTAATTCAGGTTCTTTCTCCCTTTTTTCTGAAGGCTTTTAAAGCTGTTTCTTCTAGTGATACGACAATTTGTTCCAGGAAGCCTGGAACAATTTTAAATACAAATACGTTTTTCCCGTTATTGGCCTTGTGCCTGCAAACCTGAGACTAATCGGTACAATGGTGATAATGCTGTGACATTTACACTTCTACATTTACGCTTATTGATCCATAGGCGTCGCCAGAGGGAGTGAAAGACCGAGAATGAAAGAAATACGACACCCGCTTAATGGATTATTTAACAACCAATAAAACACACTCAGTATGCCGTTCCTGCTCCCAGGATTTCTTCACACAAGACGCAATAATTTACATGTCCATGATTTCAACAAGTGAGTAAAATCGGATACCTAAGTCTCGATGTACTTAACGAAATGATAAAATAAGCTGTACTTCGTAAAATTTAAAGAATAAATAATATGTGCTGAGAAACAGACTTTCCAAATTACATTTTCAGCTGGGACAACTAGGTATTCCAACAGTGCAGTGCAGCGATGAACAACTAGGGAATAAAACAGGAAATTTGCAAGACCATTTGATAATATAGACAGTAAAAGATTGATGTTTCTAACTGACCGTCATGACCAGAATGCTGGAATATTGCATTATACTTTTTTCAGCAGCTCTGTAAAAATGTACAGCAAATTCATGCCACTGCAGCACTGAGTTTACGATACACTTTTATCATCAAGTTCATACCAGTGGGACACTGAGTGCACGATACACTTAGCAGCCCTGTACAGATTTTTAGCACATTCATGTTAGTGCCACATTGCGTATATAATGCACTTTTATCATCAAATATTGTTGGAACATTGAGTGTACAGTGCACTTTTATCAGCAGCTGTGTGTAAGTGTTTACCAAATTCATACCAGTAGAACACTGGGTTTATTTTACACTTTTCAATCAAGTTGTGCGTGATTCGGTCCAACAAAACCTTTCAATGGAACATTCCTCGCGCCAAATCACGCCGGTGTCAAGCTGAACACACACACACGGCACTGTGCTGTTACAGTGCAGTTTCTGTGAATAACGCCATCGATTTCCGAGTGTACATGCACAAAAAATGCAACTTGTCAAAGGTAAAGATAAAAGGGTATAACGTTTGGGGCTTCTATGTCCATGCAAAAAGATCTCCCTAAAGGATTTCCTAAGAAAGGTGAATATAAGGACGTGTAACAGTTGATTTTTTCCTTTTGATTAAGAGCTATGTCTTGGAGTGTTTTTCTTTTCCCTTGGTGGAAGCGAACTGAATCCGGAGACTCTCTCATACTGATCCTTTCACATTTTTCTCAAAATGATCTGACGTCAAGTCCGTACTTAATAATTTAAAGAGGCCGACATTTCAGCCCTAAGGACACTCACAGGAATTATCGAGGGCAAGTCATGAAATAAATCGACCGTTTTTCCCAGAAACAGAGCCTCTGCTCAGAACTGACAGTCAGTTGGACAAAAAGCACTTTTCATTGTTCCACACTTTCGAAATTACATGGAAGCTTTCCGTTTTCATCCAGTTCACGAAGACTGAAAGTAGTCGGGCTAAAATTGCAACGTGCTAGTGCTGTCCACGTTGGAATGTTTAAACAGCAACTATTTGAAAAGATTCATACTTACACAAACACTAAGAGCGCCAGAGCCAATCGTTTTTCATTACAAAAATAGAAATGAAACGGTTCAAAGAAATTTAGTTAAAAACTTATAATAGCATATATTTCGTGCTGAGGGAAAACGAGAATACTGAGATTTGAGGTTAGTTTAGAAAGTAATGTGAGTGTTTTTTCGTATTAAGGAGATTAGAAGTTGTTTTAACAACGTTGTCTGAACAATGCGATTTCGCTAGTAAAATATGAGGTCTGGGTTTGTGTTGTTGGAAAGTCTACTTTCTTCGAATCGGGGAGCTTTAGCGTTTTTCTAAATATACGATAAAACTGATTGACACATTGGTCAGTCTGTTAGGGTTAACAACAGGGTTAACGGATTATGTAGGCTACTGTCCCTGTGTTTTGTATCGTTATTAAGACTGTAGTAAGTGTGACAAGCAACAAGCAAGGCCAAAACAAATCGCACAAAGATGAATTAGATGTCAGATGAAAATCTATTAAATAATGACCAGGAAAAGAGTTCAATTTATATGTTTCTTATTTTTTTAGAATTTTCAAACATGGTAAAATGCCTCTAAAGCATAAGACTGAGACTGGGTCGGTTGGGATCTAGCAGGAATCAATGACGCCACACCCGTATCCTTGAAACAGATAAACATGGTCCATTCGGCTAGTGCATTCCTAGATGCCTAGAAGTGTTAAGTGGTAAAAATACAATGTTATTGGCCACAATTTATTACAGTATTTTATACTGTTGAAAAAGTTATAGGAAATTTTATACAAAATAGTTTCTTGGACAATCAATGATAGTGTGACATATACATCAGCTAATGTTTTTCTTCGACGTGGTAAAATACATTGTACTTCCTTCCACATATATTAACATGCCCCAGATTTTAAACAGTTCTCATAATGTATAATCACCGACGTTTAGCAAGATAATATGTCAAAAAAAGCAAATTTGTACCTGCAACAGAAGCTTAGGTCACCCTGACCTGATCAACGAGGCCAGTAGGCTATCTCAAGTAGACTGGTGATTTATAGAACTCTAACGAGGGGTTTATAGCAAACTACTTGTTTCCAGACCCTTGGTGACTGCATGGAAACTGGTCAGGATTGCACTATAGCCAATGCATCAAGCATGGTGTTCCCTGTGTTCCATGCATTTGCACACGCACACTATTGTCCGAGTGATTCTCTTACTATAATATAACACAGTGTCATATTCAACATAATATCCTGTGAGTGCATTAGAATCTTTATGTTAAATGAATAGAATATATGTGTTACATTTTACAAAATAATCTGGTGTAATTGCAGTATACATTCTAAAATCACTCAGACAACAGACTTTCGGGAAAAGTTAACAGATCAATATTCTGAGTGCCCAGTTGAAGAAGTCTGTGTCGACGCATTACCGCAGCAGCAATAGTCATGTTTGTTTAGCAGTCAAATCAACCAGAGTACGTGAGTCCGTATTGAGCAATTTTTTTATCCGCCAACGATATGTCATAGTTCAGGCATAATGACGGCAGCAGCCCAGAGCAATTCGTCTTGCTTATTGCTTTTTAATCAGCAGTAATGGAAGGCCAATGAGTGATGAGAAACCGTTACACCGTATGGTTTTCAATTAACGAGGATAAAACCACGGCTGATTATTCGTCTGTGTAATTGTTTATGCATCAGCATAAGAATTTATTTGACGAAATCAATTTTACCATTACCTGTTAATTAGCATGTAACAGCGAAAAACTTATCACGTTATTGTCTGCCACATAGGAGCCCAGTCTCTGAAGGTGGTCGTTTCTGGGGAAGGCTTTACACTTAATGCTATCTAGTATTATACAAAGCTGTCAAGCATCATTTATCAATAGTCAAAGTGGGGAGCATTCTAGTATCACGGTGACAAAAATGTAGTATTTGTAAAGCTAAGTTGCGTGCATATATGCTTCTGGGGCCAGTTTTTCAAAAGTTTATAAAAAGTTAAGTCAGGCTTCAATTTTAATACCAGTATTTTTTTTCTGCTTAAGTGCTAAAACAATTTGAACAACTGGGCCCCGGACTTCCAACCGTTAACTCGTGCCAACATGTTTGATCTGCTGAATGGGAAATATTCCCCGCCTAGAGTAACTCGGGTCCAAACTGTGTAGTCTATTGTTCACTCCCACCTTTGCAATGAGGATTTGTGGGCAAGCTGGTAACACAATACTCAGGTATTGCAAGAGGACAGTGGTCAGTCTGGCTTTGGCCCGAGTTGCCATTGCGCCGGGAGAGGAACATGCACCTCATTGTAGTGAAGATCAATAGTGTTTTGCAGCCACATAGCAACTTCGCGCCATAAAAAGAGCAAATGTACCAAACCACTGTTTTCCACCCGCAGTCCATACATTCTCAACTGGACTTTTTTTGGTCTCTCTTTATACTTTGCTTACCAATTCCTATACGGTTTAAATGCCAGGTCCTATTGATGGATAGCTTGTCACTGGTTTTCGTCTATTGGCTATGAGTGGCCGCGAAGCCGCTAATTTGAGACTAATCGGCTTGGCTCTCATTATATTTCTGCAGAAAGGTACTCGTGGCACGCTCCCGTATTTACGTATATTGATCTACAAAAAACTGCCAGACGGTGAGGTGGAATACGTATGTACCCGGAGACTAGAATGAGTAAGAGACACACAATATTTCTACCCCTTCATGGACTATTTAGCACAATCCATAAAAAAAGAGTGGGCCAAGAGTGGCAAAAAGAAGGAGAAATTCACAGTTTGACATTCCCTTGAAGACACTGTTAAAACTCTTCTTTGCAACGTACTTAACGATATAAGATTTCGCCCGTGGTGTTTACTAAGGCGGTTAAGACTCTCCCAAGGCGTGCATGAGAATAAAGTATCAGGAAACGCCTATAATCAAGTGCTCAACCCGATGAATTCTAGAACTGACTTTCCACATCTTACTTTGGAATTGGAACGCCCCATTCAAAGTATCAATAAACCGTGTTGTTTAGAGTGGCTAAGTTAAAATCAGAGATTGTTTTAAAAGCATCAAGATTCCTAATAGGTTTAATGACTCCAGGAGTGTGCACTATACATACCAAGTTCCACAGCCGATCGTCCCCTGGGCAATGAGGTCACAGGTTCGAACCCAGCTCTGGCTTGTTTGGCTGTGACTTTAAATCAGTAGGTTAGTATTGTACCTTTCCACGGGCGTTTATTTACTGTCCATTCCGTTTAATTCATGTACCTATAATAATGACCTCCGTAATATTGATGGCAAATGCTCAAGGCATTAGACACAAGTAAATGATTAGAGAAACATACAATTAAAAAAAAAAATTTTAAATAAATAAAAATGACGCGAATTCCACCGACCGTCTCGGTTTTGTGCTGGATTTGAATAATTTACATATTGAAACACTTTTGTTAACACTTAGTATGAATGTCACTATCTTGAGCTATAAAATATGTTTATTGCTTCCGGTACCAGTCGTCTCGCTTTCCTCCCAGCAAGGAACATGTGACGTAAACTGTGCACTTAATAATTCAAGGCGCGTTGTGTACAGATATCTTAGCCATCGAGACATTGATCGGAATTCTACGTCACAAATCAAATTAAATCCGCCCTGTTTCCCACGAAACATAGCCTCTTTCGGTTTTCCCCAACCTGGTGTGCTACGAGATGTTGTAGCTTCAGGAATAACCGTGTTCTGCTCCAGTGGGAAAACAATGTCTTGGAGAAATACACCAATTATTGCTGTATTAAGAAGACATAATGAACTGAATTGCACCACAGCACCACAGCACCACAGCATCATACATATGCCTTTTACTTCCGCCAACAGATGTTGTGCTTTTTGCGGACGTTTAATTGCCTGTCTGTTTAGCTTTTGTCTGTCGGTCTGTCTGTCTGTCAACCACTTGACGGAACTTAAGTATGGATTGTGATAAAATGATAAATTCTATAAGCCGGTTGCCTGTCATTTAGGAACCAATCCAAATTATAAGTCTCACTTAGACTTCAACCACCATTACTGCCTATCTTTCAGGGAAAACTTTAATTGCCTTAAGTTATAATGTACCATTCAGCGGGCTTATAGAATTTTGATTTGTTTTATCATGCATGGTGGACAGCGTTTCTCCTGCATATAGGGTTTTAAAGCCTTGGTGTTTTCTGAGAAAGAAACATACCTAGTGGTAAAATAGTATGCGTGCTTGTGTCTTTCACTTATTTTATATATTCATTGGCTTGATGCTTAAGAATTTTTCACTTATACCATGCCAGGTAGTTTTATACTTGGAGGAAAGCGGAATGCCTGGCGTAAACTACCGAATTTTGGCAAGTCACTGACAAACTTTTCTACATGTGACGTACCGATATGTAGGCCTACACCATGTTGGTAGAAGACAAATGTCGTCGAGATACTAATCAGTGTCACCAAAGCCCCACCGTGTCACTGTGGATGTTGGGTAATCTACAAATTCAATGCTTCAGGCGGCGATTAAATCCAAGTTACTCGTTTGTAGTCATTGCCCGTACCAACATGTGTCTTTCATGTACATTCTACAGGCAGGTGGAGTTTTTGCTTGGAGGAGTGATTTATGGGTTTACCTGATTAATTCGACATATACCTTTCACATCGAGTTGGATGCATGTTGTCCTTACAGGAAATGTCTCTGATATTTCTGACGGTTTTAACTTGTGACCCATTCATGCTGAATAATAAGAGCTTGGTCAGCATTTTCTAGCGGAATTTAGCGAATATAAATCGGCGTTTGCTTACAAGTATCATGGTTGAAAAAAACTACTAGAGTTCGAGGGTTTCTAAGACGGTGTCAAGAATGAGGTATGTGGAATAATATTGTATGCTATAGCACGAGAGTTTTTACTACCATTCATGAACTCTTTGAGTGGCAAAAGCACAATAATTATCCGTAGTTAATTGGGACAATTATCCACATTCAAAACTCACATACAGCCTGTTAACCATTGTTTTCTTGCAATCCAGGACGAGGGTTTCTACTCCAATCATAAACATGTAACCCCACAACCTCTTCTATAAAGGAAGACGTGCTACACATCATACTGTAAAAATAATGCTTTAGATGATTGTCAGAATAATTTCCCAACAGTTTTCTTGCGCAAAACATCTGTAGCGCTGGCAGAAGTGTAATTACATATACATGTTTGTGCTCAAACAGGATGCGCTGCAACACGTTTAAAATGATCCACAGAGTTAGTTGAAGACAAGCGTGTAATCGTGGGTAATGATATGTATGTGGTTTAAAAGGTACCATGGTAGCACGAATGACCTACAGATGGGAAAAAAATACAGAATTGCCAACATGCATGTAACTGTAGACAACATAATATAGCAACGTTAATGATGCCAAAATATCGCCATCAGTAAGCCATATTCATAAAGACTGAAATGAAGAGGCTACTTAATGAAGAAACATCAAAGATATATAAAGGCTGATCTTTGAGCATGAGCAGTCATACAGCTATCCAATAGAATAGACCAAAAGCTCCTGGTAAAATTTAATGTATCCATGCAGCCTCCCTCTGAAATTAAAATTTCCATGCATGGGGCTACATTTGACTTTTACGTATGGAGCAAAAGGTTCATTGAAATCTATATCCTATATTACATCGTGCAGTGTAATGACCCAAGTGCCTCTCACCTATGCGGTCGCTGTGAGTTAAGTCCAGCTCATGGTGACTTCCTCTCCGGCCGTACGTGGGAAGGTCTGACAGCAACTTGCGGATGGTCATGGGTTTCCCCCGGGCTCTGCCTGGTTTCCACCCACCATAATGCTGGCCGCCGTCATCTAAGTGAAATATTCTTGAGTACGGCGTAAAACACTAATCAAATAAATAAATAAATAAATATATTACATCCTTACGGCAAACTCATGTGCTTACTTGTAAAAAGATTATGACGCCACAGGAAAGGTAGTGCATACACCTGAGTGCACCGTTATATTACAATGGCATGCTGTTTTCAGCGCTGTATGGAATCCTGATGTGTGTAACCAGGTCTACTGGAGGTATTTCACACCACCCAGATTCAGTCCCATCATGTCTGTTTATCCCTTTTCCCATCACCCAAGTAGTTTACCAACTGACAACTAGACAATCTACCCCGTTAGGGCGATCTGACTGACGTAGGTTGCTGTCAATATGACCATTTGATGGAAATCCTTGCTCTCGCCACAGACGGGGTTTAGCCTGTAAGTTCTGCTTACACTGCTTTTTATATTGATCACTTTTGTTCGACGCAAACCCGCTTTTGAATCTTCACATTGGATTAAAGTCACGTAAAACAAAACTAGTGCAGTACCTTGACGTTTAAATTCTTCGAAAGCAATGTGATCCCACAGCGTTCAATCTAAGCTGTTTTAAGTTTTACAATTCGTGTAACAGTGTACTTGGCAAATATGGAGAACATATTGCCTCATGGGAGTCAGGAGTGTGTCCAATACTCCACTTTGTTAGCGCGAATGTGGGGCGTCCTAGAGTAATATTGAGTAACTACGTAACAAAATGAATAAATAGTTTCAATTAAAACGCAACTAGGACCGAAAAATTGTGAACTATACCATTCAGAAACAGTTAATGGAATGTACGACCAGATCTTAGACAGTGTATTTCGACATGATTAAGAAAAAAGATCGAATGTTTCTCTAGCGGTCTGCCACCCTAATTTAGCCATTTCTGGCCACGATGCATTGCGTTGGCGCCTGCTTTATTTTAGGAGACTTACTAGGTAATTGTCCTGACGAGTTTGGCGTTAGGGCGTTTGTTTCTCCAGGGCTCTGGCGATAGGGCGTTTGTTTCTCCTTGGGTTTGGCGTAAGGGCGTTTGTTTCTGCAGAGGTTCGGCTTAAAGATGTTTGTTTCTGCAGGGCTTTGGCGATATCGCGTTTGTTTCTGCAGGGCTTTGGTGTAAGAATGTTTGTTTCTCTCGAGGTTTGGCTTAAAGGTGTTTGTTTGTCCAGCGGTTTGGCGGATTTGTAGTGAAGGCGTTTATTTCTCGGTCTTTGGGGTAAGGACATTTGTTTCTCTACGAGTTTGGCGTAAGAGTGTTTTTTCTCAAGAGGTTTGGCTTAAAGACTTTCTCTATGGGTTTGGCGTAAGGGTATTTGTTTCTCCAGTGGCTCGGTGTAAGGGCGTTTGTTTCTCCATGGGCTTAGGGTAAGGGCCCTTGTTTGTTCAAGGGCTTGGACGTCTTTTCTCCACCCATGGTGTACAGTGTTAATCACTAATCAAATCATTACATAAACCATAGATAACTGATGGATGTTTTCTTCTACTCATGCATCTGCCTTCTGTAAAAAAAATGCCGATTATTCTTGAGCACACAGTTTATTTTACAAACCTAAAAACTATAAATGAGTGAAAATATTAACACCTGTATATCATGGTTTGAGTTCATTTAAGATCTATAGTACAGGTATCTGAGTTAACAATGGGGCACGTTCTTATACCAAATGATTTATGAAGACAATGAAGACCTAAGATTAAATAATGTTAAAGTTCCATTTCAGCTGATATGTATACAACCATAGTACGATGTATGTATGTACGTATGTACGATGTATGTACGTATGTATGTATTTATGTATGTATGTATGCGTGTATGTATGTATGTATGTATGGTTTGGGTATAATGTCGTAGTTATAATGTTTGAGTTTTTTCTTCTTGTGACTGGGCGAATTAACGCCGCCAAACTGCCTCCGCAACAGAAGTATCATGGGGAAGATACAAGACATGACACCCCACCCAGTCACATTATACTGACACCGGGCCAACCAATCATGTGCCCTGGCTCTAACCTCTCAGTCCTGAGCGCCAGGCGAGGCAGCAAGAAATACGATTTTTAAAGTTGTTGGTGTGACCCAACCCGGGTTTCATAAAGGGGGCTCCCGAGTTCTTCGCGGCCTTGGTGAAATGTATAGCAGTGTCGAACTGAAATGTAATGCACTTGAATTTAATTACATGAATTGGACCAATACATTTCGAGCTACCTTTTCATTTTCAGTATAACTTAAAAAATAAGCCTAAAGAATTTAATTACTTGAGTTGGACCAATATATTTGGAGCTACCTCCTAGAGACCAGAAATGTTTCGAGGTATGGCAACTCCACTGTATATGTCCGCGATATATAGACAGGAGTAAAGAAATCTACATTTCATGATGTTCAGTATATTCAGATATATCTAAATAAAGAAATAATTACACACAAAAAAAACCAATAAATAAACAGGATTCATCACGGCAGCAAATAACAAAACACTCCATGAGCACTCAATTACACAAAATACGCGAATACGCTTCATATCATCGGAATAATGAAAAGGCAGATTCTTGTTACTCGACACCATGCCGAGAGATGTACCAACAAAGCAGCGATACTAGCCGAGAGATGTACCAACAAAGCAGCGTTACTGTGCTGCTGGATGTACCAAAAAAGCAGCGATACCATGCTGAGAGATGTACCAACAAAGCAGCGATACCATGCTGATAGATGTACCAACAAAGCAGCGATACTAGCCGAGAGATGTACCAACAAAGCAGCGATACCATGCTGCTGGATGTACCAACAAAGCAGCGATACTAGCCGAGAGATGTACCAACAAAGCAGCGATACCAGCCGAGAGATGTACCAACAAAGCAGCGATACTAGCCGAGAGATGCACCAACAAAGCAGCGATACCATGCTGAGAGATGTACCAACAAAGCAGCGATACTAGCCGAGAGATGCACCAACAAAGCAGCGATACCCTGCTGCTGGATGTACCAACAAAGCAGCGATACTAGCCGAGAGATGTACCAACAAAGCAGCGATACCAGCCGAGAGATGTACCAACAAAGCAGCGATACTAGCCGAGAGATGCACCAACAAAGCAGCGATACCATGCTGATAGATGTACCAACAAAGCAGCGATACTGTGCTGCTGGATGTACCAACAAAGCAGCGATACCATGCCGAGAGATGTACCAACAAAGCAGCGATACCAGCCGAGAGATGTACCAACAAAGCAGCGATACTAGCCGAGAGATGTACCAACAAAGCAGCGATACTGTGCTGCTGGATGTACCAACAAAGCAGCGATACCAGCCGAGAGATGTACCAACAAAGCAGCGATACCAGCCGAGAGATGTACCAACAAAGCAGCGATACTAGCCGAGAGATGTACCAACAAAGCAGCGATACTGTGCTGCTGGATGTACCAACAAAGCAGCGATACTAGCCGAGAGATGTACCAACAAAGCAGCGATACCAGCCGAGAGATGTACCAACAAAGCAGCGATACTAGCCGAGAGATGTACCAACAAAGCGGCGATAATCATGCTGCTGGATGTACCAACAAAGCAGCGATACCATGCTGCTGGATGTACCAACAAAGCAGCGATACCATGCTAAGAGATGTACCAACAAAGCAGCGATACTGTGCTGCTGGATGTACCAACAAAGCAGCGATACTATGCTGCTGGATGTACCAACAAAGCAGCGATGCCATACTGAGAGATGTACCAACAAAGCAGCGACACTATACTGCTGGATGTACCAACAAAGCAGCGATACCATGCTGAGAGATGTAAACAACAAAGCAGCGACACTATGCTGCTGGATGTACCAAAAAAGCAGCGATACCATGCTGCTGGATGTACCAACAAAGCGGCGATACCATGCTGCTGGATGTACCAGCAAAGCAGCGATACCAGTTTGCTGGATGTACCAACAAAGCAGCGATGCCACGCTGCTGAAGGTTCCCACAAAGCAGATCCTATATTAACAAGCCTTATCACATACCCATTGAGATGTTATGTACATCACTTGAGAACATTCCCTTATCCTTGTTTCTTACACAAAGTTTGAAAAAAATCATGGCTGCAATATTTGCGCTTAAAATGATATGACGTAAATTGCGCACTGAATTATTCCAGACGGATCCTTGTCAGACAACACAGTTATCTAGATTTGAAACAACGAAGCGAATTTGTGATGTTTTCAAGAACACAAATCCCTGTCGCAAAAACATCCGCCATGAAAAGGAATTTGTTTAAACATTTCACAGGAGGATTTGACATCTCCCAAGGGAAAGGGATAGTTAGAACTGAATTCGGGTTTCCAACATAAAAATCTTGAGAAAAACAATGTCACATGACTAAATAGGAGTTTATTCACATATGTCAAACAAACGCGGTTAAAGTCAGCACGGACTGTCTCTGTTGTTTCAGACAGTAATAAATACAAAGTCTGTACTACGAATATATTGGACATGGGAGGGTTAACCTGATCGGTCTTAACTATCATTTAGCTCCGGCGACGTGCATAGAATATTAAGCTGACAAACTGATGTGTATTAGTCAGGAGAAATAAACTAAATTAATAGTCACAAGATTTTTGCAGAAAAGTAGGTTTCTAACCTTAACATCCCTCTGGGAGACACGATTTGCCATGTGGATAGGGCCAATCTAAACTCGGAGTTCATTTCATGTGGAATCATTGAGCTGTTACTTCGTATGCAAACATGGGTATGTGACTCATTAACTGCTTTGTCGGTAAACGAAAAACTTTTTATTATAGGTAAGAACACCCTCCCCCAATCTCTTTCCAGAAGGCATTCTATACACTCCCAATGTTAAGCCTAGACTAAAACCGTCGATTCAACGACCAGAAGCGCAATTGCTTTCAGGTCGACTTGGACTGAAAAACGTACACAGAACTATTTGGTGTGATTTAACACTGTGTGTTGTTTACAGGCGTAGGAGATCCTACCGGCGTTTGGATTTCAATGTCCTAAAAATAAACTAATGTATAAAGGCTATCTTTATATATTACAGTTAACATGTCTGATATACAACATGATTTTCAGTTTATTTCTTCGGTCACTCATGTGCAACATTTTTATATAACGCCTACGAAATGAAGCATAAAACACAAATTACACAAATGTTTATCTTCTTGTTCAAGCAAACACTCTTAATTACAAATGTTAATTTATGGCTTTCCAAGACATCGATTTTCCTGATGTGGGTATTGAGTTTTTCTGAGGATACTTTGGTCTTATCAGGTTTATTTCTATTGCTTTTCCCCCAGGTATAGCTTTGACCGGTTTAGCACATAATGAATTTACTGACATGTCAACTGGAAATCCTTCTCTAGATCCCTCGAGGCTAACTGTGTGATGGGGTTACAGCAAATAGAGTTATAAAGATTTCTTGTTAAGACTAGAGGTTTTGCACAGAGAGAGCTTAGCCTGTGACAGGGATCATCGCTCTTGATCTGTCCAAGAAAGGCCGACTAACGATCTTCGTCTAAATGAGAAGTTAAAAAACGAAACAACACAAATACAATAAATCCACAAGGGAAAAGCCAGATTATGTTATGAGACGTTTGGTGCAGTATTCACACTCTACAGCATCTGAAAAAGTATAGCGTTGTTCCTGAAAAAATTCTAGTCTTGCAGAAAATTATTTGGATTACGTAGCAATAGTGTGAAAACCAGGGCTAATTATCGCTGACCTAGATGTATTTAACCAGATCTTAGATAACATTTGTGTCTTGAAGCAATCAATCCTATCTGGTACCAGTGGTTTGTTTTTGTATTCAAAGACCTAGCATGTATGTAAGCCTGTCAAGCCACCATCGTTCCAGCAGAGCAATCAAAATTTTGGTCGATGTTGATGTCTTACGTCTAGGTACGATCTGGTTTTGATATATATAAATGTTTGATTAGTTTCTCACTCTATGAATAGTTTGTTCACTCTTAGAATCAAAATAATTTAAGGCTTTGAAATTAAATATGTTAAGATCTTTTCAGTATTTCACCGGTAAAGTGTGACTATGGCGATTATAGTACTGTCGTCGCTGCTCTGATTTGTGTGCTGTAGTATTTTTTATATTGTATTCCTGCATAAACTGGGATTATGATGGAGGGCTGATCATCCCCGAAACAAAACTTAATACATTTTTTGTACTTAATTCTGCTAGGGGGCGTGCAATTTGCTAATATTTCAGCATTTACAAGAAGAGTTACCCTTGACTGAGGTAAAATGACAAGAAGCCGTGTTTCACCGGTTAATAAGTGTGACCGTTTGCCAAATATCACACTGTTTTTGCTGCTCCCGTCTTACCCTTTACCCTGTAGTCTTTTCCTGTCGTCCCTCCTTATTGCATTGCAGAAATTGTTCTCTGTAGTCTTGGTAACAGCATGTTTTTATGTCGGTGGGATCGCGCTTCATATCCCTAGCAAAGTTGTCAATGAAAATATTACTCGATGTTATGTTTTCATAAAAATAGTTTAAAATCATTAAATCGATGTCGCACAATATTAGAAATAGGAAGGCCAAGAGGAGACTTTTTTTTGACAAAACCAAACCCATTTTGACTTCAACGACTAGATGTTGAAAAACGGTACAGGTAATGTATACATTGTAAATTTCTGTTTGCCGATGGCAATTTGTAGATGAAATTATATATGACGTCAGGGATGATCACATTCTTTCTACAGGTCAGTTGTAGAAACGCCTGGCCATATGGTTGTTGCAGTTCAAACTTCAGCAACACCTCTATCCATGCGAAAGGTTGAAAATGATATACTATCATTCTTGTCGGCCGTGATCTACTGCCTAGTCAAGTACTTTGTTGATAGTTTGATGCATACAAAAAACATATCAGAACTCAATTAACAGAGCACTTGAACTCCTGTTAAATCGAAGTTTGTTGATTAAATTCTCTTTGGGTTTCTAACGAAACTAGAAGGACGTTCAGTATATCCTAGTGAGATTAACACAATGAGGCACATACTCTACATAACACTGATGAAACTGATTTATTCCATTGTTGCTTATTGACTAAATTGTTTACTTATACGATGGCCGTCAGTTTTATGGGTGAAACAAAAAGCGGAATGCATGAGGTATGGACGTATAAATGTCGGAGCCAGTGTTTGGAAACACTGTTTGTTAGAGTCAAAAGTATATATGTATATATTTCTTGATATTCGTCTTGGCTATACTGGGAGTCAATAAGCGATGGCTCTGGAATGTGGGGCTCCCCGTTCAGGCTGCCTCACTTTGTGTCGCGTTAGATACAGCACATATGTTAAACATGGGCTAATTTCTTTTAAAAGGGTTAGGAATAATGTAATCATATATGTATCCTTACAATTAGACATTTGGTGACGCGGTGCCATATATTAACCTTGATTTTTGGAGTTGAATACATTGGTTTCGACTTGTAGGAATACTGCTTATTCATGACGTATATGACAGGCATGAGCTGTGGACTATATTATGAGTTGTGAAACGGTACCGCCTATCCCAATGTTATAAAAGCGGCGTCGAGTTGGAAGTTAGCCTTGCTGCCCTGTCGTTTGTACTGTTGGAGTATAGGCCTATCTGTGTATTTATGGTTTTAATGTTCATGATGTTGGCGGATGCTGTGATTACGGAGTTGATGGGTACATGTATAGCTACAATCGGAGTTGGCTTCAGTCTTCATTTTATGTTAATGGAATAAAACTGCAATATCCGTAACCATGGCGTTCTCTCCTTCATTGGAGGCTCATGCGTCGGCGCCCTACGACATAAAGAATGCGGGAAAGCTCATATGAATGTCGCCCATTGCTTATTTCCCTGCTCAGGATCGGGAATGAGCCCTCACGCTTGCTCGCCTTACTCTTTGAATCACTCATGTACCGCCCTCTCACTGTGTTGGAATGAAACAGGCGAAATAATTTTAATTATACAATGTGAGATTAGTCACGACCACGATCAACATCCTGCTGGTCATAATGTGTTGGAATACAGGGTACGATTTGCCGTCTAAAATGCACTGTTCCCAGGTAACAATTTAGAATAAAATATGTACAGTGAATGTGATATTCTTTTCTCTGTTCGGATAAGAAAAAAAATCTACTTATTTGCTTCGAAACTTTCTCAAATAGTTAAGACGATACTTCAGAGTTTACGTAAATCGAATCACATCTGTGAAGTCAGCTTTGTCTATATGGAAACGAGGACAGATTACTGAAGCATAAAGTACTGAAGCCCAGTATGCAAGTCGATTTGTTTTCCATTTATTTTCCTATGATTGATGAAGGCGTCACACGCATTCCCATCGGGCACATGGACAGGAATCATTAGCAGATGTCAGTCATCACATGGTTAAAAGCAAAGGTCTTGGAAAGTGACCTCAATTTCCGCCAAGAAGTTTGCGATCATGAAGAAATTCCTGGCGGTCTGTCAGAAACAAACATCATTGTGGTAATATCCGCGTATATTATCCCTGTGGAATATTAGGTAACAACAATCACACAGTTTGACGTCACTAGACCAGAGACACCAGCCCTCCATTCAGTCTGGTGAGAATATTCATGCGAACAAATGAACAATAATGCAGAGTAACGGAAATGGCGTGCAGCAATATGCATCGCTGAATAATGCTCCACAAACCCCATTAAAGCAGACTCCACGACGTCCGTTTTGACTTCAGTCAAAATTTAAAATGTTATTTAATTGCTTATATTTTGACTGTATGAGTTTAAAAGTGGATAGGTTTAAGTGTAATCTGAAAAGAAATGTATGAAAGTTTATTAACCCTTTGATCCAGAATCTGCCTATTTTACTGACGTTTTAAGTTTTGACAGGATTATTGAAGTCGACTCCAGTCCTTAAAAAAGGGTAAACGATGTTTTCTGGGTTGCTGTGCAACTGGGTTACATTATACTCTCACAGACTTTACCAAGTGCGATCGTTGGAAAAGAACCCATCTTCAAATGTGACAAATCCAGCTTTAAACATACATGTAGTTATCGTTGCGGAGCTGGTTAGTTGTGCACACGGCAATCAGCATCAATCTCCATTAGCATTGTCCGGAAAACGTTGTCATTGTTCCTTGTGAATTTACAACCAACTGGCATCATTGATCGTAGGAATCGTAGAAAAATTCCAGAGCAAGTCAATTCTGATTTTTCAAATTACTCCGATATTGTGGCATTGGTCTCCTGCTCCGTCGCGTTTTAATGCGGTGTATTGTTCTTCAGCGTGGAATCTCTGCACGGAATTGTCTGGAGTAGTACTGAACTACAGCCGGCTACATGTGTGTTTACCCACAGGTCAATCTGTTGAGAAGGTTGGACAAAATGTCTCAAGCAGGTGCCTCCAAGCGGGGTTTTGTTTTCTAAAGGTCACATTGCTCGGTAAGTTGATGCCAACTGTGGAGGAAAAGACATCATTTAAGTTTTAGGAATAAATATATAATTTGTATTTAATTGGGGACTGGCGTCATACCCAAGAAGGCCATCAAGATTATAGGTCGATAAGAGAGAGAGAGAGGCCAAAATTCCAGAATTAATATTTTTCCCATTTTTATAAGTAGTTATCTGAATGCCAGGGGGCGCATATGTCGCTACCTATTACTCATATACATGAGTCCGTAAACTGACAAGACCGGATTTCACCGGAAATACAAGTGATCATACGCAAGCTATCACATTGTCGTCACTGCTCGTCTTTTACTCCTTGTATTGTAGTCTATTATATTATATATAGTACAGATAATTAAGGAAATAAATTTCGTCGAACATGTCGAAGCTTGTTCATTCAAAACTCAGTAACCCAACACAAGCACAAATAAACCAGTGAATATTTGTGCAAGCCAGGTGAGTTTGTTTTATTGGTGTTACTGCAGGCATCACACTCCGTAGCTTCTCTCAGATAATCAGTTTATCGCAACTTCAGCTAGCATTTTTTCCTCGCGTGAAGACGAATTCTGTGACGTAAATAGCTATCGATACAACCAAGTTCTGAGAAAGCTCCTTTCAGAAGCAGGTTTGGAGTGATATTGGAATCCGAAATATCTGGTCACCTGTACATGGGAAACGGTGGTAAACGTAAAAAAACATGAAACCCTGACGACATTTACGGTCGAGAAAAAACCATCATAAATCCAAACCAAAAGAAGCCCCGAAAAGGAGCTCTGACATTTAACGTGGCCTTCAAAGACAGTGAAATCTCCCGGCTTGGCCCATAGATCTTTAGAGGAGCTGCTAACATCGAATGAAAGACCCGATTTATGTGCAGAAAAACTATATTTGTCGCCGCTAATTACAGATATTGGATGATATCTTCACACACAGCCGGAAGTATAGCTTTATCCATGCCTGGAGGCCTTGTGAGCAAGATCCACAATGAATCACTACAAAAAAGGAGTTCTTCCACTGATCTGGTAGAGTTCATGGAAACATGCCTAATTATCTATCTGACTGGTGTATAACAACAGATTGAATATTTTTACCTGGGACACCGCTGTAAGTCGTTTGGTATGTCTGTCCGTCGGTTTGCTTGTCGAATAAATTTTCCACATACCATCTGTTTGCATGCGCCATTTGCTTAACGAGGGTCCTGAATGACACGAGTTTTTTAAAACACACTGCAGTTTTTGAGGAAAATTACACTTGTTTTTGTTTTTTACTTATATGGTGGTGGTTAACAAGAATAGTGATAGTGATAAATAGGACTTTCTTTGCCATCTACGAATATGACATATATAACACGTGGGAGAACACGTCAGTAAATCAAAGGATCAAGGTTTATTCCAGGCATTTTGGTTTTCCTATCCATAAAACTGGCCACTTTCGCATGAGGGACACATTTTTTAGCAATGTGTAGGGCTAGATTTATATTGGACGAGACATGGTAGATCCTGACCACAGACATCGCCTTTTGCATAGCAAACCTACTGATACGTAAAGCCACAGCCAAACTGACGGGGTATAGATTCGATCCCGCGGCCTCACTGATCAAGAACTAAGGAGCTTCTTTGTGGAACAAGCCTTTCGTTCCATTTCCGAACCTGGACCCATTTCCATTCGGCTACTATTATTTTAGTGATGAGCCGAAGTACGATGCGAAACCCATTCTACACAAAGAGAGTAAATGCAGAGACGAAAACTATTTGGCTAAAAGATGACTTGTCAAACCAGGTGTCTTCTCAATTCACGTCAGCTAGGGTTTTATTTTAACTGATCATTCAACTTCTACTACCCCTAGTACCACGACCTAAGCATTATTAGTTACAGATAACATTGTGATAATAGTAGAAATGTATTAGAAGTCAACTGATCTAGTATACCTCAAAAAGCTCTGCTGTCGTCACATTTAATAAACAAAGGCAACGGGACCAGGTTTTAGGAATGCTTCGTCTAGCTCCAGAGTCCTGGTTTAGAATGTACTACTAAGGAGAGCCTCATGTAGAGTTTTAAGTCATTGTGACCCTGGAACTCCTCGGATCACACTTTCTGTAGGGATATCCTCGTAAGATTAGCTATCGCTTACACTTTCGTTTTTATACAAAACGGCCTAATAGCCATTCATCGATCGATGCTCACACAGAACTATGCATTTGCGTAACATTGAACAAACAGGAAGCAATCAAGACGTCGGCAACAAGTGTCTGGTCTACTAGATACACAACTGTATCGAGCATACTGTAAAAACAGGTACGTATAATATTAAAGCAATACGGTGTATACACTTTTAAAAAAAGAACATATTTATGCTAACTATACTTTAAAAGAAAGAGGTACACAAACTGTGTGAAATTCTTTTTTTTTTTTTTTTACAATTTTTTAAGTTCTCGTAAGAGAGAAAAGAGAGGAAAAGAATATTGGTCATATTGTGGCGAGAACATGTTTAAAAAGGAATACAGCCAATGGTTTTCGGCATGATGTGTTCCTAACGAAGTTAAATCCCTGACTTTTTCTTGCTGTCCTGCATTATGTTATCATGCTGCATTCATTAAATACTAATTATACTGGGACAAGACTGTAGTGATATTATAGCCTCGATGCACAGATATACAGTAAATGATATTACTGTTCGGGCTTTCCTCTTGTTGAGGCAAACACAGCCCTACAGTTAACTATCCACACTGAGATGAAAGACCTTCGGTGAAACAAGCCACTTTCGTCACATATCAGACAGTGTGGTATAAAATACTGAGCTCATGCCGCATTAAGAGCTCCATTAATATAACACTTCTGCCAATGCATATGCTTTTCTCCAGGGAATCCATATAATTCCATACGGGTAGTGCTAACGACATTACTTTTTCTAGCTCGAAGCAGAATCTGTGAACGACAGACTTGATACTTGCACAAAAAACACCCTATGTTGATTTTCTCTGCACAGAACTATTGCAGATCGTTGGTGTGTACAAAACAGCCTCTTGGGATTTTTTTCTGATGAACTGCCTTGCGCTTTTCATACATCGTTTCCATTTTATTTGTTTAAAACACATTGGAAAAAAATAATACTAGATCCAAGAGTAAAAATGTTAATAAAAAATTAAATTAAAATGTCACTATCGTCAACATGCGTTTCATTTTATTCATGTATGTCAAGGTATTTATTTGATCTTACTTATACGATATCGGCCAATTTTTGGAGTGAAAAAAGCGGAGTGTAGGTGAAACACAAATCCACTGGCAGAGAGAGGTTTCACATTCACAGATGGCACATGATATCCAAGAGCTTTATGTAAGACCACGTTAATCGCCACGTGGGCCGCTTAGAACAGTAGAGGGTTGGGAACTTTCGAAGATTCTCTGTCCAAGGTAAGGATTGATCCAACACTTCGCTCGGCATTGCCATTGAACGATAATAATTTTGAGCAATCGGCAACGACCCGCCCTCTGATTCGAGTGTTAGGTCGTTCACAGAACTCCACAGCCGCTCCAACGTGGTTTATGGTTGACGGAAATGGTTCAATAGTCGTACACGATCCTGACGAAGTGCCCCGGGTAAAACCATGGCGTTGCCGGTCCCCAACAGGCAAATTCACTGCTCAGGCCAGTTTGCTAAAGTAACGAATGGGAAACAGCTACAGAGATTGGACACAATTTCTCACCGCAGAACACGTGTTACCTTTTCATTACACTTGCTCAATTTGCGCTGTTTTGGGACATTTTTAACACAAGATATAAAAGACCATTTCACTTTTATTGCGTAACGCTTGTTGACTAACTAGCCGTACAATGCAAACGGTGCTAAACTTTTCACAGGAAATATTTATCACAGACCGAGCCAAGGTCTTAAATTGCCCTATAATGCAGACATATCCAGGGTAGGCCTACTGTCCATATATTAAGTGCAAAGCGATGTCTTGGTATTTGTGGCAAACCTTATTAAGATCACGGTGCCAGTAACCCGTTGACGTCAAACACAGCCTGTTTGACGTCACCAGGCAAGACGCTGCCCTAACAATATGTTCCCGAGAGTATTTTCAGTGAATGGCATTAAATCCTAAGCAGAAGCAATAACGTCATCAACGCCAAAAAGAAAAATCGTTTTCGACAGAGTAATATTTCCCGTCCAATTAAGTGATATCAGAAATGGCTTTTACGGTTTCTGGCACTGCGTACTGTTAGTACGTTACGCAAAGGGGGAGAAAAATATTGGGTGCAGGGTAAAAGTAAAGAGCTCTTGTCCAACTTGACTTTTAAATTTAAACTCGAACTGGGATCTCTGTCTGAATTGACTACAGACGGTGTCATAATGTCTGGCGGATACTCAGGGTGGAAACGTCTAAATTAAATGGAGAGAAAATGACCGAAGATAAAGAGATGGTAATCAGTAAGTCTGACGGCGGAAAGCAGCTGATATCTGATTCTAGAGGCATGGTCGCAAAATATCCATATAAAATCTCCCACAAATGACCTTGGAATAGACTGAAAGCTCGGTTGGAGACGTTAGTATACGTTTTCCAAGAAGCAAACAGCGATTGCGTGGGCTGCGAGTCAGGCTTGAGGGCAGAATATTTCCATGCAGCTTGTCCCTTTTCTTGTTCAAGGCTGCCTAAAAAGTTGCTATTTTTAGTTGCTGGAAGATCGTCAGAAGTATTCATGTGAAGAGGCATTCTTTGTGTTTTAAGTAAAAATTCATCATGTACTTGTTTCTTGTTTCTAACTTGGTCTTTCTGAAGATCACATTTAACTTAAAATAAACACATAAGCCTTCTGGGCACAAATGGAGTAAAGCTAGAAAAGCGCTTTCAACAACAGTAAAAAAAACAGAGACGGGTGAACAGAGAAGATTCCTCTTTGCACAGTACTTTTTCAAACAACATTCGTGTTAAAAGTTTGTGTGATGTTCCAGTTTAGAGCTTGCACTAAGTGTGAAGATAAAATAAATCCTCCACAGGCCACTGTTTGTTATTTAAAATTTTGATTCCTAATTTGATATATTTTCTGAGAAAAAAGCCACAATTTTAGAAGTCGAACAGGTTAGGAATATTTCAACAATAGTTATTTTTTATGCCCGTCGCTATTTTCTTTGGGGCATCAAACGTTCCACAACCATATGTTTTCTGTCTTATCTGATCCTTAGGAATGTTTTAGGTTGAACGCGTAATAAGTTTTGAGTTAGTTTATTTATACGACTGAGTTCTGTTTGATATCACATGGGAATTATGAAAATATTTTGGGGGGAAGGAAACGGATTCTGTGAACACTGGTTTGGTTTAACCAAGGCCTCTGCACAGAGGGAAGGATTTCGCCTCGAACAAACGATTGTGTGGGACCCACGTTTTCTAAGAAGGGAACCGGTACCTGCAGAGTGGTTAGGACACTTGCCTTTCAATCGCTATATATATGACACAAGAGGTACGGCTTCTATACATGCCTTTGATAAGGGTCGGTCACGCTTATGTGGATGTTTGTGCAGTCTATCTGCTCGTTGAAAATCAATCGCCATCCATCCATATTATGTCACAGGTGAAAAAAATCACCAGTAACTTGCTAAATGTCGGTGATTTATCTCGGCACTACGGTTTTCTCCAGGAATAAAACTGACCGCCATCGTATAAATCCAAATTCTTGGGTTTGGCGTGGCTGAATGGTTGTCCGTGTGGTCGCACGTGGTCGCACGTGGGGAGGGTTTTTCGGCAACCTGCAGATGGTTCCCCCGGGATCATTCACCTATAACATACCTTGTCCCTTTGCAACATTATTGAAAACTGTTAACTGCTTCTCTGTGCATGATTCTGGCAAAATTTTATACTTTATATACTCTATGAAGTCCTTAGTGTTTTGTGTTAAACGTAATTTTGGAACAGGTTTTACGATTATTAACCATACGAACGTCCATATTTTGTTGACGCCTTTTATACGAATATATCTTTGGGTGCAGAGATTCTGCCCAATTTAATCCTGTTTTAATAAAAACTGCTATGTATGTTAAATGATGTGCTACAGTTTATATGAAGTACAGCGGCCAATACAGTCTAACGTTGATCACACGTGCATTGTCTAGTTTTTAATTCTTTAAAATGTCCCTGATGATCAACATGACCTTCCAAAGAGAATTTATGAGGTGCCGTTTGACTTTTACAGCCGTAGAACACGGGATTAATCAACAGGCAGCTGTGATCTTCTAATATTCCCAGTCAAAAAAACGGATGCGCAATAAAGCCCTTGTATGATATTAACAAGCTTAACTTGGACATTACCCTTCATTGGTCGAATGAAACCATTAAAATGATTTGTACTTAGTCAAACTGTCAGTTAACGCAATTACTTAATCAGCCACTAATTGTGACAGCACAGTAATTTGATTTCTTTACAGCATAATAAGATACTGTTCAAATGATATACATTCTCCAGATATTGACCAGGAGTGACGACTCACGAACATATGACTTTTGGGTAAATGTGTATCATACATAAAATTGTATAAATATCACAGGAGCACAAGAATGAATTCGTGATACTGGTATATTCATGTAACGGTGTTATCGCCATTACATGTTATCAACAAAGTGGTAGCTCAGCTGTAGAGCATCCGCTTCGGGAGCGGTAGAATCCTGGGTCGGATCACACCTTAGGCCATAAAAGAGGAAGTTGTAATTTCCTCGCTTGGCGTTCAACATGAAGGGGAATAGTGTAACCACTGGTTGACCCGTATCAATATAATGGCTAGGGCAGGGCGGCTTACTTGCTTTTGGTAAGTCTTTTTCAGTGATGAGCACTAGATAAAGAGCGCTGAAAGCCGTCCTGCAACAAGGACGCACATTACACGTACTTGTACTCCTAGGACTGAAAAATTGTTATGTACGACGTTAAATCCCTAGCACTCACTCAGTCACACTGTCAACAAGCAAGGAACTACACATGTATATACTTTCTGCACAGCATTCCAAAATTTTATGCCTTTACGCAATTTAACAAAGGAGTAGTTAACTTGAGGCGGATTTGCGTATATTAGCCCTACTGTATTAAGATGCTTTTAAGTCGGTAGCAACTAGATTATCACATGTACCCATTTAGAGTAAACGTAATTTATCGCTAAATACTGCGTCGTTAGAAGATGGGCTAACCATTTTCTAAAATGATACCTTGAGGACTTAGCCCACAGGATGCACATTTCCATGTGTTGATGTCAGGAATGCTGACAAGCTTGGCGAAAGCGTGCAATGTGTCTTATTGCGGCAAACATAATTTTGTTCACCTTGAAAACCGCGTTTGCAGGCCATATAATATAGCGCCATTCTACTTTTCGAAGTCTCCTTTTCGTTGGGCCTTTTACTATACATTTATGTTTCGTTTCACGTGATGTAAAAATGCACCATCTGGTTGCTACTTTGAAGAAAAACCATGTCTTCACGAGAGTCACAATGTCAGTACTGGACATGATTGTTCAATTACTGAGGAGTGATTCAGTATGCACGTGAGTTGAAACTCAATATCTTATGGTTGCTTGATGTGGGAGCGGGCCGGATGTAAGTCAAAGCTGATTGTCTTTCAAGAGCTATGACGCACGAGGTGTGGGCTGAAATATGGATTTAAGAATATGTGGGAGCATAAGTTCAATCGACATATTTATATATCTCTAAGTACTTACTAGCATTCCAGGGTACACAGAAAGGCAACAATAGCACATTGCATGCACCTGCTTTCGGAAGAATGTTTTCTATAGCAGCCACACTGAGGAACACAGTATATATAACACAGATCTTGAACATATTTATGGCTCGCTTGGCTTCCCATACACAGTTGTCAGTTGCAATAGATGCATGAACAGATACCAGGCACTCGCTCTGTAGCCTACAGGACCCCGTGTTATACCGTTACAATAGAATTACTTGATTGACATTTGTGGGAGAAAAAATACGAGAGGTGGTATAATATGGATGCTGGGTATTAACTGAAAGCTTGGCGAATACAGGCGCAACCGTAAACCTAACATCTTCAATATTTATTCAGATAGTTGCCTAGGGCCAAACTCTGCCAAAACCATTTGTAATATTGAGGATTCACAGAGAGTAAATGAAGGAATACAGACGGCTGGAAAGAGGCACAGTAAAATAACCAGAAGCATAAGAGTCCAATTCTCCGGAAGCCGGGTGCGCGAACGCCAACTTAACGTTTTCACCGGCGTAATTCTACATTAAAATGTACTGTCGAAAAATATGAAAAGATTATTTTAGAAAGATTCTTTAATTTCGTAGGACAAAGGCTGCGTGATAATAATGCATATCCAGAAATACTGGTTGTCGGATACCGTTAACATGATGCTACTTCATGAGGTATCTTGTGGGTCTGTAGCATTATAGACTTTTACTACTTACTCTAAGTTTTTATCATGGATTGATCCTTCAATGAATAACAAAATACTTGTTGCATACTATTGCATTTTACCATGGAAATAAATTAAGGGTTACACAGCCTTGTTGATTACGCGGCTGAGCAATCATTCCCTCTGATTGAGAGATACGAGTGCAAGAGGCTGTCACTTGTTACCTCAAATCTTTGGTAATACGTTGCTCAACAGTGGTACTACGAGTATCATTTGGTGGATGAAACGCTCGTGTGCCGTACTATTGTACTCACCCCATCCCGATGAGCACCTTGGAAGCATGCTTGTGGACTCCGTTACAATGCTTGTTGATCCACTCCATGCTGATACAGTAGGACAGTGCCGGTTTCCCTACCAGTGTCTGAGAACGACGGCAGTGTGAATTCCTGATAAACCTTAGCACCTAGTCTCTGGAGCGCCGTGCCATTTTGAGCCGAGTTGACAAGGAAAGCCCATGATTATAACCTATCACTGGTCACATCGATTTTTTTTCTCTTTCAGGAATCATTGGTAAGACAGGTAACAGCCTATGATAACATACAACGGTTCCCACTCACTTCATGTCAGCATTTCTACTTGCACACAACCAACAGCCTTGTGGCGCGCAGGCATTTGGCGTTATCGTTACGACCACAGACTTGTTCCTGTCACTGGCTGTATCTGCGGCCGGTCGCCGTGATACAGCTACCACGTACTCACTCTGTGGCTAGACCGTTTACATGCAGCCAGAATCCAAATACCCAATCGATTTCCGGTAAAACCACTGAATAGATTTGCTCACCGATTGCAAAGTTCAAATGTCTGGCGAGGTCACGAGACAGCCCAGGATTTGTCAGCGAGGAAACTGATAGAAATCATGATAGTGACTGTCGAGAGTGGATAACACACAACGATGCATACTGCACATACAGTAGTAGTCAAAGGGAGAGAACTTTTGCCATGTGTGATCAGACATGCACCTATTCCATGTGGCCTGTTCACTTCCTTTGAGCCTGTGTAATTGTGAAAATCTTTCATTATACATGTATCGTCCATGTGATTGGCGTACGTGTAGGCTTTTTCACATTGTGGAACACATAGGTGTCTGAACACATTTAAAATAACTGTAAGTCAGTACACTTTAAGGAAATCAGTTGCCGCTAACCCATATTTTGTGCTGTTGTTATATTTTAATTTTTTAAGATTTTGAAGGACACGTTTCATACGCCAGTGAACAGTTTCATTTGAGATCACCCCTTTGGACCTTTGGCGACCCGTTCCATAGTTGTCAAAATGGTATCTGAATGTATTTCCTTATAATCCTGGGATAGGGATATGCTAAGCGTATTACATCAACACGATACTTTAAACAAGATTTATCGATCAAAGCGAAATCAGAATGACATACTTATATTTGTATTTCTTCTTAAAATTATTCACTCGTTTCAAACTTGAATCAGATGCCTAAAATACGGGTTGTCTTCCCTGTCATATGCTAGCAGCTTTACTTACTACGCACATACAGTTGTTTTTCGCGGCCAAGAGGGTTGGCAAGCCTGTACAGCGCAATGACCCATGAGCCTGTGGGGTCGCTGTGAATTCAGGTCCAGCTCATGCTGGTTTCCTCTCCGGAGTCTGCCAGCAGTCCGTGGATGGTCGTGGCTTTGCCCCGTGCTGTGCCCGGTTTTCTCCCACCATCATATTGGCCGCCGTCCTATAAGTGAAATATTCTTGAGTACGGCGTAAAACCCGAATCAAATAGATTAATAAATAAATACATTTTTTAAAATATATTCCTTTATAATCTAGTGTTCTAGTTTGTATTGGAAAACGATATTGCCATTATCAACTAGGAAAGGACCTTTATGGTGTACGGGTGGTAGGCTATATGAATGTCTGACTTTATGGGTAATTGTCAGAAGTCAACAAACATCGTGGTCTTGGAAAGGCGCATCAAATATAAAAGAAAACGGTATGAGGAGTACAACGGGAACAATGACAACAGTACGGTAGTTGACAGATGGTCACAAGTAATCAGACCTCTTGTGAGTTTATTTCACTGGGGCATTTAATTCTTACCACAGTCATGTAAACGCTTACACATTGGCAACTTAGACGCCCCCTTGTACTCTGCCCGGTTTCCTCCACCATAATGCAGGTCACCGTCGTATAAATGAAATATTCTTCAGTACTGCGTAAAAACCGATCTACTCCTACTAATAATAAGCAGAATGACAAGGATTAAAAGTACCAAGCTTAAGGGTTACATAGGTCGTCAGGAATTGTTCGACGGCCTCTTCAAACAATGTTTTACATTGGCTGTGGAGAATGTACTAAAATGAGCTTCTTATGTTTTGAATACGAAATAAAGTTATTGTCCTGCTACCAGCATCCCTATTAACGTCTAAAGTTTCTGGAACTCTGCCATATAATTGTGTGTCTAATTACGCTTAATCCGGGATGTATCTGCAACGGGTTGAATAGAATCCACACATCGGATTTACTAGAGCATATGAATGACAACCGTGTGATATTGTGCAAATGTTGACCCTTAATCTGCAGTGAGACCTGGCCGTTTGTCAGTTTACCTGTGATGGCTATAATTGTTCACGTAAATGCTTAGAAAGTAGCAACTTATACAACCCCCGCACAATGGCATAATCAGAATTGCATTTACATGTAGGTCACCAGTGTAGAAATACTCCAAATGCTATGTTGTCGTCCCACTTAATTAAAAATCACATGAAAACAATGCAATGAATTGTATCAAAACCCTGCTGAAACACATATTTTTAATAAACTATAACATATAAAAGGACTTGTTACAATTTTTGGAAAGGGATTGAACTTACGTGCATAAAACACTGCTTGAGTCATTCTAGTATCATTGAAAACTGTTTCTGTTCTCTGTTTGACTCCGCCTTCATTTCTTACTTTATGTTCTGTTTTAGTTGGGTTTTGTGGTTTGTGTCGGATGTTTTTCTGAAAATTCGTCTTGCAGAGTTGTTGTCCTACAAAGTTGCCTAGAGTTGATTGGTACACGAAAGTCTGTTGTGTCGCCACTGTAGATTTATCAACTTTTCATCCCTCTCTCCATAAGACGGCCTATAGTGTGTTAAACTATTCCGTTAAAGCAGAAACGCAGTGGTAGTATCGGATTTCCTCGAAACCTGGGCCTATATTTGTCACGTCTTAAGACTTACGTAAAACATTCAAACACGACAAAAATTACAATATTCAGCTCTAGGCGGTTTGAAATTTGTACACTGATCCTTTACTGTAAAATAGCATACCAACATTTTCTGAGTTTTGCATTTAAAGTACTTTATTTATGGCTTAACACTTAAGTTGCTAGAGGTCCTCCGTGGCTCAGTCGGTTAGCGCGCTAGCGCAGCGTAATGACCCAGCAGCCTCTCACCAATGCGGTCGGTGTGAGTTCAAGTCCAGCTCATGCTGGCTTCCTCTCTGGTCGTAAGTGGGAAGGTCTTCTACAACTTGCGGATGGCCATGGGTTCCCCCGGGCTCTGCCCGGTTTCCTCCCACCATAATGCCTTCCGCCGTCGTATAAGTGAAATATTCTTGAGTATGGCGTAAAACACCAATCAAATAAATAATTTAAGTGGCTGAATAAATACGAGCCCAGGTGGCCAATCTCGAGTCCAGTGTGAATTTGGTGTCATCTCTGGTGTCTTTGGAAAGGTCTTCCAGCGAGGCAGCTCAAGGAGATATCATCTTGAAATGACAAAATTATTCTTGAAAACTACGGTAAAGTCAAATCAATAAAGGGGCTGACTTTGAAGAGGAAACCTAAAGCCACTTTAGCAAATTTCAAGTGTTTTCTCTCCATGGGAAAGATGGTCGTTTTATAATACAGTCATTTGTGTATACTGCAGAACTGGACAAAACATATATGATTTGATATAGTGAAGGAAAAGGCCAATATAATAAAAATATAAACTTACAGATCTTTATTCACTTTACGGTTTAACAATCAACAGCATATCTTCAATAAACCAGGTGGAAACAATTGCATTTGAACATGGATCAACCGACAAAAGAAATGCTCAACACTACTTCATTCTCTGTCTTAGTATTCCATTTATTCTACTATTACTTTTGGATTAATAATAACCAACTAAACTCATGATAAGAGTTTTATGCTTAAAGAATGATCAAAAAAAAAATAACCATCAACATTTATGACAATGCCGGACGAAAACCCAAAACGAAGATCTAGTTTATTCTTTAGTAAGCTTTCACCTATGCACCAGGTAGCAGGTCATCGGGCTGGATGGCCGAACTTGGCTTGATGCGAATAAGAGACTTTTGCATCTGAATGCCAGCCCATTCCATGCATCCGTGACCGCTGGTTTTGCACAGCCGCCTGTTCAGGTCGCTCCCACAGTTGTTCGACCACCAGGCTCCGAAGTAATGACGAGCACAGTTGTGTTTGTACCAACCGTCGTTGTCCTTGTCCATCGTAGTGAAGCCGAATCCGTTGCTTTCTGTTAAGGCGTCCTCGATAGAGCCCACCGTCATGTTGCCGATGCTTAGCTCGTAGTACGTCCTCTCAGCCCCGAGGGAGAAGGCGGGATAGACGATGAAGTACCATTTGCCGGAGTAGCCCTGCATGTCTATTCTCAGCGTGTATTCTTCCTGTTGGGTCAAGTGGTAGATACTCTCTAACCCCAGCCAGAACTCCGTGGAATAGTTCCCGAACCCTGACAGATAGTGAGCCCACGGTCTGAAACAAAAAGCACCAAGTGGACGTTTATCCATTGGACAGGTGTTTGACGTAGCGCTATAATCAAGCATGTTTACTTACACGATGGCAGACAGGTTTGTGGGTGAGGATAACAGGCTTGTCTGTTTCACAATGTCAACGCAACGTTCCACCAAAAGCATTTTCAAAATATCTTGCCATAAAGAATACGCCAGGCGTTACAACTTCTTCGTAAAACGGTCCGCTGAAGTGAACCGATCCTCTTTGCCAAGTACCGTTGAAATCTCTAAATACACTCGAATGTGTTACCTAATATATCAGCAGTTAAAACAAAGCTTTAAGCGAATGAACCTACAAGCCCCTCTCCACACACCCAATTCTCTGACTAGTTGAATGGTTTAGATCTCCATAAATCTGATCACAGGGAATATGCAAAGTCCTTGTCCAAGATCGGGTTAGAACCTGTACTGCGTGTGCCCCAGCAATTAAAAGGCAAACATGTTTAACTTTCTAGTGGTACTGGCTTTTGTATCTTTATGGAAAAATTGGAAAAAGCTATTTTAAGTGGTTTATTTCATTCCAACATGTAGGCTAACTGTTTTCTTTCATGGTCATCTGGTCAACATGTTTATTTATTTATTTATTTATTTGATTAGTGTTTTACGCCGTACTCAAGAATATTTCACCTATACGACGGCGGCCAGCATTATGGTGGAAGGAAACCGGGCAGACCCCGGGGGAAACTCACGGCCATCCGCAGGTTGCTGTCAGACCTGGTCAACATGTTATGACAAAGAATTAGACACACAGGTAATGTTTAGATGTGGTTTTTACCTGTAAAACTTCACATTGCCGTCAAATCGCCTCTGGATGACGGTCCATCCGTTGTCACAATAACCTCTGATGTCATATGGCGCGTCACGCGGCCTGATTAAGTACACACCCGTCTTAGAGCTGCCGCTCTTGTAGGCTGCCTGGCAATCTGTAAATACAGAGGTACATTTTCGTGGATCCGTTTGATATGTAAATAAAAAAAAACACATGGTATGTCATAAGGACCACATACAAGCCTAAATATGGCTTGTATTTCAGTGTTACGTCATGGAAGGTTATTACCCACACCACTGTTCACAGTGTTCAAAGTGTTACCGTATTAAGGTAATACGGTGTTAAGGCATTACCGTATTTTCGGTTATTTTTCAACAGAATTATCTTGCCGTAAGGTTTACGCGTAGGCCTATATATAAATAACACGTCTATGCACAAGTAGAACGATAGTAATAATGACTAACCAAATTCTAGTCCATGATGATGTTTCGTAATTTTTTGATGTAGTTGTATATGGTTTACACCAGAAATCAGAACACAACACAACATCCATATAAAGATATCTTAAAGCATATAAGCAAACATTTGAGTTATAGACATTCATGGAATGTAACATAAGGGGGCCTAGACACAAATGCAGTAGGTAAATAGTAAACAAATTTAAAATAATAATCCAATGAACACATATATTTCTAAGTATTCAGGTGACATTTTTGTTTTCAGTGCCCTGTTGTGTAGATGCATTATTAGCTTGGTTATTCATCTTAATCTGGTATAATATCTTGAATACACGCTTGACTTGTCATGTTATACACAAATGTGTACACGTACACGTAATTGACAGAATGAAACTTGCCTTTGTCGATTTGAACCTATTGTACATGAACTCGTGTGATATGAACCCATGTGCTGTACTAAGGCCTTGGTACAGTGGAATATCAACGGATGTAGGGGAAGCTAATGTAAATGCAGAATGAGTTCAGGTAAGTTTTGTCAAAACGCGTGTTACTGGTGGCGCCAAATGTCCACAGAAATGTCGTAAATGTGTTGGTTACTTATATGTACAATGAAAAGACATACATGTTCACAAAATCAGAACGTTCGTGAGTGTTTTAAATATAGTGTAAAACCATGGAACCAGGAATAGTTCCTCCGTAACAAGCAAGTTGAGATGCCCGGACTGAGAATTGGAATATTAGATTAGTTAGATTACAACGATATAATTATCTCTAAACTTGGAAAGGGTTTATATTATTTAAAATGGAATTAAAGAAATTGCACAGCAGGAATGTCAAGGTTCGTTTTAAAGCCGAACTTTGATCGCTAGTCCCTTTCCCTTGCAAAATGACACCATTATATGAATATGAAACAAAAAGAAAAGTGCAGTTTTGCCAGTTCAGACCTACAAGTGTGTCTTGTGTAATTTTGTTTTGCATGCCGACGAAAGGAAATCCTTGACATTCTAGAGTTACAGCAAGGATCAACTGTCATATTTATATGACATATATTGACGTTTCATAACATCATATCACAGTGTCGCGTTAAATGCGACTTTTCATCGCTGGACCGTGTCATGAACAACGATGGAACTACGCATCTACGCCTAGTTATTGGATCTTCTTTCAACACCCTCATGTTGGTACAGTTTCGGAATATGTGTGTCAGTGTTAAATAAGGAGATATATAGGAAGATGTATTGTATCACTGATCGTGTGAGCGCTATCATTTACAAACATTGCAGTTGCCAATGCCATTTTTGGCTACGGTTGCCTTGACATAGCCGAGTTCTAAGCGAGCAGGAACATGCTGGAATTCTGTAGTGAAATGGTATTTTACAAACATGTCATTTCGTTAAGAGTATACTTGTATAATCATGTAAAACACAGCGAGCGCTATTTCGAAATATGAAGCCTTTGGCACTCAGTATTTCGGCATTTTATTATGCCAGCACACAAATAGGAATGTGTTGCTCATGCAAAGGATAAGAGGAATTATTGCCCTTGGAAATACTCTCCAAAACACTTAACCGGTTTAATTCCCATGGATTATTACCAAACAAAGTATTGAAGATTTTTTGTGTTCTGCATGAAAATTCTTCTTGGGGCCACTGGATACCGTGGTCATTGAGTGGAAACTGGATTAAAAAGAAACCTGATGGAAGATGAAATTTCCGGCATGTCATTTTAGTACAGTCTTGTGCAAGTCAAGAAAATCCAGTAACAAATGTAGGAATGTAGAAATTATGATCAAATAAAGTTGTAATGATCCCGTTTCAAGAATGTAAAAATATAAAATGCAAAATAATTGCAAGAATGACGAAAACTGATAACAATTAAATAGTTTCCAGCATCTTTATTTGGATATGACGGCACGTTTAACAAACAGACTTAAGTAAATCGGAGATATAAGATACAGTAAGGCAGGTGGAGGGTTAACTCGCCGTGTATATATCACTCCGCCTGGCACTAACCGAACTGGGTTACAGTCCGTCCAATACAGGATCCAATTGCAAGACCTCCGTGGATGTGTTATCAGTACGATCAAACTTTCACAGCACTGAACCGACAGACACAGTACAGACCAATGAACCACACTTGGCTGTTCAGGGTAGAAGTACAAGTACCATTGCTAAACGCGTCATCGTTTTAAAGAGGCTTAATCGAGAAGTTAAAGTTTTGGTCATAGAAACTGCATAGAAAACTGGCATCTGTTTCCGAATCATTTGTGGTTCAGGTGCGGATGTGTAAATTAAAGGGAAGTCAATTATTATTACAGGCTGGTTAGCCGCATGGGGCTCAGGGGTGAATATTCGGTAACGGTGTCCTGCAGAGGTCCTTGGTGTAAAATTAAGACATAAACCGCTAAAAGTGTTTTAGATATAATTGACATTATTTGACGGTGAGTGAATGTCCTTCTTCACTTGGAATTTATTATTCGATCTGTGCCTTCATTATCTGAAAATAAATAATGAATCCATTCATGTCTCAGCTGACATTTAACAGTGTGGGTAACCTCTAAAAATGCGTCAAAAGCTCATTCGAAGATACCTAAAACACTATTCAATAAACAAGGCATTTTACAAAAGGTGACTGAAATACCTTTATAATAAAATTGTCTAAAATGCCAATATCCATGCTCTGGAATATTCTAACGAAAGTAATTATTACACTGTTAAAGTTTCAGTTCAAATTAAGAGGTACAACACCCTAAGCAACAGGCTAAGCACTCGACTCATACCCAGAACAACGCAAAACACTTCTCTGGAGCCCAAAATCAAACACTTCAAGCACATCGAGAGGTGCCCAAAATGACATACTTCAAACACATCAAGAGGAGAACACTGTTTCTAGAATCTCTACAGGGGAGTAAGAAACAAAGTGACGTCACAAGACTTTCAAATATGATTGTAACGATTGCTTGGTTTCGTGTCCAGTGCTCTACTTCTTAATGACCTATTAAAAATGCAACTTCATAGCGGCCATTTCCAGAGTGAGCCTGTGTTACTTATCTGCAAATCGGATAAGTTAACAAACCTATGCGTGGATTTCTAAACGCATTCATTAAATCTTGTCGACAGGGAAATTCTGTCAGAGCAACTAAGACACTTAAATTAGCGATTTTGAAAGGAGTGTCTTTCGGGGTGTTTTCTTTTCTGAGCGTAGTAAGCGGCATGATTGAGGTCTGTGAGCAATCCACTATGTTAATTCTGATGACGTCACATAATCGGTCTGCATTTTGCATATGATACCCCAAGTTCTTATGACGACTGTTATAGCTCTATAAAACACTACTATAACAACATGTTGCTCTATACTGAATTGTCAGGTCTCAGCATTGCTCAACTGTTGCCATTTATCTGTTCTACCAGATGGAATTAAATAATCCTTTCAATTACTGGTGTACATATTGAACTGATTTTTACAGTGGAGGTGTAATCGCCATTATTATGGCAAAGCGCGCACATAATTACCTTTGCCACTAGCGTGATTTCTCACTTTCTCCTTTTTGTATGAATACAATACACTGATTATCACAGACACCTTTATCTTGGAGAGATGAAACGATATTTAATCAAGCAGGCTAATCAAGAACCCATCAATCGGCTATTTGGAGGGTAAAAAGCCGATGACTTACCCTGATAGGTTTTACCGTTGGCATCTAGAGCAGCCGGGTCTGCAGATCCGGTCGAATCCCTGGCCACGACCATGCTCGGGAAGCTCATCCTATCCCGGAACGACTCCACCTGTTGTTGAAGATCTTGGATCATTTTCTCAAAGTCTTCGATCTGATGTTGGAGATCCTGGTAATCGGCAGCTCTCTGAGTGTTGTCCGCATCCATCAGTAAGATCTGTCGCTCCATGTCGGCTGCTATGGTCATCCATCCTCGTGGGCATCTCGCCTCCAAATCCACAGCAGTAAGACAGTGTCCTGGGGGGGCAGTGACGGGATCAGGGGGAGAGGTCACTAGAGGGGCACGGGTGACTCGCTCTGGTGTGGGTTTTGGCGTGACCGGAACTGGGGTCCATCTGGGCGGGACTGGTTTAAAGGTGGTGGTTGGCTTAGGTGTAGTTCGCGGGGTCGGTCTTGTCGTCGGGGCAGGGGTGGGTCGAGGAGTTGGCCTTGGTGTAGGCCTCGGGGTTGGCTTAGGCGTCTGCCTTGGGACTGGTCTTGGTGTTGGTCTGGGAGTCCTTCTTGGTGTTGGACGAGGCGTTGGTCGCGGAGTTCTTCTCTGAGTAGGCCTTGGGGTGGGTCTAGGAGTAGGCCTGGGCGTAGGTCTTTGTGTCGTTGTGTCTACTTCGTAGTCATAGTCGTAGTCATACTCATCGTAGTCGTAATAGTCCTGACCCCGGACATAGACAGCCAGGATCAGGAGGCCGGTTAGAGGAAGCCACAGTCTCATCCTGACGATCTGTCCTCCACCCTCGTCTTCAAGCCACAGGTAAGTCGCACGTATCCTTTACCCCGGACAAGTCGTATAGAAGGAGGGGAAATCTGTCACCCAGCTGCTTCAAGAATTTATGTCAACGCCGCGACCAGTCAGAATACTGACGCACCGGGAACACGTGAACCCCAGGGTTAGCTTGTCCAGGCAGACTAAAGGCCGCAGAATGTACCACATATGGACTGAAAGAACAGTATTGGGTTGCCAGAGTTTTTACCGCAGTCAGCCTCCACAGAGGGGCGTCTAAGATTACTTACAGCAATGTGTCTGGTTGAGGTCAAAGGTCATTGATACGGCGAAATATGAAATCAGTTCCATTATGCAATCGGCGTATGGAGCGGAAGAATTTCTCTACCATGTTTATCATTTTCTAACCGACAGGAAGCCAAAACGCTTAACGGAGGCAAGACAATATACCGACAGAGCAGGAGGTGTGAATTTACCATTTGGATCTAATTCTTCTGCTGTTGTGATCTACATAGTGACACACTGCTGAGAAAGAATTCCAAAATCGTATATATGTTAGTTCCTGTAGATATAAATGGGTGTCTTATGGTAAGCATATTGGAAAACACGCCGAGACACCTAACCTAAAACTGTAACAACCACATAGTCAAGTAGTGGCAATGTTAAATCAACTCTGCTCAGAGCATGCCATAGCTTTTAACATGGACGTCATCCTTGTTAATCTTCTGTAGGCAGCAAATGGGAGTTGTAGTACTGTGGACAGCCGAGCTATTTCAACCTCGGATAAGGTTCCACCTTCAGAACGAAATATGATAAACCAATTATCCTAACCTTGACCGCTCAGTGACCCCTTCTGTAGCTGAGAGTGATTTTTATTCTTTACATCCATTGAAGACAGGCATTTAATTTTTGCCTTTAGTGCTGCCTTGATTACCATTATAAATTTTTTTTATAATGACAATAAGACATCACAAAAAAGAAAGATCTGCCCCGTCCCTTAATTTATACATCCACTTCGGCGAATGTTTCTGTTGTATATTGTATCGTTCCAGATAAGTTCGTTTATTTGCACAATCTGCATTCAAGTTAACGTTAGTTATGCAAGATCTGCACAATGTGTGGATCATTACGGGGATACCTTCCAAACGTCAACCAAACGAAGAACCACGAACCAGGTTTCCTTATATGATGTTTCTTTCTGAGTCGTCCTACACATCATACTTTAGAAAATAATTCCTTCAACTCATTGTCCAACTACTGGTATATCCTAGCATTGAATATACTGGTAAATGTTTCTTCCACATTCACCTGAATGTCTATTGTCCGTATAGACATGGAACGATTTTCACGATGGAGTGAATTAAGTTTCTTGCAACTTTTTGGTCGTAAATGACGTTGTCTGAGTTAAAGCGCCATAAGGAAGCATGAGTTAAAGTTCCGGAAAACTAATTGACGAATGTTCGTGAAAATGCGCTATGAGCAGCGAAACTTTTTCACAGCGTAATAATACGATAATGTAAAAAGGAGAAGACAAAGAAATATCGGGATTGCTAGATGGAATTAAATTGTAAGGAACAATCTTCTTTCATGATCGATGGGTTCTTTATGTTTAAAAAAACATCAATGATAGGAAGTTTCCGGAAGATATTTCACTTCATGTTTATTTTTTTATATGGTAAACAACACTGGCAAACATCGTTTGGGGTGAATGGCCCGTTGCGTAATCAATTTATTTACACATACGAATCATAATCAGTGCAATAACCCGTTGCATCATTTTGACTTTTAAGAATAGGGTTAATGGATGCCATATATTTACCAGTATAATTCTGGATAATAAAAGTATTGTTTTGTTTTGCATCGAATAGGAATTGGTAGATTTGTACCTAAAGCCATAAACAGTTTTGTAATTGGATTTTGGACTTACCATCGTATCTACCACCCACCAGATTCTCTGGTGTGTAGAGAAGAACAGCCTTGGAGGGATCTTGGATTGGTATAGCTGCAGGGGAAAACACTCGCTCGTTCGTGAAGCGGGCCATGGCTTTGAGTTTCCTGAAGACCTTCCGCAGTCTTTCCAGCTCATCTTTGATGCTTGTGTAATCCGTGATCACAACCACATTATCCAGCCTAACCTTGTTCATTAAGCCGTACAGTTTGGCGGCCGCATCGCTCCAAGTTTTAGGACAACCGGCTAGGGTGCGATCTCGAGAACAGAGTTGTAAACTTGGGTCCGGCGCACGGGTTGGTACGGGCGTGTCTGTGTTAAGGTCGACGGATGACGGGGGTAAGGTCACATCCACAATCGGACTGTCCGTGGAATCAAGGTAATCTTCATCGTAGTAATCCTGCCCGTGGGTCAACTGGGTGCTGAGAAGGAAAAATGCCCACAAGGCGGCAGTGAGCCTAGCTGAAATCATGGCGGCGGATAACCGTGTACCTCGGCAACACTGTCAACATGTGCCGACTGTAATCTAACCGCTGTCAAGTCCTTAACCCTTTAGCCTGCAAGAAGTCTGGTACAAGTCCCGTTATACATCACTATATGTATATATATACACACACAGCTGTATCTACATATATCTACTGTAATACTTAACCTCAACCTAGCCTCATTCTTCCTGAAATAATTTAACACATACATATACACAACGTTCATATACAATGAACACTTAGTTACCAAATTTAACTTCTAACAACATTGAAAAGCAAAACTGATAATTTTGTGAAACAAGCAAACAGCTGTTGAAACATATTAACGAATTCAAACCTTAGGCGGGGAAAATATTTTGCTGAAAAGCTCCAAGTATAACATGCGTGCCATTAAAGTTTTGTCGAAAGTTTTATTTATTTATTTATTTGATTGGTGTTTTACGCCGTACTCAAGAATATTTCACTTATACGACGGCGGCCAGCATTATGGTGGGTGGAAACCTGGCAGAGCCCGGGGGAAGCCCACGACCATCCGCAAGTTGCTGGCAGACCTTCCCACATACGGCCGGAGAGGAAGCCAGTAGGAGCTGGACTTGAACTCACAGCGACCGCATTGGTGAGAGGCTCCTGGGTCATTACGCTGCGCTAGCGCGCTAACCGACTGAGCCACGGAAGCCCCTTTGTCGAAAGAGGAGTTTTACTGTGGAGAATAGTATAAAACATAAACTCAAAACTTTTTCTTCATAACATTTCGCCTATAGTGAAGTATTGATTGCTAGACTTTAATGAATATAGGAGCACATCAAAGTTTTGTGAAATAGTTGGACAGGTACATGTTCTATCTTTATGCAAAGTGCATTTTAATATTTCCATAAGTCATAAGACAGCAGTTCATTGCCGCTTCCATAAAACAGCATAAATAAAAAATCACAATGATTCAAGAAAAAATAGCATAGGGTTTTTTGTGGTAGCTGACATTTTGTTAAATCGGTCTACGTCCTCCAAAAATCGGTAAACTCTGCTCTGCAATCCTTGAAACTCGCGTTTGGCATTTTGTAACATGATCTTCTTCCGGTCAAAAAAGAAAGGGGTCTCCGAGGTTTCTATGAGCACGTCTATATTGTTCATCTCTTTCAGTCTGCGCCTGGACAAACCGGCGGATTGGCACTTTCTGAAGTCACCGGGATAAATCTGGCCATCATGAAGGGTGCCCGTATCGGTCACCGTAAGCGCAGTTTTGGTCCTCGTTTTCAAAGCGGCTCTTTGCGTTACATTCCTAGGTGTGGTCGTCAGATACACGTCCCCTGGGTCATACACTACTGTCTGCATAAGGGATTTGGTGTGAGACACGTAACCGCTTTTTCGTTTCTGGTTATATAAAGGCCCTCTTGTGTATCTGAAATGGTTACTTCCAGAAGTAGTAGAGCAATCTTTAGTGCTATTGTCCACGGCCCAAACTTTGTTTTCGTGTCTCCTCGCTCTAGAGGTCTGACGATATTGATTAGATTTTTTCGATGCCATCACATTTGATTTCTGCTGCCAGATTGCTCCTCTAAATATTGAACTAGGCGCCCCAGTTTTGGATGACTCTCCACGTGTGAGGCTGTCATCGTAGTTCTTATCATCTTCATCGGAATCGGCACCAGACGTCACGTCTGACAAGATGGAAGACGAACTCGAAACTGAGCTGATCGGAGATGTGGCATGCCATTTGACCTTAAAGTTTAGCTGTTGTTGTTGTTTGAAATGGTTTGAGCGTCGATAAATCTTACCGGTGCCTGCATTTTGACTCACTGGCTCTCTCGTAAAACTTTTACCGTTAGGAGCCACTTGCTCGCCGTTTACTGGTGTATGTGTGGCGTGTCTTGCAGTAGCAGACGTGCTTATACCCCGACTCACTTTCTTTTGCTCCCTTTTCGCCACTTCCAGTACTGCCAGCATATACTCATAATCCTTCCTGGTCTTTGATGCCAGATTCCGCTGATATATCCTGGCACTATTTTTCTTCCGGAAGAGAGTATCTAACGTACATGACAAGTTATCTGACAGTTTGTTATTTTTGATGTGAACTGCACTGTTGTCCATCCTTACAACGGCGGCCATGGCCGCTTGCTTGCTGCTGTTCACTCGCGTAACGTTTTCCATGATGAGGATTCTCTGAAAAACAAAATCATTCAGGGAGGTATTTAATGCGTCTAGTAAAAATGCAAATGATAATGTAGTTTGCATGCAGTTGCGGTAAAGCTTTTTAAGTCCTTTTATTTATTTATTTAATTATTTATTTGTTTATTTATTTACCTAACATATGCCTATTTTAACTTTATAACCTCATGATGGCTTCCTCTCCGGCCGTACGTGGAGAGGTCTTCGGTTGGTCGTGGGTTTTCTCCGGGTATTGCCTGGTTTCCTCCCACCACGATGCTGGCAACCGCCGTATTAGTCGAGTATTCTTGAGTGCGAAGTGAATTATACCAATCAAATAAATAAATAAATATATATATATATATATATATATATATATATATATATATATATATATATATATACATCTTCTAAGTATGAGTTAACAGAATTTTATAAGTTGATGAAGTATGAAAGTTTTACTAACTTCCACTGAATGTTTACTGGAAAATATGCTGTAAATTTGCCTGTAATGGGGTAGAGAAGTGTCTGAAGGCAAGCTTTACACTAGTGTCTTATACATGTATCTTTACCAGTTTGTTCTTCCATTTCCTTATTGATCCATTTATTACTTCATTTTATTCATTTGATTAGCTTTGAACTGCAGCCGGTTTCATAGGAGCAGAAGAACCGCGGACATGGGGGAAACCACTGTACGTCAACAAGTACATACATGACAAACCTCCTGACGTAAAGCCGCAGTCGATGTAGTGAGCAAGAGTATGGTGAATGTGTGCTGAACGACTAATCCTGTCCCTCACATTACTTTAATTCAGCTGGTCAGATTGCTTGCGATTGGCCGGTTTTATTACTTTATTTATTTAATTATTGTTTAACACGTGTTACTGACGACTTTTCACTCCCACGAAAATAAGTGTTTCGTTTCTAAACACATTTCTTTATAGTTTGGAAACGCGTCCAAGTTATTGATACATATTGTACATATGTTGTGCACGTGGGTGTCAATTCACTGTTACTCAACACACGGGAAGCCCCACCAATCCGACCCCCACATTGACAAGCCACTGAGCAACACAATGGCTGTACTGTAAATAGTACGGAAATGTTTGAAGATGGCTGTTGTCAACGACAAAAATATGTGGTTTCTTAAACAAAGGACAGTGGGAGAGTTACGCAAGCTATTTGTTCCCAGTTTGACATCTCATATGGCGATTTGCAGGGAACAGCTTGAATGACACGTAAAAGGCTTATGTTCGGGTGGGAACACATAGAACACAATATGCTGAAAATAGCCGTTCATCCAAGGGACGTGCCTGTATGTTTAACCCCTACTAAGAAACAACTTGTAATTTGCTGTTACGTTAATTCTCACCAATGGCTACAAAATCACGCGTTCAAAACCGTCTTCCGCTAACATTTTGGAGTGTTATGTTTCGAGTAATATAGACATTAAAATGCAAACATTATGGTGTTGATCGTGATAAAAATGGTGACGTTGTTTAGCATTAAACCATTTAGTATAAGAGCACGCATGTAAAACACACGTTTAACACCGTTTCGTTGGTGGCCTTAACACTTTTGAATCCCACAGCATTAGTCGAGAAATTTGTCAGGTACCCGGCAAAGCTATGGTACTATCTATTTAAAGTGTATTAGCTAGAACTGGTATAAAGTCAAATTTTATATTCAAGATTTAGCCAAATTCAGAAACCAATGCAGTTGTCCAAAATCAAAGTATAAGAGTGGCAGGTTTAGTTCATATTCAATACAGTGTTACGCAATTTTTTGAGCTAAGTACAAAAAAGGAAGACTTAGCTTAAAGAAAAACTGGTATCAAGCCTTAAAACAGTTTTGATCAACTGGAAATGAAATACAGACATACACAAATTCTGCATTTCAAAAATACCTCATTTGCTTAAGTTGTTGTAAGAAAACCTGTGCCACCTACCGCAGAAGCTGTCTTGCTTGGGTATACACGCATGTATATAGGTGACGTTAGCATATATGTGTTTTACTCTGGGTATATATTTACACATGTCAAACAGCTACCCTAAAATATAGGTACATAACCATATAAACATGGTTAATGGTTTAGAGATCACAACCCACCCAACACTCATGTGATATCTGAGACGATGTGTACAGCTTTATTGTATACATGTTTAGTGGTTCACTAGGCGCTCCTAGTTGTGTGTATATCCGTTACACCGACCGTTAATTACTAATGTGGATCTCACGGACAGCTAAGAATAGATCAGATAAGTCAATTATATGTCTTGGTATATCTTGACAATATAAGTTCGCTGAAGCAAAACTTGGCACAGCTTTTTGTTTGTAAATGTTATGACAGGAGTGAGCAGAGTATTGACGACATTTTATGATTCGCTATATTTGATGTCTTGTTGTACAAGCTGTCTTTAATATACAGGCCTACAACAGTCCCATGTATTTGTATTTGAAGATATAGAAACAACGCATATTTTGTGCACCTTTTATATAAAAAAAACTAGTTGAGTGCGCGTTGAAAGTTAATTTAAATCTGTCTGACGGTGTAAACGATTAAGTACATTATTGTACTTCCGTTAGTTACTAATAGAGCTTCGATTTGTTTGTTTCTTTTGTTATTACTTATTTATTTGATTGGTGTTATATGCCGTACTCAAGAATATTTCATCTATGCGGTCAGCATTATGGTGTGAGGAAACTGGATAGACCCCAGGAGAAACCCATGACCATCTGCAGGCTACCGCCAGACCTTCCCACTTACGGCCAGAGGAAGGCAGCATGAGCTGGGCTTGAACTCACAGCTACCGCATTGGTGAGAGGCATCTAGGTCATTGCCCCGTGCTGGCGTGCAAACCCCTGCGGCCACGGAGGCCTCAAACAAATTTTATTTGGATATATAGTGTATGAAACTGTACAAGCAATTCCATCGCTCTTTCTATAGTTCTATAGCTTTAGAGAGTCGCGTATATCCAGCTGTCTGTAAAGACAGTCGTAATTGCTACCAAATTTGCCTTTAGCCAGTGACACGTAACAACACAAGCTCTACACATTGGCATGTTGAACATCCATATTACTAATTTCTAATCCATATCCATATTTCTAATACATAATGTTAAACTCCATAAGCTTAGTTTCGACACCAAGAACTCATTGCCTCGGGTGACGTCATAATTATTCAAAAGCGAGTTGCATGCTGGACAATGGGCGTGGAGAGTAATTTGTTTTACAATAGCACCATGAACAAGCGGTGAGAGCAAATTCCATGCAGTAAAACAGTCTTCACCACTGTGTCTGTAACTAGACTACATGGCTTTAATTTCCTTATATCCATCTCTAATTCCACACCGCCGTGAGATCATATACTACAAGAAATGAAATAAAATTCATTTAATAAGGTTATATCATACTAAGAAATGTAAACAAATTCAAATATAGCAGTGTCAGTAACAGGGTTTACAGTTGTCGATAGCAGTTGAACTGACTGGTGTCGCCCCTTCGTCAAAACACGTTGAACTCCGCCCAGTATCCAGCATGCTACTGGTTTTTTAATAATTTTGAGGTCAGCCTATGGGGGTTCTTGTTGCCGAAATCGGACTTATAGACTTTAACACTGTGAATTAGAAAAAGTGTTCTCACTTCCTTTTCCTTGTAATAACATAGACGTGGAACATGTCAGTGTGTAGAGCTTGTGATCTTACGAGTCACTGGCCAAAGGCAATTTCCCTGGCGAATATGACTGATTTTACAGGCAGCTGAAAATAGGCGACTCTCGGAAAGAAATAGATAATAATATACTTATGTGCACTATGTGTTCGTTTATGACTGACGCTGGGGGGACTTGCCGACAGAGTAAAGTCTTATAATGATGTTGGGGTGAAATGTCACTATTTATTTTAACGTCTTTATAAACCAGGTGGTCAATGTATTATTCATGGGTCCACGATAAAATTACATCAGGTTACCAGCTGGTGATGCGTATAATGTAATCAAATGGAAAATGTCGTGTAAAAAACTTACCAAGCGTTATACCATGGGATCAACCACAGGTCTACACTGCTATATGGTATTGTCACCATCAAGTAACACTATATATGTTTTGTGAATGACAATATATGGTCTTTTTATCACACGGCACAAATAACTTGCCTGATAGCGACCTCCACGGGACTACCATTCCTCACCAGATACGTGGTGCTCTTTCTTCATTTAATTTAAACACCAATCAAATTAATTACTATTTTGATTTCTTTATTTGATTAGTGTGAATATTTCACTTATACGACGGCGGCCAGCATTATGGTGGGAGGAAACCAGTCAGAGCTAGGAGGAAACCGGGCACAGCCCTGGGGAACCCTACCACCAACTAACTGTTGGTGAATAAATTGTTAATTACATGATGTGTAGTGTAGTTTTTAAGATCAAGTTTCGGACGGTCATTGTAGATTTAACCCAACTGATGCGTAATATGTTTGTATAACACATAAGTAGGTCACAAGTTGAATGTCTGATATCAAGTGCACATATACTATGTCAAAGTCTGCAGCCATTTTCACACAACTTAGTAATCGTTTTTCTCTAAGCTCACCCCTCCCTCTCCCCCCGAGATGACGTCATCGATGTTAAAACGCCACATACGTGGACGTGCTTGACAAGTCACGAAAAACTTGATTGTGAGGGTTATGAAAGATGTCCCTCAGGTCGGAAATGTCCATTTAAAATATCATATGCATGCTGATAGAAAAAAACACAAAATATGCTTTCAAAACACTTTTATTAACGAAACAAAAGGCAATGATAGAAAATATCACACGGAGACGCCTTGATTCCCATTTAGACTCACTTTGTACAGGCCGTTCAAAAGTCTTCAGCTTACAAAAATATATCAACGATGAAAAGCAATCGGAATTGGTCGCAAAAGTATTTGATTTTAGTGAGATAACAGCAGCACACGTCAATTTTGTCTTCAGAAATGAACAATGTTTGAAAAAAATATATACGTAATGTCAAAGTATTATGTAATAAACACTTTATTTAACTCTCTTAAACACCAAGTAGAATTTTTCTTTCCTCATAAAGACTCGTACGGGGTGGTACATTAACGGTTGCTATTCCAAGACAAACTAATAATGTCAACAAACCTTCAATAAACACTGACAGTATAAAATGTACATAAATCATAACTGGCTGTTACATTCTGATGGCGTATACAAGTCTACAACAACAACACCAAGAACACAGAGCTTGCGGTACTGTGAAGCACTACAGACAAGTAACTAGAAGTTTATACGCCAATTTCCGCAAATTCCGCAAATAACCTCTTTCATTGCCATTGGTACTGGCGATGCAAAAGGTCTTTCACATAACATAACTTTCTCAAACCTTTTCATTCGAGTAAATTTTTGTTACTAGCAGCTTAGCCCTGAAAAGACGCCTAGCGTAAATAGGTTAACTTTTCGATCACTGCACAGCAGATAATTTTACCTGCTGTTTAAAAGGTGAATAAACTGATGCTTAGTTTTTTAGCGAAGTTAAAACCTTTGGCACACTTGATAATATTTGTAAATAGTTCATTATATGTAACTGGCGAGTTGGATTTTGTCCACCTGTCTGTGTTGCTCAGCGATCTGCTTCACTGTAGGCCTATTCCAAATTCCAATGTAGAACACCGCTCAAATAAATAAACAAGTAAATAAATAAACTATTTGAAATAGCTTTCAAAATTATTGCCAATCCCCACCACGAATGAACACTAAAGCAACCATAATACACCACTGTTAGTGTAGTGTCAATGAAATATCGTTTCTAGCCTTGCTTGTCGACGTCCTATGTTGTGTATATCGCCTGGGGGCCACATGTTTCTCGCACGTAGCACGTGTCTTGTTCAGTGGTAATCAGTCCTATTATACTACACTAGTTATTTCGCACTTCGTGTCCCAGCTGGCGCTAAACACGATCGCTAATTTTTACGAGAGAAGAAAATCCGTCTTATTTTATGCTTAAATACGGTAGCTACATAGCACACTGGACATCGTCAACGAGGACTTCCTCGTGGAATGAAGCGTAAGCTAGGGTCTCTTAGGTCGTTGGTTCAAATCCCAAGAGGATCGACCGATTAAATTTGGGTTGTGAACAGTTTGGGTTGGGGCTTGAATATAATGAATATAATGAATAAGACGTGCAGTACAGGGAGAAAAATTAGAGCAGCGACGACAGTGTGATGGCTAGCAAATGGTCACACGTAAGCGATGAAATACGGCCTCTTGTCAATTTACTACAGCCAGGGTTTTATTCTGACTGTTCATGTAAATGCATAAATGGTAGCAATTACACGCCCAGTAGCACCATGGCTTAAGCAGAATAAGATTAAAATGTTGCAGTAATGTTAATTGCAATTTATTAGACGTCACTGGTATAAAATTACTCAAAATGGTGTGTTGTCATTACATTTAAGATACAGTTACATTAAACGATGTAAAGGGACCAGGCCTTGGGGGTGCTTAGTCGACAAGCAGAATCCCGGTTTATGCAGGAATACAATATAATTAAGACCTACAACATAGAGTGAAAAAAGAGAGCAGCGACAACATTGGGATAGCCGGCAAATGGTCACACGTAGCCGGTGAAATACAAAATACAGTCGTCAATAAATTGTTAGAAAAGCATGCCATTGAAAATCGAGTGAAATATAATAGAATGTAGTATATAGTATTCAGTTTGGCTATGTTCAGCCTAGTGAACATTTTCACTTGTAAAAGTTCATGGTCCGAAAACAAGTACTAGCGGATGCCTCAACAGGTTCGCATCCCCTCCTATACTTACATAAATATACAATAGAGTTTTGCCAAAATATGCATTCTATGTACTTTTTCTGAAAGTGTGCCTCGACCACATTTTCGTGTAAATGTGTATACTTATCTGACGGATACATTTAAACTTTCAAGATGAACACAATTTTGGTCTAATGTCAATTGATAAATACCACAAGAGGGTACTCATATCTAGCTCAAAGCTTTAGGTCAGCTCTCAAACACCTAAATGAATTATTTCGGTTTACCTTAACAGACATGAATGATCTCTCTATTCAGAGGATTATATTCATAATGAGCAATGAAGACTGTAATGAATTTGAAAATAAATCTGTATATTGTTCATCACTTTACCGCAAATCAACCGTGTCTGGAATCAGCGTCCAATATAATTTAATGAACTGATATTAAGTTCTGACGAAAATATACGTTTGATGCCATTTGCACTGAATCTCAACATAAAACAAACATTCACAAGAAAATATTCTAAAGGTACTCTTAATCAAGGAGAAATTAATAGCTCGAGTTATTTCTCATTAACGCCCGAACATTTTTTTAACGTACGTTCTTGAAAGTTAAAAAAAGCACAAAAATATGTGGACAGAATTTTTTTGGATGTTGTAACTATAAACACAAGGAATCATTTGATCAAACATGGACGTTCAATATTTGGTGAGATACTGACGAACTTTCCGATGTGTAAAATACAAACTTCTCACGCCTCAGGTCATCTGTTCACGGTCACAAAATCATCAAGGCCCCATGGGTTGTGTGAGCAAGGCGAATTCAGAATTGCCGAATAAAGTATAGCTATAAACAGGGATACAATGGTGGATAACACATTTATTTCTGGAATTTCTTAGACTTTTGTTCTCAGACACCTTAGTCACAAACAATGCAATTTTTAACCCACAGAAGGCACACCCTTCTTCCGTTTTCACCCACATATTTTTTTCACAAAAAAAAATACGCTCAGAAGTTTCAGTGTGCGATTTTGTTTAGATCCATTTTCTGACGTCGTGGTTTTGACTAGTCACTCATTTCCGCAAGCTAACCGTCGAGAGCAGAGCTTGTCTTAGTGGCAAGAAATGGTTGACAGCGGTACATGGTAATTTTTCCATTACCTTGATACAGAACTGTCTATTCAAGGCAACAGAAGTAACAACAATACGTAAGCAGTATGCTGAAACACATGGAATAGTCAAAGTATTTGGTATAGAAATCCACAGAAAACAAACTTAGTAGTGATATCTACCAGCAGAATGATATTCATCCATCCATAGGCACGACTCACTCGATTATCGGCTCAGGAAATCTTGGTACCCAGAGACCAACGGAATAATCTGGCGTACTGATATGTGCATATACATTCCGGACGGTAAAGATCCTAGGCGTCATATTGGTCCCTTCTAGCCAGCTAGCCCTACACACCGCTAGCTCACTTGTTCCAGTGCTATGCTGTGTCGTCGCATAAAGTCATTCTCCGCCACAGGAGCTAAAGTCATATTAATACTGATGGCACTATTTTGTCTGTGGTGAGCGGGTCTAGAGAATAATACATGGCGCGGTAAACTCAAACTGGACGTCTTGGAAGATGTGGTTTCATCTGGTTTACTTTGTTCTGGAGCGGAATCTGTTTAACAAAGTGATGACAGGTGTTAATAACGTAGAAAATGGTGTGAATTCCATGAAAAGCAAAAAAAAAATCCCTGACTCTACATGGGCGACATAATAAAAGATATACAACATCGAGGGTAAAACCAGAACCTGTACGTGGGATGGTCTATCAGCAACCTGCGGATGGCCGTGGGTTTCTCTCGGGCTCTGCCCGTTTTCCTCCCACCATAATGCCGTCATATAAGAGAACTATTCTTGAGTATGGCGTAAAACAACCAATCAAATAAATAAATAAATAAATAAATAAATAAAACCAGAACAGCTACAGCAGTGTGACTGTTGACAAATGGTCACACGTACCCGCTGAAACGTAGGTAGAGGTGTATTCTAACTTTACGGCTTCGAAGAAACCGGACAGAACCCAGATGAATACACCACACCTTTTCACTTATCTGACAAACCTCCTGACGTCAGACTGGAGCCCTGTTGTCGGTTACTAGATTCAACTTGCAACCTATTTCGTGAAATGCCAGCTTAGCCTGAGCCAACCCATTTCGCCAGGTAACGCTAGTTGGACCATTAAAACATTTGAAACGCCTTTCACGAGTGATATATATCCCACACGACTGGCTAATTTCTCCTTTTGATATATCAGACATGGATTTTTACAAGCCTTATCATTTTGAGGTTAGCCCTAATGTTATAATGTTATAAAAATATGGCTTCATTTAAAAACACTATTACTTTTAAATTTATAATCCAGGAAATAGTCGTTACCTGTATCTTTGCCCGATGAGGCAAATAACGAGGCAATTTCCGGTTCGGACTGTCCCTCATATAATCCCCGGTGGCCTAAATAAGGGACGACAACTCTGGCTACTAACTTCTCTAAGCGAAGGTAATTCTTGTTTGGTGGATCTGTATCCCTGACACTCTGCAAAACAGAGACAGTAAGGTTTAGCAACTCTGTTGGGTGTATCAAGAAACTAAGATATTAAGCTCTCAATTTATATTCTTGTACCAATCAGTATTGATGACCAATAGCTGTGGTCAATGATTAGGATATAGGCCTACATGTACCTGTGTCATCCACATCAGGAGTTTTCCTCAGCCTGGGAGTAATGAACCATCTCTGTAATCAAACAGCTTTACATGAAGAGCATACCCAGAAATAAAAGCTCTTCTGTACTTTTCATGAGATTCGGCAAAATTTATCTGACATCTGTACCATTTCGATAACTGACACATACCTGTAATACGAGTAACATCTGTTCTATAAGGGGAGAAACCTCAACGTCAGGGAATTCCAAACTCTCTGGAAAAACGAAATATTACAGTCTGAACTTTCACAAAAAGTAAAATTTCACACTAAGCAAAGTGTATGTAAATTTTAAATTTTCTTATTAATGAAGTGAGTTATGTGGATTTCATCCACTGCCACGTCTAACGTCGTTTTCAAATTAGTCTAAACATCATGTCGTCAATACTTTGCATGTAGTAATTATACACTAAATCATCAGACTCAGGCTACATTTAGCCAAGAGATCTTGTTAGAGAAACATACCCTCAAGGCCAACTTATCCAAAGCCTTCTTAACCTTACGAGCACGTGACCACCATGGCAACCAGCAATGTGCATGTAGGCATTACGTCGCCATGGCTCTTAACCATTACTTAGATATTCACGGAAACTCAATGCTTAAATGGCAAACTTCAATCAACTATTTAGTGTTCAAGAGCTGCGGAAAATTGAGACAAATGCTTAAACTTAATGAAACCAAATACAGCATGAACTACAATGCCCATCGTCATTTTTCAGGAGTATTTAAACACGTAACTTTTGTAAAGAAATGAAGGTTTCACAACGTCCACAACACTTTCTAACAACCACCTCCTCACTCTCCACAAAACGTTGAACAAGACATTACCAATACCAGCAAAACTCTACTTACCCATGAGGTTTATTTTTAAAACGACTGTGTCTCGAAATTCTACCAGGCAAGTTTCACGAATAGGCAAATCCATCTCCTGAAGTAAAAAATGATCATGGTGAATGTTGGTTTCTTAGAGCTATGATCGCAGTAAATTGAGCATTCATTCTATTACACCACAGAATTTTAGCGTAACATACAAACTTGAAAAACAAAATACCTCCATATCATGATAAATGAAGAACCTTATTACTCCGGGGCAAAACGCCTAACCACAGTTATCATATCTACGTAAACCATCGATACTATTCTCTTGTGTATATATATATATATATGGTGTGTTTTCTGAAAAGCTGTTCTTACTGGTAGCGGATAGAGGATGGCCTGAAGCAGCGGCAGGATCACCGTGTAGAAATGACTCCACTGTTGTCCCAGTTTCTCAAGCAGACTTGCTCCTGTAACACAAGATACAGTACTTACAGTCTAAATTTATTACTTATTTGTTTGATTGGTAATTTATGCCGTACTCAAAAATATTTCACTTAAAAGGCGGTGGCCAACATTATGGTTTAAGGAAACCCGGTAGAGCCTGTAGGAAACCCACCACCATCAGGGGGTTGATGCGAGACCTTCCTACATATGGCCGGAGGGGAAGCCAGAATGAGTTGGACTTGAACTCACAGCGACTGAATTTGTGAGAGAATCTTGGCTCAAAGCGCCACGCTGGAACCGTAACCTTCTCGGCAAAAGAGAGCCCCGCTCCCCCACCCCTTACCGGCGTTAACCCATAATCATTCATTCATCCCCCCACCCTACCCTTCCCTTACAGATTAAAGCGATATGAAACAAACTATAAATGCCACCAGTAACACAAGATGCAGTTTGCTGAGATATGAAAACAAAAACCAAAACATGAATGGTTAACACCTTGGTTAACAATAAAAGACATCCTGCAGAATGAAGAGTAAAACCAGAGCAGAGACGACAGTGTGGTGCGTAGTTGACAAAGGGTCTCGCGTGACCGGTGAAATCCGGGTTCTTGGGAATTTGCCTGTAAGGGTTTTATTCTCACTGCTCGTGTATATGTGTGAATGAATATGCCTTTATATGTCTAAATAGACGCTTCCACGGTTGAAATTTTAGCATAATTTGACAGCACAGCGAAGTACTCCGAAAAAAGGTGGTACTTTGTGTATTTGCAGCTAAACAAGTTTACTAATCTCGCATTTATAAAGACACGGGTTTCCACAGACATGTCCGCCGTAGTACCAGTGGACAGCTGATTAAAGTTTCATGAATCTGTGTGGATAGCGCGCATTAGCTTGTCGGACATAAGAATGTCCCAGTATGTATCCACGAAGAAACAATCACGGTATTATCACCCTGTGTACATGGTAAGAGTTGTCAGCACACAGAATGACACTACATTGCCACAAAAGAACAAGTCTGTTTTTCTGCTGTTAGAACATTATTTGTTATGCGATGCGAAGAAGGGGAGACTACTCTATCGGTATGTTCGTCGAATCGCTATCGGATGCACTGGAACGTTCAACAGAGATCATGCTGATTGTAAACAAACACTAGTTTGCATACTTTGGAACATTGTAATTTTGAAATCATAAATATAAATTCCATAAATACTGAATGTTTAGAGGAAATCCCCCGTCCACAAACTCCACGTTTTCCCTACAGCCAATATCGATTTGTTGATATCACCACAGTATAGATCGAAATTGAAATCTCCGTAACTGAATCGACAGCTGCAAAAAATATAATTCATCTTTTCTTTACATATATGAAATTTTATAGAACGTATTTGATTAAGTGGTGGCTGGGGGGTTTGAGACCAAATAAATTCAATTTCAACAGAGGCTGTGTGATGGGCGCAGGGAAGAAGCGGCCAGGGTGGTGGTTGTAGGATCGGGTACATTTCTATTACTGAGGGACACGAAGGTATTTTTGCCTCTGGTGTACTGGAAAGCCACAATTTTGAAAAAGTTCCATCGGACCTGGTATTGAAATCTATGCGAGCCCAAACCAGTCAAACAATTTAAGCAGCTTTGACCCAAGAACACCTTTGTTATAAAGCGGATGAAGACACATTCTTGAGGACTTTCTGCCAGTTTACAAGATAAACAGAAAAGGGTGTAATCCAATTCGATTATTTCACTTAAAACGATAAAACTGTATCAGTAACTCATTATACAGATATCATTATTGTATACATTGGAAATTACTTTTTTTCACAACTATAATCATTAGTATTGTTTTTCACAAAAAAACCCCTGTTTTTCAGAGAAAAGTATTTCCGCAGCGGTGAATTATGGTCAAACAGCACACGAAGTTACAGAATTTTGAACATCAGTAAAGTTAACAAAAGCGTTGCTTTAAGGCTATGTTAGCTGAAACTATTGTGGTAACGTATGCCTTTAGCATAAGCATTCAAGGTAGTTACGATTAACATAACCAACAACTGCTTTGAGAAACGGGTTCAATTAACTCAAAATACTGTAAATCAGTCTCTATTAACGTTTCTCTTGAATTCACTGAGTTTTAATCTAGACAAGGTCATATTCCAAATAGGTAGGGGAAATTTGTTAGTCCAAGTTTTGTTAAAGTTTGCACGAGGGCCTGAAAATTAAACTATTGAGCAAAATCTAAAGCTTTACCACCCGCCCAGTGAAACCGTTTATATTTAGGCTGATTAATGGAGGCTTAACGGCGTTTCCAAGAATATTTGATGTATATGACCTTGACAGAGTTTATGGGTGAATGAGTCAAGGACAATCCGGGTACAATCAGGCATCTGACTAACCCCTCTGAGCTTATACCGCAACCAAATCTGCGAGAACTGGATTTGAACTCTCGCCCTACGCTTGGGAGTTTATTAAGAATTTGCACCGCGTAAAGCTTCATCCCGCATCTCTTATCCCGCATCTCTTATCTGCAACAGTTGATTTAGTTAAACGGCATGCCACGCTGATAAATACCCAGCACAGTGCATAGAGAGGATGTAACAGTAAACACGCTTCTAACAGCTTGTATAGGCCACAACGTGTAAACTTCCACGTCCCTCCATAAAGCAGGATTTGCAAAGCCAGCACTTTGTTATTAATAATCGCACAAGCAATCTATCTCCAAACTGACATGGCACACGAAAACAAACTAACCGATAGAGATATTATCTCCGCCGGTTGAGCATCCTCTCTGCTTTATTACAAACGACCAGACAACCATAAAATCTGTACGCCCCAGATAAGGTTGAAGCCATGTGCACGATCTTTTCATTTAGGCTATTCCGTTATTTTATCCGATACTTAATCCAGATCCAGTCTGTAATGAGCCAAAGCCATGAATGAGTGATGTTAGACAGTGACGTCAGCGTCTTTTTACATAAGCTTTTTGCGTATAATTAACGTACAATTAACACAGATTCGTGATTAACTGACCTATGATCCAGCCATGACAAGAAAAACACAACTCTCTCCCTATGTCACTATTGGTAATCCCAAATTATGCACTTTTAGACATTGGCATGTGGTTTCTTGTTTTGTTTGGGGTTTTTTTCCGTGAAGGTCAAATAGATCAGCAGAAAAACAGCGTCATCAACGTCAACAGTTTACTGACTTGTATAGTCAGCAAACAGCGGGGGAGTACAAGGAATGTTCGATTCTCGCTATATACCTAATGGTATCACGGTAGAAATATACAAGGAGACAAAATGACCTAGAAATAATGTAAACCCAAGAACAAATAAACTATGAAGCCAATGAAATGTTTATCATCAGCAATGTGTAGGAACAGGTGGTAAACTTTCCGATATGTAGCTCGGAATAAGGTTGGGATAGCGGTGTAACAGGCGATAACGTCACGCATTAACAGCTTACAACCGTGCTGTCAAACCCCTTTATCACATCGGGCAATATGACCTGTTTTCAGCTTTTAAAAGTTCTCTCAAAACGGGTAATGCGACCTATTTTCAGCTTGGAACCGGGCTGTCAAAGCGGGTAATGCAACTTGTTTCAGAGAGGAAACGGGCTAACAAAGCGGGTAATGTGATCGCCTTTTGGCATGGAACCGGGCTTCCGTTCGGTATAGAACAGGGCTATCATAGTGGTTTAGTGTCGGGCTGTATACAGGCAGAAATAAGCCCCACGTTCTCGATATAAATCTGGTTTCTGATATCTGATTTATATAAATGGCTTCACCTTATCCATAATGACTATCTAATCAGCACATACAGGAATAGGGAATGTGCTAAAAGCTCCTTGTAGAATAAAGGTATGTTGGTCATTAACGTATATTTCATTAACATTTACTGTTAGTATGACAGACTGCCTGAGGAAAAAATCGATATGCGAAATAATTCTTTGGGGACTTTGGGGACTTTAATTATCGTATAGGTAGTATCACGTCTACGTTTTTCATACAGCTTAAAAGTTAATCACTTTGGTGTGAGGACTATGTACATATCAACTTGTCAGATCTATGAATGATACGGTCACATGTCACATCATATCAATGAGGGTCAGTGCACATGTATTTATGTGTTAAAAGCAAAGAACTCTCGGTCACTAATGTCTATGCGCGCAATGAGAGCAGAGAGGAGCAGAGCAAACAGGTCTGAATGAACAGCAGCACGTGTGCCTCGTTCTTTGAGCCACGCATGCATACTACTCACTTAGCTACCGTCCCGTTTACTTTCACTAGAAGGAAGGTATTTTACACAAAATCAGACATGTGGCATGTAATTACGGGTAATCCTTGTGGATTACTGCCTTCAGTTTCGCCACAACGACCTCTGCATCATCGAAGCCATAAGCCCTTTTTTGTGACCTAAGAAAATACCAACCTGTTTGGTTCTTCATTGACTCCCGCAAAATCACCATTCCTTTCCGCAACAACTTTTCCTGTTCACATAAAACACAAGAACCTTGTTATATAAACCGTATCCAAACATACACTGCAACAAAAGTAAGTTCCCCCCAAAACGTTGTTTGATATCTCCTGTGGTATGTACCAGATGGCAATGAAATTCAACACACACTATCCCAGTAATCCGGCGGACGTGATATATCAAGGATTAACGTGCAGGTGCACTTGTGCGCTGATGGGCATGCGCAAACTGAAAATAGGTCGATTTTGAAAATTTCATAAAAATTTTTGACTCCTTTTATGAAATTTTCAAAATCGACCGATTTTCTGTTTGCGCATGCCCATTAGCGCACAACTCATTCATTGCGATCTGGTACATATCAAGGGAGATATCAAACAACGTTTTGGGGAAAACTTACTTTTGTTGCACTGTTTATAATGAAAAATAACTTCATTGGTTCCTCCACCCATAAGAAAAGGCAATCATCGTGTTAGAGAAGAATTACTGATTATTGCTAAGTAATAAAATAAATCAATTAGATAAAATAAACAATCGAATAAATAATCCACAAGGCATTCTGAGAGCGTAAACCTCCATCAGAGCAAAATGTACAAATTCCCTCACTACATCGCGACCGCTCTCGACTGCAAAATTAGGTCTTGCAGTGGAACAACACGCTGCTAGGCAGTAACACAAGATATAGAAAAACATGCATCCCTGTCGTATCTGGCGACGGTAAAGAGTCCTTTAAAAAATGCCCCCGCGGGAATCTGAATGCAGATCCGAATCACCACTAGTGTAACGGCTTGGTACTTGGCCCCTTTCATTTTCCCTCAAAAGTGCTGACAGACAAACAGACAGATATATAAACGCCGGCAAAAAAAATTTACGGATGTAACAGTAGCTTAACACTACGCAGAAAAACAGAAACTTTCACACCAGAAAGAAATCTAACAATCAGGTCAGTGGTGGATTTGTAACTACTTAATGGCCATGGGAATGGAACACAGGAACTCACGAATGTTGCGGGATTATCTCATGACTTCAGGTCGGGAACTCTAAATAGGAAACTAACCATCTAATGTATTGCTTAGCAGACTGGAAATTTTAGCAATACATCACTGGCCTAATACGCAATATCAGTACAAAAGAAAACACCTGAGTTTTGCCTTAATCATGCACCAAGTGAAATAGTGAATGAAGCTGTAACTGTCTTCATTCGAGATTTAACAATACTCAAAAAAGACGAAATTCAACTAACGGCACAACAAGAATTCCCCGAAGAAATGCACGTGGCAGGAGATCTTGGCTTTACCATGCGAACACACACATACGGTCCTTGGTATTCTATAGTTCACCAATACATTTAAATTAATGCGTGTCTTCAGTTAAATTCAGCTTTTAACACCCATATCTACAGGCAAGAGACATCACTGGTTAAAAGACATCTCCACTGATGTTTTCACACACCACTACATCATAGCAGCCTGCGGACAACACGACAGAAAACAAGGCACGATTACACCCCTGGGATTTTACCACAATACGGGCTACATGGCACATTAAGGATTTCTTCCCGTTCTGTCTGGCATTTTTGGAACTCTTACTGTGATAAACATCGGGTATAATGGCCGGCATGAACAGATAATATAAATCAGCTGAAAGAACATTGTGCATTCGCATGTCCATATTACATCCTCTATAAAGAAGAAAAAGCCCTACATGAGTTACTCAAATTGAGTATGTCGAAGCCTTTCACTTCCTGAAAAAATCATAAATTGTCCACGTAAATCAAAGTGTACAGCAAAACAAGACATTTACATAAATCTAAAACGGACTAAATTCTTTTTATTCAGCGTGTTTTGAAAATGTAATGTTACATCATGCGACGAATGTCACTAACATTGGCCAGAGTTATGTCTCACAAAGCATTGTTTACGAACACAGAAAATTCAAAAAGCAAACAGCTGCGTGTAGGGATAAAAAGCTAACTCGCCAATCTTTATTAAATAGAAGTTTCAAGCACACGATGAGGCAAAAACACGTCAAAAATAAGATACATTTAACGTCATACATGTATAACGTTAACACCGTTTTACCAATCTAACGGCTACATATATTGTATAGCACCTTCATATATTTTAACGTGTATAACAGAATATACACGTGTGGCAGCGACATAGTCTTACGTGTATAACAGAATATACACGTGTGGCAGCGACACAGGGGTACCTGTATGACAGAAGCTATATATGTGTGGTAACGGTATAATTTTACGTGTACCACGACGGCACACAACAGGTATGATTTTACTTGCATAATAACGACAGACATGTACACGTGCAGCATGTTTCATAATAAAACAGTAACAAAGGTCCTCATGCATAAGAAAAATGGTCGGAATGTACACGCATATAACCATCCTTTACCATAATGAACAAATCTATACCATCTCATTTTTAAAACTTCTGATCGGTCAAAAGCTGTCAGCTGGCATGTACGATGTTATAACTGATACACAATATTGTATAAGCCGCGTGAACATGCTTCATGCCATCCAATACTCAACTTGTCGCATGTGAACAACTGTATCTACTACGCGCTCAACATGCACAGGATTTTCGGTCGCATTATTCTCATTTACCTGAGGGAGTTTTGAGTTCGAATTACATCTACATGTTAAAAAGTATTAAGTTTCACAAAAAGTAATATAGACAAAACGAGGAGCTGAACCTTTTTGGACACAGGTGTCAATTATGACTCTGGAACACAGTGAAACATGTGATCGGTAAATTAATATGAAAAAAACGTTGCCTAACATTTTTCACCAGTCAAGACACAGTAGGACTGATTTTACCTTTAACGCCAATAGAGTCCTAACCCAAAATTCCTATATTAAGGCCTAAGGTTGCTCAAACATCAGCCAATTAAACAGGCATATTCTTGATAACTGTTGTAGAAGCGAGTTAGTTAGTGAGTGAGTGATTTGGGTTTGACGTCGTACTTAACAATTTTTCAGTCATATGACGACGAAGGAATCCTTAGAGCGCATGTAATGTGCCTCCTTGTTGCAGGACGGATTCCCACCGCTCTCTAATCTAGTGCTCTTTCACTGAGACGTCTTACCGAAGGTAGGTAAGCCAACTGTTCCAACGCTCTACCAACTGTGCCATCGGGGCAGGTAGTACGAAAAGTGAGTATGGCATTAAATATGCAATAAGTAGACAAACATGACGAACTACCTGCCCAAGTTTCGTGTTTGAAAGACTGCTAATCGACAATGTGCCTCCTTGTTGCAGGACGGATTTCACCGCTCTCTTATCTAGTGCTCTTTCACTGAGACGTCTTACCGAAGGTAGGTAAGCCAACTGTTCCAACGCTCTACCAACTGTGCCATCCGGGCAGGTAGTACGAAAAGTGAGTATGGCATTAAATATGCAATAAGTAGACAAACATGACGAACTACCTGCCCAAGTTTCGTGTTTGAAAGACTGCTAATCGACAATTTTTATACGCAGCACAATTATAAGTGACACGATGTATACACCCAAATCTGTTCACTGTCAATGTTCGCCCTTTCGCCCTGAAGAACCGTGCGATATACACATGTTACGTTCAGAAAAACAGACCTGCATGCCAATATTAAACCTAAACGTCAGACTGTCAGCGTTACAATGTTAAAATGATATGATAAATGCTGTAAAACTTCAGTGCCCATGTTTTCAAATATAACGTCCCATAATGATTGTTTACAAGTTGTAACATATATAATGCTATATTACAAGAAAACTGTTACTGTTAATTTGACATAAAATAATACAGTGTTACATTGCAATATTTCTAAATATGTGCTAAATTTCTAAAAATTTATGAGGTGTTAACTTAACATTATAAATGTTCTCCCTCCTCTACCATTGTCAAAATGTTGGATTTCACACGACTGAACATACATACAACATTTCAGTTTGAAGAAAGTGGGTTAGAGGATATCCGTCGGTAGCCACCAGTGATACGCAGGAGAACCTTATAGCTGCCTGTATGCTTAGGCTAGTACAGACAATGAACACAACATGTTCCTGTAACTGTCGTGAACACTGGGAATAAATGACTACATTGCTAATAGTGCCATTTCAATTTCACTAACAATTGCAGGGAATAATGCATTTCCTTTAACTGCACTTAAAAGTCCAAAAGAAACTCTCAAAACAGTTGGGGAAAATTAAAAGACTGTGTGCCGGAAATGGGAATTTAGTCCAATTTTTTTCACAAAAGCAGAAAAGCTTGTGTAACTACGTTACCATCTGCGCAAAACAAACTTGCCACATACATTCCTGCTTTTTTTAGCAATTACACAAAAAACGTCTAAACAAATTAGGCCTAAAAACGTCATGTTGACACACAGTGGATGTTTTTCACAGCCTCTCTTGACGAAGAATATATGAATGTATCATACAAACACGTAAGCGGGCCTATCCTTATTACGTGTGGCAGCCTGTGTTTACTACACAGACTGAAGTGTTTTTAGCTGCATGCAAATCAAACGTACCTTGAAGTAATCATATATGGGTGGAGAACTGTCCGTCTTAGTCAGGCGTCTGGGAATTGAAAAATAACCAAAAATTTCTATTGAGTATATATATGAAGTTTGCTTGACTCGCTGTTCTACAAAGTATACACAATATCTGAATTAAAGCAAATCTCTTTGAACTGAGTTAAAATGTAGCAAGTTCTATTAAACGCATACGCCTGTTACCGTTAAGCACTATCTCCCTACCTTTCCTGTTGGAAAAAGATGCTACAATTATCGTACACCAACCATAATGAGATGGTAAAAAAATTTATCATAAGGATGCCTGACTGATAAATATTTATTTGTTTATTTGACTGATATTTTACACCGTACTCAAGATTATTTCACTTATACGACAGAGACCAGCATGACGGTGGGAGGAAACCAGGCAAAGCTCGGGAAAAACCCACGACCATGTTGCTGGCAGACCTATACCATAAATAATATTTGCGCTCCAATTCAGTTTTATCAAAACCATATTCAAGAATATTTCATTTACAGAGCTAATATTTGTGCTCCAATTAAGTTTTATCAAAACCATGTTCAAGAATATTTCATTTACAGAGCTTAAATCACACTGTCGGAAGGCATATAATTTTTCAGAGAACTTTATGTAAGAACACCCAAACGAGAGCTGACTGCTTATTGCCATTAAGGCGATGAGAGCCGGGCAACATGCATCGGTTGTGTTTTTCAATTTAGAACTTCCATATTGATACATACACAATTCTTAATATCAATGACTGGAGGTATAGGTTGACCACAACAGTATCCAACTCAGACAGAAACTGAGACAACTCAGACAGAAACTGAGACAACTAAAAGCGAAGACACAATGTGTATTTCGTAGAAAAGCCGTAAAACTTCCCCGACAATCGAGAAGACGTTCAGCCTAATGCTGAGAGAACACGGCGTCATAATGATGTTTTATCTTAATTAAGCCAACATCCAGTTCTTCTTCATCTCTCAATATACTGAGGGTGTGTCTGTATCACACATTAGTGTGCAACGCGAGGGCAGTGTTTTGGGCCTGTGTCACCTGATTTGAATATGTATGAGCAAATAGAGCACAAATGGCGCTTTATTTCACTATCATTCTTGTTGCAACCCGTTCCAACCCCTGGGAAATGGGAAAGGGCAATCTCATTCGCAAACAGTGATTTAGTGTTTGGCATTCGAAACCTCAATCTCGTGTGGGATCAACTTACCCTGTTTCATTAATAAAACACCTCCCGACACCAGACGTGACATCGCATCTGGCTTCTAGCCATAGCCTTGAGGACAGCTAGTGACAAAAACTTATCGACAGTCACAAGGTCATTTTTAAAACTCAAGAATAAATTATTGTCTCACCATAGTTATCGGACAAACATAACGCCAAAAGTCAGATGGTGTATACAGTTAGGCCTACAAGTATTCTACTGGCTTTGCTTGATTGAAGGGGCCAGTCATCTTTGGCGTCTTAGAGCCTCTGTCACATATCCTCAGAAAATCTATGAATGGCCAAAGATGAAATTCGCCAGTACATTACTTAATTAATTTACAGATTTACAACAAGAAGAAGTTTAGTAATTGACTGAAATCATCCAAAAGTGACGTATCCTTTGCTAAGGATTTGTCGCGGCGATAAATCGGAATGTTCCTGAGCCTCGGGGATACTCATTTGGCATTACTCATTTATTTAATTCACGAGTAGATCGGACAACCTTGGCTTGACAGGATGCCATATTAAAGCCGTGTCTGGTCACAACAGCAAAACACGCGAGGGTCATGCAATTTATGTATGTAAGGATATATTCCCTTGAGGCATTGCCGTTAATCTAAAACAGCGGGAAATCTTAGCTGGAGCTTCCGTGATAATGAGTCCAAATATTAGAAATTCCACTATTATTGGTGGGACATAATTGCATGACATCTGCCTAAGGGGATGTGTGTTGGTGAGACATTACACTGGCTGTCCCAATGTTAATACCACGCATTCGCTTCGATATTAAGACTGCAGAATATAGCTTTCAAATCTTAGTCACTGCATCCACATATCTTGCAATAACAAGAACGGACAAATATTAATCTCTAACCACCTATTTGTATATGAAGAACCCGGTTTCCTGAAGTATGCATGTATCTGGGCTTAGGGGTTTTACGCCGCAGATAACAATTGTTCAGTCTAATGACAACGAGGAGTCATTAGGTGTGTGTACATATTCTGCTTGAGTCTGCTTGTGTCAGGGGCGAGTCAATGTTTCCTTATAACCCTCACTGTGACAGTATGTATGACTTTAAATGTATTTCTCCGCGTGCCAATGTGGCCAGATTAGAAACAACAGTTTCATGACAACGGTTTTCAGTACGGCGTTACACAACAATCAAAGTGATAAATAAAATAAACCATTCTATTTCTTGAATAAGCAGCAGTGCGACAGTGGCATCTGTTACTCCCTTACATTACTTCTGAACGAATTCTTGGAAGCCCATACAAAGGATATGCCATGCCAGTACTCGTGGAGATAGCGCTTCATAATGTATCACATCCATATTTCATCACTCTATCTCGCAGGAAATGGCAACCATCTACAGAGTTACAGCGTAAACAAGCCAGAGACCGGATCCAACTAGTTAATAATTTGCTCGCACTATACACAAATTTGGTAACACGGAGCAACATCTGCCACAGGAATTAACGTCAAACCGTTGTAGCGATAATATCAGATATTTGCGTTTGTCAGGTGAAACATCATTGCATGGACAGGTCGAATTGGTGAATGGCGGCGACCGGGTCATATCACGCTGTGTCAGATGACTGTAATTAACAACCACCTCCCTGTCTCACCACCACCTTCGCCGTTCCCATCCAATTCCAATCCTCCTGTGTTGGGTTAGTCTGAACACATTTGTTTGGTAATAACTAACCGGGGTGCCGGGACAATCTCCGCAGCCAGTCTGATAAACTTACCAGTACGAATTCTTGTCATGTGGCAGAAACATTGCTAAATAAAGTGTTAAAGGGACAGATTCTACGCTGATTACCTGACATTCTCCTGAAGGATGTGGAGCTCGGTGGCCAGGCGTTTCTTCTGGAACAGTTGGACGATGGCTGTCTGGACACTGTAGCAACAAAGACATGAGGATAACCTTACCCTCATAGTCGCATAGAGTGACTACGAGGGTAACACCAGGACTAGGTAACATTGCTTTGCCTTTATACTCGCGTGGCTGACACCATCCGTCTTTTGCTTAGCAATAACACCACAACTAGACATTTCCGTTATACTGGTGTGAGTGACGCCACGTGTCCATGGTGTATCAATGTGTGACATGATAACACCAAATTAGACAGCTAAGACATGAAGGTAACATATACAATGTCTGGCAGAAAGACATCAATACCACATGTAAACATAATTACACCTTTATGATAGCATGATTGACTCTACACGCCTTCGTTTATAGGTCAACCTCGCTTTTGAAATAGCTCAAGCGTGATAATCATAAGCAATTCAAATAAAGTTATGTTACCCCGATAAAAACATTTCCCGCCTACAGTACTGTGTGGCAAAACGTATAGTACTTACGTGTATGTAGTACAATGGTCAATTAACAATAGTCCTTTAATCTTAAACTTGAGTCTCCATTGCCCGGGAAAATATACCCTATTCTATCATCATTCTCTTACAATCACAGTTCCACTGATCACCCAAAACTGTCCAGAAAATACTTTTAAACATTTAAACATGTGAGGTGATTTAGTTTACATATATTGGCCCCAAGACACAATACGCGACACGCAGAAATAAGTGATGAATGTCGCGCATGAATATGGAGTGTGACTGCTGGGCAGATTTTGGTGACAAAAAAATTTCACTTGGGTCTAAAAGGATGATGGAAATAGGCAACCTAAATCTTATTTTTTATCCCAAGTGCTCACAAAATAGAAGAGGGATACTCAACAAACGCCCATTGGTTAATCGTATACAGCATCGACACTGGTGGTTGGCCAACATAAGAGATAGGATTTCCTGGGTTAAATCCAATAGCCTTGGTTACACTTGAATAAATGTGTTATAACTATAATCCAGTTTAGGCTAGGTATTGTGTCGTATTGCATATCACTCACACCAGCCAATCAGGGGCGATTCTGTATCCCTTTAAAAGATCTGCTGTGTTAGTCACGCCTTTCTAAATATAAAAGTGTTGACTTTCTACTGAGTCTCAGTCTGAACGAGATTAACAGTATACTATGCAATTAACTAAATCCAGGGCAAAGCCTTAACATCGTTACTATTTGGTGGTTAGACGAAATATTTTCGACAGAAGATGTCATTTGAACAAACAAGCTTAGATAATTTGGACAAGAAAGTATGTGAAAAATGTTACAGAGAGAGTATTTATTTATTTATTTATTTATTTGATTGGTGTTTTACGCCGTACTCAAGAATATTTCACTCATACGACGGCGGCCAGCATTATGGTGGGTGGAAACCGGGCACATTCCCATAGAAACCCACGACCATCCGCAGGTTGCTGAAAGACCTTCCCACGTACGGCATGAGAGGAAGCCAGCATTAGCTGGGCTTGAACCCACAGCGACCACATTGGTGAGAGGCTCCTGGGTCACTACGCTAGTAGTGGGAGAGTATGTTACATGCTACTGGTCGGTAGGCATATGACGTTTTGATTTTTACTGTTACATAACGTGTGACTTGGAAAACAACCAAATGAATTTGGCAGTGGAGTTATTATATGATTTTACAGGTCTTTTTTTAAAGTGTACCAAAATTACCTCTCCAGCAGTTCATTCTTCACTGAGGAGTCCGTGCCCAGATTGGAGAATCCTCGGAATGACGGTAGAGTGTAGCCCCGATCACCTGACCCACGTCCGAGAAAGTCCGAGATGGTGGCGAGACTGTGTCTGTCGGCAGAAACATCAGGAATACAAGAGGAAGGTCTGTTAAATGGCGCACGACTAGGGTTGGAGGGAGAGGGTGGGGGTTTTAGGCGGTCGGTGGGACTTCCGGGCAAATACCGGCGACCAAGTAGCCGCAAGAGTCTTAATCCCGGATAGCGTTGGTAGGGACTTAGGAGAGGTGGGGGAGGGGCTGGCAGGGGACACCGCCGTCTGCGTGTCCCGTAGGCCCACAGGTAATGCCGGTGGCACCAGCTCTTCTCTTGGCGTCCATTTTCATGCAGTGTATAAACCTATCGCTCACAGCTGCGTGAAATACACGTTAAAAGGCTAGGTGGTCTGTCTGAAGCCACAGATCACATATGACCCGAAGACCTTATGATATTTACAGACGCAGCGTTGTTTAGACACGGAGGGGCGTATAGCCGAGACGTCAGCTGACCAAAGTTCTCTCCACGTGACATGGAAAAAAAGACAGGAGGAGATGTCGATGACCGGGTTCTTGTCACTGACAGTTATCACCCTGGGACGAGAGTTTGACCTGTTTATAACTATGACAACATTTAACTCAAGCCACGTCACATAAACAAACAACAGGTGAAGGCAGTAAACTATAAACTCGTACACAAATGATGTCACCCTCTCACTCATCGGTAAACTATGGGGTAAACAGCTATAAATCTTCGTATAGATGAATGGAGACCAGCAGTTTCACTGATGATGACTTCCTAAGATTTCGAGCTAGAATATCCTCTTAGCAGTTTTGCATCATATACATGCATATAGGCCAGCTGACACTTAGTTCAACCAAGACGGCTTCAGAAAATTTAAGTCTACAGATAAAAATTTGTTTCAATACAAAGCCTGCATTAGATAAAAAATAATCATGTGGAAATGAAATACACCTGAATTTGTATAGTATGGCGTTTTCGCTGTGATATCGAGGTTATCCGTCCATTGAAATGTCTGTTAGTCGGGTAAACATTTAACATCCTTTGTTGCAGCATGGGTCATTTACTTAACGGTGGTCCTGAGTGCAGGGCGACATCAACTTTTGAGAGGAATTGCCAATTTGTGCTTGTTTTTACAGGTATAGCTGACGTGACGCGCACGCGCAAAGCTAGTGTTACAAACAACATATACACCACACAAGAATACATCAACATGCAAGGTGTAGACTTATCTATGTGCGAGATAATGGATAGCCCATGCAGCCAAATAGTCAACGGCAAGCAGCGACCACTTGTGTTTGCAGGCCATCTGTAAAGCTTGCAAAGTGGGACGGAAAATATGCTGCAATGGGACGGGGCAATCAAGGATGGGAACACTGCAAGAGAAGTGTCACTGACCCTAGAGTTATCTGAAGACCACAGTAGAGACCAGAGGTAGATTGAATTAGTGACCCTGCTATGAAACACAAATATGTCCCCTGACAAATGGCGTGCAAGTGCAAGTGATCACGTGCAACCGTTATGCTGATCAGTTCTTTTAAACATAGCTTGGAAACTTTGTTTTATGTTTTATGGAAATGAGTCTTGCGATTATCGACTTGGAACGCCGCCTGAAGGTCTGCAAGTGGTATGCGAACGTCGGACTTGACATCTAGATCCATATAAAAAATTAAGTAAAAAGTTTCAGAAATAAAAGGAGATGAGAAACCTTTCTAAACAGGAACTCTTTCACAAAACTTTGTAAGTGCATTTTGTGGGAACTTGGGAGATAAAGATGTGTAGGTGATGACGTCTGTTACAGATTTTAATACTTGGGTGCAGTTTATTTCATGCAAAATAGGCTACCTTCTCTAAACGTGAAGTTTGTCAAAAGTGACTGGAGAGACACTTGAACACGACTGCAAGCAAATCTTGCTCTGTAAGGCGTGGTTTCGACTTACGTGAATTGCACATCACATTTTAATTCATTTAGATGTTAGCAGTCCATCACCTAGAAGTATGCAACTTCCCTACAGCTAGTCTCCACGGCATATTACTCAGGTAACGTCCTGTGCAAAAGCTCGAAACTCCTGGTGGAGAAACATGCCAACCTCTTGGGTTGAAATTGTGACCTAAATAATGGGAAATCTAGTGTAAACGGCTCCTACAAGAACTGCTCACACGCTGAAACCGAACCTCCGTATTTAAAAACTACGATTTCGCTAATCATTGTTCCTATGCAGTTAAGAACCCACTGACTATTTTTATATTTCCAAGCAACTCTAAAACAGTTGCTATCAAAGACATTGTTGTCCTTCGTTGTCGTAATTTTCTAAGTCTTTTTCAACACAACAGCGTTTTAAACATTTTTTCCCACCATACATCAGCCATTTCTCAAACGTTTGCTGTGCAAATAGAGAGAAAAAAAGATATGGCTGTGCAGATACCTCACAATATTGTGTTAGATATCGAAGAAAAGTGTAAGAAGCCGCGGAGACTAACTATAGGGAAGTTGAACACACCTTAACAATGAACTTCTGGTGCTAGCTATACAATACACACATGGACTTGACGATAAGTTCATGACGACGATAAGAATGATTTATATTCTACGCCATGCTCAAGAGTACTTCATTTATACGATGGCGGAGATAAGATTGAGTACAACGACTTGCAAAACAAGTACAACGCTCAAATGAGATTCCAATTTTGCATCTGCCGGCGGTGTAACACAGAAAGAGTTTAGGAAATTCTCAGTTGACATAAGAATCTTGGTACTTGCAGAGTCTAGTATGAACTGTAGGATGGCTATATATCTTTAAATGAACGTCAGAATTTGGAATGTCACAGAAATGATACAGGCCAACTTCAGATTTTCTGAAATGACTAAAACTTAATTTTCTCAGCAATATGCCTAAAAGAAAACTGGTTTATATAATATATTGCAGCAAATTCCATTTAAGGTTTGACATGTTTCACATGGGATTCCCGTAGCTCTTGCTAAGCGAACCAAAGTCGTCGTAATCATTTATTTATTCGCAGGTTGCTGTCAGACCTTCCCGTGTACGACCGGAGAGGAAGGTGGGATTGGTTGGAAGCTGCAAGGTCATTGCGCCGTGCTAGAGTGCTAATCCCCTCGGCCTCCTGTGGGTTTAAGTGGGGTCGTTAAGCCTGGCCGCTGGAGAGATATGGGAGTTTACTGCCGGTCCTTGATTGTCGTTTAAACTCAAGCTTAAAAACTGTCCACGCGTTCGATGACGGTCAGCGTGCCTGACAAACCGAACGATATACGTACTACATTGGTAAAAAAACAAATGGTGTTAAACACCTAGTTGGGCTACCCAAACGGAAAAACCGTTTATGGTCACCAAGGCCCCACAAAACGGTAAGAGCGGGAAAATTTATACAAATTCCTTGTCCACAGCGGGGTTTGAACCCGCATCTCGAGCGTCGTGGCGATTGAATGGCACCTTAACAGCTGTCCTCCCGTACGTGAGAAGGTCTTCCAGCAACCTTCGGATTGTAGAGGGTTTCCTCCGGGCTGTGTCCGGTTTCCTCAAACCAAAATGCTGGCCGCCATCGTATAAGAGAAATATTCTATAGTACGGCGTTATACGCCAATCAAATAAGTAAATACAGAAACGACAAGCTCCCCAAATAAAATAAATCAGCAAATAAATTTTCCACGGTTTAATTGACTGCATTTTGCTCATTATGTAGCTTCCTCCGTATACCCGGTCTCATGGACACATGCTGCCACTGAAACAGGATATTTACTGATCATCTCAGGCTATTCCGCTTCCTTAAGACATCCTTCCATCTACTAAGCTTTCCACGGCGGCTGACATATACAATGGTTTAATTATGGATCGAATACAACTCGTCAAGGTCTTGGCTATATACTCATGCATGTAAGATGCTGGAGACGCCGCTCTTGAATTACCCCCCTTACCGTGATCCACTCCACAGAAATACCTTTGCAATGTTGCCTTGCACGCGACAGGTAATTCCATTAGCTGGACAATTCCCTTGCTGCATGGTTTTCTGGAACAGAAAGGATGCTTCTCCAGTCTCTTTATTACGCCGGTGAGACGATATGCAAAGGCCAAGGTCTCTCCACCTTGTACACATAGGTTTTGAAAGAAACTTTTCCAGCGGGAATTGCGGCACGTCTACAGCCTAGAGATGATGGCACTACAACGAAAATCGTACTTTACGGTGCGTCTGCGTGGGTTTGAGAAATGACATTTTATGGTGACAAGCTGCTATAAGACCAATGTCTGAACAGAACATGCGTGGAATCACGCGATATCTCCATATGATCAACAACATGATTTTCTGGCCTTTACTGTAGTCTATAATGGTAAACTATTGGACACCTTATCACCGCACGGATAACATATAGGCTGAAGACAAATACATGTGGCTTTCCCAGTGCTACCGACAAATATAAGAAGATAAAGCTAAATGTATGTCTAAATGCTAAATTTTTTTACTATATGATGAGTAATGGAAAAGAGACACAAATCTAAACAGATACAATTAAACATTTCTTTTGTTATTTGAAACAAAAAAGGATACAAGCTTTTACTGCCAAACACAAATGTAGAGAGGTACATCTAAACATGTTTCGAGTTCCAAATTTACAAAACAGGAATACAAACTTCAGCCCGTAATAAAGCCTTTAGTTACAATCCGTTTAACAGAAGTTTTATTAACATTCCTGCAGACCGTCTAGCATCAGTTTTATTACTGTTCAATGTAAATGTGCCTGATGCACAGGATTAGACCTTTACAAGTCCAGAACAACAGTACTCCTGGTATTGTAACGGTATATACACGTACAATAGCTGGCACCACCCGCTCATACATACAGACGTATACATGTGTAATTAGCTAGTGTCAAGGTCAGTTATACGAATGTACATCTTCAAATCTAGTGTCTTGGTATGAACATAACACCAGCTTCATCGTAAGTCTTGAAACGTTAAATACATGTATACTAGTTAGATGGCTATACCACACTTGACAGTATTCACATGCATGGTCAGAGATGGAACTCTCTTCAGAGCTGAACAGAATTTCATAGAGCGTATCAGGGCCATTGTGTCTAGTGTCATTCTAGTAGAGCCATAATGATGAAAGACAATCATAAATTCATAATCCCTACAGCGCATGCGCCGCTCTCTACGTTCGCTTCATATTACTGACCTCAACAGACAAGCTTGACCTTTGGAGCTCTTCAGACGCACGTAGGCTTGTTTAGGCTTAGGCTCACCACCTGTATCCGGAACTATTTAATCGGCATTCATCAAAACAATTATTCCAGGTTTTGGTTAGAATCATGCTGTACATGCTCTAGATAAAGAGAATGCATAAAGTATTACATTAGAATCGCTGAGACGGATTGTTTGTTATTTCACTTCACTTCCTGCCTCATCACCGTGACCTCAGTGACCTCGGCGTTGTTCAAGATTTCTCAACAACATTTGCTATTGGTGGCAGCGATGTAAAAGAGTAAGGGGAATGTTATGGATTTTCGAGAATGAATCTATCGTAGAACTGGTAACCTACACAAAAACGCGTAGTTTAGAACAAATTTTTGGCAGATATACATATACATGGCAATTTCAGTTTGTTTTTTTCAGTGGTCAGTTATAAATGGTGTTAATAACTGGATTTATTGGCACATAGTCTCATGATCAGAACATTACAGTCTTCTATACGTTGCACAGACGAAATAAATGCATCTGTAACTGAATGGACACTTTCAATGCAGAAATAGAAGGTAGTTAACACATCAGTGATATTGAATATATGTGATTTTTGCCCAGAGAACACACAAACCAGGGGGAGCAATTACACATGTCTTTTCGTGTCCTTACTACCACTGCTTGGCCGTTGACAATACGTGTCATTTTTCATCTGTATGAGTGTTCGATTTAAAAGTCCACGCATCGCTACGTTTATAAGAACTTTCACCATAGGCCAATGCAGACAAAAGATTAAACAAGAACAGCCTTGGCCACTGTTTACAGGACGTGTTCTAAACCAGTTAATGTCGCCCTTTAACACAGATGACAAAGATATAACTTAGTACTAGAATATCCACAGTTATATTTCCTCAACCAGGCGTTTAAAGAGCAAATTAAAAAGCCTTGCCCTAACAGATGTAACCCTTTCATACTGATGTCATGAGTGTTAACTTTCTGCTAAATGCACTGTACAAAATATTTGTCATCGCATTAGTATACAAAGATGATATGAACCATGAGTAATATGCAATATTACCGTTAACAACGGTAACAACGGTAACAACGTTAATAATTATAATAATAAAAACATAGTGGGCTCAGAGTAAATAAATAATATCACTGGTTCTCAGACACGCTGATGGGTTTGTGCAGGAAAAAACATTCATTAAACCATGGGTATGCGGATGCGTAGGTCGTGATAAGCAATCATACAAAGCAACTTAGCGCTGTAGATAGCAAAGAAAATTTGAATATCGCTGGTGAGTAAACAGTGCTCATTATCGCTGAAGAATAACAAGCTTATATGTCATTAGATAAAGAAACGTTCAGCCTTTATAGCCGTTTAGCATGCATATCTCGCACGTAATACACTGTTTGTATCGGGTGTGTTGTTTTTTTGTGGATGAATTTTGAGTGGTATATACGTATGTTTTATACAGAAGGCCAACATTTAACATATGTTTTCGTTATGCTGCAATTTTTAAGCATGCAGAAGGGCACTGGGACAAGTATTACGTAAGACATTTGAGTCGTGCAGTCTAATTCACTTCTTTGCCCTATGCATCCCTTGAAGACCACAAGATTCAAACTTATTCGACGGCGGCCAGCGTTATGCTGGGAGGAACCCACGATCATCCTCGCAGACTGCTGGAAGATCTCCCCATGTACGGCTGGAGGGGGGACCAGCATGAACTGGACGTGAACTCTAGGCGACTCCTTTGGTGAGAGGCTCCTGGGTCATTACGCCGCGATGGCAGACCTAAACGCCTCGGCCACGGCGGCCTCTAATGTACTGAATATCGGAAACTGGATACTGTATAAATATCAAATATGATCCCGTCTTCTCACTGAAATCCTGGAGTATTTACTTCATGCCAAACCACACGATTCGGGGATTACGGGCGATAAGGACCGTGCTAAATTATACATCACTCTTTTGTTTACAACATCAGTTGTAACAGCCATTTTATAAATGTTAATCGGATTCCTGGGCCTAATCAATAAATATGGAGCATTCCAATCGGTAGTATACAGCTTACTGCCGTCGTGTGGCGTCACATCAACCCAATTTAGAATGTATGAAGTTTTTCATTCTCATGAATAGCTTGCAGATCAGGGCACCATTTTCAAGGTTAAATATCTGTGGTATTTGGTACGGTAAAACTTCATTTAAAAAGGTCATAGATCATCAACTTAAACTAGTCAAGTGCAATATCATAATAAAGATGTACACTTAATACTTTTCTTAACTTAACTTAATACGGGACAGGCAAACTATCATGAAACATTTTATCCACTTGGTTATCATTGATAGGGGACTAATACCAGTGCATTATGGCGGCAATCTGAATGGGATATTGTTCTGCATGCATATACATACACAAGCTCCATCCATGCTATATAACCACCACTATATAACCATGAGTCCGAACAGCAATTCATTTACGTCTAACAGTTGACCTGCTGTTCAGTTTCACGAGAAACCTGCAGCTTGAAACTTTTTTTTTTCACTTGTAAGTTTTCACGTGTTCAAAAATGATTGTGATAACTTTGCAGTGTTTGTTTCTTGTTTTGACATTGTTAAGTATCCATAGCATATTATAATTTGGATACTCTTTAAAATTACACGTCTAGAACATTTCTTGTGTCTTTTCAGTATCATTATAAACTTCCTTAGTTCTTTGGTTATTTGTGTTAAACGTCCATTTGGAAACTGACCTTAACGGTTCTTGACCCGGGACGTTCACTATCGGTGATGATTTATGTATAAATCTGTGCTATGGCCAAATTTAGTTAGATTTCTGTCTGACCTTATTTACTGAACCGGAAGGTCCAATAAAGCTGAAAGCGGGACTGTCCGTCCTGATGCCTTTGTTTAATTAAGTGAATTAAACTTTCACACACACTATATATATATATATATATATATATATATATATATATATATATATATATATGCACAAGCCTTCGCATGACAGCTTGAATGACAACAGTGGGAAAAGTAACCTAAAACTGCCCTACGGATCTAGGGATCAACACAGGCGATAGGCTATGGCCAGACATCTGGCATTCCCATTAAAAGTCTTCTATATTAGAAATCCCCATCCTGGGAGACGGAAAGACGAATGTCCATGAATATGTGATAAAATATCAGCCTGACATCGTGTATCAATTCTTACAACGGTTCTCTTGTAAGGCGCATTAGCATATAGAGAACAAGCGTAATTTAATATCTACCCTAAAGTCTGAAACTCGTTCCATACTGTGATCGTAAAAACCACGGACAAAGCAAATAAGGAGGGAACAACCACCTGAGGTTGGATAAATGATGGAGTAAGTTACAACTCACTTGATATGGGCTTGTAATTTCATCATGTCCAGCCGTGATAAATGATGACGGCACGCCTTCATTACCCAAACACACGTCACGACATTTGACTAATTAGCAAATGTCAAACTGGCCGAATATGATATAAATATAAGAATGATATACGCATTCATTCCAGGGAATATTGTCCTTATTTGCTCACTCGGAATAAGATTAATTCTTCCCGCAGCCAAATTGTCCCTGACCAGTGAGGTCGTTGGCTCGAATCCAGGCCCCGCCGGCTGTTTTGGCTGCAAATTTACGTGATGTTTTCAGGACATCCAAGTTTTAACTAAGCCGCCCTCGCAGATGTATTTTTTTATATGACCTAAGGCACTTAAAAACAATCATATAAATATTCCAGTGACCGATTCCAAGAAAATTCTTAACTGCACGAGTCAAATTTAATAGACTACTAAGATATTTCCTGGATTCCACATGTAAAATTTGAAAAAAATCTAAGCGTTGTAGCTAAAAGCAAATACGTCACAGTTTAAAATTCCTCCAGGCACTAAAAATTAATCATTTATTTGACACCCTACTCAAGAATATTTGACTTATACGACGGCAGCCAGCATTATAGTTGAAGGAAACCGGGCAGAACCAATGGGAAACCCACGACTATCCGCAGATTGTTGGCAGACCTTCGCACGTAGGCCTACGGCCGGAGAGGAAGCCAGCATCAGCCAGGTTTATCAGAAAGTGTAAACAAATTCACAGAAACGCTAGGTAAATACAAGAAAACGATGTGAGAGATTTATGATTAGTACATTTGACGAGCTTATGCCTGAAGTAATCGTAATAAGATTCCTAACAAGGCTTTGGTATGGTTATTCAGGGATTGCTTAGTCAGCGACTTTGACAAAGACTAAATGTTCAGACAATCTGAATGTTGGCCAGGTCCAGAGACGCAAGGGTGGATAACTCTCTACACTATACTGAAAACAATTGCTAAATTTATAATTAAAAAAGAAATTGGACAAGTAGGAATGCAAGATGTCCATGCGTAGACTGTCTGTCAGTTGTAACTGAGACCGGTATTTATTTAATTACTTATTTATTTGAGTTACTGGTGTTATACGCGGTTCTCTAGAATATGTCACTCACATGACGGCAGCCAGCATTATGGTGGGAGGAAGCCGTGCAGAGCCCGGGGGAAAGCCACGATAATCCGCGGGTTGCTGGGAGGCATTCCCACGTACGGCAGAAGAGGAAGCCAGGACTTGAACATCCCATCCAACAATCGGGTAAGCCATAGCTGGATTTGAACGCCCGATTTTTTTTTCTTTTTGTGGCGTCTGTCAACAGTGCTTTATAGCCCTTCATATTAGATAATAGTAACAAACCAGTTACATGTATGTAAGATGAGTTGGCTAAATTCCGGTCTCTATTCTCAACACATCACTGACGCGTCATTAATTGAACTCTACTTACATGTTGTCAGGACATACCTGTTTCGTCCACCTGTTGTTATATACACATGACATTTTAATGTACAAGATTAAAAAAATTCATAATATATATATAGATAATAATAGATATTTAGCAGGTACGTCTAGACCTGTTCAATACTTATACACGAGTAAACGAGGGAAAGTTTCTGCGAACTGCAAACATATAAACTGGATCAGAAATATTTATTGTTGGACCGAGATTATACGTCTACAGATAGGGAGGAAGGGACAACAGTGTGTACTGACACTAAGAGAGCTAAAGGCTTTGTCGCATATCATTCTTGAACGATTCAACCTTGTCAACCCCAGTGCAGTAAAATATGTGAGTGTCAGTGCGTGTGTGTGTTTGTGTTCAATACACATAAATACACGGCGGCTGTGACAAATAAGACAACCCAGATCGTGGTACCCGGAGGGTAAACATTAATCAGTGAGTTTTATAACCGGTGGTAACGATCTCTCGTCAACAGGCATCAGCAGATAATGACTGTATAGCTAACCGTAATTAAGAAGTATAACGGTCTGACATGAATGATTTTGGATACGCTCTGCTATAGGGCTGCAGGGTCTAATTCTATAATGATTTAAAGCGACACACAAAGTTACTGACTTGACACGCGGATTTATCATACTTTAAATACACACTACACGGACAAAATTAAACAAATTAGTGTTACTATTTACGTAATCAGTCGAAACCATCTGCACAGGTCAGCTCAGAAATTAATTAAGTTTGTGCGTACATACCTCTTCAGCTGGGAAAACTTCACTGACATCTCAATACTGTTGATTAGACTTGAACGACCACAAATTTTGTGAAATTCGACGTCTCGGTGTACGCGACTTGACCACTTCGCCCATCAGTGGCGATCTTCCTCGTAGATAAATGCCTCTCGTGCCTTGTTTTCGTCAGGTGACACACGCAGAATTACCGTTTGCAATCAGTCAGTACAAGGGACCCGCTGAGAAGCGGTATAGTCAACATCAATCAAATCACGACATAAAACCGCCACGGTGACACCGAAAAAATAACTGGGTCAGCTTCAGCTACGATTTTCCACAAAGTGAGAGGTATCTATAATTAAATCGGTCCGCCAGTTACAATTGTAACCACGCGTGGTCTGAAGAAATTAATGCAATTTGCCTATGGACGTATATATGTACATATATAGACTCTCTCTAATTGTCACGTACATGTAAACACGTACAGTGAGACTCAGGTATACAGCATCGTAATTCCCTGTCACCCCACAATTAAGACTTGTTGCGATCGTGCACAGCAGTGATCGCTCCTTGGCTAAGCTTTGTTAAGTTCCATTCCCTCTCGGGTGAACACTCTTGAACGAGAATCGTTGTTAACAAGTCCGCTCGGAAATCCCCAGCTGTAGTTCTCAGCGGGTTACGCACCGCCAGCGTCCATGATGTGGAGTGTGGCTAGGGGGTAAACACGACAGTCAAGCCGCTGTACCGCTATGTAACAATGCTTCACACGTGCGCGGCTTCGGGAGAGCATTGGAGTTGCACAACGATACATACACTGCCTCCAAACTGCCTGTGTTCAAGTGAATACGTCCCCCTCTCTCTACGTCGCTGTGTTCGTTTTTGTCTACCGTACTTTCACACCGTTGAATGAATTCTCGATGCAGCTGTCGTGTAACTCGCCATGCGTGTAAATCCGTACATTTCCAACCTCCAGTTGATATTCACATGTACGTACGTATTTAATTTCCCGGTCACCGGGTCATATGAATATCTCATGTACGTTTCAGTTTTACTGTTATTTCTCATCACGTATAGCGAATCTCAGCCTCTCCACCATCCTATGATTCTTTGATTGATATGGCAGATACGTTTCCTTTGTCGTGTGAATGACCGTAACATTTATATTCGTCCCCTGTTTTTGCCTCCTTCCCTTACTAAGACGAAAGTCTGGAGCTGTGTTGGGTATATTGTAGGTATCGAATCAACATATCATCCATATCATGTTTGCTTGCATTGCTCGGATCACCTGTTGGATATTCCTCAACACGGCCACGTTTGATAGTATCTTTGTTTACTATAACGACTCTAGAATACAATTATGTGGAAGGCACCACTACTACTATGCGCTTCTTCTTTACGTGTGTATGTTACAAAGTTAACGCAGACACACCTTTTCTGTTCCGTTATCGTGGAATGATCAACGTTTCCGTTTGCCTGGTCCCAGACTATTCTTGTCTAAGCTTGACCTCAAACTGAATGATGTACAGAAATGAAAACACCGTTACGTATACATGATCCCTTGTTCCCGCTATCCTGGCCCTTGTATCATGTGTAGCATTCCGTTAGTCTGATAACGGACTATTTCCATTTATCCGTTATCAAGTCGTTGCACTTTTTGTTTACAGGACAGTGCAGATTTCCGACTCGTTGGTCAAAAGCCGGTTAACCATTCCACTTGTCTGATCACAGGCCCGTTGACTTCTCCGTTTGTCTGATCACAGGCCGGTTAACTTTTCTGTTCGTCTTATCACAGGTTAACGAGCTTTTCTGTTAGGTTATTACACTTTCCGTACGCATTTTCCCATCGTTTGACACGCTTTTCCACTGTCTCACTGGTGCGGTATAGGCACAGTTGCTTCCTTAAGCTCGTCGCCTTAACGCTTTATTGCTCATCCACTTACCACTAACACACAGCCTTGGTGAAGGAATCTGTATACTAAGTAGCTATATGCTACTGGTCCCAGTACAACAATCACATGAGTACATGCAATAAACCAATAAACGTTTAACGGTACATGTAAATGATCTCCAACCGTTAGTCCTGTATAAGCATAAACCCCTTATCTCTGCGTCTGTATTTTAGCTACATGTAGGCGTCAGGGAGTAGGCTTCATCTTTCAACATTCGATCTGCAGCCCAAAGACTAACCTTAAAGCCCAGGTCAGTCACCGGGCCATTCGGCCCACAGACACCCACAGAATGGAACTCAGACCAGCTGGTCTTTGTTTTTCTGCCTACGGCAGTTGGCTACCAATGCGGAAGTTAGGAATGTCTTCCTATTATACATTTTACAAAGCACTCGGGTCAAGAGAAAGGAAGCCGTGGAGAAGTACGACCTAAGAGACACCCTGCCTCAGCGAACATACAACAGCCAAGAGCTTCCTGATAAGCTACCGAACGCTGTTTGTTTTTAAATGACCTCGCGCCTGATTTTTTGCAGGTAAGCCTATCACAACCATGTCAACAGGTTAACCCGGACTTCTTTACATGCACCCAGTTCTCTTTCGGCTTAAGACTCTTCTCAATAGCTTTTACTCCTGACCGGAATGCAACACAAAGCGGTCTAAGAGGGAGATACAGATAGCTGGATCATGCACGATCTCCTCCATTCTTCCCTAACTATTTGTTTTTCCCCCGTCGATCTGTTGTTAAAATTCCTCCCTGCACGTCATGCGCAATTTGTATTTACACTTATTCATCTCTAGAACTGAAAGAATTCCATGTTAAAGTGAGGAATCGACCGCATCCCTCTGCCACACAGAACTTTCGTTTAATAAAGTCTTGTTTCTAAAATTTAATATTTATTTTTTATATTTTTTGTATAGCTGTTTGATTGGTCGTACTTAAGGTTACATGTATTTCAATTATGCGACAGTTGTAGGCTTTGTAGGAAATCGACGGAAACTACCGCACCTCTTAGATATATAGATCTGACAAATCCACTGACAGAAGCCGGCAACCGCATTAGTGAGAGAGCTTACTAACGCGCGCGTCCCGGAACACATCGGTCAATAGCCATAGTGGTCGGAACACATTTCAGTCAATTTCAGACATTGCTCTATGTATGTGTCTTTAAAATTATTACAATAAAGAAAGCACAAAATGAAGTAATCATCAGCGGATTAAAGACACCTGTAAACTATAACCAAAATAACTATCTACACGTGCATTTATTATTATGCATTTGTTTTTATCAAATGTATTCAAATGTTTGTATTCTTCTATAGGCACTTGGCAACGGCATTATACGCACATCAGTGGCGTCGAAAATTCAGAGCTGAATTAGCTCGACAGCTCATTTTATGCCAGCATGAGAAGGCATTGCACTAGAATTAACCCAAGTGTACATAATTGGCATCCAATTTTATCAATATGGTCTATAAATCCCTTAACGGAATTAACTGCAATTCATTTACAGTCAGGAAAAATTCTAAAGGCAATTTTGGGCTAGTTTTGAAAAGTCATTTCACTAACGCATACTTACCCTTTGGTCTCTTTGAAGATTTTCAATTTTTTTCACCTATTTCCGACCTGGATGACACTTAGGGTAAACTGTACTATGCCCATAGAACGGACCGCTGGCAAACATTCTTAGCATTCCTATGCGGCCCATAACTGATTACCACATAGACAGGCCACTTCGTCAGCCCCTTTAATTTTACCGTATAAGAAGAAAGAGTGTAATGTCAAGACAAACAGTAATTAACGCTCAGACGGAATTCCATACTCCACGCATGGCTCCTACGTGGAGCAACCTCTGCCACAAGTGCACAATTCACGTCGCTGACAGGTTCCGAACAAGTGGTCACGCTAATGGCAATGGTTTGAAGAGTAAGCGACAGCTAGAACTCTAACTTATTGATTATATTCGGTCCTCTCTCTTCTGAACACTAGTTCTTGTCGATAGCTAATCGATATTCTATTTCACTGCGTGTATAGATTTACACAGTAATAATGTGCTATGCTATTGTCTCTATTGCTCTGTTACTGACCATCAGTTGCACCTAATTTCCGGTTGTAGATCGAGGAATCGCAAGATCTCTACTGCTTTCGTGGCCGTGATGAGATTTGTCGCGTCTTTTTGGTCGTGAGAATTGGCAATCCCATAAACCCCGTATTTTGATTAGAATGCTTCAAATTCAGAGAAATAAAAAATTGTGTCAGCATATGTTACAGATCGAGGGATACTCATGATGACAGAAAAAAACAGTGCGTCATTTGTAGGGGATATTGAATAAATGATAGTGTATTAAGCGCAAGGCGCCACGTTTCACCGTTTACACCCATATGCACGAGAAAACAGTGTGGTTGGGTAAAACATACTCCTCACAGCGCATGCCCCGCTCTCAACGTTCGCTTTACATCACTGCCAACATTAGCAAATTTTGTTCAGAAATCTTGACCAACGTCTCATCATCGGGCAGGATGTGCTGTTACAAAACATAAAAACTCTGTCTCAATCATTGTTTCTACTGATACTGTATACACATGCGTTCTCTTTATGTGAACTAGCCTGTGTGCAGCATGATTCTAACCAACACCTGAAAATTGTTTATGGATGAATGCTGACTGAATAGTTGTGAACGAGGCTAAGCTTAAACAAGCCCACGTTCATCGCACAGACTCCACAGGCCAAGCGTTTCTAGTGGTGGCAGAGATGTAGACGAAGCGTAAAGCGCTGTAAGGAGTATGCACGTGAAGTACTGAAGTCGCTATCTCAACAAGAACGCCACAACTATAGTCAAGCCTATTCTAGGATGCTGAAATCCCGTAATTTTGTCAGGATTTAAAGGGACTTTAGTTGTCGTGCACACGTTGATGATCAAAGACTTATCAGTGACAGGGGAAATCGGGGGTAAACCTATCAGGAGTAATGGCGACTCGCCAACTGTTCCCCATTTACATCCATGAGTCGACCTCGCTAATTGTACTTTATACATAGATTATCCATGTATACTACAAGGAAACCGCTGCCTGCTTTCGCAATCTTTTGACCATATGTAAAACATGTTTTAAATATTACAGGTGAAAATGGGTCTATATCACTAAATAGCATAAACATAACCGATAACATAAACTGCATAGTTAAAATGGAAATTGCATTATATCATAGTTTTTAAAGATTTATATTTTCTAGGATTTTAAGCAATTACGACCACTGGATTCCTAAATAAACCTTATCCAGACGTTTCGAAAATACTGAAAAATTGTAGTTTTGTGGATAGAGATCGGCTTTACTAAGAAATGCCTCGAAGCAAACTGCGTGTAAATGTACATTATATGATTGCTTTTCATCTATACATGTGCAAATGTTTTCAGAATACCTATCGGGTTATGCTTGCCGCTTTACCTAATGGATGCATGAAGGTGTACATAGGATGTATATGTATGTAATACCAAATATGTTCACCACACATATACCTTTCCTATTACATGTACCAGCGTGAATAATTCTCTTACCATCAGTGCTTGCCTCTTTTTTTGTCTGCCTTGAGCTTAAAATTTCCAAGCATCAACCCTATTTCGCTTCCTGTTTCTACCACATACCCTTGTAATGACTTGGCTGTTGTAGTGCCCATGTGGCGTTCAGTTCATTTATGTATTCTCTGAAAAGCACCTGTTGAAGATACCTAGGCTGTTCTGTACTTCAGTCGATAGACCGTTACGCTGATTGTTAATCCAAATTTACCTTTATGAAGATGGCCAATTTAAAAATTTTAGGAATGACTGGGGTTAGGACTGAATCTGGATATCTAGCTTTAGAGGCAACCATTGCGGTCTCTTCTGGACGGAGTATGGTACCTTATTGTTATATATCCTGGGCTGTATATAATCTTTGTATACTAATCAAATGTAGCTTAATCCAATGTAGCAATACGTATTCTATATCTATGTATATACGTACACGTGAAATCAACAGGGACAATAAAGTTCGCTTAGTCGCTTATTTTGTCACCACGATTAATTTTACAAACATTTAGCATTCCAGACTGTAGTTGAGACCTCTCCCTTAAAACTTAGTCTAATCGTGGTGGTACAGATGATCTTGAATGTGTGAAGAACAACTAATACATTCATTTCCTACTGCTTTAATAGCAGTCTGCATATATACATGAAACAAGAAAACAACAAGAGAGGGTATGCACTTGAATGTATACTAGTCGATGCTTTCGCTTTTGATGTTCTCACCACCACATCGAAAACCTCAACCGCCTCGTGTTTTCACCTTGCTCTCACCACGATATGGCTGAAATATTGCTGATGTGGCGTTAAACCATAATCATTCATTCATTCATTCGATGCTTTCGCTATGTTTGCCTTCACTAATAACCTATGCTGCAGGCGAGAGTAAAAGAGGAAGATCTAGGAAAGGCATTTTAATTGATATGCTTTCCAGTTGTTTTACAAATTATCTTTACGGTATCGTTCTTAAAGAAATTCATCTTAACAGTACAGCATCTGTCGTTTTGGTTGCTTCAGATACCCCCAAAAAAATGGAGTGAATGATGTCGTATTTTGTGAAAAAAAACCCAAAAAACTGTGGAGAATTATTTGTCCAAGGCGTCTCAGGCAGATACAAGGATACCCGCAGGAAAAGTGTAAAACATCTTGAATCTTGCTTTACAGATTCGTCACATTTTGAAACTGCTTTCCCAAAACATGTTATCTATCGGTTTGTGCCGTCTGGGTAAAAGCTATACGTGAAAGTCCACAACAGAACAAAAACGGCACTAATTATAATTGTTGATCTGTTCTGGGATGTGTAAATCATCAGGCTGAATCCATGAACCTGGTTTCAATTCAATACCATGAGCCGTTTTGAAAAAATGTCCGAAAAAATGATTCTTGGCGGACTGGGGGACTGACAGACGACAGGTAATTCCACAGTCCTCTCCGGTATAAGACGTATAGGGGAATAATCAGTCCTTGACAATAAAACCCCTACTTCTATATAACACTTTAAAGTAACACTCTTTCGGTCGTATATAACGGAGGAGTGCCAAGACACAGCTGATTAAATATTTTCCATATTCATCGTAACCCTTATATTTTCACTGCTTCAGTTTAACTGCTTGTATTTTAGCCATCAAAATAAGTACCGTACTCGTGCAGCACCAATTCAGTAAATTGGATGCCATCAAAAATCGCAAGAAGCTCTGACATTCGGAGTATAGCTATTTAGTTTACTTAGGCACACGACTTCTTAACAGTTCCTGGGGAAATATAAAACCAGTATCCCTCTTTAGAGAGGGCGAAGCGTCCATTACAGCAATCATTGTGCTTTGGCACGCAGGGTTATTAGGTATCTTAGACCATAATATGTGAGGTTTATTTACGCAGTTAAGTTTATAAAAGTGTCAGAGTAGGTGGTAACTGCGGCAAAGTAGCCAGAGATCTGCTACAGCGTTTGTAATGAGTATCATAAAACAGATGCAGACGAAACCTTTTAGAGGATTTAAAAGTAAACGTACACCTGGGGATCGGGCATTGCACTGAAAAGTGGAGGGATTCTCTCATATGAAATGGACGATTTTGGATATCAAGGTGCGTTATACCACTCTGATTGGATGACTGAGAGGGGGTGAAATAAATGTGATAGAACGTATAAAAGGGAGCTGATCCTGGTGCTTGCCTTTCAGTCTTAATGATTTATTAGGTGCGGGTTCAAACCCGGCCTTGGACAGGGAATTTGTAGACTAACCCGCTCTCACTGCTTGAGAGACCTTGAGGACAATACGTCCCCATGTATGTGAGTATTTCCGCAGTCATTCACTGAAGGCATCTTGTCTTCCAGCGATATGGTGTGCAAAAATGTGCGTCATATTTGCTATATCAATGTACGTCAAGTTCCTGCGTCATGCACCTGTACGTCACATTTTATTCGTCAGCAGCACGTCACATCTGGTACGTCAGCTATACATACATTTGGTACGCAAACTGCACATCACACATTTTTCACGTACAATTTTTTAATTGTATTTCTGTTGTTTTTTTCTTCTCTCTTTTGCTCTATTTTTTATGCTTCTGTTCAAATTTCCATCAACGTACACATGTTTTTCAGCTGATTCCCTCGTCTTATACACCCATGGAGTGTGGATTGACCAATGCTAATTGGAGCTCGCGTGGGGCATTGCCCTCAAGATTTAACACAGCTTACTGATGCAGTTTTACTGGCATTCAAGTGATTTATTGACCTTCTTCATCCATCTCAAAAGAGGTATAAAAGGGTTTACCGCACCATATATACATCATTTCCACGTGCGCCTGCAAACTGATTCATGCTTCCTTTCTAAATCACAACGTTTGCGTGGATTACTGAAGTAAACTGCCTGTTAACAAGCACCATGTTTTTCTGACTTGAGATTACACTCCTGGGCTAATATTGTAATAACGTCGCTTATTAGACGGTTCCTTTAACGCATGGGCGAGTTATTTGTTTATTTGTTTCATCGTTGACTATAACGCCAATTATACTCAACAGATAAGTGATTATATTTTGCAAGTATTGCTACAGCGGTCGGTTTTGTGTGTATGGAGTTGTGGAAAAGAGCGTCTAGATATGATAAAACAGTCTTGGTGGTTTTCATTTTGAATCAAAGACAGAAAATTACAATCATATCTGATATACAGAGTTATTCGTGTATTTAATTATATTCAATCACAAAACCAGGTTGGTCTTGTATATGCAGACAACTGCGTTCGTATAATAACACTGCAGGAAATATTTTATTAATTAAGTACGAAAAGTCATAAAGCACACATTTACTGTTTACCAGGATTTCGCACCATCGCGACCTCGTGCACAAATGTGGTATAAAAAGTATCCACTCTGGTGTCTGCAGATATATCCGTGCAAATCTCAGCACAACGACGTAGGCAATGTATATACGTTAAATAAACAATTGCCCTATATACAAGCAGACTTGCTATAGACCACATGGATTACAACAAAGTTACCATGTTTACTATTATACACAGACGAAATACTGCCCCTGCGTAGCGTGAAGTCGATATTAATCATTTTTACCCTATATACAACTCTCTGTGTAAGTAGGTCAGAAATACAAACTTAAAATGGTCAGATCGTCAAATGTCAAGATGACTATTCAGTATAACCCTATAAATATGTTGCACTTCCACATCGGCCTACGTATACACACGTTTTGCATGAGTTATTCTTTTATATTTCTCTATATATATGTTAAAGATATTATCCTCACGAATCTCCATTAGTGCAGTGCCTATGTCTCTATATATGCACAATAGGGCCTGCAGACACAGGTGATCTCCATTATCATGTCATTTAAAATAGACCAAACATCACTAACACTCACATATACAGATAAATGACGTGGAATATTATTTATAGTCTTACCTTTTGGCTTCTGTGAAGACGGATAGCATCTTGTGAAAGACGGTCAGATATACGCACGCCCCGTATATACAGTCACAAAAACTGAAAACGTCCAAATGTCTCTTGTCACATTTTGGTATTTATTTACATATGGGCTCGCACCATACAAGCATCTGATGGACGTGTTTACACGAACCTACCGTTTTACCCGAATAACATATGACGAAACACTGCTGCTTGTTTTCTTTTAAATGACTTTAAATCCGGCAACTTGTTCTATATATAGGCTAATGTTTGCTGCCTGACGACTCAAAGTTCCCTCAAGCGGACTATTCAGCATTCCTAATCTAATACATTAAAAAACAGTTTATTTTATTAGGCACTACATAGCTCTTGTTTTTCTACACATTTTTCCCGACAGAGCTTGTCTCCTGGCAGTAAACAACTTACATCAATATGTAGGCCGATACAGGCCAACATAGCGCGGTGCAACATTATATGGCTTAATAAAATACACATGTAAAAATATAGGCCGAGCCATGCATTGGCTACAGGAACTGTGATCTCAGAAAAAGCAGATTTTTATTTTTGCACAAATTATACTTTAATATTTATACATATCTAGAATTTGATCAACAGGTTTAAAGCTTTTTTAGACGTACGCCTGCTGAAAGGAACTATACAATCTTTAGCCAATGTTATGTACATGTGATTATATATGGGTCTATATATGGAAAGTTACTAAAGAGCCAAAACACAATTTTAAGACAAAGAAGCATACAGAGAGGAAACCGAATATCAACACAAATATATCAGCCTTAATTTTATATTTGTTGATACTTTGACCCATTGCAAATGCAGTTCCGAGGTTCATTGTTATTCTTCGCACATAAGTGAAATATTTATTTATTTTACGCCGTCTTCGCATAAATTGGAGACAAATCTCCTTGCCATTTTTATAAAGGCTTACAGGAAACGGGCCGTGGCAAGCCGCTCAAGACGTTTGACTTTCAATCTCTACGTCCCATGAGGCGTAGGTTCATTTCCATCCCCTGGAAGGGGATGATCTAGATTCCCCTGCCTCGGTTGTCCTCTAAACATTGGTACTAATATATTGGTGCTCTTTTGTGTGGTCTTGCATAAAGTTATCAGTCAATATGACATATATGCCATATGTGGGAGTCACCAAAGGTCGCTGGCTTTATGATCACGGTCTGATTGATTGCTTCATTAATTGCTAACCATAGGTTGATTTCTTGATTGCTGGCTTGGTGGGTTGAATGATTGATTGATTCAACGACCGAAGGACTGATTGATTGATGGACAGTTGGGTTCATTAAAAAATCAGTAAGATTTAACAGAGGATCTGTTTTCTTGATGATTCTAGATTGTATTCTGTCATTATAACATAAAACTTTGCCATATTCAACATAATACAGTCCAACGTTATGTTGAATTCATGGAACAGGTGTGCTATATTTAACAGAATATTTATTTGACTTCATTTGATTGGTGCCTTACGTCGTACTCAACAATATTTCACGGCCAACAATATCGTGAGAACCCTGGGGAGACCCATGACCAGCAGCTAGTAGTTGCTGGCAGCCTACGTATACGATTTAACAGAATAGTCTGAAACAATAGGTTACGCATGCATTCGTGTACCAGCACGTGTTTACAAGTAGAAGATAGTGGCTCCGGCGAGTATATAGGCCTATTAACATGAGACTTCAAGCACATGTCAGCACTGTAGGCCTACGTACATAGTCAAAGTCGAGATAATATATATTAGTATATATATGAACATGCATTACAACATTCACGTTCGTACAGTGTGCAAAAATTGTATGAGCAAATTTACACATTTATTCCATTTATGTTACGTCCATATGAATAATGTATAATTCAAGTTGACACGTGCTTGCACAGCATGAGTTGTGATGTTATGATCGGTCTAATAACACGTATGCGCATATCACATATGTAGCTATAGGCGACTAGGACACGTCTTCGGATGTAAGTTACTCGAGATAAGCCGCGGCCACCGTGACCTTGTGCTGAGCGTGCTAGCTCAGCACAATGACACTCTCACTAATTGACCGGCCCGGATAGCACAGTTGGTAGGGCGTCCGCTTCGGGACCGGTAGATCCAGGATCAATCCTTGATCGAGTCACACCTAAGACTTTAAAAGAGGAAGTTGTAACTTCCTCGCTTGGCGTTCAGCATGAATGGGATAGTGCAACGACTGGTTGACCCGTATCAGTATAATGGCTCGGGCGGGGGCGGCTTACTTGCCTTTGGTAAGTTGTCTCAGTGAAGCAGCACTAAATAAAAGAGCGGTGGAAATCCGTCCTGCAACAAGGAAGCACATTACACATACATGCACCCTAATGATTCCTTCGTCGTCATATGACTGAAAAATTGTTGAGTGCGACGTTAAACCCCAAGCACTCACTCACTCTCGCTAATCACTCGTTGTGAGTTCGAGTGACGCTCATGGTGGCTTCATCTCCGGTCGTACTGTATATATCGCCGTTTATATCGCTAGGATGGTCGTGGGTTCGTGTGCCCCGTTTGCTCTCATCATGATGCTCTCCGTCGTCGTATAAGTGAAATATTCTTGAGTAGGCTATATAAATCCAGTAAAACAAAGAAGTTTGATTGAGCCCCATCAACATGTAGCCTACCCAGTGTTTTATAGGATAGTCGCCTTACATATAACCCTGTAATGTACAGATGCAGCCTACATGCACACGTATTTCCAACCATTCCAACTGTACATGGCCTAATGAATTATTTACGCACAATCGTTCAAAAAAAAAGAAGCAATATCTTTCATGTTGGAATCCAGTTGAGCGGTACACTTATCTAAGCTTGTTGGGCATATCTTAACAATGACCTTTTACCGCCAAACTCTTCTGAGTTTACTTGTGAGGGTTTCGTTCCGAATGTTCATGCATATAGAATTAAAATAGCCACGTTTTACCCTACCTCTGGTTACTGGTATAGATTTACTTAACATGCTGTGAATTTTCATCGTTACAGTCTATATACAATATTAAAATAATGCCAGGATACTAAGTATAGACTAAGTGTGTTACTTTATATGTAGCCTAGTCTGCTGCCTCTGGTAACGTTGTGTGCGAACATATGTGCATGAACGTAAAGATCTAGGTCCACGTGATAAAGATATAGCCTGTAGCTCTAAGATTCTCACGTAAGGGTAGGCTTTTTGTAGTAGGCTTTATGACATTGGCCTATACCCAACAGAGATTGTTTGAACATGTACATGTGTCGATGGGGAACTCATAAAACTCCTTCCCGCGTGTATCAAGACGGTCCAAAGCTATAAACTAATTGGTTCTTTCCTTTATTACGTCAAAATGTTCGGTGTGAGCGCGCTCATAAAACACATGTGAAGTACACACACATACTGTAAAGTCACAGAAGAAAACGATGCGTTCCTCTGTCTTTCGGACCTTTCGTGTAGCCCGTCTTCGAGTCTCCCACTGAATTTAAATAGGATTTTTCTTGATAGCGCTGCACTTTGCTTTGTTTTTATTCATTCATTTACTAGCGGCGAAACCAGGTGGGTGTTGCCCCCCTCCCCCCGACACCGAAAATAGTGTTTTCTCTATAAACCAAATGACATTGGCGGAGCGGTTTGAATAAGAATGGTTAATGGGCTGATAGGCTCTTCTGGATACTACATCCATTGCCTCAGAGATCGTCTAAATTGCGTCTCGAGAGCTTTATATCCCTTGGCCCTCGCCTAATACTACTTTCACTGCCTCAGCCCCTCCCCCCCCCCCCCCTCAAATTTTATAACCGCTAAGCTCCGACAATATTTTATCTAACCTACATTATTGTTTACTTTACACTGGCTGTAGATCCACTCGTGTTGCGTAATAGCCAAGGGGAGATAACACATGCACTGCAAATCCTCAAGATGGCGGCGATGAGTGCTTTCCAATTTTGCAGCGGGGCCGTGTTGTCGACTGTGTTCCACCCTCTGGGCTACGCAAAAGTTTTGATTCAGGTTGATAAACAAAGATTAACCCGTTGTATTTATTGTGTTCATACTGCCATTGTGGAGTGATGACTTGCATCTAAGTAGTAATCGCTGACACTTAATTAGACACGAAAATTGACCCCTTTTTGACACAAAGCCTGTCCGTCGTTCAATGACATTTCGTGGCGAATCAGTACTCTCTCTTTGACAACCATGTTTCCACTTCGGTTCAAAAGAAAGGGGTCTAGCATATTTAGCTCGCTCTTTACCGCGTGGGGTGTTAAGTGGGATGATCACGAAGTTGAGGCCGTCTTTTCATTTGTCACAGAGGTCGGGAAGCAACGGAGGAGAAAGAGAATATCAAAGTTTACGAGCTCCATTACGAGCAGTAGTCATCAGTAATGTTTATCATGTATCCATTTGTTATTTACTTCTTTAATTAAACTCAAAAATGGTTCGCTTGCATGACAGCTGTTATTGTTAAGTTTATGGGTGGGCAGAGCTAAAAAAAAAAGGTGACCCCCCTAACACCACTGCAATAACACCCCAGCACAGACCTAACTCATTGTAGCAGCTGTTCCGCTGGAACTGGATTTTAACACACCACCTTTTTCAAGGATAGTCCATCTTGATGGATATGTTAAATATCCAATATGAATTTAAGTCATTTTAAAATTCTGACTTTCAGTGTATGAACACCAAGTCCATTCCTGTCTCTCATAAACACATGGTGCAAACTTCCCACTTCATTTATCATTCACGGCTATCAAAGTCTTCTTAATATACTACCCTAACTGATGAAACTAATTAACTCACAGTCTTGTGGTCATATCAGTTGTAAAAACTTTGGTGGTACCCAATTGTTCACCATCAAATGGTTTGCCATTGACATCACTTTCAAGAGTCAGGAGACCTACATTTCTGAAATGAAACTTGAGCACTGACATTGAAAGCTCACTGAAAACTACAATATTTTCATTGCCATTTGTGTCAGTCTACATAATGCGACCGTGAAGGACCTGGAAAAGAACATGTTTTTTTTTTTGCACAGGTACTGTAGTTTTGGCAGCTACAAACATGGACTGCATTGATACATTTGTTCACAAGGGTGAACAAATGCTGCTTGAGCAGTACTGTTCCTGTTAAGCCAGCAAGGGCCCCATCATCAACCACTAATGTCACATGTTGGAGCCCATCTCTTTATGGCTTTATGTTTAGTTTAATTGGTCATGACGAAATAGGTTGTATTATCACAATCCAGACTGCTGAAATCATAATTCTTACCATGGTTGCAAAATATATATATTTACATCACATGCATATATGTGTAAGTCCTGTCTAATTTTAACTGATCCCTTTTCAGTTAGGGCACGAACCTTTGCCTCCCTACCCCACCAAGAGTATATTTGGAAGAGACAAGCTTATCTACCCAAATGTCTTCAGATACAGTAAGTCTGATTGGATAAATGTTTTGTAACTTGATTTATTGTAGATTAGCATCAGTCCATTGGCGTTGTGCACAGGTTTTTAGATTACATCTATTTGGGCACACGAGAGCCACTTAATTTTGTGGACCTTTAATTTAAAACTACATTTCATTATAAAAATGTGGGCTGATGATGAACCAGAGAGGTTTCAGCATTGTGAACACTTATGTATTTACACCGCAGTTTTACTGCGCATGATTATTGAAAATAAAGGGGTATGTTTTATGCTTTTTGTTATATATCATTGTCATTTATAGTTGTTATACTACCCCAATTCCTCCACCACTTTGCTTATGAAAGAGCAACTTTCAGCACAATTTATGCGCATTTATGATTCGGAGATAAAAGTACATTAGTTGGGTTGGCCAAATTAATGGCTTAGCAAAAATAATAATTTTATTTGTGTGTACAGAATAATTACTTCAGAACATGCCTGAATAAACACCTGGCAAATGATTTTACATCAACCTTACTATGCCTAGCATGTGTCAAAATTTTTTCATTGGTCACTGTATTTAGTGAACATGAAGTTATCTCCCTTTGCCTCTACAAACAGTTTTGGCTTAATTGAGCAAATTTCTATGAATAAGCTGTACAGTATAAAATTATAAAAGCCTAAGATTGTATATCTTTAAAATTAAGGAAGAGGGTAGGTGCAAGGCCCATTTATTTGTTGGTGGCTCTGTTTGAACTAGTTTAAAATGCTTTACTGCTTGCCTGTTTACAGTTGGACACATCCGAGCTACTGATGGGTTCCTGGGCATGTACAGAGGAGCTGTGCCCAAATTCCTGGGTGGATTTGTCACAGGGGCTGTCCAGTCAGCTGTGGCTGAGGTGAGACTAACAATACAACTAACGGTATTCAGACATCAAGGAGCAACTAATTTAAGACATGCTGTTTAGAAAAGTGACTTAGCAGCCGTGTTATCTGTTGATTCAGCCAGCACTGTGTCTAGAAGATAGGACAGGGCATATATAGTTTTTAAAACTATATTCAATCTTACACATGTGTAATTTGTAGGCAGTATTTTTAAATATCTTTCAATACCCATTTGCATGGGGAAAACAAAATATCTTTAGTTGTCTCAGTCAAATAATTAAAAGAAAAGACAACAAATAATTTAACCTTAGTTATTACGGAAGCAGGTTGGCAAGAAAACAAAATGTGCACAGCCATTTTGTTGTAACATGCTGGGTAACTCTGTAAATTAACTGGAATTGTGATGAGGCCATAGGATAAGCCATGTTTAGAGAGGCCGGAAATAAGATGCCGCATGACTTGTCCCCCAAGCACGTGGTTGATGTGGTTAATGGGCAAAGCCGGGTTCAGGTAATGTCATGGGAAACAGTCTCATCGGTTAAAATTGATAACATCCCAGCGCTTTGATTTTCATAATGTGTGCAATTTTCCTTCCTCTGAACTGTGATATGTCTGTTACCCAACATCATGAAAATAATAAATTATACACTTTTATGTACATAGTAATTTGGTCTAGTGTTGTCTTCTCGTTATTGACAGTTGGTTATGAAGTAAGTTTAGTCTGAAACCGACAGTGGCCGAGCCAAAGTTTCTACCTTTATTTATTGATAATTTCCAACACTGTCAGCAGTTTGGCATGGGAACCACATATGCATGTGTCATGTTTTGTTTCTTTAATCTGCAGTCATTCCCCTTGGACGAGCCCCGAGCAGACCCTAATAGAGACTCCGGTGATTTCATGGTGTCCATCAAAGCGCTTTGCATAACGGTATATACACAATTATAATCTACATCCATAAACTAGGTATTTTGTCATTCTCGCTGTGTGCAAAATTACAGTAATTTTGAAACCAATTGGCGACGGCACTATGGCAGAATGGACTCATCCAGCCACAAGAAAACACAATATATGTGCACACATCTAATGGCTCCTTGTAGTCATATGACTGAAAAATGGTTAAGTGTGATGTAAAACCCCAATCACGGACACATATATACATGTACTTACAGTCATTTTAAAGTTTAAAGTCATTTAAAGTGATTTTAGCATTAAAAAGTATTATTGCATTATTTTAGGGATTATACTTCCTTATATTTCTGGCTGTAACAGGGCAAGGTGTTTGCAAAAAGGTCACGACCGTTGGCTATGTTAACAGGCTCATATTGCTTTATGAAATTGGGTCCTGCTATATGGATGTCCTTAGTTTGTTATGTCGGTATTAGGCTAAGTTATTAATGAGCATGAGTTTTGTTTCAGACTTCCAGAGAGACATTAATCAAGTGCATGGGAACAATTGCTTGCCAGCCTATAAATGGTGAAGATTTTTTTGTTTTTTGTTTTAAGGTTTATCCGAAATATATGTACATTGTGAAGGAAACTTGCCAGTTTCCTCCACTCATAACACTTACTGTCCTCATACAAGTGACAAATTCTTGGGTATGGCATTAAAGAGCAATTAAATAAAGATAACAGATAAAACACAGAATAAATCATTAAATACTATTTCCTGTCAGCATGTTCATATAATGCATGAATGTATTCCTGGGGACCGTATTCATAAAGACATTTCTGACTTAAGCAATAATTTTAACTACAGTATTAAAGCTTATTTTTCGGTTTTATCGAATAAAAGTTTGTCCACCTCATCAGAGTTATCTTAAGCCAGATGTTTGTTCAAATTCAACTGTCAGTGCCAAAACTTAGCATTGCGGAAAGGCTTTTAATTTTGACTTAAGTCAGGCATGACTTTGTGCAATCAGCCCCAGGTCCCATATTTATAAAAAAAAATTCAAAGACAGTTACAGTTAAAATCTTTGTTTCAGGAAATTTGTACACTGATTCTTTACTGCTCTAGTACAATGTAGCATCCACCATTTGAGTTCTTTCCTATTCTGAGTTTGTAGTTTTAAACCCTTGCAATTTGATAAATATCGCCTTTTGTAAAAATTTTCAATCAATATCAAATTCTTTCCTCTCACTTTCAGTGATAATGCTGCGAAGCATGGCTCAGTTTGTGGGTGGAGAAACAAGATACTCGTATGTATATGTTTTTTTTTTAAATTATGCACTATTTTTCCAGTTTTTATAAGTGTGTCTGCAAATTGAAATACTGGAGAATGGAATTGTAGAGAAGACCAACTTTTATTCATGGCTAAGGTATTCAGTTTGACTTTTTTTCTGTTTCAGCAATTTTTTGTCCGCCATTGGAGAGATTTATGAGAACGATGGAATCATGGGATTTTTTGCGTAAGCATGTGATTGATCAGCTTAATTTATAGCTCGGTATTTATGTATTTGGCTCTCACATATCTATGTTATTAACAAATAGGTTGTCTCCCCTTGCTCTGCAGCTTGCAGTGTGAGGTTTGTGTACTTTTTATCAGAATCCCTGAAATTAGGTAAACCATTCAGCTTAAGTTTTACTTCCATAATCAAGTTTCATATAAAATTGCACTGATTGCATTTAATGTTTTAGTATTGTATGCACACATACAATGACCACCAAATGATCATTTAAAATATGATGTATAATTAACTTTGATTGCATAATAAGCAAGCAACATTGATGCAAGTGTTCACTGACAAATAGATTGGGATGTATGGATGTGACTTTTGACTGGAACTCTGACTGATGATTGTATTTTTTTAGTGGCCTGGTCCCACGACTCATCGGTGAAGCACTCACAGTTTGGCTGGCAAACATCTTGTCTCATATCATCAACACTTACCTGGTGGAGGATAAGGTGGGTTGTTTGGTACAGTCATTAGTATTCATACACATAGGATTCTAGGGTTGAATGACCTCTGTTCAAGTATAGGTCTTAACAAGTGGATTGATCATTTTCTTTTGAGTGTAAAAGTCCATTATTTCCATGAATTTTTGAAGTGGGCTTAATTTTTTTTAGTTCCCTATTTCATCAACATTTTGCATATGAAAGAGCACCTTACAGCACCATTTTTTATTTTGATATTGGAAACATAACTGCACTGGTTGCTTTTCCCAATTTCAGGGCTGTAAAAAGTACAATTTTATTAGTCTACACAGAATAATGCCCTCAGGATATGTTTAAATGAAAACCTTACAAACATCCGGAAAGGTTGAAGAATTACAGTAATGGGTGTTGTTGGTGAAATCTAAAATACATTTTTCAATAATGTAAATGAACATTGAAAGTTTTCTTGATATTTCCGAAAAGTTTGAAGTACATGTATTATCAAACTTGTAAAACTCTACAGAGTACTATGATGTAGTCTTCAGAAAATGTATTACAAACTGTAGGAACAATTAATTATCTAATTCATAGGTGAGATATTAGTAGAGCTGAAAGCAAAGAATCATTTCTCTCCCAGTATTTTGAGAAAGTAAAGATATGAATATGTTGTTCATTAAATAGATTAACCACGTAAAAAAAATCTAAATATTCTTGCTACATTGTCATGTTTGTTTACTAAAAATAGCATACAAGGCGTTCCAAAAATTAGAAGAAATTAGAAGGTGTGTATACCATTTAAAATTGTTAGATTGGCCTGCTGGAAAGAACTCATATTTACAGAAGTATTGTTATATATCCTTTTAAAACTGGAGACAACCTGCCTGTCTGTCTTTGTGATTTTGTCGCGAGAAGCTATGTTTTCTTTGTTATGTCGATGTTTTCTTGAGTATTGAAGTGCTTTTTGGCTTATTCAGGGTTACTGAATCATTTCCATTTCCCTCTGTTTCTAGGGTATGCAGACCTACACTGGAGCAGCATGTGGGGTAAGATTCACACAATCAAAATATAGGTTATTTGTAAGCAAATATGAATGGCCAGGTTTACAGTAGTGTTAAAGTTGAAATTTATCATTTTTATTTTGCCTCTGAAATTCAGAAAAAGAAAACCAAAGAATGTAGTTTTCATTATTAAAATGGAAGATGAAGCAGACCCAAACGGGGCGCAGCCATTTTTGCCTTTAAGTGGTAGGATATTCTGTATAAATCATCTTTTTTACCTTTTCTTTTGAGACCATGAGATATGACATATTAGAGAAATAGAATATACACTGTGGCCTCTCTCTTACCCTACACTCTTCAGTTTATATGATAAGAAGACATAACTTGCATTTGCTGGGTCAAACTTGATAACATGGTAGTGTTTTTAGTTTTCTTGATGAGCACATTTTTCTTTACTTTCATTGCGATCTCTTGGTTATACAAAATCACAGAAATAAAAAGGTTCACTTTTTAAAGAGCTACTTTGGTGTCAAAACATAATTTTTTTTTCAGCCGTAAATTAAGTCCCTCTGACTTCATACTGATTGATGACGTGGTACATGTATGTACTTTGTTGATATAAAATTAGCCGTAATGTAATCTATGTAAAACTTGTTTTTATTGCAGTTGATTGTTACCCATATAACTTACCCATTCACACTGGTCAGCAACCTGATGGCTGTCAATGGCAGTGGGTAAGTGACGTCTGCACTTTGCCATTCATGTTTTATGATGACTTCTCTAGTGCTGGACTGAAATGATAGTGTTCCTGGTGGTTTCGATTTCCAATAAGTCCTGTCTGAGTTCCGTGGAAATCTCACAAGAGCTATAGCATTTTGCGAGTTTGATTTAACGGATTTAAGGGATGTCATTCTACCCTAATTCTTTAACCTTTTCACATATAAAAGAGCAACTTTCAGTGCAGTTTATGCACCTTTTTTATTAAATTTTTGAGACAAAACTACTTTGGTTGGGTTGGTCAATTTCAGGGCTTCACAAAAAGTATAATTTTATCAGTCTACGCTGAATAATGCTCTCAGAATATGCTTAAATAAACACCTTGCCAACATGCGAAAAGGTTGAACATAGTGAAGAATTATAGTAGTTTGAATTTGCATGGACGAGAGAATTTTTTTTTTTTTTTTTTAAGTTTATATATCAACCCATCACAACATTAAAATTATCTGGTACTTTTTAGACACATGCAGAAGGTAGGAGGAGGATTTATCTCCTGATGTTAATACGTAACTGGTGAGTGCAGGTACAGCATAAAGCTACAGGTCTTCTTACAGTCTGTTACCGCTCACTCGCTAAGTCTAGTGGCTCCTCACAAGAATTCTGTGGAACTCACATATGCCTTATCGGTGTGGGTGATGCTTTGTCTGGAGGTTTTTCAGATTACTTGGAATGTGCTTTGATGCCCCAGACTTGCCCAGTTTACTCGACCATAACCCTGACCCATATCATATAGGTAGAAGCACCAAAGAGATTAGTAAACATAGATATTTGTAGCTATGTGCATTTTTTGCTGCATTGGGTTTGCCTAATAGATTCCTATAAAGACATGTACATAAATTGTAAATCTTCAACCCTTTCAACCACTAGTGCATTTTTTTCAGCGGAATTTATGCATACAATTATTATGAAAATGACGCTAAATATGGTTTGTTCACGTCATTAAAGATCTAAGCTTCATAAAACTGTTATTTATTCTCTGCACCTCATAGTTCTCTCAACTGTTGCAAAATATTGGTTGTAGAACGGCTGAAAAGGTTGAAGAATTAGGGTAATCATATATGATTGATTTAAATATTTATTTATTTTGGTGGTATTTTATGCTCAAGAGTATTTCACTTCTGGCATTATGGTGGTTTGGCCCATAAGGTTTCACATATCTATAACGGTTTTTGTAAAATTAATGCAGACAAGGGTAGGTCATACTCATTCTTGTCGCATACTGCATGTGGGCTTTTATGATGATACATACATATTATACCATGTATAGTAAGGTTGTAAGCAAAACATTTCCAGTTACTGCATCTTAAATATTGGTTTGATTTTTCGGTTTCAGCTTAGTGGCGGCTTCCCCTCCCAACATGCCCATATACAGGGGCTGGGTGGATTGCTGGCGACAGCTGAGCAAAGCGGTAAGTCTTACTAATGCACAGTCTCTGTTTTCTTGTGTACAATAGTTTTATGTCTCTTTCGTTAACACATAGTGACTCAAAAATTCTTCCAAATTTTTCTTGAGAGAAATATACGACATGCTAAAAAATATAAGGAGGTAGTCATTGACCATGTGACAGTATCAAGACTTGTGATCTGTCATGGGGTGAGGGAAAGAAAAGTGCCACGGCCTTCCAGCAAATAAGCGTACTGAATTTGACTTAACCCAGCAGAGGGTCTTGTGTCTAAGGGTGAAAGTATGGAGTCGAGCAAAAGATACACACAGGGTCTAAGGAAAGTCTTGTTTGTGGCCAGTTGTAATGTCTCTATTTTTTGATTGATATCCCATGTCCGCTGGTCTGTTTTTTCATTATGGGAGTCCAAACTTAGCTGGTTTTATACCCAGAGCAGTAGAGGCTTACAGCCCAGTAGTGTTATGTCCAATCACCTAAAAACTGATCTCACTTGTGATATATGTTTGTTTGGAATTGTAAACATAATCATTATTTTATGCATTGAAATTTTCTATATACAGGTATAATATAAAGGTGTGGAGAGTAAAACCAATGCCGCGACGACAGTGTGATAGTTGGCACGTAACCAGTGAAATCTGGCCCCTTGTCAATTTACATGAGTTAGAGTTTTATACTAACTGTTCATGTAAAGGCTTAAATAGTAACACTTTAACTAAATCCGAAAAAAACAAACAACAGAAATGTGGTGATGTTGTTTACCATGCATTAGACTGGTCTGGAATTACTCAAGGCAAGCATACCTGTGAGTAACTGTTCGTTTCTTCTTTAATATTCAGTATAGAAAGGCCTACTCAGAGCCCATTGTGTCATGATATCTGTTTATGTGTTTCAGCACCAGTTGAAGCGAGGCTCCAGCTTATTCTGGCGGTATTATAACGGCCCTGTGACTCGCATCGGCAGCAGATTGGTGGCCATGGACTACGCCTTCAGTAGTTGAACAGGAGTGTGACATGTCTAGTAATTCAGGTGTACAAATTCAGGTGTAGAGACTTTTCATGGTAATGACAGTTTATTGATTATATACGGAGATTGTAAAGTGTAATTACTAACCCGGCCTTGCCATATCGTCAAACCCAGACCACATCAGACAAGCTTGTAGGTAGTATAGGGTGAGATCACAGTCTTGCTGATGAAATTCTAGCAAGTGTGACAAGTTAATGTGTGACAAAGTAATGGTCAGGGTCTATGGGTTTCAGGCTGTTCTCATTCAGTGTACATTTTGATTGGATCATTTCAGTGGGTCCTGTCTCATTCGTTTGTGGAAACCAATTGACATTTCTACTATAAATTTCTAATGAAAAATGTGAACAAAAGTTACCTAATTAGATACTTTGTGTAAATATCTCGTGACATGATGTTGGCATTTTGTTGCAAATCAGGAGTGTCACATATTTAGTTGAGACCAAAATTTGTAACAGAGTATTAGGGGGTAAAGCGGTTTTCGATACATGTGTGTGGGGTAGTATTATAATTCTGGAGACTTGGTGTATTATCGTTCTGTATTAGTGTATTATCATCTTTTAATCTGTGTTGCTGACGGTTTGTGGAATGGAAAATTGTCCCTATAAACCATCACTAGTACATTTCGTCCACAAGTATGTAAAAACGGACAACAATAGTTTACCATTCCTTTGACTTCATCCTCTGCTTGTCAGTTTATCTTCACAATGTTGGGGTGTTCTCGAAATATATGCCTGGTCACAGTACCCCTTTACTGTTTGGGCAAATTACATCCGTTCCGTAATAAATCCTGCGTGCAATCACAGAGAATGATGTTCAAACAACAGTTATTCAGAGAACAAGTCGTGTTTTAAAAGTTGTTAGAGCGTGGCGCTGCTGTTTCGATCCTAGAATCACCATGGTGATTTTCTGCTGAACTTGTGGTAGCCAGGATGGAATTTGTCTGTCATCCTTGATGAAAAACACATTTTCATAGAAGAAATAGACGTAATTTATGCAAGGAATATGGTACGTAGCGAGCATACTTTGACATTGTGGAGATGATGACAGACCATCCATAAACACTTGTTGATTATGAAGTGTTATCTGAAAATCGGGGAGTTGTACCTCGGATTTTTGTATGATAATATTGTGGATGAGATCCTCTGACCCCAAATTCTCTTGGCGTGGATATTGTTCTGCATAAAGTCTCCCCAATTTTTCATTCAACCATGACTATTGTTATTGAAACTGCTGTCAAAAGTGTCCAGCATACTTGTGGGAACCATTTCCTTTCGATTTTCTTCCAAGTAATGGTATCACATTATGAGTTTGAGCTCTTAAATAGAATGAATTTCCCTTTAGTCCAAAAGTTTTTCCACAGATTTTGGCGCTTTAATGTCTTTCGTTTGTTATGTGGGACTTCGGCGCAAAGCCATAGAAGATGCTAGTATATTGTCAGTTGAATTAATTATGTGGGAATTAAGTGTATAGATATACTAGTGTGAAATATATTTGTAAGGTTTCATTTGTATCCCTTATTATGCATTAATCTTTTGATTGTCTACTGCCTATCTTCTGTGACCTTTTTGGCATATTACATATAAGTGAGAATATTTATAAATATTTAATTAAAGTTCTCAACCCATGGTCTAGAGATGTCTTGTTGATAGGCTGTATTTTGTAATGAACTCTCTTTTTGTGCCTTTCCATTTTTGTTTTTAATGCGGAATAATAGATGCTGTCAATGTGTCTATACTTGTAGTGAATGTATAAATGTTGGATGATCCGAGGATTGTACCCATGTGGTACCGGTGAAAATATTAAACTTATGGCGGATGTTATTGTGAATGCCCTCAACCCCACCAAAAATGAAGAGCAAAGTAGTTTTATTACAAAGAACTTTCCCTGTCAGCACCTGTATATAGCAGACTGTTGTCTACGGAGAAAACTCAAAACCAGAGGCAAAAGTGATTCAGAGCAGATAATATACCTGATCCATTCATGCCAATATCAGTAAATCCACTTTAACAATTTTCCTCAATCAGCAGAAAAATTTAGAATGATCTCAATTTTCCGAGTACGTCTGCCTTATTGATCTGTAAAGTGATATACAGCCCTTCTGTTGCCATTGGTGGAGTGTACGAAAAAAAAAACGATTACTAACCATATGGTCTGTAAAAATATTATCCCTGTGCATGTAAATTTTTGTATTGTGGTGTGTTTGATTTTGGTTTGTTTTTTTTTAACTTGTATGTTGGTTTGGGTTAAAGTGTGAAACTACAGGCAACGGCCTTTTCTTATCTTGCACAAATGTGTTTTGTAGTGACAAAGTTTGACTGCTGTTCATCTAGAAGAAATTTACTGCTCCGCATGTTATCTTAACTGCTGTGTTGGACACAAAGATGAAACGTGATCGGACATGACTGAGACAATTTCATTTCTGTTAAACTTCATGTACATTTTGGAAATTACAGCGAACAAACCACCACTTGGGTTGTGAGAAAGTTCTTTAGTAACTTGCCAAAGCTTGTGGTTTGTGACAGTCACTCCTGTGTCCTCAACCCCTAAAACTGTACGCCGTCGAATACTTGAAAAATTCGCGAGTATTATGTTAATCCACAATCAAAGAAAATAAGTATGTCGAACAACTATGCGTGTATTTAGTGTACTATATAATTAGTTGCACGTAGCAATTTTTTTGTCATTAATAATATTTAGCTGATACCTTAGTTGTTCTTTAACATTGTATACATAATGTTGTCACGGAATGTTTTGAGTCTTTTATCGTATCTTTAACCGACTGTACAACGTGTTCCATGAAAGTAGAACAATTTCCTAGTTGTGTGAAGTAGTCCAGTGACCTATGTCCTATGCAATCAAAAACTTAAGATATTCCAACACAGGGACTCGTCATTGTGTCATTTAAGATGTATAGAATGTCATCCTGTATTTCACACAGCTGTACACATGTCGCTGTCGCTCAGTCCACATCCATCAACAAGACACAAATCACTTGTAGCAAAATGGTATTTGAAACTCCCTTTGTGATACCAACATTAATGAATAAACTGTCTATATTTTGTAAATTAAAAATGTCTTTTTGGGCATTTGTATTGATCATATGTGTCAGTCAAAATTTGTGTTTGGATCTGAGGTAAAATGGTGTATATGTATCCCTTCTCGCCCCAGCCGAGGAAAATGTCAATCACTATTTCGTGTTGAAACATCAAAATAATGGTTGATTTTCTATAGACTCAGCAGTAGTTGTGGGATTAATTATGGCTCGATATACCCTGGTGTAATCTTGGATTTCTAAACCATCAATATGATTGTCTGTGTTCAGATCATTAGCTCTTTGACTGCTGAGACGCCCCTTCTGTAGGGTCCGATTGTCTGCATGTGACCTTTCCTCAAGGCGGTTGTCATGTCATTGAGATGTGATTTTTTTTTTCGGGTGGGGGGTGGAGGGGGCCCATGACAGGTTCATCTCCTGATAAATATCATCTAATTATTATAGGTGAAAATAAGTCGAACAACTACTTAGTGTACTATATAATCAGTTTTACGTTGCAAATTTTTGTCACTAATGATATTTAGCTGATACTTTAGTTATGCTGTAACTTTATGCACTCGATCATCCTGCTCAGTGACATAGTGCTATAGGTGACAACTTCTTGTGTGCGGCTAAGGCACAGATCAATCTAAAACTGGATTTCGGGCTTTGAACACTATGCTAGAAATTCGAAAATTTGAATTGTGTTGCAGGGTTTTGTATACCTCAAAAATGATGAAGGGTAAAATCAATACTGTACCGGTGCTCATGTGTAAAGAGCTCACAAAAGCGGCTAAAGCACGCCGAAATCCGTGTATGCCGTGTATGTACACTGAGATTTAATGCCACGGTTTCCCCAGTGATGGTCCCCATGTCAGGGCGTCATGTACCTGATTCGGATATAACCTTCTGATTTAAAGCCGCAGCTGGAGTAAGATTTGAATTAGAACCTGCAGTCTCGGTGGCCAGAAGTCATTGGGCTGCGACGAAAATAACGCTTCAGTCGAATAAGTCAATGCAAGAAATAAAATTATCATTTATATTTTCAAATAATCAGAACTTTTCGGAAAATTTTGTCTGGTATTGACTTGTAATTTAATTGGGCACGTCGTGAAATACGTCGGCATGATATGACTGAAATATTGCCTAAGTTGCATTGCGTCATAATCATTCATTTATTCGTTGGTGCAATACACGTATACCGTTGTAGGTAACCAACCATGTAAGACATGCATGCGTCAACGTCTGGCACAAATGTTCATTGTCATATACAGCACAATGCAGAACACTGCTGTCATCTCAAGCGTTGATCATGTACCTAATGTGTAAACCGGCTTGTAATTTCTCTAGTGCCGCCCAGAGTGCCAATTTCGACAGTTCCTGGGCCAGTATCTTACCATAAAGCATTGGATCCGGAATTGTGCTACACGCATCTTAAAGTGAAATAAATGAACGATTGATCCGCCCACAGCGATACATTGTAGTGCTAAGAATTGTCAATACCTCTTTCGTGGTCAAAAGCAATGTAAAGAATGCGTCGGAGTCGTGAGTAAGCTGACGAATCCCGCTTTGCAGCGAGCCGGTATAAGTGAAACTGGACACTGGACGACAAGGGTCAGAGCGTGATCTTGAAAGTACCGTGCATGGATAAGGCAAGCAATTGCCAGAGATGTCGTTAGATCAGTGCCGAAGTCATTGCTGAAGTCAAGCTATCATGGGCAGAGTCTGGGGACTTAAAGAAGGCCGGCGATTCCTTAAATTATGGGAGTGATTCAGATTTCCTTGTTTTAATATTTTGTTTTTGCAAATGTTTGCTTAACAACTGTGTACTGCCAAATGCAATCAGCTCTGTAGGTAAACGCATTAACAAGCAATATGAAAGTGAACTGTGCTGGGGTGGGGCTGTCCAGGATATCATCTAAGTGCATGATCTTGTCAGACATTTAGCATTTGAAAAACAGGTCAGCCCGATTACTGACAGTAATGTTAACCCCACGTAAAGAGTTTTCGAGGAGAGATTTATGGGATACCTGATTCCGCAATTTGGATTACCGAGGATAACAGAAGATCACTGAGAAAACAACGTATACTTTACCAGTGCATGTATATGCAGAGTTTTTGATCATGGTGTGCATAATGGGTGCTAGAATCCCTCTACAGAGCCTTTTATGTGGCTTCAAATGGTTGTAATGATGGGCAAGTTGCAATTAATTCGCGGAGTGGACTAATTTTGGGAACTATGTATACATGGACTGGAACTCAAAAATTTCAAAATACCATGCAGGAAAGAATGCAAAGTATCGTATATGTCTGTCAGGGATTATTGAAGGTATGACCGATGACTGTATGAAATTTTTCTAACTGACGTGATATTTCGACAATCTGTGTGTGAGTGAGATTATCTTGTATAGTTCCTCTTTTGCCGATAACCATGTGTTGTTCTGGTCAGATAATGTGCGAGAAAGTCTCTTTAGAACAGCTGTGTTGATGTTTGCAGTTTTCTGTTGGACACTGTGTTAATACCTGACCATAGGCAGAGTCATTCATCAACGTTCAGCCACTCATTTAGCATGATAGATCCATCAATTACAATGTTTGGTTTTCTTCTTAAGGCATTATCAAATAGGATTGCTTAAAGGACTGGCCGTGCGTTGTTGATTAGAGGGCTTCGGGCAGTTATAGTAGACTTTCTTAAAGATGGATCGGCTGTTCGTGAAAGGGTACTTCTGTGTACGCCTGTAAAGCGAGGCCTGACTGGAATACGTTATAGTGATAGATTCAAGGCATGCGTTTTTGCGTTTTAAAAGAAAACAGTGTTAGTTCTTTACCTTTGAAAAAGCGCCTTGGCTAATTGCCTTACATTCGCGGCAATTTCTTGCAACTATGTGACGAATGCGTCACAATTTGTGCAGGATGTATAAAAATATTTCATTCGCAAATATTTAAAGTGCAACAACGATACTAATAATAGGGAGAACTATATCATAGTGTGAGACGGTGCCCAGCCAGTATAGTGATAAAAATCTTGGCTATCAGCAAAAAATACCCATACTTCGAGGCCAGGTATGTTATGTAGACAGTTAGAGAGTACCACATTGATAATATTTGCATTTAACTGTAGAAAAACATTGAAGCTAGTGAAAGAAGTCTGTGGATGTCTTTCAGACCTGGAAAAGTGCAAAAGTCATTGACGGCGCATTAAGTGAAGTAAACATATGGGGGAAAATCTGGTGCAGTTTGCTTTATTTGGTAATGAAAAAAACGATTTAACAGTGCTCTAAACGCGTCTCGGGTCTAAACTCTTCTCGGGTTAACGTGACAAGATCAACACGTTGATGTTTCAAGCTACGAACGCGTTTATGTGGGTGGCTTAAACATAACGCTCTTACTAGATAACAGATACCCGGGGAATGTCATAAGCCGGATAATCACTAATACGGGGCTCTTGACACTGTGGGCGATTTGGGAAAATGTATGGTTATAAATTACATTTTAAAACAGCTTACCTATAACTGTCAGACCGGATGTTATCGGCTAGCGCCTGCACACCTAGCTGGGTCGTGTTACGGATACCGCTATACAGGTGAGTACTATAGTTCGGCTGATGTTAACCGGGAATCCATACTGTCTCACCTTTAATGAGAAGGAAGCTTTCACATGTACTTGTATCGTTTCGATGGCGACGCACCGAACAGTATTAAGGCATTCGAGTTTTGACTGGTAAGAGTGAAATGACATTTATATATATTTTGTTCAAAACGTGCAAAGTGTGACTATCTAACGATCACATTGAAGGAGACAGTTACAAGTTACCTTATTTCCTAAAGGAGACTTGCCCTTTAAGATGCACTGTTATCAAAATATAGCGGTATCTGGCTCGTTTAGCATGTAGAAGTTGAGGAACTTACAAGCAACAAGGTTGAGTGTGATTATACAACCAGTATGGTTGTGATTGTACAACCAACAAGGTTGTGTGTGATTACACGATCAGTATCGTTGTGTGTGATCATACAACAAGTATGGTTGTATGTGATTATACAACCAGTATGGTTGTGTGTGATTATACAACCAGTATGGTTGTGTGTGATTATACAACCAACAAGGTTGCGTTGTGATTATACAACCAACAAGGTTACGTTGTGATTATACAACCAACAAGGTTGCTTGTGATCATACGACCAGTATCGGTGTGTGTGATCATACAACAAGTATGGTAGTATATGATTATACAACCAACAAGGTTGTGTGTGATTATACAACCAACAAGGTTGTGTGTGATTATACAACCAACAAGGTTGTGTGTGATTATACAACCAGTATGGTTGTGTGTGATTATACAAATAACAAGGTTGTGTATGATTATACAACCAACAGGATTGTGTGTGATTATACAACAAACACGGTTGTGTGCGATGATACTGCCATCGAGATTGTGTGTAATAAGAAGCCCAAAACACGTAGAGGTGGCGTAGAGAATAACACTACCTATAAGAAAACGTAAGACAACGTTACGGCATCTCATTCAATTCCTCCATATGTATATATCAAGGATATATGATCCGCAAGTGTCATTTCTTTTCCTGCATCGGCTGGAAAATACTAAAACCTGTGTATTTCTTTCAAACAACATGATGTTTGTGGAGTAGAAATACAACGTGCTAACGTTCCCAGAGGTATGAAGTAAGTCCCCCGTGGGCTTTATTACACTTTGTGTAAGGTACATTTGCAGACATTGGACCCTCATTTCCATTAACGCTCACTTGCTAAGGACCAAAGAGACATTAAAACACAAGGCGCTTTGCTGTGCGTGACTAATTGAGTTTATTACCACAAAATCTATACCGATCGGATGCATGTTAATTACATTTTGAGGTAAAGTATTTGATGACCTTAGAAAGCACCTTATAGTGTGTTAAGTTAGGTGGGTTGTATACGTGTAGAATAACGTCACATTCACGTCTCTTTTATAATAACTGATTATATATGTTCACCAATATTTATATGAGACCCTCCTAGTAAGTTAAAGAGTGATATATGCATTATGTATTAAATCGGTGACTTAGATTTCTGCATTACATTCTGTGTTGTTAGAAAAAAGTAAAATTAAATTAATTTAATTTATTTTAATGATATTAAGAAAAGAAGCAAAACATCCTATACTACTCTTACTATGGAGTGAGTAAGTGTTAATTTATTTATATTTATTTGATCAGTGTTTGACGCCGTCTTATGTCAGTTTTCATCACTCCATGAGGTGCATGGGGTGTTTTTCTAATGCGTTTCTGTGACGCTGGATTGAAGGCCAATATTCAGTAAGATAGCGTGTTGGAATCCAACTATTGTGCTTTTTCATGTCAAAAAGTTTACCAGGTACTCGCCACAGAATGTTGGTTTGGGACAGTGAATTTGAGTCACGGGTGGGACAAGTCGCGTGGGCAGTATTTTCCCGTGATCAACCATTATTTCCGCCACCATAGTAATAACCAGAGCACCCGATACTATAACCCACTTGACAGTTATTGTTAATTTACTTTCAGTGAAAAGACAGTGAAATAATGGATCAAACTACTACAGGATAGTCTATCACCCAGAGCCCAAGCAAGGAAATTATAGAGCAAAGTCTTGCGGCAAGTTTGATGTTACCATAAATATGACAACATACCAAAGGTGAGTTCCGTTAACTCTCTAAATCTTCAATGTTTTGTATACATTTATGGATATTAATTCGTTTTCAGCTCACGGTAAGCGAGCTAAATAAGTATACTATTTCTCTCTCTTCTATAAAAATTCAAGTGAAAAGACTCTCTCTGTAATTGAATGTGCATGATATTTTACATTTTGTAATATACTATTTGTTATATTATAATGTCCCTTTTGTCTATACAATAAGCTATTTTATATTACACGATAGCCACATTATAAAGTATTATCTAGTGACCTTGGAGTCATATATTATCTTAAATTATCCAGGCAAAACTGTTGAATATCGAGTAAAACTTGAATACCATAAATAGTGCTTATGTGCGACTTTCATCTCTCACTCTCTGTTCATATGAGCTCGATTCTTTTAATACTTAAAGCTTCTTATGTTACCTTCTCTTAAAATGGAAAACGCCACAGTGATTCTCACGTCAATTTTCTTTTCTTCTAAACATAAGTTATTGTTATCGGCTAGATAATATAATATAATATAATATAATATAATATCGGCCCGCAAAACTTGCCTCTGAATGTCTTATATTTGCTTCTCAATCTTGGTGAGGTAAATGTCGTTCGGATTTACACTTTGCCATTTGCATATCCAACTAACGGAATGCTCATTTACACTTCAGCTGTTCCCATTCATACATAGAGGGGTAAGCCTACTGTTATAAACGACAGCAATTATGCCATGCATTACACTCATATCAGAAACTTCACATACAAAGTAGACAAGTTCCCCCGCCCCCTCCAATCCCTCGCCCCCACCTATATGGAGGTGAAGGTCGGAACCTTCACCTCCATATACATGGGATGTGTGAGATACAACTGCACCACACCTAAATGTCACTCTCTATTCTACGACCGCTTCCTCTCCCACGAATCCATGAAGAGAACATTAACTTGTGACCATCGACCTTTTGCGACAAACAGGCGGCTGGTGATTGATCAGTAGGCCTATTTAGAAAAGTCCCGACGCTAAAACCATGGTCAAATCTGACCATTGAAAATTCAAACATCATGAAGAATATCTTACACATTGGTAAACCCAAAGCAGCCTAAGAGTCAAAAACTTTGATGATTACTTATCTTGAGAAAAGGCCAAACTTTATTCCTCCCAAGTGCTAGATAAGAGGCAGACTCTCTCTCTTTGTGCTTTTCCCGCGAAAAATATTCATATTCGTTATTCGTGGCTTATTTCTGTCAAGTTGGATGCCTGTACATTTAAGGACTGTGTTTGAACATCTATTTTGTTGTTGAAAGTGAAGTTTGTTCTTTGCCTCTTCTTGTCTCAAATCCTTTCCCTGTTAAACATTTATTCAGCTTGCATGTTTCGCTAGGAAATAGATGCGGAACTGAATGCTTGATTTAGGAAATGGGACAAGTAATAGACCAGAGTCAACTGATTTCCTATGTTACCTAAATACCTCACCGACAAGTGTTTGTACCGCTCTGAGGCTGTGTGTCTCACCCTAACACATATGGTTCCGCCTCGATACATTATCAATAACCGATTGACACTTGACCTGTTGATGACTCCGTCGGTGGCACGCGATCATTATTGCGCTGTGACAACACAGGATAGTCGGTTGAGCCGCCAGGGTACTCGGAAAGAGACTCAAGCTCTATAGAGCATCCAGTGTAACAGAGAATTTGGGGCAATAATTTCATTTTCTGTCAGGTAAGATGTTTTCTGTAATGTGAAAACGCTTGATGCGATTTCCTAAAATATAACACAGTCGAGCCATTCAGGTTGTCTAGATACTAACGGAATTGTCAACAGAACCAGGCTGTCTACGTAGTAACCAATCGTCTGTACGGTATATTTGTCAACAGAACCAGGCTGTCTATGTAGTAACCAAATCGTCTGTACGGTATATCTGTCAACAGAACCAGGTTGTGTATGTAGAAACCAGATCGTCTTTACGCTATATTATTTTGTCAACAGAACCGATATATCCAGTATGTATAAACCAAATCGTCTTTACGGTATTTTTGTCAACAGAACCGGTCCCTCTGTGTGATAACCAAATAGTCTTTACGGTATTTTTGTCAACAGAATCAGGCTGTCTATGTAATAACCAGATCGTCTTTACGGTAGTTTTGTCAACAGAACCAGACTGTGTGTGTAGGAACCAGATCGTCTTTACGCTTTGTTATTTAATCAACAGAACCAGGCTGTCTATGTAGTAACCAAGTGGTTTTTACAATATATTTGTCAACCGAACCACGCTGTCTGTGTAGAGATCAAATAATGTTAACAGCAAAATTCCCAACAGAACTAAACTGGTCATGTATAGTGATCACATCGTCTCTTTGATATAATTGTCAACAGAAGCAGGCTTTAAAGAGTAGCTCTTTAGAGCATATTTGTCTGCAAACCAAGGATGGTTATGCACTGATCAAGTAATATTTGCGATTTAATTGCCAACAGACCCAAGCTAATCATGTGGTGATCAGTTCGTATTTTTCGTATAATTGTCAACAGAGCAAGGGTGGCTATATGTTGATCAAATAATATTTACTGTAAAATTTGTCAACAGTCCAGGGTAAACATGTGTAGTTTTCATATTGTCTTTTGGTATAATTGTCAACAAAACCAGTCTGGTCATGTAGTGATCAGATTTTAATTACGACACATTTCTCTGTACAACCGGGCTGTCTACACTGTGATCCAATGTTCTTCGCCGTATGATTGTCCACAAAACCAGCCTCTCTATGTAGTCATCAAATCGTCGTTAGTGCGTCATTGTCAACAAATGCGTTTTCTCACCAGTAATTCACTTTAACAAGAAACAAGAAATAAACATCGTTTTGAAAGTGCAAAATTAACCTTAGATATGTAACCCTTCGAATGTTTAATAAACATTATCAGCAATCTGAATATGGGTGTAATATTGATCATTTAACCTCATGAGCATTGTGGGGCCTCCGTGGCCGAGGGGTTTAGCACGTCATCATGACGCAATGGCACAGGAGCCTCCCACCAACGTGAGTTCAAGTCCAGCGCATGATGGCGCACGTGAGAAGTTCTGCCAACAACCTGTGGATGGTCGTGGGTTTACCCCGGGCTGTGCCCGGTTTCCTCCCACCATAATGCTGGCCGCCGTCGTATTAGTGAAATACTGTTGAGTATGACGTAAAACACCAATCAAATAAATAAATAAATAAAATCAAGAGCATGATGATAACATAATACACCACCTTCATTGCTATATACATCCTTTTATAGGCGATCAAGATGGCTGACTTTAGAAGAGGTTTTCTTTCTTCCGAAATCATACCATGTTGGTAACCATATTAAATGTATAGCTTACAGATGCCTTCAGACTGTTGTGCAGGGATATAAATGTACCTGTATAAATTGTACACGTATCTCTGATCGTTATATAACAGTGCTTTCTGAAGCGTGCAATGATCCACTTTAAGTTATACTGGTAAGAAAAGTGCTTGAGATATAAATTATAGCCCCTTTTAATGGCTGGTTGAGGTCATATGGGTTTCTTTGTCCGTAACAGTACAGTGTAAGTTCCGCTGCATGTCTTATCGCAAAGTGTGATGGAACCAAAACGCACCAGCGAATTGTTAACGTCATGATCCAGCCGTGGACATAAACACCCTGCTGGGAGCCGTGTTTGCGTTGCGTGAAATCTGCGAGTACTTCAAACTGGAAGGGAAGAAATATAGCTGGTAATAGCTATGACGCTATATACTATGGGACTGACACACCATGCTGCGTACTCCTCAGTAACGGAAACTATTTCAGGGTTAAATGGTCCATCACCGTCTCCAGCTAAACTCGTGCACTTTGGATAATTTCTCGGTTTTCTGTTACAGTTCCTGTTGACTTGAAAAAAATGACGGAGGCCATAATTTTCATTCTGAGAACATCTTAAAACCTTAAAGTAAAGTAACCCTCATGTAAAAACCTACGTCATATCATTGAATTTAAAACCAAATTAGCTTTGCTTCAATCCATATGAACAGTTTGGCATGACATAATACTAGAATTATAACCGTCCAATTTTTGGGATTAATAAGCCAATATTACCAGTGGGACTTGTTAACTTAATTGTATCTTACTACCCAAATCAGGCAAACATGCACGTGTACGGTATAGGATGAAGGCTACATTACTTCCTCGTAACTGTTTGTATGCGAAATCATCTTGGCCTATTCGAAAACAACAGTACTATAGTCTTTGTACATACTTACATAGATTATGCAATGTTTTACAGTTATATGGAATGTTGGTGTTGTAAGATTGTAAATCATACAGCAGATTAACCCAGCCCATTGTCAGGTGACCGATAGCAGCATGTGGGTCTAGACGAAATTATTTTTGCTCAGAAGTAGGTCATAAATTATATCTAGTCTTTAATACCACCAGTGCTGCATCTTAAGCCATACGTGTACATAATATTGACGTAGTAACAATTTCAAAACAATAAACAGTAACTGGCCAGATCGAACAACAAAAGCCAATTCATGATGTAAATGATAATGCAACATTTGGAATTAAATATAGACTAGAGAGCAGTTTATTTTATTACTTGTATGCTGATAAATGTATCAGGGTTTCCACAAATATTACTTTGGCTGTTTCTTCTGACCAGCTTTTGTATAATAGCTCTCTCGTTTGGCCAATCATTAATTGAACAGAGAAGAAACAGCCAGGCGATGATTGCGCACCGATTGCATATCGATAATCAAAGAGTAAAACTCTACGTGCAGTTGTAATGTGTGAAAACGCGCAAAACACGAAGTAGATTTTTTGTATTGCATTTCTAATGGCATAGAGGAGATTTTTTATTTATTTATTTATTTATTGAGAGATATCGATTTTCTACTTTCACCAAGGCGGTTAGGAAGACTGGAGGAAATCAGAGCGCCCGACATAAACGACCGATCCTTGGCAAGATACTCAAGGCCTTTAACACATCTTATGTAGACTTTCACACCATATCAGAGGACATGGTGGAAGACATGGGTTCGTGATCAAAACGTCAAACTTACATGTAGTCTTAATTTGTGGTATTTGAACATACACAGTAAGCGCTAATTCTCAATTTTGCATATCATGGAAGGCTAAGAATTGTCTAAAGAAACCCCAAACCCAATACATATTTAGGGTTATAAACTGTATTAAAGTTAAGACCAAGCCCGACTTCTGTCTAAGATAGCTTCGTGATCCGGGGAACAGGACAAACGTGCCACCCGCGGATAGTCTCTAACAAACCACAAATATTGAGAGTGACTCAACTGATAAACTGATACCTCGGTAGTGTGCCAACATAACTATGATCTTGTGGCCCCAGCTCAATCCGAAAATGACTTGACCGTGGACTGTTAAAATGACCTATTAATTCTTTCCTGTCAGTGTTTTGCATTTAATAATATATACCTGCCATTGTTAAAACCATGTTATCCAAAGTACCGTACAGAATGGCCTTCGAAGAAACATTTAGTCCAATCAATAGTCGGCTGTTGTCGTTAGAGTTGGGGTCGTGTCGACTCGTTCAGACTTACGGCAGACGGGTTGACTTGTTATTGTCCAGGACACGTCTCCCCGTATCTGTGTATCAATACACTTCTAACCCACCCCCTATAGGCCGTAACCCAGTGCTGTCTTGCATCTGTGTAGATCTGCTTATTGCGGCATTATGGTGCTTCGTATGGAGGTTCTATCCTTGATCAGGACGTCCGTGTCAAGTTAACCATGGGGGCTTCACGCTCCGTAAGTATATGTTATCCTGGGTTAATGACTTGCGGTCATTTCAGTCTCCTGGCATACCGTTTCGAAACATCTTTTGTTATATATTTTATTTATGTACTACTTGGTTTACTTGATTTGCTAAGCAAAATGTTAGTTATAACAATACCTCTATTTCCACACAGAGGTGGTTTTCATAAAGACTTATGTTTTTTTATTAATGATTAAAGTGGTATTCAAGATTTTTTCATACATACAGTACGATGGGGTGAGTTTTACGTGAGCATAGACGGTGTATGCCTCTACTTATTGCGCAATGCAACGCGTATTTGTCATGATTTTATTTGTACTATATATTTATATGGCCATAAAAACATATCGCTGTGGAAAGAAGATACTTTAGTGTTACTTTGCCACATTTCGCCATCCCTTTAATGAGAGAGATATTTCTGCATTTTGGCGTGGTTAGCCACAACTCTATATGTTTATCATCTTTTTTCAACGGTTACACTTGGATAGTTAATTCTCGACCGTATGTGTATTCCAGCAAACTGACGCTATTCATGTTCAGTCGTAATTTTGCTTTTTAGTGCTCATTGCACTTGCCTTTTTGAAACAATGTATAAGCCTAGCCGCCAACGCCCATATGGGTTGTCCCAGTCTAGTTTATTTTCAGGTGGATGGTATATAAGAGTTTGTGAACTTAAATACATGACATATCCCACAAAGTTAAATTCATTCTTCAACGTCGTGGATTTGTCATCTAGATTCTAACTCTTCAGCTTACTGAGTAAGAGTAGCCACATACTTTTCTGGAAAATTAAAGTGTTGTTGGCTTCAGTTACAAACTGCGTGCTTTTACCTTTCCTTCATCTAATGGTGAAATCAGATAGCCTACATAGCATATATAGCCTTCCAAACCGAATCGGCCATAGATTACGCAGTATGAAAAGACCTAACATGTCGCCACATTCAATGGTGCATTTCTGGTCAGGAAGCACAGTCCATTTGACCTAGGCAAAGGTTTTCGTTTTTAATGGACGATTACTTTGGCCACTTTTACGCTAGGGACTAATTAATGGAGAATATTGCACAGCTGTTGTATCGCTGACCACACAGCAGAGCAGCCGACCGCGACCATTTCAAATGGACCCTTCAGGAATACCGGAAAGTATGTCGTTCGGTCGTTTATCAACAACAGTTTGCTTTCAGTTTCATTGCCATATTGCCAAGGACAACCAACTCTTTTCCGCGGTCTTAATTGCTCTAAACTGCCTTAACCAAGTCGATTCCCATCAGCACGACGTGTGTAACGGTAATATAGGTTAATAGAGCCATGCGTTAAAAAAACATATCATAAATCATTAACAACTTCTGTATATATGATCTATGTACAACCAATCGATTTACTGTGACGGGATAAATGTGTCACTGAGAATAGGCCTGCACTTATCACTCTGTCATTTAGCTGAACATTACCTACATAACAAAACCAAAGTGAATTTGATTATAATTTTCGCTCAGGAGGAACACCAATATTTGCTGTGTTAATTATTTGGCGGTTATAAATGTCGTTCTTTAAAGATATAATCATAATTGTGTGTTTATCAAAATTTTATATTTGTCATATTTGTATGTTTTTTAGGCTGCTTGAAAAATTGCTGTATGATATTTAGTGTAGACGGCAGGAACATAACGTGGAAGTAACAACAAAACGTAAAAGTCGACATGAGCAAGTTGCCTACTGATCAGGCCAAAGCCTTAAGAATTACGTAACATTTTCCATTTTTACCAACCAATGCACTTTTGGTTATATGGGTAACCTCTATATAAAAAAGCTTGAGAATGAGACTCTATGCACGAACAGGGGACAATATCGATCACGGATAAATTAATAGCTATCACGACAAAGAATCTCTTTGTTTTGTCACTGGCTTTCCCAAAATAGTTTTTATCGAGAACTATAATTTGTTACCATCGATTCTAGGTAACCGGATACTGCGGAGTGTACAGCCCAAGTAACCAGATCATGGCTTTCAAGCTTATACTGGGACCTGTTTGGTACATGTTGTTCCCATTTAGTCGTTTTATTACCCAAGTTTACGCGGTGTGACCAACATCAAGTCCCTCAAAACGGCAAACTGTTCTACCTTTATTTAACTGTTCTACCTTCAAACAAGTAGTGTCCGTATTCTGGGTACTTTGATCTTTATTAACTACTTTTTTGAGCCAGACTAAAGATTCTTATCCAAGGCAAAGGTCTTACTGTTTGAGCTGATGTTTACAACATTTTTACAAACAGATAGGAAACACAAACATGCATGCACGTTGTATATTTCATAAAACCGACGTAATTGTGTCCAAATGGCGTTGGAAACAAAGAAATATACACATTGTATTATACGATGATGTTTGAAAACGGCAATATACTTCCGTAGGCGACAAAAGCAATCCCGCATTGTTGCTATATTGTTTTTCATAATTTATCAAAAATATTCGTGGTATTGGAACTTTATTTTACATACATAGCTATAAGTCACAAATGTCCCATGTAGGATCATATGCAATAAAGAATGTGTTAAGCGTCATTATACCCAACCTTATAGGGAAGCGAGTCCTTGCCGAGTGATTAAAATCGGAAGTTCAAAACCGGCGTTAGACAGGAAATTTATGTACTCCCCCGGCTGTTACTGCTCGAGGGGTCTTAGTGACAGTATACTCTTTCTTAACTTTTGTAACTTTTTCTTAAGTTTCCACGAGGGTAAAAACTTCACCCAGGTGAAAAGGCTTTCAACTTGGTGGAAACTCACGTGTTACCAAATGCCTTGTTCTGGTCCAAAAACGGCGGAAAATGGAAGATGAAATCATTTTGCCTACAAATACTCTCTCTGTAGTCGGAACACTCTATTGGGAGGTTGTGTGGAATTCCATGTGGACTTGTCTCATCCACGCCTTTCTTCATCCACGCCTTTCTCCGTCATGCTGAAGTTTTTACATGATATATTTCATCATTCTGCCAACGGAAACGAGAACGAGGCTTCTTGCATCACGTAAGTTTCCACCTAGGTGCAAAGGTTTCCACACAAACCGTTTTCACCGAAGGGGAAACGTGAGAAAAAGTTACAAAAGTTAAGAAAAAAGGAAAATGTCGTATGTGGGCTACCGTAGGATTCCCATCTTCGCAATAAACAGCCTTGAATTGATATTTCAGTTTGGTATAATCAGTGAAATTCCACCCATATGGTAATACCAATCTTTAATGCGATCAAGCGTTTTACTTCTTGACTTAACCCCCATCATAACTTCTGTCAGACAGCCTTTGTGTAGATTTCAGATAAATAAGTAGAAAATTCAAATGCCAATTTTCACGCCATGTTGCATTTTTTCAGCAAACTTCGATCTGAGTTTTGGATGCCACAATATTTTAATGGACGTGTAACTAAGGCTCCGAGACTGCACACGCAGTTCGCTTATTACGCTCTGCCCACACCGATTTAGCAAGAACAATGGCCCGCGCAGTTGCGTGACTCAGATCCACTGTTCAATTTCAGTGGTCTGCACGAGGGTTTAGATTTCTCCGTGCCGTTCCTAATCAACATCAGAAGTCTCGTTACGTAATCGGCATTTCCAAACAAACTGATTACGCGATCGATGTACCAAGTCAATATACGGATTGAAATCAGGCGCAGTGAGAAATGGTAAAAAGGTAAACAAATTAAAAAGGAAACCTGATATAGAGAAAAAAACGAGTCGTTTCAATACTTTTTTGCCCTTTCTTTTTTGTTGTTGCCTGTTTTCTCATTCTTGTCCGTCAGACACTACATCGGTTTTGGAAAGGCCAGTCTCCGTTGCAATCCAGTTAAAGGAAGGGAATTTGTTGCTTTTAGAATATATTTTCGAATACATTTTCATACATTGTATGATCTGGGTAATCCTTCACATCTAGAAGGACCGAGGGGCGTTTCCTTCCCTCGTTTTTTTTATGGCCACCAGGCAATTTGGTATATGTGTATGCAAGAATATTAAATAACCATATCAGATTATGTCGTAGTGATCGTGTGCTACGTTTAATCAAAAGGAAAGGAATGCCCCCAAGGCTATTGTAAGCCAGACATCAATAATTCTGGTTTTGGTCAACTTCCGGTTGGGGCTAGAAGCTCAGCAATCTGGTCAAACAGTCCTTTTCCGTGACATTCAGGTTTATGTCTTTGTCACTTGAAACTCTCTTGCAGCTATAATGCAGCCCGAGAACTTAAACCTCCGCCTTAGTGTAAATGTACAAAAATCCGCACTAAAGACAACTAGACAGTGCTCTGCATTTCTTCTCTATCTATAAATGGCAAAGAACACTTTGAAAAAAATCCCTGGATCCGGATCCGAACAATGCATCACCAAAATGAACAAATTGGTTCTCAGCCCAAGGTCAACTTTTTCTCAAAATTTTATCCAAAATCCCCCGTAACTTCTTTCCGTAAAGTTGCTTACAGAGAGAAAAAGAACTTCCTTGGCTAATGTACTAATGCACAAACCTAACAATCTAAGTTGACGGGTTCATAGCATCTGGCTTTCTTTAGATCTCATTTCATGTAAACTGAGCCCTCAAAAGGTAACAATCTGGATTCCAAAAAACAGTGACGTCGATGGCATCTAGGCTTAAAATTCTATTTTAACTGTGTACCAGTTTTCTGTTGAATGAGGTCAGATGTTCGAATCCAACTTTCGCTAGCCTGGAACCTTTGTCAGATACCTGACGTACCTGTTTTCTCTACCCATAAACCATAATATAGATGAAAATTTCTTAAGTACGGTACAATGAATAAATATTAGGTTATGTTTTATGAGATTTCCTGTGATAATCCATTTGCATTTTGTGTTTGTGCTCCAGGCCTGCTGCCATCCGCCGGCCGGGATCTCCTGAGCGGATCCACCGACCTTTGTCCTGTCCTGCTAGGCCCAGCACCGCACAACCTTTCCGTGCCTACCAGCAAGTCTACATCATGCCGAGGACTCACATCAGCGTGGCTCGTTTCTACGACTGGTCGTCTGATTTGGGAGACTGTGTCTCCGTGTCGCAGCTGTACCAAAATCTGGGGAGGAATAAAACCACGACAGCTTCCCCAAGGCCTTCCCTGACCGGTAGTGATTATAACAGCAGGAGCTCTACGCTTCACCCCCTCACGGGCAGGATGTTCGTTAAGGACAAAACGCCGTCGCTTACAAAAGGCGAGCGAGAAATCATCGACGGAATTTACCGAAACAGAAGCGACGTGGTGAAGACTGGTCCCACTGTTCCAATAGAGGATTCGGGTGTTTTGCGACACAGCGATGCGTGGTTTTTGGGTCGCCAGAGTCAGCAGGCCAAACTGAAATATACTCACGCTAAAATGTACTTGAATATGGCGGAGGAGAGACAAAACCTTTGTGTAGATCCTGTGCCTAATTCAAGATCGACAAGCTGCAGTCTGTGTCAAAACTGTTCGAAGCAAACTGAAGATCCTCCACTATTGGTCGAGGATACAGCGTCTTCTGACGTCACGGAGGAAGGTCCTACAGCGCCCCCTAGCACACCGGAAAAGCTGTTAAACCGAAGGGAAAAAGTACCACCGATAAACAATGGTTGCGGCGCTGTGTACGTAGAGAGGGTAGAAGGTTCCAAAGACACAGAAGCAACGGAGAACAAGCATAAAACTTTTCTTAATATTTTTCTGCCTAAAGTTCATTCAGAAGAACACCTAGACGACGAGGATTCGCGATCGTATTTTACAGAGCAATGGTCTCAGCAGTTAAGCAATCCGGCACCGTCACAACACACTGGCAAGAAGGGCCGCCGACCAAGGCGGCCATCAACGGCCAGCGGCATCCGTACTGACAAACCCAGAAATTCTCACAAAAAGAACAATTTCAGCACATTGTACTAGAGTACTTTTTTTGTTATTTTTCCTCGGAATTAGTAGAGATTTTATTTATCTTGCTAAACCTGGTCCAACACTTGAGAGTTTATTTTTGCCTATACTGGAGCTTTCTTTGTTGAAATAAAGTAACATGCACACGTTGTAAGAACAAATCTGATGGAGGCTTTCAATACCACTTTACCGATCAGTACTGAAAAAACATTATCGTCTTCAACATATCTTCTCTTACTGGGACGTTGGTGGCAATGAGCGGTTGACCACACTCGATGTCCGTTTGTATAGTCTAACGTTTGCTGACCATTTACCGTTACATGTATTGAAGTTCGTCAGTAACTTGCCAAAGATGAGTGGTTTTTCCGGGTACTCTAGTTTCCACCACCCATAATAATGACCACCATCTTATAAGTGAAATGTTCTTGAAGATGACGTTAAATAACAATCAAATAAATATATAAATAAATCAACACGACTTACGAAGTCAGAAGTATCTGTACTAGGGTTATTTTCTAAAGCCCGTCTTTAAACACGTGGTGTTTTGTTCCACTTGTTATGACATTTTCCTTTTTTCTTAACTTTTGTTCCCAAGGTACATTGAAATAGCTCACTCAGATCTGTTTACATCTATTTCACCTCTCCAAATCATCAGCTTTTAGGATTAAATTCGAAATATTGGCATAGATAGATGTCCATACAGATAGGTGTCTATACAGATAGGTGTCCATACAGATAGGTGTCTATACAAATAGGTGTCTATACAGATAGGTGTCCATACAGATAGGTGTCCATACAGATAGGCGTCCATACAGATAGGTGTCTATACAGATAGATGTCCATTATCACCAACAAATAATCCACGGCCATTCCTGCTGTTGAAAATTTGCTGTCTCAGTTAAAAGCTTTCGTTGATGGATGCTATTGATCATAGTAATTTTTGAAGACTGAAATTTGTGAAAACTCTTGCCCTGTCGGTGTATATGCTTTTTTCCAACTACAGCGTATCTCTGAGAATTCAAGAATGACTGAGTTAAACATCAGCATATGTCCTAGAGGATAAATTCCTGTCACTCATCACTTGGCTGGCCAGATGTACTTGCACAGAGCCGCATGTCGATAACCATCATTATGTCCTGTTAACATTGACACTTGATTGGTTCTTGCCAGCTTCAAAACCATTTCCGGTGGTAGCCGTGATGGGCAGCTAATGCCGCCATGGCAACTCAGTATGTCCCTTAACTTTAGATCCCGACAAACTCCTATGGATGAAAGATTTTTGGCAGCATCTGTATATCGTCCTATTTTAATTTGCTGTCCCCTGACGTGCAGTTTTGATAAACATTGGGGCTCCATTCTGAACGTGAAGTTTTAAGGAATCGCAAAAAACACACACACGTATACACGCAACTCTTCTTCTGTGGCGTTGCTGATCCAGTGACAGATGAAGTTTCAAAACAGTACATCTATAATTAGACTGGCTCTTGGGAGTTTACACATATGTAGAGATATGGGATCCGTGATCAAACCACAGGTTCAAGTTCATCCATGCAGATCATTAACAGTAATGAGTTAACATATCCCAGTCACGTCGAAGAAGATCCAAAGTGGCAAAATGGTCCTGAATATAACAGGCGTTTGCCCGAAAGTGCTGGTATCTCCTACTGCCGCTGCACTGAAAATGGCCCACTGGTATTTCACAATACTCAAGAAATGGCATTGGTCAAAACGACTGACCATCATGATCAAGCTGACATGTCAAAAGAACAAGAGACGTTAATTAGAGTACGGATGGCAATTACCCAGTCTGATGATCTGCTGTCGTGACTTACAGCGCTGTACAACAATTAATAACAAAACCCTCAATAGACTCCATAAGTGAGTACTCCATGTCCCTGTACTACTAATAGAGGCCTTTATGAAGCCTGAACAATGACCGACCCTCTCCTCACAATTTATGCGGCACGTGCAGCGACCTACAAAAGTGTATGGAGCGATAGTATTAGTCCATTGCTTCCCTTAAGAGTAAAACTTTTTTAAAGGTCAAATAGTTTACAACAAAAACTACGAGAAATCAATGCATTACCAGTTTACCTATATTCAGTTTCCTCTACAATTCCGTGGACTGATATTGCGCATCCGTAATTGTTGGTCATGTGACTGTTTAAGTGGATTTAATGTCTTTTGTGGATATGATTTAGCATTCGGTAAAAATACATGCATGAGCAGTCCATTAGGTATATTAGTAAGGCTTCGGCAAGTTAGTGGAGCAAAAGTATAATGTAATTGTCAAGTGAGTATAAACGACATCACTCATAATCAATAGCTTTACAACACGGAGGTTACTTGTTCGAATTCAGTCGTATAAGTGAAATATTCTTGAGTACGGCGTAAAATACTAGTCAAATGAATAAATCACTTTAAAATTACGTTTTTTCTACTATTCTCCTTTTCATTCCGGTTTCGTTCCCGTACTGCCTGGAACTTTCATCTCATGTAAAGCTCTCACTGGTGGAGTTGCTCTCAGTAGGTATCCAAGGTAACTAATAAGGTGTTGTATCCAAGCGTCATGTCCGACATTCGTACACTACTCGTAGGCCATGAATCCACCACGATCATCTTAAGATTTCCAAACCAACAAAAACATGGCTGTAAAATCAGCCCCATGCTGTGTCGTCAGCAAAGTAATCATTTGTCAAAATATAGAATGCATAAGGAAGCTGATAAAATGTTCAGGATTTTCAACATTTGCTCAGCAATAAGCTTACTATCACCTATACCTATGATATTAAATCCCGCCCACAATTTCCTGACAGAGCGTATTTTGCTACCATGTAAATTTACACTATACTACCACAGAGGAATATGAACTACTCATTTACACGATATATGCGAACGCAGACATTGCTTTTTCAGGCAGTCTGTTTCAGAGAACTAGTGAGTAGAGATCTGTGGGAGGGTTCTACTGAAAATTATTAAACATGATTAGGTGAGTAAGTATTTTATGTAAGGGCGACAACTCATGATTGACATTCAGGCGAAGAAGACTTGGATCGATGAGGAGAGTCGCAATGGATTCCAAGTCACACCCAAAGAGATTAGGCCTATATAATATGCATTAACATTTGATGTATTTATATATTTTATTGGTTTCAACGCCATACTCAAGTACTTTTGACTTATGCGATGGCCCCTAGTTTTATGGGTGGAAACCGGAGTGCTCGGCGTAAACCATTGACCTTTGGCAAGTTACCGATGAACATTCCCACATGTGACGTACATATATGCAAACCATATTTGTGGCAGGCGAGTAGATTAGACTGCGCAAACGACCATATGAGCATGGCTGAGCGCTTATTGTCATCAAGGCCAGACAAAAAGTGGCGTCGTAGGAATCCACAAATGCCGTGTCCAATTAAGGCCGGGATTGAATTTCAACCTCGCCGAGTCCTAGCGTTTGAAAAATAAGCGCTTGCAACACCATTGCCCGCTCATACTACTACTTCTTCGACATTTGGATGATGGGACTTGATTTTGGAAACAGGATTATTCGTGACAACCACGTACGTGACCCTGTATATTGCCCCAGTGGCAATTTGATGTGTGTGGATGTTCAAATCAGTCGAATCTGACATGGTGGAATTGGAAACTCAAAATAGGAAGACTATCACGTCGTTACTGTTGGGCACTGTCTACTTGTCAAAGCACCGGGGTCGTTTCAACAGAGAGAAGAAATATTCTGGAAGGAAAAGTGAAACTAAAGAAAACCTGGTGTAAGTTCGAGGCCTGCACAACAACGTTATCAACAAAAGTCAACAGCAAAAGTCGTGGATGGTTTAGTTTGCCAATGACTTGCCGAAGACCGGTAGCATTTTCTGTGCACACCGGGTTTCTTCCACACATGGACTGACCACAGCCGTTTAAGACAAAACCTTTTTAAGCATTGAGCGTTTAACATCAATGATATCAATGAAAAAGTTAGCCATATATCATAATTATTTGTATACAAACGATAAAAAGAAACAAGCTAAAGTGTTTATGTGTGGCTCTAAGATGTTCACTTGAATTTAGGTTATTGAACCAGCCTACTACATGTAGAATCAACCCACACCTATTCTGAAGCAAATCATACAAGCACCTTATGAGACAAAGACCTTCACTGTGTTTTTTGCTTTGTAAAGCTAGCAAACTGTGGCCATCTTTATAACATTGTCTTAAGTGAGTGGGTTAAAAGCACTACGTGACTTGTCTCACGTATTTATTATACACCTGCAATAAAGAATATTGCATTTCTTCTTTATATGTGTGTATGCATGTATGTATGCATGTATGTGTGTATGTATGGATGTATGTATGTATGTATGTATGTATGTATGTGTGTGTGTGTGTGAATGTAAAAGATCAAGGATTAGTGTTCAGATTTAGCTATTGGGCCAAAATATCAAGATTATGACTAGATGTCAGTATGTTACGGGAGGGCTTCTGTAATAATGGCTTTAAATCCACCAAAAACAATACATTTACTGCACTACCCAATCCCCATCTGGCCACCTGGTACGGCTCAGCGGATGACGTCATAGATGGCCAACCCAGATCTAGCTGGCCCGTATAGCCCGGGAATTCGTATCAAAACGATGTCATTTTCGAAACAGATTCTGGGCTACCTAGAAGCAAATATACTGTCGTATGAATTTGAACACATAGTGGACTACGTTGAAGATCCCAGACTTCAGATTCTGAGTTTCAGATGTTGAATTTGATCTCTGCCCAGGCATTTCGAACCTCACTGGCAACACGGACTGGTAAGCTAAAGCTTTACCCTGTGTTACACTACATTTCGTGTGTTTTAAGATTTTAATATTTATTTACTATTCTGTCTCTCTGTCCCTTTCGTAATAATTATCATTCTATTCCCGAAGGATTTAAAATTTACACCTATATGCGATGACATCCACACTGGTACATTGTCCGCATTCCGAATAGAGACGTGTATAATGTAAATGGTATTAGGATGTGGACTTCGGCGCTACTGTGTACAGGGATTTACTGTCTGTCACTTTTCAATTCAGTTAATTGTATTTTTAAGTACTATACGCGCATGTGCAGGTGTCGTTGTGGAAATTCGACTGTTTTCTTATCGCAGCTGTAAACCGACGAGAGCAGATACGGCTGATTTCAATGCGTACAAAATCCTTCCTTGTTGTGCTCTATATTCACGCCCTCCTGAGGGCCAAATTGTCTGAAAACTTGAAAAACTAACTCCAGGCTTCTTCGACGACCTGTTTTTACAAACGTTTGAAGAACAGTTTCGTGAAGAAATTTTATATGCATGTTGTCACTCTTGTAGGATTTTTAACACTGAACTAAATGACGCAGCCATGACAACTCATAAAGGTTGGACTTGTATGACGTAATTCGGCAGAGACTACCGAGTGTTGGTGGGGAAAAAAACATAAAATCAGCCACATTATCTAGTGATCTTAAGTGCCATATTACTCAGATTAATGTGACCTTTTTCAATATTTTTTACAGTCAATTTAACACAATATACAGGGGTAGTTGATCATGACTAAATAACGAATCTGGACACTAATCCTTTCACAATTTTTCAGTCATATGACGACGAGGAGTCACTAGGTGTGTATGGCTGAGTGAGCCCCTACAAAGTATAACCAATGAAGTATAAAGCCGAAGATACGAGACATGACACCCCACCCAGTCACATCATACTGACACCGGCCAACCAGTCCGCTTTTTCTTGCTGTTACCTCCAAGAGGTGCTGAGCTCCAATTTGATTTACTAAATAAATTAGAGCCAAAAGCTTGAATGATATATAATGGGCTTTATGTTTGAACCATATTAATACTGTTGAAAATCAATAGATGTGTGTGAACCAGAGGTTTCCAGGTTTCACCTTTGGAAGTAATTGTTGTGAAATTTACAAATATAACGTCTACTCATGCACCTAAACGGCATGTTCCAACACTAAATATGGTATTTGGGACAGCATTACTGTAGGGCCTAACGTTTACTTAGACAAAACATCTGATAAAGACAATGGTAGTTCATGAATTAATTTTCAGTAGTCTTTCTACTGGCTCTGACCTCATGTTAATGTTGTCCTTCAGTTTATAGATGGTTTTCTCTTCTGATGCAACATTTGGTATCCTCGTGATTACAAAGTTCAGGTTTTTGTTTTTTTCTTATTGCATCGCTATTATCTAAATCCCTAGGTTGTCCCTGAGGGTATACACAGGGGACATGTTGAAGGCAACGTTCGGTGTTTGGGCAGACGCTTTGGAATGAGGGTAGAATGTTCCTCGTTAGAGACAACTGAACGTCCGGAAGTAGATGTGCCGTAATGCGAAGGGTAAGCAGGCGCTGTCCGCGCCGACTGACCATATTTCCGGTTATTTTTCAGTTCCATGAGCATGGTAGGTTTCACGTGTATTGCCGGAAGCGTTGGTTTCGCTTCGCCATGTTTCTTCCCAAAATGTTTGATCGGACAATTTGCTCTCGTCATGAAATTCAGATAGTTTCTTCGTTTCTTGTAAGCTGTGTGTAATTCAGACCTAAAATTGTCGGCTTCATTTCCATTTGAAAAACATCCATGAAAATCTCTTGTTCCTTCCATGACTGGTACAGCCATTCGATGTTGGATTGACTCGGTGATTCTCCTGGCATGCGCACTTAGCGTGGCGTCCCGGTAATGAGCATTGTTAAACTCTTCAGCTCCCAGTGTCCGCGCTCTTGTAATCAATACGCGACTGGGAGGGAAGGCTTGGGTGACAGCTGAGTCTATCAACTCTTTGGCAGGTCGTTGTCCCTCTGATAAATCATCACCACGTTTTATTGTTTTCTTGTTATTTTCCCAACCCAGCGCTAAAGCTCTTTCCCCAGGGGTAGGGTTTCTGGGTGCAAACTTATCCAAAGTCCGCCTCATTGGTAGTTGTCTTCCGAATCCGCCATATAGGTCAGGTTTATCTGACAACTGCCTCAGCCATCTTGGGCTTAACTCTTTATTAGTCTGTCGAGAACTGGGCAGATAATAATACTCCAGGTTATTTTGCGTGACAAGGTTTTTGTTCAAATGATAAGGATAACTTATTTCCGGGTGCCGGTACAACTTGTCGTAAGTTTGATTTTCGATTTCCAAACCGTACCGTTTAGAATTTGCACCATTTAAGTGTTTAATACTACTGTCTGCGCGCAGGAACAAAGCCGGTGTGGTTGCAGGACCGCAGTAGTCTCCCCCTGGCTCGGGCGTCTGTTGCAGAGGCAGGAGGTCCTCTAGCGACACGTGTAACTCGTCAGAACTCACGGAATAATGGTCATTATCTTCTTCTCTTGTGGTTGCCATTACTGTTTCTGAAACAGAAAAGACAAGTAAATTTTTTTGCCATGGTTTTCATTTTTTTAACAATTTGTCTTACTAGTAAGATACAAGTAAAAAAACGTTTTCAAACCTTTGGCCTATTGATACGATATTTCAAGATTTTTTTTCCTAAATAATGGGAAAAAAACGATGTTTTGTTAAAAAATCTAAAAACGGTATCCTACTCCAGTTACATTGAAATATCCTTTTTGCATTAGACACTGTAGAGTGGGGAAATCACTCTACCATAAAAGTAACTTTCTGAAAAATTCTTGAGCTGTGCACCAATCAAGAATAACAAATATCACTTTCAGCCTCATACTTCCGCTCCGCGTGTTAATATTAATGATAGTTAGACGACCACAGGTACTATCAACAAGGATTCACGTATGATTTCGCCATAGTTGTCACACGTTGCATAATACCATACCTTAACATTTATCAATTCTAATTCATGATAACACTTATATAACGCAGAACGGTCTATATATGTACTCACACAAAACTATGTTTCCAAAGAAAGGAAGAAAAACTACAGCGATTCCAACTCTTACTATAGGAGCAACTTGTTCTCCGCAATGACTTGGTTTGTTCACTGTGCTGTGGATGCCACACAGATTATGACAGAAATACAGGTTTCAAACTTGATAAAATATGACGACAGTGATCACATTATATGTTTATGTTTTACGTATGAAGACAAACGTTGAACAAAACGAGGCTTTGACAGCACGATGAAACACACACATGAAAGTTTCAGTACAGATATTTTTCTGGTTAACGTTGATCTCTATACTTGTAGATTAAGAACACAGAAACGTTGAACGAAAATCGGCGTTTTTGATCGAGAGTGCATTTTTGGCAGGTTACTACAAAACAACCATCTTTTTGGACCAAGTTTTATAGAAATCATTTAAGTTTTATTTTACATTTAAATTTACAGAACTGTGCTGGGATTGTGAAATTTGCACTTTTTTATCGTACCTCTCTGTGGCTGATTCCCCGCCTTACCCGTACCAGGTCCTTTATAGAATTGTGCTGGGATTTTGAAATTTGCACTTGTAATATACATTAAGAGTAAGTCCGTAGGGCTTTTATAATACTCGTCTAAAGTAATAGCTATACCACTACGTTTTTCCATATCTTGTTCACGTTGAAGGAAACCACAGACTCTCCAAATGGCACATCGTTTCTGGGCCTATATTTTCTCAAAGACCAAAATGGTTCCTCTCTTTATGACAACAGAGATAGTTTAAATTTTTGCATTGTATTAAATATCCCTTACTTAGACATCAATATACCGAAGGGTCCTGCATATGCTGGTATAATTTTCGTGTAATTAAATATGAACAGTGCGCCCAGAATCGCTGACAGTTTGTTTCATGGTTATGTCTAATTCCGCTTAACTCGCGGGAATAGAGACTGTATAGTCATCATGTTAAATTACATCGCCACAGTGGATATATCAACGGTTGCAATCACAGCGCAACTGAGATATATATTTTGTTGTCGACAGCTTTTATACTAGCATGGTACACGATTTTGAACACTCATTTCCACGCATACCTTGCGTCTTTTCAACATCACTGAAAACTGCTGACTGCCTAACGTGGATATTGGTCGACGGCTGATATACGGACTGATATACGCACAGATTCACAACTAGCAATACAGCTGCTCATGTAAGAAATCCTTTATCCGACCAACTGAACATATAAGACTCACCAGTGACTGGCCGTCTGTCGCTCTCAGTCCAGCAGAACTATCTGGGAGAGATGTGTTGGATCAAGATAAAGTACAGCAGAAATATCAGGTGGCTTTGGAATTTTTAACTTCAAGAGTGCTCTCAAGAGTTTCAATAGTTTAAACGCTGACAAGCATATCTACTTTATATATGAGTCTTTGTGACGTGAATGATCATCGATCACAGTCACCGAGCATTAGATTCGCTTGAGGGTTATAACGAGGTTAAACATCGCTATAATTAGGGAGGTTTTGAAACTCCTACATTGACACTCTTCCATGCGAACACGGTTTGTATAGATGTAACGATGTAATGAGCTCTCCCTTTTTGTATAACTACTGTCGATTATTGTAAAAAAACAGGATCTGTCGCAAGGTGTTTATTGGTGTTTAAATAAGCCTGCATCCATTCAAGCCTGACTGCGGGTTTCAAATATACAAATATTCTGACAGTTTTGTTGTGCTGCACGGTTTTTGACGGCGACATATATGTTTATGATCGGAAACAATGTACTCTAAAGGTCGCCATCTTTCTTTACAACAACAGACTGTTAGCCTTTAATCAAACCGTGTACATTCCTGTCACAAAGTTATAAATTACCTCCCTCTACACGCCTAACAAGGCCAAGGGTTGACTATCGAACTGAAGGTCATATCACATATCTCAAAAAGGGGGATGTTTATGTTTCCTGGTAGAGTTAGCTATACTTTAATAACCCGGCAAGACTGACATTAGTTATGAACATCGCGCCTTATCACTACCCTATATCTGTCTCCAAATTCACACCACGCTGTCGTTGGTATATATAAATGAGATGTATATTACACTGTCAGCTGTCGTGTAAGTAATAAATTACCTCAATGTGGTAAAATCTCACCACGATCTATACATACATTGTCAACTTTGATCTCAACAACTGATGAACAGGTAATCAGGCAACGGAGCAATTTATAACAGGTAAAGATGAAGCACTATAATAAAGACGATTTGCAGCAACCTTCTTAAAATGATTTTATAAAACGTAATAAAACCACATAAAAATAAAACGCGTTCTGAGACATTTTCAGAATATTTTTAATTGTATCATTTGATCAAATTGTGACCTTTCATAGACCTGTAAGACGTTCGCTGGCAAATGGATACGATGATTTCTACCGAAAGTTCTCCTTATCCTTGATCAATGCGGTCGTAGCTTCGAAGCCAGCTCCGGCTAGTTCGGCTACGATTATAATTTAATAGGTTTGTCATCTTCTTGGCGACAAACGGTACCTTCACCCAAATATCTACCCGCTTTCCTTCAGTTTCTACCACAGTTGCCATCGCGTGAGTAAAAAGTTCTTGAGTACAGATTTTGACCCCGTTAAGCATTGGTCAGATACACAATAGCACGATGGTAATACCGTGGTCTCATCAAGTTATAGTATACTACTTTAAGATGCAACAAAGCAATCAATCACGTTACATTTATACCTGGTTGATCAGTTCTTTACAATTCATCTCACCATAGAGTGCTCGAGGAGAATTACATCTGAACATTTATAATCTCATTCTATATCCTTTTCCACAACACCGCTGAGAGTCTAACCGCGGCGTCTGGTGGCAAAGACAGAAAATTCCCTCAATACATGATCTATGATATTGCTTCACTAATGGTCATTCTACTGATATAACAAAAGACTTGCACAGAGAGTAAATCAGTACTGCGACGACAGTGTGCTAGTTGGTAAATGATGACGCGTAACCGGCGAAACACGGCCTCTTGTTAATGTCACGGCCTCTTGTCAATGTATATATATATATATATATATATATATATATATATATATATATATATATATATATATATATATATATATATATATATACATTTGTTGGTCCAATAGATATTTATCCGTTAGCAGCAAAAATGTAACAATATATCAGCCTTATTATCCCAACATACCGAAGCCGAAATCCTCATGGTGGATTGACAGTCTTTAGCCGGATGTATCTTGGAATTTCGTCTTGATCTGTTTTGCGCATCTCTCGTTCTCCTCAGAATTGTTACTGTCACATCTGTCTGAAGTATGAAGTACGATACATCCCAAACTATTCTGCAGGTGCTACTTCGTTCTCCTATCGTAAATCCACCCATCAGTTTGACTCCTTACAAGTGTAAAGTCTTGCATATGTATACTATTTACCAGTAGCGACCCCGTGAAACCTATATAATATAATACGGGTATAAAGAAATAATTAGTATGATCATTTCATGGTTCTACATGATTACCTCCCTTGACGTCTTTGACAAGGTCTAAAGATTGTAATACTGTCATATTAATGGGTGGCTACAAAGTCTTACAAGTCTACACACGCTTATCTGACAAAATAAATCTATCAGCACAAGAGCTCTTCAGAAGACTTCTATAACGATTAGTCACATCCGTAGTCCAACTGACCCCGGGGAGGCCTGATCGACGTACAGGGCTTGTAAATGTACCAGTGCACACGTCGAGTATATACTCACGTATATACACAGTTTCCACTGTTTCCTTGGAGTGTATATAGATTGATTGTTTGTAGCCTTTAGCATTAGTGTTAGTAAATAAAGAATGCATACCAGTCCTGCGAAACAAAGTTAAATTGATTTTTCAGAACGGCTGGCTTTTGTTTTGATAAAGTAAAAACCGACAAATCTTTCACAGCCTTGATCGTCAAGCATAGGCCTACAATGGACCTTAATGGAAGCGAAGTTCCCCACAACAATACCGCTATGACATGTATGTTGTCGATCAATATGGGATATGGAATGGCCACATATAACATGTTTTCCGCCGTTACTAATTCTGGACAGGTTTGTTGACAATTAGTCAGTATTTTTTTTCGCTTAACCAATGAGTTTTTTTCCTTTGTCTTCTGTTTTAGTACATTTATTTCAGTTTTTCTCATCATATGATGTTAAGCCCATATGTTGTTTTACATGTCGTTGTTTGGTACAAACATGTACATAATCATGGGTAGTTTTACCCAGGGCTTCGCGGTATGATAACCCTTATTCAGATCTATTCAATACAGTTGTTCTTGGTTCAGCGAGCCAAGTAAGAGCCTCTTTGCTGTACTCGGTGGCATAAATTATCCAACTGTAGCCCCTGTACAACATAATTCCTGTCTATCCGCATGATTTGGTACCGTTGTAGCGCGTATAAACTGCCCAATTATAGGCTAGTCATTGTCAACCACCTAGTGTGACGGAACACGAGTCCTAAGAGAGCGTAGACAAGATACAAACACACGAGAAGAATGCTTAACCTTATCGCAGCTTGTATATCAGACACTTGTACTCTATTCCTCGAAGGTCCTTTTATTAACTGCACAAGCATTTTCATAGGAATTTTTCAAGCGTCCGGTATTTTTGAACACCAAGCTACAGGGTATGAACGTTTGCTGAGAAGACGTGCAGACTGGTGTAAGGGTGTGTTACAACCTTCACATGCAAGATTGTGAGATCAAAACCACTTTTCGCTGAATTTTATTTATACATGATTTATGATGCTTGCAACCTGATGATATGAACAGAAGTAAATGTTGAGAGTGTATGATCGACATACAAACCAAGCCAAAATAAAAAATATATGTCTTTTATTCAGTCATTTAATCGACAAGATCAGAAATTTGTTATTGAAAATGCAACGTACTTATCTGCGAGCTACCTATCGTAACAGACATCCGTATAGACCCAAGATATTATTAGTTTGTGGTTTTGTAAGGAAAACTGCAGGTAATCGTTCATTTTTTTGTTTTTTTCGGTGGCCTCTGTGCTCTGCTGGCTAAAAGATGAGCAGGTTGTTAGTTACTCAAAGCTTGTAGAAATGAGCTTAGCTTAACGGAACACTTGTTCGTTCTCCGTATATGTTTCCTTGATGTCACGTAGAATGTCTTTAGCACTTCTCAATTACCATCCTCGTTCTGGTTGGCGAGACGTCAACCGGATCCACAACTTACATAAACGCCTTACATCTCTTAAAAAATGGAAATCATATTCTTGGGATGAACGCGGGTGGTGGAGATGGGGGTGGATGCTCATCGGGACTAATGGCTTCGGGTGGTAGGAAAGTATCAGATGTAGCCATGTAGAAAAAAGCGGTGCCTGGAGTTGATTGTTTTGACTGGCGCGAACCCCCGGGGTTATGTATGCCCCCAGCAAGAATAACATTTTTGGCAGGAGAACATTTTTGCTTCCGTTACTCTCTTTAGGCTCGGCTTGTACACTTTGCCGTTGGTATTTTGACACAACAGCTGCTTGGCCTAGCCTTGCCTCCTGCCACAGGTATCAGTTTGGATCGAGTCAGGTACATTCATTATCAGTGGCTCGTTATAGGACTTAATTATCCGCAAAAATACTAGAACCAAACAGGAACAAAGCATAACGCAGATATTCATCTTCAAAAGACTTCCAAGAATATTACGGAGTGTTATTTCCGAATCCATGAAAAGGCAAAAATCAACCGCTTTTAACAGCCAAAGTGAAAATGTAACATCTTTAATTAACTCTCTTAAATTACAATTACACTTTGGGAACTGTAAAAGGGACAATTAAAAAAAAATTATATATTTTAAATATATATATATATATATATTTATATTCACACAGTCTCGGATCCACAATATTTCCATTTTCATTGAACCAATGAGTCCAATAGCAGGTCATTCTGCATATCATGTACTCGTACCTTAGGACGCCTTATACGGCAAAATAAAATGGTCATGGTGAAAAGGCAAGATCATCGTCTCAATAAAGGGTAGTAATGGCAATTCCGTTTTCGTACGGCTAATACAGGCAACAATGTGTTCGGTGACCAGTAAAATTAAAGCGCAGTTTTATAGGTACACAACTGAGGAAATGAGCATATGTAAATAGCCACACTCGTTATTGTTTTGGTACATACTTTACGTAATGGATTGATAACAGTGCTGCTTACCTTGTTAACCGTAGAAGTAAACTGGATTGACTAAAACACTAAATTATAAGCATTCTTACTTAATTGTATTTTAGCAAATCTAGTAAATTATTTAATTAAGTAGGGTAATTATTTCGACAAAAATGTTTTGGCTTTAACATCATGCAGTTTCTGGCGAGATTTCCATGTCTGTCCATGTGATACTAGTAAAAACAGTGCCCAATACATGGCTGAGAAAATACAGGCCTACAGTTGTCACTTTCTCGGAGTTATGGGTTTAGTTTGGGTGTAAAAAGCCGTCTTTTGTTGAATATAAATCAACGTTACCTAACGTGTCAAGTAAGAATAACGTCGTCGAGCGGCTTATATGGTCTCAGCCAATCGTATCGGTTCCTGTGTTCGTTTCGGCAGATGTATGAGTGGGCAGAAAAAAGCAGAACATAGGCCCATCATGACGTAATCACAAACATTTTCGGCTTGTTTATTCTGAATCCTTTGTTGTTGCAGTGATTTTATCGATAGACGTATTAGTATGTTCTAAATGTGAGCCCTCATAAATACCCCACCCCACAGCATGCCCCAGGTACGGTACTGTATGACTGCGTAACGAGTTGATTGTTAAGTCAATGTATGAATGTCTTCTACTTTCTCTCCCCTTGTAAATCGGGTACCTGACGTTCGCCATACGTCACCCACAACACTTTCATTACCCTTGTGATTTAGTATGTACTTTAGATTAATCAAATTAACCACTTAAGGACTTTCATAGCTGGTTTACCTTATTCCCAGTAACAGCCGGATAATTATTTGAGTGACTTACAGGCATTACCTAACCCAGGTTTCAGGGAGCTTAATAATTATATTCTCCAATGCAAACAATTTAAGTGCATCCTAACTTGTGCATAAGTGGTGATACTTGGATCTACAGATCTTCAGCAAAGTATCAGCTCCTCTTATTAGCTGGGTATACGTAGAATGTAAGGCAATTTAATCAGTCCGATGTGTTGATGTACATTTAACACCTCAACCATGTGGTCGCATGGCAACTGCACTCTACTATAGTTGCCTGAATTCATTATATCAGTGGCTCTCACTTTTTCGGTTTTCTTGGGTATGTTCTCAATGCCACACACAATTACTCAGTATTCTGTCTGTAGGCATATACAGCTGAAGGCATTAGGCGAGGTTCGCGTTTTTTCATTCTGACATCAGGTATGATTTCCTTAACGAATCACCGCTTTATGCGAAAAAAGGAAACGTGCATGGAGTAAATGTGATTTTTGGTGTTCATCTTTAATAGCATTCTGCTTTCAGTTGTTATTTTTTCCGTGTGGACAGAGTTTTCGATAACCTTGGAGAAGTACTTAGTAATGAGTTATACAGGTATTCTTCACATTACTCATATATGTATATTAGACATAAATGTCGTTAATAAGACAAATACTTGGCAGCTAATTGATCGCTGTCATAATAATAAACTAATCTTGTGTAGCAGGTTAGGAGATAATCAAGTCACTCAAGCATGTATAATATACTATCCCGTGGCTTCAAAAGAGATACTGGGAATAATATGTTTTTGAAGCGAGAGAAGCATTAAGTGAAGAAGGTAAAAAATGTAATTTCCAGTTAATTGTCCAATAATTTACTAAACATGTCATTTTTATTAGAGTTTCCATCATAGTTTCTCTCTTCAAACAAATTTACTTCTCGCTTTGAAAAAATATTTCACTTTTAAGAAATATTTCATCGATCGCCAGAATTGTCCTTGTTCATCCTCAATCCAGATGTTTTCCGTTTCATTTACAAAATAGAATGATCCACATGTATGTTGGAAGAAGCAGGTGTGCAGAATTGAACTGCCCCGTGAAGCAGCTTGATGCTATTCTTAGTTTTGAGCTCAGTTTGTGATAAAAAAATTTCAAGGAGCAGATACATTTATTTATTTATTTGCTGCGTGTGGCAACTGTGTGTTTTGCACAGAGTTTAATAATCACCATGCTGTATGTACTTGTATTGTTCTTTAAACCATATTAAAAAAACCATAAAAACCATACTGAAATGTTTCAGTACGGCGTAAAACACCAATGAAATAAATATATAAATTAAGTAATTACTTAATTAAAGAAACATTAAATATTGGCAGATGGAGATGAAGTAGTGGATTAAATATTTGCATGGTTTAACAATACTCCGTACAAGGAGATGCATTCATTGGCTTATAAACGACAGATATAATTATGAAATTTTTTGAAGTCTGAATTCTGAATGTCTGAAAGATTTACAGAGACACTTGGCAAATATTCACAAAGAATTTCCGGTCAAATCTGTCGTCTGCATGACAGAAAAGCATCATCTAGTACTTCCGCTCTACCACACTCTATTTTTCGTTCTTTCGTCTAATTGTGTGTCAGTCGTGTCTCCAGCTGTCAGAGACAGCTGATTCCGTTCTCCATTAATAATGCGCCACAGATGGTGCGCATGTCTGTAAAACATTGCTTTCTCTTTCCGCCCTTCCTTCACCTAATCTGTAACATCGGCCATCGTGTGTCAATAGAAAGTATTTCTTAACTAGAATACGTCCCAGGTAATCTCGTATGTATTCTAGTTCCAAACCATAAATTATAGGTTAGAAGTACTTTCCATAGCAGCCAAGTGCAGAAGTCTGCTGGTTATCTGAATAAGCATATATTTGATATGAAAGTGAAAGGTAGCTAGCTATACAACGAAAGGGTTTATGTCGACTCACTTTTTCCATAAAAGTTACATTATACATGAATCTCAGTATACACTGACCACATTATACAGGAGTTTCGGTATACACTAGCCACATTATATAGAAGTGTCGGTATACGTAATTCACATTATACATAAACCTCAGTATACACTGGCCACATTATACAGAACTCTCTGTATACATAAGTCACATTATAAACTACCGGGCAAAAGAAACGCCTAACTTTTAAATGCAGTTTTTTCTATGGAAAAATAAGCTGAATAAGTTTGAACGTTGTGCGAATACGTTTGCACATAAGCACCCTGTGCACACGTTACTTTTTAACGAGATTCATTGAAACTGGTGTAAGACATCATGAAAAATAGGAAAAACAGAGTTTCGGGCCCTGTTGAAAATTCTCGATAATGACCGCCGTATAAATACCGATGTAGCACATGGTAAGGGTGCAATACCATAAAAAACATCTAAGAGATGCTGAGACTCACACAAGCAGAACGTGATAGAGCCACTGGTATGGCCGACATGGGGGCCAGCCAACACCACATTGCCAGAAGATTCAATTGCAGTCAAGCCACCATCAGCAGACTGTTGGGTCGTTACCACCTAACAGGCAGGACACAAGATCGTCCAAGATCGGGCAGGCCAAGTGTTACAACGCCTGGCGAACACCGGTACATCCGCACAATCCACCTGCGTAACCGGTTTGTGACGGCGACGTCAACGGCGGAAATGGCAGTGGGACACCCCATCAGCAGACGCACAGTCTTACGACGACTCCGCGTGAGTGGTATCAGAGCCTATCGCCCCTTCCGTGGAATGGCATTGACTCCTCTACACCGTCAAAACAGGCTGCGTTGGGCAAGAGTTGTACGTCGATGGCAGCGACGAGACTGGGAAAGGGTGCTGTTCACTGATGAAAGCCGATTTAACCTCTTCAGAAATGATGGTCGAATTCGTGTGTATCGACGCAGGGGAGAGCGATTGGCACAAAACTGCATTTAGAATGTCCACCCTTTTGGTGCTGGTGGGGTGCTTGTATGGGGCGGAATTTGTGGACAGGTGAGAACGAGATTGGTCATCATCCAGGGAAATCTGACTGGCCAAAGATACCGAGATGAAATATTGGAACCTGTTGTGGTGCCATTCGGGCATCAACAGCAAAGGGGTATCCTTTTGCAGCAGGACAATGCACGACCTCATACCGCCAGAGTTGTACTAAATTATCTGGACACCGTTGATGTCAACGTATTGCCTTGGCCAGCACGATCGCCGGACATGAATCCCTTAGAGCATCTGTGGGATCATCTTGATCGACGTCCCTCCCCAACAAAACAGGCAACAGCTCGAACAGGCTTTATTTGAGGATTGGGACAGAATTCCTGATGGCGTCATCCGGCGGCTGACGAATTCCATGAGGAGACGTATTTTGGCTTTAATTGATGCAATGGGTGCTCACACACGCTACTAACGATCTGTCTTATGACATGATAGGACATTAGGTACACCTTTTTAAGGGAGTCCCTTTACTTGCATTTGTGTAATTTTTCAGATTTACCCCATGCCTTCTTTACTCGGCCTGACAGCAAGTGTAATATCCATATGGCTTTGGATTTTTTAACAGGACTTGGAAAATGGTTTATTGCAATATAATGCTTATCATGTTGATACTGTCTGTCTTTCTTTCTCTTTCTTGTGGTGCTGAACAAGATTATACGTTTCTTTTGCCCGGTAGTTTACATGAATCTCAGTATACACTGGCCACATTGTACTGAAGTTTCAGTATACATGTCACATTATACATGAATCTCAGTATACACCGGCCACATTATACGGAATCCTCGGTATACACTAGCCATATTATACAGGAGATTCGGTATACACTAGCCACATTATACAGAAGTTTCGGTATACATAAGTCACATTATACATGAATCTCAGTATACACCGGCCACATTATACGGAATCCTCGGTATACACTAGCCATATTATACAGGAGATTCGGTATACACTAGCCACATTATACAGAAGTTTCGGTATACATAAGTCACATTATACATGAACGTCAGTATACACTAGCCACATTATACAGAAGTTTCGGTATACATAAGTCACATTATACATGAATCTCAGTATACACCGGCCACATTATACAGGAGCCTCGGTATACACTAGCCATATTATACAGGAGATTTGGTATACACTAACCACATTATACAGGTGTTTCGGTATACACTAGCCACATTATACAGGAGTTTCGTTATACACTAGCCACCTAATTCATGAATCTCTGTGTACAGCCCCATGATACACGAGTCTCTGCAACAGATTTCTCTCAGTCAAACCATTCCTCAAGGTCTCTTTGTTGAATATGTCTTTTTGTTTTCTTACGAAATAGTAAAAACAACCAAAGCTATTAACAGTAAGTTGTTTCAAAAGTCGCCCCAACATTCCAAGAATTTTCCTTCATACCTTCGGTCTAATTGGGTGTATGGTAAGACAAGATTGAGACGACTATCGGACGTGCAGTGACAAGCGCTTCCGAGTGAACGTGTGGAAGCAATTAACTTTTAAAATTCTTCACCTGACTTTCTTTTGATAACAGACAAGCCTTGATGAAAATATAAACGTATGAACATATTTTGTGTCGCATAGCCTGCATGACTAGACTAGGAAAGCGAAATCGCTACTGCCTACCGTAGAAACATAATCAATGCCATTTGAAAATTTTAGTGTGTGTGTGTTTAATTTGACATCTGGTGAAGCAAGGGTTCGAAGTTGTACACACCAGGCTATCTTTGCTGGCATTATCCTTAAAACCATGCTCGTTTTATAGTACATTTACATACATCCTTTAGGTTCACCAACGTTCAGCACCTCAATTTTTTCCACCGTTCGTCTTGCCAAATATTTTTTGTAAAACTTTTTCAGGCTGTTATTTTATGGTAAATGTGGTCAGCGACTAAAAGGCGCGAACTCGAAACTTCTGTACTGTACTCACCATTTACTTGTACTCACCATCCAAATATATTCACCGTTCATTTGTACCTACTTTCCATTTTACTCACCCTCCATTTGTATTCGGCCTCTGTTTGTACTCACCGCCATTTGGTATACCCACTGTCTTTCTGTGCTCATCATACATTTGTACTCACGGTCAATTATTTTGTACTCGCCATTCATTTGTGCACTTATTCTATGTTACGGGTTGTCATATCTGATGCTCACACACATCTATTTTGATACCGATCGTTATGCTCTAATTTTCATCCGAATTTAGTCAATTATATTTTAAATGAGTACTTTTAGTCTATCTTTGTTCACTAACAAACGATTTTGATCTTATGACCATATTGCAACAGGAGTTGGGATGATTTGTAACAGGAGTTGGGATGGCTTGTAGCAGGAGTTGGGATTATTTGTAACAAGAGTTGGGATTATTTGTAACAGTAGTTGGGATGATTTGTAACAGGAGCTGGGATGATTTGTAACAGGAGTTGGGATGATTTGTAACACGAGCTGGGATGATTTGTAACAGAAGTTGGGATGATTTGTAACAGGGGCTGGGATGATTTGTAATAGAAGTTGGGATGATTTGTAACAGTAGTTGGGATGATTTGTAACAGGAGTTGGGATGATTTGTAACAGGAGTTGGGATGATTTGTAACACGAGCTGGGATGATTTGTAACCGGAGTTGGGATGATTTGTAACAGGGGCTGGGATGATTTGTAACAGAAGTTGGGATGATTTGTAACAGTAGTTGGGATGATTTGTAACAGGAGCTGGGATGATTTGTAACAGGAGTTGGGATGATTTGTAACAGGAGCTGGGATGATTTGTAACCGGAGTTGGGATGATTTGTAACAGGGGCTGGGATGATTTGTAACAGAAGTTGGGATGATTTGTAACAGTAGTTGGGACGGTTTGTAACAGGAGCTGGGATGATTTGTAACAGTAGTTGGGATGATTTGTAACAGGAGTTGGGTTGATTTGTAACAGTGGCTGGGATGATTTGTAATAGAAGTTGGGATGATTTGTAACAGTAGTTGGGATGGTTTGTAACAGGAGTTGGGATGATTTGTAACAGGAGTTGGGATGATTTGTAACAGGAGTTGGGATGATTTGTAACAGTGGCTGGGATGATTTGTAACAGAAGTTGGGATGATTTGTAACAGGAGTTGGGATGGTTTGTAACAGGAGCTGGGATGATTTGTAACAGGAGTTGGGATGATTTGTAACAGTAGTTGGGATGGTTTGTAACAGGAGTTGGGATGGTTTGTAACAGGAGTTGGGATGATTTGTAACAGGAGTTGGGGTGGTTTGTAACAGGAGTTGAGATGGTTTGTGACAGGAGTTGGGAAGAACTGTCCGGCTTTTGTCCGTTGCCGTTGCTCCTGTTGCTCCCAATGCTGAGTCAGCGAAAAAGAATGCTTTATTCGATTCAATCTGATTATTATTTCTTTTATTGTTCTCACGAAAAATGTTTTTCTTTTTTCTCCTTTTTTATACTCGTCGTGAGTGAGCAATCCACTAAATTCCTTGGACATCGGCCTTGGTAATTGTTTCATTATACAAAAGCTATGTATATTACTTATGAGTCACAGTTGAAGTATCAGCGTTTACCAGACAATCTACCAAACTGTTTCTTATCGTGAAGCAAATCGTACGGTTATATAAGTGAATATTTCAATTTCTTCGTCGCTTCCTTGATTTCACATGCAAGACTATCCGAATTGCTCATAAATCCATTCACAGTATAAGCCGTAAACATCCCCCATCAGTTTTAGACGACCCTTCAGAGCAGTACCGTTAACGGATCTTTGCTTCCGTTATCCTTCACACCTTTCCTTTGATCACACTTAAGAAATATGTAGTTTATGAAGACAGGCGCTGTGTAAATTAGAGTTAGCCGATGGCCTGTGGAGAGCCCGTCCGCCTTCGGTCGCTCAGGGAACACAAATAAGAGGCTATAACTGTCGGCTGTGATTTGTATTTCTTGCAACCACGTGCCACATCCTGGACTTCAGACAGACAAAGACTGACAAGGCTTTGGCTTACTTCACCCGAAACCTGGACCATTTAAGCTTTCACACCGCAAACTTGAACGAATTTTAAACGGTAAAGTATGGTGAAATCATGTCTTGATGGTATTGCGTACATGACACAGGTTTACCTGGTCTGTATTTTCCAAAAATAATAATATAACTTCAATTATCCATGACAGTCCGATTCAGGTACGAACATCCACCAACTTAGGAGCTTAGCAATTAGCCTTCAATCAGTTGTGGAGTGTGTTTGAATTCAACTATTTACAGTTAAGCTGCGACTTTGTGTCACGGGTTGTCTATAGGTTATAATTGTTTGAGATGCATTGGTGCTCGTTCCACAAAGCGCGCGTAACTGCGACATGCGCAGTCTTATGGCGACACATCTCTTCAGTATGTGCTACCATGAGAGTTACGCTTGCGCCAAATTGCGCATGTTTTGTAGGATGGGCCCCTGGCCTTCTGAGTCCGATTCCTTCCAGCCAGAAAGTGACAGCTGTCATATAAGAGGAAGATATTCCTCAGTTCGACATGAAACATCAATACACTAAATGAATAACGGGCAAATATTCTCGTGACGTTCTCGTAAGTAACTCCACAGGAGTTTGTCTAGTTTAGGTGTTCGGAAGGTATGTTAATTGTTTATTTATTTATTTTTGATTTCATTTTTGCCATACCCAACACACTTTTCACACCATGCACGATAACGGTCAGTTTTGTGATTCGGCTGAATGATACAGTGTTTTTCTGCGTAAATTCTGTTAGTGTTTATGTGACTTTCCAGTACCGATGACTCATACAGAATGGTTGTTATTATTGCCATTAGTAATAACAATAAATCTTGAATGCGTGTTGTTGAGATTTAAACAAGGTAATGTATATTTGAAATTGTTTGGTAGTGCAGAGAGTATTAAAATTTTTGCCTCTTCTTTAAATACAATTAATACGTAATGTTCAGTTGTATTGCTTTTTAATATCGACTGACATAGCACATCTTGGAATGAAGTGCAATACTTGCGATGACGAGTTGGGATGAATAGCATAAACATAAGATTTCGAATAGTGACATGTGAAGGCGCATGCACAGTGATGAAATGTTCCCATCACGGTATGTGTATGGAATCTCCCAGAATAGCCTCATTCGCTCTGCGGGATTCCCTGTTGGGCGAGGTGGCTGGGCTTGGTTGCCTGTAGCCAGTAGCCGCACGGCCTATATACCCAGAGCTCTCTTCAGATACAGACGTATCCTCTTGCTCCACAGTGTTATACGATTACAATATTAGCCTGAAGAAGTTAACCTTATTACAAAGGTTAATTGTAAAGCTATAGTCAGACTCAGCAGCCATAGAACAGGAGACATCCACCCTCAAGGTAAGCCTCCCAGTGGGTATAATGTATGGAATTTGGTCTTTTTAGAAAAACGTTTCCATTGATCTTGAATCCGTTTTACCTTTCGGTGTCTGTGAACAGCCCAGATGTTTTCTAACACTGCCAAGGCAATGATATGCCTGCGAATTTCTTTTCGGTGTTCTCTCCGAAAGAAAAAAAGAAATGAAATGATTCGCATAGTAAAGATGCATTCTCCATTCATAAATGTTCTTACGCAAATAATGCTAAAACCTAGGAATCTGGACCGAGCGTTTTTTTTTTTTTGTTTTTTTTTTTTTTTTAGCATCTTGTTCGTATTAAGGTGTTTGTGTTCGGTTGTTTCTATTCTATTCCCTATTCATGAGGTAACGGCGAACCATAGCATTCATGCATTACTACTTTGAACTGATAACTGTGCATGGGAGTCATTGCCTGGATGAAACCCTACTGAACCGTTAGAGAGCAGTTATGTCTGCACTGATAATACACGAATATTTAGTAATGCAGAGGAAGCATGGTGAAACGCATCAAAACTCATTACCATCTTGACAATCATTATAGAATTTATTCATTCGAGTTTCCGGTGCACCTTGAAGTAGTAACAACATTTAGATTGCGTATTTTATCAATGCATATAGATTGCTTGAGACCCGAACTCATTTTCTTTTTGGCAGTCATTCTTTCATGTTGTTATTCTGCTCCGCATGCAATGTGCAACTGAAATCCATACGTTAAGGTTCATGGTTGCAGATTGAGTATAGATTGAAATCAACGAAATTCTTTGCCCACAGTGCCCTCTATAAGTAGTTACGTTACACAGGTTCAGTTCAAAGGCAAGATGAAGACACATACTATGAACAAAGAATTAATGTTGCACTAATTTTACAACACTTTTGTATATAGACTTTAACTTTTAATAATTAGCCAGATCGTACAAAGTTTAGTACTAAATCTCAGTGGCGATATTTTGAACATTTAGCTTAATGTTCCTGCTTTTTTAAGAGGAATGTCCCAGATGATAAAAATAAAAAGACGCTATTGCTTGAATAGACATCGCTTTCCAAGCACACATCCAGTTAATTAGGACATTGATTATTCCATTAGCTCGGATAATCACATGTCTGTTGGCTTCATATTTCACATCTGATTATATGGGCACCTCATCCAGAATCTGTAAACCAACAGGGAAACGGCTAAACAAGGGATTCCCCAGTACTTCCGTAATCCAAGCGAATTGTTTTATCTGTGGTTACCTTGATGGCTAATATTTACAAGCAGTCGCCATGTTTCTCTGAAACCAATCTGTAGGCCGGTAAAGAGGACGAGTTGTACAATCAATGGTTTACACTATGCCTCCAATTAAGCTATCTAACCCAGTTCTGTCTGTAACCCGATTTGACCGACATCTGTAACAGTGTGATCCTGGGTCTTTGATAACTCTAATAACAGTAGCAAAACACTTTACCTATATTGCATTTTAAGGACTATCTCTGTCGTTACAGAACTTCTTACAAAGATAATCTAGCCTAGACAAGCCGAGTGGGAGATGTTATAGATTTTTTTTTTTTAGAAAAAGAGAAATAAAAAACTGTGTAATAACAGTTTGGACGTTCTATTCACCGCTATCCAGTATAACAGTAAACCTACATATGCCTATTAGATAAAGCCCATGTAGGCTATATCAACGCCATAGTCACATAATCATACACCAATGTATCTATGTTAGTCGCTTTTAAAATTAGTAAATATTATGATGCTGGGATATATTTGATGCCAAGACGCTCTGGGTTGTGTCATATTCCAGCATACAGTAAATGAGCCTGTATAAACCGTGTTTAAATATCGCCTTACGTGTTTACATGTTTAACTGTTTATAGAGAGCGTGTCTTGTTTTTACTCCAAGAGCCTCTATCATCGTCTAGAACCTTTATGCAACCGACAGGTCTATCTCACTACAATTATACGTCAGCTTACTCCACCACTGTTTGGCTGGTTGCCAAGAGTTGAAATCACGAGCGAGACGTATGTCGTTATGAACGCCAGAGATGTAGTTATATCTGTCTGCTAAATATCCAGCCTGGCGGATATATAAATATGATATGATATCACGTGATATTTATACTCATATTTATCGGTTAGTGATACGTATATCGCTTTGGACACCCAATCGTCTTGGGCAGGTAAACACCCACCTTTCTGAATCCGCACAGAGCAGCACATGATCTGTCTGTTTTCCTATTACCATTCTTTGCAATTATACATCGCCTTCTAAAATTCCTGGTTATCGTCAGCCCTGTGTGATGTTTGCGGCCATTTGGGCTATTTTAAGCTTCTTTTATGATCAGTGAATGGCAGAATCTCCCGTGGATATATGAGTGTTGCTCAATTTTGGGGAATTTAGGGGAGGGTTTTTTTTTTTCTTTTTTTTTTTCGCCTTCCTCCAAAACATGACTACGAGAAGACTGCCAAGAAGTACAAGAACTCTGGCAAATGGCATTAAACGAGTGCACACACACCGGCAAATTACGTAAACCTTAATGGCTGAAAAACTGACGCCTGTTAATAAACTGTTTGTACCAGATGAAGATGTGAGTCTGCCTGAATAAACGTGTCTGTCACTGCATGTAGAGTTTAACAAGCCATGTCTGTTCCTAATTGTTGAAAAACACTTTCCTGCCGTTGATGATCACTTATCCACTGAGGTGGAAACTCTTAAAGTGTGTTGATAAATATCCACGGGTCCTCAAAAAGTGCCTTATTGGGATGTGCCAAGAATTTAGTTGATAAGTTCTCTTTCACTATGGAAAGAGCACTACCCTTCCTTTCTGTTATGAACAATTCTTTTTGGACATTCATTACTTTTTTCAATTCTATCCTGGCAAGAATGAAGTGAACATTAGCCCTGGCTGCAGAAGTAAGCTAATCTTTACGATCCTTACATGTTGTTCTGTACAATTATTCCCAAAATATAAGCTATATTATACCCTATTTCACCAATGTTCTGTTCATCAGTTGAAATCAGTTAACAGTGTCGACTGTAACTTGTGAAACTGTTGTCAAACAATGGGTAAAATTCCTGCTCGCCTGTATCAAGACGATCCAAAGCTGTTTGTATCAAGACGATCTGAACTTATTTGTTCTTTCCTCGAGTCTTCCATTCAGACACTAGCTGTGTAATCTGGTGTTCTTTCCTGTCTTTCCAATGGTAATTTGTGGGCAAAATGGTAATTTGCACAGTATATGGTTCTTATGTATCACAAGAAAACAATACCGTCAATCCAGCTTGGACCTGAGTCGCCATTGCGCGGGAACATATTTACCCCTTTTATACCCAAAGTTGTGATAGAAATTTAGTGTGTCTGCTTCCTTAGGTTATAAATTCTTCTAGACATTCATAGTTTGTTTCTTTTTTTTTTCTTTTTTTTTAGTCTACTCTAACAATGATGAAAAGACCGGCCTTAACAATCCTTGCTTGTCGTTCTTTACAAATATCCTCATAATATAGGCTACATTGAAGAGTATTCTAGTCATCATTTGAAATCCTAAACAGTAGATAATAAATTTGAAAACTGATGTCGAACAATTGGTTTAAAGTAATTCGGTTCAAAATATACTACCAGGCAAAAGAAAGGTTTCACCCACTTCTTGAGCCCATAAAAGAAAAACAAAGGCAGATATAAGAATTAAGAGGATTGGTTTATAAACAGGAATCATTGTGAAATATTCTCTGAAAAATGCTTTAAAATATTGGCATTCAATTGGCCACAAAACACAATGAAAGAGACAAGGGGTAAGAAGAAAAAATTACACAAATGTAAAGTTAACTGGCAAGTGCATGTAAAGTCACAGTATCCACAGAAATGAAGGACTACAGCCATCAGTAGCGAGTGTGGCCACCCTGGGCATCAATGCAAGCAAGCACACGCCTCAGCATTGACGTCGTCAGTCGCCGGATGACGTCAACAAGGATAAGGCTCCATAGGTTTAACAGAGCTTGCTCAAGTTCCTGTTGGTTAGTTGGAGGAGGCACCAGCTGTCTCAAACGGCGGTCAAGGTGATCCCAGAGATGCTCAATGGGGTTCATGTCTGGTGAGTTGGCTGGCCAGGGCAACACGATGACGTTTGCGGTCTCGAGGTAGTCTGTAACAATGCGGGCAGTGTGAGGTCTTGCGTTGTCGTGTTGCAAGATCAATCCTCTTGGCTGTCGTTGGAGGAATGGAACGACGACAGGTCTCAGTACCTCATCAACGTATCGCTGGCCAGTCAGATTACCTCACACAATAACCAGCTGCGTCTTCATTTGGTCATAAATCCCTCCCTAAACCATGACGCCTCCGCCACCAAACTCTTACGCAGTTTGGCGCGAGACGCTCGCCTCTTCGTCGGAAAACTCGAACTCTGCCATCGTTCCTGAATAGACAGAACCTGCTCTCGTCTGTAAACAGCACTCTTGCCCAGTCACGTCGCTGCCACCGACGTACAATACGTGCCCATCGCAATCTGCGTTGACGGTGTAAAAGGGTCAAGGCCATCCCACGGAAGGGGCGGTAAGGTCGTAAACCAGCTGAACGAAGACGACGCAGTGTTGTTCTGGGGCTGATGACATGGCTTAGTGCCGTCGACGCTGTTGACGTCGCCGTGACGAATCGGTTTCGAAGGTGGATCTGCCTGATGTAGCGATCATCAGCCGCAGTTGTTACCCTCGGTCTTCCCGATCTTGGTCTGTCTTGGGTCTGGCCTGTCTGCTGATAGCGTATCAACAACCTCCTGATGGTGGTTTGGCTGCAGTTGAACGTTCTTGCAATGTGACGTTGCGAGACTCCCATGGTGGACATACCGATGGCCTGGCCTCGTTGCGTTTGCGTAAGTCTTGGCATACTGTTGGTGTTTTTTCGGTCACTGAATGTCTGCTCTTTCGAGCAAGAGTATTTATGCAACATTACCGGACGTGCATCACGAGCCATGCCTCAAAAGGACGTTTTGTATGTGGTGGCAATTTCACAATTCCAATTGCTGCGTTCGTGACGATGCGTTCTGGTAGAGGAAACGATGCAGTCATACACTAAGTCCTACTTAGAATCAAACCCGGAACCGCGCTTTTACTTTTTTTATGACAAAAATACGGTGAAACCTTTCTTTTGCCTGGTAGTTTAAAACTGAGACCTCTGTCTAGGCGAATTAGTTTGTTGTTCATGTATACATTTACGATGTTGATTTGTATGCAAACTGGCAACAATACGGCCAATCCAGCTTGGTCCCGGGTCACCATTGTTCGGGGAAAGGTATATGATGTGTAGAAATCTCCTCATTCTTTTTTATCATTGTAAACGGCCTAACTTACTTAACAAGGACAATGTGTTTGAGAAAAGTGAAAATGTCCTATGTGTAAAACATATCACCTATATCTACATGTACCAAAACAAATTCTTAAATTCCGGGTTGAGTTTCTATAAAGCTACGTAAAAAAGCACGGTGACCGGAGACAACTACAATTGTAATACTTCCAAAAGTTTTCTTCATGAATTAGTCACTGTTACTTATTGACAAGAAAAGATTTTTTTCCAAGGTGCTAATATTCGGATATTTTGAGAGCATAGGTTGGTCTTGCGCGGTGCCAAATTCCAGTTATATCACAGGCTGGAGTAAACAGAGGAGGTTGAAGATTTAAATAAACGACCTGCATGGGGGTTATTCCAAAACGATCGTCTTGGGAGAAAGTCTTGTGTTTTCACAGAACGATGAACTTCTGTTAGCGATAAACATGCTGAATTCCTCGCTACTGTACTGACCGGACTCTCAGGTCAAGGTTAACTGGTTGTATGTACCAGCTGTAGTAGTAAGGTAGAGATAAGAGACAGGCAACAGGTTTCCTAGGCCACGGGGATAAAATCTGTTTACTGAGTACTGAGTGAAAGTGATGAGAGAGAGAAAGTGAGATTGGATAGGAACGCAACAACCTAATTGTTAAGGAAGGTAGGGTAAGGGGGTGTTATCCCCGCTAGAAAATGTCCGATCATATGTCCTTAAAGTTGAGCACTTATGAATGCAAATGCGGCTTGTTTCAAAATTGCAAGAAAGGATAAAGAAGAAAATTTTTAATAATTAATATCAAAGCCTTTTATGGTCCAGCCATAAGGACAAGTTTATTTCTATATTTATTTGTTTATTTGCATGTTTCATTGGTATTAAAAGCGGTACCGGCACTGCAGAATTATTAGCTCATTCACTTGACGGGGGCCAGGCTTAGGTGGGAGAAACCAGGCAAAAAACCAAGCCCCTTACTTAACGCACCTACTGACTTAAAGGTAAGGCCTGTCTCTAGACGATTTGATTTGACTTGACTTGACTTGATTTAAATACAGATTTCAACTTGTCTGTAACTGTAACAGTCAACGGGTTTACCCTATATTCAAATATGACCTGATATTGAATATGACAATGAGCTGTAACACAAAAACTGAAATCAGTCCTTTAGGAGTGAAATTTTCAAAATAAGCCTGAAAAAGCTGTATTCATCTATACTCGCCTGTTTTAAGGATAAAACTATATGACATATGGTGTTTCTATACCAGCAATCTACGCGCATCACTCGCCTCAAAACTTGGTACATGAAAGAAACAGTGTTGATTGAAGTGAATGGTTGAGATTGGGGCAATGTTCTATGGCCAATACGGCATCCCTCCAAAGCAATTCCATAGAGCAATGTTTGGCGTTCCCTACACCCACCCCCTCTCTCTCCTCCTCCTCCTCCTCCTTCCCAAATTCTCTGCCCTCGTGTGACCCCATATTGTTTCCCCACGTGTTTGGAATTGGCCGGGTATCACCGTTTGTTTACAGGATTCCACTATATGACATTATGTAAAACACACATCGGCTGATGAAGTCTGTAATCAAACAGGGTTACTGTGTTACAGATGAGCATCGTTCTCTAAGCCTTTGATGGTGGAATTTCTGTGTGAGGTAAAACACAAGCTTTCTCAATGAAAAAAAAAACCTTCTCCTCTGACTTCGTGGTACCAAAAACCTGTAGTCGACATCAAGTGTTTCTCATTTTTGTGCTCGACACATCCCTTCTCGGTGTCATGTTCAAAAGCACCGACATCGCTTTGACATTATACAAGAGTTTTCTGTTTGCTTTTACTGATACTTTGAGTGCAGGCTGCAGGTTCTTTGTACACAAATAGTAACAGGGCCTTGTACTGTCTCAGAGACAAAGTGTTTATGTATTAAGATGTACATTAACTATGTTAACAACATCGAGATGCATTTCCTCCAAGCATCTCGCGATTCGCCAAACACGAACATGCACTTACGTGTACAGGCAATAAGTGTTGACAAATCCACTGTTCTTCAAGCTGTTTATATACAACTTTGAAATTTGTTTCAGAATTTGACTTTTTAACCGGTTGGGCTTTCCAGGGGTGATAGAAAATTACGCCTAGGTTAAAAACTAAACACTGTTAAGCTCATCTTGTGCATTTTTAGAATAAATACAGAATATATAATAATTCTAAATATATTTAGAGATGATAATTTTTCTTCCTTTCATGCAAACTTAAAAGTACGACATTTATAAATGTGGACCCTTTGCATTGTATATATATTGCTTCTTTGGAGTTTTCGCTTTCAACGTTACTTCTGTTATTTTACGACAGTGCTGGCTCACTGCAAAGCCATGCCCAAGGTGAGGACAATTGACGTGACACCCTACCAGTCACTGTATACTGACACCTTAGTGTCAAGCTAGAGAAGAGCCAAGATTTTCCCTTATACGGGGTTGAACCCCGCCTCACCCGCATTCGAGACAGACGCTCTTACCACTCAGTTGGCAGCAGGATAATTGAATGAGCATGGCATTGTGTTTCTATAAACAAGACTATAAAATGACTGAGTATTTATTGTTTACGACATGGTATGATATAATAAACATGATTACAATCCTATAACACATTCCGTATGGCCAAAACAATTCCATGGCAACATGTGGGAAGGGGAATGCTCACACTGTCTGGCGATGTATTGTGTGGAAAGAATGTGTCAGTTGTTTGAAGCCCAGGTTATTACTTAAACAACACTAGTTGGTTAACACGCCTGAGAAAAACCAACGAAGCCTCTATATAGCTGACCGTGCTGTTAACTGAAAATGACATTCTTGTTCTTCCTATGCATCGGCTATGTTCAATGTGGCAAAAGTTAGAAATCCACCGACGCTATCTCCAAAGCTAACATGATGAACTCATAGTTTCTTATATGATTCATTCATTCATTTATTCATTCATTCATTCATTTATATTCAGACAGATGATGCGGCAGGGGCTTAGACATTACATAACGTGATAAAATACTCCTGGAAATATATATCTATATATAGGTCATATATCAGTTAAGATTTCTTGAGTGCGCCATTCAACACCAATCAAATAAATATATAGTGTTTATTGTAAAGCTATGTACATATATATAAACAAAAATATTGTGAGAGCAATGGCGCGAAAAGTATCTCATCAGGCACGGGTATGTCTGGTATTTAATACAGTCCATGAGGCATAGGCCTATATTGACAGGTAAGAATACTATACCTGTACATACATTGTAGGTTAGTGCCCAACTAAATTATGTTCCTGGAAGCGTTAATACAAGGTTGTTGGGCAGAAAGGACCAGACGTTCAGTATCATAGGAAACCGATAAACTGAAAGATACTGTGTTATTCTTGAAGAAACCTCTTGTTGTGGATGAGACCGGTGAGGTAGATTGAACGTAACTGCTAGTCAATAGGACTGTTAGTTGTATATACCAACATATAACTTGTATATAATCTGACTGTCCATATTTTCATCTTAAGCTGTCCATTATAGTTTTCAAGTAGCACTTACAATATGCACATGCATGTGCCCAAAAGATTTTTAAGACAATATATGGGACTGCTACGCAGGGACAACGAAAAATGACGAATCTTTAGTGATTAACGCTGCACTCAGATAACTTAGTACTTAGTGTTTCTGTAAAAGTTCACCTAGTGTAGTACATATACATGTAAACTATAATCGGAGGTATAAATAGCCAGCACGTGTACTTACAGGAATATGGTTAATTTTTGTGGAAGTTATTTTCGAGTTAATGCGTCTACAGGCAGCCAGGTTTCGGGCCATAATGCTTATGACAACACGGTCATCCAGGACACCATAGGTCCAGAGCCAACGGTATAGAAACCCGGAACAGCAACATTTCTAATAATAGCTAGACCAGTAAGGCGAAACTCAATTGTGGCTTTTTGAGAAGATTGACTTCTGAATAACGCACATTCCGTGTTTAACTGTTTGTGTGCTGCTGGTTTGCTCATTAAACAGTCTCCGTGTTTGTTTTATTTGCAGGCGCACAAGGCTAGCGTTTGCTACCGCTTGTGAAACTGTTATCTCTGTACAGTACACATATAGTGTGGGCAGTGCACAGCTGAGGTGAGAGAAGTGTATATACCCTCTGGGGGACGTCTGAAGGTGTACTGAGATAACAGATCACGAAGATCTCAGTGGGGGATGCTGACCCGATCAGGGATGCTCCGAGGATCATAATGAACGGAGTACGCGGGAAGGCCCTGGCGGTCAACGGTGGCGAAATGAGGGATGTGAACGTGTGTAGGATGGTGATTTTAGGCAACACCGGGGTGGGCAAAAACAGGTGAGGCTTAAAAGAAAATGTCTAGTTTCCTCAAAGGAAATGAGGATCATACATCGAAATCAGAATCCATCTTTAGTGTCATTTTATACGCTAGATTCAGCTAAGCCTCTCAAAGCCTCATTCATTATGTTCTGCATATAGATAGCGCCGGCATTCGTGAGCGTATGGTTAACGGTAGAGTGCAATGGCATATGGACGTCAGCAATCATGAATATATTTCCAGTTTACTCTAACTTAATACGAGATAGAAAACACTGAAAACACCCAACCTGAAAATACTCTGAACACAACTTTATGTAATATAAATCGAATAAAACGCACATCGTATGTTCATACCTAATGGTCAATAAATATTCTCTGACAACTGCATTATGACTGTTGAACAAATTTTTTTCTGAAAAATTCAGATGTATTACGACGGTATGAAAGTATATATGAATCCAAAGTAGCAAAACAAATACCATATACATTTGTTATTTGTCAGCGATTCTCTGCAGGCGCTAAGCAAACTCATTTACGCATAATATTAGTCCATGCATGTCTTCTCAAGGGGTATGTGCATGTACCAATGGCTAGAGTATGTTAGTCATAATTCTAACCTGTAAACAAAGCAACGAGATATTCCCGTCTACCTGCATCTATATTGATATATCCGCATGGTGAAGCATTCTACTGATACATGAGATAGTGAACATACAGTACGCGTAAATAGGTTGTGCTATTATATTGTGTTTATGAGAACAACAGACCAGATGCTTCAAGGTTTTTCACATTTCGTTTTTCAAGTACGGTTTGCAAAGATATGAAAATTGTCATGTGGATGGAGCACATCATTAACTTTACAGCATCCAAATTGTTCATCAGATTAATAATGACTTCATCAAACTGAAAAAATAAACAAATTGGATGTCATAAGCTTTTCTTCAGACCCCTACGTTCCTTTTCCAGTAGTGAAGTTCTGTCTCAGTAATTAATTCAGCGGTAGAAAACAGAACATCTAGAGCTTGGAACCTAGAAGTATGGAAACGTCCTGAATGGAAAGTCAGAGAAACTACCCTAAATATTCCATAAATTCGACCACGCACAACGTGAATATTTTGGCATATCAGAGGAATGTTATTTGTCCAGGTTAGTTTATAATTATACTTTACTGGTCGAATTTATTGAAGGTCGAGGGTATAGACTTTAAAAAAATCTATTAAAGTTAACAGAAAGTCTCTCTATCTGAATGATGGTAGAATGTATTCCGCTATTGCAGCCGATTATTCTGTTAAATATTACACTCATATTCTAATAATTCTACATAAATATTCTATTACTCTAAGAGGATAGTATCTTGAAAATGACAGAATATTGTGTTATGATAACAGAATATATTCACTCAGACAAGAGAGTTTCTGTTAAAATTGACAGATTATTTTTTTGAGTGTACCGTTTGGGTGAGCTTAGTGTTTATTATGTTGCCAGTTTCCCAGTTCCTACTGTTTATTTAATCTGAAATTTGACACGTATTTTGTATTAATGCATGAGGAAGTCGTTATGTGTATTAGAAGGCATGTGAACTAGTACAGAGATTTACGGTTGTGTTGTTAATTTTATACAGCAACTCGCTGTTACCCTAATTTAACCAACTTGCCCTCACGTCGTTCCTGTACAAGGTGGTGGCAAATATGGTTTAACATAGGACGGAATATGCATATACTCTAACTAATTATTGTGGACACAGAAAGAAATAAAATAAATATTACCAGATGTTTACAAACTCCCTGACATGCTTAACTTTCTGTGTCCGTCTTACATGAATCCCACCACTAGCATATTTGTGGACAGAAATCTTTATCTACTCCAAAAATACTCGAATCGCGTTGATGAAGCAGGAATTAAGTTCAGGAAGAAAAACCTAAACACTTTGTTGCAGATCCCTTTTATTCAGGTAATGATTCCAGTGGAGGTTTTTGAATGGATTTGAATTGATGGAAGTCAGTGTAAGGACAAAAAAAGTTTTGAAGCTCAATCTGCACTAGATCAAGGGTACCACAAGGGATCGACAGGTCAATATCGTCTAGTGCATATGGTTGTGGTGATATGAAGCCAGCGCATGCGCTTTTGGAGAGTTGAATGAACTGTATGTTGTATATATCACTTTAAAAAAACTTAACCTGTGCACTTTTGGTGCCAATAAGGGAATTGCCAAGTTGCACATGTCACTTAAAAAAAAACATGCGGTGGTATCAATAAGGAAACTGTTATAAAAGTCTTGAAAATTGGTATATATGTGTTTGACCCAAAATATTATATGCACACACTGTAAACTACTAAAGCATGGTCAAATTTCCTCATTGCCAACATCAACATTTTTTTATGTAATCACTTGCTCATGGCTAGTACGGCACATTATCTTAATTAAAACTGCGAAGTCAACGTCAGCATGCAATATCACCTTACAACTGATGGTTTTTGTGTATAATTAGTGTAGGTGATGAAGTTATGATAACATTGGTCACGTGTTCACAGTAAACACCTAGCCATCTTCTCAATTGCTAGCAAGCCTTGGATAACTTGTAGTGTGAGAGCGGGCAAAAAATGCGTGGCAGTTGTCAGTCCGTGAAGAACTCAAACACACCCTATCTAGCTAGGAAATGAACGTACACCGAATACAGGATGGAGATATACTGGTATATGCCAAAGAATGAACTTTGAATTACATTCAGATACCTTCAAGGCCAGACATGTATCATAAGTTATGATGATGTTAAAGATTGCTGTGTGCTGTGTTGTTGTTGTTCCATGTAATGCTATTTATGCCAATATTATATGCATGGTGTTGGCGTGGAAAAACATTAAAATTAATGATACTAATTTGCTCTTTGACACCTCCTCGGCAATCTGATTTTCCATTTGACTGCATAACGATGGCTGAGTGATTAGAGTGTCCCGCTGAAATCCTGGTCTTTAACATAATGGGATATTCTAAGTACATGTAATTGTTATCCCTTTAGTCCGTGTGACGTCGTTTTTTTTGAGAAAAATTACGCAATATTGATTTGCAAAATGTTATGAAAGCGGTTTCAGCATTGTGTAAATGTCCGAGCTGTAATATATGACATAAATAATGTTGAAGGTGACATTAAGACGAGAAGGAACGCTACCACATTTACCAGAGGGAATATACGAAGAAGTTCTACCTTGTACAAGTTGTTCTTGTTAAAATAAATCAGTTTGTCTATCGTTTACATTTCAGCCCTTACAGTGCGTTTTCTTACAAAGAGGTTTATAGGAGAATATTGTCCGACACTGGGTGAGTAGAGATCATCTTTTTGTAAGATACAGTGTAACATGCAGCTTGTGTAACATACAGTGTAACATACAGCTTGTGTAACATACAGTGTAACATGCAGCTTGTGTAACATACAGTGTAACATGCAGCTTGTGTAACATACAGTGTAACATGCAGCTTGTGTAACATGCAGCTTGGGTAACATACAGTGAACATGCAGCTTGTGTAACATATAGTGTAACATGCAGCTTGGGTAACATACAGTGTAACTGCTGCTATGTGTAAGATGCTTGCTGCAGGACAGAGGCTTTGGTTTGAATAGACTTTTCCGAACTGTCAATCAAGAACACGCAATTGACCAATCATAAGTAGTATTGTTGCAAAGACGTCAACCGGACACTTTATGCGACGTCATGACGTTACAATTGGTTCCACCAGGAAAGTAATGTTGTCACGAGAAGGGGTGGTGTGACATCGGATGTGGTGGATCAGTCCATTAGGCACAGCAAAGATGTCCCATTTATTTTGTTTATCAGAGCATAGTTGCTTGAAATAAATCTGCTATATCCAATTTGAATAAGTTGTAAACAAGGAGCTTTTCCAGAAAGTATGGACTCTACCCTATGCTTGCTTTGAAATAAGCCTATACTCGGACGTGGTTTTGTTTAGGGCTATAGATATAACAGTGTGTACGCTGTTCAAAATAGGTGAAGAAGGCCAAAGAAACGTCTCCAGAAGAATTTTTCTGACTTAACTGTAAGGCCCACGCAGCTGCTCTACTAATCAACTCTCTTAATCACTTTCAACTCCAACAGGATAACTTACTGCCCTGTTGTTCAACTCAAACATATGCATTAAGGTGCAGCAGCTTTGCATGCGGAGAGCTGCATCAGCGCAGACTTGCACTTCGACGCCAGACAACTATTTTTATTCGGCCTTTCTATGCACTCTCACATAATTCTAACTCTTGCACTATGTAAAAAAAAATGTTGCAATTTTCTTTCCTTCATCACACACGTAAGCAAACAACAATTTACTCTCAAAGATGGGTACGTGTGCACAAGTCAGAGGTTCACGAAGTAGAACAGAAACGGAACACAGGTTTACAAGCATATAATATGTACATGTAGGTACGTGGAAATATGCCCCGCATAACACATTTTATGTTTCCCTAATAGACAACGTTTTATATTTACCTTCGGAGTGCACAGCTACATTATTTAGAGTTATTAAATTTGACGTACTTGTGAAAGTTACAACTCTAAAAGAATACATTTATTTATTTATTTGATTGGTGTTTCATTTAAAACAAACAGATACACTCTGAGTTTTTGCAGAAATTCTGTTGAAGCTAGAATGTATTCTGTTTTTATAACACAATGCTGTGTCACATTCAACATAACATCATTTTATAGCCTAATAGAATCTGTATGTTGAAATAACACCATGTCCGTGTTATATTTAACAGAATAATCCGTTGCAAAAGCAGAATACATTCTAGTGTGACTCAGGCAACAGACTTCTTGTTAAACTTAACAGATTAATTTTTTGAGTGTACATGCACTTATGTATCCAAAAACACACATACTGTGTTCTAAACCTGGTGGCCTCCGTGGCTCTGTTGGTTAGCGCGCTATCGCAGGAGCCTCTCACCATGCGGTCGCTGTGAGCTCAAATCCAGCTCATGCTGGCTTCCTCTCTGGCCGTACGTGGGAAGGTTTTCCAGCAACCTGTGGATGGTTGTGGGTTTCCCCCAGGCTCTTCCTGGTTTCCTCACACCATTAATGCTGGCTGCCGTCGTATAAGTGAAATATATGATGGAGTAAAACACCAATCAAAATAAATAAATAAAATAAATATTCTAAACCTAGGACTGCTATCCATCGCTATGCCATTCGATGTTGTGACCTTCTGTTTCAGAAAGTATATACAAGTATAACACATGCGTGGATGACGAAGAGGTTCGGTTAGAAATACTGGATACTGCTGGCCAGGTATGTTATTCTGACTACCAGAAAGCACGTAACTCCGTTAAGATAGTGCAATATGGCGTGTGCGTGTGTACGTAACAAGTCACCTAACTTGCCAAAGGGCAGTGGTTTAACCCAGGCACTACGATTTCCACCATTTACAAAACTGGCCGCCATTGTCTATGTAGGTGAAATATTATTAAGTATGGCGTCAGGGAAGTTTTGTTTTTCCAGATTAGGTCTGGATATTACTTGATTTTGTTCTCCCGGCAAATTTAAGTTTCTCTTAGCGTGTATGTTATTTGGATCGTGGGAGCCAATATCATATCTTTTGCGTATTCTTTAAAAACACAATTTTATGTGCAGTGAAGCTCTTGTTAGACAAAACATTGTTAGCAACGAAAATACTACCTCCAGTAGACTTATCTATGTGTTGTGTGTTTAAATTTAAGAAATCAAAACAAATAGTTGACATTTACAAAAGCTGGATTTGACCTCACATCCGACCCATTGTTGATGGGCTCTATATAGTTTTAGGTTTTAGACCTCTCCATCTATATTCTTTGCCAACAAATGAGGAACTTAACTGCATTAGCCAGTTGCTCTTTAGGCATATTAAGTCATGCTTTTAAAATCTACGAAAAGGTTTGTAAACTTTAGATTAGGCAGTGCCTAAATGTAGTAATTAAAGGACACGCAGCAAAAGATATATATTAAATTATAGGAAAAAGGACTGTTCAATTCATTCATTATTTAACTTTTTGTAAACAATTGTTACGGAAAGGCACGAGTGGACATTTTAGCTCTTCTGTCAACTCATCTTTACTTGCCAGTGTTATTGTAGATATTATATTGGCTAAAGGCTCGTATGGAATGCCAGAGTACATTAAGATGCCTGCTAAAACGACTCTGGGTTAACTGTGATAACAGTGCAGGGGGTGCCACCGACAGCTGACCTATATAATTCGTTACAGCTATCTCCCCAGCCACGTGCCAATCAGACCTTCAACCGGCCCTCATTGGTGTACTCTAAAATAAACTTCAGTTCACCTGACGCGATGCAATCTCTGGCTTGCTATACCTTATCATTTCATTAACAGCACCGTGCAGTCTGCGGGCCAGCTAGTTTTATTAGGCCTTGATACTTAGTTATAACGCCCGCATCTCAATGAAATTGCTAAATCGTCACTCGTCAAGCACGCTATAAACCGTGATTCCTTCGCAGCTGTCCGCCTTGTATATGTGCCATGATAAATAATGGTGCCCATGGAATTTATGCCCACGGCTTCAGTTTAATATAATAAACAAATCTAGGTCATTTCATCGCTAAGGTGCATCATTTTGACAGATTCGTGATATAGTTCTGAGAGCTAACTTTCCACACCGCTTAACACAACAGCTTTACCCCTCCCCCCCCCCCCCCCCCTTCACACCCAGGAGTGCTATATGGTGGCATCTCCAGCAGGGATCCACATATTTCCAAAAGTAGTTTAGCAGGGCTGATTTAGTGATGTTCATGTGCCGTAGGTTCCCTAAGATCAGTGACTTATTACCGAGGTTTTCGTACCTTTGGTGGTCCATGATAAGAGATTTAGTGAGGTTTGTTGATTTCTTAGCCTGAACCATTCAGTATGGTTTAAGTTCTATGGAGTTCTCAAGATGAGAACACTGGTGATGATTTACGATCATATAGTCCTTCATTTATCTATTCTCAGTACTCTTTTAGCGTATTTTTCTGGTCTGCTGAGGTATGTTGTGGTTTATTTATTAATTTGTTTATTTACTTGATTGGTGCTTAACGCCGTTCTCAAGAATATTTCTCTTATACGACGGCGGCCAGCATCATGGTTGGTGTCCTGGGGAAACCCACGACCATCCGCAGGTTGTTGCCTGACCTTCCCACTGACCGCCGGAGAGGAAGAAAGCATGAGCTGGACTTGAACTCACAGCGACCTCTTGAGAAGAGGTCTTGGAACATTGTTGATTGCTTATGCTGGACGATTTTGAGAGGGTTTAGTTCTGAAGATTTTTTAATCCTAGCTGCTCTGCGTTGTACATGTTCTAATCTTCGCCTAACTTAGTAAGGTTAGCCCTGTAATTATCAAATATCACATCTGCGTATTCTAAAGTATATCTAACAGTATTGTAATATGGAGTAGTGTTTTACTCTTGCCATGAGACAAGTAGCATGCAGGTTTAAGATTGTCGGGTATTATGACTTAAAATGTTGGACAAATTTCGTTTTTATGTGTACAAACGTATAACAAGGCAATTCCGTGTTTGTAGCCGTAGAATGTTCCAAAGGGAAATAACATGGGAGTAAATGATCTCAAAATTTGACGAGTAAATAATTTTCAAAGTCTTTTGGCCGCATTGTCGACAACAAATTAGACATTCGCTGGCCTGGGGAGGCCTGGGCCAACAGTGTACTCAAAATGAAAGTCTATTTCTGGTCAAGTACAAAAAATTGTTGTTGTGTTCTTATGGTGTCTACAAGTTGAACCCTTTACAGTTTCTGTCACTTTGTTTCCTTCTTCTGTTTTGCAGATGAACGAGGTGCACAGGGACGGCTACGCGATGTGGGGAGATTGTTTTATGTTTGTATACTCCATCACGGACAGGCCAAGCTTTCAGGAGCTTGCTTCACTTAAAAAGTATGTAGAGAATGCCAAAAAATCGACCAGCATCGTGGGCATGGTTGTGGCGAACAAAGTGGACTTGCTTTACTCTCGGACAGTCTCGTGCAGAGAAGGGCGAGAACTCGCCGAAGACTTAGGATGCAAATTTCTAGAAGTGTCTGCGGCTGATTGGACGCAAGTGACTTGTGTGACAGACATGTTTTTGGATTTGTACCGGGAGTACAGGAAAACTAAAATCACTCATAATAGCAGGCAAAGAAAGACAAGTTCGTCCCAGAAATTCAAACAAGCGATACAAAAAGTGATCTCCGGGAAGTCGTCGTCCAGTAAAAAGTTGAGTGTGTACCAGTGACACGTGACTGGAACTGAAATTGCTTGGAGAAGGGAAAGTGAAAGTGACCTGACCGTGGTATGCAATGAGTATATTATATATGTACACGATTCTACAATCACGTAGCCTAGTAGAATTAAGTGTGATCTCGACTAAGTACTGCAAGTTATGTACTTAAGGAAGGAAACTTTTTTCATATCGTGTGATCTCGCTCAGAAGTACAAGAGAATTTATCGCTTTCGACAAGATGCCCTTGTCCAAAACAAGTGCAACAAAGACAAGCATACGACGTGTATTTCTGAGTCCACCAAGGAGCCCGTCTAAAAACTCGAAATCAGCCCAAACATATTACCTCACAGCAACGTTCTGACATGGCGTGGGTAATACATGTCTCACGAAGTTCACGTAACGTCCTATTTGGGCTGACAAATTGCCTGTAGACTACGTGATAGCAGTTAACCATGGCGACCCACCCGTCATAATGGAGGTGCCAACCATTTATACAGCTTTCCCCAAAGACTTAACATTCATTACAGCCAACAATACACCCTGGCGCGTGTCAGTCCGTTACTGAAGTACCGACTTCTGGTACACGCTGAAGGTCCCTGGATCCCGCGCACGCTGCGGTTTTATGTATTAAAACAGATGCTTTCGGCGTTTCTCGGTGGAAAATGCTGTCTGACAAACAGCGTACAGCAATTTTCTTTCATCCCTCTTAAACATTCGTTTAAAGGATTTTGTATTAGAAACTATATATTGCACTTATGTATGACTAAACAACTGTGTAAAGTACGGAATATATGTGTACTACGTTAACACAACTGACCTTGCTCTACTTGACTTTTATCACGACCAAGCGCTATATTCATTTATTTACTTATTTATTTCATGAAAACATTTTGATTGGTATATACATGTAGATTACCAACGGATTTTTCTAAGCCCTTGATTCGTTCATTTGATTGATTTGTTGATCCACTGATCGGAATTTTATAAATCAAACGAAAAAAAAAAGAAATATAAATTTTTCAGATTTAAAATGTAAACATTTTGTATTGTTCTTAAGAAGAGATTCAGTTTTATTAAGGTCAGTCAAAAAATTGAGTCACGCCTCTTCAATTAGAAGGCCTAATTCGGAGGGATCGTATTATTTTTTGGCAATAAACGGAAATGTTACGCTACATAAGACGTAGGTTGAACCTCTTTGTTGCAACTTCGGCTTCAGGTTTTGTGTATAGTATAAACGTAGACGCGTCTTCAGTCGTCTGAAATAAAACATTTGCGTAAGCTGGGTGCAGACAGCTGTTGTGTCGTGGGTATATTTATCAGTGATCATCATGTTATTTCAGTTGTTGAATGCAGAAACCTGCCGGGCATAGAACAACATTATCCGATTTTTTGTTGCTTGCACAAAAAGAAATATCCGTTCGTTTTATCTTCACACCAGCGAGTTCCAAGTCAAATATTACAAAACCTCGTGTAAGTTTGCTTGTCTAATGTATCGTCTCTAGGGCAGCTACTGGGCGTGTGGATCTTTACCTGGTTCTCTTATCACGCCGAACAAGAACACCCAATACAGATAAGAGACTATCTTGAAGACAAGAAAAGCCACAGCTTTACCACGCATGTGTCACAAGGGGGCGCTGTTTCTCCTAAGACTGACTAAGTGCCAATAGAGTCATCGGGGAACGTTTTGCTAACCCCTTCTGACGTAACTGCACTAGCTCTACCTGTCAAGGAAGCGCTTATCTGAGAAGTTACGGCTATAGAGTAGTATGCAAGTTGCTGTTTTCGTGCACTCACAAGAATAGAACATGCTGTGTAAAGCACGTGGGCTCTGCATGGTATACGAGATAAAACTGATTACAGAACCAACAGGACTTGTTATCATTCTCCCTAATAAATGGATCGAAGTCGTACACAGAAAAACCAAAGTCGAGAAACGTTCATTGAATGAGCTACTAAGCTTTAACAATGAAAGTATTTCTCGGATAGAATGATCTAAATATGCGCTGTTTGCTTATTTATTTATTTTTTTATTTGATTGCTGTTTTACGTCAAACTCAAGAATATTTCACTTATACGATGGCGACCAGCATTATTGTGGGAGGAAACCGGACACAGCCCAGGGGGAAACCCACGACCATCCGCAGGTTTTTGCTAGACCTTTCCAAGTACGGCCGGAGGGGCCTCCGTGGCTCAGTCGGTTAGCGCTCTAGCGCAGCGTAATGACCCAGAAGCCTCTCACCAATGCGGTCGCTGTGAGTTCAAGACCAGCCCATGCTGCCTTCCTCTCCGGCCGTACGTGGGAAGGTCTGTCAGCAACCTGCGGATGGTCGTGGGTTTCCCCCGGGCTCTGCCCGGTTTCCACCCACCATAATGCTGGCCGCCGTCGTATAAGTGAAATATTCACCAATCAAAAAAAAAAAAAAAAAAAAAATCAAGTACGGCCGGAGAGGAAGCCAGAATGAGGTGGGCTTGAACTCACAGCGACTGCATTGGTGAGAGGCTCCTGGATAATTACACTGCGCTAGCACGCTAACCAACTAAGCCACGGAGGCCCCTCGCTGTTGTATATTATTAGTATTATGAAGTATGAAAATGTTTGACTTTAGGTTTTACGGTCGAAACAGACTAGATGTAAAGGACTACAGCATATAGAGTAAAATAAGAACCGCTCAGTCAGTGAAATACGGCCTGTTGCCCACTACCTCAGTCAGGATTTTATACTGATTGTTCACGAAAATGTTTAAATAGTAGCAAATGAGATGTCTCTATCCCCATGGCCTAAGCAGAAATAGGTTAAAAAAAGTAGCAATTTAACTGTGCAAGTTAATGATAGACTATAACCAGTCGCACCTAGCTGCTCGTTTTGATACAGTGTAAGGTACATGTACATGAAAATACGTTGATACGTAAAGATATTGACTGATAGTGTTTATATATGTAGATCTACGAATAGTTCCATCTAAGCTCCGCTCTGGTATACGTATGCTACCAAATGTGTATAAGTATCTAAAGAATGACATCAGATCTGAATAACTTACATAAAAACATATCGACTTCGAAATTTCTCATCCAACTTGAGAACTTCTAAATTTCTCATCATTTCATTCTGAACTACCATTCTGCATTACCATTCTGCATAGTTATCTCCGTGAATAAGTATTCATGGAGCCCATGGCGCCTGTGCTTCAAAAGGTCTGCACCTGCATGTGTACTTACATGATTTCAAAGTGCAGTAGGGCGGTAGTGGCTCAGTCGGTTAGCGCGCTATCGCAGCGTAATGACCCAGGAGCCTCTTTCCAGTGCGATTGCTGTGAGTTCAAGTCCAGCTCATGCTGCCTTCCTCTCCGGCCGTAAGTGCAGTGGGTCTGCAGCAACCTGCGGATGGTCGTGGGTTTCCCCCGGGCTCTGCCCGGTTTCCACACACCATAATGCTGGCCGCCGTCGTATGAGTGAAATATTCTTGAGTACGGCGTAAAACACGAATCAAATAAATAAACAAAACAAATCAAAGTGTAGTGGAAAGTGGGTTTTCCGCGCGCTCTGTCCGGTTTCCTCCCTCGATAATGCTGGATGCCGTCTTATAAGTGTAGTATTCTTGAGTACGGCATAAAACACCAACCAAATAAATAAATGTACAGCTTGCCTGCTATAATCGTCTGAATATAATGTTATATTTTGAAAGCATTTGCGTGGGAGTCAAGAGAATGTAGGTGAACACTAATGTGCTAATGACCGGCCGCTCACCACCCCACACGAAGCCTGTCTAATTGTGTGTGGGTACTCGACGGTAGATGTACACGGTACATTAAGGCAGATCCGAACTTTAGTTGAAGCTGCTAGATGGATGATGGAGCATCTCAGAAACAATACCAGCCTGATGATAGCCTTGGACAACTCTCGCCTAAACCATGTTTGACACATCAGACCCAGTACCTTTTTTTAACCTCGAGTACCTCGACTTCCTTTTCAGCTCACATCCGCTCCCCAGAACAAATTGCTTTGCTTCTGGACGGCCATCAGGTATACAAACCAGCAAATTAACACGGGCAGCTCGAAACGTGCCTGCCTAAAGTTACATTTCCTTCAGCCTAATGAAGGGTGTAGAACGATGTGGATACAGCCTGCTGTATGTGTGAGTATTGAAATGTCAGCTTTAGAACATACACGGGGTTTGTTAACGTGGCAGTACGAAATGTGCATGCCAATCGTTCGTAACGCTAGATACACGTTCCTTGTCTGTGTGTCAGAGATGAGTCCATCGTGGCTTCAAAATTCCAAGTCTCCTTCCTAATTTAATACATGCATTTGGGTCTCCTTCCTAATTTAATACATGCATGTAGGTCTCCTTTCTAATTTAATACATGCATTTGGGTACTTCATGCACGGTGAAATGATTTAACTTCCGTACATATACCGGATTGGTTGTTGTCATTATGAGAAAGTGTCCACTTTATAAATGTCCACTTTCCAATTGACATTTACCAGTCTGATAGTCTCAGCTATTATCACTGGGGTAATGCATGTTCGCCGTAAATTCCGCCGGTCAGTAACTCCTATCAAAGACCGGTTGGTCAAATAGCCTAGGTGGCTAACAACTATTGCATTCCGTTATGTCCATGACTCTGAGGTTGTGTGTTACAACACGGTGTTGTCACCGCCGATTTTCAGCACTAGAACATGTGTTACTATTATATCCAGAGAGTGGAAATCCCAAATTACAACCAAACTGTTTCTTCAGATACGTCGACAAATCTTCACGTCAAGGATACGGCTTAATTGTCTTGTATCAGTGAACTTTGTTGTAAAAGTAGTGTACTAGAGATAAGTTGTGCTCTAAATCTGAACATTGTGTTTAAGGTAGTTATGGAAAATATGCGAGGACATATTTATAGTTAGACGTTAATGCGTAGTGTCTGACGATGACGGTTTGCTTTTCACCTGTCTGAAAGAAATCCCAGTCAAATCGGATAAAAATATGCCATATGACGATGTTTATTTATTTGCTTGGTGGTTTACGCCGTAATGAAGAATATTTCACTTATGCAACGGCGGCCAGCTTTATGGTGGGAGGGGAAATCCACGACCATCCGCAGGTTGCTGGTAGACCTTATCACGTACGGCCGGAGAGAAAGCCAGCATGTACTGGACTTCCATATGGCTATATGATATGATGTTGTTTGGATCTTCGTGTTGGAGTGAGTGACAGATCTAATAAAAAGACGGGTTGTTTGATTATTGTTTTAATTTACCCATCTTTTGATTTTAACATAATCTGCTTCAACATTCGAAATCATTTCAAACAAGACTTACATATAGCAATAACAATGTATGTGCTGTCGGTTAAAGGTTTAATTGTACTGGATACTCCAGGTGACAAATTGGAATTCTTATAATTGGGCTATTCTATAGCATTCTTAGATGGCCCATTAAGGAACAAGCGTACATATATCCTGTATAGTTCTAACCGTGACTCCGGGGTCAGATTGACAGCTGCGGGAGATGAAATTACATCCTTACACTAAATGTACACTACAAACGTGGATCCGCATAACAATGTCTTTACCAAGCACATTGAATATACTCAACCTCAGACAACATTGTCTGGTTTTAACACATCGCCGATAACACAAGCACTGTCCTCTAGGTTCCAACTACAGCAAAACAATACAGAAGGACATACAATAATATCATCATTACAAGCCAACACTTTGTCTGAATATTCAACTTGCAAAATCAAAGTCAAAAATATAAATTTATATTTATAGATTTAACAAGAGTTAAATCAAGGCAGCGTCCACAATGTGACAGTTAGCAAATGGCCACACTTGCCAAGTGAAATAAGTCCTTAATTTACCTCAATCCGGATTGCCTTCTAACTGTTCATGTAACTGCTGAGAAACTGTTGCTCCATACATGTACGGGAGAGTGGATATAGCATTCAAAGTGCTCTACATGTGGAAGACAGTTCGTAAAAGATGTAAATGATTTATAGATTATGCATTTCACCTGAAAGACGAACAGTACATCAGTGCATATGGCATGAAAACTCCACTGAACATTGTATCATTCATTAATTATATTTATATTAATAATATGAAAACATGTAAGGATCAAGCGCCAGTGTATCCAAGCGTTTTAGAACAACAATGTAGTAACCAATGTGGTATTACATACGAGATATGTAGTAACCAATCTGGTATTACATACGAGATATGTAGTAACCAATGTGTTATTACATACGTGATATGTAGTAACCAATGTGGTATTATATACGAGATATGTAGTAACCAATGTGTTATTACATACGTGATATGTAGTAACCAATGTGGTATTACATACGAGAGATATGATGCCATCATCAGTTAAAAATATCCTGATATATCATAATAGTACATAAATAATAAAAGTATGCATTGAACCGTTTAAAATTCCATTCGCATCATAATATATTTCGCAATAGTAACTCCTTGTTATCATAGGCTATATACATTGTACACTGTCGCAGCTGGGAAGATGATATGCTAGCGCCCATTACAGCCTTCCGATGGACACAGCTTTGCGCAATGGCGAATCAGGTTCACGCTGAATATATCATTATATTCTTCCTATGATTAATATGTTACACAATTTGTCCACAAAACGGCATCGCAAAGTTGTAAGAGAATAAGACTAAACAGCCAAGCCCCGAATTACTTTTGGCGGGAAAGGTTTAACATTCTCAGATAGTTAAGGACAAGTTCGTGTTACATGCACTACATTCGTGAAATGCAATAAAGAACACGAAGCTCCAAGTGAAAGAGCCTTTTGCATCGTAAACTAAAGTATTAACTCTTCCATGTATATTCAGAAAGTCCTCCAAGATACTAATACGCTCATGCAAACTTTATTGTATATCTTATTGATTACCTTTTCATAAACAGTCTGTATCGATCTTCATTATGAACGGCATTGTTTCGTTCAAAGAAGCACAGTGAAAACGCTACTCACAGGAGAAACATAAGAGCGTGATTATGTATGGCATGCAGAGCTCGATGACACAAATAAAAGTTGAAGAACGATCCAAGTGGGCGTACACCATTCACAAGAGCTTCTATACGAGTCGCCGGTTGACTGATATTTATGGCGGACTTTATTGATACATGATTGTCCTATATCCTGGCAGGCGTGTAAGGGGTCTTCTGTTGTTCGCTGTTAATGTATGTCAATTCCGATAGTAACTGTACGCATGCATGGTGAGTGCCCACGGACAAAAACCAGCACGTAGTACACATAGCGCTACAAACATGCTTGACACTCTAAGTCAGCGGTATGAGGACATGTAGCATGACAACATACCTAGATAAATATGTCACTGTGGCGAACCGCTTGCAGTATGTGCAAAGGGTGAACATGCAACACATAGGGGCCTGAACTACAGGGCTGATAGGTATGTACATAATGTGTCATCACTGATAAATGCTTGTAAAGGCAAGAGTTTCGCTATCGTAACCTATGTAGCACAACTCTTTATACATTTGTTAACAGTATTGTTACCTGTTACTCCAGAGCATTCTGTGTTTCTTTTTCATAAATGTCAACATTCAAACGGGAATAACAGCAGTTTCTACTAGGCCCTACTACAGAGAAAATAGGATTTATTTATTTATTTATTTGATTGGTGTTTTTCGCCGTACTCAAGAATATTTCACTTATACGACGGCAGCCAGCATTATGGTGGGTGGAAACCGGGCACAGCCCGGGGGAAACCCACAACCATCCGCAGGTTGCTGACAGACCTTCCCACGTACGGCCGGGGAGGAAGCCAGCATGAACTGGACTTGAACTCACAGCGACCACAGAGAAAATAGGAGGATGTTGCCTTAACTCCGTGCACAAGAACGGTTCAGTTGCACGACGGCTATCAGTTTTGTGGGTGGAGGACACCGAAGCATTCAATCTTAATTAAACCCTCGAGATTTAGCATATTATTCACGAACTTTCATCACGAACATGTACATCTTATTAAAATTGGTGGAAGGCAAGTGGTCTTCGGTGAACGCTATAGATTGCGCAAAGGGGGCGTCGTTGGCTGCTTATTTTCACCAAGACCACATGAATAGTCAGTGAGGGAGAAGTTACAAAAACCCTGTCCAGGGCCGGGATGGAACCTGTGTCTCGTGGGTTCTAGCGATAGAAAGATAAGCGTCATACCACACGGCCACGACCCCATCCCTAAATATTTATAGGTCCGCTGTTTCGAAATCATCAGGGGCCCTCGCTGGATCTGTCATCTAAAGGGGTCTGTTTAGTGCCATTTGTCATTGCAGCTCTTCTCATTGCAGTTTATCAGTCACTAATAAAATGAGACCGCAGTTTTGGAACCAGCTGTCGTCAGTTCCGCTGCGGCTTTAAGTCAGTAAGTTTGTAAAGTCGCCAAAAATTGTCAAAATATTTTTCTTTCTTTCAAAAGATTGTTCTTGTGACACATTCCTTTAGCGTGATATACCTGAGTACAAAACGTTGAATATGAGTACACTTACAGCCGCATGTACCAGCGCTAAATTCACCAGTTCATACAGGTCAATGATTAGCGCTCCTTGAGAGATACACGGGGCTTCCGTGGCTCAGTTAATGACCCAGAAGCCTCTCACCAATGCGGTCACTGTGAGTTCAAGTTCAGCTCATGCTGGCTTCCTCTCCGGCCATACGAGGGGAGGTCTGGCAACAACCTGCAGATGGTTGTGGGTTTCCCCCGGGCTCTGCCCGTTTTCTTCCTACCATAATGCTGGCCGCCGTCGTATGAGTGAAATATTCTTGAGTACGGCGTAAAACACCAATGAAATAAATAAATAAAATTGAATCTCTCACTCGTCGCGTGTCTAATGCAACACAATTATGATTGCCGCTTTTGTCATTGTAGGGTCTTGGCGTTCCTGCTGCAGTTGAGGCAGAGGTTAACATTATACTAATTTCATGGCACACAGCCATGGAATGTGACAATCCCCAGGTTTCACCAGTACAGGAAAATAGTTCTAACATTCCGTCAAAGGGAGACGACTCCTTGAGCCAAATATCTGAGATGGACATTCCCAGTGGAGTGGAGATCACATGGGACGAAGGAAAAAGCAAAGGAAACGAAGAAACAAAAGAGAAAATGTTAAATAAACCAGACGACACAGAACCGCCTGTAACAAGTGAAATAACACACGATGACGACAAAAAATTAGTCGAAGACAAGGAATTAGGTGGTGCAGAAGACAAACAGACGCTGTCAAAAACAAACTACAAACAACTGGCTGTGATAAGAAACAAAACTCAAGATGATAATGGAGAAGAGCTCGATGAGACAGAGGACAAAGTATTAAATGACACAAACGACAAGAAACAGGCAATGACAAATGGAAACAAACATGATGAAAGCAGAGAATTACATGGAGACGATGAATTGGAGGCCGATGTAAACACACAAGATGTAACACCTTTAAAGACATCTAATAAAACACAAGAGAAGGTAACGGAACAGAGTGAACACGATGTTGAAATATGTTTGACTCCTCATTTAGGTAGTGAATTACAGCTCGATGAAAGTGATGTGGATAGCATTGCTGAAGAGAATTCAGTTTCTGGCGACATAATTATAAGCAAGAATGAGAATGAATCTCTGGTGGCTTCTCCTCTTGTGAGATCTAGTACAGTAAATCCATCAGTAGACGGCGTCAATCCAGACAACGCTGAGGAAGTCACAAGGGCTGTCGACAGCGAAATTGCGGTCCAAACGATGTCTAATGAAGATCATGCCACCAATAGCGTCACGATGGAAACAGGGACTCTTAAGCAAATAGGTTCAGAGGAAAATGAAGGATCTGAATCAGGAAACCAGGAAAAGCCATCAAATCCCGATGTTAGTGACAAATCTGGTCAAACAGGCCAAAAGGTCACATTTTCCAGCCAAGGTATGAAGGTTGCCGAATTCAGATTAAGCGAGGGAGCACTACGGCTAAAACAAGAACTGGAGGACATGCGTCTTGAGGAAGAAAGGCAAAATATGCTGGAGAAAGAAAAGAAAAAAGCTGAAGTGGCAAAACTGAAGGCGAAGCTAGCCAAGGCTCGCACCAAGCGAAATGTAAGCTTAGACATGAATACGGATCTCTATAAAAAGTTCATTAGCAATGAGCTGGTAAAAGAGGAAGTAATAGCACTTACAGACGAACGAGAGAGACAAAACCAGCAGACGAGACAAATGGCACGTGATATAGACAAGAAACACGGCATCAGCGAACGCCGGAAAGCCGGGAGTATGAACAAAATCATTAGGAGACTGGAGGCAGAGGCCAAACAACAGGCGAGAAACGACGAGATCACGCGAGAGCTCACGAGAGAGGAAATACAGGATCTTCACATTGCTTTTGATATGTTCGATACGAAACGAAGAGGGTAAGTCTGCGATGTTCTGGTCTCACAAAATCTATCTACATGTCTGTATTTGCTTACACAAATGAAAGTTGTAAGCAGTAAGTTTGCAAAGAACGCGTCAACAATGTTAATGGTGTAGTCTTGACCTAATGCATAAGAGATCGTTACAAAAGAGAAATTTCAGACATTTGCTTAGTTTATTGTGATTCCTTATCATTTGCCTTTGTATATAACACAAAGAGTTTGAATTATTGAATTTTCCCTAATTCATGTTCAAACAATAATGCATGCGTCCTATAAGTTTAGGTGAACATCTACTTGCGAGTTTCTTAGGTTATGAGCCAATACGTGTGTTATCCTTGTTTGCAGACTTATCACAATATCTGACCTGAAACGATTGTTGAAGATGTTAAAATTTGGTGTAAGCAAAGGAGTACTCAAGGATTCAATCTGTGAGTATATGAACAAGCATTTTAGAAGTATTGCTTTTCACACAGTCCTCCTGACTTAAAACAGGAACCGAACCAGCAAGGGTTGTATTCGAACACGCGACCTCATTAGCCAAGGAACTGACAGCTGCATCGAGCCATGTAGGCCCTACCAGTTTGAGCACGTCAGAATAATAGGTGCATGTATGTCTGAGTTCATAACTAAACGAAACGGAATCTTGGAGAATATATTTCATTTCAGTGACACTTATGGATTGAAAGGCAGACGAGGGGATGCACTCCCACCGGTATACCTGTATTGAGTTAGTTACCGAAGAGGCATGTACATATATACGTGTATGCATCTCCTGATGTATAGGAGTAAAGTCAGAAGCAACATATCTTCTGTTTTTGCTCATCCCAAATATTCATTAACTAACGCAGTATATCTTTCCATTACGGTATGTTAGAAGAAACAAGGATAGCGTGGAAATAAGGATGCTTTAAAAATTCTGCATTCCATTCAGAATTTCCATTTAAGAATAGATTTAATGACTGATGTTTGGGCTAAGTATTCAAGAATATTGCATTTATAGGACGGCGGTCAGTTTCAAAGAGGTGTGGATGGAGATACCAGGGTAAACGTATGGTTGGTAACTGACGAATCTTGTCAAGTGAAACGCACAGATTTTCAACCACATTGTGTGCTGTACGCCATATTTGTGGAATGCGTGGCCTCCTAATGGAATTTCATGTAAAACCACACCAAACCGAACTACGACCACAGGGAAATTTCTGAGATTCCCTCCCTAGGCAGAGAATGAATACACATCGACACACATCACCACTGGCTCAAATTAATATTACAAGGCAGGTATATATATATATTTATCGGTGTATTACGCCATACTCATGAATATTTCACTTGTACGAGGGCTGCTAGCACTTTGATGGGAGGAAACCCGGTAGAGCCCAGGGAGCCATGTTGCTGACAGACCTTCCCACGTAAGGCCGGAGAGAAAGCCAGCATGAGCGAGACTTGAGCTCACAGCGACTGCATTGGTCTTCTGTGTCATTGCGCCACGGAGACCGCACAAGCCAGGCATAAGATTAATATCAGATTAACAAAACTGGCACCAAACTACTGACATATTTGAACAAATATATATTTTTTGGTCTTTTAGATACAAGTAGGTTACTTTACTCCCATCACAATACATATCCATACACGTATGTATAATACAAATTTTTACTAATATATAAAATAGAAATTGAGTGAGTGAGTGCTTGGGGTTTAACGTCGTACTCAACAATTTTTCAGTCATATGACGACGAAGGAATCATTAGGGTGCATGCACGTGTAATGTGCCTCCTTGTTGCAGGACGGATTTCCACCGCTCTTTTATTTAGTGCTGCATCACTGAGACGACTTACCGAAGGCAAGTAAGCCGCCCCGCCCGAGCCATTATACTGATACGGGTCAACCAGTCGTTGCACTATCCCCTTCATGCTGAACGCCAAGCGAGGAAGTTACAACTTCCTCTTTTAAAGTCTTAGGTGTGACTCGACCAAGGATTGATCCTGGATCTACCGGTCCCGAAGCGGACGCTCTACCAACTGTGCTATCCGGGCCGGTAAATAGAAATTGAAAAATATAGCCGGTGTGTATGTCATTAAAAGGAACTTATCAGGTTACTTGGTCCCATAACTGTCTTCAATAAACGTCAAAAATTTCCGTGTACAGCTGCATTTGGTGTCTCTCTTCTTCAGCCAACTTGGACAAAACAAAGCGAGGTATCGTGGACTTCAATGATTTCCTCCAGCTAGTGGTTATTGGTCAAGGCGACGGGCCTGATCCCTTCGAGGAGATAGTACAGGTAGGCGGAATGTGCTCACATTATTTAGTCAGAGTTAAGTTTTACTACATGTATACAAGCCGTTAAAGTCAAAATTCATTTTTCCATAACTAAACTCTTCCATAGCAAAGCCGGTAAGGAAAAATCTCAGCCATAGTACACTTTCAACATAGAGCCACCTGAGGTTAAAAACTATCATAGCCGAAAAACAAACTTAATGGCGTAGGCCTACTGTATAGAACCTGCTATAGCCCACTTCTTTTAGCCAGTCTCCTATATTCAGCTGTCTGTAAAATCAGCAGCACTATCTACCAAAATTGCCTTTAGTAAGTGACACGTAACAACACGAGCTCTACACATGGATTATTACAAACTATTCACCTTCTGTTGTCAAAACCCATAACGAGCAAACAGTGGGCCAAATCCTATTTATAATTCGGAGTGGGGGGGAGGTAGTAACGCTGTAAAATTTCACTGACTGTAGCATTGAGATGCTCGGAAATTTTCCCTTTATCTCTAAAGCTAATCAATGCCAACGAATGTTTATAGGGTCACATCTTTCCTCATTTTAGGGGTTTAATTTGATTGACACAGAGGACAAAGGTTACATTACATTCGAGGACCTTCGGGCGGCCGCTGACGTCACAAACGCCATGTTCTCGAACACGATGCTGCGCGAGATGATGGAAGAAGCCGACGTTACCGGAGATGGCCGGGTATCGCGGCGGGAGTTCATCAGCATCATGCTGGATACTAACAGATATCGGGCCATCAAACGCGCAATGTTAAGCTGAAACTGTGGCTTGAGTGTATCTTTTTTTTTTTTAACAAAAAGCTAATAAACATCAAAGCTGACTTTGCTGTGTATTTACGTTTTATTTCAATTAATTCCTGACAAGTTTATACCAATAATCTACAGATAGCGAACACGATCCTATAGTAATAAAATGACCATGTCTCAACAGTAACTCGCCACTGCATGGGTCAACCGTTTATTTATTTGATTGGTGTTTTACGCCGTACTCAAGAATATTTCACTTATATGACGGCGACCAGTGGGGGGGGGGGGGGGGTGTTAACCCAGAGACCTTTGACAAGTTACTGGCGAATTTTTCCACGTCACATACAAATATGAGTAGTCTATTGTCAAAGACAAGTGGTCTTCAAAAAAAATTGGACTTCAAAACAGAAACAGGACCAGCATTGACCACCTACTGTCACGAAGCTGTGAGAGTAAAGGGAATTCACAACTATTTTTATTTATTTATTTATTTACTTGATTGGTGTTTTACGCCGTACTCAAGAATATTTCGCGGGCAGCATTATGGTGGTAGGAACCCGAGAGGAGCCCTGAGGAAACCCATGACTATCCACCTCTTGCTGACAGACCTTCCTACTTACGGATGGAGAGGAAGTCAGCATGAGTTGGACTTGAACTCAGAGCAACCGCACTGGTGAGAGGCTCCTGGGTCATTACACTGCCCTAGTGAGCTAACCAACTGAGTCATGGAGGCACCTTAACTATTTTTAACAGTATAACCTAGAGGCATTTTACTGAACCATACATGTTCATACATGTTATGTTTAAATTACATTCCCGGCTTCCACCCACCATAATGCTGGCAACCGTCGTATAAGTGAAACATTCTTGAGTACGGCGTAAAACACCAATCAAATAAATAAATAAATTTAAATTACATTCCTGGAACTATAATATGAACATACGCTATGCAGCATGATGACAAGATAAGCAAGATTTGACTTGAGGTCCAACATTGGGAAACACGCAAAAAGTATTCATCAAGGTGCTTCAAAATCTATGTGAAATTTGGTATTGATTCCAAAACACTTATTCACTTGACTTCCTCTTCATAACTCTCCACCATTCCAATCTGTCTGATGAAATCTCATTTACAGTCTGTCTGATGAAATCTCATTAACAGTCTGTCTGATAAAATCTCATTAACAGTCAAGTCAGCTCTCTCACAACCACGACATTCTATCTGTGTGCCAGCTTACTGGATATTCTACACCGCCTTTATATATCCACCAGAACTTCGTTGGATTCACCAGAGTATTCAGTGCTTTGCCAGGATACTTGGGTTGGCATCTTCAGCCTGCCTTCTGTTCATCAACCGAAGTAATACATGTGTAGGTGTCTAATGTGAAACAGAGAACAGTAACAGTCAACACAAACGTCTCTATATACTAACATTTATTCATAGCCTATATTTTTCTGATCGGGTTTTAACACTGTACTGAAATATTTTCCACGGACGTTATTGAAAGTATTAGATTATATAATGGCTGTCAGGTTTATGGGTGAAGGGAACTCGCTAGAGCCCTAGAGAAACCACTGCCCTTTTCTGGCTATGGTGTAAAGCTGCAGACAAACCGAAAGCACAATTCAAACAAAACAACCTCACCAGTCAAACACAAAGCAATTTTCCACCACGACTGATTGAGGTGCCATGCATCTATTTCAGAAAAATGGCATGATTTCCCAGTATATATCAACTTGGAGAGGGCGGGAGATAAAAAAATTTATTTAAGAAAAGAAACATGAAAACCATGAACGCTGGCCTACCGTCTCAACAAATAAATTTTTTCTTACCTGAGATAAAGTATGAGATAATGTGCCACAACGCTTGGGCAGGGGAGGTAACTGATAGATTGTCTACAGCACCTATCAGAAGGATAATTTTGCAGGAGTGCCCTCCCGTTCTCCCCCTCCAAATTCTGTCTGAAGATTCAGCAAAGAAGAAATCTGTGCCAAAAATAGAACGCAAGGAATTAATACTGTAATCATTTCTACATACAAAAGCATAAACAAAATGTGAAAAAGAAATGAAAAGTTTCAGTTAATATAAAGCGACTAAAAACCCCTTATTGCTTACTGCTTCCTTCACTTTTCTTGTGACAGCTGACACCTAATCAGCTACATGTAACTAGATGTGCCTTCAGTTATGCAGTGTAGCGTCAGAAAGTGTTGGAAGCATACTGTGTGCTGTGCTCTCTCTAACCTGTTCTCACCTGTTTGAATTTTCCCCTGATTTGCTCCAGCTGATCTTGTAAGGACTGTGTCGTGGGATCACTTAGTGGGAACTCGTCAATCATCATCACCAAGCTATCCAGAGCCTTGATAACTCTGCACATAACACGAAAACAAAAAATTTTTATAACTATTTGACTCCTTTGTTAGTGTTTGCCGCCATACGCAGGGATTTTCCACTTTAATGACAGATTTGGAGATAGAGGCAAATCACCTTGCCGTGTCATTTACCTGACAAACCACTTATTCACAGCTGTAGCTGTACTAACGGGAGTGGGATTTGAACCCATAACCTCATTCATCAAGGGTAGGGGGATATCCAGAAGCTGTCATTCCCACTGGCCAGCGAGATCTGAATATATATGTATGTGAACTAAAAGGCCAACTTTAACCATTACTACATATTTGTACGTTGTAATTACTACTATGATATATTCAGATAATTATTTTAGGATAATTTTTATGTTAAAATATGGACAGATATTTAATCTTTTCTATACAACAAAACTATACAACCATGTCATCTCATGTTCGCTAACCTCTGCTTACTGTCTGGATACTGAGCTGCCAGTTTTCTCCAGGAGGATGCAAATCCATGATAAAATCCAAGCTAATAAAACAAGATACAAGAACAATGAAAATACTGGTGTAATGCTACAAAAATACAAATTTAAGCTCTTAGCTTTTATTATACCAAATACTGGCCCTACAGTGAACATTGGAACATTCAACTTCAGTGGGTGTTAAACAACCAAATAAGATGTTCCACAACTAAATATATATTTTGTTCTCCCTTTTTCTACTTTATCTAGATGATCTTGGAGTGCTGTTTTAGGACTCTGACATGAATAATTACACTCCATTAGTAAGTGAAGACAATTATTGTATGTGCTCAACTTCAACCTAATTAGAAATTCAAGATGCCCAAGACAACCAATGATATCGCTACTGTCATGTCAGCTAGACAGCTTTGTAAATGGCATTTAGAACAAGGAGCTCAATGTGTTCTCAAATTTGTGGGATTAACCCCATCCATGAAATAGTGTCTTAAGAAATAAGTCAAGATTCCATGAGGAGTACAAGAATGTACGGGAATGAAACTTTCACCAGGTATTTTAGAAGATACCAACAATCTCAGAAAGAATAAAGGACAACATCTGTAAAATGACCAACCTACCTCAGAGCCTATTTTCCAGCCCTGTTTTTTCCCAATCGTGACACCCTCCTGATACCCAACAGATCGTCCCGCATCAAGACCCTCCATGTAACCTTCATTTCTAAATCTACAATACAAAAGAGTCAAATTGACCATAAAAAATCGAGTCGTAAAAAGGTGAATTAAAATGCTCCCTTTGTATCCTTTTCTCAAGTTTGAGCTTTGTAAAATTATAAAATTTAAAACTGAAAGCACAACCGCAGCGTAAAAAGTGAATTTTGAATATTAGTTCAACGAATATTAAAAAATAAAAAGTTTATTTTATGTTGTTCTTTTTTTTTTTTTTTTTTGGCTTTTTTATTTTTCACATTTTGGTACTAGATCAGCCATACTGACGTGCGGTTTGGATCTGACATGTACATGGAATGGCGCACATGCAAGTGTGACGATTTTTGAACGCCCAGTAACAAGGAACAGTGGTTAATGTGAGGGCCGTTTACTGTCTCGTAGTCGTTTTAATCTGGTACCAAATTTGACATACCAATAAACGTACCTTTCTCCTGCCATTTCAATGGCATCGAAACAGTCGTTTATGTCCACATCATCACCGTCAACCAGGCCCGTGTTTACATTTCCACTCACAGATCGTCCGCCGTCAGCCATTTTCACCACCGGCAGTGAACAAAGAGCAGATAACTCTAAGAGCATTACACGAGCACCAAACCCGGAGTAACCTATACTGGGTTAGGTGTCCTAAATGAGTTGCTAGAGTACAGGCCTCAGACCCCCATTAAGTTTCCATAAGCGACAACGTTAACGTTTATCGCTGTTTCTCAGTCTTAAACATTCCGTGGCCAATAAGCTTTGGTGCATATCTGGCCCAGCTTGTGAGAAACTAGCCGTAAAAATCTTGACCTAGGTTGACCGTCAAAAATCTGGGGCCACTTTTACAAAGCGGCGTACGACATTTATTTATCGTACATTTGTCGCACGATATTTTGTACACGTCACTATTAACGTACCATTGTTCTATATGAGCAATGTCGGGTCTCGCTGGAAGGTGTGTCTTGCAACGCCAAGGGGACGTCACTCGCAGCCGCCACACCACTGGTCTCCTTGTGTCCTCTCGCCTGGAATTTCAAACTTACATCATTAAAACGCATACTTGCCCAAAAGCTTAGACAATTCCCATCATTCTGATACCAAGCCTGCACCTGTACACCAGGAATCGCACGCTGGCAGCGAAAAAAAAAAAAGACCTTATACCCTAAAATACACAGAATTACATTACATTCTTCCGAGAAATGGAAGTGCTAATGGGATCCTGATTTCAGTTGATCTTGAAACTCATAGCATTCAGAGATGGGATAGATGCTTGAAATCTTGTTCACCTTAGGACGGAGACAGATTATATATGTAGTCCAATATTTTAAACTTTTATGCAAATACAGTGGAGACCGATCTGTGATTTAATTTCTTAATTTTTTTTTTCCAATAAAGAAAGTAGGCCAATAGAATGGTGTAGGTAACGTGCAGTCCGAGTGGGCTATTAAACGTAGGCCAACTTAAACATGCAATACATGGTGCCTGTTACCTTAATTAATTCAACAAAAGAATCATGCAGCTTATACTTTATCGATCTCCATTCCTACCGGCTTTTGCCAGCCTGTGTAAGTCATTTAGAGGCCTTTTTCTGCCTAGTAACTATAGCATCTTTGATTGAAAAGGCGACTCCTCATCTTAACCCTTTCAAATGCAGGACACCTTGACAATCATAAAACTACATGTTATCAACCCACACTAGACAAAAGGCTTCTTTAGTACATGTACATGTATGGGCGACCCTTTGGCAGATTACATGGACTAGACCTATGTGTAACTCCATGTACATATGTACAGATATGGTTAATATTAAGGGCCAACTCTGTAAAGGCACATTAATTTCGTAGAATTTATGGGGTTTCGAAGCGGTCATATTTTGAGGATACCGGTAGCTTATATTATCCCAAAGCAACGTTAGAGCTCTCCAATACAAGTATTATTCGCTCATAATAAAACAATTTCGGCTTATATGGAGGCCTATAATTCTCAATGCTTAGTAATTTTTTTTTTTTTTTTTTTTACACTCCGACTCCCACTCCGTTAAAGGACTGTAATTAGGTCTGTGTGTAGAGGAAACCAAAGTGCAATCCAGAGCAAATTATTACGTGTGTACTAGTATTGATCGGGTGTTGCCGATCGCCATTTGTCGAGTTTAATTCGTGCGAATACACTTTACAAAACTCCTTATTGACAGCGTTAATCTGTAGCCAAATCAGCGAGAAGTGAATGCTTCTTAATGGCCAGTATCGCCTTTTAGGCTACATTCCACTCAACAGTACGACATTCTACTCTCCATTCTTAAAATTCCATAAAAATTGTCCGAAAGTTTATATAACCGTTACTGCACGCAAAACACTGTAAACACCTACACAAGTACATATGTTTGGCACAGTGTTCAATTACAGAAGTCAGAAAACTGCCTTCCTCTTTCAAGGAGAGCGAGGTGGATTCGAGCCCGCGACCTCGTTAATCCGGGACCGGCTTACAGTATGCCTTGCTATATCGTAGCGAGGATAACGCCTTAGGTCAAGCACCATACACAGCGTAATCGTACTTCACATCCACACTCATTTGTTTACCACAAGTCCATCCCAAAAAGGCAACTGAACCATACGCCATACACATTTTCTCTTTGTACCGTAACTTGAAAGACTGCATTTACTATACAATACTTCAACCCAACACCCAGTTTTGTAATTGCTACATATATAGAGACAACTCTTTCGAACATAAATCATGCATAATTGATAGCCTATAGATTTACACCTGGGGTACATGCATGTGGAAACTAATATGCATGTAACCCCGGGCTCTTATAGTCTCGTTATATTGTACATGTCAACCAATGAAAACAAAACAAGTCCTTCTCTGAATGATGATAACTGCATGTTATATATATTTTGTACTCTACACTACCCATAAACATATGTATCTGTACCTATACGTGTGCACATAAACGGTATGTTTTTGTTCATCGCCGCGTATAGCCTAGTGTATACATTAAAGCTTTCCGATATATTTACATAACCTATATACACGTGTTTGCGTAAAGTAGCTGATCCTATTTATCAAATTAGGAGCGATGAATACGCGATTCATTTCTCTATATATTCAGTTTGAATAGCGGCAGTACACACATCCCTTTAAGTATATGGTTTCGCTCTGCAGTGACAAGTGTAACAGCTGGCTGCGACGAATTGGTATGTAACAGATGCAAGAATACCGTTATTTAAGTTGTAAAAAAGCCTGCAGTCATCCATCGACCGCAGGCAAGTATGAAGTACAGAAAACAATTGTATTTTAATAGATGTATTTGCACAATGTACGTCTACACTAACAGCACTTGAGACAGATGTTCAATCCGGCATGTATTAAGCTGTGAAAAGCAGTCAGTATTGCAAGGAAAATATGAGGGAGGAAATGTTACAGAGGCCGGTAATTCTACGTGTACAACAGTGCACTTTATCATCTGATTAATGTTGGACCCAACGCTTATACTGTTGAAGAAATATCTAAACGTAGGCCTCCACTATGGCGGGTAAGATTATGGCCAAGATTATGTTTTCTATATGCACGCATGGTGTGATTTTCTCTGATCCATTAATACACACTGTATGTGTAGGCATGTGTATGTATATACATGCACGCATTTATTCACAGGAACTGTTATAGCTATGCACATGTACATTTTTACACGTACAAGTACTGCACGTATCCGGCAAAAGTCGGTGGTTCACCTGGAAAAATGCTTGAGTAATACGAAACTACGGTGGCTTATTAGTGCCATGCCATTACATTTAAATTTTCTGGCAGTTGTATAGATATACTTGCTAGTTAGGCGGCTCATCAAGCCGTTTCATCAGTGACATTAGTTGACGCTTTGCGTTTTAGCGAAGGAAATTACATGTAGTAGTAGCAGTCCAATTTTTTACATGTGAAATAGTTTTTTTGGAGGTTTTTTTTCTTGCGAGGAAATTATTTTTTACGAGGAAATCATTGTTCCACATGAAAAATACCGCGGTGGACATATTTTTCATGTAGAAAAAAAAATTTCCTTGCAGAAAAACAATTCCCTGTGTGAAAAAATTGAAAACGATTGTGAAAAAGAATTTTCTTCGCTAAAAAGTAATATTTTCTGTGCAAGCCGATCAAATACCTTTACTGATAAACAACTTGATAAGCCGCCTTACTAGTAAGTATATGTAGGAAAATCCCCAAAAATTCAAATGAGATTGCACGACACTAACAAGCCAACGTAAGCACCAGGTAAGTAAATAAATATTGACTAAAAAATTAATATAAACGAACTTTGAACTACAGTCCTCCTAAGGCTCACGTCCGGAAATTAAATAGTCTGCTGTGCTGACGTCAAGGGTGATAGTTGCCAAAACAACTTTGTTGGGAGAGGGCCCGTATTGGGGGCGCTATGCTGGCCTCGCATTCCAAGTACGTTCACTGATGACGCCAATTCTGAACAGAATGTACGAAAAACACGCATATAACAGAGAGGTTATTAAGCGATATAAAATAGTCCTTTCTCTAATTTATCTTTCATATCTGTCTTCATTTTTCCTTAAAACCACACTCTCCGTCTTATAATACGTTTTCATGTATCCTTCAAGATACAGCTCAGGATTCGTGGCGTTTACTCAGCGACATTGAGCGTATTTAAAAAGCGAATAGAAATCAGCGTGATTTAACATTAATGTAGCCCCCGGACAGGCGGCATTGGTATTAAAACACAGCTGTTGACATAGGTAACATGTTTACACCATTTGTTAAACAAACTGCTCCGTATATATATATATATATATATATATATATATATATATATATATATATATATATATATATATATATATATATATATATATATGTTGGGATAAAATTTGTATGCTTTTACCTTTTATGTTCATGTATACCTAGGAGGTAATACGGTGATATCAGATCAAACGCCGCTGAAATAATCTTACGGCTTCCTTAAATTCACTGTATGATATTTTAGCATTAAAATTATTGCATTCCACAATCTATGTTCATCGTTCTTGGTCACGTCCATTATTTGTCAGGATACCGCCTTCTGCTTTTGCACAGGAAAATTTGCATGCGTGGGCATCTTTGGCTGATGTATGTAAATGTTTCATTTAAATTTTTCCAGGTGTTTAGTTTTTTACGTACGGTAAGGCGTGTCTCGACCGAGCTGACATGAGCTGGATTCGAACTCGTATGCATGTAGAAGTAGTCCTGAGTTCGCAAACTGTCTGCACACTGTTACGCATAAACAAGCAAATATTAACAGTGTGTATATTTGTTTACATGGAAGCAACAAGCTTTATCATTTGCAAAGATAATAAAGTCACCCACTTGTATACAAGGGACGATAAAGTCATATAAAATGTCTGACATATATATTCTCGCATCAATGATGTTCTCTTCTTTGCAAATTGAAAATAAAATTAATTTGTTAATGCGTGTACAAAGGGATTATATAAAGACTCGATGGCAGCGGGTTTATAGATCCGAGGTCTCTTGGGGATGTAAGGTATCTGACTTTGTACATTATTGATCGGATAAACAAGAGCACAATTATCGTTAATAGGTCTAGTCCGCCGCGTATCGTGGGAAAGACCTCTTAACCACATATAGGTACATGTATACATCAGTATCGGAGGTTCATATTTATTAACATATTTATTTATTTGTTTGATGGGTGTTTTACGCAACAATCAAGAATACTTCACTTATTCGACGGCGGTCAGCATTATGGTGTGAGAAAACCGAGAATAGTTTACATGTTGACCCTATAATGCGACCAACCTTTAACCAAGCTGGAAAGTGTAAGTTAAGAGCTGGGTGATTCGTACAAAAAATATCTGCAATTCTTCTCATATAGTCCCGCGATGTAGTTAGATTCTTAGATTCTTATATATATATATATATATATATATCCCGTCCAGTGCAGATGGGAATTTGGGAATTGCATACAGTTGATCTGATTGATCGAGTCACGTTCCAAGCGAGTTATCTTTCATAAAAGTGTAGTGGGCCTGAGAGCGATGGATCAATTTGCCGCAAACCACGGTTTCGCTTCCGCTATATATGTATTGTCAATCTCCAAGTGCGCGATATTGCCCGACGCAAAGTGTATGACTGTCATACATGCATTAGCAGAAGTAAATACATGTCCATAGACGAATAAACATTGCGACAGGCCATGGGTCCGGGTTTTATTAGCGAATTAATGACTGTTCCAGACAAATGGGTTAGGTGCTCATAGGCCTACAGACCAGAAGCCATCCATATACATAGCTAAATCTCGAGCAGAGCGCAGAGCCGCAGGCTATGCATTTGTATGTACTCTGTTCTAGTAGATAGCTTGTTCCGAGAACGATACACGGACTTTTTTTTACCTGGGAGCATCGTTATAATGAAATATAGAGGACCAAGAGGGCTTCTTGAACGATGTGAGTAATTTTTCAGTATTTTAACCTCAGATAAGTGTAACTATAATATGGGGGTCAACATGAAACAAGTCATCACATGCAGCGTTCAAAATCTGATGCTCTTGGCAACGTTATTGAAAAGCTCCTTGGTAAAATATCTATTTCACTTTATCAAGAAACATTTTCATTTGCATTTTGCTGTAAAACAAAGGTTAGAATTTTGTATTTATTTATTTATTTGATTGGTGTTTTACGCCGTACTCAAGAATATTTCACTTATACGACGGCGGTCAGCGTTATGGTGGGAGGAAACCAGGCACAGCCCGGGGGAAACCCACGGCCATCCGCAGATTGCTGCCAGACCTTCGCAGGTACGGCCGAAGAGGAAGCCAGCATGACAGAATGTTGTAATCAAGACGTGTATGTACACTATTTCTTATAATATTTGGGACACCTGGTCTGCTCCTTTTAGTCAATGTACATGTACCTGTAGCGGGAATATTTAGTTTCTTTCTTTCTCACATGATTAGACCATCTAACAAGCAACTTACCCACAACCTTACTTTTTAAAAAAGCTGAGAAACAAACGTAATATTCTGCTTTCAGCGCTACTAATATTTGTCCTAAAAATTAGAAGGATTAGGGTTCTTTTTGTACATCATTTCGTTCGTCAAATTCTTGACTTGGTTATATCAAAGAAATAGGGGGAAAATAGAACTGCCAGCTGTTTCATGGGTTCCAATCAATCTGCACTAATTGCCTCCAGCTTTTGTGTCAGTACAACATAATCGTTCAGCACCAGTGATGTTGGTATTTTAAGAAAGTCAGCTTTGGGGAATCGTGGGCAGTAAAGTAGGCATTTCAAGATCATGTAATCCTCTGAATAAATTAATCAAAGTTCAGTTATCCTCTAGCTCTATGTTAAATGAATAGGCTTAAATTTGTATTCCTTAAACACAGTGTTTTCATTTAAATAATTATAGCGAGAAAACTATTACTCAAATATCAAATTTATTCACAGACCACTGGTACAGAAAGCACTTACGATGCTTGGGATACAATTCAGTGCCAATTACAAATTTCTCGCTCTCATAGTTTTTTTTTTAGTTACAAACAATCGAAATAACGTAACAGCAATATCATAATACCTTAGTATTTGATCATATCAAAACGTTGCACACATGTATAGACAAACTACAAAAACAAATTCGGAAACACTGGCCCATAATACACCTGAATATATCAAAGGTTTACAATGGCGAGCTGCTTCTAAAGTCTTATTTAATAAAGTCGGATTTTATTGTCTTTTTCAAACGTTATATATGTAGTATTGATCGACCTGGATACAAAATTTCAGAAGGATCAGTCCACTGGTTCCAAGATGTTCAAAGGTTTTGCCCAAATGCAAAGTAACCTAAAAGAACACACTTCAAAGCCCTTACATATAATATCCCAACTTTGCTGCAAAATCACACATGAAAAAAATCTAATTTAATATGGCAAGCAAAATATAAACTGTTACGGTGAAAGGAGCTATACACGAATCCAAATAACACTAATTCAGTGTTGGTTTTTGTGCGTTATTCGGCCCGAGAGAGTAACGTCGTTTTATGCACAAAGCGTCTATCTGCTTAATCCATGGTGCTAGGAGACGTGCAATTGCTGGTGTGTAAGCATCCTGCATAAACTGATATTCTGGTGGCGGAACCCCTTACGGAGGTAAATTGACAAAAGGCCGTATTTCACCATATTACATGTGACCATTTCTCAAATAACACACAGTCGTCGCTGCTCTGGATTTAGTCTCTTTGCTGTAAGTCTGCTCTAAATTTTTATTGTTTTATACAATAGTTCATTCTAGATTTAATACAGTCAACATGCAGGTTTGCAATTTTACAAGAGGAAATAATAAAGTGGATTACGAGGCACTCCATTCAACCTAGGTCTTACACATACACTGTATTACGTGAAACTAATTAATAAATTAGCATGGGACAATGATTGTCTTAAACTGTGTGTCACGAGATTTAATCGCCAACTTTTTGCCATTATTTGGACTAATTTAAACATGAGGATCTTCATCTGTATATTTTGAGGGTTATGAGCAAACGGTTTCACTCTTATATATAATTTCTCCGCAGTCCCAATTTTGAACACCCGGTCGTGTAATGCTACACACTGGCCTATATCTGAAATGCAATAAGGTTGTCCGCACACTCCCTTTAATGCCGCGACTCGACCAGAGTGACTCGACCAGAGACCAGAGTATGTCCGCTAGTACAGGTATGTCTAACCGTGGGAGATTAGGATGCTACATGACTCAGTTCACATCGTGTGTCACGACCAGAGTATGTCCGTTGGTACAGGTATGCCTAGCCGTGGGAGATTAGGATGTTACATGACTCAGTTCATGTTGTGTGTCACGACCAGAGTATGTCCGCTAGTACAGGTATGCATAACCGTGGGAGATTAGGATATTACATGACTTATTTCACGTTGTGTGTCACGACCAGAATATGTCCGCTAGTACAGGTATGCCTAACCATGGGAGTTTAGGAGATTACATCACTCAGTTCACGTCGTGTGTCACGACCGAAGTAGGTCCGCTAGTACAGGTATGCCTAACTATGGGAGATTAGGATATTACATGACTCAGTTCACGTTGTGTGTCGCGACTGGAGAATGGAATGACCGCTAGTACAGGTATGCCTAACCACGAGAGATTAGGATATTACATGACTCAGTTCACGTCGTGTGTCGCGACCGGAGTATGTCCGCTAGTACAGGTATGCCCAACCATGGGAGTTTCAGAGATTCACGTCGTGTTTTCAGGAGATTCCTTGACTCAATTCACGTGTGTGTTACGACCAGAATGTGTCCGCTAGTGCATGTGTATCATAGAATGGTATGTATGGCAGTTTGAGTAAAGGACATTACATGGCTCAGTTGATGATGTGTGTCTATGACACTGACGTCGCTGCTCTGGATTTATTCTCTATGCTGTAAGTCTGCTGTATCGGATATCCACTAGCCAAAACATTGCTGGAAGCCAGGATATAAATTGCTCTCTTTCTTGTTTCTTTCCAGGTGCTCGGGTGAAAGCAAATCCCGACTACTCCCAAGATGGTAATAAGCATGGAAGAAGATATTCCTCCATGGACAAAACACGAAATGACGATATCCACATTCACGCAAATTTCCGATTTTTTGAAGCTGATAATGAGGATAGTGGCGGCAAATTTCTGGAATGGCTGCGACCCTGCAGGAATGCCAAACGGCAGAAATATTACGCCGAGGGTTTTCTCCTGAAAAGTCTAGAACGAGATCGTAAGTATTGCTAATCGATTGCAAGTTTATCCATTGGATGTGCCTTCAATATATCCCTGAACGATGTCTCTCGTGCTGTCATAATGTGAGTTGTATTCGAACATTTGTACAAACATTGCCGCTGAATTGGGTTCCGTCTGCATGCTGTGTGGCTGTCTTTACCACTGCCAAGGAGGTATTATGTATTTGCCTGCGTTTGTTTGTCTGTCTGTTTGTTAGCAACTCCATAGAAAAAGTTTTGAACGGGATCGATTTGGATGAAACTTTTGTGCACAGTTAAATTCACTTTGTGCCAAGCACCAGTTCATTAAATTTGATGTTGATCGTTATGACATAGGAGTTTGTATTGTCTCTTGTCACGACATTTAGCTGCAGAGGAGATTTGCGTTCTTGGGGTGCCTTCTGTAGTTACCTACACCAAGGACGTTATGTCTCAATGGGCATTTATCAGTCTGTCTACGTGGTAAATGTTGTTGATGGATTTGCCGCAACATCGCCTTTAGGTCGCTCACCAGTTTGATTCAAGCCTGGTAGTGTGATCTGGATGCTTGATCGAGATTCAAAAATACTTAAAACGAATCTTTACAATTCCAAGCAGGGCACCTTTATATGTAGTGGGGGGAATTGTTCATTTAGCTGCGGTTAGTGCCGTCCAGTTTGACCATTTTATCCGAAAATGTCAAAAAGCACAACAAATATGATATTTTTACAATTGCCTATAAATACTGTATGACGTCGTCAGTTCTGCGCATACCTTTCAGCGATGTTCCAGTACGTCAGCATGACGTATTGGGACGTGACGTCATTATTTCCGAAAGAGAAGAAGCCACCAGTCGAGATCATCGCTCGGTGTACGGGAGGCCGGCTGTATCAGCCCGTTCAGCGTCCTGAATATATATCCACAAAACATGGTGAGCTCCCACTGAAACAATATGGAAATCCAAATTTGACGAAATCAGACGTTATGATCTGCCTTCGGACCGATAGTGGGTAATGTAACTAGCACGTAACTACGCTCGTCAGAGGCCATTTTCACTTAACCTTGCGATATTTGCAGGATTTCATTGGATTCTTTAAGTAAAACAACATCCATATAAGCATTCGTGAGCTGGCCGTAGCCTAAGGTTAAATTAGCTGACGTCCGCATATCTGCCACCAAAATGAGGGGCATACCTGAGGGTCCCATGTGGGAAAGCTCCTCACTGACTTTCCAAAGGTCAGTTATTTACCCTGGACACTCCGTTTCAATTACCTATGAAAATGACCGCCATGGTATAAGGGAAAGATTTTTACGTTTGGCGTTAAACAACAAGCAAATAAATAAATGATTATTTTATTGGGGTGCCCTTCAGTGAGACAAAGCGCACGAAAGAGCCATTTTGTATTCCTGCTTTCTCTGAATCGGTTGCAGTTTTATTTTTATTTTATTTTTTTTTTTGTATGTTTTCTACTGAATTGGTCAGTAACGATGGGTTCTCCCACTCACAAATCAGACAGATACTGTTTTAGGCCAAAGATAAAATAATTTGAATTTAATTTAAACCATTTAAATCAATATCGAAATAAATAAGTTTGTCTGTATTTGAAGGTATGTATGAAGAAGAAGAAACTATTGCCAGAGAAGGCACGACAATACTGCCGAAACGGCCAACAAGTGACAACACAATTTATTACCTAATGGCATTCAAGACGGACGGGAACGCTGAGAGTTTGGCGATGTCATGGCGAACGTGGACAGGGGCGGATTTCGTCCTCTGGAAATGTCCAGAAGAACTCTGCCTTCAGCGTGTTTCATTTTACAAACACTTAGCGCCTAACACTGATGACGTCATGTTTATTCTGCTAAGTGAGTGCTCGGATGGATTAACCAATCAGCAAGCAGCTCTGCACTTCCTGGGACGTCTTCGCGACAGACGTTGCGGTCACGTGGGCGTATATAAACTCGACCAACAGTATTAGAACGTTAAACAGTTGTGGATCTTCTTTAAGCATTTCTGACATTTTACATGTACGGTCCATTCACCGTGTTCCACGCTTGTTGATATATGCTCTGCTTGAGCTAAAAACTCATCCAAAAATAGACAGCAGGTTCACTGGAACAAATGTATGGCTGAATAACTAGAGGCGTAAAGCCATAATCATTCATTTATTTTGTATCATGTGAGCCAGTATATGTGTAATCATAGTCTTGAAGAATTACGTTGTTGTTGTATTTGAAAGCGAGAAAGCTGGGCTACGTGCACACGCAAGCTTCATTTCCTGCCTCGCCCCTTTCAAGTATTCTATTCGTTGTTTGCTTTATTATAGAAACTGTCAGTGATTAGACACGCTCATAATTTCAGCGGGTGTAGCTCGTCATACTCTTCAGCCCTCTAACTGATAGACTCATAGCAGCATTATCCGTTATACAGGCTGTCATGGGAAATCATAGCGACATGACTATTTACAAGCTATGCCGGCTACACACCGGCTGTTGGATGAAGAATTTTTATCAGTAGATAGTATCTGCCCTGACTAAATATCCACCACATCTATGGGTGGAAATCCACAATGTTAATAAGACTGACAGGTAAGCTAATATATACAGAATAACCTTAGGACAATTCGAGTGAATTGGTTGGTCGGCTGTTGTTGTTGTCTTGACTTCATGTGTCAGATGATCGACAGTGTTTCAGTCATGCGCACTGACATTCCACTGTCAGCCGATACACAAACCGGCTTTCTGTTGGCTTGACGCTTTTCAATTCATAAAATGTAGAATATTTTTTTATATCTTTAGATAAGGAATAAAAAACGAGCAATTCTGTACAATATTTGAAATGAATAAAGTCAACACTATAGGACTTTCGTGGACTAGACGGAGTTCATACAGTCTAGTAAGCTCTATTTGATATCGAATTCAAAAATCACATATGGTTCACACTCGGGGACTTTCTACTCCCAACAACAAATAAAGGCCCTTTAAGGCAGCGCTCCAACTTTACAAGGTAACACATTTGTATTTCCATTTCGTCGTTCCAGCGTCAAACAGATTCCCTCAATTTCTACAGCGTCATACTATGGCGTCATACTGTTCTGCTATGACGCCATTTTGTTGACGTCGGCTAAACCGTCGTCCTTTCAAACTGACCCAATTGAACCATGGACGGAATGTAACACCCAAGTGATAGTTCGTAATTGCCACGCGAATACTGTAAACGTCTTTGATTGTCAAACCATGAGAGTGGGTTGCGGTGTCTTTGCTGTTGCAGTATGGATTGTGGTGTTTTCTATGTGCACTCGGTAAGTTACAACGAGTTCACATAGAACGCTTTGTAATCGTGGAAGGGCTGATAAAAGGTCCAAATGTACCACAAAAGTTATCGCAGACTAAGACAATTGTAACTGTCATAGCAACGCATGTTAAAGAGATATGTTGTCATATTTAGGATGGTTTTGTTGACACTGTCCCATGGTATCTCATCGATAAGTACACCGCCATGTAGCTGAGGCATTGTCATTCCACGCAGGCCCTTTATGGCCAAGTGATTTTATATGTCTTCTGCCGAAAGTTTTCTAACTTACGCCTACTGGTGTACTAGTTACGCAAGTCTAAACGAGTTTCGAGTCTGATTACTATTTTTGTTACAGTTAAAACAGTCATGTGACTAAACCCTATATATACCATATACTAGTACCAGCGTCCTACATATATATAAGGAGTAAAGGTATGAAACGACTTTCGGTCGGCACCATCCAATGTCTCAAAAATTAAAAAAGAAATAAAGCCTTCCAACCTCCAACATTTCCACTTCTATCCCTACCTGGGGCTATTATCTTCTCGAATCCACCGTTAATATTCCCAAATCAGTGGTATTTTGTCCCAGTGGCATTTGTATGTGCTTCTGTAAGACCCAGATGACATACTGTATAACATTCACATGGTTTTATTCTGAAGAAAGAATAAAAAGGGAATTTCGTTAGGACATAATCAAAAACGTGGCGATCGTCTCAAGGATGGTAAATGTTTGCACGATTTAAATAACAACAAATCATAATTAATTTTCATGGGATACTGTAAATTAATTGAAATAAAGTAATACAATGTGTTTAAATGAATTGTGACATGAGTTTGCTTTACACAAATATGAACTAAAGAAATAAATCTATATATACTTATACAACAACTGTTAACTCTGCAAAACCCCTATACAGTTTTGGAAAAAAAAAAATAAAGAAAGTTACAATATATTACACTTCCCAGACACATATTGTCTTTTGACATTTAGAGTTAAGCCCCTTATTTCCATTATTCCAACAAAAGTAGTCGCCCATTTTTTTGACATCGCACACATTCGTGGATTTCTACTACGAATACGTAAGGAAATATTCCTCTGAGCCACTCAGGCTTTCTATCTAGCTTTACTGCGTTATAAACTATTAAAAGACACAACTTATCGTTAAATATACTGAGCTAAAACTGTTGTTATTTCAATCAGAAATCTAGCGAATGCGAAGCGTAACATTACGTAATGTTAATTAAATGGAAACAACAACGACGTCTGAAGGTGACCGATAGACAACTACTTTGTAAGCTAATCTACTAATTAATACAACAATGTGCTCATTCGGCATAACTATACAAGTAACTATCAACAACTATCATATGGATAAAGGAATCTGCGTGAATTCATACCTGAAGAAGAATAAAAGGGAATTTCGTTAGGACATAATCAAAACGTGGCGATCGTCTCAAGGATGGTAAAGGAGTGCACGATCCCACAATCCTTTGCGTCTGAAGTCACGCTGCCACAAACACACGGACACTCATTCCTTATGTTATTCATTACAGGTTATGACAAATACTAACAGAAAATTGTGCCACAATGATAGTTAACAAAAAAATGTTACAAAAGATGGTTATTTCACTGTGGTGAGATTGCACATGTATATATGGAGCCTCACATTTCCTGACCTCATAAGACATCGGTTGTGTCCACGCGTCCATATTACTCTACTAAATATAATATATATATATATATATATATATATATATATATATATTATATAGATATAGATATAGATAGATAGTAGAGACAAATTTCTTTCTAAGCAAGATGGCGCGTGGGCACAACCGATGCCTTATGAGGTCAGATAGCACATACGAGTGCCATCGGGACAAAATACCACTGGTTTTGGAAATACTTACAGTGGATTCGAGAAGATTATACCCACAAGTAGGAAGGGGGTGAAAAAGTTGCAGGCTGAAGGCTTTGAATTTTGGAGACAATGGGTGGTGCCAGCCGAAAGTCGTTTCATACCTTTACTGCTTATAAATGTAGGAGGCTGGTATATGGCATTTGTAGGGTTTATTCTGGTTTTGAGCGCCTGTGGTAAGCGTAACCTCGAACAACGAATATACACAAATAAATTTAACACAGTTACTTCTCAATGAAAGGGTATGTGAGATTGAGACTGCAGTTTAGAAGGCCTCAAAAGATTTTGGTTCATTTCGTCTCGTCGCCATTCAAGATAAATGGCATTAATCCGCATTTGCATCTGATCGGTCCTTTCTCAGTGGTGAAGATTGCCTGAAGTATCCTGGAGACGTTGGAAGGAAAGAGAAAGGCATCCCCGATACACTCGGCAAAGTTGTCACCAATATTCTGAACTCGGCGGAACTAGTTCGGAGCGGTTCAGAGAAGACCCAATCGCCGGATAAACATAGTTGTATCTCTTCCTTCTGGAATCAAGTCCGTATTGCTTCCGTCGCGATACCGGCGTGGGTTTCGGCATTTTGGTATGGTAAGGAAGAGCTGATGTAAGAATGATCTTTCATAGTTTACATTTCCAGTTAGCGTTCTGTATAAACGAAGTAAGCCTCACAAGCGTACCACAAAGTTATCACTTTCACTTGTTAAAAAAAAAAGTCTCAAAAGCATTCTCCAAGATCCGATACTCATTTAGCACCCGTCGGGCAAGGAGCGCCTCAGCCTCACTGTCTTTAGCAGTCATTAATGGCCCATCTGCAAAAATTTTTCGTATGAAATTACGGTGAAAATTAACAATATGTTAATATAGATTTGAAGAGCCAATTGCGACTTTCTTGAAAAGAAGTCCCTCAACTTCTGATCGGTTGTTATTACTACAAACTCCATGCGCAGAAAACTATGTCAGACTAGGTTGAAACTTAGTCATACCTTTCGGAATTATTCTTCATCGTAGAATTTAATTTTTGTCACGAAGTTCTAACACAATTCTTAATTTTTATCTAATTATCCCCTACGTTAGTTCCAGTTTAAAGAAATAACTGCTTTAAATATAAAACTACATCTCACACATTCAAACCCAAGTCATCTTCATGATCCTGAGGCCAGTCTCTCTTCTTCGTCTATCTCCTCTTGTTATTTTTGGGCGGCATGGGCTCGCCATGCTGCAAGAAGACACAGTAAATGTACACACCATCTAATGACTGCTCGTCGCTATATGACTGAAAATTTGCTACTTACGACGTTAAAACCCCAAGCATTCATTTATTCATTCATCTTGCGCTGTGTTGCAGTTCTCGCCGTAAAATCTCGGAAAAAATGAAGATAAAGAGCTTACACATTCCGGCCAATCTCAGGTCGTTGTTACATGTCTCTTGTATTTTACAGATGCCTACAATCAAGTCACAAATCTACGCTGTGGGAAAGCTGTGCTGGAGTTTGCCATGGGGTTTGGTCTCACCAGCCTAGTGCTTTGTTTGGTGTCATGCTTGATGGGTGGATTTGATGGGTGCAGTTTTTATGACCGTACGTTGTACCATAATCGTACTGGTATATTCTAAGGCAATTGTTAATCTGTTGAGTTTTTAATACTCTTGCTTTTACTCAAAATCATGTCCGAAGAACTGTCTGAAGTTTTTTGTTTTGTTTTGTTTTTTTCTAGCAATTTTTCATCTTTAATGAAAGCTTACAAACTTGTAATTTTCAAGATTAATTCCTTGCCTTAGAAGACAATTTAAGTTTTGTCTCAAATCAAGCCAACTGCTCTATGTTACAGTTCTCTCCGTAAAATCTCGGAAAAATGAAGATGAACAGCTTACACATTTGGGTCAATCTCAGGAAGATCAAAACACAACAAATAGAGATGAACCCGGCACAGTCCAAGAGGACACAATCGGGTTGGAAGACTTTGAGTACGTCTTAGAGGGAGTACCGGTGGCACAGATAGGAAACTCCGGGGAAGGGCCGGCTAGCGCTGTTACCCAACAAGCTCTTCCATTTTCTGGCGATTTGCACCGAACGGCAGCAGCTCCAGATTTGAACCGAATAGCCACTAGGTCAATAAATTCAGAGACGGAAGATCTGATTGAAGATAGGGAGGAAAGGACCATTAACGATGCTCCTCGACTTGGGCTAAGACCATTCCGTCCACCGCCTCCAACAGTTAAGGTCTATAGTCTACACAAACCACAGGAGATACCAAATGATATCTTGAGTGCCTTGTTGTGCCTGAGGAAAAGCTGTAATCACGACCATTCCAAGATACGGTTGATCGGCTCTAAAGTAATTGTCTATGGGGCGAAATCCCCACGCTACAGAGCTAAACGACGGCCTCACAGACACAGTAGAGAGGGCAGATCGCCCTGGGTGCACAGGGAACCATTTACCGTCGTCGGGGAGCAGGTCTTGTCTGACGAGTTTGAGTTGGAAGAGGACCTCACGTCGGTGTCCACTCAGACAGAGACAGCAACAACACCCCCTACATCCGTTATCATCCGGACAGAGGCTTTCTTGCAAGATGAAAACTACGAGTCGACGCCTTACTTTCGAGGCAGCATGACGGGTACTTTACTCCTGGCCAAGGACAGTTTTGATACTAAATTCGTCGGTGGAAGCTGGAATCAGTTGTGTCAAACCAGGTCAAGGGATATTCCTTCTCAGTACTCAAACGTGCGCGAATCCATTGTGAAATCGCGCCCAGACATTGCTGATCTTGACGATCATTTTGCAGACCTTCACGAGAAACTGGAACTCCCCAGGCGAATTCGACAATTAAAGAAGAGGGTATTCCCGATCCAGACACAATCGAACCCGGTAAATTTTTCTTCATCAAATCGGAGGGCTGTCTGAAGAGCTCCGTTGCAGATTCCAGTTTAGAGCCATCGTCAACACAGTGTTATCAACAAGAGGAAGTCAGTCACAATTTGAACAAATCCGTGGACAAAATGGATTTCGATTTCAATCGTTCACATGACACAGTGAACTGTACTCCAAGTCCGACGCTGAGACTAGCTCGGAGCCTCACGTACACGGGATCAAATACGGTGATTTTTTTTACAATTTTCCACTGAACGCGACAACCACAACAACGGCAAACCACAGCGTTTTTTGATTACGTTATTTAGTGAAATATCGACCAGACGTAATTTTCCCATGGGGAATGCTATTAAATTGTAAGCATAACAAACACCTGTAGTTAGAAGTTACAACTTGTAACCTGTAACCTCCAAATTCAAACTACAAATTTTCTTTGTTTACCTAGTTTGGAGTTACATGTAACCAGTTGAACTTTTAACTAAAGGTCTCTATTGTATAGTCACATGATGTCCCTTGTGGTTTGTAGTTGCGGCTGTCTTTGTCGCTGTGAGTAGAAATCTTGAAGGACAGTTTAAAAGGTACTATAAAACAAAAAGTATGGTTTTAAACATAACGAAGAAACAGCAAAAACAAATGAAATTAAGTTTCATTTTGAGGCATATTATATAGTTTTTATAACCAATCTGTTTTATGCATATATTCGGTGAGTGGTCGGAAATGCCCTCACTGATGAATATACTGGGAACATACTGGAAATGCCGAACCAGCTTACTATTGGGCTCACCACCCAACTAAGTTGTTTTTGACAGCTGTCACCGTTGAAAGTCACCACAGCCGTACGCTAAGATTAGATAAAACAGAACCGTTAAAACCTGTTCTGAATGTTACAGTGAAACTATAGACAGCAACTATGTGCTAAAAGTTACCCAGTGGTCAATTCCACAAGACCAGTTTTGATGCTTATTTTTGGACTCAAGGAGTTAATTTAAAACTGGGAACACGGTGTGATATTTAGATAAATGTAGCACAATGAGAACTTTTTGGAACAAAAAATAAACAAAATAATTTAAAAAAACGCTTTCTGGAATCGGCCCCTGTCGGGATGCTCGCGTCTGTATATATATATATGGTGTCAGATGCAATAAGGTTGGATAGGTGGACCTGTCATTTGTTGCACTATTTATGTATATACCTGCATGTATAACCGGGTCTGTATATCATTTCAGGAGTTTTACGAGAGGCTCTCCCTGATCGTTGCCGACATAGCCTGGAACAAATACTCACGCTACACATCACGATCCCTCGGAGATCTACGAGAGCAGAGAGAAGCGCCATCTAGAATTAACAAAACTGTATAAAGGGAGATAACTTCCGTACTTTCTGCCAACATATGTATGATGTAATAGCGTCCTTCAGCGCTTGAATATATGTTTTTAAAAAAACCAATGTATTATTTTCGGTTGTTGTTTGCTTACCACGTGGATCTGCGTATATCGTGACAATCGTGTGTATTGATCAAAATGTTTAAATGTTGTAAATAAAGTTAATACACGTTTGTAACAGCTATTAAAACCCCACGGGTATTACAAATTATGTACAAGGGGAATTTTTTGGTGTTCACTGACGATACCTTGCACAACCCATAAATGTGATCGCCGTCAACCCTTCTTAAGTATGGCCTTAAACTCCCGCCAAATACTCTAATAGCACTGTATATTTGCACTTGAAACAAATAATTCCATTGTTATATGTGATTCCGTAATTCCGTAGGTCAAACAATGTCCAGGCAATAAATTATGTGATTGATTGCTTTCCAATATCACATGGAAAGAGATACGACATCAATGAAAGAGCGGATGGAATTGGTTTTCAGGGATGTGCGCCAAACAACATGACTGCCAGAGATATCTCTGTTTCCCAGTTGGTTAACTGTATACTGAGAGTGACTCAAGAACATTGTGACTGATTGCTTTCAAGTTTGGACAATGCGTGTGTAACATCATTTAGTGAGGTGAATGGGGATGTTTTTTGTTTTGTTTTGTTTTGTTTTTTTTTTTGTTTTTTTTTTTGTGCATGAAAAGTAATATGACTTTGTTTCCAGTTGTTTAAAGTTGAATAAATCTAGAACGATTCGACCGATTTTCTTCTATTCTGGACAGTGATATGACATTGGTAAGATTGGTTCTTGTACATATACGTGTTTACAGTGGTGACGATGACCGGTTGACGACGCTCGTGTGACTGTTCGCATGCACAGTCAGTAATGTTCCTTGAAGATCGCTTATCTCCAAACCATATCGTGGTGTGCAAATCTGTAGGCCTACGTCAAACGTGAGAATGTTCATCATTAACTTCTCAAAGGTCGATGGTTTACCCCAGGCACTATGGGTTTCTTCCTGTGAAAAAAATTACTGGTGTAGCATTCTTGAGTAAGTTGCCACGAGAAACAATGAAATGAAAAATTAAATAATACATTTTTGCTCATGTGTATGTTATACGCTTTCACAGGATATACCTACATGCATGCGCCTATATATGTATTTGACCAACAACTTTCTTCCTCTGGCACCAGTTGATGTTAATTGGTGACAATGTGTTCTAGACCTGAACATGAAACACGTGCACGAATAGAAGATGTACTTCTTTACCTATTGTTTGTATGCGATGTGTTGACAGTGACTTCGATGGTTTATTTTCCTGGGTAATCATTCCATTGATTTTGACGTGCATGGTAATATGTATTTTTAAAAAGAGTTGTATGACCAAACCAATAACTGACATAGCAATCTCCCTTATATCGCAAACGCCCAAACGATCCGGTGAACTTTGTCAAGGGAGGCTACTTTGAGGAAACAATCCATCCGTTTGAGTTACGGTAGAAGGACGCATTCTTTGCACAGGTCCCTTCACTAGGTTTATCAAATATTACCTATCCTGACGACAAACGTTAAAACTCAGCTTTGTCACCGATTTTCCTGCATTTATTTTGGTCTTTTAATGGAACCGCCGAACCATTTGATTAAATAGAAAAAACATGCAAAACACACCTTAAAATCCTTTAACTAAATACAGGTCAATTTATAAAACCAACGTATGAACTTTTCTGATTAGAAAGAAAAATTCTTCGGTTAATTTAATGCATTATGTGCCTCTCAAAGTAAAAATCGAAACCATACCTGACTAAAGAAATTCGAACCAGAGTTGTGTAATCTGCTGTTCATTCCTGCCTTAATTTGTGATAACACTTTATTAGCACACTAGTTATTACGTAGGCCTACATACATAGTACTGGTGCATTACAACAGAACAAAGGTCAGTACAGCTTGGACCCGAGTCGCCATTGCGCGGGAAAGGTACACTGCCAGAAGGATTTGGTTGCTCTGATCAAATAAATATTGGTCGCCCACTGACTGATCAAGAAAAAAACGGCCAAACGAAAAAAAGCTGATCACACCACCTTTGACCATAATTGTCGACCCAGAAAACGTTGGCTATTTTTCTGACCAAACATTTCTTGGTCAGCAAAATCAGGAGAATTTAAGCCTGTGAAAGATATTTCTGCACGAGTATGTACTCATATGTATGCGTGTCTTAATGCTAGGCACGCTGTTTTGTATAGGATTATGTAACCATGCACACTATCGTCAGCATGATATAGTATATGCGAGGTCAGTTTTTGCAACTAAAGGTTTAAGATCTGCGTGAATCTTCATGGAGATTAAGAGCTAAACATCCATGAAACGTTTACGAAATGCATCCGAGTATTACATTTGTACACAAATATGCTTCAAGCATATATGCCTAAAATTAATTTGTATAATCTGTAATGTTTATTGCTGTGTTCGTTATTTATACTCTCAAAATATCATCAGTATATACATAGTGAATGTATAGCCTGTGTATATACAGCTTCACGGGCTCTACATTACAGCATCCACTGTAATGTGCATTACAACTTACACTTTACTGAGCATTACAGCTTACACTGTGATGTGCATTACAGCTTACACTGTACTGTATATGTAATGTATGCTTCCTCGCTATTTCTGAAAGTTAAGCTGGAACCTTAATGAAACAACTCTCAGATCTTGTGTACATGTATAGTATAGGCATAGTGACAATAGATTCAAGGTCGTCTCGCCATGCTCACAGTTTGCTCCCACGTGCGTTATTTCTAAATGTTAAGTTGCTGAATTTGTAAAACACATATCTCAAATGTACATGTAATATAGCCATATTGTAAAGACATAGTCGATTGGCGATCGGTAATTGTAAGTTTGTAATTAATCAATAATGGTCGATTGAAATACAATTATATAGCGAAAGCTGATTCACAAGTCTGGTGGCTGATTACCATACAAAGTGTAATCAGCAAAAGCATCTGTCTGCTTGTTCAATTAAACGTCTGCCCAAGCACCCTGTAAAATCAGACGTGTTAATTTACATTTGTCCATCGTGATTACTGTTGGAAGATTCACAGACGTGCTTGGCTTTATATGCAGTAAATGAAGTCTATACGTATACATAGGCTTGGTTACACATGCAGTTCTTACGCATATGTATACACAATCTATCTAGTGTTTCTGCCATTGGTATCTCTTGTAAATTTGAACTGACGATTGTACGTGTATAAGTGATCAGTTTCCACGCATGCAATACAGCTGTAGCTCGTTCAGTATGCAATATTGTGTGAGTTTCTTTTTTTTTACTTTATAAGTGTTCATGTGTATAATTAAAGTCAAAAATCAAGATCTGTATCATGATATTAAATATGCAGTATTTACTTGATTTGAAATTGTGTATAGTATTATGTTATATACAGGCATACCTACAGAAATGAATTGCATATATACACGCATATATAAATACAGGCTGAAGTAATTCTTTATGCATGGTGCCTGCAAGTTGAAATACTGGTCAGTATACAGTATATTTATATGTTTTTAATTGGAAAGAATTGCACTAGAATAAATGTGACATGATGCATATCCGCTCCTCATTTAGTATTACTGGACCATATAACTTAAATTAGTTAATAAGTGTTTTTTAAAAATTGCAGTTCCTCGCGTATCAGAACATGAAATTTTGAGACTGTTCGTTATACTTGAATTAATCATAAAACAAACACGACATACATCAAAACAGTCGGTTTAACTGCATCTATGTACCCAGTGAATCCTTTCTAAATCTTGCTTTCTTCCTGAAGTGAATACATAATTAATCTATACATGTACAATGATTAAAACATGATGAATTTTCAAAGAGGCAGTCTGTCAGAATTTTGGATTAACACTAGATCCACACGCGTGACAAAAGGTGTGTGTAGTGTGAGATGTCAGAAAGTATGACTGAGTCTTTAATTTACAGAATAAGCCCATGGTTTCCTTCCCTCTAATTGCACGCTGTTTGTACAAATGACATTCAGTTCCAGTTATAAAACGTCACATGGGGCAAACTGCATGAAATCACACCTGATGTCATCGCAGTTCTCAAGGTGTACATAAGGCTTCTGTTGGCAGGTCCTTTAAGTACATAATAGCAGTATGGGATGTGCATGAGTGTATGTGTATACATAATATTATATGCAAGCTGATTGGATTATATACGCATGTAATGTATTAGCATGAAAATATGCAGGAGGTTCTTTCATGTACACTGAATTTTGACTTTCATAGTGATTACACTTGCAAAAGCTATAACGGCTTATGTGTTCCTTTTTCTCAATTATGTGTACAATGTAAAATATTGTATGTAAAATACAATCAATGTCGACATGTATACAAGTAAGGATTGTGCTTATAGGCCTATACATTGTCTATAGCCTACATGGTTGAATTTATTCGCATATATCCGCTCAATGATTATTACTTTGTATCTGTTCAAATGTCATCTGTATCTACAAGTCTTTAAAATTTGTTTTCGATTACGGTATAAAATATATATGTATTATATAAATTGGTTTTTTTTCTTTCTCTTTTACACTAGTTAAGTATATAATATAGGAGAACTTATTCTTCTGTTTGAATATAGAGTTGAAATTTAATTGACTGCTGTTATACGATCAATAGAGCAAATGCCGCAACGTGTCTTAGTGACAGTTATAAGGTTTGTGTACAAGTACACTCGTAGGCCAAAATAGCCTATATGCAAGTGGGCTTATCTATATGCGTAATGCCATGTGTCATGCGTTTTCAATCCGGTCAGTTTCTGATTAGCCAAAGTCATAATTGTGCTTACATGTAGACCTATGTGGCGATCCGCTTTAGCACCCTCACTTAATTTCGTTGGAGACCAATTGTAATAATATTTACGTCCACCAGACAATGTAGCATGCAAGTCAATCTGTACAGTTACTTGCCGAAGGTTGATAGATTACCCCAGACACTTTGTCTTTTTTTTGTCGGTGGATCGTGCATAGGCCCTATACATATCGATAGATATGTGTTTAAGTGAAATTTATTTTTAAAGCACACTCAAATAAACAAATTAAACGCCTTCGTGTTAATGACGGTTGTTTTTGTTTTAGGCATTAGAAAACAAATTTTTACAGACGTTTCAGGCTACATGTATATGCAGTGTAGGCCTATCGCTTTCAGATGCGCGTACATGTACAGTCTATGCAAGTTTCGCCGTGTTTTCAGCAATGGTTGAAGAGGAAACAAGAGGAAAATGTGTCTACCATCGAAGCTGCCGGTCTTTTGTTTGTAATGAGTAACCGGAAACTCCTGACTGTGGAATGTACGATAGCAGAAGCAAGGCTTCCTCACTGCCGCACCTCAAATCAAGCCGGATTTGGTGCAGTCAACCGCGACCTCTGCCCTATGACCCTTTGGCATTTAGATATTCGTACGCCAGTTACTCACGGTAAAGAGTTCTCTATACTATGACACCTTGCAGGCAAATATAGACATGATTGGGGTTTGTGTTTTGGGTTTTGCCCATTTAATGCTTGTGTTATACATTTTTATACTTTTTCCTCGTTTATGCGAAACTATAGAATGGTAGCGTAGTCGAATTCCCGCCATTTTGTTTTCATTCATAGGGTTCACGGGCGTTGTGCCGTGGGTGTGAGAAATGGGTCTCGCGTTGATAGATGGCCGTGTATGCAACACTTGGATTTAGGTAGGTGAAAAGTTAGGGGGAATATGAAACAAAAGAACATATTTGTGTATGTATTGACGAAGTCTTCGTTGCATACAGCGATCTCAAACATCACCGATTCGATGTAGACGACTGTGGGATTGCCTAGTTTCTAAAAATAGCGCCGACGCCAGCTGGTAACAAATGGCGGAATTCCGACTGACCACGAGGCAATGTTTACAGTCGACGGGCAAGTCCGGACACGAACAGGGCGGATGACCGTCTGCTGCCTGAAAACCAGACCCCCTCCCCCTCCCCCTTCCTCCCCCAACAATGAAAATTGGGTGTGAATTGCTTCCTCAAACTTATTTTGAATACAATCAGCTCTACCCAGCATGTGCTCGTCCAATTTGTCTGAAAATAAAAACGAGGCGGATATGGTGCCTTCATCAGACGTGGCTCGTCCACCTGTCCTGGAAAAACAGAGCAATATTTGTCACAGTTATATATCACTGCAGCAGGACCTCTAGACCATCAATCGCTCGCCGACCGGCTTATGAGGTGGAGAGGCCATATGTTGTTGCGGCATATCTATATTTGCCCATTGACCTAATCAGTTATTGTATGGGCACAGACTTGAATGTGCTGATCGCAGGTCGAGCACATGGTAGGCTAGGGATAGAAATTGATCGAACTTGGAACACAGCCCAGCGTTTTCTGTAGGTGTCGCGACTTGCTCCTGATCGAACTGCTGGTTTGATATTTTCGCTCTCGCGATGTCTGTGCACGTTGGACTGAGATATTTCTAACAACATACGTAGTTTCCTCAGAAGTACTGCTGGTGGCATACGGAATCACTGTCGAATTTGATGTGGTCAGAAATCGCATCCACAATCGTTTTGACAGCCTGTGGAATGCAAGCAAGTTGTCAGTGATACATATTATTTAAAAGGTTTTTTTTTTTCAAAATTATCGTCCAAAAATTATTTTGGTAAATCCTCATCATTGCAAGATGAAGTTGCAAGGTAAGGGAATTATTTTTTATTCTAACTATTGTGTTTCATTTTATTTAGGAGCAGTAGCATTTTATTGATGCTGTGTATTTCTTTTCATTTTATTTTTTTCTCAAAAACCCTTAATTATGGGTTTAATTCATATTTGTTTGAGTAAGATATTCTTTCCATATATATATTTATATACGTATTCCTTGGCATTTACTTCCTTTGCATTTCCTTATGGGAGAATATTGTTTCCTTTTGTCTTATATGTTTAAAATACCCTTTTTCAAACTGATCAAAGTTGGTAGAAACAGTGTCTTGAGCATGCATTATGCTTACCATGGCTTTAGGTTAAGTGCCATAGTCAGTTTATATGGCAATCATGAAAGAAATTGCTTTTTGCAGTTTTGTTTAAAAAATTCATTTCACAGGGGAAATGCATTGAATATATGTTTTTGCCTTTTTAATGGGTCAGATTGAAATTCAAGAGCTGTTAGGAGCAGAATAGCTCGATTGCATCAACATTTAAAATAAGTCTTATGCCTTGCTTAAATTCCCGCCCTTTCCTTTTGTAGGGTACATGTATTTATTGAAGAATTCGTTCGATTCTCCAATCAGAAAGTCGTATCTGTGTAAATGTAATCTAAAAAAGTATTTGGTTGCATCTTTAGACTGAGGTTGTTAACTTTTTCAAAGTTTAACCGTCATTTCTGAAGCATTTGAACCCAATCACTCCAGGGGAATCACTGTATAATGCAGAGTGCTAAACTTTGCATTTATTGTCCTGCAACACGGCAGTGCTAGTAATTTCCTAAGCACAGTGCTGTTAGATGTTTCTTGTTTGATTGGAGTTGAACGTCACTTTCAAAAATATTTTGAGCAGATCACAGGAGAACAAGATAATAATTATCGTGTGTTTCTCCGATAAATGCAGTGTGACCGAGTACTGCAACTGAGTAGAGGTTTGTTTAATGCCTTGTTGAAACACCCTGAACACAATTTTCTTTAAGACTTAGGTTTAATAATTCTCCTACAGCTTTCTCAGAGAACATTGCAATGATGTTGGTTGCATTTTGAGACACCAGTAGGCTGAGAGTAAATGTTTGGGACCAAAAAAACAAGATTTCTTATTGTTTTCTTTGATATCTGAAAACTAGCTCATAGGTCTGAAGTTTTTCATTCAGTTGTTGAGTGGGTTCATTATACAAGTTACAGAACTGACTTCAGAAAGCAGCATTCATGAAGGAGTGTGACAGTGTTAGGTGGCCAGTTTTATGCCTGACCTGTATTGGTCTGCTATAGTTTATGACCCTGTTCTCTATAGACTTGGTAAGTAACCCTCCTTGTTTTCTCTCTCCCCAGGCTGGTATACCTGTCCTGTTATGTCAGGAGAGCACCCAGAGGATGCAAGTCGATTCCCCAGGTTAAAGACTGACCCCCGCTCATGCGTGTCTCAGGTAATTATCATCATTTCATCACACGTTTGATTTTTTTTTTTTTCACATCAAAGTCAAGTGTGCTTCTTTCAGGTCAGGGTTTACAGTAATATGACTTCTCCCCTATCAAGACGTAGGAGATGATTGGATTTAAACCTGCAGTGAAAGTGATGTATTACATTCATAAAACAGTGTAAAAGTATTGCATGGGAATTGTGAAATATAAACATAACTGTCGCGTGTTACGCATTTATTTAAATAGGCTATATTAGACATTTTTTGCAAAAAGTCATTCTGTGCAAATTCAGTCAAATTTTGGAGGTTATTTTGGAATGCCCCATATAATTACATTTCACAAAATATCAGCCACGATCATCTGCTCAAGTATTGCCATTCAAAATTGGTAATTAAGTTTCTAAAATTTATAAAGCAGGTAGCATTAAAATGTTTTCAAACTTTAGAGCCATTTTAATACTATAAATAGTGCAGGAAAGAATTGGATATTTAGTGAAAGGCAGTAATTTTAGATACTTTCAGTACATACAGAAATATTTGATATGAATTTTGTTTTTCAAAAAAATAGCCTCTTTAATGTTAAATTATTTAAAATTGAGGAGAAATGAATTTTGGAAAGTTAAAAGTTTTTTTTTAGTTTCCATAATTGGTGATTTGGAATCGATCTCTAATACATGTGATGCTAGCACACATTGAAAGTTTGTAATTATTTAAGAGATTGTGTTTTTTTTAGGATCAATTTCAGTATAAATGGAAAAGAAAGAGAATTGAGCACAATGGTTATGGATCGAGGCTGGCTTCTTGTTAGCCTGAAAAGTTTCTGCACCACTTTCTTGTGGGGAGATATTAAAAATCTTTTTGATTATTATCCTGCACAGTAGTTTCTTTAGAATATAGTATATCTTAAATGTTTAATCTGGTGGTACATGTATTATTGTTTCAGTGTTGGTCTTGACTCTCCAGATTTTCACTTAGAAACACCCAGTGTTTCGATACTTTTTTTACATTTCTCATTAACTCTTTATCATTTTATGGCACCTTAAAAGGCTCAGTGCACCGCTCATTGGCAGATGTTTTATGTATTGCTGTAGCTTACAGGGTTGTAATGGAATAATCAATTCTAACAGAGAGTCTCAGCTAGTATTTTGGATACCAAACTGTAAACAGACTCAATGTTGCCCAGACTTGCCGGCACTACAGACCTTATGTAAATTTATAGTTCACTTGGCCAAGTCGAAGACAATGCCGTGCCCACCTTTTATTTCTAAAATATTCATCATTTACTAGTTCAGACAGGATTCAGCATTGATTTTTTTTTTCTCACAATGTCATCTCTGGTGAAACTGCTGGAACAAAGACCTTTCTACATGTAGCTACATCATCAGATCTCCACAGTTTTCCCTCCAGAGATATACATATGCTATATATTACTTTGCTACGAAACAGAAGTCCAGTTATCCATTTTCATTTTGTGTTGTCTTGATTTTTGTTTTTCTTGGTTCGGTAATTAGCTGTTACTTGATACTGTGTACACATGTATATATTTATGGCAATCATAAATGCATGGAGAACACACATAAATGTTTCCATATAAAGCTATGTACGAGATGTGGTTAGAACTGGCTTTATTGTAAAGCTTGTCATAAATATTAAATGCATTGGTGTGTAGAAAGTCCTGGCTGTGCAAGGGTGAAGGGGGACAGGCCTAGCCTGTGTCATAACTTGTCTCAGACATGATCCGTATAAATGATTGTCCATTGAATATCTTCTCTTACTCTCCGCTGAAATCTGGCCAAATCGCTAACACTGGACTCAGACATGTCGAGTACAACGTTTAATCTTTCTTAATTATCTTTAAACATGTACATAGTTGCGTGGATTCAATACACAGAATTTCAGATTAGAATCAAAATAATTTTTGCACTTTTAATAGTGTATGGAAAATATTCGTGAATAATAAATATTAATGAATAGTATTGTGTTAAATAATAAATTTTAATATTTACAGTAAGTTACAAAAAAAATGTAGGTGAAAAGAATTTCTGTTCATTGCCAGCTAGGACATATTTACAAACATTATTTCCAACAAACTCCCTTATTCAAGCTTATAGGATTGGGCATAGTAAACATGCTTCACACTAATGCATTTGTGAAGAGATGTCCTGTCCGTTCATTTTAGCATAATTACATTCAAGTTAACTCACTTAAAGTCAAGAAATATAAGACAGACGTAAAACAAGTTAATCTTGTAACATTTAGGCAAAACCTCCTAACGAGTCCATCTCAAAATGCAGATTTTACACTTCAAAATTAATGTACTTCTTGATTTACAACGTCTGACGAATTTCTCTCCTGCTCCAATTAGCTACATGTTCTGGTGAAAAATGACATGGCTATGTTTATAGCTTGACCTCTTTGATTGACAGCTTTATTGAAGTGAAGTCAAATCTCCATGTGTAACAAATTATTTATAGGTTAAATCTAAGGACTAATATACCCTGTTATTTACAGTTAATCATTTAATATATTTACCTATGATTTTAGTATGTCATTTAACTGTGTTCTTTATGTGACATGCCAAATAATGCAGGTTACATTATCTGACATGTCAAATAATGCAGGTTACATTATCTGACATGTCAAATAATGCAGATTACATTATCTGACATGTCAAAAAATGCAGGTTGCATACTTACTTCAATCGGTGATTATTTTCAGAAATGTGAAGATAATGTTGTAACGACAACAACTGACACCGTGCCAAATGCTGCTGTACCACAACTGAGCCAGTCTACTGTTGTACAAGAATACACAGTCAATGTGCCTTTGGTAAGTGGAAACATTTCATCATGCAAGCTTTTGTTACAACATAAATTAATAAGTTTAGAGTAGCATATCCATCTGCTGAAAAGCTACCTGACCAAAGAAAATTAGTTTAAGGATTAAATCTGCTCTTAGGCAGAGACTCTTCAGTAAATTGCCTCCAGACTAAGTTTAACATGCAATACCCTTAGAATCCATTCTTCAGAAGAAAAAGAAAATAAAATATAAAAAAGAAAAAAACTTATCCTATCCACTCAAAATTAAAAAACTGATCTTGTTACATCGAACAAACAACTTGTTTAGTGTGGCCTGACATGTATACACATGTTGTTACTGTGGTAAATGTAGGGACTGGAACACTACCTCTCTCATTTGGGCTTGACTATTATTTCTAATAATACTACTTTGTTGAGATTTTTTTTCTTTGAGATTTTTTTTTAATTTAGATTTAAATCTAAATTTAAATTCCACAGTTCTATGACAAATACACCAATCAAATAAATAAAGAAATATAACCACAGTCCCACATTGAAAGTAACAGACTTGTTCAGAATAACTCCATCTTGTTTAACAGTTCACATGCACACTTATTTGGACAGAGCTGAACTAAAATTTCATGTCATTGAGTGTTGAGTTGTAAGTTTGAACCGCATATTAGGTTTGGATATTTCTGAGCATGCAGTACAGACACTGGCATTCCTCTGAAATAGACTTTTTATTACTTATTGTAATGATTTTTTTTCTCTCACTGGCCCTCTTTCATAGTCTTTTGGACTTTGAAAATTTCAAACACAAGAATGTTTTTCAATAATAATACATGTACAAAGGTACACTGCTCACAAAGAACTGGGCTTTTTGCCATATTGATAACTCAAATGTAGTTTATTTCTAGTCCTGTAAAATATAGTAATATCTGACAGTAGGTCATTATCTAGATAGTGTGTAGGCCCTCTGTCTGTTACATTGTAAATATTGTAGTCAGGGTTTTCGTGGAGAGGGTTTGTACACAAACATCGGAGCTGGCAGATTTCCCAAGGGCAGCTAACTCTGGTACACGTCAGTACTTGCCTGTATCATGTCTTGACAGCGTCACTTGAAGGCGTCAGTCCTACCCACGTAGTTGAACCCAACATGCGCGAGTGTAATTTTATGGATCTGAATTTTCGTGTTCAAACAATGAAAGTATTTTAATTGGCTAGATTTATTTGTACCATGCTAAAGTGTGTTTGTTTTCCATATAGCTTAGCCTTTAATGGGAGTTTGGCAACAAAATTGGCTGGTTTCCATTTTGATTTTGACATCGAGAGTAAAGTATGTTTCACTCAAAATTTCATGTCATTTTGATGCTTAATATCATGTTTAAATTTATTTATTTTTGCATGCCAAATATGTTACTCTAAATTAAGGTACACAAACATTACGGAAACATTTGTTTGTAAAATTATCATGTTCTGCAGGATACAGCTACATGTGAACAAAAAAAAAAAGACAACAAAATTAATGCAGTTCTTTTGAAGTTGTGTGTAGTGAGGATTTAAATAACATGTAAATTTGAAACCTTTGCTGCAAGAAAGGCTTGAGTATGAAAAGGGTTAAGTAAGTAAATACTGTGTATGTGCCAGCAGCTATCTTGTACATAACCTCTTCAAAATATCTCAGTATTCATATTTATGGGACCGTCCTAATGACACACATATCACAGGTTGTGCTGAACCAGGTGATACATCACAGAAAACTTGTGTGGGCCTGTGAGCTTTTGTTGAAGGCATGTGAAGTGTTTCTAAGATAAAGGATTTCAGGTGATGAATGTTTTGTTTAAACTCAATAAACTTTTGCACCTTTTATCACCATTACTACATCTATGTTATTGAAAGGTTAATTTCAGTGGCTCTGTAGACTTTTGTGTTTGAGACTTCACAGTGGACACATCATGTTCATTTTACAGATATACACATACATGTATAAAATTATGTCATGTTCTTTATCTACAGTATAACATTCATATTTTTTCTTTTCAAGGTCAAGCAATTTCATTAAAGTACATTCTTTTCTTTATGTCCTCTAGGTTCGGCCAAAACCTGAGTTCCTGAGAATTTTGCAGATTGTAGGCGCTAAGGGCGAGGTCTTCACCAAAAAAGAGGTAGGTTATTATATAACTGAGTCACATGTGAAAAAAAAAAAGGCATAGTGTATAGTTAGAATATTACAGATGTCAACGGGACAGCCATTGTTTGCTTTACCAGTGCATTCGTGATATATTCATGGTGTTATTAATTGAGATAAGCAGTTAAGCCCAGCTTGGTGTTGTCCCTGGGTTTTTATCAGCTGGAAGTGACATTGACATGATGTTATTATCACACCTCAGGTAGACTCAGATAGAGTCAGTGATAAGTGATAAACCAGCTGGCCTGACTCCCAGTATAGTGGAGCAGGTAGTGCTTCACTAGTCAGTTGCATCATGGCTGAAAATACCCCCCACCCCAACCTTCATTATTGTGCTATCCTGTTATGGTCAGAGCAACAAAGGAAGTATGCCCTAGCTCTCTCATTGACACTAATTAATGAATGGTCCTTCCATTCATGTGCATTTAACAACCGGTTGAGACTCAAGCTGTGATTTCTTCAAACTCTGCCCTTCAAACTAAAAAAGTGGATTAATTCTCCCACCTGGCTTAAACATACATGAAGATAACAGCTCTGTAATAAAATATATGCTTAGGTAGTTAATTGTCAACTTTATCTGCTTAACAAACCATGTATTGCAGAGTAGGTAGGGTGTTCCTGTGTTTTATTCACATTGATATGGGACTGTATAAATACACGGTCGTTTCTGAAGTCAAACATCATATTTATTCAGATGTGTTTGTAGAGGTTAACTTAAAGCTTATGTTATCAACTGAAAACAAATGAATTGGCTTTCTACCTACTACTTGAATTTTACACATCAATTTTAGTCAATTGTATGACAATTGTACTGGTGTTGTGTGGGCGGTTGAGTGTTAACTATTGTGAGATGTTTCACTCTTTAATTCAAGTCACACTAGTTCAGTATGATCTGATACTGCATTTAATCAGATTATGCCTTCAATGAAAACATGATACATACCATCACCCTGTCCAGAATTAAAGTAGTTTGCGCCTTTCTCGCTAACCCAAGGTGTAAAGGCATCTTATTTTCTCTCTTCTCCACCCCACTCTCCCCCCCCCCCTTCCCGGCCTTCCCTTCCGCATTTTACAACCCACACAGAGTGTTAGTTGGTGGGAGGGGGCACTGGACAGTTCTATGTTCATCCGTAGGGGTCCCAAGAATACCTTTCTCCGCCTTACCTGTAGTAATCCCGTAGGAGAGTGTCTCTACATAAATAAAGATAAGCATCCTAGTGGACACTCTGTGAGGTCAGCATTGTGAAATTCAACACCTCTTCAGAGAACTAATCACAGGTATTAACCGGTGGGTGAGAACTTCCTCCGGCTCCAGCAGACAGGGTTTAAGAACATAAACATTTAAATATGTACATGCCATTGTACTAATTTGATGCAGGCACAGGTTCCCACTGTCTCATGAGAAGTTTGGCAGCTACACATACACTTTGTTTATATTATCTGTCACTAAAGCAGATTAATGCATGCTGAGATCAAGTAGATGGGGGCAATGTTGATACACATTGTAGTAATGTGTGAGGAATGGTGTTTGAAAAAAAAAAAGAGCAACAATAAAATGCATATTTAATGATCACATATATGTAGATAAGATATAAGACTCAGAAATAGTATAAAAGTGTAGATTATTGATAGAAAAATTTTGAGAAAAAAGAATATGATGCATCATGTTTTATGCTCATATGATATGTTCATGTAGGCCATGTAGTGGATAATGAAGGATGTTAAAGCCAAATTTGGAGATTGCTGCTTGAATCTTGTAAGCTTATTATAGCAAAATGTTGTTCATTATATTTGCAAGGAAGAAATTTTCATTTGTTATTCTCACACTGTTCACACATGAACAAGTAAGTCTCAATATGCATTACTGTTTATGTGTTTAACTTAACTTTTGCCTCCTTTTGTTCTCCTCTTTCCTTTTCTGCAAAATGTTAAAGGTTAATGTAAATTCTTGCAATTCGTGCAACAGTCAAGATATTGTTCAAATATGAGTAACCTTGTGGTCAAGTGGTGTAGACATAACCTCAGCCATGTTGAGGTGACTTTTATCCAAATCGAACAGCACTTTTCATAAGCCATAGGAGTCTAATTAGCCTGAAATGTTTGTCTCGCTAACTATTTGAGGTTGGACTGAGCCCGAGGCTTTTGACAAGCCCCCACCCCCTTCCCCACCACTATAACCACCAACATGCCTTTCTTATACAAGTTTGGTCATGCAACGGGACAGTTTGGAAATGACCCAAGAAAATGGAAATTGACCCGAATATGAAAACTGCGAGCAGTGTTTGGACATTGTCCCGATTGTTTCTGTCCCCCCTGGGTCATGGAGAAGCCAATCAGGGGTGTCTTGTTTAGACCTGTATTACCTGGACAGCTATACTTCACCTTTGGCTGAACCTTCACTTTGCCTCTCCAACATAAACCCTCATTCTCACCTGACGTCTAACCTCAGATATATATTTAGATACACCACGAACAAAAGCTGATTGTCACCAGCATGTATTGATGAACTACATGTTTGAAAGTTAAAAGCATTTCTGGCGCAGGATAATTTGGGGTGAATAGAAAAAAGTATTAGAAAAGTAGGTTTTGTATGGATTATTAAATGTAGGCACATGTTCATTAATGTCAAAAAATCAATACAGCAACATGCACATGCATGCATCGACAGGCAGAGCAGAATATGCGCTAGTGGACAAATCAGTCTAGTAGGGTTCTTCCTTTTTTTTTCTTTTTTGGGGTTTGGTTGGGTTTTTTTTTTTTTAACAGAACTCATTTTATTAATATAGAAGATGCCATTTTATTTATCTAGAAAATTCATAATTATGCACATTTTGACATAGTTGTTTTAATCAATAAATATGTACTGCCCCTCTTATCATGTCAGTATGTTTAAGTTCTCAAAACATGGTATGTGTCATGAATCAAAATGTACTGAGGGCCTAATGGATGCCCCTGCCTTATGACCACTTGAGTACAGCAGGGCATTGTTAGGACTGTTATACTTCATGAAGAGAGCATGTCCAGTCAGTGGCCTTGACAATACAGGCAGGTGATGGTAGAGGGAACTTTAGCCGTCAGCTGAATATACGTCTTGACAATAGATTAGCAGCCTCAGAGCGTTTACCATTATTTGACGCTGTTCATTTAAAGGACACAACAATTAGACTGTGGTATATAATTATGTTCAAGATGAAGTGACCTGGTAGTAATATGCCTTGTCAGTTTATGAATGTATGACTTAAAGTGAATGTTCATGAGTTTGTAAAAGATCATGAAGTGCATGTGACAGTATGAGTTGTCTAAACTAGTTATTGTTTTGTGCACACACATAAAGTTCGAAAAAAGCAAAGATAACTGTATTTTGCCCTAAAGCCTCTCCCCCCCCCCCCCCCCCCCGCCAAGTGTATTTTTATTAGCAAGTAACATTTTTCATTGGAATATCATCCTAATTGCACCTTTAAGGTAAACCTAAAACATCTTCCTAAGATCAGTCTCAGCATCAAGAAAAATGAGTAACTTGATGGACAAAATTTCAGTCAAATAGAGTACTTTAGCCTTACCTAGTTTTTAATTGCTGTGTAAATTTAATATATTAAAATGTATTTTTTTTTTGTAGTGTATTTTTTTTTATGTAGTTTTTAATGTAGTGTGTATTAATTATTTTTCATTTTGTTTTCAGATCTGTTTTTACCTAAAAGAGTACATTGGTTCACGCCTCCTGTATGATCCAAACGACCCCCGCATTGTGCACTGCCAGAACGATCCATTAGGCCAGGTGTTTGAACTCGACAGCTTTACCATCAATGATGTTTTGTAAGTACCAGTCAAATATTGAGTCGTGTACATTAGCTCTTTGTCAGGTAGTTTTTCAACTCTCTGTGATTTTGAGGTAAGATGATGATTTAGAGGAACAGTGACTGGATGGATGGTGATGCTCGTTCTTTCATGAAGCCATTTTCTGTTTGCTTGAATTAAAGTTTCTTGTTATTGAGTTAAAATTTCGCATCATTTGGGAATTTATAGTTTATAGGTCTTTGGCATTAAGAGCTTGACTAGTATTCACAGGCTCATATGCAAATAATGATTGTTCAAGTGTACATTTTGTGTTATAAAACTTACAGACATTTTATTTAGTGTAAAAGCGATAACTGTACACCCACATTTGTGAGCTGGAGATATCTCACAGCTGCTAAAACAGTTTAAAATTAAAACACATGTGAAGCAATTCATACTGTGAACAGTCCATAATAAAATAGGCCACCCTAAAAAGTTTGTCTTCAGTTGACAGATAATATACTAACCGAAATTAAGAAATTTACGGTACTCAGGAACTGCAAACATCATTGATCAAAGGGTCCATTTGGAAATGCTTAGTGCTCTGCACAATGAAACTACTCTATAGGCTGTATGACTAGTGTGAATAGTGTACAGTATCAAGGAGATTCTTCAATAGCTTTCCGTTTTTTCTTTTTTGCAAGTAAAGCCTCTGGTACATAGCCACAAAATATTCATTCCTATACTTACCTTTAATATTGTACACTCTATTCATGATGTACAGATATGTAGTTGTATGGTATGAGAACTATGTAGCCTCTGCTTGTACTGAAATGGACCGGTGCAATTTAATCTCGTGGCAGAGACCCATAAAGAACAGAACATTCAGTCGTATTTTAGGAGTATATGGCTATTTTTATTTTCACATTTTCTCTGTAATGCCAATGCATACTGATCCATGTTCAGTGAGATCAGATCAGTGCAATATTACATACCTCCACATTGTCTTATAAATTTGTTAAACATTACTTTCTAATATCAAAAGTGCTTTTTACCAAATCAGCATGACATAGTTATGGACATGTTTTGTGTGAAAAATATTACATTTCTGCTTCTATGTGCCTAGGAGAATGAGATATGTATCGTATTTTAAAGGTCATTTGCTGTGAAGAGCAGACATAATTATATTTCACTAGATGGCATGAGGTCACATCGTATTTATATCTACATCAAGTTTTCCCATGTTGTCGTTGTTGTGGTTTGCAATGGTACTGATACTTCAAAATTTAATATCAGATGTTCATGCTTGAATACTAGAATTTGTATTTGTTTGTTTGTTTGTAGCGGGTTGTTAGCTAAACACTGCACGGCCATGCCAGACTCGTGTATCAAGCGTAGACGCCATGTCCTTTCCCCAGCCACACAGCATCAGAACCGTCAGCTGCTCTTCAGAGCTCAGCAAGGAACTGCGGTAAGCATGGGAGACACATCTATTCAAGATAGAGCCTTGTTTAGTGCTACTCCCCCTTCAGTGGTTACAACACTGTGATTTGAATTATTTCAAGAAGATTTGTTTTTACACAAGGAGACTTTTTTAGTGGGGTGGTTCTGTTTTACCCTAATTCCTCAGCCTCTTTGCATATGAATTTAATATTAATATTTTTGCATATTTAATTTGATTTTGGAGACAAAACTACATTGGTTGGGTTGGCCAATATCAGGGCTTCACAAATAGGATAATGTTATCAGTGTACACAGAACAATGGCTTCAGAATGTGCTTGAATAAACACCTTGCAAACATGCAAAACTTTGAAGAATTACAGTAATTTTACTTTAATGATTAAAATGTTCTCAATTAAATCCATTTTAAGCGAACATTGAGGTTTATGTATGAAGTTATGGTCAGTTATTTTTCTTCTTCAGTGAACATACATGTAATGTATACATTACATAAAAATGTTACGTTATTGTTGTGATATCCATTGAAGTGAAGCTGTATTTTAATAACTGATAACATTCCTGTTGTAGTTCAAAGTTTTGAGAACAGCCTCTTGAAGTATGATAATTAAGACACAAAGTTTTTTCAGATCCATCCTGTGTTTTCTGATATACTTTAGTATTTTAGAGCAAAGATACATCAACAACAGAGTTTTCATTCGTATTACATTTGACTTTATTTTACCTCACAGTCTGAGAGTTACCTCTCTGGTCCAGCCACGGGCGTGGCACTCAGTATCTCTGTACGATCTCAATCTCCTATCAGCAGTACAACAACAACAACAGAGGCAGTGCCAAGTTCTGCTGCACCAAACTCCAGTGCTGCGTCATCAACACCCAATGTGTCTCGCACATCTGCAACTGGTGCAGAACGCACGTCCAGGAAGCGGTCTCGTGGTAAGATTCATATTTATTTAGTTCAGATGTATTTTGCTTACGTTTTAGTGTCATTTAAGGCCTGGTCATGGGATTCCCCATGGCTCTACCCAGTTTCCCCCCAACATAATGTTGACTGCCATTAGATAAGTGAAATATTCTTGAGTACGACATAAAACTCCAGTTAAATAAATAAATAAATAATATAAATAGTTCAGGTTATTTGTATGAAATGAAATCCTAATTAATCCAAATTATCTTCTTGTGTTTTGTTGACTTGTTTCGAGTTTGAATAATTATCATTGGCCAGGTGTCAAAAATCTGACAATTAAGGCAAACTGATAACTGATGGCAGGGTTTCTGTAATTGAAGACAGCGTTGTCTGTAAGCAGACAAAGTTGATATATTTGCTGGTTTTCTGTTTGTTTTTTGTGTGTATATTGGATATAACTTATTTATTTTGTCTTATTGAAGGATATTACATTCCATGTTTTTACTGTTTCTCCATTCCTCCATTTTACTGCTTTAATCATGTACATTGTATATGCAAAACAGTTATTGTGGGCTATTCATGGGAGAGGTGGGGGTAGAAGATACATACAGGTAGATTGTGTCAGATATACATCATACATTGATGGATTTTTTTAGCTGTCATGAACCTAGTATGAGTAGGTTTACATTTCTGAACCAGGGCATGTCAAGAAGTATACGTGTTCACATAGCTCTGACTCAGTACCAACTCTGAGGGAAAAGCCCATATATCTGGCTGAGTGCCAATTCAGTATTGATAAGTGTCAAATGCTTGGAAATCTGGAATGTGATATATGTGAAAATCGGCCGGTGAAATCCCATCAATTAATCAATAAGCAGACTCTACCTTTCAGGAAGAGTGTAAATGTACAGAACCTTGGGATGTTTCAAATTTTCAAATACGGGGAAAAAAATGCAAGTTACTGGCCATGTGCCAACAATATTGATGTGTTGTATTGGAAATCAGAACCATGTCGAGACAAGTCTGAGAAACTTGAAAATGATTTATCGGAGGCAGGGGGTAAGTTCGAGGTAATCAAGATGGTAATTATCTCTGGCAGTGTCTTTGATGGTGAGCGGAACTCGGCCTGCATTTTTATGTGTCATGGGTCATTACCAGAGCCTGCTAGGAATATAATGCAGGGTTTTATAGGGATAATATGAAAGTTCCCTGTGTGTTGCTCTCACCTTGCTCTTGGATACTGTTGGCAACTTTGCCCAACAAGTTCCAACTTGTTCCCTTTCCCAGACCTGATCTCAACCGAAACTGTGTTCTCGAATGATTCAACATCCTGAACAGATTTGTTGTCATGGACGGTTGTCGTGGTAACAGAAAAACAGCCTCTAAACATGTCTCTCTTTTTGTTTTGTTTTTTTCTGGATCACGAATCTGCTGTTGTCATCCTTGGGTGTAATCCACTCCCCTCTCTATCCCCTACCCTGCCCAAGACATGATAACTATGAGGCAGACACGCTGTGTCAATGTTTTACCACAATCCACTTTTTTTCTTTTTTTTCTTTTTTTTTTTGCTTTTGATGCACAAGATGTCTACGAAAAGATAGAATCAAAAATAACCGCTATTATACCCTGTGCAAACATTCAGCCAGCATGGATCAGGGTGGCTGGGATATTATGCTAGGAGTTATACATTTATTAGCTGAATGTTCAAGTCATGCCCAATCTTGAATGCTTCAACATGTCCCTCTTTGTGCATCAATGTATGGGCATTAAATGTTGATCATTTGATTTAGGCTAGCTAGGATATTAATATTTAAGAGACCAATCTATGTCTTTAGGTAAATTAATTTTGTTAGTGAGAACAGATAAGATTTTGAGAAAATTTAGACAACTTAGAGAAAAAACAACTCTATATACAGGTATGTATCGAAGCGGTGGAAGTTTAATTAATGTATTGTTGTTGTTGTTTTTTTAAATTATTTTGTGGTAGATAAACAGGCTTGGAAACGTGGAGGCAATCTTTCTGTTTCGGTACAGATTTCATAGTACATTATATTATAATGCTTTCCTAATTCCCAGTTTCCTAATGCTTCGCATATTATGTGGAAAATATTTGTGACGGGAGTAAAATTCAACAAACAACCTTGAATAAGGATTAGATACTGTAGCCCAAGTAAAGTTTGAAACATTTCTGAATTGATGATTCTTAATAGATCCTTGGATCACCCTTCTCGCCCTGCTGTGGCCTTCTTCCTCCATTATTTATGGTCAGCTTGGAGTCTGTGAGAGGCTCTAAGGTCATTGGCATGTGTAACAGGAAAAATGTCTCAGAGAGATTTTTGTAAACGCTAATTCAGTACCCTTTAGACAGACTGTTGGCAGCATTGAGATTGCTTCCAACTCCTTTAATGTCAAAGGTGGCTTAGCTGAATGGTGTGATTTGTCTCATCAGTGCTGCTAATGAGGCCTGTGCGCAGAGATGGCGTGCAATCACGAGTGCCATGGATCCAGGCAGTGAGCGCACCGCGGAGTGCTGGGCAGATCACAGCATTCCCTCTATCATCACTGCCCATTGATTAACCCCAGCCCACCCTTAAATGTTGCATGACTATCAATGGGAGACGCCTATTGAATCCATCCCTGATCCAAGTCAGGGCAAAGGAAAACTTGTTGGTACTTGTCTGGTATTAATTGGTAGCAAACAAAATGGAGTTTTGCTGTCGTCTGTGATTACAATCTGGCCTACTAGAGCTTCGCTACTTTTTTTTTTTACCTTCCCTTTGGACACAATCAATACTTTACAATAGTAACACCCAACACCTGGCATTTTCTGTTTTATGATATTATTATCTCAACCTTTAGGATTTTAATAATGCATAACAAATAATATTTTTAATATCCTTCAGATATTTTTTGAGGAAAAGTGGAGGTCCTAGGTTGCAGAGTGTTTTTGAGGAAGATTTTCAAGCAGAAGGTGTGCATATGTGATCATTTGTTTTATGATTCACATCACCTTTGGCTGTTGATATAAATGTTCTGTTCACAAGAAGTATACATTGAGTACATTTGTTTCCTTCCATTTTAAATACAGCATGCTTCTTAGCACCAAAAGTGGCCCTGTTTGGTCCAGGAAAGTCAATTCAGCTCGCATTCTTGTCATAATGCTGTTGAGTGTGTTATTTTGGGCTGTTATGGAAGTGGTGCCTATTTAGATTAAACAGTTGCGATTAGGATGTGTGTGTGTGCGTCGGAAAAATTGTATTGATTTAGTTGAGTAACGTTATGTTATATACGTGGTGATGTGTGATGTACCTGATAAAAAGTTGTCAATTAGTGGCCAAGACACATAACACTTTGCTGCATCAATGTGGCTGGCTGTTTGTTTGGGCGTGCAGCATTTGTGAAAGTCAATATTGCGTGAATTAAGCCAAGCGATAACATTAATATTGTGAAATAAGATGGTGGTAAATGTGACATCCTGAACACGAACCATGTTGACTTGGCCATTTACTTCAGTACTCGTCAGTTTGAGATCCGCTTGGAATGAACATGGTGGCATAGCCGCTTTCAGATTTTAGTTACCAAGGCAACCCGTTAGACTCTTCAGTCCATTGCTTATATGGAGCATAATAAGAATCATTAGTTTGTGCACACAGACTCTCCTGGTTTCTTTGACAACATGCATTTAACTGATCAGTTGCAGCATTAATGAGTGAGGAAAGCATAAAGCAGAAGCAAACAAAGGAGATTTACTTGACGGATTAGTGGTTTTTGTACCAGGCCCTTGAGTATTGAAAAATTGCCGAAATGAAATATTTCTATGACGCGAGAGGACACTTGACCTAAGCTGGAAGTTTTTTTTTTTTTTTTGCCATGATTTATCTCTTTACAATAGGACTCTGATTAAAGGTAGTGATTGTGTGGAGAGCACTATCATGTTTCTGCTTGCCCGTCTCTTGTTTTCTGCCTCAGTTTGCGCTGTTACCAGGGGATCAGCGGCTGTGTTAACCCCAGGCAGTTCACTACCATTTGAATTATGCAAACACAAAGGGTTTCACCTGATCCCGCAGACTGTAAGGTGTGCTGACTTGCCTGTACAAGTTTCCACACCCCTAGTGTAATGATAGCACAACTCATTAAACTAGCCTGCTTTTGATTAGTCCATAACTGTCGATACTGACTCATGCCTCAATTCATGCAACATTCACAACTTTGACCAGGAGATTGGTTTTAATAAATGTTGAAATGAATTCACAAGATTTGTAGATTTGTATTTTAACCCAATGCATATCTTGCACACGTTGGCTGTCATAAATGTTAAAATCAATTCTCCATGAGGAAGATTAGTATTTGAACCATATGGGTGTTTACACTGTATTCATTCAATCAAGATGCTTACATGGTAAGGGCTTCAAGAAAACGTTCTGTACCTCTAATTTATTGGCATGCGGTGTAGTGAAAATATTACACGACATTACACAACAAGTAATGAAATCCAAGAAATACTGTTTGAAAATGAAAGATTAGTATCATATCATTTGGGAAACAGCATAAAGTATGACCTTAATTACAGGAAACTTAATTGCTGCCATCTTCATGTAACAGGTAACAGTGGTACAATGACCCAGGAGCATATTCCCAGAGCAGTAGCTGTGAGATCAAGTCCAGCTCATGCTAGCTTCCTCTGCGGTTGTATGTGGGAAGGTCTGTCAGCACTTTACAGATGATCATGGGTTCCCCCCACCCTACCCCACCCCACACCCTACCCCCCCCACCCTACCCCCCCACACCCACACCCTACCCCACCCTACCCCACCCCCCACCGGACCAATTTATGACGCAGGTATTCCCAATGGCTGTTATCAACCACTATAAATGTGTAAATGTAAAGATGGCCATGCTTTATTTAGCCTTAACCCTCTTGCATTACAGGGAAATCTTCGAGCGAGTCAGAAGGGAGACAATCCAAACGGAGGGCATCCTTGACCATCCAGAATGACACAGAGTCGTCCGGCTACCCATGGTACTTCACTGTCAAAATGGAGACTTCAGATGACAGTGAAGTTCTGAGTGTACAGGTTGGTTGCGTTTATGTGTATTGTATATTATATTTGCAAAAACCTTTCTGTAACCAGTGCAATAGATTTCTTGCTATGCAGGATTTATACTAAAGATGCATTTTGTGTTTGAAATAAACCTACTTTTTCTTTACTTTTTTATGATATTAATAAAGATTGAGATAAGTCAATTATTAAGGTAGCAGTATTTTATACACTTAGCTCTTGTGATGTTTTCTGTTGATATATATATATATATATATATATATATATCAGTCAGCTCTTGTGATGTTTTTTGTTGATTGATATATATATATATACATGTATATATCGATTTTTCGATTGGTGTTTTTTCCCCACTTTTGCAAAACTTTTCTTTAATAAATTTACTCTTGAATCTTTATGTTCATGAATGACATTATAATACAGGCACTGGCATTCATGAGACAGGTCAACTTACTGACGTTATGTTTCTCTTCTTTTTGCCATACAGGGTAAGGAGACAGTTCGTGTGAAGGACTCCTCGGATGATCTCTGGTTTGTGGAGGAAGATCAGATCTCTGTCCACATAGATACAGACGATACTTTCTCTGTAGAGTATGAGGTTGAGTCTGACAGGGAGAGTGATTTCATTACTGAGCTCAGCGAGGGCAGCTCAGATGGGTCTGAGGTCAGTATTGATAACCCCAAAATTTATTTTTCATATTTTCCACCATATCCCGTTCAGCATCTTTTTTAGATTACTGCCATCTCCCAATAAATAAATATTAATATTGACTGTTTACATAAATTCTATTAATATTTTTTTGTCGCAGAAATTCGTAATTTGAGATTCATTCCTGGTTCTTATATATTCTCATCTTAACAAAATATTAAAATACAGTATGATGACGTGTTTGTGTAAAGCTGTAATCATTCATTTAGAATTTGGGCACATTTAAGAGGGATGAATTGACAAATCTGTTCTTTTTCCCATTTCCAGGATGTGCTGGTTGTATGTGAGGACAGTGACGTTGAATTCTGGGCTGATTCTAGTGCGTCCAGCTCATCAGATTCTGATGAGGAGTTGAGCGAAGCCGACAAGTGGAGGTGTGGAGAGTGTGACAATGTCAACACCCCTGTTCAGAGATTCTGCGACCGATGCTGGAAGTTACGGCCAGGATGGCTTCCAGAGTTTCGGAACCAGAGTTATTTTAAGCGATCTCTCTCCGCCCCAAGTGGCCTGTCCTCTTCGGATAGTGAACGGGCGCGAAAGCGACGACGTGTGCGCCAGAAGACCTCACGAGGCGTCAGGCCATCACCAGGAGCATCTAGAGATGTTTCACGTCCGTCCAATTCTCTTCACTCACCTATATCATCATCATCATCCTCTTCTTCATCCCATAATCCAGCCTCGGTGAGATTATCCCCTCCGCAGTCATCTTCCCCTGCTCGTCCGTCCACTGCAGCCTCCCCAAAACTAGGGAATGCCTGGACGCCCACAAAACTGTCACGTTATGACTCTGGGATAGGAATGGGGCCAGCCACATCTAGTCAGGGCAGTCAGAAGTCCATGAGTTCCAGGAGCCCCTTACAGAGCCCCACGAAGAAAACAACCCCCAATTGCAAGAGCAAACATGCCAAAGAAGACGGCATGGAAGTCAGAACGACTTTGTCTAACTACCAGTCATCCCTTAGTGAACAGTTCAAGGACTTATGTATGATTTGTCTTTCAAAGCCAAAAAATTCTTGCATAATACATGGGAAAACTTCGCACCAGGTTTGCTGTTATGGCTGCGCCAAAACACTGAAGAAGCGTGGACGCTCCTGCCCCGTGTGTCGTCGTCCCATCTCTCACGTGACGAAGAACTATCTCATGTAATTTTGCACACTCCTGTTTGTATTTTAACAGAAGAGCCCCACTTGTGATATTTTATTGAAGATACTTTTGAAGTTGTCTCATCATGTTTATAGCAGTACTTGAAGCTTTGAACTACAGCAAAACAAAATGGATGTGCTAATATGGATGCTCTGAGTTTATATAGTGCCAGGTGTTTTAAATACCATGACAGGAAGAACTATGTTAATTAGAATGTTTAAAACTGTTTGTTGAGAAATGATTCATTAGTTGTGCTACATTCTTTTATTTTTTTTTAAATGATAAAAACAATGTTTATTGTATGAATTGTTCAGTTTTTGATTTAATCATGGATTGTTAAAAATGTTTCCCAGTCACTTGCATTTTGTGGAAGGGATTTCTGATACGCTTTAGGTTAACAACTGCCCAAAGGGCTTTTTCTCGAGGTTGTGTATGTATGATGTTTAGCAGTATTAACTCTTGTTTTGTTAGAGGCAGCATTTAGCTTATCATTATGTGAAGAGATGTTCCATGTATTTATGTGAGCTGGCATTTGAAAATAATATTCTGATGTGTAAAGCTTTCTACATTACAAAAGGAGAGCATGCTTGTTCACGTATACATAACCATCAGAAATGTTACTAAAAAACACTAATGCCGAATAAAGAATTGACAAAGCCTAATTCGGTCTGACTGTCATGGTTTCCGGTGAAGCGTCACAAACATCAGTGCTATGGCCTGCAGTGTAAAGCATTCCCCTGTCTGCAGGCCTGGAACAGGGGAGATAACTAGGGACTCGCAACTGGACAATCGCGTGTCCAGTTGTCGTTCTTATTTATTTATTTATTTTCTTTTCTTCAAAGAAAAATTTTCCTCCCTATTACCTCAGTAGTTATCATAATCATCACCATTGTGATGGTGTTGATAATTATGAAACTAATCATTCATGGGAAGTTCTGCCAGCAACCCGCGAATCCACCCGGTTTCATGCACAATATAATGTCTGCCGTGGTGTGAGTGAATTATTCTTGAGTTCGAGGTAAAAGTCTTCTTGTTTTTTGTTTTCTTTTTTGTATACTGTAGTGGTAAGCTTTGGTGCTCTGCAAAAATGATAACCACGCCCTGGTCCCTTTGCATTGTTTTAATGTGATTGTATGCTAAATTTGATGACAACAGGGCATTTTTAGTAATTCTAGACCTGTGACGTCTAATAAATCACAATTAACATCATGGCCATTTTTTGTACCTAATTTTGCTTAAGCCATGGTGATATTGGGAGTGTAAATTTCTGCTATTTATGCATTTACATGAACACATAGAAAAAAACCCTGACTGAGGTAAACTGACCAGAGGCCGTATTTCACGGGTTACGTGTGACCATTCGCCAGCGTTTTACTCTTTATGCAGCACGTCTTTAATTATGTTATATATGTAGCCTCTGATGGGTTGTATTTCCACCATCTTTATGTATGTACTGCAGTGGTAAACCTTTGTCCTCACTGATGAACTTTACACTATTTGACTCTAATAGTAAACCCTGTCGTTGTCTTACAGTGTTCCTCAGCTGTTTAGCACTCGCTGAAAGAAGTTTGCAGCTATCAGTTGTATAATAAAACCCAAAGCTGCGTGCCACCCGGGAGGAACATGGAGCTGTGGTCCTGTCAATCACGTCCGTCACAGAAACCGCGCATTTCTTCCAAAACATTAGCGAAATCCTGCCACTTCCTGCTGAAACTCCTCGTCGCCATTTTCAACTTCGTTCTGAAGTTTCCCAAAAAAGTGCGTATATATCCTGTAAATAGATATCGCCCATTTGGAGTGTTTGTATGCCAGATCGTCGCGGGAGAGCACTGGCGAGTCGTTTTCTTCTTTGTGGATAATATCCCCAAACGACCAGTACAATATCCTATTCATCGTGATCAGCGACTCGTCTATCCACTCCAGGATCAAGACAGCCGCGAATTCTCTCCCTATCCAAGAGCAAAGTGATGCTACTGACCCTTCATCTTGCAGCAGCGATCAGTTATGACCGAAGCTAACCACGACGGGGTTGTTGGTAAAAGAAAACCTTGCCGATGGCGGCTAGTAACTCTCTGGGTCGGACAGGTATTCTATCACTTTCTTGTCCCCAGGCAAGCCTTTGAGGGTGTGAGTGCAATTGTTATGCAAGTGATGCCTCAGTAGAGCGATATTCGCTCAGTTACTCAGAAGGCAGTGGCAGTTGTCGATGGGATCGTAAATCACCGGGATGGCTTTAAGGCAATAGATGGGTGAGACGTCTTCATGAAAATGTGACCCTGTTTTGTCTTACATCTGTTCTTTGTCAGAGTTAGGTAAGAGGACATTGACGTGGTGCTGGATAGCTAATCGACAGTTACCGTCTCACCCATTCCTGGCACTGAGAGAGAAAATACGTTAGTAACGTCGGGCTACGGTTATGTTCCCCGTGCAATCTTATCATTTGTACTTAATCATGTGATCAGAAAAGAGCTTAAGTGTCTGTAAAATCTCTATGAAATCATTTTCTGGGCCCATATTTATCAAGCGCCTTAAGACTGAGTCAGGATTTTTAAACACTTGTAATTTATGGAGCACACGATTTGACATACACTGAATTTAACGTTTGTGGGCAGAACTATGCGAACTATGAACAACGGCCATGCAATAACAATTAGTACGCATTTTTAAGACAGTAGCATATTTCTTTAATTGGACGTTAGTTGTACTGATACTGTTGATAAAAAGCTGGCGGCAGTTCCCCCTAGGATTGGAACAAGAGACCTCAGTGTCAAACATCTAGTTTCCAGTATGAAATGTGAACTGTGGGTCCCCCCCAGGGACTGTTGCCGCTGTCGTATAAGTGAAATATTCTAGAGTAGGCCTACCAGGGTAAAACAGCAAATAATAAGTCAATACATGAACAAATGTTAACCGTATAACCTTTTTCCTACCACATAGTATATAATTATGCTACCAGTGTAGTATGTTGAAAACCTGCGGATTTTCGTGCGTTTTTCCCCAGGCTCTGCTCGGTTTCCTCCCACCATAATGCTGGCCGCCGTCGTATAAGTGAAATATTCTAGGGTACATCGTAAAACATCAGTCAAACATAAATAAATACATTGTATATTGAACACATATATTTATGTCAGAGGTATTCTGTCCCTCTTTCACCTTAATACGCCATTGTGTGGCTCTTAAATCAGCTCATATTTACTCGTATTGATTACAACAGCGCAAGAATTTCTATCATTAACAAATAGTGTGGTACATCTAAGCACTAATGCCTGAAATATATAAATCGTTACGGGAGCTACTTTGATAAATTTACGCACTCTATTAGCTCTAGGACTTGTAGCCATGAAATAACGACACCATACAACCATCGTAAAATGTACAATGGAATCAGCCATTGACCGTAGGCCCAGTTTTTAATGTTTAGCAGCTGTACAGCTTACTAGTTCTCCCGAGTCATAATATTCCTCCAGAAAGCACAAATCGATTCCTCATACTGTCAGTGCAGCTGACACAGGGTAAACTTTAACCAGCAGTGGCCCGAGGACATTATACTACCGCTGGCAAACATGAAGAAATTCCGATTAGTTTTCATCTGGGTATGTAATATAACATGTTTTGCGATCAAGGAGTGCTAATGTGCATTTCTTGCACTCCATGTCACTTACAACAACACAAGCAAGTTGATGTTGGCTGTGATAAGTGCTGCGTGTGGACGAATTTAAATAATGTTCCATGCTATTTATTACACCACTTGACAAGAGGTAAGCTTAAGAATTTTGCCCGGCTACAGCTCTAACCTCACAACACTGGTCACAGTGGAAGACATAGTTCTTGTAGGCATATTTTAGTGCAAATATTGATATAGCTTACGAGTGGTATAAAGCACTAAAGATTCAAAAATTACGCCTACAACGTCGACATTTTGTCATCAAGATTTTGGCTCGGTTTTGTTCGCATCTGTAAAACTCTGAATACTCTGACAATTCCTTTATTTTACTATCTGTGCGAGATCCTGACTCAAAGCTCACAGTAATTGCTCTAACTAAACAAATGTTTAGTTTGCAGTCTACATGAGATCGTAACCTTAAGCTCACAGTTAAGTGTTCTTACAGTTTGCTGACTTGGCAGTCCGCATGAGATCCTGACCCAAAGCTCATAGTTTCATTTTGTTTATTTATTTTGCCGTCGGTTTTAGATGCTGACCCACAGCTCACAGATAAATGTTCTTACAATTTGTTCATTTTGCAGTCTACGTAAGATTCTGACCCAAAGTTCACAGTTAAGTGTTCTTGAAAATCGTTTACTTTGCAGTCTGCGTAAGATCCTGACCCACAGCTCACAGTTAAGTGTTCTTACAAATCGTTCATTTTGCAGTCTGCATGAGATCCTGACCCAAAGCTTCTAGTTAAGTGCTGTTACAAATCGTTCATTTTGCAGTCTGCATGAGATCCTGATCCAAAACTTATAGTTAAGTGTTCTTACAAATCGTTCATTTTGCAGTCTGCATGAGATCCTGACCCAAAGCTTCTAGTTAAGTGCTGTTACAAATCGTTCATTTTGCAGTCTGCATGAGATCCTGATCCAAAACTTATAGTTAAGTGCTGTTACAAATCGTTTACTTTGCAGTCTGCGTAAGATCCTGACCCACAGCTCACAGTTAAGTGTTCTTGAAAATCGTTTACTTTGCAGTCTGCGTAAGATCCTGACCCACAGCTCACAGTTAAGTGCTGTTACAAATCGTTCATTTTGCAGTCTGCATGAGATCCTGACCCAAAGCTTCTAGTTAAGTGCTGTTACAAATCGTTCATTTTGCAGTCTGCATGAGATCCTGATCCAAAACTTATAGTTAAGTGCTGTTACAAATCGTTTACTTTGCAGTCTGCGTAAGATCCTGACCCACAGCTCACAGTTAAGTGTTCTTGAAAATCGTTTACTTTGCAGTCTGCGTAAGATCCTGACCCACAGCTCACAGTTAAGTGCTGTTACAAATCGTTCATTTTGCAGTCTGCATGAGATCCTGACCCAAAGCTTATAGTTAAGTGCTGTTACAAATCGTTCATTTTGCAGTCTGCATGAGATCCTGATCCAAAACTTATAGTTAAGTGTTCTTGCAAATCGTTCATTTTGCCGTCTGCGTAAGATCCTGACCCACAGCTCACAGTTAAATGTTCTTACAAATCGTTCATTTTGCAGTCTGCATGAGATCTTGATCCAAAGCTCATAGTTAAGTGTTCTTACTTCTTTTTTAGCATGGACGATATCATTGCCCTTCATGAGAAATTTCCACCTGGCACAGAATAATGTTCTGACGCTACATAATGAAGCACGGTATTCGGTGAGACATCCTAGTGCTGTACATGTGCACATCTTTAATAAAACTTCAGTGTCATATTAAAACCTTGCATAATCCGCTCGTGTATTTGTTTCTTTCATCGTGAAGAATCAAATTTTCACCCTAACCGTCGAATAAAATACATCATTTTAGTATTGTTTAATAATTTTGTTGGCAATTTTCGATGCATTAAAGTTTTCGTGTTTCAGAATAGACAAGTGTCCGTGTTGTACAAAATACCATAATATCAATACTCAGACAATACATTTGATCTAAGTTAAGTTACAAACTTAACCAAACTTAATCCACTGATGACATCGTAAGTTCAAACCCAGTTCTCGTTCCAGTTCTTTGGCTGCTGCATTAGGTCAGGAGATTTATCATGATCTTCGTGAGCTAAAGGAAATGTCCTTGCTAAAAGCGCAAAACACCAATCAAATAGATAAACAATAAAGTTGTGTGCCTTCCGTTGAAAGCTGCAGTATGTGTGAATCAAAAGACCTGATGCGGTAAAGCGGGGAATCGGCCCCAGAGAGGTACGATAAGAAATTTCTAAATCCCACCACGATTCTGTAAATTTCCAAATCAGAAATATAAAGATATATCAGAAGATATATGGCCATATGACAGATGGTTGCTCAGTAACAACCCTCCAAAAATGCTCTCTCGATCAAAAACACCAATTTTTCGTTCAAACAAAAACGAAAACCAAATGTTTTTAATTTGCAGTTTAAAGATTAATATTAACCAGCAAAATATCTTTATTGAAACTTTCATATGTCTATTTCTTCGTGCTTATGAAGATTCGTTTTGGTGAACTTTTTTCTTCAATTGTAGAACATAAACTTTATAATGTGATCAGCTTTGTCATATTTTGTCAAATGAAAAACCCGTGTTTCTGTCAAAGTATCTCAGGCACCCTCCATAGTACAGTGGGCTGACGAAGTCCGTGTTGAGAACATGTTGCACCCCGGGAGGACTTCCAATTTTTGCTCCTCTTTCTTTTTATTTGAAAAAAAAATACTTTTGCGTGAGTAAAGATACAGACCGTCTCCCATGAAATAAATATTATCATGAATTACAATGGATAAGCTATGGTATTACGTAACATTTGGTAACTATAGCGACATCCTACGTGAATCCTTGTTGAGAGCACATGTGGTTCTCTAGCTGTCATTAACATTATAATGCACAACACTACAGTGTCTAATGCAAAAAAAAACAACCTATATATCGCTTAAGTGTATGTTTGGAGATTTAAAAGCCGCATCCTTACCATATAACAGAAGAGTAAAACAGAACTGAGAAAAATGCCTTACGACTGTGTCAAAAGCTGCCACTCACAGCTATAGTCTGTTTAGCTGCTGGAGGTGCTTGGTTCTTGCATCAGGTCGTTTCCAAGTCTATTCCGATTCTTCTGCAAATGTATCTATTTATTTGAGTATCTGAATGTTTCTTAACGCCGTTCTCTAGAAATGTTCACTAATACGATGGCAGTCAATTTATGGGTAGAGGAAACTATAGTGCCCGATCACTTAACGCCATCAAGGTCCCTCAAGTAGGGAGAGCGCGACAAATTTACGAAAGGCGGGTTTAAACCAATACCTCGTGTGTTTCAGCGATTGAACGAATAAAGGAATGAATGCTTGGGGTTTAACATCTTACTTAATTTCTCCGGTCGCTGTGAGCCCATGCTGGCTTTCTCTCCGGTCGTATTTGGGATGCTCTCAGCAACCTGCGGATGGTCGTGGGATTCCCCGGGCCCTTGCCCGGTTTCCACCCACCATAATGCTGGCCGCCGTCGTAAAGTGAAATATTCATGAAATAAATAAATAAATAATTTTCAGTTATATGACGACGAGGAATCATTAGGCGTGTGTACACAAAGTGTAACTTCTTGTGGCAGGATGAGGCCATGCCGCCAAAATGATGCCTCACTGAAGTATCATGCCGAAGACACCAGACATGATACCCCCACCTAGTTACATTATACTGACACCGGGCCAACCAGTCCTGTTTCCTTGCTCTCAATGCTGAGCGCAATTCTCAGCGAATGAAAGTCTACTTAAGCCAATAAACCACATAAATGTACATGCATGTATCCCTCCAGATATGTATAATTCAACTATAACTCAAAAACGATTCCATCAGTACAAAATGACAGACTGAGATTGACGAAAACGGTGCTTACTTTGTAATTAACGTAATTATGACACTGTAAAATTTGTCATCATACGCAAAATTTATACAAATGACATTAAACATGGACAGGAATGCGTGTGAGAACTGAATCATTATATTTACTAAGCATATTCCAAATAAACAAGTTCCATTGATAAACCTCAAAGTATGTGCACGATGGAGTAATCAATGGGTGGTGGTATCAGCGGTCAGTGTAATACCGTGTGACAGACGCTCTATGGCGCATAAATTCTGGGGTACTTCGCTGTATTCAAAATTACAAATTTAAGACGTTCAACTTAATGTTATTTGATTGTAATTTCGATCGCTTGCACAGAGGTGAAAGAGTCTGTTACGAATAACTTCACAGACATTTAAAACGAGTCGAGGAAGACAATCTTTTTTAATGTGAAATAGCGGTTTGCTAATCAACGGAGACAAGTCATTATTTCTATAAATTATGTATTGCGCTATACCTACATTATTACTGCACCTACCCGACATCATACTTGGTACATTAATGACACCTAATACCGGCTATCACGTGATGCCAATAATTTCCGATTCTGACACCAGGGGACGCTTCTGTGGATAGCAGTCTGGCCCATATATCCATTATTACTGCACCTACCGATATCATTCCTGGTACATTAATGACACATAATGCGGGTTATCACGTGATGCCAATAATTCCCGATTCTGACACCAGGGGGCGTTTCTTTGAATAGCAGTCTGGAAGTTTCCATTTCGCATGCGTTGTTTAGAGTCTGCCTGTGTGGATAAAGCAAAGCTTTCAGATATGTAAATATAGTTTTACACATTCAGGCATATGCAAAAGAAGTGGACATGCGTACTATCCATTTGTACCTATGTTAAATTTAGACAATAAATTCCGAACAGGCTAGTCTTATAGATTCGCCATATTTCAAAACGTGACTCCTGTCAGTTGTCAAACATTGCAGTGCATATAGACGCATAAAAAAGAGGGGTTACACTGCTGGTGGTTAAGGTCAACACTGATTGCTAAATGTCTTTTTACATGAATTTTTCATTCAAGTTTCATCCCTTGTCTTTTTCTGATAATATTCCGTAAATCTATGGCACTTGTGAATAAAAGCGTGCAGTTCTCAGACGTGTAGGTAAATGGATCATAGAAAGCGCCACCTGGTAGGTTTATATAGCTGCCAGCCTCGCGCCCAGAGCTGTCACAAAATGTATGAATGTCTTTTAGAACTGATTTGAATTCTGACACTTCTAACTGAAAGTCTTTTCCTCCATTTTCAATATAATTTTGCAATTTTTTCACAAAGTGGTTATATATCTTATAGTCTGCCACAGCCCATTTCTCGTGTTTTTCTTGAACGCTCTTGTCCAGTAAAATCTGGGGTTTTGCCCTGTTAACATTTTCCACTGTGTATATGATGTCCTCAAACCTCCAGCATAGTGTCCTCTTCATCATGATCAAAGATTCATCCATTCTTTCCAAAATTAACACAGCGGTAAAATCCTTCTCAGCTCTTGCAAGCACAGCTGCGATGGATACAGGATTATGCAGTGACCTCTTGTCTAGGCCAAAATAGAAGGCATATGGGTTGTTCGTTAATGATATACCGAAATTCCATTTGCTTTCATACTTCATCGGGTTCAGCAGATATTCTTTAACTTTGTCGCTTTGCGACAGCCTCTGGAGATAGTCGTGGCCGTGGTAGTGGATGACCGACGATAGATGTTTCAAAGGGTGTCTTAACTGAGCAATGTACGCCGTGTCATTAGGCAAGAACCGAGCAAAGTTTACTGGGTTGTAAATCAGCTGATTGGCCACAATCTCGTACGGTGGAGAATTGACCTCGTGGAGGTTGGGTTCAATTCCAGAGTAGGTTTCTTCCTTATCGGGCTTTGGTAACAGCACCGAGACATTGTGACGAATGGCATAACGCCAGAAAATGAAAGTACTTGTGCTGGTGCCCGTTTTGGGTACGCGTAAAAAGAACACGTGGGTTTTGGGTTTCCCACAAAGGTCCACTTGTCGCGTCGAGCTCAGTGTAACCCTGGTGACGAGTAAGATTGTTCCAAACGTACCAAGGAAAATAATCGTACAAAAATAATGCTCCAGTTTTATCCATCTCCTGGGAAAACAAAACAAATCTTTGATGTGATGAACTGTCAACATCGATAATATAATTAAGATGTACACCATACAAAGAAAACCCAGAGCGGCGATTACAGTTTGGTCAAATGCTGACAAATGGTCACAGCACAGTGAAAATACAGCACTTGTCCATTCTGTCAATATCTTACCACTGCTCTCCAAAGGGGTCTCTCACTACACATTCCTCTCATCAGACGTATTTCTAGTTTCACACTGGCCTCACCAGACGTATCTCTCAGTACGCACTCTCACCAAATGTATCACTCACTACGCACTATCTCTAACATCAAACGCCTCTCAACAGACGTATACTTTACTTCACATTCCTCTCAACAGGCTTATCCCTTTTACTTAACACTCCTCTCACCAGACGTATCTCTTACTACGCACTACTCTCATCAGGCGTATCACTCACTTCACTCTTCTCACCAGACGTATCTCTCACTTCACACACCTCTCACCAGATGTATCTCTCACTTTACACTCCTCTCACAGACGTATCATTCACTTCACACTCCTCTCACCAGACACATCTTTCGCTACACACACCGCTCACAAGACGTATCTCTAACTTCACACTCCTCAAACCACACGTATCCCTTACTTCACTCTCCTTCCACCAGACGTATCCCTTACTCCACACACCTTCCACCAGGCGTATCCCTTACTTCACAGTCCTCCCACCATACGTATCCCTTACTTCACACTCCTCCCACAAGACATATCCCTTATTTTACATTCCTCTCACCAGGCTTATCCCTTGCTCCACACTCCTTCCACCAGACGTATCACTCACTTCACACTACTTTCACAAGGGATATCCCTCATTACACACTGCTCTCAACAGATATATTTCTAACTTCATACTCCTCCCACCAGAAGCATCCCTTACATCAAACTCCTCTCACCAAACATCCCTTACTTCACACTCCTCCTACCAGATGTAATCCTCACTTCACACTCCTCTCACCAGACGTATCTCTCACTTCATGTTCCTCTCACCAGACGTATTCCTCACTAAACACACCTCTCACTAGACGTATCCCTCATTTCCCACCCCTGTTACCAGATGTATTTTTCACTTCACACTCCTCTCACCAGGCGTATTTCTCACTAAACACTCCTCTCACCAGATGTATCTCTCATTAGACACACCTCACAGCAGATGTATCTCTCATTAAACACACCCCTCACCAGACCCCTTACTTCACACTCCTCTGACTAGAGGTACTCCTCACTTCACACTCCTCTCACCAGACGCATCTCTCACTACACATACCTCTCACCCAGAAGTATTTCTCACTTCACACACCTCTCACCAGAGGCATCCCTTACTTCACACACCTCTTACCAGGCCTATCCCTTACTTCATCCTCCTCCTACCAGACGTATCTTTTACTTCACACTTCTCTCACCAGACAGATCATTCACTTCACACTCCTCCCACCAGACGTATACCTTACTTCACACTCCTCTTACGAGGCTTATCCCTTATTTCACACTCCTCCCACCAGATGTATTTCACATTTCACACATCTCCCACCGGGCGTATCCCTTACATCCCACTCCTCTCACCAGACGTGTATATCACTTCACACGCCTCTCATAAGACATAACCTTTAATTCACACTCCTCTCATCAAACTTATCCCTTACTTCACACTCCTCTCACCAGACGTGTATATCACTTCACACGCCTCTCATAAGACATAACCTTTAATTCACACTCCTCTCATCAAACTTATCCCTTACTTCACACTCCTCTCACCAGACGTGTATATCACTTCACACACCTCTCTCCAGACGCATCCCTCACATCACACACCTCTAAACAGACGTATCCCTTACTTCACACTCCTCTCACCAGGCTCTTCCCTTACCACACACTCCTCCACGTATTCCTCACTGCACATATGAAGTAGAGTAGCATTTGTCATTACAATTCCCAATTATTCATTTCAGTACTCTGTTTGCATAAGTGACGTCATAGAGGAATCTGGACTACTATAGCATATATATGACCTGTATATGGGCTTACTTCCTTCTCTGCTGTTCTTCCCATAAAGTCCATGAGTTTTCAGTGTGTTTTAAAGGAAACCAGTAACCATTGGCAAGCAAGTGTCAAATTTCCCCAGATGTAATGAACAGAATTCCGTGAAGTTCCGTGAATTTCATTGATCCCATCAATTAGACATACGAGAAGCAGGTTTAAATCTGACCTTGGACTGATGATTCCCCTTCTCTTACTTTTCTTGTGACTTTGGTGTCAAAAAGCGGCGACCATGGTGATTGTGGTAGTCTAACGTTCTTCGAAGATCATGTGTCTACCACCGACATGGTGTACATATCTGTGCACCATCGTGTGGCAGAGCAATTCTTAATCAATGATCAAATAAAATACATAAGTATAATATATTTCTTACCCAATGGCCATTATGCTATGTGACTTTGACACTCAGTCAGCAGGCCTACATCTGTGCTTTAAATTGTCCAACATCTAACGGTGCCTGGTGTTACCTGTACAATATGAAAACCTGTTGTATTCACATCATCTTCAACATTTATTTATTTATTTATTTATTTATTTATTTATTTGGAGTTTTATCGCGTACTCAAGAATATTTCACTTACCGGTACATATATATGACTGCGGTCGACATTATTGTGGGAGAGAACCATGCAGAGCCAGGGGGAAACCTATGACAATCCGCAGGTTGCCGTGAGACCTTTCCACATAGGAGCGGAAAAAAGCCAGCATGATCAGGGCTTGAACTCACGAGGACGATACCATCGTCAGCTGTGTAGCACTGCAGCGAGATGAAATTAACGACAGGCGAGTAGAAATGCTGCACCCGAAATACACCTGTATCAAAATCCGCCCATAATATACATGTTAATAGGGACGGTGAATGGTGAAAAATGTTCAGATTTTCAATCGTCTATGTCATTCCTCCACTCTAAATTACATTGTATGTACTGTTTTCAAACGCCATGTTATAGTGAATGTAATCAAAAATAGTTGCCCAACATTTTTGACAGGTCACATGACACAGCGTGAACTGTCAGCGTATTGTCACTTAGGCCCCACAGAATGTTAGAACGGGGGAAACAGAGCAAATTCCTTGGTCACGGCTGAAAGATTTCAACTGACTATGATTAACTTTTATTATTATTATTATTTATTTATTTAATTGATGTTTTACGCCGCAGACTATACGACGGCGGAAAGCATTATGGTGGGGGAAACCGGACAGAGCCCGGGGAAAACCCACAACCATCTGCAGGTTGTTGGAAGACCCTCCCAACCACGGCCGGAGAGGAAGCCATCATGAACTGGACTTGAACTCACAGCAGACTATGTTTAAATATATTTAACTAAATATGTTAGTTTGCTAAAGGGTATATACATGTGGCTTTAGGCTGCCTTACCTGAGTATCATGTAATTACAGGATAGCAGCGTTATCTCCCGCGGTAGCGTCCGTGTACTGACTAGAATCTTGTGATACTAATGCACCTGTTACCTGAGTTATTGCTACCATATTGGGTGCATCGCAAAGTAGGGTTGTGCACTCAGTGGGCTAGTGTACAGAAACTCTGCTCAAATCCTATCTGCGCAGGTAACGTGGACCTTGAGTTCGACATGGGCAATCCGCGCTTTGTATCTTGTCAGTGTTACAGCTATCGACGTTAGATGGACGGTCTATAACATCAAATCGATATAAGCACATGTCTCCCATATCAAATGTTATTGATATTTATTCATAACACGTGTCCACCACTAGAATCTGTATGGCTGCAGACAGACCTAATGTCCGATCTATATCGCAGGCTTTCTAGAATTGTTGGCAGTTATTTTAAGAACAGGAATAGATTATTAGCGCTTAACGCCACGCTAGCAATATCTTAGATATACAGAGACGATTTAAAGGGTGTGGATAAGCTTAGGTGCATGAAGAGTCGCGGTACGACAATCGCAAATTTATTAATATTAATATTCTTGGCACAAACAGATATAATGGTACGTTCAATAATTCATTTATTTATTTATTTGATTGGTGTTTTACGCCTTACTCAAGAATATTTCACTTATACGACGGTGGCCAGCATTATGGTTTGAGGACACCGCGCAGAGTCCGAAGGAAACCCACGACCATCCTCAGGTTCGTATCTACCTTCCAGTCTTACCATATCTGATTTGCCCATATCATTTCCACATATGCAATTTAATGATTTGGAACTGGACATTTCATCAGATGCAGAGGCGAATTTCTTACGCCTAGACAGAGACAGAAACTCTAGTGGTGAATATATTCATTAACCCCACAAGGTCGATTTGTTTAGGGTCATAGGGTCTTGTGTGTAGTGGTCTAACAGAATTGCAACATATATTTAGTGCTGCCTCACTGGGTCACCATTCTGGGAACACTAAACTCAACAGCTATTTTGCTTTGGGTTTCTTGAAGACAGTACATTTCTGTCGGATGAAAACAGCATATTCGTCGCTCGTGACTGGTCTATATCTTAGCCATTAGGGCGTCAAATATGCATATATAAATATAGGCATATATAGTTTTGTAAAGACGCCCAGTGGCAAGTTTCATGTCACTTTGTTAAGTAAACCCTTAATTATACCATGGCAACTGACAGACGCCTTTATAATGATCGATTAGTATAGCCCGAAATACGGCCAGGTTGTTCGGCTCTATCACCCACCTTACGTACAGCTTAGTGCTCCCCCCCCCCCCCCCCCCCCATACCACCAGCTGTCATACCCATAGTAAATGAAGTCTGACCACAGGTTGAGCAGCCAAGCGAGTCCACGTGTTCCCTGCCTGACAAAGAAACATTCGTTAGAATTTACACCACCTGTTGCCTTTCTCGCGTATTTTCAAAACTTTCGACCTAAATTCTACCCACACAATAGCTATACTTATTCTGTCTGGTTTCAAAGGAAAGAAAAATATTGGCCGAAGTCACAAGACTGTTACGCTACACGGTTGTCGTTATATACACAATGCTTACCTCAAATCATGTTGATATACTTAAAGTGCTACATTAGTCCTAAGAGAAGCTACGCGGAAATAATAAAATGATACTGAAGGATACCTCAGGGAACAGAGCTGACACCAGGGTTCAAAAAGATTTACGACGAATAGCACTAATTAACTCGTATGAAAGAAGAGTCCTCATAAAAAAATCTTCGACAGTTTCCTCACAATTTTCCTGATGTGACGGGATAATGTTCCTTATGACGATTAGTCAAGTAGATGTGGCGTCGAGTCAGGCAGTTATGCTGGAACGACGTTTGAAAGTGCGACGTCATTTGTTGCTAAACGTCAGGGATGGATGATGCCAAGTGATCTTCAGACGTCAGACCAGGCAGAAAGCTTTTGTTTCCGTACTATCCTCTGAAACTAGTGACAGCGGTTTTAATACATTGCTATTTTTTAACTATTTAGGAGAGCAATTCAGACTATCTCAATCCTTATCATTTAACCTCCTTTTAAGACATCCAGGTCTTCACACTGCATGTAGTAGCTCTTTAATATACAGAACATTGTTACATATATATGCTATTTAACACGACCACCTAATACGTTGTGATTATTCCTCTTCAATAATTAGGCTAGTTAATTGAGTTTATATTCAAACATCTAATACTGAGTATTAAGATACCCACGATTGCATCGATATGTCTGAAGCACTGTCAATGTGGCACTTAACTGTAACCATTCATTCATTTGTAAGAGCTTACTCAAAGTTAAACACTCCCATAATCACCTTACTCTACTATGTTTTACATTATGACGTTGACAGCATTCATTTCGTGTACACGTGTATATGAAGAATAACAGGTTATTTCTAACCTGGCCTATATAGATAAGGCGACAATGTCCGTACCTGTATGACGTTTGTCAGCCCATCTGGTTACACGTATTTAGTTATACGAGTTTAAGGGCAAATATTCAGAATTTTAGTTGCTAATTAGAAAATGATCAATTGTCAGAACATAGACATGAGGCCATGGACGACATACAGATATTGCATGAAATTCTAGGCGTGTACTGACTTAAGGGTATTTCGTTATGCACCTAGCGTTTTACATTTCGTTAATCGCTGTACATGTATGTGTAAAAGGGAAATCTGCTGTTTGATGGTTTATTTGCATTTTTTACCTGCCGGGAGGATGGGCTCTTTAGTAAAAATTACTGATGCTGGCTTTGGTATTGCGCATGCTAACAAACCATGTCTCCACAGCCTTCCTTTATCGACAATATATTTACCTATTTACACTGGTTCACAGTTCGTTAAGCACAAGGCAAATATATACATATTATTGTATAAGTCTGTATGTATAAAAGTACGATTTTTTTCATGTGGAGAAATGGTATAATAAAGTACAAATGTGCTTTTTCAACTTTTTCTACATCTTTTTATTCCGACTGCAGTTTCGAACATCTTCTTCTGAAGTATAAAAAAAACTTCCAAACTTAAAATTAAAATTCTACTTGCCAACAGGCAGTGGCTTAATCTGGGCACTCCAGTGTTCATTCACAATAAACCTGATCGCCATTATAGAAGTGCATTATTCTTGTGTATACAGCGTCACAAAACACCCATCACATTTAATTAAACAAATACAGAAATGATTACACAAACCTCTGCATGCTGCGACTCCAGTGACGACAGTCCCCTGAAGGATTACGTTCACAACTCAGCTTAATGCATCTTTCAATCCTAGTCCTTCTTGTATATGCGTGTATATCAGATTGCCAAGCTTACGTCCTATACCTATACAGTCGACCTTTCATTTTAACAGATGATATGTATTATACAGATTTAACTTGACACCTGGGGGCCAGTGGAGGCAATAGCCTCCGGAGGGTGAGAATTTTTAGGTAGGCAGAGATAAAATGATAGGCTTGAAGAAGCAGAGAAAGCATACTTAAAAAACGCTGTGAGTATCATTTAGCTCAGACAAATACCCACGCAGGCTTGACATATGTCACATATGAGTTTCGCACAATCATTAAAAACCTAACTTAATGTCATGCGTGAATGTATTCTAATTTCGGATGATTTATTCATGAACAGATAGTTAATATATAGGCTACGCAATTCTTTCATTATGTGGCTAGAAAAAATCCAGGTAAAAAAAATTCAGGCGCATGTACCTGAAAAATATAAGATTAAAAACTATGATAACCTCTTGGGCGAAGACCTTGTATGAATTTTTGCATGAATGCAACTTCCATTCGACTGTCGTAGTGAAGACATCGTATCGGTATAAGTTTATCCATTCCAAAGACAACGAACTGTAGGAATAATTTTTTAAAAAATTATTTGGCATAAAAGGTGTTCCACAAACACCTGTCATCCAGTTAATGGTTAGCTAGAGTATATGTACAACAATTTAACGTATAGCAAATACAACAGGGTGGTATATAGTTGTAGCACCGTCTCAGGTACGTTACAGGACAGACAAGTGCTCTGGTGGAGCACGGGGCTCTGCTGACCTGACATAAAGTGTCCCAAAGAACACGGGGCTCTGACAGAGCAGATATAAAGGTGTCCCTAGGAAACACGAGGCTCTCAGATGGAACAGACAAAGACGAGCTCACGGTGGAGCAGACAAATTGACAAACAAGTGGCCTAAATGTATATGCTAAGATTTGAAGTTATAGAATGAAAGCATTATTTTCACAATTGGAAAAGAGAAGTTGGATACTAACTTAACTTAATGCAGTATAAGGTATAAAGAATAAGCGTATATGTAGAATGTAGTGCTATCCCGTTTCCCGATGATCCCGTATACCTGATTGTGCGGCTGAAGTGGCTGCTCCTATACGAAATAAATGCCCAGAGTATAGTTCATTACGAAGACCAATGCGGCCTAAAATTAGTTTAAGATGACTCAAAAATGCATCTCGAGACAAAACATAGCCTTCTTCGTTCATAAACAATGGGGTGTTAGATAATTCCGTCTCTACACTGCGATTTCTGATGGCTACATTAGGGAAGTAACAGGACAGACATATGCATACGTTCTACATAAAGTAGTGTGAGTACCTTCTCGTTTGGGGTCTATTTTTGGACACTTTAATGTTAAAACAAAACAATCATTGTTTGATGATCACATAACATCAGAATAACACAAGTGAACAGGTGGATTAAATGAGCTTTGTACAGTAAATTCGCCACATCTTAAAAACCCAAAGAACGCTACTGTACAGACAGCCTGCAGTAGTGTAGCCTGTAAACACACAAGTTTGTTGGACACTGTGAATGCGGCTTAAGATGGAATAAGTAATAGGTAACCTTTGCGTAGATGTACTGAGTTACTTAGAGATAGCGTTACGAATCAACTGTCAGCGCTCAAAACCGGATGAGATGGGATCCCCAAAACCAGCAGTAATGTACCAGTATCTAATCCCTGCCAAATATGAGATGATATATGTGTCCTTTAAACCCAGGTTGTGATAGCAGTGAGTGACAAATAACATGAGCCTCTTAACTGATAAGGTAGTCAAATTGATTGGTGACCATGTGACACCATTCACAGCAAGAAAACTGATAAGAGTATTTAGCCCAGACTGGTAGTCTTAAAGTGTTCGGTTTAACAGCATGACCGAGTAGATGCTGGAGAGTGTTGTTTAGTTCAGTATCACTTCTGAGTGGGGTGGCACAATGTTGCGATCGACTGGGCCCCTTGTGCTAACAATCTAAAACTCTTCATCTAAAAACGAGACAAAGAGTGTGCAATATCATTCTCACACCCTGCATACAATACAAAATTATTCACTATCTGACGCCATGTGAGACGTCTCATTAAGCTTATAATTACTGGCGATTTATATCTTTCTCTCTCTATGATGTGAACTGCAGCCATGTTATCACAGTGGAATAATAAAGGTTTTCGTACCCACGTTTGTCCCCAAAGCACGGCAGCTACCACGACGGGATAAAACCATCGACAGAAACCTGTTCCAAATGGTAACAACCTCTTTTTGGCCCCACTTTGACTGAAACCAGTTTCTTTGATAATAGCCAGCAAATCCTACTTTCGATGCGGCGTCTGTAAATAACTCAGGATTAGCTATAGTTTTGTTCTCAAAAACATACTTTTACCGTTCCATTGCTTAAGAAGCACCAACCACATTGCCATATCTTTCGGAGCGACTGCTGTTAAATTCACACAGTAATGAAGTTCATGCACCTTGGACACCAGATCTAGTAGATAAGAAATAAACGATCTATTGGCAGGAATGATTCTGCTGGCAAAATCCAGATGTCATAGTAAGCATAACATGTCTAGTTTTGTGACAACTCGTTCAGATATAAAACTCTCTATGACACTTTGTCTAATGGGAACCTTGATTGCATTTGCACCATGTAAAGTTCGATACCAATGTATTCCAGGACATTGCTGGGGCCGAATGTTTTGTGTGTAGCTGTAGATATGCTTTATGCGTTGAATAACAGTGATAACAGTACCCGGGTGCGTTCTGCTGTATTATCTGGTATGTCGACGATTAAAAAATAATGTAAAAGATGAAAAAAAACATTCAGTATTGTATTTATTACTAGCTATCCTATAACATAGCGCCTGGGATAGTGTTCCGAAAGTTTTGGGACTCGATCTAGATCCAAAGGGAAGACGAACGAAGTGATAATACTGGCTTTCCCATTTATAACAATAAAGATACCAAATAGGCGGATCTGTTGGAATCAGTTTAAATGCATCTGTTACGTCTGCTTTGCACAACCAAGCACCAACACCTCGTTCTATAATGGCTGCGATAGCTTCATCTATCTTGACACATTTCAGAGGAAATTCGTTTTTATTAATGAGACTGTTAATGCTATCATATCCAGTGTTGTTATGAGGTGATGATAAATCAACTATTAGCCTTTTCTTCCCTGAATATTTACCTACAGCTTTACCTACTGGACTGACTCTATAGTTTATGAAAGGCGGTGTACAGAATGGTCCCAATAAATAACCTTTCTTTACTTCTTCATTTCACAGTGAGGTTCTGTCTTGATCTTGCCTAGCAGATTGCAAATGGTTACACTCAAAAGACTTCCAGGGTGGGTCATGGACGCCAGTGTCAAAACCACATCTTAATCCTTACTAACTCTTGATCGGGATAGTCAATAAGATCTTCCTCTAAACGCACTACGTTTATTGGTGTTGTAGCTACCGGGGAAACTGATTGTCACGTTCTTCTTGTGTTTGACTTATTGTTCTCTATAATTTTTTCTGTTGCATTGTGCCTCATTGTAGGACTGACGTTAGCTGAATGAGGCCCTGTACACTTCCTACAAACATGGGCTAACTTACAGTCTGGCCTTGTGCAACCCCTATCGTTAAAATTATTGCAAATTTCCACCCCCTGGAACCATATTCTTCCCTGTCGTGCTCATCGGTGGTAGATTTATCCCTGATGTGTATATTTTGAGGATTCATCCCAGATTCAGTTGTAATTTGCGGACAAAAATGGGACATCCCTTTGCATGTATCGCATGCATTAATTTCCAGACCAGCAAATAATGTTGTGAACAACTTGTCTCTTACTGACCAATCAACGTTAATATTACAACATAGCAGTGAGGCAGCATTAGCTGAAAATGCTTAATGATACTCGTGAAAAGTAGTATACCGACAAACTTCGTGACCATTTCGATAATAAGACGTAAATACAAACCTGGTTCGTTCATTCTGAATGGATAAGCTTCACACACAATACTTTTGTAGATTGCGAAAGCCTGAATAAATTCTCCTAATGACAAGTTACGTTGTAGTCTACGGTCATTTTTCATCGGAAAGATTCATCGTTGCTAGTTACCATCACGCGACGTTGGTCAAGTCCGGACATAAGTAGTGAGGCCAAGTTGATATCTTTCTTTAGTACAATGTTCTTTCTTAGCACCAAAGACATCTTTATCATATCAGGCATACTATCCGAAGGAACACCACGATAGTCCATGGACTTACCAGTTGTCTGGCTGGATTGGAAATGATTGAATCTTATTTTACTGTCCGATGAATGAAACGTCATAGAGTCATCGGTTCCTCTGCCAGGATATAAATGACTTGCATATACCGATTCTAATACTCTCTCTGTCGCTCGGACTCCATCAAACTATGGCACAAAGACATATGTACAATCCACAGGGCTCTGCACGTATCGGCTCTGATATCCACAAATAGTGCTCCGTAACTCCCGTAACTCCTTCACAACATCCGCCACATGACACTTTCTCTCAACGCTGGTGCGCCCAAAACCCTTTCGAGCCAAGAGTGCTCTGTGACATCGTGGTGAGGCCCTACTCAGAAGTCGCCTCTACCCAAACTTGTGGTGCATGCGCTGTTGTTGGACTCCGCTGCCCTCGTTTCGACGACGGGCGTCTACTGGGCGGGCGGGCAAGTCGAACCTCTTCGGTTTGCTTTAAAGAAAGCCACAAACTAGGTTTTGCTAAATCCCGAGTGTGGAATGGTGAAACCCAGTTGTTTCAGAGTCCATTTGGCAGGATCTGCTCTTTCGCCTCTGTCATCAGTAATGGTGTTTAGTACGCCATGGTCAGGTTCGGTTGACACCACGTCATGCCTGTAATGGAGTTGAGTAGACCAGCTGCTGCTCGAACGATTAAATGGTCATGATACATAATAGGTTGATTGCCAAATGAAAATTTGCACACAAAAGTTGAAATACAACTTCAGCACTGTTACCTCGTTGCAGGTTAAGTTCCAACTGAATCAACCTCGTCGCTAACAAACAGAGTTATATTAGTTTGCTGTTGAATGGTAGAATTTGGCGGTAAACCGTTAACACGCGCTGTGACGTGTACAGTGTGCGTGAAGATGCCCTGCATTTTGGATTGTACAAACTACACTCAAGCAACCGATTGAGTTTCTGTGAAATATTCTTGAGTACGGCGTAAAACACCAATCAAATAAAATGAAGAAATATATTTTAACTAAGTACAAAATAACATAACAGACATTGATGGTGTGTCAACGATGATGTCTGTGTGGCAGTATTATCCAATCAGAGCTTCTTAACTCTTCACTTCGGAGGCAAATCGTGTGCCAGACACCTTACAGCGGTTGTGTCGCTTTCTACATGAATTACCCCCGAGTTTCCTCCCACCATAATAATGACCGCCTTCGTATAACTCTTGAAAAATATTCTTGAGTACGGCGTAAAACACCAATCACAGCAAAAATCAAAATATGTTTTGTTAATCAAGTTTTCGTAGCAATCACGTTTCGTAGGTTTAAGCTCACCAGTCACGTGGCCTGAGTTTAAGCGAATGAGTTTATCAATTCCGTGTCCAGGCTATAGGTGTGAACCCAAAGGTTCTGTGTCCCAGCGACTGAAAACGAGCTTTTGAGAACCAATGACCCAACCGCTCCTCACCAATGCGGTCGCTTCGAGTTCAAGTCCAATTCGTGCTGGCTTCCTCTTCCGCCGTACGTGGGAAGATCTGTCTGCAACCTGCGGATGACCGTGGGACTCTCCCTGGTTTCCACCCAAAATAATGCTGGCCTCTGTCATATAAGTGAAATATTCTTGAGTAAGGCGTAAAACACCAATCAAATAAATAAATAATCTGTGTATTTTCTTCTGATAATAATGTGAAATAAACGTGGGCTGTTTCCTTGCATTTCATTATATGATTTACCACAGGATATTTCATGAAAGTTGTAGATGTTTGGAGTACATATAAAACTGGGTATGTTATCCATGGGAGCCACCCATGCCCATATTGCAAGGACCTTCGGCTGCTCTCGTGTAACTAAGTCAAACTTAATGCAACGTTACAGACAGACAGGGAAGACATCGGACAGGCCAAAAACAGGCAGGCCTAGGGCAACTACGCCAGAGAAGGCGGGTACCTGCACACCTTAAACCTGAGAGACCGCTTCCCGACAGTGACGTCATCGTCAATCAATGCCTTAGGTCACCGGGTCATTCGGCAGACCGTGTCCAGAAGACTCATGGCTCACGGAATTAGGGCCTATCGACCATTCATAGGGCAGTTGTTCGACACTTCGAGTTTACCGTCGAAGAGGCGAACGAACGGCTGTATCATGCGTCCAGGAGGTGGTACCGTTTGGTGGTGGCAGGGTGATGGTGTGGGGTGAGATTTGTGGAAAGGAACGGACACCACTAGTCATCAGCTACGGGAACCTAACAGCTCAACGGTACGTGGATGAAATTCTACGTCCTGTTCTTCTACCATTCTTTCAACAGCAGCCACGTGGTGTCCTACCAGCATGAAAACGCCAGACCCCATACAGCTCGAGTTGTGCAGAATGTCCTGGACGCCAAAGACGTCAGCGTCTTGCCGTAGCCCACACTTTCCCCAGATATGTCCCCCATAGAACACCTTTGGGAAACCATGGGAATCCCACGTCATCTCATCACACGTCTGACTTTTTCTATGCGTCGGAGAGTTGTGCATGCATTGAAGCAAGGGGTGGCCACACGCAATATTGATTGGTTTTGACACTGACTGATTTTAAAAATAGTCAACTTTTTATATACTCTGCCCATTGTTAATTAACATGGAATGACTATTTTTCAACCCCTGTTCTGTTTGTTCACTTGTAAAATGATTTGAGGGCTGCTTTGTCCGTTCTTACTCAAGACTTTCAATATCTAAAGTCACTGGTCTTTTCAATATATTAAACTTGAGTCATCCTTTCTTTTGCTTTGGCAAAATAAATTGATTTGAGCTCTTTGTAAAGTTTATTTTGCCCGTCAGTTTACATGCATGTTAATTATAATTGTTTATGTTTGTGTTAAGAAATGGTGTGTCGTACAAACAGATCTATAAAATTAAAGGGCGGTATCCCTTTGATCTACGTTACCGTGTTATGTAGATAAACATATTAATGTAAACCAGTTGAAATGAATAAGTTTTGTAAATACTTAAACCGATCCATCAAGTTTTTTGGTAAGGCGTTTGTTGATATTCTCAGAAATTGCTTTTCTCAAGAATTGTGGATCTGATCCGAAAGTGTAATGTTGACTCATATCGGGAGAGTACTGGCTAGCAGCTGGGGATTTCCCTAACACCTCTGCCACGACCCGAATGTAATGAGAGGCATTGCCGCAACACAGGCCAACATATTGGATGCCGATCTCCTGTGCAGCCCTCGCGAACTCTGCCACTTCCCGTCGGCTGCATGCCAGAGCAGGCAAGTCTATTGGAAACACCTTGGAGCCTGAAAGCAGACGATAAGTAGAAAATGACCTCTTGACTATGAGCTCTGCCATCAATCAAGGCCCAGTTGATCAAAACTGTTTTAACACTTAATACCATATTTAAATTTAAGGTAAGTCTTTAATTTAGAACTTAGCTCAAAAATAATTGCATAAGAGTATGTTATATATGAATCATTAGTCTGCTGCTCTTATACTTTGACTTTGGACAACTGAATTAGTCCCTGAATTTGGCTATAATTTAAATATAAAAAAGTTACTTAATACAAGTATTAGTTAATAACACTTTCGAACAAATCCGATCTAGTTTGTACATCAATTTTCTTCCTAGGCGAACTAATCTCTCGTGATTTCTATAGGCATATGTACCCATAACTTTCACTTCCAGATCAGCTACGTTTTGTCTGTTGACTTGCACCTTGACAGTAATAACTCTCTGACATCTTGAACTCATTTAATCGAAATGGTTTTAATACCTGAGCAAGGTGCAAGAACAAGGAAACTCGTGTTGGATAAATTCCTTTTCAATTGTCTTGGACACAAAATGTCGGGAGCTGAATACTTGCAGAAACGTCATTAGAGGAAGAAGAAGCCGAACATCCCCAAAACTGGGCTCCTCGGTTCAAAGAAGGCAGTAGAGATTTTTCTACATTACGGATGTCCTTATTTTTCTTATCTGTTCAAAAACCGAACACTATAATATTATTGCCAAACCATCTAAATTTATCTCAAACACCATATTCACGGTATACTGGTGTGTAAATGATCGTTGAAAAATAGAAATCCAAATTTGAAAAACTGGGGCACCGATCCGTTATATGAAAATATTTATGGTAACATCAGGCTTTGTTGCATCAGCTTTCTTTATACACTACGTGTGCATTGATTCGCAATATATTAATCTGCGGTAAACTGACTCAAAGACTTGTCTGCTCAGCTGGGCTTGGCCAAACATTTTACTTTAAGATTGGATAAGCTCTTCATCACGTTTTCATCTCTTGCTGGGCAGTCAGTCTGTCCTCGGAGACCAGGGATCAGAGACTCATCGTGGACTAATAACGTCATCATTAGCCATTCCACTGCAAATTATTATTCACGTTGAATCTGTTGATTTGAAGGCTTGAAGCATTAACGCGCATTTGACAGTCTGACTGTTTCTTACAGTTGTGAGTTTAATCCTTACGAGATAAAGAGCCAAACCACGCTTATAAAATAAGAGATACTGACCCCAGATACTCCTATAAGATATGAAGCCTAGCTACTTCTACAAGATATATACAGCCAAGTTAATTCTATTACAAAGAGCCACGCTACTCCCATGAGTTGCTAAGTTATACGGCAAAGTTACTCATATGAGATATACAGCCAATTAGCTAAGATATACAGCCAATAGCTAAGTATACGGCTGTAAGATAGAACCAAACTACTTACATGAGATATAGAGCCCATTACTCCAGTGAAATTTAAATCCAAACTAACCCTATGGAACATATAACGTACCATGTAATTTGTGTTTTGAACTGATTTCGACTAGCATGCACATTACCATTGGCATTAACGTGATACCACAATAATTCTGTACCACTATACATGTGTATACTAACCAGTGTCTGGATCGACCAGTGACTGCATGGTAGGGTGACTGGGGCGAGTACGGTAAACGACCGGTAGGGCAGCAATCGGACCCTAAGAAAGAGAGCAGAAACGATGTTTTTCTGTACATCGTACATAACGACCGTTGGATGTATGGGTGGAGGAACCCGAGTGCCCTCAGTAAGTAACTGTCCATCGCCAGTTATACTTAATAAAACTCCTGGCTGAAGGTCGCAGATGATACAGCCATGGCTAGATTCGAACACGCGATGTCAAGGGCCTGATAATCGTGGCGCGTCAGTGCCTCTGAGCCAGCGAGGCATCGGGTTATGTCCCTTGTGGGACGGAGATAGGGTATAGGCGTTGAAGGACAAACAGCAAAACCTGGCAAAGACTTATAAATAATTAAACGGCTTTTCAATCCGTACAAGCGATCTTATGTATTAACACAATAAAATGTAGACTGTATAGAGATGGCTGGCTACAAATAATGAGCAGAGGCCATTGTTAGGCTACTGTGTGAGCTGACATTTTTTTGCTTATTGACTCGAATCGAAATTTAACAGAACAATTTTTTCGACAAAATTCGATTTTTATAAGCCTCGAGTTATTCTATGCTTTCCCCCGGTAGTAAAAATGCTCGTAGTACCCATATCTTGACAGTTTTACGACCACGTAAAGGCATGATGTATAGCTTTACTTTTGAGTCTGTGGTTTTAGATGTTAATCCCATTTATTACATAGATCACTTAAGATAAACTGGGACGTTGCATAACAATTAATCACTGGTATACAGTTGAACGAGATATATGATTTCTGTAACATTCTGCAAATGCGTGTAATAACTGAACAATTGAATCTACAATAATAAAATGCCTTATACTTTCAAAATGGTCTACTGCCGAACATGATGTGAGTTACCCACTTTACAAGCCTGGCGGATTTTCCTCAGGGTCGGCAGCATGGTTTCTGGTCCTCGACAGCAGTTCAGCCCCACCACAGCGGCCCCCTCCTCCTCCAGCCTCTGGCAGGCCTCCACCAGGTCCACATCGTCATCAGTCACGTCCTCCGCCCGGGGTACCAGGGTTATTACTGCGGGCAATCCTGAGGACAGACGGAGAACACGTTCTCTTAAATAATTAAGTAAAGTCTTCCTTTAAAAAACAGCCCAAAATTATTTATCCTTAGTTATTCAAGGAGCGGGGTGGGAACTATATGGCCATCCAGTGTTTCATAAATAAGTTGGAGATAAACGTCGTCTAATAGTCTTCCACAGTTACAGGGGAAGAATTCCTTAAAACCCGTGGACATGAGGGTAGAACAAAGACAAGAATTCTTACATAGAATATAGGTGTGTCCAAGACCACAGAACACCGTGAAGTTGTCTTACATAGTTACAGGTGAGGCGTTCCCGGGTGGATATCCCTGAGCATAGAACACCGTGAAGTTGTCTTACATAGATACGGGTGAAGTGTTCCTGAGTGGATATCCCTGACCATAGAACACCGTGAAGTTGTCTTACATAGTTACAGGTGAAGTGTTCCTAGGTGGATATCCCTGAGCATAGAACACCGTGAAGTTGCCTTACATAGTTACACGTGAGGTGTTCTTGGGTGGGTATCCCTGAGCATAGAACACCGTGAAGTTGCCTTACATAATTACAGGTGTAGCCTTTCTGAGTGGATATCCCTGAGCATAGAACACCGTCAGTTGCCCTACACAGTTACAGGTGAAGGGTTCCCGAGTGGTTATCTCTGAGCATACAACCCCGTGGAGTTGTCTTACATAGTTACAGGTGAAGTGTTCCTGAGTGGATATCCCTGAGCATAGAACACCGTGAAGTTGTCTTACATATTTACAGGTGAAGTGTTCCTAAGTGGATATCCCTGAGCATAGAACACCGTGAAGTTGCCTTACATAGTTACAATTGAGGTGTTTTTGGGTGGGTATCCCTGAGCAGAGAACACCGTGAAGTTGCCTTACATAGTTACAGGTAAAGTGTTCCTGGGTAGGTATCCCTGAGCATAGAACACCGTGAAGTTGTCTTACATATTGTAATGGCGCAAGTCTCTCACCAATACGGTTGCTGTGAGTTCAAGTCCAGTTCATGCTGGCTTCCTCTCCGGCCGTACGTGGGAAGGTCTGCTAGCAACCTGCGGATGGTCGTGTGTTTCCCCCGGGTTGTGCCCGCTTTTCACTCACCATGGTGCTGGCCGCCGCCGTATAAGTGAAATATTCTTGAGTACGACATAAAACACCATTTAAATAAAATCAAATATTACATAGTTACAGGTCAAGTGTTCCTGAGTCGGTAGGCCTGAGTATAGAACACCGTGAAGTTGTCTTACATAAACTAGTGCTCAAAAGAAAGTATACACCAAAACAAATACATAAAAATTACCCGTGTAAACGCCGATCCATCCAGGGAACAAACTGGCTCAACAAAGCAAGATTTGCCTAAACTTAGCATAAAATCGAAAAATGGCCCTTCCACGTGTAACACGACATGAACATGCATTTTGGCGGTATAAATGAGTCGACGGGAAACGTTAGGTCGTCAGAAAAACACCAGAGGTATGCCACGTTTGAGCCAAGTTGAACGAGAGAGAGCTGTCGGCATGGCCCAGCAAGGAGCGACCAACGCCGCCATTGCCAGAACCTTTGGTTGCACAAGAGCAACTATCGTCAGACTTATGCAGCGACTCCGGCAGACAGGCGTTACATCCGACAGGCCTAGGAGCGGTCGACCACGCGTCCAGTTGTATCTTCCTCGCTTGGCGTTCAGCATGAAGGGGATAGTGCAACGACTGGTTGACCCGTATCAGTATAATGGCTCGGGCGGGGCGGCTTACTTGCCTTCGGTAAGTCGTCTCAGTGAAGCAGCACTAAATAAAAGAGCGGTGGAAATCCGTCCTGCAACAAGGAGGCACATTACACGTACATTCACCCTAATGATTCCTTCGTCGTCATATGACTGAAAAATTGTTGAGTACGACGTTAAACCCCAAGCACTCGCTCACTCACTCTACCCTGTCTTTCAAAAACGTCTTTTTTCACATCTTTTTCCCAGCACCACGATTACCAGGTGTTCACCTACACAGTATATAAGTTTTATGAATTTTTCACATTTATAGAACACTATGTTTGGTTATATATAAATATATATGTAAACCAATTAATGGTGGTTATCTTACATGTACAGAAAAGACGTAACTCTATAAAGTGTGTTGAGTGTGTTTGATATCCAAGTGGATAATTAATTTAATGTGAAAATAAATAAATTGATATTATGTCCTATTCCGTGAACTGAAAATGGTAAAAATCTTTCTTCACTTATTTCTCATTTCAATCCTTTGTTAAGTCTTTATACACCTAACAGCTCAAGGGACAGTTAAGTGAACTTTGTTTTAAAATATAACATCCGGACCATTCACCTCCGCAATCGGAACGTAACGGCAACGTCAACGGCGGCGACGGCACTAGGGCACCCGATTAGTCGACACACAGTCTACCGTCGACTACGTCAACACGGTATTAGGGCACGTCGACCGTATTGTGGAGTTTATCCGACGCCTCAAAATCAACGTCGTCGGCTGATATGGGCCAGGTGCGTTCTACGCTGGCAGAGGCGTGAATGGGCACGGGTAATGTTCTCCGACGAGAGCAGGTTTTGCGTGTACAAAAATGATGGTCGGGCTAGGGTATACAGGCGTGTAGGAGAACGGTTGGTGTCAAATTGCGTTCAGCAAGTTCGAGCGTTTGGAGGTGGTAGTGTGATGGTGTGGGGAGGCATCTGCGGCGATCTGAAGACGAGACTGGTGGTGATTCATGGGAACCTCAATGCTCGCAGATACACGGATGAAGTTTTACGACCGGTTGTAGTGCCATTCATCCACCAACAGCAAAGAGGAATTTTGTACCAGCATGATAATGCAAGACCTCATACTGCAAGATTGACGAACAACTTTCTACAGAACGCCAACATCGATCTCTTACCATGGCCGGCATGTTCACCCGACCTCAGTCCAATTGAGCACTTGTGGGACCACCTGGGCAGACAAGTCAAAAAGACTGCCAGTGCCACCTGTGACCGTTCAACAGCTGGAAGAGTGTCTCCAACAAGAATGGCAACGAATCACACCTAACGTCATTCGACGCCTGACGTCATCAATGCGGCGACGTGTTGTGGCCTGCATCAATGCCAATGGAGGCCACACTCGCTACTGAGCATGATTTGAAAGACATTTCCAGAGGGAAAAATGCTTCATTTGAATTTTGCAAATGTGTAAACGTTCTGTTGACACCACATGTCTTTGACTGACCATCAAACCAAACCTTCACCATTTAATGAACTGTATGTATGGACGTTTCAGGTGAAATGGAATATTCTTATAGAACTAAAAATAATTTCAAATATATTTCTTTCCGTTTTTATTTGATGTCTGATCAAACAGCTGTATGCTTTCTTTTGAGCACTAGTTTAGTTACACGTGAAGTGTTCCTGAGTCGGTAGGCCTAAGCACAGAACACCGTGAAGTAGGCTTACATAGTTACAGGTGAGGTGTTCCTTAGTCGGTAGGCCTGAGCATAGAACACCGTGAAGTTATGTGACATAGTTACAGATGAGGTGTTCCTGAGTCGGTAGGCATGAGCATAGATGTGTAACGCCGTGAAGTTGTTCCTCTTGTAAAGACACGCGAACTGTTTCTTAACGCTACCATTAGACCCGATAAGAGAACTGGACTGGAGAATTCAGGACAGTTTCCTTTTCAGTTAACCGCTCCTTGAGGTTGTTATATTTTAAAACAAAGTTCACTTAACTGTCCCTTGAGCTGTTAGGTGTATAAAGACTTAACAAAGGATTGAAATGAGAAATAAGTGAAGAAAGATTTTTACCATTTTCAGTTCACGGAATAGGACATAATATCAATTTATTTATTTTCACATTAAATTAATTATCCACTTGGATATCAAACACACTCAACACACTTTATAGAGTTACGTCTTTTCTGTACATGTAAGATAACCACCATTAATTGGTTTACATATATATTTATATATAACCAAACATAGTGTTCTATAAATGTGAAAAATTCACAAAACTTATATACTGTGTAGGTGAACACCTGGTAATCGTGGTGCTGGGAAAAAGATGTGAAAAAAGACGTTTTTGAAAGACAGGGTAGAGTGAGTGAGCGAGTGCTTGGGGTTTAACGTCGTACTCAACAATTTTTCAGTCATATGACGACGAAGGAATCATTAGGGTGAATGTACGTGTAATGTGCCTCCTTGTTGCAGGACGGATTTCCACCGCTCTTTTATTTAGTGCTGCTTCACTGAGACGACTTACCGAAGGCAAGTAAGCCGCCCCGCCCGAGCCATTATACTGATACGGGTCAACCAGTCGTTGCACTATCCCCTTCATGCTGAACGCCAAGCGAGGAAGATACAACTTCCTCTTTTAAAGAGGTAGGTGTGACTCGATCAAGGATTGATCCTGGATCTACCGGTCCTGAAGTGGACGCTCTACCAACTGTGCTATCCGGGCCGGTCCAAGATAGGGTAGAGATTAGGAGCCAAGTGCTCAACGCCGGTTGAGTGAGTTGGGATTGAAATTGAAAATCAATACAACTGAATCTTAAAGGGTTTGATGGTCAGTAAAATGGACTTAGTAGTGTTTGTAGATGGAAAGCAGTGTGTAAAATGGAGGTAAGAAAATACGTATTTATTTTATTGATTTTTTTTCTCTCAAGAATATTTTACTTATACGACGGTGGCCAGCATTATGGCGGAAGAAAATAGGGCAGGGCTCGGGGAGTTGAGAAAATAAATTCGAGGTCAGGATAAATGATCTGTGCGGAGATTGTTTGTAGTTTTGGGCATCGATGAGATCCCACGGGATATTTCTATCTAACGTTTCGTGTTCATCTGTTAACGGAATTCTTGTGAACGTCAATCATTGTGTAACATGTCCTTATTGATATCAGACCGATGACTGATGGTGACTAATTTATTTTCATGATCTTTCTTTGAACGTTTCAAATGTTTAGTTTGCAGATATACATGCAGTTTATAGCCTCATTTGAAATAAACAAATAAATGTTGGTGGCAAATTCACTATTGTATATTCGTCAGTAATCTTACCGTTTCCATATTTTTTAATGGCCTCCAGGGCAAGCATTGCTTCTCCAAGCGTCCCAAACGTCTCTCCGACAATGAAATCAGCTTTCTCCTGTGCTGCCCACTCCACTTGTTCCTGGAAATGTCATTTCAAACGTATATATTGATAAGTTCACTACTTTATTGCCGAAACTCTCCGGCCGTACGTGGAAAGATCTGTCAGCAACCTGCGCATTGTCGTGGATCTGCCCAGTTTCCTCCCACCATAATGCTGGCCGCCGTCATATAAGTGAAATATTCTTGAGTACGGCGTAAAACTCCAATCAAATAAATAAATAAATAAATAAATATTTTCGAAACCACCGCTCACGTAACGATCTCCTTACGGATTTCATACAAGTAGACTTATTATTAATTACGCAATCCACCGAAAATTATCAACTGACAAGAATAAAAAAAATCGGCATGCGAAATGTCTTATCTGGTTTGTGTAATTGCTGTAGAGCATAACCGTTTCCAAGAGTTACGTATTTTCCATAGTAACGATGTTAGTAAACTGTGCCATGTAGGATGCCTGGCAGACTATTGCAGACATACGGATTTTAAGCTTGCCATGATATGAAAAAAATGTTTTGCATATAAACTTTGACAGTATGCAGAAATACATGCATGAAAATTTCAGTAAAAATATTTTTTCTGGTTATCGTCGATCTTCATACAGTGAACTAAAAACACAGTGCCTTGTTTGTGAACAAAAAACTGTATATCGAGAGTGCATATTGTTTAGGTCTGCGGGCTTAGCATAATGACATACAACCGACGACCGAATACTGCAACACATACGACTTTAACTGACTCGTGTACTCGCCACTACATCGAGTGCGCTTGGGTCACAATGAAACTGTGGATCTAGATCATGCACATCGACATATCCATAACATCTCCCTTTTCCTAAAGAAAAGTTCAAATTAACTCATAAATCTTTGTGTTTTGCTTTAAGTTGCAATGATCATCAAATAAATCACTGTCCATGTGATAAACAAATAAACTGTTCGCATATCAATAAGCAAACCTTGCCTTAAAGTCATTGACAATAAACATGAAGCCTTACATGTAACTTCAACTCAATTTTAAACCAAAAAATATAGCTTCATGCAGCCAAGGTTAACTGTCTGATTCAGATTGTCAAATCACATTACAAAGTCCTGGTATTTCACCGGTAGAACACACTGACGCCCACTCCTGGTTCTTGTGGAACTGTCACGTGGTACACTTGGTTGTACTGATGCACGAGGGTTTTCTCGCTGGCTGACCACATTTGAATCCTGGCTGTTAGTTATTTCTGCATCTGGCAAATCCGAAGGCACTTCCAACAGACTTGAATCTGGCTGTGGACATCCACTCTGATCATAACGTATGAACTTCCTGTTACGTCTAAACAAGTTTCCATGTTCGGATTCCACTATGTACGAACGGTTTCCAATCTTAGCGACACAAGAGCCTTTTTCCCAGGGACCCTTAGAGTTGATTGGCTGTAATCGAACAGGGTCTCCAATCTGGAGTTCTGGAAGAGATTTAGCATGTCCATCATATGACGCTTTAGCTTTCTGTCGTTTCAACTGTATACTGCCATCAACACCTGTGACAACTTGTGGCGATAGTAGTCCTTCAGCTGTTGGAACAATTGACCTAGTTCTACGCGACATGAGCTTCTGAACTGGACTGTAACCATCTTCGCCAGGCGTGTTTCTCCATTCCAGTAGTGCTAGCTGTAAATCCTGATTGTCCCGTTTACACTTCTTCACAAGTTTCTTCGCTATCTTCACAGCTGATTCAGCCTTACCATTGCTTTGACTGCGGTGGGGGGAACTGGTGGAGTGTTTGAATTCCCACTGACGTAAAAAGTCCTGAAACTCAGTACTAATATACTGCGGTCCGTTGTCTGTGACCATGTCTGCAATACCATGCCTTGAGAAGTGAACTTTGGTAGCGCAGATGACTGATGCTGCTGTTGTATCCTGAAGCTGATCCAACTCAAAATAATCACTACAGTAGTCAACTGTCACAAGATAGTTTTCTCCATAAAGACTGAATAGATCTTGACCAACCTTAGACCAAGGTAGAGACGGTATTTTGTGAGTCATCAGTGGCTCTTTAGCCTGCTTGGCTAGAAAGTCACAGCATACTGTACACGATTTCACTTTATCCTTAATTTCTCCTGCCATTCCTGGCCAGTACAAAACATCTCTCGCTCTACGAATACAGGCATCTGGACCTAAGTGGCTTGAGTGTACTCGAGCGATCATCTGTGCCTTCATGGCTGTAGGTACAATAACTTTCATACCTTTGTACAAAACACTATCCTGAGCTGTAAGTTCATCACGGAAATTCCAGTATTCCCGAATTGAAACTGGTACCTCATCTCGAGATTCTGGTCATCCTGTCATGACTGTAGTCATGAGAGTCTGTAATGTTGCATCCGAGTTAGTGCAGGACTTGATCTGCTGATGAGTGTCGGCTGACAATCTCATATGATCAAGTTGGTTGATGCTTGTGACGTCATCAAATAACTGTTTCTCCTGTTTCATGTGAAAGATCTGAAAATCTGGTATATCCTTTCCAGTGGAATAATTGCATGATTCGTGAGCTCTGCTCAGCATATCTGCAATGTACATCTGTGTGCCAGGTAAGTACTTCACCTACAAGTTGTACTTTTGCAGTCGTAGCAACATGCGCTGCAATCTCTTGGGCGCTGAATGAATTGGTTTCAGAAATATTGAGACCAGTGGCTTGTGGTCTGACTGCACTGATATCAGATCACGTCCATGCAGATACTGATCGAATCGTACACATGCAAACAGTATCGCCAAGCACTCCTTCTCTATTTGTGCATAGCGACGTTCAGCAGGGGTAAGGGATCTGGAGGCGAATGCTACAGGCTGTCCATTCTGTAACAATGTAGCACCTAGTCCTGTTTCTGATGCATCACACTGAATAGTAGCTTCACTGTTCACATCATAATATCTAAGCAGTGGTGCAGAGCTAATCAGTTCTTTTACTTTTACAAATGCATTTGATTGTTCCGACTCCCAAACAAAGATTGCTTGCTTCTTTGTAAGTCTTCGGAGTGGTTCACACACATCAGATAATCTAGGCAGGAATCTCGACAAATAGTTCACACAACCTAGCAGGCGCTGAACTGCTTTTTTGTCCTCTGGGGCTGGCATCTTCAAAATTGCTGATATTTTTGACGGATCAGGCTTTAATCCCTCACTGGTCAACACTTGACCCATGTATGGTAGTTCTTCCTGTCTGAGTCTGAACTTCTTCCTATTAAACTTCAGATTCTGTTCCCGAGCTCTTTGTAGAAGTTTTATGAGATTTCTATCAAGATCCTGATTTGCTCTTTCAACACTATCCCCACATCCATAGCATAGTATGTCGTCTACAACAACATCAACGCCATCGAGACCATTCAGAGCTTCAATCTGTCTACGCTGAAACTTTTCTGGAGCACTACTTATACCTTGAGGCATTCTCAGGTACCTATATCTTCCAAAAGGTGTCTTTCTTCATCTAGTTTCACCTGAAAGAAGCCATCTTTAGCATCAAGAAAAGTGAAAACTTTCGCTTTAGAGAGCTTTGGCAATATCTCATCTACTGTTGGCATTTGGTACTTCGGTCTCTTTATTGCTTTGTTCAAGTCTCTAGGATCTATGCACATTCTCAGTTTATCTGGCTTGTGGACTGCGACTAAACTGCTTATCCAATCAGTTGGAGTTGAAACCTTTGTGATTATACCCTGCCTTTCCATTTCATCTATTTTATTTTTCAAGGGCATTTTGAGATGTACTGGGATGCGTCGAGGTGCATGTTGTACTGGATGTACTGTCGGATCTGTTTCAATGTGATATTCACCTGGTAGGCAACCTAATCCAGTGAATACATCATCAAAAGATTGGAAAATTTCATCCTTTGTGAGGGGTGTGTGTGTACTGGCTTTTTGATTCATATTGACTGCTTTATCAATACACAAATGTATCCATCCATTCTGTACACATGTCATTCCATCTATGATAGGCCAAGGAGCATTAGCAATAATGTCAAATGTAATGTTACGCTTTGGTCTGCCATTGAGACTTATGCATAATTTGTATGTTCCTAGTGGTGTTATCGTACTACCATCATGCAACTTAATTTTGCCTTTTGGCTTGTCTAATTTTACTTTGCGGTGATGCACAATTTTCAGCAAATCTTGGTGTGACATAGCACTACATGTGGCACCTGAATCTAGCTGAACTTTCATTGTGCATGGGTAATCTGTGTGAAATGTCATTGGAACCATGAAACCTGAGTGTCTGTTCATATCGGTCACATCTGTGACTGCACCTATACTCTGTATAGCTAACAACAGATCGTCAGAATCAGTGTCTGCCTCATCATAGTGAGCACTAGCTTGATGCAATTTCTTCCTTGAGTAGGTCTTTAACTTGCAAACAGAAGAAAAATGGTGCAATTTTCCACATTTCTCACAGGTCTTGCCAGAAGCTGGGCAATTATCTTTGCCTTTGACATGATTTTGACCACAATAGCGGCAAACAATGTGTGCTGTGTGCTTGTTTGAACCTGATGAGTTTGTGTTCTTCGTGTGTGTCTTGTGATCTGGTTTTTTGTTCCGAGTTCTCTCCTTTCTGGGTTGCTTAGATGTTGCATGTACCATACTTTGTGGATCACTAACAGTTGTTGTTGCACTGCGTAGTTGTTCTTTGTGAGCTTTTGACAATTCACATGCACGTAAAGCCTCAATGCAACGATTTAAGTCTGGAACTGGCCGTTCTCGAAGTAATCTATCTCTAGTTGAGCTATCATGAGTACCCATCACTAACCGGTCTCTAATCAAACTTTCACACAATGTCTCAAATTCACAGGTTTCCGCTAACTATCTCAGTCTAACCACATATTGATCAACGGACTCTTGATCAGTCTGATTTGCATAACCAAATTTCACTCGTTCGAACAGTAAATGTTTCTGTGGCATAAAATGATCTCCAAGTGCCTTTAGAATACGACCTGGCACTTGTTTATCTTCATTTGACAATGTCACAAAACTGTTCCATCACTTTTACGCATTCCATACCCATCACACTGCATAGAATTGCGGCTTGAACTGATTCATCCTTCTCAGTGAGTTCGGCAGCTTTGGCATAATAGTCCCACGATGTTCTAAAATTCTTCCAGTTGTCCGAGACATCGCCTTTCACAGACATCGGCTGTGGCGCTGGTATCTGATACGTAGCCATTTCCTCGATGGTCCTTTCACGCGTAAATTGTAATTCACAGAGTCTGTAAATGCTTGAATTCATCGTAAAAGTTGTCAAAGTCTTATTGGTAATATTCTTTCTTTCACCAAAATGACAAATACACGTCGTATGTCAAGCGAAAAGTTCATCAAGGAAACTTCTGATGTCGAAACCCAATATGGCGGAATCCACTGTAAACAGCGTTACAGGGCGATCGCATGAAATTCAATAACAATGCCAAATAGCTCGGTCCTGTGAGCTGCGATAAATTTCTGCCATGTGCTACAATCAGTCACTTCACTTCTGACACCATGTTTAAGTCTGCGGGCTTAGCATAATGACATACAACCGACGACCGAATACTGCAACACATACGACTTTAATTGACTCGTGTACTCGCCACTACATCGAGTGCGCTTGGGTCACAATGAAACTGTGGATCTAGATCATGCACATCGACATATCCATAACACATATTTGGCGGGTTATTGCCAAGCAACCATCTGTTCTAGGGTTACATAAATTTTATGGGCACCTTGACCAAGTTTTATACTTCTGATTCGGAAATTCAGAGAATTATGGTGATTTTGAAATTGGCACTTTCTTCTCGTACCTCTCTGGGACCGATTCTCCGTCTTTCCGTACCAGGTCCTTTGCCTTTCTTTAATGATACGTAACAATCCAAGCTCTACACACTGACATGTTGGACGCCCATAATATTGCAACGAAAATGCAGTTAGAATACTTTTTCTAATGTTAAACTTCATGAGTCTTGTTTCGACACCAATAATTCATTGCCTCCGGGGGTGAAGTTATAATTATTCAAAAACAAGTGGCATGCTGGACAATGGACGTGGGGAGTAATTTGTAGTCGAAAAAAGTTGAACGTAACGCATTCGCCCTAGTAAATACTAAGCTCACCTTGAAGATATTCGCAGCTTGTGCGACTGTTTCCGGAATGGATCTGTCATACACAGTCGTGTTGCAGATGTTTCCCGCCATCAACGTTCCGGTGTCGTCTGCCACTTCACGCGCCAGCGTCAAAGCTGTTCTGTTTATTTTTTCCAGGTCATTTTCCTTTCCAACTAAACGCAGCTTTTCTCTATGAGCATAATACTGAAAGTAGATACGTTGGAATATAGTTGTTTTAAAGGGAATATGGTTCTTGAAAATGTAAGAAGAACTACGAGTTGTCAACTTGAACATGTAGATGGAGTTAGGCCTATGCATGCCTGCTTTTTGACTGAAGCCTTCATTAATATTCAAAACATCTCTGAGAAGCAAAACTGCTAAGTTCTTAGGACTCGATTCTCATAGTTAAACCCACACATTAATGACTTCTGTGTTTCTGTACTAAATTAGGCTTGATCCGTCGTATTTACAAAATCTCTCGCCTTGTACATTTATTCAAAAATCATGAGATGTATTAAATTGGAAGTTTTAAGGATGGACTATAACGCGACATCCGTCCATAACTTTTTCCACAGTGTTAACTGCTGACACACATTTTAGAACAGCGAAGAATCGCCTGAAAATTTACTGGATCCGTATTTAGGTCCCGATCTGCCAAGGTTAAGATGTTCAAAAAGTTTCAGAAAAGAATTCATACTTTATTACTTTTCAACATTTAAAGTAATGATGAAAGTCATAACATTTGAGTCATCTGTATGACGATGTGTATGTACATGCAACCCATTTTGAACTTTAATTCCCATGAATTAATGTTCCGTGTAAATAAGTCGGTCTAGAAAAGGAATGGAAGATTTTAAGCCCATGTTTACTCACAGTGAATGCTAGAACGACATCACTTCCGGCGTACACAAACTCCTCATACAGAGACTTCACGAGGTCTGGACGGTGTACGGACACGTCCGGAACAAAAGCACCTGCCTTCAGTCTACAACGTCGCTCGAACTCGAACAGGTATCCTTCAGCGACGACCAAGTTCTCTCCCTTTGACAATTTGTCCAACAGACCTGTTTTAAGCCACAGAGTCCATAAATATGTATCTATTCAATGCATGTACAAGCTTTACGGTAGCAAAATTGGTAGACTTCGAGCTACACGTCTAGTCTGCTTAATTCCAGGAAGATATTGGACGTTGTTTGCATTGCTTAGACAGGCAGATTTAACAAACAGAATGTGCGTACAAGAATTTCAGAAACTTTTCAGTGAGAAAATCAGTGCTTCATGTTCATTGTAGAGAGAACCGTGCTGGATTAATGAAAGAGCAAAACCCTCCTGTCACGAAAGCCGGACTTCAGTGTTGCTCCATGTGAAAACATGCATAGCTTCTTTACGACATCTGACAATAGTAAAGAATCGTTCAGAAAATCCGTGTATCCGGATCCAGATACCGATCAGTACCTAACTGTTACATTCAAAAAATCAATCTGTTGATTTTAACAGAAAGACTGTTGTTTGAATAATGCTAAAATGCACTCTGTTATTGCCGCAGATTATTCTGTTAAATGCAGCGGAAATATTCTGTTAATGTACATAAGGATTCTACTTGACTAACAGGATATTATGCTGAATATAACGCAGTATTATGTTAGAATAACAAAATTCTCCATTAACAGAATACATTCAAGCACCACTCAGACAAAAGACTTCCTATTAAAATGAACACATACTTTTTCTGAGATTAGTACACAAGGTTTTATTCAGATTGTCTATGACGTTTTCCGCAGCATCTGACAATGGTAAAGAATAGTTAAAACGACTTCTTTAATCTGAATCCACATCCGCATAACCACCAAAATAAAATGAATTATCGATTGGCCATTGACCAAGCTGTGTACCAGATCTGACCCAAATCTGTTTATAACTTTTTTTCGTTACCGACATTTTGTACAATAGACAATGGTAAAAAAAAATTCTGAATCCGGATCCAGTTGCGCATCAGTATCAAAACTGTATGGATTATTGCTTAAAAATAACACAGGCAAAAACAAAACTTCCTTTTTAATGTAAGAATAGCCAAAGCATGTAAGAGATATACCACTACTGCACCCAACATCAGTGCTAGAACAAGTTAGTTTCAGATCGATCTACATTTAGAACCCTTTTGTGGTCTTAGGAGCTCAGGATATAGTAACTTAGTGATTGAGTAACTTAGTGATTAACAGAAATTATCACGAGAAAGATTTGTCACTGATCAATAATGAGGGAGACTTCACAACATTCCTTTATATATGCAAGTGGCGACCTATCTGTCGGTACGTGTATGGCACGATATCACGAGATTGCGCCGACCTCGCTTTTTATATGTCAGTCTGATAGCAAGTGCTATGCATGACCCTGTTCGGTCTCATGGGCTTATTTTTACTCCCGTCTTCCACGGAGACTACAAAGACAAGAAAGACAACTCACCCATGTCTTCTTATAAATGACCAAATAACGGTAAATTTGGTGTGTCTTAAGCCTGTAGTCACCTCACTATCAGCAAATGATATATGTTCGTCCCAAGTCACACATGGCGTATAGCCTTATGCGTAACTAGGGCTAGTTGCAGTTATATAGTTTAGGTCATGTGACTAGAGGCTCACGTCATAGGCTTTTGTGTCACTGGGTTTTTTTTAAGCCACAATCATGTTTTTTTAAAACTACAATCAAAATTCTATAAACAGAATGTCTGGCTCACACAGAAGATGAGGCATGCGGAAGCCTATGGTGCCACGATAAATAAAAAAATGCGTCCAACCAATTCATTAAAAGTGACTACTTTTGCGTTTTATCGCGATAACGCGATCTTATTACCCGTTAAAACGATATTATTGTCATGGACAATAATAATTAAATGTCATTAAATGTCATGGACATGAGTGAGGAACAACAGAATATCCGAATAGTACATCTTTATGCACTATTTCTTTAAATATTGTTTAAAGGTTTTCTTTACCTCATGCAATTGAACATGTTGTCGTTATAAAGAATAGCAATCAGTAACAGTAATCCATTAAAATAAAAAGTAATCCATTCAAGCGGAATAGTAATCCGGTTTGCTACTGCGCTATAACAGTAGTAAACTGTATAACATAGTAATTCGCTAAAACGGAATATTTATCCGTTTTAACGAATTTGCTGGATACATTTTTTATTGACTGTGGCACCAATAGGCTTCCGTATTACTGTACTGAGATTTATTTATTTTTGGCAGGGCCCGGGGTTAACTCACGACCACCCGCACGTTGTTGGGCGTTTTCTGCCCGATTTTCTCCCACCATAATGCTGGTATAAGTGAAATATTCTTAAGTGCGGCGTAAAACACATATCAAATAAATAAATACTGCCAGTGCAGGAGTCTTTTACATTGATTCTCCGCTTATAAACTAAGAATTCCCGATGCCAGTCGCCCGTTTCACAAAACTTCGGTAACCGTCTAATGTCTGCTAGTCGGCTAAGGCGTAATCTAACCCACTATCGTAAGCAGGCAATGAAAAAAATTGACTAGATCCTTTTAGCACACTGTCTAGCTGGCTTACAATAGCGGGTTATGTGACCCATCTCCAGTGCTTTAACAGTTTGATTTCGCACCCCCCCCCCCCCACCAACCCCACCAAACAAAAAAATATTCACAAAATAAGAAAATGAACTTAAAAAGCCAAAGCTCGAGAGAGAAGGAACTATTAGGAAACTATCACTGACAATAGACACTACGAGGAAACTACCAGTGACACAGAGGAGGCGCTACGAGGAAACTACCAGTGACAAATAGGAGGCACTACGAGAAAACAACCAGTGACGATGAGGTGGCACTACGAGGAAACCATCACTGAGACAGTGGAAGCACTACGAATAAACCACCAGTGATAAAGAGGAGGCACTACGAGGCAACCATCAGTGACACTGAGGAGGCATTGCGAGGTAATACAGGGGAGGCACTACGAGGAAACCACTACCGACAGAGATGAGGCACACATTTCGAGCTATTCTTGGCAATGACACACAGGCACTAACAAGAATCTCCTGTACAAAATCTGCAAGAGCTGGAAGCAGAATTGGCCGAGGTTGCGACAATAGCCAAGGGGGTGTGCTTAGTTTGTTTGTACGCAACGCTGCACTGTGGCATTTTTCGTAACGAAATCATGTCAGGCAAAGTTTAAGTGGAATATTTATCGAGTCTGTGACCTTGCTGGCCATGGTAAACTTAATACCTCTACCTTGAGTCTGAACATAAGACAGCGAATGTATGGATTGCATCTATTGACCGTGTAACAGTTTTCTCAGTACTCCGGTAAACCTTCTGACTTCAGTGTTATCATGACTGGGTTTCAAAACTCTTGTCAGTTTATCATCATGACGTGTTTTGACATATATCAGTGAGATCGCAATCCGTAGAGGTCAAGGATACAGCAGGATCTTCTTTATAAAGCAGTCGTAGTATGCGGTGGTCTTAACGCCCATGACAACACATCTAACTATAGTACACAGGTGACATAGTTCACAAACGATAATAAATATGAAACAACCACAACCGACGTTTATTTTTTATATATAGATATTTATAACAAGCATATCCCGTTTCCAGAAATATTACATTGTTACGTATCTTAATTAATTTACATAGATTATTTGCATTTCTTTTCCACCAGTTTAGTGCCGAGGCAGTCAATGCACGTGTCTTAGCAGGAAAGAAAAACAAGACTCAAGCAATTTTATGTAGAAAGTCCATTAAAAACTGAAAATGCCTTCACTTAATATTTAGATTTTTTCACTGAGTTAAATGCAGTCATTTACTGGTTTGTGTTTTAAGGTGGGTTTTGGAGACAATAGTGATAACGTGTATTGTCAATGGCGTCATACCAACTTTTCTCTGACCCTAAAATAGGCGTTGCACGCCATGTTCCAGTAAAGGTTACAAGAATTTCATTTAGAACTAAATATAAAAATGGAGACAGCATTTTATTAATGGGCCCGTGGCCTCTCACCAATGCGGCCGCTGTGAGTTCAAGTCCAGCTCATGCTATGAAGGCCTGGCAGCAACCTGTTCTGCCCGGTTTCCTCACACCAAAATACTCGCCCCCGCCGTATATTGAAATATTTTTAGTGTAGCGTAACGCACCAACCAAATAAATAAACAAAATCTACAAAAGTTAGTCAAAGTATTTTCAGATACAGTTTTAGTGGACTTTCTCGTGATTCTTACTTCATCTATTTTATGTTTTCTTTACTAAGGCTATCAGTTTCGCATTTAGTTTTTAGTGTGCTCAATGAAGCTACAATTTTCTTAACCTAGAGGCAAGAGAAATTTGAAGCCGTCAAATGCCGTCGTGAGGATATATTAATGGGAAAGACCTCTAAAAATCGGAATTAGGCATCATTAAATAGGCCACTTAAAACCATCAATAAATATATTTTAATTAAGTTTTTAGATTTTTGTGAAAAGAGTTAAAGGCGCTCAAACACTTGTATTCTTGAATTCTATGGTGTGCATTATGGACCATACTATCAGATGTCAGGAACTCTGACGTCACAGGTTTATCTAACCCTAAAGACGACTCTGAAAGTGGGAATAACTCTTTTTGCCTATGATTACTGAAATAATGTTCCTAAAAATTCCTTCCTTCTTGTGAACATTAGGAAAAAAAGGGTAATATGACGTCAGAGTTCCTAGATATCGTCAGTAATGGCTCATGAAGCCCACCATACTATTTAAATATTTGAATGCCTTTCAACATTTTTATAAAAAAAATCTGAAAAAATAGATGAAAATACTTTTACGTGCAGTTTTCAGTTGTCTGTATGATGAACTTTACTTCATATTTTAGCTTTCTTTTACTTTAATTCAACCAACTTGACTTTTAAGACTTTCAGTATAGTACGCGTCAAAGCCTTTCTTAGAACCGTAAATGAAATGTTCTGACATGTCCGGAGAATATTTGCTCGCTGGCGGTGTACGGCCATATTCCTCCGCCAAAGCTCGCAAATAATGAGAAGCGTTTCCACAACAAAGTCCTACATATTGAATTCCCAGCTGCTTGGCCTCTCGTGCAAACTTAATGATATCACTTCTCCCGCATGAATGTGCCGGTAAATCCACCGGAAACGCCCGCTCACCTGGTTCAAGAAAAAAAAACATGGGACATGTAAATTAGTTTCAGCTTTCGATCATATCGCGATGGCATCTCCTTGCAGCATGCCGGTTTAAATTCTTCTTTGCTCCATAAATTTAATCAAATGTGTGATGATATTTTTGGGAAATGTTCAAATCCATCAATCTTACTATTACTACTACTACTGCAAAAAGCCTGAACCCTGCCAAGTAAATACTTTCGTGACGTCACACAGTTCCAGGGAAATTACCTCACCCGTTACAAGTGCCAGTACAAATCAACTAACGTTTTTCCCGTAAACCAACTCCCCTGTATACCATATCTGTGTTTTTCTGTGTCTATATCTCATTGCAAGAATGGAAATTTACAAGCACACAATTGTGAATGTGTATCTGAATCCTCTTATTCTGAATATAGAATACTGGTCATAGACACTCCCCCTTTTCTCTAGCCATATCGTACCTATCATTCACTAGTATACAAACGTGCAGATGATGGTCAGCATGAACAGTATGTGATTCGAATATGCTATCCTTTCTTTTTGATCGATATTGTACCTATAACACACTAAAACGGGCGGAAAACAGAGAAATATGCGTTCGGTTATCAGTAAACATAAGAGTACCTGTGACAGGATCTGTCAAAGACTGGAATGTTTTCTGTACTGCTGTGGTTTTATATGGGACTGGAAGAGCAGCGATTGGCCCCTGGAAAAAATAAACAGAAAAATTACCCTACTTTCAGACCATTTTCGAATAGCTCAAAACTAGATGTGTACTTGGCCTAGCCAGCATTCCTGTATGAACATCTCACTTCCACTCATATAGCTTACACTCCCACTCAGACAGCTTACACTCCCTTCAGACAGTCTACAATCATCTTCAGATATCTTACACTCCCCCTTAGATAGTTTACACTTCCCCTCAGATACCTTACACTCCCGTTCAGATAGCTTAACTCTCCCTAAGATATTCTACATTCCTCATCCGACAGCTTACATTCCCATTCAGATAGCTTATATTCCCCCTCAGATACCTCACACTTCCTCTCAGATAGTTTACAATTATCTTCAGATAGTTTAACTCCTCCTTGGATAGCATATATTCCTCCTCGAATAGCTTAACTCTTCCTCGGATAGCATATATTCCTCCGAAGATAGCTTAACTCCCCTCAGATAGCTTACACTCCCCATCAGATACAGTCCTCCGAAGATAGCTTACACTCCCCTCATTCAGATAGCTTATATTCCCCCTCAGATACCTCACACTTCCTCTCAGATAGTTTACAATTATCTTCAGATAGTTTAACTCCCCCTCACATACCCTATATTCCTCCTCGAATAGCTTAACTCCTCCTCGGATAGCATGTATTCCTCCTCGGATAACTTAACTCCCCTCAGATAGCTTACACTCCCCTCAGAACGCTTACACTTCCCATCAGATACAGTCCTCCTAAGATAGCTTACACTCCCCTCAGATAGCCTATATTCCTCCTCACATAGCTTACACTAACTCTCAGATAGATTACACTCCCCCTCAGATACATCCCTCCTAAGGTAGCTTACACTCTACCTCTGATAGCTTACAGTCCTCATCAGATACCTTCAACACAACTCGGATAGCCCACCCAAAACCAACCCACCCACCCACCCACTCCCCTCAGATGCCTTACACTCCCACTCAGAAAGCTTACACTCCTCATCAGATTACTTATACTTTCCTCAGATAACTTACACTCCCACTCAGATAACTTACACTCTTCATTACATATCTTACACTCTCACTCAGATAGCTTACACTCGCCTCAGATAGCCTACATTCCTCCCCGATAGTTTATACTCCTCCTCAGATAGCTTACAGTCTTTCTCGGATGGCTAACACTCCTCATCACATACATTACACTCCTCCTAAGATAGCTTACACTCCACTCAGATAGCTTCCACTCCTCATCAGATAGCTTATACCTCTCCTAAGATAACTTACACTCCCACTCAGTTAACTTACACTCTTCATCACATATCTTACACTCTCACTCAGATAACCTACACTCTTCATCACATAGCTTACACTCTCAATCAGACAGCTTACACTTCCACTCAGATAAACATTGTGTTTAACTGATGGTTAAAAGTCGATCTCATGCTGGTTCCAGGCTACATTCCTCTCCGATAGTTTACTCTCCCACTCAATTAGCTTACACTTCTCCTCAGATAGCTTACTCTCCTCCTCAGATAACTTACACTCCTCCTCGGATGGCTAACACTCCTCATCACATACCTTACACTCCTCCTAAGATAGCTTACACTCCACTCAGATAGCTTCCACTCCCACTCAGATAGATTACACTCCTCCTCAGATAGCTTACACTCCTCCTCAAATAGCTTAAACTCCTCCTAAGATAGCTTACACTGCTCCTCAACTAGCTACATTCCTCCTAAGATAGCTTACACTTCTCCTCAAATAGCTTACACTCCAGCACAAGTAGCTTACACTTTTACGTGCACACCTTACGCTCCAATACACGAATACTCTTACACACAATCTACACATCTCCATTCAAAGTCTACACAGACCGCTTCGATGGTTAGAGCGCCCGTCTCAAAGTTGGGAGACTCCGGGATCAAACGCAGGTCGGGTGATACCACAGGCTTTAAAAATGGCACTACCTGCTGTCCCACTTGGCGCGCAGCATTGAGACGTTAGAGCAAGGCGTCTGCATGGCTGGTGTCTTCGGCATGATACTTCATTGTCAGCAGCACTTTGGCATAGACTCGGCCTGCCACAAGACGACACAGTATATGTACACACACCTCGTGGTCATATGACTGAAAAATTGTTAAGTACGACTTTCAACCCCAAACATGCATAGGTGCATAGTATACACCTTCCTACATTCATAGTCTACACTCCTACACTCCTAGTCTACACTCCTACACTCCTAGTCTACGCTCATACACTCCTAGTTTACTCTTCTACACTCATCATCTACACTCACATACTCATTCTACACTCCTAAATACATGTTCCTAAACACGTAGCTTACATGTAAACAGTTAAGGTTGTTGATTTATGCATACATTCACACCTTTAAGCTAAAATGACATACGGATAATTGTTGTGTTGTTTATGACACTGGGTCATATTTCTGCCACTGATAGTTCAACAGCTACATTTATTTATGCTATTAGCGTTTAACGCCGTATTCAAGGCATTTCAGTTATACGGGTCACGATAATGGGAGGTAGAAACGGGAGTGCCCGGAGGAAGCAACTGCCCTTCATGTACCTGCTGGACATACTGGCCTAAAACCAGCACGAGATCGATTCTTAACCATCAGTTAAACACAATGTTTTCGTTTATCTTTTAATTATGCTCTAAGCTGTTAGGCTGTTTCTCTTTTATGGCGAAGGTGAGGCAGATGACCGGAAACTGGGCATAGCCCGGGGCGACCCTCTACACACTGGTGCAGGTACCTGTCGAATTCCTTACACTAAAGCACCATGAGCTGAATTCGATATTGTGACCTTGTTGGTCAGGTGCTTTTGGTGTGAAATCCGGCGATTTACATCATGAACTTGACCAGTCGGTTTCGCAATCGGACAACAAAAAAAATGTTCTAAAAATATTTGTTTTCTTCATTCCCCTGAATTTCAGCGTTGTATCATATATATATATACCTTGCAGGCGTGCTTTATTTCACGTATTAGAGGCATGAGAGTCTCTGGTCCCCTGCCGCAGTTCAGCCCAACCACGGCGGCCCCCGCGTTCTCCAACCGCTTGCAGGCCTCGGAGAAGGTTACCCCGTCCGTGGTCTTGTCAGGTACGTGTGATATCATCGTTATTACTGCCGGTAAACCTGAGCACACAAATATGTACAGAAGATGAAGCGCTTCACTGCCAGATGACACGAACTATTTCACACCGTGATGTCCACGTTGAATGGGAGCATACAGTTACAGAACCTACAGACAGTTACTAGCTATGTCCATTTGTGCTGTTGTAGACAAAATTGTATACACAGAGGTACTCTTTTTCGCAACAGAAGTAGGCTATACAAGTAAAAATACTGCAAAAGACAGTCTGATATATAGATGTAGCGTTTTGATGTCTGCATTGGATACTCTTTCAAGAAAAACGTTCTTTTACCTGAAGAAAAGTTCTGCTATATATATAAGTAAGCTCTGTTATTAATTATAGCACATCCAGTATGTGGAAAAGGGCAGTAAAAATGATCCTCTGGTGCTATTTATTGGATTAGTGTTTTACGCCATGACCGGGTTTTGGAACGGAAAAATGTGTGCGTCAGGGGCTTGACTCGAATTCACGACCTCAAGATCAAAAACTCATGCCTTGAATTGAATTGAATTGATTTGATTTGTGTTTTTACGCCATATTCAAAAATATTTCACAACGGTGGACACCATTATGGGTGGGAAGAAACCAAGCAAAGCCCGGGGTAATCCGCAGGTTACTGGCAGACCTTCCGACGAACGACCGGAGAGGAAGCCAGCATGAGCTGGACTTCAACTCATTCAAGACAAGAACGTACATATATACTTTAAACCAAGTTAATGTTTAACAAATAGGTGAATAACTTGTTTAGGAAAACTGAGAACAATTTTGATCTGGATGTATCTGATGAAGTTTGTCCTGATAGGCAAGACATGGGTCACAATGGTATCTAAAAACGTGTTCATACGGTGTGATTGCCAGCCCAATCCGCCCGGCTTCTTCCCACCTTAATGCTGGCCGTTGAATACGATGTAAAACAATAATTCAAAAGTGAATATTTATACGCCATCTTAAACTTACAATGAGAATACGGAATCACAGCGCAGTTTATATATAATACGTTCATTATGCAAATCAAATGACCCCATTACTCCAGGTCTTCTTATGTTACGCAGCTTAACACTGACTAGCTGAAATAAAATCTAAATCCTACACAGCAAATAAACTGTGTAATACGTGTTAAAATAAAAAAAAAAGGCTATTTGGCCACTCTAGAAGACATGTCACATGTTTTCTCTTAAACACCAATCTTTTGAAGAAAAGTTGGAAATGATTCATTGAAAACGTCGATGTCATAAAAAGGATGCCAGCCATGTTATAACAAAAATACGTGCGTGAATAGTCCCACCATATACATGTAACGCGTTTATGGATAAGGCATTTGCATTCAAATAAAAAGAGCAAAGAGTTTGCACATTAATGCATGTGCTTTTATAGATATATGTTATACGTCGTTAATATTTGCAGTGTATGATGTGCTGAATCCACCGCGCACATCGCTAAACACTCCGCGTGCATTGGTGAATTCACCACGCACATTGCTAAACACTTCGTGTCCACTGGTGAATTCCCCGCGCACATTGCTGAACACTCCGCGTCCATTGGTGAATTCACCGAACATATCGCTAAACACTCCGCGTCCATTGGTGAATTCATCGCGCACATCGCTAAACACTCCGCACACATTGCTGAATCCACCGCGCGCATTGCTTCCTCCTCCGCGCACATTTCTAAAACCACTGCGCTTGAGAAGTACACGACAACTGTCTTAATGTATTAGCAATGAAGCAATGAAAAGTTTGTGATTCACAGCCAAGACCCAGGGTGATGAGGATGATCGAATACTTCACTAAAAATCTCTACACAGCCTTCCTGCTTAAGCAGGTATTCAGCAAACATCGTAAGATTACTAACCATGTATTGTGACAGATAATTTGAATAAGTAGCTTCAATTGAATGCGGTGCAACAAAATTGACAAAAAGGGAGACAGTATTATACAAGACGTCATCGGGTGTTCCATCTTCTCTGATATTCACATACTCTATATTCATCGACTGCTGACAAAGAGACGTGTACAAACCTACACGTGCATGTGTTAAATTCCCTAACACGTAACCAACATCTGATCCTGTATTATATCTTACCGTTTCCATACTCTGATTATCTCCAAGGCTAGTATTTCCTCTCCCAGCTCCCTGTTATCCCCACCCTCACCTCACTCCCATCCCCACCCACACCCCCCACCTCCCATTGTACAGGCTACTCACCATTTTCATTCGCTTTGATTGCTTTCCGGAAAGATTGTCTCTGCCAGCTCGCTGTAACCCCTCACACTCAACTCACCTCACCCCCACCCCACCCCCACCTCTCACTCTGTAGACTACTAAACCATTTTCATACTCTTTGATCATTTCCAGCGCTTCCCCCACACTCAACTCACCTCACCCCTACCCTATCCCCACCTCACACTATGTATACTCACCATTTCCATACTCTTTGATCGTTTCCAGCGCTAACATTGCCTCTCCCAGCTCGCTGTAAGTTTCCCCTAATATATAATCAGCTCCTTCTTCCACGGCCCACAGGATTTGTTCCTGGGGATAACAAAGAGACAATTGGTTTTATTCTCCAGTTTATCCCTCGGCTACAGCGGATCCATGTAGATCTCTAATCACATATAAGTATCCCATTAGCTCAGCATCTTCCTCAGATCTCTTTCAACTGCCTTAACAAATTAGGCAATCACTGTGACAACATGTTGAAATTAACAAATACAACAGTAGGCCTACATTAGCACATGTAAATAACACATGAAAGTGTTAATGATAAACCGTATTTATTCTTTTTGTTTTCTTCTGTTTTTTGTTGTTGTTGTTGTTTTGTTTTTGTTTTGTTTTTTTTTTTGTTGTTGTTGTTTTGTTTTTGTTTTTTTTTTGCGGGGGGGGGGGAGCTTTTTAAGGTGATTTGTTTTGTGTGACCTGCTCTGTGTTGTTAGTGTTCACTGTCCACGTCTTCATGGATCCCGCTACACGTCTGTCCCTGCATGATGTTTGGCGAAACTTAACTAAGTGAAGGAAATAAATTTATAAGGAGTATAATGAATATTATACGAGGTGAGTTTCCCACCTTGAATATGGCCTTTGTTTTTTCCTGCGCCACCTTGTTGTCTCTCTTATACACGGTACTGTTACAGATGTTGCCCGCCATCAATGTTCCAGTTTCATTTGCCACCTGGCGGGCGATTCTTAAAGCAGATCTGTTCAGCGCTTCCAGGTCATCTTCTCGGTTGATAACCTGGAGCTTCTTACGATGACCATAATACTGTGAACAATAGAAAACAGCCACAATAATGTGAACCACAAAACACAGCCACAATACGGTGAATCATGGAAAACAACCACACTACTGTGAACCACACAAAACAACCACAATACGGTGAATCATGGAAAACAACCACAACACTGTGAACGACACAAAACAATCACAATGGTGAATCATGGAAAACAACCACAACACTGTGAACCACACAAAACAGCCACAATACGGTGAATCATGGAAAACAACCACAATACTGTGAACCACACAAAACAGCCACAATACGGTGAATCATGGAAAACAACCACAACACTGTGAACCACACAAAACAGCCACAATACGGTGAATCATGGAAAACAACCACAACACTGTGAACCACACAAAACAGCCACAATACGGTGAATCATGGAAAACACTGTGAACCACACAAAACAGCCACAACACGTTGAATCATGGAAAACTACTACAACACTGTGAACCACACAAAACAGCCACAATTCGGTGAATCATGGAAAACAACCACAATACAGTGAACCACACAAAACAACCACAATACGGTGAATCATGGAAAACAATTACAACACTATGAACCACACAAAACAACCACAATACGGTGAATCATGGAAAACAACCACAATACTGTGAACCACACAAAACAGCCACAATACGGTCAATCATGGAAAACAACCACAACACTGTGAACCACAAAAACAGTCATAATACAACGAACTTGTCACAATTGTCACAATGAATCGTGGAAAGCAACAAAAATGTTGTGAACAAATGAAAACAACTATACCGTGAAGAAAAGAAAACAACCACAAAACTGTGAACAAGAGAATATAACCATAATACTGCGACCAAAAGAATATGACCACGATTCTAGCTGTTAAGAAAAGAATATATCCTCAATACTTCGCATTATGGCCATAACACTGATAAGAGAATACACTGAACGTAACATTAAGGACAAAATATACCAGTAAATGATTATGGCTTAATGGCCTCTTCGATAATATTGCAACCATCTCGTGGCGACATAAATATAAATCATAAAGCCCAGAATTTTTATTGAAATGCTCTTTTTCATTTTTATTTTTTATTTTTTCATTCAAATGCTACTTCTGAGTGTTATGATCAAGAACAAGTTGACGTCATCATGCTGATAAGGTATCATAATAGTTCATAGAATTAAAGTATAGCGTGTGTTGCACAGAACGTCGTACTCACCGTGAACGCTAGTACTACGTCACTTCCGGCATGAACAAACTCCTCGTGCAGGCCTTTCACCAGGTCCGGTCTTTCGATGACAACTTCGGGTACAAATGCGCCGGCTTTGAGGTATCCTCGCCGTTCGAACTCGAACACATAACCCTCGGCCACGATGATGTTCTCGCCATTCCCTAAACGTTCCAGTAAACCTTGCAAAAAAAAAAGAGCATAACAATCAAACTGATTACTATGGGGACCATTACAATACAAATCTTGGGAATCCAGCCCTGGGAATTATCCTTAGGCCATAAACGTTTAATGTGTGTACTTCAAATGATAGATCAAAACCGTAAGATTTTTCTGTATCACGCTCTATCCATTTTTTGCATTGCATTAACATTTGTCGTTATTTATTTATTTTACGCCGTGCTAAAGAATGTTTCACCTACATATCTGTCAGGATGCTTCGATGTTGTCACCATTGGCGCCATGTTGGATTCTACTCAAGGAATATAACTCTTGTGTCATTTCATACTCGTGTGCATATAACCTGGGATTATGACAGACGTCTGTCTTAATCCCATATATAACATATGGTGTCTATATTCGTACCAATAGTGTTGAGTATGTTTTAATCGGTATGAAAACTGAATAAAAATTTCATAATACAGTTATTTATGGGGGTACATATCACACAGTATGAGTAATCCATCAAGCTATTTTAGTCTTTCTGTTTTATGAATATTTAAACCATGTACATGTATATTATGCAACTTAAGAATATCTTAATGTGCAATTATGTTTTATGCCAATTCGCCATTCATGACTGTTGTCGGAGTAAAGCCATAACCATTTCTACTCCAAATCACCACTTAGCTTTGTCTTTGATATTTGAATCTGCATGATATAGTCGTTTATTTTACTTCACATTATAACTTGTTGTTCAACATCATATGCGTATTACCTGGTCCGGATGTTTATGGTATAACTGCGAGCTATTAAGACAATAGATTTTATATTGAACAACGATTTCAAGGGCAGGTCTAGTCTCAAGGTATCTTCTATAATAAAAACTGTCAGTCATCGAAGGCGTTCGCTTATTTCGATAAATGTACATTTCGGTCCTCTATGTGACAGTGATTTTAGAATAAACTCAAAGATATTACCATTTATATAGAAACATCAATTTTCGTAATGCATATATATGTTACCGAGCGAATTATAAATTTTAAATTCTTTTTTTTAAACAATATGATCATGCTGACTGACCTGATAATGTTCCCAAACCAAACAAGTCTTATTTCAGGGGATATTCATTCTGTATATTTTCTAATTATGTTTTAATGAGATAGTTTCTGTTTGCTTGAGGATGTGAATGTACAAATGCGGCAAAAGGAATATCACTGATGGGATTTAACATGTAGAATTTCTTTTGCTCGTCAGTGTGTATGCACTGAACACAGGTATAACAAATGAAACTTAATATTAACAAAGCCATCAGTAAAACGCATAATTCATCACTTAGAACGGCAAAGAATTCCATTTAATGCAGAATTAAGCATAATCATCGAATATGGCGCCTGTATATGAACAGGCACCATAAAGATATGACCTAAAGATGTCCGTAAGTGAATCTGGGTCGATGACCTGTATAGATAATCGTAGATTACACATTTAAATGCGGGTTGAATTGCAAAAATTAGCCTGGTTGATTGCTTGGGGTTTAACGTCATAATCTCATCATAATTTAGCGTGTCAAATTAGGTTTCACCACACCATTAAAACTTTATGAATGACACCTATGTGAACATAATACGATGATTAGTTTCACGCATGATCAGAGTGTACTAATTTAACGTTAATATATCAGCATGCTGTGTGTCATTTACATGTAGAATACCTAAATCGTTGTATTTTATGGGATAACTGTTTCTTGTCTAAGAGTGCTTGATAATGAAACTGGCCAGCCGAAACGTAAGTAAGTGTTTAGTGTAAATTACCAATGCACCTGTATACAGAACACTTGATTATCTGAAACATCGCCTCATGTATGCACCAAAATTTCACTTACCCTTGCTAGGCATGGCTGTTCCTGATCTTAAAACGTTGTCCCTACACTGAAAAGTACCTCTCAGGTCACTTTTGTTGATACATATAATAGGCTGTTCACGCGGTCGTCGCTGAGTTGGTTTTAACTCACTTTTACCACACGTTTTATCTGCAGTGTATATATTGTCTGTTCGCCTCATGTAGGGTAGATGAGAGGGATCCTTATGCTAATATAGTTTTCTGTAGAGGACTAATACATGTCAACACAAATAGGGGTGATTTAGAATTTCAAATCATCCACACGTAGCCTAGAATGTTAACAAAAAGTTACGTCTCGCACGTACAGCGTAGTGTTAGAGATCCAGTGTCAGTGTGTGGCATCAGTCCGGAAAGCAGCTATCACGGCGAGGAGATATGCCATAAATACGGCCACACTAAATTACAAATGGCGTTTTTACAGTAAAATTTGCTGGCAGAACCGTGTATTTTCGGTGCAGTTTTCTACTCAGACAAACATATTTCTTAATGTAAATTCACTGACAACTACGTAGTAGCATAAGCAAAGTGCTGTAAAAACTTCAACATCGTCTCTATTTTTTCGCTATCCTTATAGGTAACGTTGTAAGCTATGTAATCCTACCCTCTAATATAAAGCTACAGCCCAAAACGAGTTTGCGTAATTCAGTGGTAAGTCAATTCCGTAAACATAGGCGCACATGTAGGTACTTGTACTTTCACAGGGTTTTTTCTGTTTAACGTCAACTCCCTATTTTTTGTAAGCCGCTTCGGTGGCCACCTCGAAGTCGGGGGATCTGGAATCCCGGGGTCGGGTCATATCAAAGACGTTAAAAATTATACTTGCTGCTTCGCTTGGCGCTCAGCACAGAGAGGTTGGAACAAGGAAACATGACTGTTTGGCCTGAGTATAATGTGACTGGGTGGGGTGCTATCTCTACAATGAAACGATGTGCCTGCATGATGTGAAGCCATACATGTGATGCAACTTAACTATTTAATTCTGTACAAACAAATTGTGTAGCTGGTGTTAGGTTCTTCAGAAGTATGCATAGCGGAATGCATGTGTACAAATATATAGTGTTACCGTGCGAGACCGAGTAGGCCCGGTGAACAGAATGAATGAACATGATTTAGAACAGAAAGTTGTTCTCGATGCCAACGTACGCGTTTCGCGTTACATTTAACATAGCCTTGCTTGCGATGTTGTAGTTAGACATTTAAAAGATATTTTAAGGTTACACATTTAAATGTACAGTTAAGAACTATATTCAAAAAGATTTATGTTTAATGTGTGTGATTTCTAATTTTAACTATGTTTGATAATTTTTGCTGGTTTGAAATAAACACCTGTTTCCTATTTCTTCGGATATTGAATGTCATCATTTTCAAGTCGAAAGACAACTGTTTGCTAGTTCCAACACGTTATCGCGAAGACACGGCTGAAATACTGTGGAGTTAAACCCTGGTCATTCATTCGATCATTCGAGCACTGGTATTTTATTGATTATTTGTTTGCTTTTAACGCTATACTTTCGGCGGCGTTCAGTTCAGTGGGTCGAGGAAACGGCTGTGCTCCGTATAAGCCATCGACCTTTGGTAAGTTATTGACGAACTTTCCAACTTCTGACCTACTGATCTGCTCACTATTTTGGTGGAGAAGAAGTAGTCTTCAACAAACGGCAACAAGAGTTTACTGTCACCAAAGGTCCGATAGAGTGAAAGAGCGTGTGAATTCACTATACTATCACACCTTGAAAAATGCAAAACAGAAAATTGTGACAATTTTATATAATTCAGGCAAAAAAGAAACATTGAGACAAAGATAACATTTGTGTGTGCTGAAGACGTATTCTGGATGGAATGATAAACTTTTTTTTTCCTTTAATAGTTAAAGCCTCTCAGCTCCAGTGGTGTCTGTAAGTTTGTGTTTGAGTATATTTATTTCATTGCCACTCAAGAATAGTTCACTTACACCACGACGGTCATCGTTGTGGCGGGAGAAACCAGACAGCGCCCGAGGGAAAGCAACGATCATCCGCGGGCTGGAGACTAGAATGAGGTGGACCTGAACTCAAAGAGACAGCAGTGGTGAGTCGTTCTGCGCTAGCGCGCTAACAATTTGGCCAATGACGTCCCTCCCAAGAATCTCCTGAAGTGGTATGATGTAACTGTACAAGCAATTATCAATAAAGGGTAGTTAAGTACAACAACGTCATAGTTGAGTTTAATACTTAAGAAAAGGCAAGAAGCACAGTCGTCTAAATTCGTCGACAGAAATTATGACATAGTCACAATGGTCTTCCATACTTTTCTCATATCGTGACTTATTTCATGAACTTTTTTGACAACTCTGTCGATAGAGATCACTAAGCCGATGTAACGCCTTTGTTCACGTTTACGGAGTTAGCATATTTCTGTTTAGCGACCACTTCAGTAAGTATTGAGACGATGTGGTGGGTTGTATCCATGGCAGCACGTGATCATACCACACCAATCTTTGTGGATCAGGAAGTGCAAATCAAGCCAGACATGTGGACATCACGAGCCGAGACACACCTACTTGGCTCTGTGACTGACAGTATCTGGAACGGGTCATGACCTCAGTAGTGAACACTTGGCTATCTTCGGGTTAGCCGGTCGCTTATTTTCACACGGACAACGGGAAAGGCCGAGTCGATAACCTGTATCAATCAAATCGATATCTTTGCAATACATCTTGATTTCCCTCGAATCTATCGCTGGGTCACGTTTAAAGCGGTGCTCTCGTTGCAGATCATGCTCCTGACCAATCAGGAAGCCAGCACGTCAGCTCTGCCTGATTCGGCTGAGGATTCGCATCAGGGGGTTGACCAGAAGCCTGACGATAGGCAGTGACTTCTCCTCCCATATACCTAACAGATTCATAGAAATAAATCAGTGAAATATTTGATACAAGCTTAACAAGATTGAAGAATTTGAACAGTACTGACTATCCATATACTGTATCGCCTTTTTTTACTCCTTATATGGCTCCGATTCCTCTAGCACGTGGAGTCATAGAGAGTGACTTAGAGTGTAGCGAGTTTTATAAATGTGAAAAAAGGGAAGTTTAATGACCTGATCAGCCATCGCAGAACACGTGGACACGTGATGGATAGGAGAGATGTCATTGGTGCATTCATGTAATGGAACGTCCAATCAGGTACCGTTTCCGGTTCAGTATGGCGATTATTTATTTATTTATTTGATTGGTGTTTTACGCCGTACTCAAGAATATTTCACTTATACGACGGCGGCCAGCATTATGGTGGGAGGTAAACGGGTAGAGCCCGGGGGAAACCCACGACCATCCGCAGGTTGCTGGTAGACCTTCCCACGTACGGCCGGAGAGGAAGCCAGCATGAGCTGGACTTGAACTCACAGCGACCGCATTGGTGATAGACTCCTGGGTCATTGCGCTGCGCTAGCGCGCTAACCAACTGAGCCACGGAGGCCCCCAGTATGGCGATTAAGGTCCAAGTTGTAAAGAATTATGAACAGGAATGAGCAACGCACTCAGTGACCAGGACGCCACATAATCCTCGCTGCTACAGAGTACTGACACCATGCGTTGGACAGGTTTTGGTTTAGGGTTCCTTTCAGCTGAGCGCCATGCAACGCAGGAAGTAAGTTTAAATCAGGAAATTTAACCAGCAGTTCTTCATCTCAACAAGTATGACATTCCGGAAACACTTGACTGTGGCATGCCAAAGAAAAGCGAAACTTTAAAATTCTACCAGATAAAACTTCCACTTGGATTAGTTTTAAGCTAGAAAGACGACTCTTCATTACCTCAAGTTGTCTAAACTGTGGACGTCTTTGATATACCGCCTGTCCATGGAGGATATCACTAGGCTTGCTCTGAATCACCTCCCTTATTACACAACAGCTACTATGACGTAATGCTGGGGCCTCCGTGTCTCAGTTGATTAGCGCGCCGCATATTGTTTATCCTTGACTTCCAAACAGGTTTACAACATTAAATGTTGTCTGAAAGCTAGGTCTTCAACTAGCTTATGCCGCTTTAACTTCGCTTACTACCCATTATCTAATTTCTGAGGTCCCACCTAACCACAGTTAAGTCCTAGTCCAGTACCTAGACCATTGTTACCTCCCCTGATCTGACAACATAGGGTCCACTACTAACTGCCTCCATTGCGCAACTTGCCGCTGTTTACTTGACTGAGATATTCTCAGGGGAGTGGCGCTGAATTCAAAAGTAAGAACCGCTATGGAGAGCGTGATCGCTTGAGAATTCTCCTGACAAAAGGTTTACTGCGCTATAATACCACCTCTGCTGGGAGAGTGCTTCTCGTTTCCAAAGTGAGGAAGTCTCTTCTTCGTTTGACAAAGGTTAAGGATATGTATCCCTACGTAAACACAACCATGGCAACCCCACGAAAAGCATCTGAGGCAGTTTTACCTTCCTCAGGTCGGACCGAATTATTTCAAAAATGAGAGATTTTCCGTATCCCGGCCGTATGACTCAATGTTATCCAAACACACCTTCAGACAATCCGCCCTGTGGGTTGAAGGAAATTAAATTCTGCGTTTCTTACTTTGTTAAAGCACGACAGATTTATTTTAGTGTTCGCACAGATGTTGGGTCACGGGTGGATGGTCTAATAACGATGCAACCGATACTAGCTGTACGCCGTGTGTCCATGTCAGTGAGGGATTCCCAAAGCCTTGATCCGTAAATGGCTGACCCGTTTGCGAAAACGAGGCTGCCATGATTTAAAGGTGGGGAAAACATAAAAATGACATAAAGTTCAGATGAAAGAGTGGGAAAAGTTATTTCTAAACGTGGTCTTCAGTATTTTTTTCGATTTTTTTCCAAGGAGAAAAAGATACTTGAAAGTAATGTTTGTATGGTGGGTACTTGGGACCACCTTTTGGCATTTATAGTCTTTGTTTAATAATGTCATAAATAAGGACGTACACAGGTGTAATAAATATTTTTGCACGAGAATTTGTTCTTTTCACCTAACAAATGTATTAAAACTCAATTTGGATCATATTTTTATTTCTAATATGTTCATAAATATTATAATAATTTAAGTTAAATGCATATGTTTCGATATAATCAACAAATTTACATTTAAATAAATTTATTGGACAAGCATCACATCCTTATTTAGAACATTATTATGCAACAACGATAAATACCAAAAGTTGGTCCAAAATACATACCACACAAAAATATTTTCAAATACCCTTTTCTCTTGAAAAAAAATCCAAAAAATATTAAAGATCATATCTGCAAATAAGTTTTGACGCTCTTTCATCTGATTTTGGCATCATTTTTATGCTTTCTTCTCCTTTAAGGAGAGATTTGCGAACAGCCAGCCAGAAAGCTACCTCCGAAGCAATGGTGGTGATGTGTACTTCACCCTACCTACATGTCAATCGAGTCAAACGTCTGGACCAAGCTTACTCCTATAATCGCACCTCTTAAATGGGAGACTGAACTCAGGGGAGGTAATTCCGTGCTGCCCTATTACACTCTAACTTTTAAAGCTACATGTCATGGGTGAAGTGTCATGTTTGGTGTCTTGGGCATGGTGTGAAGATAATGTCGCAAATACAAGTATGTCAGCACTGGCATCGAGAATTAATAAATGATCAACCAATTTATTTGATTTTATTTGATTGGTGTTTTACGCCGTATTAAAGAATATTTCACTTATACAACGGCGGCCAACATTATGGTGGGAGGAAACCGAGCAGAGCCCGGGGGAAACTCACGACCATCCGCAGAGACCGCATTGGTGAGAGGCTCCTGGGTCATTACGCTGCGCCAATGTGCTAACCAGCTGAGCCATGGAGGCCCCGACGAACCAACGACAACAGATGTCACTATCACAGATATCGACCAAAATCTTCGTTTCGACAAGCCCTACTTTCCTATACACGCGTGCATACCTCTTTAAGTAATACTGTTTATATACAAATGTCTATATAATTAGAGTTTTGGCTGTTTTGCTGCGACTTGAAGTCGGGACTTTCTACATGTTGTTGGTCAATAACGTTCACTGTAACAGGTAGCCTCTGATCTGTCTCAGCTCCTTGTCTTCCGAGATTTTATGTATTGATTAAACATTAAAGTTATAGCTCAGAAAGTTTTGACATCAAAACTGTATAGCTTGAAAATAAAATTAAATAAAAATGATTAAATGCAATACAAGCCTATCGGCCCAATATTGGCCGTCCACAACATATTGGTCCGCAATGGTGTGCCATTTGTGCCGCACTAAGAAGCATTTATATCAACTCCCAAAACTAGACGCAACCTATTGTACAGGTGTGCAGGAAACGCATTGCTGTCGTTCGTGACGTCGCAAACATTGTGAGCCAGATAAATCATTTGTGAGTAAAATATGACTACGAAGTGTTACGCAGCAGAACAGAACACTGACCTTGTTTGGGGCTGGTATATCATTAGGATAATGTTAAAATATGATAACGGAAGAATGCTCAGACAAATGTGCGATGTACTTGAAGCTTATGCTATGTGAAAAAAAAGCTCATAAACAGATGTGTACGCCACATAAGTTACACTGAAAAGAAGAACACATTGCCGAAATCTGGTCACAGTGGACATTTCCGAAAACTGGTTTGGAAACATTTTAAAGAAATGACAAACAAACAGGCAGGTATATGCTTTCAAGCTTTATTAAGTTAAACATAATTTTACGCTTTACATAATACAGTGAACAGAACAGAATATGTTTTTATAAATGCATAACATGATTTTTGGCAATATACATATACAAGACAGCTAGAGTGGACGATATATACTTTTGGTTAAATTCCCTGAATCAGTGTCCATTTGGATAAGATTATCAACAGGATTTTCTGTTGGTCCTAACTTTTATGTGTTTTATTCGTGTGATTATGTGATTCGTGGCGAATAATTTCACAAAGACTTTGTATTTGTAACATGTGGAACAAGAAATACTCAAAATGAAAACCTGAAAGTAGAACTCCTATTCCTTTACGTATGATGTCCTTTCGGTAGGAAGTTTCTGTCAGTGATCTTATTTGGGGAAAACAATATGGCTATTTACAACAGAGAGTGGTAGATTCGGTTCTATTCTAAAATGGCATTACGAATGACATTATACACGTAATGTGGTATACCGACAACTTGTATAAGCCAATCTTCCCCACTGTAGTCAGTGAGACGATTCAGGTAGTTCCAACCAAATCTTTCATCAGCCCTTCGGTATAGTACGGGTCAAACTTATCCTTGGAACCAAAACAAAAATGCTGCGACATATCCGGGGAATATTTACTAGCGGCGGGAGTGCGGCCATATTCCTCCGCCAGCACACGTAAGTAGTGCGAGGCGTTCCCACAGCAAAGACCGATAAACTGGACACCTATCTGTTTGGCTTCTCGTGCGAACATAGCTATGTCGTGACGACTACACGCATGCGCCGGTAGGTCAACTGGAAACGATCGCTCACCTGAAAAAAAGAGATCAAACAAATTTTATAATTTCTACTTTTTATCACTTTTAACTGTTGCTCTGTCAGAATTGCCACCAAAATTACGATTACAAAGGTGTTGATCAGTACTCATGGGTAACCAGGTAATGCTGACTTTGGAAAACAGAGGTATTTAAATACGGTACCTGTTTATTGTAATATAGTACGTACATATCGAATTATTCCTGTTATTTCATGCGATTGTGTACAGCATTCGACAAATCGTCTGAAGGCGGCATTCTAAAACAGACTTTTCTGTTTTCATTCAACGATTGGATATCACAAATACGTGAACGTGGCTTTAGTTAAACTTAGCGCCTACCAAATAAGCATCTTCAATCAAGAATTCGCACATAAACATTTTCAAATGCAAGACCAATATGAAAAGAAGTTTGTCATTTCACATTACGCAGTTGTATATGTGAAATAGTTTGGAGTATGGCGTTAAACACCAATAAAATAAAATAAATAAATAAATCAAATATGTAAAAAATACTTCCCATAAGTCTGCTTGGGTAAATGTTCAATCCCAAAATTATTTACATACAGTCAAGCTTTAATACCATCGCCAAGTTCACATAAGGCACAGTAACGCATGGAGTTTCACAACAAACGTCATACAGGTACACAAAGGCAGCTTATGATTATGGGGAAAAAGTCCTGCCGCCAATTGAGCCTGACCTGCCAATCGAGAAGAGGTTTTACCATTGGCCCGTGATTGGTCGACTTCAGCTGACAACCTCGACCTTGTCAGCAAATTGTAAACGCCCATACCAGATATATACTACATCATATAAAACATTCGAGCCTGTCAAACCTGTCACGGCATCCTTGAGAGACTGAAAGTTCTTCCTGTCGTAGTATGTGCGGTAAGGAACGGGCAGAGCGGCTATGGGGCCCTGTATACAACAGACAAAACCACCCTAAAAGACTAAAGGAAGAATCAAACAAACGTAACTGACAATTCAGTATTCGTGTGTGTGTGTGTGCTATGTTATATGCGCGGTAAGGAACGGACAGAGTGACTATGGGGCCCTGTATACAACAGACAAAACCATGCTAAAAGACTTAAGGAAGAAACAAACAGACGTAACTGACAATTCAGTATTCGTGTGTGTGTGTGTGCTATATTACATGTGCGGTAAGGAACGGGCAGAGTGGCTATGGGGCCATGTATTCGACAGACGAAACCATGCTAAAAGACTACACGAAGAATCAAACAGACGTAACTGACAATTCAAAATTCATGAGCGTGTGCTGTATTATAGGTGCGGCAAGGATAAGTGACCATTCAGAAGTTATACGTAAGTGCTTTACAGGCCTATAGATCGGCTATGGCAGCCAGTAGCCTTTATGACGGAAAAATCATCACACTGTTATTTTGAGAGCAGTGAATCAAACATGATGGCGTAGGCCTGCCGGTATATTGAGGCTGTTGCAGTGGAAATGCCTGGAAACATTGCGAGGGATGATGTTCGTTTTTGGCTAGTTTAGATTGACACACACAGTGGTAGGCCATGCAATATTTCAGTTCCACGTCCAGTTTCAGTTCTTACCTTACAGGCCTCTTTGATTTCCTTCAACAGTGGTAACATGGTACATGGCCCTCTGCCGCAGTTCAACCCAACCACAGCAGCCCCAGCCTCCTCCAGACGGCGACACGCCTGGCCGTAGGGTACCCCGTCTAAAGTATGGTCAGGCATATGGCTGATGAACGTGATGACTGCTGGCAAACCTAAGCATAATTGAAATACACGGGAAAGTGTTAATCGCACGCGGAAGAAATCTACATGAATCATATAATCCAAGTCTTGGTCAGCATGCATACATAGCATGCAACCCAGCGTCCAGTATGGCGTTTTTGTTCAACAAGATATGTGCTTACAAGTCCATGAAGTCATTACAATATGTGCCAGTAAAAATTCTGCGAAACAAAAATTGATATATCTATGGATTGTTTAGAGAGAAATTGCTCAGTAGCAGAATGTTGTATTATTGCATTACCGGAACTTATGCGGGCATATATATATATAACCCGTGCAACTTATTTCCCGTTCGTTTTATTTGTTTGTTGCTTGCTTTGAGGTTACACCACCGTTGTCATCACAATACAATATGGCTGTTTGTATAATGTCCCTCTATGTTAATTACACCTGCCTCACTGGAACTCAAGGTATAAGCCACTGGACATGACGTCCGAACGTGTCAAAGTGTAAGGACACTGAGACGGCCAATACTTGGCTTAAACCTTTAATTTGGCCCTGGGAATTTGACCCACCAGTGCAAAGATTGCCAGTTTTAAACTTTATGGTTTCTTTGACTCTGCTTGACTTCAATACAGTTTGTCCATTTGTCAAGTTACGTATGAATTCAAGATACCCCAGGGGTTTCTTCTGTTTTTACCAGCCGGATTCATTACCTCTGCCAAGAAGATTATACATGTACTTTTGACGGTGCTCATTTGTCTGTCTGTCAGCAGCTTCATTAAGAAAGTCACGCACAGACTTCAAAGACATATTTTTATGCACAGGTTGGTTCGAGCACCAGTTAAATAACATTTCTGCGGTGATCCGTATTCTGAATCCATTATACGAGTGCATATTTTTTATTTAGCATGTTATAGTGTCTAGCAGAGTAATGTACCTGTTTGGAACTCTCCATGCGTTTTTGGTACATTTACAAGAGGATGAGGATTTCAGCATAATGGAGAGCCCTCTAGTTAAGAAATTGCGTACCTTTCCCATACTCCTTTATTGTCTCTAAGGCCAACAAAGCTTCTGCGAGCTCGCTGTATGTCTCACCGATGATAAAATCAGCTCCTTCCTCAACGGCCCATTCTATTTGCTCCTGTAGGCAACCAGTATCAGAATTAAACCAGAGTAATGGACTAAACTCAAATGCAGACATGCGCAATACTCCTCACGAATGTAAGAATTATTGTAGTGTACTATCAGTGAAGATGTCTGAAAGAGTGTATTTAAAATTATATTATACCGTTGTGTTCATAAGCAATCATGTCTTTCTAGCGTTTGACGAGACAGGAGCAACGTAATCGGGTGTGGTGTTGCCACAAGTCTTTTAAGCGTGCAAATGGTAACAGGTTATATTTGTTCACTCACTCGTCTGCGCTTACATGCTTTCATGAAATTCGATTGAAAAAATTTTCCAGGCACGAGCATGGCATACACCTTGGGCTCGTTCAGCTGAGGACAAGCTACATAGGCTATACCTATGGGTCACCATGAAACGCCTCTCAGATCCGTGCCAAAGGCCGCTGGTTTATTCCAGGTTCTCCGATTTCCTCCAATACTAAAACTGACCACAATCGAAGAAGTGAAATGTTCTTGAGTATTGCACAATACACCAACCCATTGAATAAGGAAATATATAAATAATTCGCCACTCTGATGAACAGACTTTGTGATACAAACCAACAGTGTAAATTACATGTCTTGCAATAAATGCTATTATCATTAACTTGTTTAATTTGTTCCAAGGGGCCTCCGAGGCGGAGAGGTTGGCGTGCTAACGTAGCACAGTGACGATGGAGCCTCTCACCATTGCTGTCGCGGTGAATTTTTTTTTTTTTTTTTTTTTTGATTGGTGTTTTACGCCGTACTCAAGAATATTTCACTTATACGACGGCGGCCAGCATTATGGTGGGTGGAAACCGGGCAGAGCCCGGGGGAAACCCACGACCATCCGCAGGTTGCTGACAGACCTTCTCACGTACGGCCGGAGAGGAAGCCAGCATGAGCTGGACTTGAACTCACAGCGACCGCATTGGTGAGAGACTCCTGGGTCATTACGCTGCGCTAGCGCTTTAACCGACTGAGCCACGGAGGCCCCGGTTAATTTAAGTTAAGCTCATGCTGACTTCCTCTCCAGTTGCGTGTGTAGGTGGGGAGGTGAAACCTGCGGATCATGGATTTCCTCCGGGTTTGTATGCGGTCAAGTATCCCTAGGACGTAAAATATCATCCAAATAAATAAATAACTTATTTAGTAGCAGACAACGTCACACATACCTTGAAGATAGCTTTTGCTGCTTCTTGTGATTTCCTGTCGTCTCTCTTGAACACAGTACTGTTACAAATGTTGCCCGCCATCAGAGTTCCGGTGTCGTTCGCCACTTGGCGGGCGATTTTTAAAGCTGTTCTGTTCAATTTTTCCAGATCATTTTCTCTGCCTATTACCCTCAGCTTTTCCCGGTGACCATAATACTGGTGACATCAAAGGAAAATCTTACATCAGTGAAAAATCGATCACATTTTTTGCTCGCTTGTTTGATTATTTAGCTGCATTTAAAATAGTATTTCGTTCATAAGTTTAGCCATTTTATATTTAGTCTCGGATCAGACGGATGTGGGCCTGTGTTGTCTTACAATGGTGGCCATCTTGGTCACACGTTTTTGATACTAGGAATGCTCAGGGCCTTACACCTATACTGGTAGATTTGTTTGGAGATGATGTAGAATGAGAAAACGAGAAAGGTATTACGAAAAATAGGAACTATAGTCTATTTCTTTTAGAGAGTCGCCTTTTTTCAGCTGTCGGTAGTCATACTCGCTACCAAAATTGCCTTTAGTCAGTGATACGTAACAACACAGGCTCTACACATTGATATGTTTGAAGTTCACATTATTACAAGGAAAATGAAGTTAGAACACTCTTTCTAATTCATAATGTTAAAGTCACTAAGTTCGGCCTCGGTGACAAGAACCCATTGCCTCGAGTGACGTCATAATTATTCAATTAGTCAGCGAGTGTTCATCCACTAGGATCGTTCCATGCAATGTCATACTAATATTCATTGATTTAGAATGAGGTTACTTAGTTAAATCTTAGTTCAATCCCTATTCAGTTACTTTCTTGTAAATATGTCTATATGAATGCACACATGCCGCTTATCAGACCGGTATCTACGCTGTGTAAATATTGAGAGCTTAAGAGAAGAAACTTCAAGTACTATTCTTGAATAGTCTTGGATATACGACTCATCCTACAAACTCCTACCTGACCATATTCAGCTTTTTCTTCCTAGGATAAGAAGAATTATAGGAACGCATAAAAGTAAGGAAAATTGTATTTACAAAAATTGTACTTACTGTAAAAGCTAGAACAACGTCACTTCCAGCATGTACAAACTCCTCGTGAAGACTTTTCACCAGGTCCGGATGTTCTATAACAACTTCCGGGGCATAAGCCCCTGCCTTGAGATAACCTCTACGCTCGAACTCAAACAAATATCCCTCCGCAATGATGACATTTTCCCCTGCAGCTAACCGCTCCACAAGTCCTGTACAGACAAAATAATGTACTGTACTGTTCAAATCAAACCATGAAATAAACTTTAAATGTAAAAAAATAAATTATTTAGCATATTCCCAAAGAACTGGCATGTGGACAGTTTTGCTTTAGGACCAAGGGTAACCCGTAATCTTAAGTTTTACAACAAAAACTTCACAGACTATACCTTTGACTGGCATCGTCGTATCTTAAAGTCGCTCTCCCTTGTTAACTCTACTGTCGACTGTCGACTGTCGACTGAAACCTCACAGGACGCTTATATATGCATGATGCTTAATTCTAGACCAACACGTAGGTCGTTTTGTCAAGATAACTTGTACCTTGGTAGGTTTGAATGACACAGAGAGTGCATGTCATCTTTGATAAAGCGCCGTTGAGTGTCATTGTACGGATGACACAACTGGGTTTATCGGTAGCTTTTGCGCCCTGTTGTAGGGTGATGTGTGTTTTCCTTGTGTCAGTAGTATTCACCAATAGATGTCTCCATCTGCTAATTTATGGGATGTTGAGAGTAAGAATACACTTTGGTCATAGTTATGCTTTTTTGGCTTGAACAGGTCTTTATAACGTGAATTTATAATTGGACTATCCAAAACTTTTAAATGTGTACCAGAAACACCTTGAATATATTATATATTTATTGCTTATCTCATCATCGAATCTTGTTGCCCGTGGCCTGTGTGATACTGTCGTGTAGAGAGTTGCTTTAATGATTAAACGGTCGGCCTAAATCCCTGCCTCTTTGAAACGTCTTTTCCATGGGTTTGCATTTTGCCATCTTCTCGCTTCTCACATGCATTTAGATCAAAAAGTCGCTCTGTCTGCTGGTCAATCGATCTGTTAGTGGGTGAAAGTTTTGATATCCTATCTTTTAACATGGTCCTTAGAGCAGGACGACATCGTCTTTTGGCGGAACATTGGCGGATCGCGAATTTAAGCTTGTTGCTTTGTTCACTTTATTTATTTAGTGAATCTGTTAATGAACTGCTCATTCTCTCTTCGCTTTCATATGGTGTTCTTACATTCAATATTCAGGGTCGAGTCACACCTAAGACTTTAAAAGAAGTTGTAACTTCCTCGCTTGGCGTTCAGCTTGAAGAGGATAGTGCAACGACTGGTTCACCCGTATCAGTATAATGGCTCGGGCGGGGCGTCTTACTTGCCTTCGGTAAGACGTCTCAGTGAAGCAGCGGTGGAAATCCGTCCTGCAACAAGGAGGTACATTACATACACCCTAAGGATTCCTTCGTCGTCATATGACTGAAAAATTGTTGAGCACGACGTTAAACCCCAAGCACTTACTCACACACTCATTCACTTTGTAGCCTCGCCTACTTAATTATCAGATAATATAACACGTGGGGCAGTTGGCACGCAGGTTTCAGCCGGTAGCTTACTGGTTTCTCCGTCAAGCCGAGTGCATTCGCTCCGGGAAACCTCGTGATTCTCAGACTATAGATTATCACTAAGCATTACACATCCCTACATTCAACCATGAGTTGTCAAGTGGTGCTGCGACCGTGGGTGTTATCTGCTAGCCTCGTGTCATCAGAACCTTCGATGTTATCCAGTTCGGCTGGTTAAAGCCGGTTCTAACTGGAGTTAACCACTTCCATGAGGTGATAACAGGTACCGTTATAGATTATGTGGAACCTTTCATTTTTAGAGGGAATACACACCTAACCGCGATACATTTTCTGCATTTTCAAGCTCAGCTTCACCATGAGCGGGACCACTTCGGTGGCCTATCGGTTAGAGCGTCCGCTTCTAAGTTTGGAGACGCGGGATCAAACCCTGGCCGGGTCAATGCAAAGACTTCAAAAATGGTGCTTGTTTTTGCATTGCTAGACTTAGGGGTTAGAGCAAGGAGGCAGCACCGGTGGGCCCGGTGTCAGTGTAACGTGGCTGGGTGGGTTGTCATGTCTGGTGTCTTCAGCATGATGCTTCAGTGGTGACAGCACTCGCCACGCACAAGAAGGCAAATTATATGTACATACACCTAATGAATCTTCGTGACTGAAAATTGCTAAGTACGACTTAAAACCCCAAGCATTCATGAATTCACGATGACCAGCCTTTAAATCTGTCGTCTGTGGAGGTCCTACCATGGAGAAATTACTGGTAAAAAAAAACATCTAGATGGTGTAAGAGGGTTTAATTTTTAATTTTATGAGTTTTATGAGTTAGAGTCTCACTAACACAACTGACAGAAGGTGTCAACTCGACAACGATGACCCCAAAGTTTCCCCCACAGCTTGAATTTTAGGGTGGGTTCTATGTACTATACATTCAGTATTCAAGAGCGCGGGCGATACAGGGAGATTTTCCAAACACGACATTGAATGTTGAAATATCCATTTCTACACTATGATTAAAAGATGATTAATTAATCGTTCCAAAAATTCAGTCTCTCTGATGAACATAAGGAAAAAAGGTTATGTGGCGTCAGACTTCCTAAACAACCTCAGTATGACAGGTTAGGCACACCGTGTAATTAAAACATTTGGATGTCTTTAACACATGATATCGTTATAAAGTGATTGTCGTAATATACATTACCAGCCTGATGAACACAGGTAACACAACTTAATGATTTGAACATATGTAATAATAATATGATGATATATCTTTATTTTAGACAAACATCCACTGTAAAATAGGTAGATAATATGGTGATTTGGCATGCACGTCAATCATTTTAATTTTCAAGCGCGTACAAGAATTGTCACATGAACACTGTTAGACAGAATGGTTATTTCTGTGGTATACTACTTTATAAATAAAGGTATTATACCGTTATATCTAAAATACGGTAGAATGTTGTCACGTGGTGAGTAATTAGGGTTGTCGTTCCTGAAATAGATTTCGTAACAGTTTGGCTCTATTTTATTTAAAACTGCAGTCAAAATATCTTCTTCCGACATCAACATTTCAGAAAATTATGAAAAAAATTCAAAACGTCAGTGACATGGGACAAGAATATTATCACACTGCCATAGTTGCAAATCTGAAAGAAACAGATCTTTGCCTGAAAATCGGAAAGGGATAGTTACAGATGTGATGAAATGTGATCTCATGAAAGTCTGTAACACTGGCCCATTGCGAAGTTACCAGACTAGGAAGACATTTTTTGACAAAAGTTTTTCTTATGTGGAACCAAAGGAATTTTTTCTAGGCATGGATGAGTATCAGAGAGCTCGATCTTTTCTCTATATTCCAATACTTGACTCCTTGAAGGCATTATTAGAAACGACCTCTGAATACATTGTGTTTCAAAATAAGCCTGATCATCAAGATGTTCTTAGTGATGTTTCTAACGGTTTTATTCATCAAACATGTGAACTCCTGCAATATGTGTCAGAATCTCTTCGTCTTATTTTGTATCAAGATGCTTTTGAAGTAGTCAATTCCCTTTGGTTCAGCAAAGTCAAAACATAAACTCATTAGAGCTTACTATACACTAGGAAATTTTCCATCTCATCTAATGTCAAATGCTAATCATCTACAATTAGCTGTGCTTTGCAAAGAGAAAGACTTCAAGCCGATGGGCAGGAAAAATTATTTAAGCATCTCATTGATGATGTTGAAGAGTTAAAAGCTAAAGGCATTGAATTGGCAAATGGCTCTGCCATTCATGGAACAGTGACTAGTATCTCTGGAGATAATCTGGGTTAACATGCTATTGGTGGATTTCTGGAAAGTTTTTCTGCAAATTATTTTTATTGATATTGCATGTCGTCAAAACAGGACTTTGTTTCTGGCATTCCTTATGCTCTTGGTCATCACCGAACTTCCCAAAACTTTGATCAGATGGTAGAAAATTTAAATAAAGAGGGCGAAGAATGTAGGGGAATAAAATCTGATTCTCATTTAAATTCTCCCCAACATTTTCATGTCTGTAATCCTGGGCTACCTCGGTGCCTTCGTCATGATCTTTTTGATAGGGTAGTATCGTACGACATGGCATTAATTATGAAGCATTTAGTGAAAGTAGCCAGTGATTTACATATGACCAGTTGAACAAAAGAGTAACAAGTTTCAAATATCTTGGTGTGGATTCAAAAAACAAACCCAGTGAAATGAATTATAAAAAAAACTCAAACTTCGTGCCCATGCTGTTAAAAACTTTTCATTTTTGAGAGCATTTTCCCTTCTTGTAGGAAAGTATGTCTCTGATGTTAGTGATCAAGTTTGGCAACTGCATCTTAAATTGAAAAATATAGTTGAACTTGCCTATACCTGATTTGATCTTCAGAATTGATGAATACCCAGCTGAATGTAAAAATCTTTTTGAAGACGTGCCCCTTCGTCCAAAGCATCATAACCTGGTCCACTCTCCACAATTATTTTGACTTTTAGCCCTCTGATTAGAGTCTGGACTATGCGTTTTGAATCCAAACACTTATTTTAAGCGTTGTGCAAGACAGTTTCAAAATTTCAAACACATGGATAAAACACTACCACAGAGAAAGCATTGCTTCAAGCATATGTGAGAATTCAACTGATCTCTGTTCAATCCTGTGCTGCACAGAGTATTGACTGTACCAATATGGGTCTTCTCCATGGAATATGCCAGAAGGAACAGAATATAGTAACGCAGTCTAGTAAACCCATACAAAGTAAATCTACCGTGACTTTCAAAAACACTGCCTTATCTTGAATTTTACGGTGGATATTAGCGTATACGGTATACTGTAATTTCAACAGCGATGGACCTTCAATAATACGGTCACCGTAAATTTCATTAAACCTTTCACCATTTTTTTTTTACGGTACATTGTTGTCAGCCCAAGCTGCCAGTATATTACCGTAAAATTTACGGGAAATCGCTAACAGTGAATCAAGTTGTTAATTTTGTATATTTTGTAATAATTCGTCAAACGATTTACACTGTTTTCAGCAAACATGTGTACATTTTAGCTTGCATAACAATCCCTGTGACAACCCATGATCTTTAAATGCATTGTCATAAGCAACACTTTCCAAACCGACAGAATCGCATCTCCTTTTTTATTTAACTTTTATGGTCAACTTCGCCAAAGTGGCCCGATGGGTCAAGTTTATTAACAATGATGGTTTACCTGTCAACTACCTCTTTTTTCTAGAGGGAAGAACTTAAGCCGTGATGTCTGAACTGCGATGGTTACTGATGTCAACCAGTAGACCACATCCCATGTACAGTAACATTTATTTCTTTATTTATTTGATTGGCTTTAAACGCCGTTCTCAAGAATATTTGACTTACGGGACGCTTGTCGGATAGGTGGAAAAAACACCCGAGGTTGGTGAGCCTGTGCCATGTACCGGCCCAGCTTTGATAAGAAGTATACCGCATTTGGCATATAGAGTAAAAGTCTCTTTCCGACATTTCTTTTTATTCGCTCACATAGCTCTAGCCTGCACACAAAATCAAAAACAGCCACAAGAGCTTAATAAAACTTCTGATAACAACCCGACATAAAGCAGTTTTCCAACAAACACGAGGCGGTTAGGCCTACAATAAACTTGCGTCCCCCAAACCACAATTCATTTGAAAGAAAGCGAGCAAAGCAAAAAGGAGTCTAGTCTTAATTCTTACGGAAATCGCATTCTTAAAGATAGTATACTATCTATTTGGGTTGTGCTTTCAACATTTTGCGTAAATCATCTGAGTAGCTTTTCTTGAACTCAGCATCTTCCCCCCAGATAAAATGCTGCCTCATGTTCGGAGAATACCGACAGGCGCCGGGGTGCCTTCCGTAAGCCTCCGCCACTTCCCGGAGATAATGCGATGCATTGCCACAGCACAATCCGACATACTGGACGCCGAGCTCCTTACATTTCCGGCCAAACTCGGCTATCTCTTTCCGTGAGCAAGCAAGAGCAGGTAACTCTGTTGGAAACGCAAAATCGCCTGCAGAGAAAAGGCGCAGGAAATCGTTAGTACATTGGTTGAATGATCAGCAGTTATTTGTGTTACACAAGTGAAATGAGCTCTATAGGGCGTGGTGAGTAGTGTGTAGAGACAGATAATGAAAACGCTTGTATACAAATCATCTCTTTTTAAAAAGTAAATAGTCCCTTGAAATGCCGAGGTTAGAAAATATATATCTTTAAATTCACATCGCGAGATCACGCCGTCTATACTGACAGATTCGAAGCTAAAATAGCGCTTACATCTAAGTGAGCGTCTAACTATCTACCTTTCATTGGAAATAGCTGTCATTCTATATCTCAGGCTGAAAACCATTTTCTTTTAATTTGTGCCGGTTTCTGCGGCCTAGTGGTTAGCTTGCTAGCGCCGCGCGACCCGGAGCCTCTCACCAGTACAATGCTGGACTTCTCTCCAGTTGAACGTGGGAAGGTTTGTCAGGATTTGGATGTGGGTTTTCCCCAAGCTCCTCCCAGGCTCCTAACAACAATAATGCTGGCCGCCGTCGTATGTGAAATATTCTTGAGTAGGGCCTAAAACACCAATCAAATAAATAATCAAAATACAAGGGCTTGAAAGTTTGAACAACCAAAATCATTTGAGAACCGTTCCCAAAGAGGTTAATAAAACAGTACCGTTGTAGTGGTCACAAAATATATCTTTCAAATGGGAATCAAACCATTCTCGCCTGATGTACTTCGAGCTTATGCTGTGTAGTCTATTGTTCACTCCTGTGCTTGCAATGACGTATTGTGAGAAAACTATTGAGGTATTACTCAAGCTTCGTAAGAGGACAATGTTCTATGCAGCTTGGACCCGAGTCAGCACTGCGCGTGAAACGTTCCCCTTTCATCCAAGAGCGCGTTATTCAAATTCCTAAGAAACATGTCCATGAAAACAGCGATTTGTTACCTGTATCTGGGTCGTTTAAGGCAAGGAAGTTAACACATTGTTCTGTGGTTCTGTACACTACTGGAAGAGCAGCAATCGGAACCTGCAAACGATGAGGTATCCATATAAAAACATAAACATGTATAGGGTTGAAGATAGTTTTCCAATTGGCGCAATTGTATATGGTAAAACTGAATAAGATCCTCACAACTTATTTAGATCGTCACTATGCAGGTGATCTGTCCAAATGCCCACAGTGTGCCTCTGGTATTCTTATAATAGTGTTAGCTATCTTGAAATATTAAAAATTGTCTTGAATAAGCGGTTAATTGTCGCGTAGCAAAAACTGAGTTACAAAATGTCCTCATTAAATATTAAGAGCAATTGCTAATAATGACGTCATTTCGGTTAGTATGTCGGTAAGATTAAAGACAATTATCAGACACGAAACAATATAATATTACAACAGATTTGTCTGTTCACAGTGAACTACATGCTTTCAAAGTAGGATAAGACAGAACGAGAGAAAAGAGAGGGGGCACATTTCAAGGATGAGTTTGAAATATCGACCAAAATAGCATCACTATTCGGAGTTACTTTGGGTTTATTTGGATTCTTAAATATTAGCTTTTCTTAAATATTAGTTTTTCTGAAATTTTGTAATGAGAACAACAGATTGCATGTGTACCGTGCTAAACTACCCTGAAATATATGCAGTTATAAATAATATAACAAAATGATAGATAGATGAAGATATAACCTTGCAGGCCGCCTTAGCTTCGGCTATAAGAGGAAGCATCGTTCTAGGCCCCCGTGTACAGTTGAGTCCTACAACATCAGCCCCTGCCTCCTCTAGCTTTTTAAGCGCCTCTAGGTAGGGCACTCCGCAGAATGTCCTATTGTCGAACGAAGCAATGCCCAAAGTAATCACAGCAGGCAACCCTGGATATCAAAACATACAAAGAGGTCAAAGGTTATAGAGAATATCCAATCACAAAGAATTCATACAGACTATCCGTAAAGTAGACAATTCAAACTGGTCCATTTCTTTCTAGGGAATAATAAACTGGGGATAAAATTGAAAAATCTAACAAGTTAGGGTAAATGTTTAAAACTTAACCAGGCATAAATTTTTAGTAGATTAATCCAAGAAGACATACTAAATAAGTAAAAAGCAAATCCCTGTAGCCGCCCATATGTTTTGTCTATGCATGGGCGCAACATTTATGTGCAGCTCAGACTAGTTCGGCTGCTGATTTCTTTTTTCTTTTTTTTTTAGTTGGCATTATTTTCTTTATTTCCCCCATAGCCGTAAAATTTGATTTAGAGTGACGTTTCATAAATTGTTCAAGTCAGTGGTTTGACAGGTGATTTGTGAATATTTCTTAGTTTTTTTTAAACAAGGTTCATACATCTGATGACAAATCATAATGAACCACTAATATACACGAAGTTACACATAAATCAATAGATTTGGTCCTTTCCGGTCGTACATAGGAATCGGACAACACAGTCCGTCAGCAAAGTGCGGATGATCGTGGGTTTCCCTCATGCTCTGCCCTGTTTCCTCCCACCAGAATGTAGACCACTGGCGTAAAAGTGAAATATTCTTGAGCAAACTCTAATCAAATAATCTTTAAAAAAATTTCGTCCCTGGTATGGTTACTTTACACAAGTTTTACTCTGCGGTATGCATCTAATGTTGTTGTAGCGATGACAGTAATCCAGTGATAACCTTTCCCGTGTATTTTGATTGCTTCCAATGCAAGCAAAGCCTCGCCTAACTCCCCGAACGTCTCTCCCACTATAAAGTCCGCCTTCTCCTCCACTGCCCATTCTACCTGTTCCTGTTAAACGGAATACATGTACATGTTTTTATACACAACTGATTTCCTTCACAAAATTTCGTCGCCAAACCATTATCGTTACATTTTGTAACTGTTATTTTGGACTGAAGGCTCTTTAACTTGTGCGCTGCCATGGCGGTCAATTGTATGGATGGAGTGCCCAAGGTAAAACGTCAGTTTGGAACATTTTGAAGAGCTTTCTCACGTGAGACGTATAAGTGTACATGTCATATTGCTCGTAGACCGGTTATTGTCACCAAATTGTGGGAATTTGTATACTGGTATAGATTCCTGGTGTAACCAGGCCATGGTTTCAACCTACACCTCATGTGTCCTGGTGATTGGAAGTTAGGTATCTTAACCACTCGTTCACAGCCCATTGTCCCGCCTTTTGCTTTGTGGCAAAGGCAATCCAGTTACGAAATTTTGATGTGAAAGGCATTCAGTGAAACAAGGACACTTTAACAATGGAGATTATAGCACATGGATATTTTAATCATGGACATTATAACACACGGATACTTTAACCATGGGAATTATATAATAACGATACTTTAACCATGGATATTATAGCACACGGATATTTTAACCAGTTCATATTATAGTAAAAGTATACTTTAACCATGGATATTATAGCACACAGATATTTTAACCAGTTCATATTATAGTAAAAGTATACTTTAACCATGGAGATTATAGAACAAGGATATTTTTAACCATTGAGATTTTAACACAAGAACACTTTAGAACAATAAGAAGCAATTTAGAACAATGGTATCAACATTACTAGATTAAACGCTAATCTATCTATTATTTCATGCAAAACAAAGCAATATCAGCGTATGTTTTATAGAAAGATATGCCTATATAATGTACTTTGAATATTTGCCTGGTCTCGGCCGCCGTTTCTGGGTTCTTATGGTTGTAGACTGTGGTGTTACAGATGTTCCCTGCCATCAACGTGCCCGTCCGATTAGCCACATCACGAGCCAGCCTCAGGGCCTGACGATTGATCTTCTCCAGGTCACCCTCTCGTCCTATCACCCTCATCTTCTCCCGGTGACAGTAATACTGTCACCATTAATGATACACGTCATTACAAGTAATGGTACACTGTGTATCTAGTACAACATCTACTGCATTACAATAACGGCATACTTTAATGCCCTCTGTATAATGTGGTTTCTTCAATTTTAAAATAATGATAAAAAATATAATTCCAACTGTGTATCTGGGTTATCGTCTACTGTATTAAAGTTATGGTACAGCGTGATTTTAACACTACTTTATCATCTTTTCTTTAATATTTCGCGAGAGGACGCGAAAGCGATATGGAATGCAAACGTGCAAAATCATGCATATTAGGAACTTACTGTGAAGGCTAGAACGACGTCACTTCCGGCGTGAACGAATTCCTCATGGAGAGCTGTGACAGCCTCGGGTTTCTCAATGACCACTTCCGGTACAAAGGCGCCTGCTCTTAAATAACCTCGTCTTTCCAATTCAAACACATATCCTTCCGCCACTATCACATCCTCGCCATCCCTTAAACGCTCCAGTAACCCTAAAATAATTTCACAAAGATTAGCCTATACACGTCGTCCCTTTATTTAATTTATTTATTCCTTTTTTTATTTTACACCGTACATTGGTTCTGATTAAGTGCTTTCAGCCAATCGCATGTTTCAATTCTCTGAAAAATCAAAAAAAAAATAAAGATGTGTTGGGTGGATCAGGTGTAAAGTGTTGGATATATACATTCATTCACAGACTGGCTGTCAATTCACTGTCCAGTCAGAAGACAAGAACCAATCAGTCGTCTTAATCAGATATACAGTTCCGGCTCAATGTGAAAGCCTTCGCGATTACTTGTTCATGAACCTTATGTTATACTAAACAGTTTAACGTAATACATGTGTAGTTTAACTCCAAAAAAAGAAAGGCTCACTGAGCCTTATGTTTTTTGGAGTTGCACTAATCGCGTATTACGGTGTTCAAACATGCAAGATTTTTTCTGACATCAGCCTTCCTCATCGGTAAGTATTAGGCCCCTAGGGCCTACTTGTTCTGTTTTCATCTCACATCCGATGAAATACTCATATCTTCGTTGGACAGAAACAATGAAATTGAGGGACTTGCATATTACACGGCTAAAACTGTAAATTCAATGATAAATGCCTCTGGTTTGTGAGCTGTGAATATAGGCCACACTCTAGAAGAGGCTATATAACAGTGTTTATCAACTCATATATAGGTCACTTGGGCTTTGTTTTTAGCGATATCTTCCAGTGAACTGGTCATATCTGGTTAACAAGATTATAACCGATTTATACTAAACTATTTCAGTGTTTTCATATTCAAAAACAAGGTCATCATATGTAGCCTATAAGGGATGTTGTCACTTGTAGGTGCATAGGCCTATGTTCTTGTTTATTATGTTTGTGACGCTAGTCCGTAACGTCGAACTTAGTTAGGTCCAGCTCTTTGAAAGTTGTAATTTTTTTATTTCTGCATATGAGGTGCAAATAGAGTTCTTCACTTGAAGGAAGTCTGTGTTCATGTGATTAATGGAAGACTGTAAATTTTAGGACAAAGTTCTTTGCGGTTTACTGCCTATAAGATAACTTGGTTGATGTACCCATGATTCAATTGCTCAGTGTCCGCCATTTATCATCAACTTGACAAGGCGAGACACTTATGTAAGTGTCAATTATTCAAACAAAGATTAACAGGTGAATCATGTCATAAGTTTTCACCAAGCTTCGTTGCATGAACAATGATAGTTTTATCGTGTGTAATCTAAGAAGTTATGTAATGTTTACGTGTACTCGAACAGCTGATCGATAGTGCAGGATCACAACTTCAAGTCTAGACTGTTTGCACTGTATAAGTTACCTCCCTTGGCTTGAAACTCAGTTTTTGACAATGACGTACCAGTTTGATCATATGAGTACATGTATAATTTAAAATAAGAAAACTATAATTTACTATGGTTTGTAGTGTTGGCCATTAATACTGATTACTGTCAGTGTAATGCAGACCTGTGCACTTTGATAAATAATTAATATAACATGATGTTTGACTTTCTTTCGTATGACACCTGTAGTAGGTTATGATATAGGGACAACCTTAGGAGACATCCCAGTAGGGTCCTGTCAGCAACTATAGGCAGCACTTGCGGTAAGATGGTCACAATGTCTGATTGTAATCATGAACCATCGAGGTTTATTAGGACCTGTGTGTAGTAGTACATGTGTGGCAGTGTTTTTAAACAGCCTTGTGCATACATTTTCATGCTGGGATTTTGTTATCCTGTTAGTTTGTTTTTTTTTTATCATAACTCATTCACATGTTGTTATGATGCTGTATAAAAACACAGTACTTGAACCGCCCTATTAGATAATGGTGATATAGCTAACTGACAACGTCATTTGGAACGTCAGTCCCAAATGAGTTTTGGAGTCCTTTTATTCCACGTGTTTTACATATCTTTATGTATTAACGCCATATGGAACATAACGGCTTCACATATACACGATGATCTTCATGCAAATCCAGACAAAGTGCATACTTTTGCCTATTAGAGCAATGTTATCTGATCAGCATGGCCATGGGTGTGTTGTAATCTCTCTACCACCACGTATATAGGTCATATATTTCAGTCTTCAGAATATTATGACTTATGTTCACATTGCATTATACCTATATTTCCAACCTGCGGATGGTCGTGGGTTTCCCCCGGGCTCTGACCGATTCTTCCCGCCATAATGATGGCCACCGCTGTATAAGTGAAAGTTAGTGCGGCTTACATTTGAACACGTGCATAACTTTGTGAAAAATGAATAAATTAAACTTCAGATTTCAGATCAACATTTCATCACTGTTTTGATTTTCATAAATTAATGCAAATTAACTCCCAGTCTTTCGTTTCTGGCGGGAAGATCCAGTCTTAATTGCACGTGACATTTATGAGTTTTGTTTTAAAGAATACAACACAAATTTCAGTGTTACGAACTGAACCCATTTAACGATTGCATTTAGATGTCACGCTTCTCAATATGTGGGAGAAAGGCACTGGACTATGAACTCTCACATGACCATCAGGGCCGAAAGAACTGAACCTGACGGAAGTAGTTTTCATTTCCACAACTCGGTGCGTGATGAAAAGATTAAGTAAATATTCATATACAGACTTAAACCTAGCTTCTGATATTCCCCATGCTCCAAAATAACGGTCATTATATCAGATCTAAAAAGTCTCAATTTTGATGAAAGCACTGTTGTCAACTTACCCTTCACCCCCATTTTTTGTGGCTGTTTCTCCGTCTCTTGTGCAAGGTAATGACAGTGGCGTTTGACTGGCACTTCGAGGTGTTTCCGACTTATATATGCTCCAGTCACCTACATTTCACATATATCTCTATATCAAGCAAACGCCGAAAGCAGGTGACCACTGTACGTATTTATTTATTTGATTGGTGTTTTACACCGTACTCAAGAATATTTCACTTATACGACGGCGGCCAGTTGTTCTTGCACTTTATGTGACAGTAATGATGTTAACCTAATGCTCTTTAGAAGCGCTTTCTGTGGTAACTATTACTTCTGTTACTAATTGTTTATACAATTTTTTTGAGGTCGTGCATGCTTGCCAGTGAGTCTTGACACGTTTGTGTCTACACTGGAAAGTAGATTGGGACCAAAAGTGTTCTGCATTGACCGAGTTGGTAAAGCGTCTGTCGTGGGTTCAGTCGTGGATCGTATCGTACCTTAAGTTTGCAGTCTTCGTAATGCCTCAGTTGCCACTATTCATTATAGCAGACAGTCGTATAATAGACGTTCACCTGACACCGGCGACAATGGATGTTTACCTGACACCGGCGATAATGGACGTTCACAAGACCAATTTCAAAAACTTACGTTGCACATAAGCCATATATTAGGACGGATTTACAGTCACGAGTTTTCAGTAATGACGGAAAGAGGCAATAAATGTCCTACGCAAATGAATTAAACCTTTATACAAAAAAATGAATTGCGTTAATCGCATTTCCTGACAACGCATTGCATTTTCGTCAATTGTCTAACGTATCAATCCGTTATTGTTTAAAGGACGAATATGCATAATCATCGCTCAGAGATTGTATTTCACGGAAAAGTTTTTTAGCTTATCAAAATTTTTTACCATGTTAGCTCATAAGTCGTTTATCAAAATAGGCGTCATGGTAACGCCATGAATGTAATATACTGGTGAAAGACAAGAGGTCTTCGACGATCGTTAGTATGCGCAAACTGTCACACGAGCGTTGTATGTATGCTTGGGGTTTTACAATGTACTTAACAACTTAACGTCGTATGACGACGAGGAGTCATAAGATGTGTGTACACATACTGTGTCTTCTTGTGGTAGAGAGAATCCCTGCCGCCAATGTGCTTCCGCCACTGAAGAATGATGCCACCCACCCAGTCACATGATACTGACACTAGGCCAACCAGTCATGTTTCCTTGCCCAAACCCCTCAGTGCTAAGCGCCAAGCGAAGCAGCAACGAGTACCATTTTCAAAGTCTTTGGTATGACCCATACCGGGTTTGATCCCGCATTCCCGCATTTTCCGAACCAGTAGGCCACGGAAGCTGTCCGAGCGTCGTCGATAAGGTCACATTAGGTGTGGGAGCGGAGAAAGAAGCGAATTTAAATTTACATACATTTTTGTCAGGCGCGTTACAAGAAGATATTTTGTTTCTGTATACGATAAATGATTGCAACACAGCCATGTATTGTCTGCGTATAGAAGTAAACGGAGGAGGGCTGATAAACAAGAGAGACATGACTGATATAAAGTATAGGAACAGGAGGCCTCCGCGGCCTGGTGGTCGTGGGTCTTACCCGAACTCTGCAAGGTTTCCTTCCACCATAGTGTTGGTCACCTTCGTGTAAGTGAAATTTATTTATTCATATGATTGATGTTTCATGCCGTACTCAGGAATATCGTGTAAGTGAAAGTTTCTTGAGTACGGCGTAAAACGCCAGTCCGATGAATAATTCAAATAAACAAAGTACGAACAAAACAGGTTCCAGGATAGAGCCTTGTGGAACAACCCACTGCAGATTCAAATGAGGACCAAGATCTAAAACCACACTATTCAAGATTACGCAAGAGTTCATTAATAATTTATGTATAGCTTTCGTATTTATTTCGTATTTATACCCCATTATTATAATCCACCTCGACCCGCGTATTTCGATAGTATTCCTCACAACTGTATGTTTGATGTGAAACACCTTGCAGTTATTTATGCGTATAGTTCTAGGTGAGTAAGGCCGGTGTGCTCTAGACATGCCATCGATGTTACCCACCTGTCATAATCAACCGATCCGTGTTAAAAGCGAATGACCTTACAGTTATTATACCCTTCCACTCTATACGCGTCTCAGCCGGGCACTGACAACGTCTTTTTTTTACGGAGACTTGTCCCGACTGTAAATAGTGTTTATGTCACACCAATTCTTCTTTACTTAACAAATAATTCGAGATTCGCCCTTCGGTTCCGAGCTAATGACCAATCAACAGCGCTCATATACTACAACTGCCTCCAGGCATAAAATACTTCAGATGCCGATATCCGTACATCCGGGGCCTATAACTGCTCCTGTCTCATTATATCAGGGGGAAACACCAGATGTATATATATGCGTATGCACATGTATGTATAAAATATACGTACAGTGGCCGTAAGCTGGTGGCTCTCTCGTCTAAGGTGTGAACCCCGCTGGAGCAGGTTTTTGTTCAATGTGGTAACATGTTCAAATCCATCTCTTGTTGGTTTGACTATGGCTTTACCTCATTATCTTTGCCGGTGAAGGGCAAGGTTTCCACTGATCTAGAAGGTTATCTCCACTCATAAAACTTACAGCGGTATAAATGCTTATTCTTATGTACCGGTCTGACTTAAAAGTGGACACACTGCCGATATGTATCCCGAGCTGGCTGTTGAGTTAACTCCCCATAACTCGTGGTATACACTCAGGAAAATCATTAGACAATACAACCGGTCTATAGATTGTTTTTTGTTTACTGACAACATTCGCCCATCTGACAAGCGGGTGCAGATATCAAAACTGTCAAAAACTTGAGTTCTCCGTTGTCTTTTAAATAAACAAGCAAATTTTACCTTCTTTTCCCACATTCTTAATAACGAATCAATTTTTTGCTCTGTTCGACCCTCATACACAGAAAATCTTAAATCGTTTTATATTTAATTCCGTAACCACTTTTACTGGAACCCTGTTATTTTGACCGGACCATTCTCCGATCTTATCAAGTGAGTGGCACCACCCGGGCCAATATACTGGTACGCCCCAACCAGTCATTACACTATCCCCTTAATGCTGATCGCCAAGCGAGGAAGCCACAACTTCTTCTTTTAACGTCTTAGGTGTGACATGTGCCAGTATTGACCCAGAATGTACCAACTGTGCCATAAGGGCTGGAGCGATATTAAGGATGAAGATGTGAAAGTTCGGTGGATGTGTTACAGTGAAATTTCATTTAGGATGTCTTACCGAGAAACCGCAAAACAGAATTGATATACAGTACTGAAACATTATATCTTCTTTGTCCAGGATCCATTTGCTTCATTTCATACGACTGATCAGGAGCTTACACTACTCAACGTGCCTAATGTAGAAATCATGAAAATAAGATTTTTTGTGCAGTGATAAATCATTGCTTACAACTTTAAAGAGATTTCATTCTTTAATAAGGGTACATTGGTTTTATTTGATTTGACTTATTGATTCGATTATTACTTACATTTAACTGCATACCTATAAATGACAATCACTGAAATTAAGTCAACAATTCCCCATAACAAGGAAGTCATCACATCCATATTTCATGTTTTATTCCAAGCTGTTTTTACAATAGCCTTAACACTGAACATCCATAGCATGCAGCATATACACATCTAGGAAAATCTTGGTACAGACACTGAATAGTTAATAGTATATTCCAGCAAAAATTTCATTCACAGTCAACTCGTCTGCGCAGCCAAGTCCCACAGCTCTTCCACACAACCACGACCCATAACTCTGCAAAGGTGCCAAGTACCACATCGCTGAAAATATCCACACATTCCTCCTTCGAGCTGTGATACTCTGCTGCTGCACTTCAAACTATAACCAACACCTGAGATTTCACAACAATCCTGTCCCGAAGCAACTAGGGTTTAGTCACAACCCATCCGCTGTGAAACATGCATGTCAAGATGTGCTGGGACACAGCAGGCTTCAGTATTTCTTCAGTGTCTTCTTGATTAATGCCATCCTCTGAAAAACAGAAAAAAACAACATTTATTCTTGTCAGTTTCTACATTGGTTAAACATGTATCATCACAGTGTCTTTTAACATCATACTGATCTCAATGTCAATAATGCTGCTTCAGTAAAACTGCATGCCAAAGACACTAGACCCTGCCTCAGTTGAAGTTACTGAGTTAGCCTTCAAGTAATAATAAAATAAGTATTTTTTTTTTTTCACAAACTCCACTGAGTTACAATCACCATGTCTTCAGGACCCAAAAACTGACAAAACAAGGGACTGAACAACTGTCTGAGTTTGTTTACTCCATTTAATTTTCTTGAGCAAAGCTGCAAAATTTTACAGCAATATCATAATCTATGATATTCATCACTTTGCATACACTAAAAGCATCAAATTATATGTTGGTAACATTCATTTAATTATTGTCTATCAACCTACTAAAGAATTTTTAACTAATACGAGGTGAGATTTATGAATGGAGGAAACTTGAGTGCCCAGGATAAACCTTCAGCATGTTTAACTTTTCGACTATCATACATTTCAATTATAACAATAGCTGCTGGACGCATTTATACCCTCCATTTGGTATTTTTTCTACATCAGCTTTGGCCTTTTAGCACACCAATTTTGTTTCATTACTAATTGGACTCCTGTTAAAGTTGCTGGGGCGACTGATGTACAAATCTGCTCGGCAATCCAGCAGAGACTAACAATCCAACTAAAACTCTTTGTGTTCTGCACCTGTTTGTGGGCCTCTGTGTGAAACGCTCTCTTGTACGGCCGGAGTTCCTCTGCCCCAAAACCTGGGATCCACATGTTCCAGTTACGTTCTGAAATAAAACACCAGTTCAGAATTAAGCTATATAACAAAGAAGAACAGACAGACTCAAACCTGTAGGTGATGTAATAGATGCATATAAATGTAATTCATGTTAAATAATAAAGAGATTAGAATTTAGATATTTGGATCCACCGATGGAGAGGATTTCAACTAGCAAACTAGTGGCTGGAAATTTATTACAAAACATGGACTCTCCGGCCGTATGTGGGAAGGTCTGGCAGCAACTTGCGGATGATTGTGGGTTTCCCCCGGGCTGTGCCCGGTTTCCACGCACCATAATGCTGGCCGCCGTCGTATAAGTGAAATATTCTTGAGTACGGCGTAAAACACTAATCAAATAAATAAATAAATAAATAAACAAAACATGGATGGCAGATGTCAAAAGATAATAATGAATTAAGTTGATAAGCTTTTGTATACTGTTCACCAGGCAAATTGTGGTTGCCAAATTAAGGGACGTAGCTACACACTGCGTATACAAAATTAATTCATAACAGAGTTGCCTCCCTTGAAAGAAGGGTTACGCGATACTCTACCAGCAGGAATATCAAGTCCTGTTGCTGTGTAGTTATTCATTAGAATACTCTGTACTACTCTGTGTACAGTACACCTGAGCTAAAGACCGCCTTTACCAGGTAATTACACGCCACAGCTGCTGACCTTTGGAAAAACTAAGAGTCTGCAAATAAGTGACTGTCCGTATCCGCAGTGCAGAGAACAACACTTCAACTGAATGATCTATTTATTTGATTGGTGGTTTTTGCTGGACTGAAGAATATTTCACTTATAAGACGGCAGCCAGCATTATGGTGGGAGACAACTGGGCAGACCCCAGGGAAAACCCACAACCATCTGCCTCAAAACCACTATATACTGATCAGTATTTTTCTCCCAGACATATAATTCCTACCCAGATGTAGCTGAACATCCTTGGCTTCTAAAGTGGAGGATTTTCTGTGTTTGGCCAGATGACAGGCATTGGTGACAACACTCTCTATAAAGTCATCAGCGATCTGCAGGAGGACCTGGAACAAAGAGGCAAAACCAACAACCACACTTATTTATTTATTTGACTGGTGTCTTGTTCCGTGCTCCAATGCTGACATAACCACAAAATGCTAAATTATAACCCTATGTACACGTAATAGACAACACTTGAATACAATTAAGTACAAAAATAAAAATAACTTTTCTTAGGGTAAATGAGGAAAAGTTTCGCCTGTCGGTTACTGTTGTTTACTTTCACACAAGCTGAGTTAGCTGCAAGATGACAGAAGAGGGTGATTAGCCACCTGCCACGTTCATTATCCTGCATGGCAGCCATAGTCTCTAATCCTTGCCGCATGGGGTCAAGTCACTGACAGGGAAGTGTGCAGGTCTCCCCTCTGGCCCATACACATTTCTAATAATATCCATGAATGAAACCGAAGAAAGTACCAAGTCAGGCAGTGACTATTACAAACCTGCAGGTCGCAGCATTTTCTTGTGAACAGTTGTCTATTCAAAGTCCTCATTATACAACAATATTCTTACACGTTTCACCCAGAAACATCTGCACCAACCTCCTTCATAATTTGAATGAAGTATAATTTTATCAGTCAACACACACAAATGCTTTCAGGATATGCTTGAATAAAGACCTTGTAAAAAGGTTGAAGAATTACAGCAGCCTTTATGCCACTTGCATTTTCATCACATCCAGATCCAGCTACATGTATAATTGCACCACTAAACAGACCACCTTGTTAACTTCCAAAAATATTATCTGGAAGAAAACATATTACAATGCGCTATGATCTCAGGTATCAGACCATAGACTTACACCTACCTCTTCCACATCATCGTCCAGCTGTTCTAATGGGTCCACTTCCTTGACCAGCTCCTGTAGGCGCCGCTTGTCCAGCACCCTGACCTCTGACCCTCCTGGCTGACCAATCACTGTGGGTTTGGCCCCTGCTGACTGGGCGGCGCCCCCTAACATGGCTGAAGTGGCAGCTGAGGAGCTCTCAGAGTTGACAGTAGGTTTACTGTTAACAGACTGCAGGAGTAAAAACACAGATACTTTTCCAGGGTGTTACACCTGAATGTACTATCAAGGCTCATTTAACAATTTTGTCACAGTTTTTCAAAGTTTTGTTCAATAATTTATCAGTGTTTTGTACAACAATACATTCAAAAATCATAAAAATGCAGAAAGTGGAAAAACTCATACATACCTGTTCTGCTAAAGGTTGATTTGAAATTATTCAACAGTAGCTAGATGTGATATTCAACAATAGTTTGATGTGTCTGTGATATTATTTTGGCAAAGTTTGATGTAATATTACTCAGCTAAAGCTAGGCGATATAATATTCACTTAGTGCTTGCCAGAGTGATCAAGTACAGAAAACGCTTTGAGTGCCATTACTCAGCCACAGCTTGATCTTATGTCACTGTTCATCTTCTGTAGCTCTACTTTGTAACAATACAGCAGTTTTTCATTACTTGTCTTCCCAGCTAAAGTCAGGTGTCACATTAACTTTTACTTTCTGTTGCCCTACTTTATACTGGTACATTAGTGTACTGATTACTGTACTTCACCGAAAGTTTAGCAAGAGACACATTTTACATGATTTTGATTAACTCATCCACCTTACAGTGCCACTTAAAAACTTTTTGTGAAGTTTGATTTAAGTTCTTTTTTTTTTTTTACTTTTTAAGGCTTTTATGTTTGTGAATGTGCATTTTTATATACCACACTTTTAGGTAAAATATGATAATCATCCGTTCACCTAAAGCTTGATGTGCTAATTACACCCACCTTCTGTAGCTCTACTTTGTACTGGTACAGTAGTGTATTGAGTTTACCGAGTTCCTCTTTCTGCTGGGCTGTGTGAGGACCAGAACCACAGAGCTAAATGAATAACAAAAACAAAATTATTAACACTACTTGGCTGCAGACAAATTCTAAGAATCATTTGCTTAACTAGCGTTTTTGCTGTCTGTGGTTTGCCTGTGGTATATATTTGGAACCATAATGAAACCAGTTGGCTGGTTACAAGGCCAATCCAAAAAAAAATCTATTCTGTGTAATCTCACACCATCACAAAAAATGGGGTATACCTATAGAATTTTTTTTTTTTTTTGTTTTTTTAAGACAGGGATTTTAAACAAATTACCATTGGTAGAGAAAAATAATTCCGAAAATACAGAAGATCTTTTTTCCATTCAAAAGATCTGTTGTTCAATTACAAAACAATAACTACATAATTATTTTCAACTATATTTCTCTCCGGCCGTAAGTGGGTAGGTCTGGCAGCAACCTGTGGATGGTCGTGGGTTTCTCCCGGGCTGTGCCCAGTTTCCACCCACCATAATGCTGGCCGCCGATGTATAAGTGAAATATTCTTGAGTACGGCATATAACACCAATCAAATAAATAAATTATATTACAATTATATTACAAATATATTACGATCAAATCTCCTTGTGATAGAAAGTTAATTCCCTTTGAAAGTAGACATATTTTTTATGCTGCCTCAAGCAGAAGACTGCTGACAGCACCATCCAACAAATCATAGCATACTGACACATGTAGACCAGTGCCTTGGCTTGGCCTATTCCCTTAAGCCGGCCACCACAGGACAGGGTTAAGTTCTGAGATTTTTTTCTACTTCACTTCTGACTAGGTATAAACACAGCATGATACACTGACAAAGGTCTCAATCTAAAAATAGTTTTCCACTAGGCATGGTGAACTCACTGATATCTGCTGCTCCAAATGCTTGATGGCCTCGCTCAGGTTGATTGATTTCCCTTGGGTGGGGCTTATCACATGAGTGATGGTCTGGGAGGGGACGGAGAGAGCGGGTGAGTTGACATTAGGCGTGGCATTCACAGTGACACCAGAAGGAGCAGAGATGGATAAGGAAGTTGCACATGTAATAGGTAAGTTTGCGGTCATCCTTCACACCACATACTGACATATAACCTCATGATGAGTTCATGTTCAAATCTTTACATGGCAAAATATTTCATCAAGCCGCACACAGGAAAAATCTGAAAGAAAAAAAAACACTAATACTTAGTAACACGGTCTGACATTAGCTGGGACACCATGCTTGACAGAATAAACTTTTGCCGAACGTCAAATTTACGTCACAGCAATTTCAAACTAAAACTTATTGGGCCAGAACAGATATCTTCTTTCAAATATTATTTCAGGTGCAGAACTGATCAACCAACACCATTGTGAGAGTTACTGAGGGAAACAACCCGAAATATGTCGGACTGATGGTAAGGAACAATTACCACTGTAAATACGAGCATAAATCAATGCTTCCTATAAATAAACAAACTTATACTTAGGTTAGCCTAACCAAAAAGAGGCAATGGCATGAACACAAATTAACTAAAAGGGATATTTTCAAGCCGAGGGTCTACACTGCTGCGGCCGCCATCTCGATTTGTGTGTCTTAGCATGGAGGTAGAAGAGTCACGTGATCCATGTAGCCACTCAAAATTTCATTAAAGTGGAATAATAATAGACTCAGCCATACATCTATCAGCGTTTGGGCTGATAAATTTCCTGATCTCCAGGTCAGTCTTGTTAAAACAGCATGGTACATGCTCAGAAAATGTGATTGCCATGAACCCGTTTCGCTCGGTGAGTCTCAACACAGGTTAGTTTTACAATTACAGAGACCACTAGTAACAAAAGACTCCAACTTTTTTTCTTATACTGGCCTAGTGTCGTTGGAGTCTCGGCACAGTGTTAGTTTGGTACTCAGCGCAGGTCCAGGCCGATTGTCCTTGTCATCAAATGATGTCTCATGCAAATATAAGACACCAACCCAAAGACCTGCTTTCTGCACACACACTGCACCGTCACTGAATGCCCCCCTCTCCCTAGAATACATTTTTTATAGAAATGAAGGATTCTACTGCACACACTCTTTGGCCACTGTCATCATCTTCAAGAGCTACTCACATGTCCTGCTTCATCATGGAGCATTGGCAGCAGTGGAAGAGGAGTGTGAGCTATGGAAGCCTTCATGGCTATAATAAATCTATTCTAAAGCGAGAAGGGACATATGGTATGATGGTATGGTGGATGCAGAAAGCAGGTCTTTAGGTTGGGGTATGTTATTTGCACGTGATCTCTTTGATAGCAGTCTTTTGGGGCTGGCAGACCACATGGATAACATCGATCCAAGGTAGGAAAGTTTTAATGAAAACTTGTTAAACTCCTTGCCGTCCATCCGACACATTTGGGGCAGGTTTCCCTCCGTAACTCTAGCAACTGAGTAATTCCCACACTCCGCCACCAATATTACTTAAACCCACGCTATGTTTTCTCACAAAACCATCTGATAAAAACACATGTGTTGCTACCGCGTAGATCATGTTGCATGCATAGTGATAAGATGATCAAGCTGGTCAATATTCGACTCTCCCTATGCAGAGATACATATATCTTTGCAGTTTCTCACCGTTGTCACCGATCACTCAGAAGATAAACCACTTGAGTCACATGAACGTTTTTGTTATATTACCCAATGATAAAGAATATGTTGTCATTTTTTTAACTCTTTCGGTAACCAAAAGGTTAAGAGTAAAGCAAAATCAAACATAATACACTGTTCAAATCATGTACAAATTTTACAAACCTTCACATTTTCTAGTGTCGACTGGAACGTTAATACTGCAAAGGAGCGACTGAAAATTTGGTGCGGAAGAGGACTTACAGATATTGACCCAATGTTCCCAGCTATAACTATCATTTGAGAAATTTCTTTGATTTTTATATTTTTCATAAGTGTATTGAACATAAAGAAATGACTGTATAGTTCATACATATGACAGTTAAAACGACAAGCCAAACAAATATAAAAATCTCTTATCAAGTTTTCCGTAACGTTACCAAGTGGTAGTTTTTAAAAATTCTTTAGTTTTTGGGGGTCGCACTCTTTACCGTAAAATTTTATCAAAGTTTCGTGTGTTGACATACATCAGTAGAATGTTCGCCAGGTTTTATTACAGATAAATGCAGTTTTAATAATATACGCTTAAATCTAATGCATGCTGGAGCGGTATTCTTCCTGCTGATTGATAAAGCATCACTATTCTATCGGTAAAAATTGCATGCCCCCTGTTTGCCGATCTATCCAATAATAACCCAGTAATGCCTCCGTAACCTTTGACCTTATCGGACAAGGACGGAAGGAAAGCATGTTCAAGTAAAGTGGTTTTACTCAATTCCATCTCACAACCGAACATATTTGCCTCTTCGAACAAACGACAGTGGTGAAAATGTGGCTTAGTGGCCTGAAGAAGTAGAGATCCCCTCCCCACGCGATGCTTGGCGTGTGAGATCGGGCCGTACGCGGCGTTTCCAGCGTGTACAATACGTGTTGAGAGCGAGTTGGACGCACGATGAAGTTGTTCTATTTTTAGTCGGATTGGTCATTGTTTTGGCTCCCTTTGACAACAACAGTGGGGTGGGCGCACATGGCCACTCAGAATGCAACAGGCCACAGGGATTGCGGTCGTCTTTGGCTTCTGGTCATCCCTTTATTTACTTGATGTCTTTTTAAAGGTGAGAGAGTGCGTGGTGGGAAGAAAATTAACACACAAGTTTTATGCAGAGAAAATGCATCCAGGGATGCTCGTTTGCAACATCTGTTTCCAGTTGAGGTCGTGAACTCCGAGCTTTTCACAAATTAGTTAATTTTCTTAGATTAATATACAATTTTACAGTCTTGTTAGATGATGATTTCTTATCAGAATCAATATTTGATAAATGACGAAAATAAATGTGAAATATTATTTGTGGTATTATAATTCAGCAAAAATTGCAGATAACTGGCAAGAAAACTTGCGCAGCATGATTATTCAGATGTAAATGTTTAAATTTGAAGGATACAAGGTGTCCCACTATGTTAAAATTGAACACCATTTTGCATTTTACTCTGAATGTAACCTTGACAACAATCTGACCAATTTTCCCCACTTTCATATTTCAATACAATTTAAATGTACATGTATTTTGAAATTAAATTACATGCAGATTGTAATTAATTTTTCTTAGCCAGACATTGCTTAGTGAAGTGGCTGAAAGTTTTCACACCGATAAGTCACCGCATAAAATGACTGAGAGTGCCGAAGAAATTCTTGTGGAGTAATTTTAGTTGAACCTCATGCCACACCCCCACCACCCCACCACCCAAGGAAGTGTTTGTGTTGTAGTTTCATATTAATACAGACCAATGCTTTTCTTTTGATGAATAATGATGAAATACCCAAGTGAAATTTAAGTTTTTAATGTTTAAGCTTTATTTATTTATTTTTAGGGGGGGGGTCAGGTAGCTTTGTTCTTTAGTGGTCTTATTTATGTTTGAAAGACAGCAGTTACATGGAACTCTTTCAGTATCTTTATGTCTGTATGCATGTCAGGTTTCTAAAAATAAGTAAATGATTTTTTCACTTCGAGTTTTACTGTCTCTGTTGTATCAGGCGAAGCGGCGCTATTCCCGGTCATACCTGCAGTTTCTGGACGGCACTGGACTCTCGGTCTCCATCTGTCAGCTTAGATGGTTCTCTACCTGGTTTAATCGCCTTTTTGTCAGAATCGCTCAATGGAAGCCTGGATTTCTCCGCGCCTGGTTCACCATGGGCATAGTGTTCGCATTGGTTGCCATGGTGATGTCCGTGTTTTTGCTGAGTTTACTGGTCATCAACACTATTCGCAGACAGCCAGTCGAACAACAAGTCCTAACGCCAGTGGTATGGGACAAGAATTTATTTATCGTGTCTGTTAGAAATTATTAAATGTCTTTTCTTTAGGAAAAAAAACAACTGCTATTACTATGGCTTCATGGGAAATGTTTTTGCGTAAAATATTAAATGATATTTACAATACGATACAAATACAGATCAGTCAAATTCCAGATGTTGTAAAGATGTCAGAGCAGCCATTGTGTGAGTGGATTTTCCGCTGAGGGTCTGGAACTAAAATACTGCAGGTAGATGAGTTTGGTGTACCTGCTCCAAACAGGAAACAGCCTGATGTGAGCTAACATCCAGAAGATAGAAAATTTGTGCAAAAAGCTTCTCTGCTGCTGAAAATTTGCACTTACCCTAAATGACTTAAAATTTTGTTCACAAAAGTGCATTTTTAGAGGGAAATAAATGTCACAAAATATTAATTTTGGTGTTGAAACTAACAACTTTCTAATTGAATATCATCCCATGTTCCAGGTAAACCTCAAAATACCTTTCTGAAATCAATAGAACTCTCAGAATCAGGAAAAATGGGCAAGTTAATGAAATTTATGTTTATTTCAGTATGCAAATTCAATGGACCTACATGTACAGTTCATGTCGTGATGATCAGAAATATTACGTAATATGATTGCTGCTTAATATATTATGACGTTTTTTGTTTGCTCAGATGCCAGGCGTAAATCTGCCGGCTAGTCAGATTACATATTACCTGCTCACACTCCTTGTCTGTGGTATTCTCCATGAGGTCGGACATGCCGTGGCAGCTGTCAGGTGAGACAAAATTGTTGTATTTTTAATTGATTAATTACAGTTCAAAGGGGAAAGTGTCATGTCTGTGCATAGCGAGTTGTGTTTTGTTCATAGGTATTCAAACCTAAATCCTTATTGCTCAAGGGCTATTGGATTTACAGCAGAAGCCATTAGTTCAACGGTCATGTTGCCCTTGAGAATCCCCAGTGAGCAACAAACTAGAATCCCAGAGGGTACATGTACCCCTATTAACTTTCTTCTCTGGTCAGCATGTAATCATTTATTTAATACATTTTATATTTTAATATATTTTATCACAAGAAAAATAAATAGATAAACTTCTGTCTGAACTAATTACCGTTGTGGCTGAAAAGTATCCGAGGTGGTTAGCGTGCCAGCTTGGCACATTTTCCAAGGAGACACACACTGTTCTCTCTGCTGATGCTGGCTTCCTCCCCAGCCATACATGGGAAGGTCTGCCAGCAACCTGCAAATGTTCATGAGTTTCCCCTTAGCTTTGCTTGGTTTTCTCCTGCCAAAATGCTGGCCGCCGCTGTATGAGTGAAATATTCTTGAGAACAACGTAAAACACCAATCAAAAAATAAATAAATAAAGAATCATATTTCCTTCGAGTGACGAAAATGTGATAAAAAAATCTGATTTGTTGATTCAGTGTTATTGATGATGAAGTATCCCCGCTTTCCAATGTTGTAAATGTATACCTCGGGGTTCCAAGAATTATACATGTATTTAAAATGTAAGCACTGAGTTAATCTGTAAAATGTAACAGGTTAAATGCTTCAGTCATTTTTGTTGTTACTTCATTCCTTTAAAAGTGTTGAACGTCTCATGACTTTGAGACATAAACTGAATTATCTCTTTTCAGAGAACAAGTTCGAGTGAACGGATTCGGAATCTTTGTCTTACTGCTGTATCCTGGAGCTTATGTGGATTTATCAACAGAACACTTACAGATTATCTCCCCCTTACGACAGCTGAGGATTTACTGTGCAGGAGTGTGGCATAATTTCATCATCGTATTAGCGTCTGTGATATTTTTATTTGTGTTGCCATGGTTACTGGTTCCCTTTTACACCGTTGGTAATGCAGTGGTTTTAACCCATGTTTTAGAAGTAAGTTTCATGTCATTGTGTGTTTTTAGTGTAACATTTCTGACATGCGTAGAAATAGCTTAATGCACATGAGCTTGCAGCAGATCAGGAATTTATGGCTTAAAGGATTGGTGTCCAGATTTATTGTTCTTCATAATTAGCTAGCCCTGTGTTGTTAAATTGAGTTGGAACAAATATTCAAAAAGGGTACAATAATCTGAGAAATATGGCACTTAAAATCACTAGATAATGAGGCTGGTTTTATGCATCCTTTTCAACAACACTCGGTAGTCTGCGCCAAAGTACATAGTACAAGCCCAACCTTTACGAGCTGTCGCTGTGAGTTCAAGTCCAGCTTAGGTCAGTTTCCTCTCCGGCCGTAAGTGGGAAGGTCTGTAATTGTAATAAGTGTATAAAAACCATGAAGGTCTTCCAGCAACCTGTGGATGGTCGTGGGTTTTGCCCCGGGCTCTGCCCGGTTTCCTCCCACCATAATGATGGCCGCCGTCGTATAAGTGATATATTGTTGAGTACGGCGTAAAACACCACTCAAATAAATAAATAAATTTGCTAGCTGTCAGAGCTTTGCCATTTAGTTCAGTGTTAAAAACAGCGACAAGAGTGACAACAAGCATATTGAAGTTCTCCACGAAATCGTTTGCTCTTCAGCATGCAGTTGTAAAAACAGGTCGTTAAAGAATCCTGGAGTTAAGTTTTTCGAGTTTTCAGACGATTTGACCCTCAAGAAGGTGTGGATTTACAACAAGTACCAGTTTTAAAGACGTTGGTATGACCTGACCCAGGTTTGATCCCAGGTCTCCCGACTTCAAACTCCAATATACATGTAGATTAAAATGTATTGGTTGTATGATAATACGACCCATTTGTGATGCCCTTGTAAGTACATTGTTCTTATTAGTCTGGACCTGGAGACCAAAATCCTTCGAGTCATTAGGCTTAATGTGGTAAACCAGAATATTCAGTTGACTGTGTCTGAGGTTTCATTTGTCAGATCCCTTTCCAAGGTGTGATGGTTTCCAGTCCATTAACCCGGGAACCATTATAATAGGCCTAAGTGAAACGAAAAACTTCCCAAGTAAAAATAATACTTATTGATTCAACTCCTATATCTGTCAGAATTCTGCCGTGTCGGGTCCTCTTGGATTGGCTGTTGGTGATCATGTGACCAGCATAGGGGACTGTCGAGTGACGAGCGTAGAGGACTGGCAGACATGTATTCGTGTCAGTCTTCAGGAGAGGAACTCGGGCTATTGTATGTCCCTGGCCCTAATAGACAAGTGGGACACAGCCACTAAGAGTGAGTAATCACATGCCTGTCACTGTATATTATTTTTGGTGCTGAAACTTACACTATTCCGGTAGAATATCATCCCATGTTCGAAGCAAACCTCAAAACACTTTTCTACAATCAATGGAACTCTAAGAATCAGGAAAAATGGGCAAGTTAGTCATGGATGAAATTTATAGTCATTTTGGATAACCACAAATGTGCATGTATAACTGTTGTACTCCGCAAAATGAGATATTAAACAAATGCTTACAACCACTTGCAGTGGTTGTAACATGTGGAAAATGTGTGTGGAGTGAATGGTCTGTGTGAAAGGGTGGGATGTGAAAACTCTGATCAAGTGGCCAGCAGACTGTGTAACTCGGAGAACTGTTTGTTGTGGCTAAACATCATAGGTCAGTAAGTATTTCATGGAAAACTCTCTCGGGACAAAAAGGAGGTAGTTCTGAGTGCAAATACATGTACATGTACAAAATAATTCAAAATAAGTCAGAAACATGAACAATCTGTACCACCCAAGGTAGAAAGGATTTTCATTGTTCTTCACCAAGTAAATTCTCTGTAAAGTTTGCATTTTCTTATAATGTGAACTTAGATTCTGTTTGCATTTCCATAAATTTTCTGGGTTATTTTCAGGTTTGTCTGATGTCCCAGCTAAAGACTGTTGCAATCGCACCAGTAGTACTCATCTCTGTTTTTCCTATCATACAAGAGCCAGTCCTGATCTGGTAAGCCGTTGATCAGTCACTATGATTTTACATGTTTTGTGCTCATAAATGGTTTAAAAATAAGCTCTGTTTATACGTACAGTAAACAAAATGAACTTGAGTGTTGAAAAGCAAACCTAAAATGTGAATTTGGCCGATTGTAATGAGGCCGGTTAACCGTAAATGCACGAATAAAATAAACAAATGAACGGTCGGAAATTTCCTTTCACAAAGGCAAAAACTCAAGATTATGAAATCATTTTAGACTATACTGTCATTATTTCGTGCTTGCAAGAAGATAGGCCTGGAACTTGTTGCAAGTGCAAGTGTTCTTAGTGTGTTCATGTCAAGGTGAATGTTCACACTGACATTTGCATATGAAATATTTGTAATGGTCTTGTGCCATCTATATTCTTTTTTTCCTACAGTTTGTTATACTTTTGTATTTCCTACAGTTTGTTATGGTTTTATATTTCCTACAATTTGTTATGGTCTTGTATTTTGCTACAGTTTGTTATGGTTTTATATTTCCTACACTTTGTTATGGTTTTATATTTCCTACAATTTGTTATGGTCTTGTATTTCCTACAATTTGTTATGGTTTTATATTTCCTACAATTTGTTATGGTCTTGTATTTCCTACAATTTGTTATGGTCTTGTATTTCCTACAGTTTGTTATGGTCTTGTATTTCCTACAAATTGTTATGGTCTTGTATTTCCTACAATTTTTGGTGCTGTTGTATCTGTGAACGTAGTGGTTATCATTATTTGTATTAAGCATGTTAATGGAAAAGTTAAAATGAATTTTAAACAAATATCATGGTATCAAGGAATATTAAGAAAGTTTTTCCAAAAAATGCTCAAAAAGTTTTTCATTTCTGAGGCATATTTTACATCTCTTATTGACTACTCTATTTTATGCATACTTTCCATCAGCGGTGGGAAATTTTTAAAATTCACGTCAACAAGAAACAAGCTGAGAAAACAAGAGCAGCACAACACCACTCATTTGGATTCTTTTCCCCACAGAATTGCTGTGACAGCTATCACATTTTGATGCCCCAAGTAGAAAGCTCAGAAGCATTTTTTTTGTACTTTCACAATTTAGGACACATCCTACGGTACAAATTTGTAGGATTGCAAGCAACCTGCAGATGTTCGTGATTATCCTCCCACCGTAATGCAGGCCACCTTTGTAAAAGTGATACATTCTTGAGTTTGACATAAAACTACAATCAAATAAATAAATAAACTACATATTATCCTTGTATGTATTGTTTAAAGTGCCAAATAATCATGTTTTCAGAAATATGCGTGTTTGCCAGCGCGCAGTACGACAGACCGTCCACCGTGTAAGCTGCACAGTGACTGCTTCACCCCTAACCTGGACATGGCCTGTGTCCTACCAGCCACTGATAACACCACAAAGCTACTGCGAGTTTTCCACGGCAGGAAACCACCATTATTATTCTTAGGTCATCCACTGGATCTTCACTACTCAGGTAATTCTACATGCAACCCGCCGTTCGTAAGTTATGTCATTATGACAGCCGAGAGACATCTTGTGCAAAATGAAATTTGCCATTTTTTGACTGAGTACAGCCTCTTGCCTTTTGGAAAATGGTAATTGTGTTTACATATAGGTTAGGTTACCAGATGAATATCTCTATTTTTGCAACATTTGATGCCAAACCCATCCATGGACATAACTTGGAAGATTGATGGCATTAACCGTAATTAGTTTTCTATATTGTATATAGCAGCCAATGTTAAAATTGTCTGATTGACCTGACCTGTGCCGTAAATCGATGGCATCATATCACAGAAGGACCTCACTCTATTTTTGTAGCCTTAAACATGCATATTGACAAGATCACCAAAACATGTGGTTTTGTCAACTCGGAATGTATTCAGTTTATGTGGTACCTGTAGATCTGTGTTTCCATGGATACAGCTGTGGGTTTCCCCCGGGCTCTGTTTGGTTTCCTCACACATAATGCTGACCGCTGTCGTATAAGTGAAATATTCTTGAGTGTGGCTTAAACACAAATACATGTAAAATAAATAAATAAGAAGATGTTTCTATTTATGCATTACATGTACACGTATGTTTGCTTGTTTCCTTTCTGGTCATTAGTGGAAAGGTTTTTCAGTAACTTATGGATGGCTGGGGATTCCCCCAGGCTCTGTTCAGTTTCCTCCTGCCAATCCCCAAACAAAAAAAAGTCCAATCAAATAAATAAATAAATCTATGGATGGACAAGGGAGACTATTCTGCTGTGTTGCTCTTTGAGTAGCAAATTAAGAGTAGTACCCGCCTTACAGATGTGACATTGCGTGTAGTCTTTTGAACTGAAAGCAAGTTTTGTTATCAGACTTATCTTATGCAAGAAGAAAATTTGGGGATGTTTGTACCGTTAAACTTGCTTAATGTTTTTCCTCTGCAGTGGGAGTCAGCAATTATGTGCCAGCCAGTGCCTTCATTCCTATCAATTTACCATATGTCCTAGAAACTTTTTGTAAGTATCCTTTTGATGGAAAAAATGACATAACATTTGATGCTCTTTCAGGTATACATTTCTGTGATGAACATAGTCTAAACCTATGAAATAAATTAATACATTGGTTATATTAGCAGGGATTCACAGACGTCAATTTTAGACCCTGGTATTCAGTGGTAAAATTCAGTTAAAACTGAAAATTGGGGTTAAAAAAACTCATTTCTGTATTTTTCTTGTACAGATACTTAAATTTTTGGATATAAACTGAAATGCATTTGAAAATATGTCCGTAGCAGTGAGCGGTCAACTTCAAATGCCAATGGCTGCATCCATGACTGGCCGAAGTGGTCATGTGTGTACTGGCTGTAATTAAATTAAAATTAGGCTACAAATATATATTCAAACCATGGTGATAAGGTTTAGTGGGTATAAAACAATGTGGGAGTCCATTTGTATTTAGCTTGATCAATCTTCGGTATGCCAGAAAAGTGAAAGAAAAGTAGATACAACACATGCTAGCTTTCAATGAATGTCTCTTTGACACACGCTATCCCATTGGCTGTATGTCTCCTGTGGACCAATGACTGAGCTTCTAACAAATTATGGACTGTATACAACAACGCAATGGCCTTTTGACAACTACGCCGTGTTAGCAGTTCCTGACTGACTATAGAGGACGATTGAATCCTAAACTAACTGTGTTGCTTGACTGTGTTTATAACTGTTTTATTATACAGTGCATATCTCTCATCAGGATAATATACTTGTAAAAGTATATGTGTGTACCAACAATAAAACCATGATCAGAAATGAACCTTAAATGAAGTTAAACTTTCTCTCTCTCATCTATATGTATATACTGGTAAATCATATATACTTTCACGTTCACAAAATTACTGGTCTTTATTAAAGCGGAATTAAACTCAATACCGGGTTATAGTTGGTAAGTAGTTATAGTTATAGTAAGTAAAGTCATCGGGACCAGAAAAAAAAGCTCAGTTTTGAGTTTCCAATTGTATAGATTTGAACTTTCGTGGTAAGTGTATCTACTTCTAGAGAGTAGGGGCTTTGATGCGAAGGATTTTCAATCTGCTATTATTTTTGAAATAAAACAATAATTAGAAAGTATAGATAAAGTAACAAAGAAAAAAAACCCTTGTGTCACCATGAGTTGCTTTATGATTTAATAGTGTATTGGTTAACCTAGAAGAATCAGGTGATTCATTCACTGATGTATGTAGATTGTTGACTTCTGAAATCTTGAGAATTCTTACCCACAGTCCACCTTAACTCTGCTCAGATATCTCATTTCTCTCTCTGGTGCTCTAATCATCCTCAATGTGGTTCCATGCTACGCACTTGACGGACAATGGATCTGCCATGCGTTCATTGAGCTCTCTCTGCGATCAACCTTCCCGGACCGAGAAGCTCGGGGTGCCATATACACCGTCGTCATTCTCTTTGGAACGTTGTTGTTGTTAACTAATGTTTTCATTGCAATGTGTACATTGTTTTTTTAAAGAGTTTATGTTTTTTGTACAGATCTCAGCTTGAAGCACATTGATTACATGTATCTGGTATAGTATACGTATATATATTCAGGTTGATAAATGATATTCCATCAGAAGTGGGGTTCCAGCATCATTATAGTGGTTGAATTATATATTACAGTTTCTGGGTAAAAAAAGCTTGTAACATGCATAAACCACATGAGAGTGTCTTGAAATTTCGTCAAAAAGAAATTTGTGATGAAGAACAAAAGTTAGTAATGTGCATTGGAATGTATGCTCATTGTTTTCCAGTATCATCAGAGGACTAAAACCAGCCGACTTATACAGTAAATCACCTGTAATTTCATTAAGCTTTTCACCGACTTGGTTTAAAATCTGTTGTACTAAAGGGTTATTAGATGGTGTAATTTTGTGTGATTAAATGTAAATTGCATATTACTACATATGTTGAAAAATACCGATTGAAAAATTCCATGCGTTATAGATGAGTTTGAGATCAGAATGTTTTAATGGGTTGTTTGAGAAAAATTATGTTCTCCCTGCCATACCAATACTGCAGATTCTGTAAAGCACAGAGGGCGGGAAGAAGAACAGCTGATCTCATGCCGTTAACATGGGGAGGGGGGGGGCTTGTTAGGGAGTTCCTGTATAGTTATGAACAAATATGAATATTACCCCTGATCTGTGTTTTTTTTTGTTTTTTTTTTTTTTCTTGTCGTTTTTTTTTTTTTTTTCCTTTTATCGACTGTACTGTGTGTTCAGGACTATTGATGTTTACATGTTTTATCAGGCCTCAGAATTAGATATTACTAGCATTCAAAAATTTAACTCATTATTTAATGTTGGCAGACTGGAGTTGTATCAGAAGTAAACACAGTTTGGATCTTAAAGTTTATTCATTTAATGGGGTACTGGAAATTCTTTCAAAGGCATTAATCCTCTTGCACTCATGTCGTTACAGCTACCAATATCAGTGCTGTTCCACAAAGCTGTTGTAATGACAACTACTGTATTTGATGTAAACGTTTGCTCAAGAAAATTACACTGCCAGCAGCAAATAAAAAATATTACTTTTGATGCTGAAACATCCATTTTCCCAGTAGGAGTTGATCGTACTGTCTAAAGAAAAAAATCAGAATACCCTTCTAATATCACTTGAACCAAGCTAAATAAGTCAAACTTTATCATGGACGAAAGTTTATGTCAAATACAGTAAGTTGTAATTACATGTACCACAGCAAGTAACTACGTGTACCACAGCAAGTAACTACATGTACCACAGCAATATATCTTGGAGACATTTTTTGCCATGGTAGTTGCAGTCAATTTTCTTGTGGAACCAAGCCTCTGAAATGTGGTCCAATGCTTTGATGAAGAGTTGGCCAAGGTTGAATGCCATTAGCTACATCGCACAATTAGACTGAACACAAACCAAGTTGCTATTGGAATGTTTCTTTTATGGACCAAACATGTAATGTTATGCAGTTTTTACAACCAGATGAAAGCATAAGATATTAGATTAACAAACAGGCTTAATCAGTTGTGAATGTACATGAATCATGAATCAAAAAAAAAAAAATGCTTCCATATTATTATAGGTTTTCTAGATTTTGGTGACTTTCTTTGAACCATTAACTTATCTCTAAAGATGGTACTGTATTTCTTGTACAAATATTTGGAAAACTGAAGGAATACTGTAATTTCTACCTAGGCCATGTCACTTCAGAGTTACATTGATACTCTTTCAGAGGTTCACCACGATATGGCTGAAATATTGCTAAAGTGGCTTTAAGCCATAATCATTCATTCATTCATTCATTCATTATGTTTAATAGAGGGATAAGTCTTTTCAGCATCAGCATATCAGGTGATTTTAACAATTACCAATCAACTCTGTAAGAGACACACTCAATGTGTCAGTCAAATGTTTCACATCCTAGCAATTATAAAAGTGGGCCTGATTTTACTTATCATGGACCATTCGCTCAACAAGACAAAACAAAATCTTATTCATAGGACATCTCAGTTTTGGTGAGTTTGAGATTGTCCTGGATGTATTTACCGTGATAGAGTATTACATGTAAGTGATGTGACTTTTATAGAAGGCGTCAAGTATCTTTGACCTCAGTTTAACACGGGACAGTATGTACATGTACAACAGTGTAAGATAACCCATGTTGATGGCATCATTCACATAGTTGTCTGATTATACCCTAATGCTTCAACCTTTTCACATGTGAAAGAGTAACTTTTAGTGCGTTTTATGCACGTTTATTATTTGATTTTGGAGCCAAACCTACATTGGTTTGCTTTGCAAGTTTCAGGGCTTCACAAGAAGTACAATCATATCAGTCTACACAAAATATTGGCTTTAGAATATGGTTGCATGAAGGGCTTGCGAACTTGCGGAAAGGTTTCAGAAATACAGTAGGTGTTATTTCTGGTTTTTTAAGTTATATGACGGGGGTAAGTTTTACAGGGGTCTGGGAAAATCACAGCCCTTTTAAGACCTTCTGAACCTTTTTTGATGGCATTATACCTGTGAATTGTTTATTTTGCAGGGCAAGGATGTCATGAGCTGTAAAGATGAAGAATTTTGTCTGTAATTTTTACTGATACTGTACCATGTTAACAAGGCAGGCCAATAGTCTGTCCTAGTGCTGGAAGTAGGCAAAATGGCAGAAAGGCTCTCTATTGCTGTTTGTTATTGTTTCAGATTAATTATTACATTGTTATAATGGATGATTTCCCTTGTGTATATATCAGATGTTTCAAAATTGAATTTATGAGCAGAGGTCAGAGAATATTGTCATTGCTGTAGTAAGACTTTTCAGAAAATTTTGGTTCTGCCAATCCTCTGGGCAGAATGGATATGAGATAAAGTCATGTGCCAGTATACATGTACATAGAACTACCTGGGACCAATATTTTGAAATAAGAAAGAAAAACCACATTGATGATATAAGCAAATAAAAGACATGTCCGCTGATAAAACTTTTATCAACTATGTGCCTTGTGTTTCTGTTCATTTTGCTAAGGTTCGTGTCATTATGATGGTTTGCATAAATATGATAGTTTAATCGTCAACTTATATTCTAGCAGGGTACACAATCTGAATGCTGATTTCACTCAGTCGCCTAAAACATACCTTGCATATTATAAAAATCTTATAAAAATGTTGACTGTTTCTCTTTGCATGATTCTGGCCTATTTTTGTACTTTATATACAATCTTAGTTCTTTTTGTTCAAGATCGTTTGGGGAAGTGGCCATACAATTATTGACCTGGAACGTCCTTATTCGTTGACTGCTGGAGTACAAATGTCTTGGTTCGATGCATAGATTCTGTATGATGGTTTGCCACAATACACTGGTTTACCTCAATATGAAAGTTTGTCTCAATATAATGGTTTGCCTCAGTATTTATTTATTTTATTTATTTGATTGCTGTTTTAAGCTGTATTCAAGAATATTTCACTAATACCACCGAGGTCAGTGCCTCAATAATGACGATTCATCTCAAAATTATGGTTTCCCTCAAGATGCCTGTTTGCCCCAATATGATGGTTTGCCTCAGTATGATGGTTGGCCTCAATATGATAGCTTATCTCAGTATGATGGTTTTTCTCCGTATGATGGTTTGCCCCAATATACGGGTTTGTCTCAATGTGCAGGTTTGTCTCCATATGATGATACATCTCAATATGATGGTACATCTCAATGATAGTGTATCTCATTATGATGGTTTGCTCCAGTATGATGGTTTGTCTCAATGTGAAGGTTCATCTCATTATGATTATTTATCTCAGTATGATAGGTTATCTCAGTATGATGGTTTGTCTCAATATGAATGTCTTATTCTCATGAGGTGAGGGATGACTCTCAAAATGTTTGCTCAATATGCAAGCATTTTGTAAAAAAACCTACATAAAACATGTTGACATCGAGTATCAGCGCTCGTTTATTGGATGAATATTTTTAACTTTTTCAAGATGTACAAATAGATCCACGTTCTCTCATCAACTTATACGTTCATAGGTTGCGGTTCTATTCGTCGCCTTCCATATCTGTGATATTTGCTCACCTCAGTTATACTCAGTTATAAATACTCCATACCTGCAACAACTGCCCATAAAAGTGACTGCCATACGTAAAATATTCTTGTGCATACGTTAGTCGTCAATGAAATAAATACATATTAGTCTGTCGGCGGACAAATACCCGGTGCATGTGGATGTGTTTTCGACCGTTGATTAAAAAAGACTTGTATACTGAATATTTCCTGACGTGAATTCCAGCAAGACAATTAATAAATTAGATTATCTGGAAAAAAATACTGGGTATCTTTAACATTTAAAATTTCCGTATTCTTGTGCGACATAATGAGCGGTAGTATCAAAACGGCTACAGGTATTCCACAGTCGTATAATATATAGGTATTTAATCATTACTATGAAACCAAAAATCCCCTTTTAACCAATGAAATAAAACGTACCAGTAAGACTGATTTGGGCCGTAGAACATGTGGATTCTCTTGTCCTTTACAGGAACATCCGTGTATCAATAAGGCTATGTTATGACCTTAAACACATAAATTCCCTTGTCCCTTACAGGAATATCAGTGTAGCAGTAAGTCTGATTTGTGACCTTGAACAGGTGAGTTCTCGTGTTCCTTACAGGAACATTAGTGCAGCAGTAAGACTGATTTGTGACCTTAAACAGGTGAATGCTTTTATCCTTTACCGGAACATCCGTGTACCAGTAAGACTGACTTGTGACCTTCAGCAAGTGAATTCCCTTGTCCCTTACAATAACGTAAGTGTAGCCATAAGGCTGATCTCACCTTAAACAGGTGAATGCTCTCAGCCCTTACAGGAACATCAGTGTAGCAGTAAGACCGATTTGTGACCTTGAACAGGTGAGTTCTCGTGTTCCTTGCTGGAACATTACTGCAGCAGTAAGACTGATTTGTGACCTTAAACAGGTGAATGCTTTTGTCCTTTACCAGAACATCAGTGTACCCGTAAGACAATGCTCTTGCCCTTTACCGGAACATCCGTGTACCAATAAGACGGATTTGTGACCTTGAACACGTGAATTCTCTTGTCCTTTACAGGACCATCAGTGTAGTAGTAAGGCGGACTTGTGACCTTTAATGAAAGATGAGTTTCACCAGGATCCGGCAAATCATTACACATATGGTGTTTGGTCATAGGTAGCGGGCACTGTCTTAAAGACCCACTCATTAGTTTAGTCTAATAACGACCTACTGCATCAAAATCAAATCAAAAGCCAGAAAAATATCAAGCCACTGTTGAAAATAAAGTTTATTCTATTTCTAATATAAAGCATGTTTTACATGTCCTTCTTTACCTCAACCGATCAACTGCAGTTGGTACGATGATTCTAACTACACTAACAATCCAATAAAAGTAAACTACCAAACTAGGCATGAAACTACATTTCACGATTAAAAATAAACAAACAAACATCACTCTTAATGATACAAACGAAAATACTTAATAAACGATCAAAGCAAAAATTATTTTTATAATCTTTGCCCTGCAATTTTCTCATCACCTCTATGATATGTACTTTTGGATGTTCTTTTCTGAAACGTCACTGACCAATGCTGGACAATCACTGCAGAAATTTATTTACAATAAATTTATACAATTGATGAAATAATATTCGAAACTTCGAAACTGCGAAACGAAGAAAAAACTCTTCAGTGATACGAAATAAATTTCCTGAAAGATAAATCATTTCGGCCTAATAACTGAAAAATGATCCGATGCAGCTGCAAGTAAAACTATCAGAAGGCCGTGCTTCTTAACCACAGTTCAACTTAAAGAACGCTTCGCCGCCATCCTTCTACAAAGGCATCAATGATGAATTCTTCTATAAAAATCACCCAGAGTAGTCCCCCTTACTTCACTGCTGACCTTATCATGCCACACAGTTGTACACGTGTATTTACAAATAACTTTCTTTTACGAGAACGATGATTTATGATTTAACATTTCACAAACCATACCATGCGCCAACTTGTAACTGGCTAAAATAGAGTACATTCGAAATATGGCACATGCAATTTTATGTATATATAGTGAAATAAAAAGTTTTCACAAAACATTTCTAAAAGCTTTGAAATAGTTTCGTCCTGGGAGTTCTAAAATAACGTTGGTAAAACAAAATATATTTACGCAGCTAGATATCTATATGTATGTATATATTATATATTCGCAAAAAAAAAATGCCATTTTCGCTCTACTTGAATACCACACAACATAACCGATTTGTTAAAGGATATGTATGTATACACTGTATAATATAAACATGAACATGCCGTTACAGTAATATACAGTGAACGTACAAGCAAAGAAAACGGGCGATCAAAGAAACTATAATAACAGTAAATGCCAAAAGGCACTTGGCAATAATAGGACATGCATGCTTTCGGTTGATGAAAATGTCGTTGCTGTTGACGCTTTATTTACAAGCTACAGTTAAACTGGCAGGACGATGCATTATGAAGCCATTCGTTCTGCTGGAGGTAGGTGATCAACGGAAGTCTATATGTAACATACGACTCACTTTCTGTGAAATGTCTGGTTCCTATACGCGTATACTTGTCATATCATTTTAAAATGTTACAAATCTCCATCATCCCGTACACTGTTGGTCATGGCGATTGAACAGCATTAAATCTTTGGAGGATCTGTTGTAACATACAATACCATGAACACATACATGAACACATATGTAACATACAGTATCATGAACACGATTATTCTTTTACAGATGAAAGTTACCTGAATTCAGCGACCTGAATAATTAAGCTTTCGGGTAACATCAGTAGCATACCCTGTCCTTTAACAAGGCCAGATATTGCACTTAATAGGGTTGATAGGATGTTTTCCTTTTAAGGTGCCCCGGAAAATGAATGGTGATTTACAACAAGAACGCTTTGCATTCGGAGAAATTTGTAGCAATGGACGATTGTTTTATAGCTGCATGGTACATTCATTTGGGTACGTTGTACAATTTCATTTGACAGCGGGATGATTTCCGTCGATGAAGATGATAATGATACTTTTAGAAAGGTAACATTAACATGGGGTGAGTAAGAAATGAGAACCGTTTGACAGGTCATGATGTCACACCCCTGTTTCCATGGATGGATCCTGAAGTAGGTGTGAGTAACCGTTGGTAACGTGGGGTCCGCCTACCACCCGGGTGCTGCCAGTGCTCCCCGTGGACCTTCTCCTGTTGTCCCCATTGGGACGGATAACGTGCCCGACACCTTTACCTGGGGGTTGACGCTGACTTCTCCGGACGAGCGGACGCTGATCATCGTGGTCTAGCGAGCTCTCTCTTTTTAAGAAGGAGTTGGACGACTGACCACTTTGGAATGACTGAATTGAAGAGATGGACGGAGCTCTGACAGATTCCATCGAGCCGTGCATGCTGTCTTCCTTCACTTCCTCGACGGATGACAACACATCGAAGCTGACGTAGGTCGAGGACTTTGGCTTGACTCGGTAGGAGGATGACGGGGTCTTCAGTTTAGAACTAGTGTCCTGCTTTTCTGACAAACCTAAGGGGGTGTAGGAGCCTTTAAGTGGTCCGGATGAAGAACTGGAAAGTTTCGAGGTGGATTTCTCCGGTTTTCCTCTCAACCTCGAGAAAAAGGCACTTTCAGTGATACTTCTTTTAATCTGTTTGGGAGACTTCAGTCCTTTACTACCATTTCCTGCTGGCTTGGGCAACAGCTGATCCAAGCTGGTGATGGCCGCTCGCTTGTTAACAGGTTTGTACTCAAATATTTCAGGATCTTCTATCTCCTCAATGGCAACCCTGTACGATTCTGCGCGTGCAGTGTCCGTCATGTCCACACTGTTTCTCGGAGCATCCAGTATTTTCTGACGTTCTGGTACAGCAGAAGGCACCAGATCTTCACAAGCCACACGATAAGAATCGGAGCGTATTGATAGGGCAGGATTATGCTGAGCAAGTTTGCTGCCAAATGAGTTGTTTGTGGACTGTGCAACTCTATATGAGGACGATCTGCTGGTATCAGCGCACGCGTTTCTGTAAGAGCTTGTCCTTGTGGACGGACTCCCTGTTGTATTAACCGCTTGGGCTCTTGTCGTCTGTGGTTGTAAACTCTTCCTCGATGGCAATGAAGAGGTTGAGTTATGGGACACAGATGCCGCTTTGTTTCTCTGGTATCTGTCCATGAGTTTAGAGTCACTGTAGCTGGACCTGCTGTTTACCAGACTGTCACTGCTGCTGGAAAGGCTGGGTGGTTCCGGAGCCTCATGACTAACTCGACGTACAGGAGTGTCTTGAGTCCCGTCGCTGTCATCGGCGAATTCCAAGTCTTCTCCATTTACCAAAAGGCCTAATCCAAAAGTTTTCTGTGTATCAGCACCCACATTTGACCCACTAGGGGGAGGATTGTTTATATTCAGTTGTGCTTTCTGTTGAGTCAGGCTGTTCGTGAACACATTATCTTGGCCAGGACTGTTGACCTTTTGTCTTGAATCCTCATGTTCAAAATCCTCATCTGCCCCGAGGCTCGACGTTGGTGTTGATGGGCTAAGGTCACCCACAGACCCAATGCCACTGTCCACAGTAGGAGATGTCACCAGGGATTTTCTGTACACCCCTAACTCTCCATTGTCATTACTGCTTAGAGAGCTTCCTGTGCTCTTTTTCACACTGCTTTTCGTCAGTGGAGAAGTGGCATAGGGATTAACATCTGAAGAGCGACTTGAAGGACGTTTACCAGGTCGTACAATGAGCGTGGGTCTGTATTTAACAGGTAATTCACCATCAATGGTACATTCAGACTCAGAGCCTGAGGATAATGGTCGGGCATTCTCAAGCTTCACAGCTTTACCTGCAGGCGCTGTGAAAGAGTTAGTCTGTGGCAGCTTTGTTCTGTTCACTTCTCTAACTGGAGACTCTCCAGAACTTGTGAGTAAAACTTGGACAGCTTCGGGGGTCCCTGGATCGAACATGTTCACCACCGGTGCAAAGTTCAATGTTTTTGGGGCCTTGGTTACACTGGATGGCTTGTTTGTGGATTTCAAGATTCCAGTGGCTGGCTGAGGAATGGTTGACAAATGGTCAGCCGAATTATGAGACCTGGGCCACGAGTTAGTGTATTCTGGCCCGAAACTGTTACGCTTGTAAACATGGTAATGGCGAGGTAGTGAATTGAAAACTTGCTTCTTACATGGTTTATCCTCTGATGATGACCCTAATAAATTAGAATCGTCCAAGGAACCCGAATGCTTAAGTTTCGGTTGCCCTTTGGCCGCCGAGGGCCTTCTTTCCAATGATGAAACACTCGAAAAGCTTTGGAAAGAAGATCCTGTAGACCTGTCCAAGTTTGACTCTGATGCATTTTGTGCCATGCTAGCTTGAGGAGCCACCTTGCCTGTGGTTTCAAAGGTAGATGAATCATTACTTCCCGAGGACGAAAAGGTTGAAAGGACTTTGGAAGTTTGATTACCTTTGTTATCTAAACCATTGTGCAAATCATTAACTTTAACTGCTCCTAAACTGGACTTAAGTCCAGGCAAAAGTTCAACCACTTCCACAGACTCTGGATCAAAGAGGGGCTTCTGCTGGTGAAGTCTGTCCGTGCCAATTGTCTTAGTTCTCGTGCCTTCTCCATCGCTGTCTGAAGAAGACACATCACAAAGGGAGGGATACATTGTCGTCGAAATTCTTGTCTTCTGTTTTACTCTTGCATAGATAAGTTCTTGGTCAGATTCAGAGAAAGAGAAGTCTACTGTTGGGTTCAGGGAGGGTTGGGGTGTTGGTGCTGGCAGATTGAAAATTGCACTGCCATCACTATCTCCTCCACTAGAAACCTGCCTTTTGGGTGGCGGTCTCATGATGACAGGTGAGGGAACAGTTTTTAAAAGCGGATTATAGATTACACTGTCCACAGAAAGGTTACTAGAGACACTGTGGACACTGCAAGACTTGCCATCTACAGGAGACGTGGCTTCTTCCTCTTCCCATAGAGTCGTTGTGCTTCGTCGCAGGCCACTGTCATTGTGGAATGAGGTGTAAAACCCTTCTTGATCTAAAGAATAAACTGATGATGCATCGTCATCCATAAGCCGATACCGTTCCAGGATGTCCCCAGTGAAGTCTTCCAAGGATGCCACATTCTGTTTGGTGAGGGAGGCAAGAGTTTCAGAGCTACTGGATGAGTCATCTCTGGCAGCTGCCCTGATACTGAGGTTACGTAGCCAGGCTTCTGTGTCTAGCCGAGACTTTGTCCTACTGTCCACACAGGACTTTCCTGTGTCACCTGTTACCACACTGCCCTCATCGCCAGCTTCTCCTGCAGTGTCTGTTGTTGTCCTGAAATTACCAGAGTTATCCAATCAGATTTTGAAGCTACCTTTGGAATGATTGATTGATTTATCTGGCTGGTATTTAATGCTCCACTCAAGAAGTTTTCACTTGTCTGATAATGAGCAGGTTTACTGGTAAGGAAGGAAACTGGAGTGTCTAGAGTAAACCATTCGTCTTTAGTTAAGTGCTTGACATACTTCCTGACTCACAGCTGCAACCAGACCAAAGTTAGCTGGATTCCAACAAATGACCACAATGGTCCCTGCAAACTTTTGAAGCAACAGACTTCTAACAGATGTACCCAGACTTTATTGGGTATTTCTAAGCTTAATTCCGAATTAATAACCTGATTATAAAACCATGCAAGAACTTTTTTCTTGTAAACTTGCAGAGGGCAAATTTTATTTATTTATTTATAAATTGGTATTTTAAGCCCACATAATGGTGGAAGGAAACCGGGCAGAGCCTGGACAAATTATAAACATGACCAGTATTAACAAGTTATTTATTGTTAGCCTTAAGTTGGGGAGGTAATGTTGCATCTTCTTTCAATGTTAGACAACATTTCTAAGAGTTCTAGTTAACTTTGATGAACTTACTCATCAGCGGTTGGAGTAGGTGACTCTCGGCCTGAATCTGTGCCCACTGACCTCTGGGACAGAGCTCCCAGAGACTTAGCCCTCTCAGACTCCATGGAGTGCCGCGCACTGCTTCCACTCCAGTTTCCTGTTGGAGAAAAATGATAACTTGTGGAGCTGTACAAAACTCTGCATGTTCCATGTTGTCATAGTATACAGATAACATTGATGTCCCGGCAAAATCAGACAAGTAAACAAAATCAATCAGAGGTTTATATATACTTATTTTATTGGTGTTGATTTTATTTATTTGAGTGGTGTCTTACATCGTACTCAAAAATATTTCACTTTTGACAGCCCGCATTATGGTGGGAGGAAACCAGGCAGAGCCCTGGGTGAATCCAACGACCATGTTTATGGGTGGAGGAATCAGATTTATAAGCCAAAATAATTTGATGGGCTAAACCATGTACACACAAACGTAGCTTGCTGGATTTTATTAACACTCTGAGTTCAACAGCATTACCACATTAACAAATGTGTTCACATCATTCATATCAAGACTTTCAAAAGTAATCATTCAAAACAGTAACTGGAAAATTAGATTAAAGTCTAATTTATTAGCAAAATTGTGGCCTATTACCTGAAGATGAATTTCTCTCCTCTCTGATTCTCCTCTTGGAAATTTCTCTTAACTTCACTGAGGTAGTCCAGTCTTTGGGTAGGCTCTCCCATGGGAAGTCATACTTCTTGGCCAACATCTTTGGTAAGGTGTTATTCTCAAAGGAGTAGAAAGACCCTGGACCCACATTTCTGTGCATCCCTTCGGGCATGCTGGGGGTTCGGCTGAGGTTAGTAGCGGTGGGTGATTCTTCCTCAGGTTCAGTGTCGAGGGCATCCAGGTCGAGGGATTTGGGGCGCACCTCCTTCTGAGCCTTAGGCCCACCTTTGAGCATGGATTTGATCCTCTGGACGCCCACAATACTGGACCTCTTACTGGAGCGTGACTGTCTACTGGATGCCGCAGAACCTGCCGAATGAAGGCTTAACGTGCTACCTATGCTACTACATCTCTTGCTTGCTAACGCAGTAACACTGCCTCTTAATGTGGCCAAGGTGGTTTCAGACTTTGCCTCACATTTACTTAGTGGACGAGACTGAAGGTGCTTAGTCCTGTTAGCATGAAGTTTGGCAGATCTGGGCAAAGAACAAGACCGCCGGCAAGGTATGAGTCTTAAGAACTTGTTCTCTTGCAAACTTTGTTCCAGCTCCTCGCGTTCTTCAATTCTGTCCTCTACTGCATTGAGGTACTTGATTAACTCCCCTTCTTCTACCGTGCCACCAGGGGCAGAATCCAAGTCATCAAAGCTGTAGGATTTTAACTTATCCTGAATACTGTTCCTTTTATTCTCACCAACTTTACTGTTCTCGAAAGCGCGTATTTCCTTCCAGATGTTCTGCGGTACACCAGAAAATGTCTGTCTTCGTTTCTTCTTGAGACTCTTGTCAGCCACTTCTCCTTCCACCTCATCTACACTGCGCAAAGACTGTCTGAAGGAACACATTCGCTGGAAAGCCACCCCTGAAGTATCAATTGGGATGACGGCAGTGTCCAATTTGGTGTCCTCTTCATCTTCCTTCTCACCAGAGTCTGAACGTTGAATGATAATGTTCCTCAGCTTCAACGGTTTGTACTCTTTCTCAAATGATACAACCAGAGGTAACTGAAGCAAAATGAAGATAACAAAATATTGCATTTGCTCCTTATGCAGAGAATAATAAAATGCCATAGACATAAAAGTTCTAGAAAGAACTAAGTTACGATCTAGACATCATAACAAACAGTCATATATCCGCCAAAATGGACGTTCCTGGTCGATAATCGTAAGGTCCATTCCTCAATGTTCAACACAAACGACTTAAGAACTAAGAAAGTATACTACAAAGTATGAAATTAAGAGGAATTAAGAGATGCAGTCAACAGTTCTCAACGATGAAAATGAACTTAATCAGCATCCAAATCATGTACCATGTAAGTTTATAAATTGTGGATAATTGTGGATAAGTGTTCTTCAACTTCAACTGTTCATATATCTAACATGGCCGATTTATTTTTTTTATTTATTTGATTTGTGTTTTACGCCGTACTCAAGAATATTTCACTTATATGATGGCAGTCAGCATTGTGGTGGGAGGAAACCTGGCAGAGCCCGGGGGAAACCCACGACCATCCGCAGGTTGTTGGCTGACCTTCCCACGTACAGCCTGAAGCCAGCATGAGCTGGACTTGAACCCGATGTGGCTGATCTAATTCAACACAACAGATATATAACCATTATAACCCCAGGTTAAGCAATGTCACACAGTCATGAAGCAGAGTGCACTTTTACTATTAACGTTATCTTTGTCTGATCATGACACCATGAGGTCATTTTTAACATTTTTAACTGTCCAAAGAACAAGCACAAATTGTCGACTAGCTCCATCATCCCACATGTACGATTGCATGCCGTCCTATACTCATGTACCTCATTATAAAGTGAATGGACCATGTCTAAAAGGTAGAAGCCTAAACGATAACATGTCAAAAACTGACTGACATATCGACCAACTAATAACCAACTCCTTGGTTGAAGCTGAATAGAAACGCTTACCCTTCTGATGGAGAGATCTGGTGTCTTGGATTTTGGCTGTTTGACGAACACCGGCCATTGCCTGAAGAGCATGGAGCCCTTGACCCCATCTCTCCTGTACTCATCACACTTGCGGATAATCTGGACAGGGTTAAGCATGGCCATACTGTACTGGTCCTTGAGGCACTGGGGACGTGTGTCCGGGGCGAACAGGAGACACTCGAAGCCATGGCGCGCTGTGAAGTGGTCAATACCATTCTCCTTCTGACAGAATACCTTCAGGTCTCCAACAGCTGCAAAACAGGGAAAATGTCAACTTTATTTAAAATATTTTAATATTTGATTTGGGAAAATAATAGAATATAAACAAATTGTTTAAAATAAACCTTATGAAAGTCATCACAGCTACATGTAGAGTGAGTTTTTCACATTAAATGCATCAAAAAATGAAGCCACCCATTGGCCCTAAAGGCTGATCCACATGTTAAGTTCTGGTCGATGTAAATAAAGAAAAGACTACTTAGTCAGCACATTTTAATAACCCAGAAAACTGTTCTATATCAAGGTCTGCCCTTTCCACATCCAATAATCATATACACCACAACGTGTTCTGAATGTTGTCTCCACTTTTACTACCCTATTTCATCTAATTTTAGGGCAGATATTAGTAGTGCTGAAAGCAAAGAATTACATTTATCTCCCAGTTTACGGGGTTTTGTTTTGTTTTGTTTTTTTGTTGTTTTTTTTGTGGGGGGGGGGGGGGAAGTGAAGACTTGAATATATTGTTCGTCAGATGGACTAACCATGCGAAAAATTGAGAAACTAAATATTCCTGCTACAATTACATGCACATTGGCTAAAAACAGCAGACCAGGTGTCCTAAAAGTTAGCACCCTAGTACTTTACTTAATTCTCCTCATGGTAAACAAGACATTCACAACAGATTTACTCTACGCTAAAACTTCCCTATGAGTTAATTACATTTGATGTCTAAATGAAATCCCTATTTAAATCTCATGCTATTATACATGATGCATTATACCAGATGTTTTTTGTCACAAACGCAGTGTTGGAGTTATACACCACATGTGTATTACTCTATCCAAGTCATTACTAGCAAATAGGTTTTGATCGATCATGCAGTTCCATTACATCTGATAAAATACTGAAGTGTATAGATCACTGGGAAAATCTACACGGACAGTTTGGAACATTAAACATTCAATGAGGCGTACAGTATCCCTAAATTCACTCCAGTCTTGGTGTTCAAAGAGTCTGACAGGAAGCATTCATATCCACGTAATTCTGAAACCAAATGACACTTTAATGTTTAAATAATGTGTTACTGGAAGTTGACAGTTATGCAAATCAATTACCCCCTACCCCCTACCCCCTTCCCCCTTCCCCTGCAAACACGGACATGTCATAGACTGAAAACTGCCACATTTTAGTCAGGCATATTAATATTTATTTATTTATTTGATTTGTGTTTTACGCCGTACTCAAGAATATTGGCATATTAATATGTTACCAAATTAAGCGCATGTACTTATGAAGTAACACATGAAGATCTAATTGTAAAAAAAATAAATCTGTAATTTGTATGTTATACATATTATCAGTGTTTATTGATAAAAAAAAAACCTGGCATTTATAGAAAACAGTACATGAAGATACGCTTCTACGATTTCTACTTATACCTTTTTGAATTCAAAATCACAGTTTATAATTAACATTTTCTATGAAGATCATCCTCAACATGAAAACTCAATGAGGAAAAAATAACTGTCACATTTTGCAACAAAAAGGTACACATATATTAGATACACTGTAATTCTTCAACCTCTCCGGGTGTTTGCAAAGGTGTTCGTTCAAGCACATTCTGAAGGCATTATTCTGTTTTGACTGATGAAACTATACTTTTTGTGAAGCCTTCAAATTGACCAATCCAACCAATGTAGTTTTGTTTCAAATTACAAATCTGCATAAATTGCACAGAATTTTTTTCTTTCATATATGAAAATTAAAGGTTGAGAAATTAGGGCAGTATCATATATCTGAATGTTTGCATCTATCGAATTAGGTTATAATAGCTTACAATACACAGGTGACTGGTAATCCTAGACTGGAATGTTAAGTGTATAAGTAGGCATAGACTTACATGTACAACCCCCTCACAGACTTCCTACATTCTTTCTTCAGGCAAGTCAATGAAATGTAAGCTCCTAAAAAAATGTTTACCCAAATATCCTTCTTGTAATCAGGATAATTACTCCGCAGTTTTGACCAGGGGCAAATAGCACAAAAAAACAGGGTCAGTAGACCATGTCAACATGAAAACACCTTGCCCAAATATGACTAGCTCAAACATTTGGCAGACATTCAAGTTTATAGAATGGTACTATGGACTTACACATACATTTCAAGTCAAAGTCAGTGTGTTAGATGTAGGAGAAAGGTTCCTGGTTTTGTATACAGGCATCAGTTTTTCCCATCTAAATTCTTTGTACATAAAGTAATGTACACATGTCCAACACCAGGGTCGAATTACATGTGTAAATATTACAAGGAGATCCACTTAGACTTCAAAAAGTGTGGCCAATCCCACACTGAACTCAGGCAAGTTCCTCGATAAAACCTATACTGCTTCATTTTTAAGCGGTCAATTTAATACGATGCAAGCATGTGCACATATACATAAAGCTGTCTAGATATAGTAAAATAAAGTTTGCTAATAAACTGATGCAAAGATGACTTCAACCCTTATATTCAAATAACAAACAAAAATATAAATATAAATATTTATGGCATTTTACTATTATTCACTTCATTCGTTAATTTTACAAATTTCCTGAACCAGAAAGAAGTGGGTCAATGTACCTGTAAACAAGCTTTGGTTCGATAGTTTTGTGTGTTAAATTGTACCTTTGATTTTGTTTATATGATATGACATGTACCTTTGTTCAGAACTGTAATTTAACATCTCACCCTAACAAGCATTCCCAGGGTGTTCAAACAGTTTTTATTTTACCTGAACAGGTCATCAGCATACCTGAGTGAAGTGACAAGCTTCCCTCAGTTTATCTGTCTACCTCCCACTGATCTCATCAACGAACCCATTACATAGGTCTTACTCAAAGGACGAAACATACGCCTAACTTTAATTGAAAACTCCTACTCTCGAAAAAACCTGTACTACAGCACCTGTGAACACAGCTTACAAGTTTAACCCTGGTTTTTAATGAATCGTCACTGAAGGTGACATTGTGCACAATACAACTGAGCAGGTTTAGCTGTGTGCTTCATGCAGTCAACTGTGACGCCAAGGGTGTGCCTCAAACAGGATTTAGAGTCATGTAAAGCATATATTAACATCCCTCGGTATACCATATTTATACACACAAAACCTTACACCCAACGTCCTCGGAGATCAACATCTGGAGAAACGGTTTTTCTTGCTGTAGCCAACTACACAGCCCCTGACCAACTGATTGAGGTCATGAGTGGGTTCAAATCCAGCTCTGGCCGCTCAAAAAATACTGGTGTAAGTACCTGCATGGGGAAAGGGTGTCTATTTCTATGGCTCAAAACTATAATAGCCTTACATGGCTTTGAAGTATTGATCTGTTTCTACAAAAAATAAATAAATTTTCAAGGCATCATGTATGTACCATATCTCTGAAATTGTTTGTCACTGTGATATATCTTCATTATTACCTTGTTGTAAACTGGAACAGGTAACAAAGCATAATAAGGGCTTTCATCTGGGGGAGAGTTCAAGAATTTCTAAACTGAGTGAGATATTAAGAGAAGTGGAGGTTATGTCACTGTTGTAACAGCACCTTGCCTGCTCCTCCCCAAATATTCAGGTTTACAGGTTGTCAGTTCATTCATCTAGGACCTAGTTGAGACATTCCACCATGAACAAAATAATTCAAAAAGTGCTTCAATTGTTGTAGCCGTTAATTAAAGCAGCAAACACTCCTGAGGTCACTGTTAAAACCAGGTTTGTTTTATGTCCAGCCATAGACAGCTGAGCTAAACCAGAGCCTGTAGAAGGGACATCCAATCATAAACTTACTGGCATTAAACTGAGTGATTCACTGTTCAGGCTCCCTGGTGCAATCCATCAAGGCCCAGTATCTGATAAGACAGATAACCAGGGCGGGGTCTCCTAGTCCTGCTTCATTTAACTCTGTCACACTCATACAATTAACTCCGGCTTCATGTGGCCAGCTTCCGCCCCCTTCCCCTACCCTGCTGTATTGTCACGCACAGCTATATTATATGAAAAACCCCATGAACCTTTCCCTTTTTTTTTTCATGCATGCTTTAATAATCCACTCAGTCATTAAGTTGTACTTACTCAGAAAACAATTTACCTGGCTGAACAGCTTTATTTTCTTATTTGATGTGTACATGACATGTACATTCCACATGAAGAAAAAAGCAAGAAATATACACATACTTGTATATCTTAGATGATTGCACTTGGTTAGATTAATTAGCATACATGCATACGCTTATAGATTCATATTCATATCCTACTGATCATAGAATATTTACTTGTGGCAACCAGCTACACCGTTAATACATTATACAATGAATACAGCTTCATAATAGTGCAGATTACATGTGCCGTGTTGTGTTTTATTTATTTATTTGGATTGGTGTTTTACGCTGTACTCAAGATTACTTCACTTATACGATGGCAACCAACATTATGGTGGGAGGAAACCGGGGCAGAGCCCAGGGGAAACCCATAACCATCCGCAGGTTAATAGAAGACCTTCCAACATACGGCCAGAGATTAAGACAGCAGGAGCAGGACTTGAACTCACAGTGACTGCATTGGTGAGAGGCTCCTGGGTCATTACGCTGCGCTAGCGTGCTAACCAACTGAGCTACAGAGGTCCCTATTGTGTTGTGTTAGTAATAGCTGTAAAGTTTATCATTTTTCAACTGATAAATTTTACTTGATTCTAATGGATTCATTCACCTATAACAGGGCCACTAAAAAGCTTTTTCCTTAGTTGGAATATCTTTTTATCAGAAAAACCAAAGTGTCGGTGTCAGGAGTATCATTTTAAGGCTTTTATATGCATATGAAAGTGCATTTTTGCACGCCAAATGTTAGGTGAAATACAGTAGTCCAGCAAAGGTACAAACATGTATTGTTTACAACTAGGAAATGTTTCAGTTTGGAGTAGAAATGTGGGTTAAGCTAAATGTTTTCATATTAGTTTTGAATACAAAGCTGCATTCATGTGCTTGTTAGCTGAAATTTTGTATTTGAAAAAGTTAATTGAACTTTGCCTCCTCATATTTGCAAGTGTTTCAAGTGCATTCTTGCAGGTTTCAATATAACGGGTGCATATATGCAGGATGATTTGTACAAAATGAAATGCACTTAAAGTTTAGTGTCCCTGTAAAATACATACTGTGCACCTGTATGTACATTTCAAGCATACATGTGTATCAGTGACACTGTCAGTTGTAAAAAAAAAAACTGCATGTTCATGCCATACTGTGTCATCAATTTGACCTGGCGTAACTGCTGCACACATGACAACAAAGTGACTGACAAGTGAGTACTTATAGTGTTTAGTTCTGGTACAGCTACTAACTAGTACACAATCACCATCTGACTACGATCGGCATCAGCAGCTGCATGGCGGTGAATAGAGTCACTTTACCTGTGTTAAACCATTGCTGTGACAGAAGGTGTCACAGCAATGGAGTGAGTTATTAGAAGAGAGAGGGGCCACATGTTGCGCACTGACTCACACAGTAGTACTGTACAGTACACAGTCATCTGGCAGGTGAACGAACATTAACGAACAAACTGTCAAAGCAAGATTAATCATACAAAAATTAAATTTAATATCATAAATGTATACCATAAAATATGCAAGTAGTCAATTGTAAATTAAGATTAATCTTTCTACATACATGGAGAAAGAGACTAATGAATCCATGTACCTGTTCCACTGAATGCATCAGTGCTTATACTGATGTACAGTGTTATTCCTTACCCCACACAACCCACCAGAGCTTTATGTTATAAGGTGCGCATGCTTTTCCATATCATGAGCACGATAAAACAATAGCAATTTTCCTTTTATTTTATTTTTTTTTACTTATCGGGTATTAAATATCTCCCTGAACTTTCTCTGGACACTCCCCAACTCTCTATCAAGACCGGATATGTAATATCATTTTTCCTTCATTTAAAATTCTTTCCACGTTTGTTCCGTTTTCCTTATGTTCCTTCCTCCCTCCTAAAAAACTGCTTGTGTTCCTTCCCCTTCCTATAAAACTGCTTGTGTTCATTTCCCTCTCCTATGAAACTGCTTGTGTTCCTTTCCCCTCCTATAAAACTGCTTGTGTTCCTTTTCCCTTCCTGTAAAACTGCTTGTGCTTCTTTCCCCTCCTATAAAACTGCTTGTGTATCTCTCCCCTTCCATATGACTGTGTTTCTGCTCACTTCATATAAGATCACTTTCATTTCCTTTCCTTCCATAAAAGATTGCTTGTGTTTCTTTTCCTTCCCTGTAACACTTCCTGTGTCCCTTTCCCTCCCTGTAAGTTCACTGTGAAATTGCTTATGTTCATGTTCCCTTCCAGTAAGATTGCTTATCTTCCTATTTATCTAGCTGTTGGATTAGCCTTTGTTCCTAATAAAGAGTGTCTTTACCCCCAAGTAAGATTGCGTGTTCTTGTTCCCTTCCTATTTCCTGCAAGATTGCTTATATTGGTTCTTTAAAGCCTTTGTTCCTTTTCCCTTCCATATAAGCTTTCCTTTATCCCCACGTATGTTTGCCTATTCCTGTTCCCTTCTTATAAGATTGCTTATGTTCCTTTTATATAGCCTTTGTTCCTTTTCCCCCCTCTGTAATATTCTAATTGGGTTATTCCTGAACGAATTCCCAAGCTTCAAGGTGTGTACTCTTGTGTAACAAGGATTAATGCACCATGGTTACAGACATGAACATATAGAGGTTTCAAGTGATCATCGTAATTAGCAGTACAATTCTCCATTCCAATTTTTATATACACATACTAGTTTTGCATGACAACTTCTGCAGGGTTTAGAACACAGTGCAATATTCTAATCTCATTGTTACATTGTCTTATTTTCAGTTTTTCATTTTCATAAAATCTGTGTGATAATATGAAGCATGAATGGACACCTGATTAATCAGCTGTGTCTCCCCCACCCATCAGAGCCACGTCAGACAGGTAACAATGAACAAGATACAGGAACAACGTCCCTCAGGTTCAAGGTGAGGCCAAGAGAACAGCAAACAATACCCTGACATGCGATGCATGATGTGTGCCCTCAATGCACGAGGTGCAGCCTTTCTCTGCATGTGTTACCTCCACTGAATCTGTCGATAGTTTCATGCTCGGTGAACCATGGGCAAAGAGGCAGAGTGCTTAGTGAGGCTCACCCACATGGCTTTTAATGACAAATATGCTCATCACTTGAATATGATTAATTCTACAAACTTATACACATTCCCAGGGAAATCATACTCATATTTCTCTGGGAAAGTTTTGTACTATTGCGACACATACTTATAATTTAGGAGCGAATCCAAAATTGGAATTCTTCCATTTATATAGTTCACTCAGTTTTGATGATGCAAAAGAATCAACAGATTTTTAGTAGCAATTATGACCTGTATACCACACCATACATTACAACACATAAAAATGCAAGGGCTCAATTCACACATATTAATGTTTACATATATCACCTGTGAGAGTTCAACTGTACAATTCTAATCCTTCACAACTTCATGAATTTTCACACACTACTATAAATAGTAACCTATAGTACATATGTATTAACATATATACATTGGAAAAAAATTATGTTTAACGTAACCTATTGATAAAACGATTTATTAAACCTACAAAAAATGTTAATTAATTTTTACTCATGGCCATAACCATATATGCTCCCCATTGTTTTGTTTTTTATTTTTTGTTGTATTTCTCTGCAATCATTAAGTCAAGCTAAGAGAGTATACCCAAGTCTCACAGTAAACAATGGCATAAAAAAAAATTCTATTCCATATTGTTCATAATAAATGTGTAATTTCTATATATGAACATATTCATTATATCATACATTCTAGCTACACCAGACAGCCTGAGCATGTATATCCTGAACAACAAAATTTCTACCTTGGGCATTAATTTTCAACCTCAGAATGCAATTTTCCACCACTAGGCTTAACAAAGCTCCTGTGATTAAAAGTTCACCCTCATGCCCTACACATATGTACACATCTCTGTTTTCTCAGCCAGATGTTTGACTGGTTTTCAGCTTGCTAATGCCGAAACTTACAGCTTTGTCCAAAAACCGAATAATGCTGTTTTAAAAAAATTGAACTGCTAGTACTTATACTGTGTCAATGACATTTTACTACCATTTTTATTTTTCAAATTTAAAACTAGCAGTTGATACTAAAAATTCTCAAATGAATCCTGAAATCCTGGCCTTAGACATATACCCTGTATTAACTGCCTGCACCACACCTGGGGCACAAAGACTGAGGACTAGGATCAAAAGGCTGGTCAGGAAGTGTCTAACATTACTACCTCTTCCTCAGTCACAGGATCCAGGTCTACTGGGGCCCATCTGACCATCTGGGCATGTCTGTGTTTGTTGTCTTAAGGTAACCAGATAGCAGTGTAGTCTGTGTGACAAGGGAACATGGATATAGAACTGACCAGTCCACTCTGACATTTGCTCAGTCATATCAGGTTTGCTCTCAGACAAAGCTTTGTCCAAACATCTCCAGGGAAAAGCTCAGGTCAGCTAGGCTAATTCTCACACTCCCAAGGCCATCAGCTACCTTTATACACATGTAGGTACATGGACAGACATACCGTAAATCTTCTACATAATGTGATGATATGGCTGCAATACATGTACTTCTTCATTCCAAATATCATGCTATCAAGGTCATGAATATAAAAGATGGTGAGACCCTTTAATATAAAATTCTTTATATTTATTAATATTTGTAGAGTTATAGTCATACATGTGGTATACAACTAAAGAGAATTTGTGACATTGCTCAATTCTTTCAGGTAACCATAGTACTGTTCACTTTATTTATTTATTTATTTATTTGACTGGTGTTTACACTGTACTTAAGTATACGTGTATTTCACTTATAAATATGAGTGCATAAAGCCTGTGCATAACCCATGGTCACCCGCAGGTTGCTGGCAGACCTTCCCACATACAGTCGGAGAGAAAGCCAGCTTGAGGCTGGACTTGTACTGTTCAATAAACCTATACAGATTTACTTTTTTATGCACAGGCACAGTGCTTGATGGCCTTTAAACCTTAGAGAATTTATGGTACCTCTCCCCTCCTCCCTCCATCCCTCACCCCAAATTGCTTCTCTTGCCCCAACAAATCTTGACCATCCCCCCCCCCCTCCAGCACATCAGGGACCTATAAGATGGCAGACTACTCTTATCAGGCCTGTTTAATTAGAGGGCCTGTTTAGCATTCACACAGACAAGCTACTGTAAAGTACACCAGTCCTATAATACTGCCTGAGAAAGGAGGCTGTGTGGATATGAATGCTAATACAGGTGCCACAGGTGTTATACTGGTCATTGATCATAGTTTGCAAGGCTTGAGTTTTAACATCAAAGAAAGTCTTCAACCTACATAAATCAACCATGAAAAGTTAGTATTACCTGTTAAATGTCTTGGTGTTTTGGGTTTGGGTTTATCAATTTTGAAACCACCTATGTAATGAAAGCCTTATACATATGAAAATAACATATCAATACATGAATTCAAACAAACATTAAACATAAGATTACTGAAGTATTATCCACACTACATATTCCTTTAATGCTTTCACATTTTTACTGCGCTGCTATTGAAAAAGTTTTATTTTAATAACATGGCTGTTTTACATTGGGGTCAATGGAGATATAACCTTAATATAATATAATATTACATGCCAGTCCTTGTTTAACCACTTATCTTTTAATTCTATCAACAAAAATTGCAAGAAGGCTAGAACATATGCACAAACAAACCTCCTCATGTGTCTCACCTCTTGATGACTTCCACAGGTACAGAAGTTGTTTGTTTACTTTTCTATGTATCTGAGAGATTACTTTGCAAACAATTCAGTCAGGCATGTTTAATAATGTTTTAATTCTCTTCAAGACTTTGTTTCTGAGAGACTTATAGCCTAAAGATATACATGTACGTCTAATTACACATTACAAATGACCTACATGTAACTCTTATATCATTATAAAAAATTACAACCTTAAATTCCAATTTTCTCGAGCTGTGCCCATATTATTAATCAGCATACTAATAGAGTTAAAATGTCAATAGCTTGAATGCATATCACTTCATTCAAATTTGCCACAATGGACTTAAACTTCATTGGAAGCATAGTAAAAGGTTAAATATCGCAAAACTCAGAAAATTAAGGCGCTGACCTTGGACTTTAGCATTCTAGTACAAGACTGTGACAATATACCAAATGGCCATGAAGAGCCATTTTATGTTCATTACATGTAAATGTATCTGGCATTTTTTCCATTGAGCGATTGAGTTAGCGAGCCCTTAAGAACTGGGAAGTAGACACATGTTTGGGGAAAAAAATGCATCACTGACAATAGATAAAAAACATAATTACTGTCACTGAATACAGACCAGTACTTGCACCCATGATGTTCACTCATAGTGCCTCATAATTACACGGTGACCTTGTAATTACATGTACTTCTACAATACACACTCATACGCAACAGACCAGAAAGTCTTTTATAAGATTTTCCAAGGTTGAAATTACCTTTTCAAACACTGTTACACTTAATATAAGATGACTGCTCTTTTGCATATATACTGATACACAAAACAACTTCACATCTATTTATGTATATATACCAGCAATAGATCGCATAGAGCACATCAAAATAACACACTGCAATTAGATAACCAAGCCTACTTACTCTAATTCCTCAACCTTGTCACGTATGAAAGAGCAACTTTCAGGGCAAGTTAAGCACACTTATAATTTTTTTTAAGTCAAGACTACATCGGTTGGATTGGCCAGGTTTAGGGCTTCACAAAAAGTCTAATTTTATCAGTCATCACAGAATAATGCATTCACAATGTGCTTGAATTTCCTTAATCCTTAATATAAACAAGCGAAAAGGTTTAAGAACTACAGTAACTAACTCCATGTTTCGATTTACGGTTAAAATAGAGCAGATGTGAATATTTATGCTATAACAACGGCTACATCACATCATCTAGTTCTAAACCTTTATACCAGTATTAACTTTCACATTACCAATAATAAACATCTACATGTTATATGCTCTACAAGACTGCAGTAAAGGTGCTTAATTGCCATGCAGACTGGTTGACTGACTGGTGTTACCTGGTGTACTGAAAAATATTTCACATGAACGACCCCTATTAGTGAGGTTTGAAATACATATATATGCCTTTGTTGTCATTATTAACTGAAGAAGAAACACATCTTTTATCCTTTTCTCCAGACTTTGTGACTAAATCAGACAAGGGTATAGTCTGCCAGAATAGAAGTGATGATAACCAGAGAAGCAATAAAGTGACAGGGTAAATGAAGTGATTGGTAGACAACATCCAGACATGATCAATGGTTTGTCCACTCAACTGACAGGCTCCTATAAATCTGCCTGATACACATATCCTCCTTAAGACTTAAAACACAGCATCTCAATTAGGTAGACAGTCAATTGAAGAGATCAGTGGATACAGTTAGGGGGGGGGAGGTGTGCTTAATTAAAAGAAGACAGAAGTGTGTGGGGGGGGGGGGAGATCAGTGTATAAAGTACATTGCAATTAAACATGTAGCAACCACTCCATGCCTTCTAGATGCAAATCAATTGTCACTAATTTTCAATACATGGCACACAGTTTTAATTATAATATTAATAGGTACCGGTACACACAATATACTATGGCTGGCTGAACAAAAACAGCCACATGTATGTGGATGGTTTCAAGATAGTAAACTTATTGCGGTTTTAATGGATGCAAATCTTTACTGATCCAAAAGTTAAAAACTACTTATATTATTAGTGCATTTCATTGTGGTATTATTACATTTTTATGCAATCACAGGAAATATGATGTGGGACTGTAAAAAGCCTAATCCATGAATTAATTGTCGAAGCTGTAGTTATATTTTCTGGACAGTCTGAACAATGATGAATTTGATTTGAGTTTAACTCCAGCAACACTTTGAAAACAAATTACAAGTAAACAATATTTTGCAAAAAAAACTTTATCACTGACTTCATATGTGCATGCTACTGTTCAAGTGAAGTTCTGATTAAGAAATTTGGGATTAAAACTGCCAGGTTACAAAAACTTACCTATACTGTTTAAAGCACAGTAGTGATATACATTTTCATTTTCTTTAGTATCCACAAGACCGGCATAATTTTTTTTCTGCCCTTCTGGTCACATGCCATGCATTTACGAAGCATCAGGCTAAGGGCCTCTAAAACTGATTAAAACTGCCGACAAAGCACATTCTGAAGGCTCTGCTTAAACAATTTAGCATGTTAAAGACAGGCCTTTCATGCCAGGCTTTTTCACCCTGTCTCCATACCAAATGTCAAAGTTGGGAGAAGCTAAAGGCATTACAACTACATAAAAAACATGGCAAATATCCCTGCTTTGTTTACCTTTACACAAAAGCTCCTCAACTCGGCACATTTTGTGCTTCTGGTTTCTTTGGCTCTTTGAGTATTATTTCAAACCCCTAGTCAGTTGGAAAAAGCCTAAGTCCTCCCCCACCCACTACCCACTGCTAGTAACAAGTACAATTTGAAGCACTGCACTCCACTGGTTATTTTGCCAGACTTTCCCTCAAGTGACAGCTAGACATCTTTCACAGCTTCACCACAAACCTCTCAACTTCAAACTCACCAAAACATCAACTAAAGCCAGACTTCCTGTCTTCTGACAACTAAATCTGTCTTTTAATATACAGCTAGCTACAGTCAATCAGCACTGGTCAGGTTGAGGGAAAACAAAACTTAATTTTGCTTATCTCTTGACTGATGATTCTTGCCAACTAATGTCATAAATACTAACAGTGAACACAGTTTTTACTTTGTGTTTGCTTCCTGATTGCCCTTAAATTACCCTTAAAAACCGTTAAATTCTGCAGTTGACCTAAAACGTCATCCATGACTGTTTCTATTTAAGTTATTAAGCCTTATTCTGAGAGTTCTGTTGATTTTAATAGAAAGGTGTTTTGAGGTTTGTCCAGGTGTATAGGTAGAATGATTTATTTATTTATTTATTTGATTGGTGTTTTGCGCCGTACTCAAGAATATTTCACTTATACGACGGCGGCCAGCATTATGGTGGGAGGAAACCGGGCACAGCCTGGGGGAAACCCACGACCATCCGCAGGTTGCTGCCAGACCTTCCCACTTACAGCCGGAGAGGAAGCCAGCATGATCTGGACTTGAACTCACAGCGACCGCATTGGTGAGAGGCTTCTGGGTCATTACGCTGCGCTAGCGCGCTAACCGACTGAGCCACGGAGGCCCCTAGGTAGAATGACATCCAACAGAAAAAATGTAAGTGTCAATACCAAACTTAATATTTTATGGCCTTTATTAGCACTTTTTGTGCAAATATTTAGAGCAAATACTGTAACTCTTTCACAGCATTACTGATTGACTTTTTACCAGGAATAAAAATGTACATGTATATCCGGTCTAAGAAATATATGCAAACAGTCACAGTAGTTTGTCAGCAACAATGACCTGTTTCAGCTAAAACGTAAATCATCAATACTTTAACAAATTTTCACAGGATGCTGGCTTCCTCCGAGTCTCCGGCCATACTTGGGAAGGTCTGCCAGAAACCTGCGGATGGGCGTATGTTTCCCCAGGGCTCTGCCCAGTTTCCCCCCATAAGTTGTATAAGTGAAATAACCTGAGTCAGGCATAAAACACCAATAAAATAAATAAATAAATATTTTCACAACAGCTAATAAATTGACACTTCTCTCAATTTGTTTATACATGTGTTGGCATTGCTATGCATGTATTTGGCAATAAAAACAACTACGAGGCTAAGTGGTCATATCGTTGACATGGTCATACCAGGTGCAAATAGTGCACATGCCTAGAAATATATGTAGGGCAATCTGGGAAAATTCAATTAACCACAAAGTGGATACAGTGTATTAATTACCATAATAGCTGATATTTTTTTTTTCACCAAAAGTTGGCAATAAAATCAGGCATGACTCACTGTAATATATGCCATCAATTATTGCCCCTTGTTGCCATAATGGTGTCTAATGATTCAGCTGGAAACAAACTTTTGAAGAGTTCAAAGACTGATGTTGCAGAAACGCATGTACAAATTCAGGGGTCACAACCTCCACAAGTAAAACAGGCTTTGTTTCTAACTCCCCCTTCCCATTGTTCAAATATTGACCTGCTTCATATCTACTTTGAAGGGAAGCTGTTACCGTGGTAACCGCACATTTTCTAAAGCTTAAAGGCTGATGACAGGATAGCTTGAATCCTTGTGTTTAGACCCCTCTACAATGGGACCATGTCAAGACAGACTTGTGAAAACATCTGCTCCCATATTGCACCAAAAATCTGCATCCAACTTCCGAAAAACATGACACTGGCTAGTGGGCACCATTTACAAGATGAAGCCCTCCACTCCAACAATTGGAATTTTAATTCACTAACACATTTTACTCCATTAATTAATATGCTTTATATCACACTTGTTTGATCATCAAGCTAAATTTTCTCAAGCAGTATACAAAGACAAGCATGGTTTGTAACTTGTAGATATCTCTTTCAAATTATGTGAATCCTATATTTTCCTGTAATGCAACGCTAAAATTCTTTGGGTAAAGTTACAAAACTTTGTTCAATTATTTTTAAAAATTATAGGAAACACATTCCCTAGCAATAAATAATCTACCATTAAATCTTCTTAAAGTAAACTCCATGTCTGTTTTTTTTTTTTTGCAAATGTTTATCCTATTATAGATAGCATGACTACAATGAAATTTTAATACTGTTTTGAGCAACATTGTAACTTTGTCTAGCTACCCTGAATGACTGCTGTGATGATCATTTATTATTCATTAACCTGTATACATTTGTTCCTCTGGCACACGTATTTGGCATTCCTGTAGATGTACGTGTCAATATGGTACAAAGTGAACAAAAAAGAGAAATATTACACAGAATCACACAAGCCATCCAGAAGAATTCATATTCAAATTATTAACTTTTAAACCTAGATATTACTCTTGATGTATGTGTCCTCTTTAATTAAACTATCAGTCAATGCCAACCTTGGCATTTAAGCAGGACGTAATAAAAGTTGCACTTAATGCACTATGATATCAGTAGTCAATGAAGTGGCGCAGTTGCAGAAATGTGTACACGTGTGTATATATTAGCATGTGTAGGGATGGACAGCTTCTGATACACACACCCATATCCCTATATTACCTGATTTCCTTGATTCATGTTTGAGGCCAAAATTAAGAAAAAAATTATCAACTACAGGTCTATGCAATAGCCTTTGTTGTGCCAGGGTAAACAACTGCCTGCTGACAGGCATACTTAACAAACCGCCCGACTTAAAGCCTCAGCTTCACCTAAGAGCCCCAGAACAAAGTCTCTGACCCGTATTCATGTTGAGTACTGTACATACTAGCATAGTATGCCTACATAGCCAATAACCACCCATAAACAGGTACAGGCTTTACACACTGATTGCCAATCACATGTTTCTTTACATATGATTTGAATGGGTTAGCAATGATTGATTTTTTTCCCAAAAATCTTCAGTAAAAGTGTCAGATTCGATCAAAGGTTCTTTATTAATACAGTAAACCAGAAATGAGAACTGTATCCAGAGTGACATAGATGTATTAAATATGTATGTGACTGAACGTATATGTCCAAAAGCTGCATAGCTCACATCCAAAATCAATCACCTACCTGTCAAACACATTGCGTGTAAGATGAGTAAATAGCCCTAATACTGTGTCAGACGTGTGCCTGTGCAACACCCTACTGAAGACTAGCACTCAACTTGGCTGCTCAGCTGAGGCTCTGGCTGCTACATACCCGAATTCTTCTAAAATGTGGGACAGATATTAGTAGTGTTGAAAGTAGAATACTACATTTCTTTGAAAGCCTTTTGGAAAAGTAAAGATATGAGTACGTTGTTAATTAGATGGTCTCACCACGTGAAAAAAAAGAAACTCAATATTCCTGCTAGAATTGTACATATATATTGGCTAAAATGAGCAGACCAGGTGCCCTAAGAATTAGAAGAAATAGGGTAGATATACACTGTGAGAACTAGGAAATTACTGATGACACTGTAGGAAAAGATTCAGTACAAAAGGTGCATGAAGGTGGAATCTTTTGATAATTCTACTCATCTACACTTTTGATAATTGCACTCCCATGATGAGCGGATATCTGACCATAACACACCTACTGTAATTCTTCAATCTTTTTGCATGATTGCAAGGTGTTTATTTAAGCATATTCTGAGGCCATTATTCTGTGTAGACTGGCAAAATTATACTTTGTTGTGAAGCCCTGGAATTGGTCAATCCAACCAATGTAGTTTTGTCTTCAAAGCCAAATGAAAAATAATTAAGGTGCATAAATTGCACTGAAAGTTGCTCTTTCCTAGACAGAAAGACTGAGGAAGCTGAATGTAAATTGATCAGGATGCACTCAATAATATGGAAATCAAGTGATATGCTGATACATGATCCCTTCTGATAAATCTCTCTCTCTCTCTCTTTTAAGCCAAGTCTGAAGAGAAGATTACATATTAATTGCCACACGTAGAGAACATATGTTAGGGTTATTCCCCTTTCTTCCGGTGACTCATCAGCATCAGGTTCCAGACTGACATACAGCCATGACAATCAAACACACCTATCACCTATAACATTGTGTATTGTGCATATGTACATGACAATTTGTGGGGGGAAAAAAACACATGTTGTTGGGAATGTAACCAGAGACTGTACATAAACTGCCATCAAATGTAACAATGGATATTAAATGCCTCAAGGGCCTGTTTCATGAATTTAAGTACTGGCAGCAGTAATTTTGTGACAACCATGCCTGCACTTGTATTAAAAATTAACTTAAACTCATAAATTAAACCAGTGAGTTATTAAACACTGCTTATGCCATAATCCAAACAATTACAGACGGGCAGTCACATGAAAATCTAATTTTGTTATTCGTTAAGAAATATTTAACAGATTGGCTAAACGTCATCACCGCCACAATATGGCTGAAATATTGCCAGTGTTCTATTATAACCCAACACTCATATCAATCATTCCTGACATTATGATATAAATAAGATAGGACTACAAACCACCAGGCCCTAAAATTTCCAAGAAAATAAACATTAAAAAGTGTAAATCAAATCATGTTGATTAGATTGTCATGTCTGGAAACTGCATTTCAGCCGACTATAAATCGTGCAGTGGGAAAATCCTGCTGTACCACATGTAAGCTAGGAGTTTGAAAATGTCAGGGGCTGTTTAGACAGGAGATGCTGACACATGGCCCTCAGTACTGAGGTAACATGTATTACTGCTCACACAAACAACCAACACTAACCCACTGACTTATCACCTACCTACCTACTCCAGCTCGACCTCAGTCTTAACTCTTTACACATTCACAATCTGGACCTGAAGCAAATTCTATGGTTACATAACATCCTAATGCCTCAGTCTTTTCGCATATGAAAGAGCACCGTTCAGTGCAATTGTAAGATCACTTTTAAGTTGATTTTGGAGACAAAACTACACTGGTTGGATTGATAAATTCCAGGGCTTCAAAAAAAGTACAATTTTATCAGTCTGCACTGAACAATGCCTTCAGAATATGACTGAATAAACACCTTGCAAACCTGCGAAAAGGTTGAAGCATTACAGTAATAATAATTTAGGCTTTCTTATGACATAAAGAAAAGTACTTATGTCATATAAAATAATACAACATAAGACAGACGTGTGAAAGATGTGAAACTGTAGAGTAAGATTTCAACATTTCGATGCTTAATGCTGCATTGGCGAATCTTTAACTAGCACAAAATGTAGCAGTGGGGTGTTTGGGGGAAGGAAACTGGGGTAACCACTGTATTTAGATACTAATAAATGACAAACCTACTGACAATGCATGCAGAGAGCATGAATCCTCCACTCCATCCGTGAGGCAGGGGGTTAGCCAGAAATGGAAAAGAGGGTGTCCAAGCATCCCTCTTTGAGACCATTTTGTTAAAACAGGGTGTCAAAATTTATTTTTCCCTTATCTCTCCCATGTTAAAAGTGCTGAAAACAGGGTGTCCAAATGGCACCAATTTTCTATTTCAACCGTCCACTTGGGCAGGTGGACGGGTAGCTGGCTAACCCCATGCTGTGAGGATCGTGTGTAAAATTTGTCCCACAATTTGGATCTTCTGTACTGTTATTTTAAGTAGCCTCTATAGCCTAATTTGTCACTAGGATTGGAATTCCCTCAAATAGTTGATTTAGCTAGAAAATAGAAAAACAACAACATTGTTTAATAGGTCACCAATCAAATTTAAAGTTACAAAATAACTTATCATAATTTATTTATTCATTTACTGGATTGGTGTTTTACGCCGTACTCAAGAACATTTCATTTATACGACAGTGGCCAGCATTATGGTGGGTGAAAACGGGCTTGGTCAAACCCACGACCATCTGCAGCTTCCTGACAGACCTTTCCACGTATGGCCGGAGAGGAAGCCAGCATGAGCTGGACTTGAACTCACAGCGCCCGCATCGGTGAGAGGATACTGGGTCATCACGCTGCACTAGCGCTAACCAAATGAGCCACGGAGGCCCCTGTATCATAATTTACACATATATTATCATTTCCTATAATGCAAATCTTGAATTCTGAATAAGTTGGTTAAAACAGTCCATATCCAGTTCTACAGACATGTGCACAATTGTTTATACACGTACCCCATGTATATACCTAGACATGTTCAGAAGTGTTCAATTACACGATACTTCTGTAAAGACATTAGCATAACCTGTTTCACCAGTGACAGCATAACCACAATCCCACGAATAAATTATTACTTTATAATGTTTATTGACACACAGCCTCGTTTATATAATGTTAGGTATGTATAGGAAAGTTGCAGGCTATGTTGTATGCCCATGTATGTCAGATGTATATATATACATATATATATATATATATATATATATATAGCATGAACCTACATGAATACATGAATATTTTACGTGGAGTTTTATTGATTTGCCGACTTGACAGCTGATAGTGTCAACTGACCCATCTATGTGTAAATCAGAGCGTTAAGTAGAAGATAGATGAGTCGGCATACCTGGATAGCCAGCAACAGGTAGATAGGGGTCTGTCACTGATACAACAGAGGTGGTGAAGTCAATAAGTGTGCAGTAACACACTGATATAAGTAGAGAAGTGATGGGGAGTTGGGGGGGAGGAGTTGTTGGGGTCAGTGAGGTGATGGATGTAAAGTTGAGGATGACTGGTACAAAGTGTACAGATGTAAATTAGGTCAGATACAAACAGGTGTACAATAGGTCAGGCACAAACAGGTGTACATTAGGGCAGGAACAAACAGGTGTACATTAGGGCAGGAACAAACAGGTGTACATTAGGGCAGGTACAAACAGGTGAGGTACAAACAGGTGTACATTAGGCCAGGTACAAACAGGTATACATTAGGGCAGGCACAAACAGGTGTATACTACATTAGGTACAAGCAGGTGAGGTACAAACAGGTGCACATTAAGACAGGTACAAACAGGTGTACACTAGGTCAGGTACAAACAGCTCTACAATAGGTCAGGTATAAACAAGTGTACAGTAGGTCAGGTACAAGCAGCTGTACAATAGGTCAGGTACAAACAGGTGTACATTAGGACAAGTAAAAACTGGTGTACATTTGGACAAGTAAAAACAGGTCTACATTTGGTCAGGCAGGAACAAACACTTGCACGTTTGCACAGGTAAACACAGGTGTACATTAGGGCAGGTACAGACATTAGGACAGATACACTGGTGCTTACAATGGCGCATGAATTCACTTTCATAAGAGGCACATCTATGTAGGTCCAGTTTCAGATGTAAACACACAATTTGTACATGTAAGTATTTATAAATGAACAAGCATTTATATGTATGAATATTATACAACAACTTATACGAAGTGCATTTAAGTCCTGGTCAATGTCTGTTTGAATACCTGATGCCTCTTTTGAAAAGATAGTTCCATAGCACTGGGCAAATCCTTAACAATCCAATGTATACCTAGACGCTGACAGCTATTCAAATCACTTACACTTGAATTTAACAGCCTGGTCGGTATTATAAGAATGCGTATGTCCATGGCTGTAAATCTTTCTAACTGAGAGGACTTGTAAACAACAACATGCAAAAAAACACCTGTTGTATCAGAAGGACGCTGTTTTTTTACTGTACATGTCAGTCCCAGGCACTATAACTATAGCAAGTTGTCTTGATAAACTTCAGTCCCTATACTGTTCTTATATGTTGCTAGCTATATACATTATGAATTAAGCTTTACTAAATTATAATAATTTATAAGGGAAATGAATATGAACTTCATAAATCTATAAGTGTGCATATATTTCCACCACATCCAATTTTAAATTAGTTGACCAGATTTAATAATAAATTTTTCTTGTGGACTACTGTAATTCTTCCACCTTTTCACATGTGTGCAAGGTGTTTATTCAAAAATATTCTAAAGGCATTATTCTGTGTTGACTGGTAAAACTGTACTTTGTGTGAAGCCCAGAAACTGGGCAATCAAACCAATGTAGTTTTGTCTCAAAAACCAAATTCAAAATGCGCATAACTTGCACTGAAGTTTGCTCTTTCATATGCAAAAAGGTTGAGGAATGTTGTAAAAGTCCCTACAAATTATACACACATGTAAATGTGGCAATAGTGGACACCCAAATGTTCATGTCTGTACTTACATTCCATTCAACAAACTTGCAGCTAAGCCGTGTGATGACCTTGAAACTAACTGAAAAAGGGTTGTTGCATGCATCTTTCATTTTCAGTATGCACATATTCATATGTTCAAAGTCACTGTCATTCGATATGACAGATCAAGTAGATCATATGCAAATCTGAACTTACATCAATAGCAGGACCTCTGTTACCAGCACAAAAACACCAGGCATATGAGAAGATTAACTGTACTTAAAGGATACATAAAAAGGGGGCATGAAACAAAAATTATGTTTATATGTCAAATGAAGAAAAACTATGCCCCGAAATTTTAGTTTAAAAAAATTCATTTTGGGGATATTTTTATACCTGTTAATTACCACTCTATATTATTCCTATTTTCCGTCAACGGTTAGATTTTTTCAGACGTAACGTCATTGTTGATCTTCCTCGGAACTCGGTGAACACCACCGATGTACCCCAAACCAGGTGAACCGTGGCTACAGTGTGGGCATGGTGACGTGTACACAGATACTGCATGACTTCTTCGGGTCAGCTTAGCGCCTCTCCGCACCCTACACCCGCGCCCATTTAGCCTGTTCACCAAACAACCCCCCCCCCCCCTCCCCCCGCCCCTATCTCCCCAGACCTGTTCGGTCTGTTCCTAACAGAGTTGTTTTTAAACAGGGATCATCGTTGATGTCATCACTGCAAGCAAGGTAATTTCCAGAGTGTCCGCTGTATTTTGAAGCCATTTTTACCCTCCAAAATGATAGCTGATAATTTTGTTTGTACCGTTAATTGTTATTACAAATGATAATCTGCACATTAAGAAATAAAACCAAAGCATTTCATGTGTCCTTTAAACTGCCGCACACTCAGGCGATAAAGGTACAGGTGATATCAAATGCTTTTACATGCTTCTTGTCCAATCCTAAAATCAGGAATGTTCCTGAAAATGTTTTAGTTGCAGGGTAGAGAAAAACTTTATTTTTCACATATGCAACACAACCAGAATGGGCTAAGTATTAAGTACTAACAAATAAGTAAACCATCTGACAATGTTCTATGTGCTCATCAGTGTCACTATTTATGAGTGAAGTATTCTAACATAAATAATGTGAACAGAAAAACATATTTATTTTCTACTTCAGTCAAAAGTGACTAAAGGACTTTGTCTGTGTTATTAATGAAAGAGCATATCGTCTTCTGTTTGTCGAAAAATGGAGTCTTATGACCAGTAATAAATTGACAATCCGTTTTGGAACAATAGGCCTATGTATACTGGAGAACCATTAAAATGTCAACTGCTATATGCCTCATCTGATGCCTAATTTTTGGTCAATCATATTCCCTAAATTTTAGGTCTTCCAGACAGCAGAAAATGTTGTTAGCCAAACATTGAGATGTAAAAACAACACAAAAAACCAAATAGGGCTTTGACCAAACTTAAAGATTCCATATCTTTTCTCAGCCCTTAACTTCTTCCCCCAAGGTGTGGCTACATGTTAACTTCTTGACTGAGCCATGGGTCACCACTCAAAAAGCCAATCTGACATTTTATATGTGGTCAATATAGCCTGCCCTACCTGGTGACCTTTACACTGCCTCTCACCTGAGGGAAGCTGTAGCCCTGAGGGTACACACAGGAGGCCCAGACCCCTCACAATCCTGTCCCTGCACTAACAAAGCTGGCCTCACTGAGCCTTATTCATCTCAGGATGTTTGGTCACTTCTCTCTATTAATCTTCAAGGAGCTGGTGATTCAGTCCACCGGCCTACCTTCTGCCATGTCCAAGGCCCATAGCTGGCTCTTACACACACACTAGCCAGGCCTCCAAACAGTTATCCTGTTCTCTATGGGACAGCCCAAGACCAAATTATGACTACATGTACACTAGCCAGGCCTATAGAACAGTTATCCAGGTCTCTATGGGACAGCCCAAGATCAAAACATAACTACATGTACACTAGCCAGGCCTATAGGACACTTATCCAGGTCTCTAGGGACAGCCCAAGACCAAAATATAACTACATGTACACTAGCCAGGCCTCCAAACAGTTATCCTGTTCTCTATGGGACGGCCCAAGGTCAAAATATAACTACATGTACACTAGCCAGGCCTACAGAACACTTATCCAGGTCTGAATGGGACAGCCCAAGATCAAAACATAACTACATGTACACTAGCCAGGCCTACAGAACAGTTATCCTGTTCTCTATGGGACAGCCCAAGACCAAATTATGACTACATGTACACTAGCCAGGCCTATAGGACACTTATCCAGGTCTCTATGGGACACCCCAAGACCAAAATATAACTACATGTACACTAGCCAGGCCTACAGAACAGTTATCCTGTTCTCTATGGGACAGCCCAAGACCAAAACACAACTACATGTACACTGGCCAGGCCTATAGAACAGTTATCCAGGTCTCTATGGGACACCCCAAGACCAAAATACAACTACATGTACACTGGCCAGGCCTACAGAACAGTTATCCTGTTCTCTATGGGACAGCCCAAGACCAAAATACAACTACATGTACACTGGCCAGGCCTATAGAACAGTCATCCTTTTCTCTGTGGGACACCCCAAGACCAAAATACAACTACATGTACACTAGCCAGGCCTATAGAACAGTTATCCTGTTCTCTATGGGACAGCCCAAGACCAAAATACAACTACATGTACACTGGCCAGGCCTATAGAACAGTCATCCTTTTCTCTGTGGGACACCCCAAGACCAAAATATAACTACATGTACACTAGCCAGGCCTATAGAACAGTTATCCTGTTCTCTATGGGACAGCCCAAGATCAAAATATAACTACATCTACACTAGCCAGGCCTATAGAACAGTTATCCTGTTCTCTATGGGACAGCCCAAGATCAAAATATAACTACATCTACACTAGCCAGGCCTACAGAACAGTTATCCAGTTCTCTATGGGACAGCCCAAGATCAAAACATAACTACATGTACACTAGCCAGGCCTATAGGACACTTATCCAGGTCTCTATGGGACACCCCAAGACCAAAATATAACTAAACGTAGACTAGCAATCACATGTAGACTGTAATACCATATTTCATCTAAAGTTTGGCAAGTTTTAAGTGGCACATTTTGCTTTCTTTGCTTCTGATTGATTTTAACTGGACCATGCACTTACATGTTTTTTGGTGAAATATTGGTCAATTTCTACACACCAAATTTCATGTGAAACACAATATTCCAATATCTCAGATCAAATTCTACTGGATTTTACAATGATGGAGATAGGGCTTGTACAATATATTATATCTCAGACAAAATCCTGCTGGATTTTACAATGATGGAGATAGGGCTTGTACAATATGTTATATCTCAGACCAAATCCTACTGGATTTTACAATGATGGAGATAGGGCTTGTACAATATGTTATATCTCAGATCAAATCCTACTGGATTTTACAATGATGGAGATAAAGCTTGTACAATATGTTTTATCTCAGATCAAATCCTACTGGATTTTACAATGATGGAGATAGGGCTTGTACAATATGTTATATCTCAGATCAAATCCTACTGGATTTTACAATGATGGAGACAGGGCTTGTACAATATATTACATCCCAGACCACAAACACACACAGGTGGGAGTGAGATACATCAGTTTATTCCACTTCGCCGACAATGTTTTCCGTCATTTCATTTTGTCACCCACACAAACGGTAGTTATGACAACTCTCTTCCTCTCAGCCAACTACACAATGTTCTTTACACACAGCTTTGTGCTGTTCATCTTTACATTCGCTGACAACATGCCACACTTTTTGTTTTCTCACATCACTCAAGACATGCCTCTCATCAAATACACTTTGTTAAACAGCCTAGCAATTGGCACCTAAACCTGAATGTTTTGACAATTAATCCAAAATGAAGGCTTTGTTCAACAGAAGTAAGAATCCAGTCCCTCAAGTTAGCATATACATGATACACTGTGCTAACTTTGGAGGAGAGAAAACACTTTACCATTATGTCAACGGATAAAAAAAAGTTTTGGTTACCACAACAAAGGAGTAAGTCCATTAATCCTGGCGTAACTAGGATACTGCAGCTTGCAGGTGTTGACTTACACCACTAACTAGTTATACAGTTAGATATTACTCTAGCAGGATACTGGACTACTTTCTTTCTTTCTTTCTTTCCTTCTTTCTCTCTTTAAGTTCAAAGCCTATAGATGCCTCACCCCGCTATGGTGGATACATTTTATTTCGATCAGATTTAATACTGACCTTATTAAGACTATAATTCATCACACCGATCGAGGGTGACAGATACGTACCATACACATAGCTATTGGTCAAGAAGAAACAACATTTCCTAGCCACATACAGGAATCCATTTTCTGTAGACATGACAATTCAGCACTAGCTAGATTTGAACTTGCAACTTTTTTCTAAGTGAGACTGCACACATGTTTCCCCATGTTCATCAAGGTCAAGGACTAAGAAGAATTATAAGTCAGCACAGTGGCTGTTCCTAATTTTTTTATTTCCCTCCAGGGAAAGCGGTGGTCAGTTTGAGTCCAGGCCTGGCTGGGGTATTATCTCTAACCACATCAGCAATCACTGAAGAATGCCCAGGTACCTGTCAACACTATCAGTTTACACCTGACCATCTGCCTTAATGGCTTTGATGATGGGAGCAAGATAATAGTGTCACAGTGATATGCCACTTTAGAAGAGGATTCACAGTGTGAAAAATATAAGCAGATGACTGTATTTCACCTAAGGTTTAGACTTTTTCCAAGTTTTACCTGATTGCTGCAGAAGGTAGGGTCATTTCACGCCTTTTTTGTGACGACTAGTTACTTTCTTATCAACACTTGTATTGGCATCAAAGTATCAATCTGAGGCCTCTCTGTACATGTACCTCTGAAAGTGCATGTTAATATATCAAACTTAAGGCAAAACACCTGTACAAGGTACTTAATTGGTCAGAATTCTATTTCAAAAGTTTCGCTTTTCTGTTAACCTACACGAAAACATGTATAAGTTATAAATAGAGATGTCAGTCTGTACCCAAGATTTTTCACACCTTCATATAGTTTTAAAACAGAGCTGGAATTATTCACTGTATATAAACCTCTCTTAAAATTATGAAGTACACCACTCGTAAAATACAAATATTAAACAAAAATGTTGAAGTTTCTGGAACCCACTTTGTTGCGCCAGACAAAACAGAGACAATGAACAACCAGGTCAGAAAAGATTATACAACAAATGTAAAAAAACAATAGCGTGGGATTGGAATAAACAAACTGTCAAACATGTCAATAAAGGCCTCCAGAACTCAGCTGACTAAACTATATCAATGGAACAAAGCCAACAGCAGCCATTACAAAAGTGGCAAGGTGCTCTTAAAATCAATTTGTATCTTAAATTTCCCGTATGTGGCAATTAATCTTCGATTCAAAATTTATGGCTAGAGTGATAAGTAGTTTGGCAAGTTCTGAAAATAGTTGTAACAGCTTTACATTACATTATAAAAAAATGACGCAATATTTAGAAACTTGACACAATCAAATTTTATTACTGTGAAAACATCAATCAAGTTACATCAAGTTTGTTTGTTCCTCCTTTGCACCACATAAAAGTACCTCATTAGACCACTTAAATACTCGAGCACGAAGGTTGTATAGTTCTGATACTGACCCAGTGCCGTTGGACATTACAAACAGACTCATCATACTGCGGTCACATACACCCACTCTGCAAACTCTCTCTCCTAAACTCAATAAAACTCCCGACGTTCGCCAGCAGACCTAGTTCTCTGAGAGCAAACAGCACTGGTTTGATGATTGGCTTTACCTAAGAGCCCAGATGAATGGCCGACAATGAAATGGCGTGATTGTCAGTAGAGAGTTACAAGGTCATCGTGGCATTTGGTGTGTTTGACATTCTGATGATTCCACATACAGCCACACCTGCCACACCTTTACAATTACTCTCTGACTACACCAGTTTTATACTGATAGCGGAGCCAAGGTAAATCTGGTGGTCTGGATCCTACCACCATTCGCGTGATAACCAAAATCATGAGAGCAATTCAACACTGGCCCATGATCTGCATATAGTTCATGTATCATACGTTGCCCATCTGGTAATGATGGGAAAACGAGTTAAAGTTTGGAATCAGATATGCTGTACAAGGATGTCCATAATTGTGGGAAGATCCAGGTATCACTTCATTACAGATGGGTAGGACTTTCTCCCTCTAGTTCCCTTCACATGTATATAATAAGCTCTCAAGGCCATAGGTATCTTAGCACCTCAGAAGGTTACCAAAGCTATATGACAGATCTATACAGGTGTTCATCCATACCTGTGCTGTGTGTGAAGTAGGAATCACACATTACACCAGCTCACATAGTTGTGGAAAATTCTTCTGTTAGCATGCTAGCGCAGTGTAATGACTCAGAAGCCTCTCACCAATGCGACCGCTGGCAGTTCAAGTCCAGCTCGTGCTGGCTTCCTCTCCGGCCATAAGTGGGAAGGTCTATAGCAATCTGAGGATGGTTGTGGGTTTCCTCCCACCATAATGCTGGCCGTCATCGTATAAGTGAAATATTCTTCAGTGCAGCATAAAACACAAATCAAATAAATAAATAAGTGAATAAATCTGTTGTTTAGCAGATAATTCCCTCGTCAGGAACTAGATTTGCAGGGCACAAGTTATCGCTGTGGCGAAGTATATGTCTACAAGTGTCTTTCACATGAATTCAATTTGTAGAATTCTATATACCTGTAATCTCATGTTTCAGTAAACTTCACATACCGAAGCCTTTAAAAGCCTATAACTGTGTTAAAAGGCATCTAGTAAACTAACACTTTTTTGTTTGTACAAAGGGCATAGAAAACATTAGGGATATCTTCAGTCAACATGATTTATAATCAAAAATAAACCATAACATCAAAAGTTGAATACAGGTGATTCAAGTTCAATCCACCTGGCACAGGTAAAAACACAGGTACTCCAATATCACCTTCAACAACAGTTGACCTTAATCTGTAACAGGTGAGTGAGAAATAGTGCGAGATTTTGTAAGAGAGATATCAATTGACAATCAATATCTGGGCTTTGTGGGTCGGTTCTAGCGGTGAACGAAAATATAAGTGGGGGGGGGGGGGGCGTCACACTTAGCCACAATCTCCATGCAAGCCATATTGATCATTTTACCAGGCCTTTTCTTGAGACACGAAACTCCCCCCACAATAACTGCGGCAAGTATACACATGGCCAGGGCTTAAATCTTTCACTCACAGAAGTAGAGAACAAGGCATGTACCACAAAGGACAAATGTCAAAGTACAACAGCGGAATAGTCTGCCCAGCCACACAGGAATGTGTTAATAGTGAGGATGAAAACAAATCTGAAATCCTTAATTGCTACCACCTGGGCATGCAGGGAAAAGGCTAGACACCAGCTATATATATCCTAATCCTTTTTCTTTTTTCCCTCTCTCCCACCACCCGAGTTTCTTAGGGCTTTCTTGTACCACAGGTGTACAATTGCATCATGCATTATACAACAGCTATAGGTGAAAGCCGACAGTTCAATCTTGAGCACCTTCCTGTGAAGTCTTCCACCATTATCAACAACCTTCTTAAGTTCAAAGGAAAGGCTAACAGACTTGTCAAAGAGCTACACTGTATTTATGGGGGTTTTATTCCATTTGAAATCAAAGCCTACACCTCTCCTGAAACGAACACCTGAGGCAAACATGGAGATTCTACCTGGATGGAAAATGGGCACAAACGGGCTGCAATTCACAAGTAACAGCACAAAAATTACATTATATAGAAAACAAGTCACCCTGCCAGTCATCATTGTTGTGGTGAGAATAAAAAAAAATTCAAATAGAAATAAAAATTAATTAAAGAAATTAGAAACAAGTAAAAATTAAAAATCTGAAACATTTCTCAACTGGAAAATGCTGCTATTCTGACAGATGCACATAAAAGGTGTACACGTATTTTGATAAATCAGACGGTGAAGTTTAAAATAAATATCTCCATGCTGCCCCATTTCAAAAAGAAACTAAGTTGAAATATTAAAATAATATGAAGGAAATTTTATGTACAGCATCATTTGTGGATATACACCATGTATGGCAGACACCTGGAGTTCATTCGTTCACACAAGGCTTAAGTGGAATATCCAGAAAATTTTTGTTTCTGTATTTTTGCCTGAAACGAAGCAATATTAGTACATTGCAGTATGTTTTACTATTAAAGAGAGCAATTCAGACCGTCTCAATATTTACTGTTTTATCTGCCTTTGAAAACACATAAGTGCTCACACTGAAGTAGCTCTTTAAAGATTTATTTTGTAAGCTATAGACCACACACACAGGGCTTACATTATGTTATATGTTGATACAACCAATGAATAAAGATATTAACCCATCTGATACTGTTACTTATTCCACATCAGATCTGCTACTTTAATGTTACAATGGTTAGCTGCTGGACTTCAGCAATTATCAGGGGTAACCTGATAGGCACAACTCAACAGAACAATGGCTTGCTTGTGTGCCTGAACATTTATTAACCTGAGAATCATGAAAGAATTAGGTCAACAACTGGCTAAGGACATTTATTTAAGGAGTTGTATACACGTAAAAAATTTTTCCAATCAGCCATAATTTACAAATCAGTTTTTCTTGCACAAGATGATTTGCTAATAAATAACCGTTTACATGTACATGCGACCTAAAATTTTGTCACATAAAGTTCATTTCTTGAGGCAATTAAAGCACTTACTATTCAAGCTAAATGTTATATTTACTCCATATAGGTTCCATATAACTCTAATTCCAATGAAAACTCAAAGCACTTTCCTAAGACCATCAGTGCTCTCAGAATCAGCCAAAAAGAGTAACTTTAGTCATGGACAAAACTTTACGTAAAATACAGTACCACATACTCAAATGAGCATTTTCTTCTTCGTGCATAATGTATATCCATGCGTAGAACAGTTATTAATGAGGAAAAAATGAAGAACTTAAAACGACAAGGTCAGTGGGTGAGCTGTGTTATTTTTTCAACTAAGCAAATGTAATTATTTCCTGTATATTAGGATGTGTCCCGTGTTCAAAATCTGAGTGGAAATTACACTGTGCGATTTATCTGATAATTCCACCTGTGTCATGGGTGGTACAGATTCTTGGCGAAACCCCAGTCCTGATTTATCACCCACGCGGACAGGGGAAATAAGGATGGAAACGTGATATGCGTGACAACAGCAACTTCAACCACTTGCAGCTCTGAATGCCAATCGATCAAAACACCTATCAGTAACACAGTGGAGATGGATAAGAAAATGCCTGTGTAATTTACCAGTTATGAGTGTAACTGAGAAATCTGAACATAATCTGAGACCTGTTACTTAAGCAGAGTAAGCTAATGGGGCTCTATGTATGGTGAGAGGATGTCGCTAAAAACTGGCCCGTGCTTTGCAATAGAAACTAAAAAATGGGGATAAAACTCAAACACGTCCTGTTAAATCATCGATGTATTGAATAAAGAGCAAGACTTTAAATGGTCCCTGATGATACAGCACGCATTTTTTTTATTAAAAAGGATAAAAAGTTTGAGGTATGTAGTATATAGCCACACACAGAACATGCAATATTGTAAACATACATGTAGATCCTATCTCAGTGCAATTTAATTATACACATACATGTCAAGATGTGTTCTTATCAAATAAAGTTCAATGGGTGCCCTGTTTGATGAAAACCTTCGCAGGAAAGTAAGAATAAACTATACAGTACCCAAGTCCTTATTGCACAATACTGTGAAGTTTATCCATCATAATTGAAATCTGCTTGTGTAACATTTATAACTATCTTACACAAGGCCATTAATTTAACCAAAAAAACTGCCCTATATTGTTTGACAAATCTCCTTATATCTCTTAAATGTGCATCCTGACATTTCTTTAAAAAGAAATTGGATGAAAAGACATTTATTTCACAAATATCCCCAAACAAAGTTGCACTCAGTGGTACTATGTATAGATTTTCGACAAACATTGAGGTAATGATGACATCATGAAGTAACAATCACCCTGTTTAAGAAAAATCTGTAACTTTGTTTTAACAATTGATTCTATTGTTCCCAAATGTTTCTATTTTTTGCTACAGTCTATAAACAGCCTGGAGATAAAAGAATTGACACAATCCATCAATGAGATGCCGAGTCAGCGAAGCTTCCAACTGCTTCATGTACGCCTTCTTCTCACAGGCTCCCAGGGCTCACAGATTTACAAGGTTATCATCAAAGTCTCAAAATTATGTTGAAATACATACAACTGGCCAATCTCATGCTGTAAATGTAACAGGACAAAAATCACTTATGTTCTTTAACTGGAAACTGTTGTATTGTTTGTCAACTCTATAAAAGAGGTCTCATTTCAATCCTACCTTATTATTAAAATAAATGTATGAAGGAAGGAAGGAAGGTGGGGAGGGGGCATGGTCAGCTATGGCCTACAATAGTTTAAAGTTCATCAACAGTGTCTGGTATTCTTTTCTAATCTGAAAAAAAAAATCATATCTTTGTTGCACTAAGAAAAATTTTTACTGGTCATGAAGAACAGGAGTCGTAATCACAAATTCAAACCTACACTTGACAACTGTGCCCAGTACCCAAATATATAGCTTCACTAAGCCTCGACTAAGTCCAGAACCCAAATATATAGCCTCACTAAGCCTTGACTATGCCCAGTACCCACATATATAGCCTCGCGAAGCCTCAACTATGTCCAGTACCCACATATATAGCTTCACTAAGCCTCGACTATGCCCATTACCCAAATATATAGCCTCACTAAGCCTTGACTATGCCCAGTACCCAAATATATAGCCTCACAAAGCCTCGACAATGTCCAGTACCCAAATATATAGCCTCACGAAGCCTCGACTATGCCCAGTACCCACATATATAGCTTCACTAAGCCTCGACTATGCCCAGTACCCACATATATAGCTTCACTAAGCCTCAACTATGCCCAGTACCCACATATATAGCCCTGACTATGCCCAGTACCCAAATATATAGCCTCACTAAGCCTTGACTATGCCCAGTACCCACATATATAGCCTCACAAAGCCTCAACTATGTCCAGTACCCACATATATAGCTTCACTAAGCCTCGACTATGCCCATTACCCAAATATATAGCCTCACTAAGCCTTGACTATGCCCAGTACCCAAATATATAGCCTTACAAAGCCTCGACAATGTCCAGTACCCACATATATAGCCTCACAAAGCCTCGACAATGTCCAGTACCCAAATATATAGCCTCACGAAGCCTCGACTATGCCCAGTACCCACATATATAGCTTCACTAAGCCTCGACTATGCCCAGTACCCACATATATAGCTTCACTAAGCCTCGACTATGCCCAGTACCCAAATATATAGCCCTGACTATGCCCCGTACCCAAATATATAGCCTCACTAAGCCTCGACTATGTCCGGTACCCACATATAAAGCTTCACTAAGCCTCGAATATACCCAGTACCCACATATATAGCTTCTCTTAGACTCAGTTCCTGTCAAGTTGAACAAGGCAAATCTCACAAGGAGTTTCTTTATGAATCATCTTGTCTTTCACCTAAATGGGTACTGAGTGACATTTCCCACATCACCCTAATGTATTTATGTATCCAGTACCTCGTACTGAATTACCACTGACGAAACAATAAACAGCCTATAGCATGGCACACTCTAGCATTTCTCCTGTACCACTGCAGGTTGAGGGCCAGGACAGTTGCATATTGGGAGTATAGAAACCATGCATGGTTGCTGGATAGGGAATCCAACCAAAACAGCCTACACTTGTACCTATACCCTCCAATGTTTATGCTGCACATTTTGTTTATAAACATTTCCATCTAAGATTGATTAGGTGATGGTCTTCTTCACAGAGGTTCAAACCATGCAGATAAAATTACCAATACATCAACACCCTAGTTTTGTTCTGAAAAGACCTAACTCTTATTAGAACATGTGAAGTAGTCCAGCTTCCAGAGATGATGTGTCTTCTGCAGATGTTAGCACATTTTAGTTTGGTTTATTTGAATCATGTGTGGTACATTTGTGGTATAATTAGGATCTAAAATTTAAAAAAATGTTTGGACTTTCGAATGTGAAAATCATTTTGTGTTTTACAGCACAACACTTCTTAAATACATTGCTAACAAATACTGTTAAGAAAGAAATCATGAACACTACATGTGTATACATGTAAATCATACAATTAAAACAGCATTGAAAGCAAAATCATGATTTATAAAATCGCGTTAAACATGAATAACTAAATGCTGTGCTTTTAATAAGGTGTCAGCTATTTTAAGAAGGATCTCCCACAGTTAGATGTGGCTGTAAATTGAAATAAACAAATCATGAATGTGAAAGTGAAAGAATAAAAAAAGTTGGCAACACTAAATTACATCTATAAATAGGTGCCCACACTTTGCCTTAATTCACCCCACATGAGGAAAATATTTTAACCCTATCTTCACACTGGTGTAGTTTTCATGTTTAAACACTGCCCTAGCCTGATTATCCAGCTGCTTTCTAATGACCACAGTGAGAAATGATGGAGTGAGGGGTGGGGGTGCTTTAGCAGATTTGGTGGGGGGGGGGGGGGAGAATTGTGAAATGATGGATAACCAAGATGGTTGAAGCCTGTCTGTGAGGTCTGATAATGATCTAGCCTCATCATCACCTGGTGAGGTTTACAGACAACCACCCCCACCCCCCCTGCTGCTCTCAAGTCATCTCACCACCCACAAACACTGGCAGCACCTCCATCATCCACCTCCATTAACACCTATGTGTTGCTTATGCAAACTGTGATAGACATAATCACCTTCATGTATGTAGCTTTGGATAGCATCTAGAAGTTGATAACACACACAGAGACAGATACAGAAACACATATTTTATGGAGATTAGATTAAATGCATTCTTTCAGCAAAGTTGCAGGTCCGCAAGGCTCTTGTACCGTTTCCTTTAACAAAATCTTCAGGTCTATTTTATGTTGCTCAGAAATATCATCTGTAAATTTCATGGGAAATCCACGCATGCCAGTGGTCATCACTGCATCATGACAGGTATGGAATCAGCTGTTGCCTTTTAAGACTATATGTCTGTATTGGTTGAAATGTGATAAAAATACACATCACACAGCCATCACTGCTATACATATTTTGTGAATGAAATCTGTAAAAAAATCTGAATGCTCAAGGCATCATGATCAGGAAATGACACAAAGCTAATCTTATCCTACTTCCTAACTCCACTGACAGAGATACAGCAATCTACAACTCAGCCTGTACCATACAATCCATCTTCCTCCATCACAAAATCATAACTTTCTACAAGTTTTTCATATATACTGTGAAACTTTGTTGAATAAATTTCTGTATCAGAGTTGATAGCTTAGTTTAATGCTATGTTAAAATGACTATACAGTCATGCAAATGAAAGACCCTGAGAAAGCCATCTCCTCCACACAGACAGCATTTGATCCTCCCCTGAAATCCAGCCTGTCCCTTTGGGATCCACAAAGGGACCCACACATCCTATGTACTATTATCTGTGCACCCTGGGGATAGAAGCTGGTGGAAATGAGCTAATACTGTCTTAACCATTGTGAGGCCATCAGGGAAGCCTTTCTGTCCAGGTAGCCCCACCACTCCCCTATATATCAGCACATGTATGTCTGCAATGCATGTAGCCAGGCTGGGATTTTGCAATCTGAGTTGACAAATGACATCAGTTCAGTGAGGGTATTTGATGTACGACCAAGATCTGCCATGTTACCATGTTGTGAAGAGTTTGTTGTACTTTATCCTAAAGGAAAAGTGTGGTGATATGAGGTGTGCAGGATGGGGGTATGGGATGTTAGTAAGGGTCCATCTGTGGTTTGTATAAATCTACATGTACACCCATCTTGACATAAGAATAGTACCATAGTCCTTGTATGTTGCTCATATTTTATTACCAGGCTGGTTTATAGTTCTAATAAACTTCAAAGTGAGTTAACATCACTACACACACCCCCACCCCACTCCCAGATGACCCTGCCCCAAAGGCACTAACTCTGGTATCTGTGTCTCCCTTAGCCTACCATCTGCTGATGACATATCAACCTGGACTGACTGAGTAAAACCATCTGGTCAGGGGTAGACAGACAGACAGGGTTTAGATGTAGCATATCACAGTACTATCATCTGCTACACCTTGCTATCTCTGTCCCTTACACCAGGGGCACAAGGACTATCTGTTAGTAATACATGTGTTGTACAAGTAAGGTGAGGGGCTGGGAGAAAGTGGTGGGGTGGGGTGAGGGGGGGAGCTAATGTGGGGAAATGCAGACATCTACCCTGTGAAAGATTATCTCTAAGGGTACTTTGCTATGCACTTGTCTGTACACCCAGAGGATTCGTTGAAATTTGGTTTATCAGCTTAAGCACTTAGAACTCCAGAGGTCAGTACAGCATTGACCAATAAATAAATAAACAGAAGCAGACCGGAAGGGTGTGCACATCTGATAAAATCTTTAAATTCAATGACAGGAATAGTGGTTTAAAACATACCTACTTTCTCTTTGCCTATTTGCTTAGCCAAACAAGCACCACAACATCCCTATATCAACAAGAGTATAAGAGTGTACATCTTGTCTTGCACACGAATTCATGATTAGTTAAATGAAAAACCAAGGTTAAGATTAAATGTATGGGATGCCAAAAGGCTGACCGACTAACCATCATAGTACAATGTCTAAAACACAGCTGCCTGAAACAACCAAAAAATTCAGCCTTTAAATTGCGGACCATAAAGCTAATGCCAAGATCACAACCTCGACCAGGACTGTAACACAGGAAACTGCACACAGGTATTTGCACAACTTGGAAAAAGATATAAATTTAGATGCTGCTGTTATTAAGATTGCAAGATGGTAAATAACTGAAAAAATTTCAAGTGATGAAAAGATGAACACTTTAAAACAAGCAAATATTAAATACAATATCATCAAATATAACTTGGGAATATGATCAAAGAGGTTCAAAACAATGATTTTTACGAGTGAGTGCTTGGGGATTAACGTGGTACTTAACTTTTCAGTCATATGACGACGATGATTTTTATGATAAATATTCCCCAATTTAAAATATATAAAATCTTCTATTCGGGAATCCATGTTCAGAAATGTTAGGACATTAAGTGGTTCTCTAAGTCTAAGCAGTATTTGTGATATTTTGTGAAAACATAATCTAGGCAATACTTACTGATATCAAAAATTTACGGAAATTAACAAACATTCAACAGTTTTATTTTGATACTACAGAAATATTTCCATATGAAACATTATGAAGTTTAACATTCAAAAATAAATATCCACACTTTTATTTTCACTGATTTCACGAATGTTCACGTATAACTTGTATTTGATAACATAAAAATTTCCAGAAGAAAGCATATAAAGCCTTAAATGCTGAATTTCACCAAAATGTGGTATGCAAAAATGCTCATAAAGCCCTTAACATGGTACTTTTGATACCCACACTTCCTCTGAAATTAATCAAACTTCACAAAAACCTCTTAAGTGGCCCAAAAATCAATCAGATTCTTCACAAATGGGGGTGTTTAGGTGTTTAGTACTGTTAAACTCAAATATTCAAGCTGTTCAGTGCAGGAGAAAACTACCCCATGGCCTATGTGTGTGAGTACTTCACTCTGTCAGGGACACAAGGACCGGGTGGAGAAATGGAAGACAGCGGGGTCAGTTTACTTTTGTCCAACACTTGAGAATCCTAAAAGACATCTGACAATGTGGTCAGCTTAGCTGTACACATAGACACATGACAAAAGAGCTACCTGAGGCCAGTCTGGTATGTACATAGCTTCACTAGTCACTACAGGGTGGGGGAGTGGGTATTGTCAGGGGTGCAGAAGGCAGTGCGCCCACTTACAGCCACAGGCACGCACCATGATAATCAATGTGCCCTTTGCCCCACACCAGGGCCTTCATACAACAGGTAAAACTTGCCCCAATTCACTTCCCTAGCTACCACTCCCACTATCCCCCAATATTACTGCTGCCCTTGTGGTGTCCACGTCCCTCTATTTATACCAGCTTTTAAAATCTGGTGTACAGAGGATCTAAATATCCCACCCACTCATGCTGGTAACCAGTGGTTACTCCATCAATAGGTGCTGAGAAGAAAGTCATCCCTATCTCCTTCCTACTGAGTAAGTTTACACTCAATGCTATAGGACTTATTAACACCACAGAAGGATAATGCAGTTCCCTCAGGCAATAATTCACATAAGTCGTGCGGAAATATTCTAGTTATTTGTAATCTATCACATCTTCTATCCTGTCCATAGTATGAATACAGTACAGGCAGCTTCCGGTTTGACTTCCACCAGGTATATACTAATTAATTGATGTTTTTTTAATCACGAACAAAAAGAAAAGAAAAGAAAAAAAAAAACGCACACATTTTTTCAGAGCAAAGACCTGTGAACACATACATGTATGTACATATCGTCATGACAACAAAGATGAATAGGATGTAGCAAGCAGAATGGAAATCTTATAATTATCATTAACTGATAGGAATAAAGTCTTGTAAAAAGGTTACAACATACATTGAGTCATGCAGTGGGTGTCACTCATTGTGTCTTTGAGACACAATGCACTTTCTGATGAACTAAACATGGGAAAGACGTAGAAAATGGGAGGAAAGCGCAATTAAAATACTCTGATTTCAAAGTGGATAAATGTGAGGGTTACAGTTTGAATAAGCAAGGCCACAAAAGCCAGCCTGTCAGCATCCAATGTGGCTGCTAAAGAGCTGTAGTTTACTAGAGCCAGTGGGGTTATTAATAATTGAACAGTAGACAAACTGAAGCTGTGTGTTAGGCAATCCAGGTAGGCACAGGTGAGACTCAGGTGTGAAAACTGTGGAGGGGGGTGATGGGTGGGTGGCAAGGCCAACACCTGTGACCTCCACCTAAACCACAGCTACCTGACTGCAATAATGAAATGGACATGTTTACATTCCATATGTCAAGTTAATAGATACTTGTGAAAATTAAGCTGACAGCAATTTTAGCAGTTCCACACATGTGTATATATATATATGTATATATATGTATATATATATATATATATATATATATATATATATATATATATATATATATATATATATGAAGATCCCACTGTACCTTGGGTTTAAGCCTTACTACATAATGTAGATGTACAAGACTATACATTTATACCTTCATAATGTAAGTTATAATGTTTCATAATCTGCTACCTTAGCTCATTATATTATGAAATGGTGGACATAACTAAACATCACAGACATTTATAATTTATATCACAACTTGTTGAGATGAATTGGACTGCTTAATGCCCTACCTTAAGCATTAATCTTACAAGAATTACATAACTGTACTGTACTAAATACTGTGGTTTGATAATGTGCTACCTAATAAAGCATTAACCTTACAACACATATGTACTCCATTTAAAGCTCTAGTTTTATAATATACATGGATTTGATGGTTTTATAATGTACTACCTTAGGTATTAGGACATTGTACAGTTCTCCACAATATGTATATTTATTTATTCAATTGGTGTTTTATGTTGTACTCAAGAATATCTGGATATTATAGTTTTTATCAGGTCTAATATTGCTGTACCAAATATAACCAGATACATTTAAATAAACTGTTTCTCTATACATTAGTCTGACATGTATGTGTATAATTAGGTGTGTTGAAACATGTGTTTCATAAACAATCATTATAAAATGATATCTTCTACAAGCTTCAACTTTATAATACACGTATATGTAATCCCTTGCCTACCAGACCTTCAGGTCTGACAATGTCGAATCTAGAAATTTAGCTTCATTAAGTGTTGCCCTGGGCAAATATTCACTTTTATACGTTGCCCTATACTTACAGACAGAAAGGCCAGGCATGATTCTACAAACAGGAATTCTACAAATAGCAATACAGTGTTGGGAGGGCATATAACATTGAATAACGGTAGTTGATGAGCATACAGAATGAGAAGGCCATGGGGTTGGTTGTGGAGTGGGGGGAGGGGGTGTAACACTGCTGGGTGGAGACAAAGGGTTGGGATTAACATTCAACCTTCCTCCCACCCCAACTCCCTCCTATAGTTTATGGATCTAGTAATTAACTAATCCAATTCAATTATTAAAAGTGACAACTGCATTACTGCTACTGCATGACCATAAAGCAAAACATGATTAACAGATTCCCCAGCAGTTATTGGCATCTGAATATTTAATGCATATTGAAACACAGCAGCAAATCAATTATACTAAATAAATATACCTGCTACACATTTTAAACACAATCATTTTCAAAAATAAGTGCATAAACTGTACAATAGTAAAACTTGTTGGAAGAGTTTAAAACACATTTATAATACACATGGCCAAAGTGTAAATGCTTTGTTAGTATGTATGGATGAGTCTGTGAAGTAAATATAGCTTATAAATCTTCTTTTTTTTTTTTACGCGAAGATTTGACAGACAGCCGTAACACTGGACTGTTACACCAAGACACCCTTACCTAAAGCTGACCAGGTAAGTGTCCTGAAGTGTTACCTTTTATTATCCTCTCTTAAGCCACTTCCTGTGTTTTGTGTGACTGGAGTAAAATCCCAGATTTATGGGCACAAATGTGGGTCAGTCCAGAACTTAAATAGTTTGGGTGTGTACAGCTTACCTGGGCAGTTATGAGGGTTTTACACAATCATTATGTTTAACACAAGTGGAGGAGGATGTGTAATGAGTTTAACTCCCATAAATAATTCACGAAGACTCTTAACTACCTATTTCACTTACATATACAATGTGTAAATTTAAAACCTTTTAATAACCACAATTAATAGCTGTTAAAGAAATAACTCTTTTAAATGATCATCATGCATTTGCATGTGCCTCATAGAAAACCAGTTTTCCCTAAAACTGCAATTACACTGTGAGCCTGATATTCAGTGTCAAAATGTATATGTATACATAACATTAAGCAATTGAATATACTTACGTATTGGAACATCCCTGTAATTTAAATTTTCCACAGCAACGCTCAAGGATTTCACTTTACTCTTAATTTTCTCAGTTCTCTCCACAACTTTGTGACACTCTTCGGTAAGATCACAGAAAACATCATCAGCGTGTCTCACCAAGCATTTTAACTGCTGTAGCACAGTGACCGCGAGTTTGTTGGCAATTTCCACAGGAACTAAGGTATGATCCTCGGCTTTAAGCGACCCTGGTAAGATATCGTACCTTGATGGTTCCACTGTCCGCAGTGCGAACGGCATGGTAAATCAATCAATCCACGGAACGTACACCCCTTTTTAAAATAGACATATAACGTCTAACGACGACTGCAAGGTATAAAATCACTAACACGCGTTGAAGACTACATTTTCAAAACTTCTTACTGAAAACTCCCTCTCTCTCTGATTGTGGGTTAGTTCTCAGTATGCTAACCCAGGTCTACGGCTGACCAGGAGTCCCACGCCATGATGGGGTAGTAAAAAACCCTGAAGGGGCCGTGTTTTCTGGCCAGCTATAGCTATAGCCACGCTTTGCTCTGTAGTCACACCGGCATGTAACTTACAACTCCCTCGCTCAACACAGCTGGACTCGTACTCCACAGCTGGTCACAAATTAATTCCCTCTGCTGTAAATTGACACAGGTCTATCTCACCGCTATGGGATCTGTTTGTCAAAACACATTCCACCTGAACCGTTCCAAAAAGCTCTCCCCAGCCGGGCTTAGCCCAGCGTATTGCAACTCCCAGGTGAAACCAGCCCCCATTGAAGGTAAATATTACAGCCTTCAACCGTCACGTTGAACAGGCACATTTTGTCTCACCTGGATGACGTCACGGCCATGCAGCCAATCAGCAGTCGCGACCTAATGCGCATGCGCACAGGTGTCGCTCAACGGTGAGCTGGTGGAAGGTGGGAAAGTGACTCATTGAGAATAGAATGGGCTATCGATTGTCATCATTGACCAGCGCACGGACCGCCCAGAGAACACTGGTCAAGTCATGAGCACTTTTAACGAGCCCGTGCTCTCTGGCTTTGTTTTCAACACGAACAGTTGAGAATCGTATTCTGCGGTTCGTTGATCGACATATGCTTGTGATACCCTAACATTTGAGAGAAAGCATGGTTCCGTGTCGAATTCCATCTGTTCCCTGGCATTGTTTGCTTAAATGGAAGCAGTAGTTTTCTAAGATAAACCCAAACTTATTGAACTTTCCACACTGTCCTTTTTATGTTTTGTGTGACACTGAGAATTCATGAATACTTTAAGGTGATACTCATCTTATCTGAACTCAAATATTAAGATAGCGTACATAGGTAGGCATGTTTACATTTGGTGTTGAATCCTTTCTGTTTACGTGGAGATATTCTTTCCGAGAAAATTTCTTTCACCTTTACAAGAAAAGAGATTTAGTTTTCAGTGATGCAGATTTATATTGGTCCGTGTAAAGGAAGATGTATTTACATATATCTTTGAGCAAAAACACTCTTCACAGGCATTTATTATTTCTGAAGTATTCCTCAACGTTTCCAAATTCCACCGGTCATTTTCCAAGAATTTTATCCTCCTCTACCAGGAAAAAATTCTCTGCCTCTGTTCCAATATCTTAGCGTATGTCCCCTTTAGAAGCTTACGTGCATGTCATGTAGATATATGTTTCTCCAAACAAAAATCAGTCTATAAGATTGTTTTCTTTACGCAGATTGATTTTCCACGTCTTGACTGTATACCCATATTTCACAAGTTTCCAGTTGGCAACACCCTTAGTGAAGCCTATATGTCAATCAATATTACATACATTTCACTGACATGTTTATATTGATTGGCACATCAAGTGGATACAATAATATGAGCATGCAGAGAAAAATAAACGGTTAGATAATGGTATAGATTTACAGGTGAATACTGACGCCGTATATCTGGCTTTTATTTAGGAGATACATGTTCGAAGACGCATCCAAGCAGATGCATGTACTGGGATATCGTTCTGTTTCTTCAGAGTGAGTGAGTGAGAGCTTGGGGTTTAATGTCGTACTTAGCAATTTTTAAGTCATATGACGACGAAAGAATCTATTTCTTCAGAGCTGCATGTTATAAATATAGGAGGGTATATTGGAATCTGCTTTCTGTATATGTACGAAGACACTGTCGTGTTAAGACCGAAATAATGATATTGGAATTATTCGCCCTTAAAGCCCAAACAAACAAAAATCGCCACAACGTAACGTAATCTGCCATGTACTACTTATATGCGCGTGCTGATATATTTAACACAGATATGGGATTCCTCAGTATGGTTACCTTAATTAAATGATACGGCGATGCAGGGTGCACCGTCTCCAGCCCACGTGCAACCCTATATACACCATGCTACATGTACTCCATGCTGAGAATTACGTTAATTAGGCCTACGTTGTTTGTGCATAGACACTGCATGTTATTTTTGGCAGATTTGAACACAATGTATATTTGTTTAAAGCGAGTATACGATTCATGCAGAGGGTCCTTTCCTTTACCAAAATGAACACCGTTGCTTCAACTGCAGCATAATTTTGAACACTTCGGGAACACTAAGTTCATTTTTGGAAACAGGGAATTTTAACAGAGCAAAAATTGAAATCATCGTATCAGAATAAATGCTCATAGGACCGTGGTGACATTCTCCCCTAGCAGTTACTATTACACAGGCTGTCTCAGAACCATATAGATATATACACATGTACGTATTGCTTCTTGTGAAAACACTGATACCATCAAGTACATGGGCGGAGATTCGCGAAGCATGAAACAATATGGGTTATCGCCTGAGGCGGCAAGAGTGGCCCCCCTTGGCTATGTAAACATAGCGTGAGAAACAACACGCTTGACGAGTTACCGGTATAGAGAGCAATAGTTAGTGCTAGAAAGTGTTTGTACATTTAATCAATGATGTGCAACCACAACTGTAAGTTAGGGATGGATACCGTACTCATCTGCCTGACAGCCCGAACTCTAACCACGACTTCCTGGATGCTACAATGCCTTTTGTGTTCAACAGATGAGGTTTGTTACCTGGCGCATATGATCTACCATGCATGCAATGAAACGCGCCAACTAATGATTGATTACGGGTTTTGCACCACTCCTATCTTTGTCACGAGCTATTGTTTTTTGTTGTTTTTTTTTCATGCAGAAGTCACCAATTACGTGAATAATACATCCATAGATGATTTTAATATGAAGTCACTCCTGTGAATTTTTTTTCTAATAAAGCCACACGTGCATGTTCTGACAGATGGTGTAAGTCCACACCCTAATGGTTGTTTGTTTATTAAAATAGCCGAGCGAAAGAAAATGCAAATGAAGTTTACAGAGTCACTTTGAAAGCATCAGGTGAATGGTGGCCGCATGGACTGAGTTCAGATAATTTCCTGAATATATGATCTCCTTTAATACCTTAACAGTTATCTTTGCAAAACAGTCAAGCTGGCATTATTTATAGGCCCTATATATGTATTTATGTACTCTTTCAATGATCCAGCGCTGTTAGTTCAAGTCCAGATCATGCTGGCTGCCTCTCCGGCCGTAAGTGAGAAGGTCTGCGAGCAACCTGCGAGACGATCGTGGGTTTTCCCCGGGCTCTGCCCGGTTTATACTGCCGTCATAATGCTGGTCGTCGTCGTTTTAAGCGAAATATTCTTGAATACAGCGCAAAACACAAATCAAATAAATAATAAAAAAAATAAAAGTCAGAATCACGTGGTGGGCAAGTATTAAAGCTCGCAACAAAAGTTACCGAGATATATATCGACAATAATTTAAGTGTAGTGCAGACGTCACTTATTCTGAATTCATCAGAAGAGGAGACTAGTCTAACATTTTAAAAGTGAACATTTCCAGCATTGCATTATTCAAGTTGGAAACGTCAACACTCAGGATAGCTAACGTTAAACATGCATGGGTGTAAATGTAATCATTCCGAAACTGTGCTATACTCGGTTTTTTCTGCTCACCATATCGACACCTGCTGAATCATCTGCCCGTATATGCACGTGGGAGAGTGACACCCGCATTCAGGACGCGTGGAGAGCGCGACTGAAAAGTGCCTTATGTGACATTAGCCCGTAGGCGAAATCAGCGGTTATATGGACCATATCTAAGTTTTATTGCGTGGAGAACTACACATGACACATTCCATGGAGCTGCACGAGACGGGAGTGCACGAACGAGATTGTTATATACGCTGGCCCGGAAATCACGTTTTTCACTGTAATGACACTGATAATCATTTTAGCTGATAGTTATTATTTTAAGTGATACTATGAAGTAATTAACATTATAATATGCATAAGGACCTTAATTGCCTTGTACGGTTAGAGTATTGATATTGCTGCGGGCAACTGCCTCGTAGCTGACCAATCGGCGAGGCCGTGTGTTCGAATCCAGCTGTCGTTTGCGTGACTTTGTCAGGAAGATTGTCAGGCACTCAGGTTTCCTCCGATCACGAACTCATATTTAAGTGAACATTTTTGGAGTATGCAGACGTTAAAAACCATATGAATAAACTTAAGTGGATAGAACAATATATGTTCATGCAAAGAAAAATTAGCATACATCTAAAGAGGCTATACCGGAGATTTTTTTCCAAAAAATCGATCAGCGCAAATTCAGTGAAACTTTTTCTATTATTTTAGAATAGCCCAGTCGTCTATTTAGGCCTATTTAGATCTACACTTGAATATTGATATTGGTCTTATTTTTAATTTAGAAAAGTAAAGATACACATGCAAAAGTATAATAAGAAAATAAATAATTAATTAATTAATGCTTATATACTGCACATAGTCACATGTCGTTCGATTTATACTTAATTAACAGCTATACGCGTAAACATAAGTTTAACGTTACGCTACAGCTACATCAGTCAAAAGTGATATATGTAAATCATGCTACACTGGACGTGTAACGGTTTCATCATGTTCTTTTCATACATCATGAGGTACATGTAATCTAGTGTAATTTGAATTGAGACTGTGCATCAGAAAATTAAGTCACATTATTTCCTCAACATACATGTACAATTCTTTTGTTATTTCGATGTGTTCGCATTTTACCGGCTTACACGTTTATATAAATACCCTAAATGACCATAAAATGTCATCCATGACAAACTTGCCTATTTTTCCTGATTCTGAGAGTTGTAATGATTTTAGAAAGATGTTTTGAGGTTTGTATGAATGATATTTTACTGAAAAATTGTTCAGCACTGAAAATAATATTTTCGGACATTTATTTGTCCGTAAAAATGCACTTTTGTGCGCGAAACTTTAGGTCATTTACGGTCCTCGGAGACTTACCCATACTCTGACAGGGAATTTTCAGGATATCCCTGCCACCATTGTTATCTCTTGTGTGGTTTTTCGTGACGTTCTATGGATACCTGTTCACGCCTTCCACTGGTATGACATACACGTCTAATGCAGGTTGGATATGGTTCGCCAATTCAAGACTGGTGGTTTACACGACGCCATCGTAGAGAGTTAGTCACATGTACACAAGTGAACAAATTCTTGAACATTTTTCCGAATTCACTCACTTCTTAATATTTATTTATTTATTTATTTGATTGGTGTTTTACGCCGTACTCAGGAATATTTCACTTATACGACGGCGGCCAGCATTATGGTGGGTGGAAACTGGGCACTTTATACACCGGTATGTAAAATAACTGGCTGTCCATTCACAATATATGCTTAGATATACTGATTGTCATTTTTCGTCATACTATCAGATTAATATCTGCATAAGACTTTGTTTAGTATTCGACTGCTCCTTTCAAAAGATAAAACAAGATGTGCTTTGGTATGTACTGACACCCAGGATGTGACCATTTAGCGTTTCATTTTGCATATTGATCATACACAGAATTCTCCATACAGATGTTATAATCGATCTCGATTTGTAACTGCACAGTTTGTGCCCGATAAGGTATACATGCACCATGCAGCCCCTCTTCAAAGGCCACCTGGAGAGCCACAAATCGATACTAAATGTTTCAAAGCAATCTCCACTTGCCAGAGTGTCATTTTACCTTTAATCCGCATTGACTTTCTCATGAGACTGAAACTGAAAGGGAACTTGTGCATGTGCATTGTACATCAGTAACCGATATATATTTGACATTCAAACTGTATCGGTTTTTGTCGTTAATGGTGCATCGCATATATAGTATATATCTACTGTGACTCTTCAACCTTTTCAACAACTAAAGCACTTTTTTCAATGGAATTTAAGCATACAATTGTTATCAAAATGCAAGATTCATGACACTGTGCAAATTAGTTCTCTATGTATACAGCCCGTAGTTCTCTCAGAATGTTTAAAAATATTCCTTACAAAGTTCGTTGAAAAGTTTGAAGAATTAGGGTAAATTGAGTACACTCGCTACTGGTTTGGACATTGCATTTACAAGAATGAAAGCAACAAAGTTTTCCGCTTCGAGTTTTGAAACATAAGTGCTTGTATGTACTGTGTCAATGAATGGAATTTTAAGAAAGTTGTCACATCCTGCAGCTCTCTTGTTTACAAATGAATGCAAATCAACATAACTAATCACAATGGGGTTGTTTATATAAATAAACTATACGCACTTACCTTTACTCGGTTGCCACAAAAATACATGTAGTCCTATACACAAAGTGATCTTGTTTTTCTGCTATATTATCATTATAATATTTTCATTTTATATAAAGATCCAATTGTCAGCTTCATGCTATGATCACTTGTACACATTTCTACACTTCAATAAATCCGTAATTCTTTAGGAATGACTCTTACAACTGCTACAAATAATAATTCTTAAAACGCCTTGAACTGTTCTATACCCGTGACACACCTATATATGACTACACGTGGGTGTATAGAACATCACGTGCAACCAAGTAATTTAAATGAATAATCATTGCAATATCTTCTGTCACATGAAACGTAGTACCGGCTTCAGAGAGGATATGTCTACATGTCCCTCTTTTTCAAGGTGTATACATCGTTATAGAATATAAGTAATACCACGACTGAAAATACAGTCAACTTTATATATTCACCCATGATTGTGGCACAAGTATCCTTTATAAATTGACCATAGTAACACTAGTATAAAGAGAGTTTCCGTGAAAAAGCTGGGGAGAGCCCCTGCTCTTGGCATATCTTGGTTTTTATAAACAGAAAACAAAATTTTTTTTTTGTCTGCAACCAAATGTTCTATTCTCACAATCAAAGGTAAGTCTTCGAAACTACGCTTTTGCCTTTGACCTCATTAAGATATTATTGCGGATGACACGGGCTTAACACGGATCAACGATCGTAACTCCTTGAGCATGCTTAATAAATCATGTTTTGACAGGAAACCTCAAAGACTGGGCAAATTTAACAGGATAAATAAACTGAAGTCAAGTGGCTTACAAGTGTTTGGCTTGGGCACGTTTCGCGCCTTGCAGCGTGTAGCAGGCATTTGTTAAAACTGTGCCAGGCTTTCACAGGGTAAAGCGACGATAAGGTGTAGGACGCGCCCATGCAGGCTTCAGTCATATATACAATGTTTTTACAATGTATACCCATATATGACAAACACCACACCTGTGCGCGCGGTCTTTTGCGGGTTAATCCACGTTTGTTTAAGACCAGGGTTCACGTTTCAACAAAAATAGTGTCTTCGTTGAGGAACTGAAGAGCTCTGGAGTCTGACTAATTGGCAGATTAAGTGACACTGCGGCATGTACCCCTGGGGCGAATGCCTGCTTGTAGAGTCCAGCGTAGCTTACAGACTTACAGGTATAATTGTGTCGAGTGTTACGTGTATAGGCCTACTATTTAGAGATTACTGAAATATGTCTTTGACGACCGATAAAGGGATGACAGAATCTATGATACGGAGACGACTGGAGAAACTAGTACGCACTTGTGACTCTTTGACCATGAAGATATTTATAACGATAGAATGTTTCGGGGAAGACATGGTGAACGCTCACTATAGTGCTGACAGAAAGGCATTGTGGGAAGAGTTTCTGGACAGGAAGGAAGCCTGTCGTCTGGACATCAATGGACACGACAAACTCAAGGAGAAATATGACAACTTCTTCAAACTGCCAATTGACGATGCTGGCAAAGCGATTCACGAAGCCATATGTACATTGCTGCATTCCAAAGGAGCAGCGGATTGCTTTAGGCAGATTTCGCCAAATAACGCTGCGGAGCATACAAAAGGCCCATCGAGAACGTTCAGTAAGCATCTTGCAAGAATGTTCGAGAAGAAACTAGACACTTGGTTTTCTTCCTTCGACGCCGTGGCCGTTAAGCTGAGTGGCCATGTGAAGGTGTCAGGTTTTGTCCGTGTCCTCTCCGGACAGCTGGACATGTTGGCCACCAGGAACGGTTTCACCTACATCGTGGACATCAAGTCGACGTCCTTGGACAGCCCAAAGCCAATGGACGTGGTACACCTATGTTTGCTCAAGATGCTGGCAATCCAAAACGGCCTTGAAGACCCGAATAACGTAAGACTAGCTCTCTTAATCCTTCATCTTCACCCTGCCAGACCAGTACTCAGACTCTGGGAGTACGACCCTACGGTCAGCATGGAGAGAGCCTTACGGGAAGGTGACATTGACAAGCTAATTGAAGCTGGCAGAAAATCGGAACACCATGAACTGTGGAAATGCAACGCCGTTATAGTGGCACCGAAACATATGGTGAACAATCTTATCAAAACTGGGTGAATATTTTTTTGTGTGAAGAAAGAGAGAAATCCCAGAAAGACCTTGAGGAACTGTAACGAAACCCGACGATCATGCTCACCGTGTAGGCGTAAAGGTTTTTAAATTAGGAAACATGCGTTTTCTTCAAGAAAGTCATTGCAAGAGACAAGCCAAATATACTATTGAAGCGTTGAGGTGCAGTGAGTGGATATGATACACCTATATATCGGTTTTGAAGATTTTCTCAGTAGTTCCATTGCGCAGTGAAACACTCGTTGGTGAAAACACCTCAGACTACTGTGCCCGTGAATTTGCTTGTTATCGTTGGATCCCGTTCTCTGCTAAACCTCTTTTATTTTTACTACGAAATTTTATTTTTATCACTGTCCATTAATGTTCTTTTCCGCGCAGTAGAATCGATTTAGAAGAAATTTGTCACAAACTCGCAAACCATGGGTTTCCAGATCCAAAGTGGCAGGTCTTCAAAAATGTATCTCATAATCTTGGGTTATATCAATTTTATTCTTAAAAAGAATAATAATTCATATGAACTTTAAGTATTGCTATCAGGATTAAAACAGTTTACAATGTAACCATCAAACGAACCCTCAAAACGAAAGTATAAGACCAAAGAGAACCTTTTTTGTACATATCCCAATCCTTAGCATTCAACATTCATGAAATATGTGTGATGATATTATAATCATATGAATGGTTAGTGCGGGCAAGATTTATCTAATCTGTTTTATCTTTGAGGTTTCTGTTTCTTGATTAGTGCTTTTACTACTTTAACAGGCTGTAGGCCTACAATTGCGCAAATGATGCCAAAATCGACAGGTTAATAATTTATCTTTTATTTACACTGGTGGATGTACATTTACTATTTCACCAATCTGTCAATTGCTAATTGGTGTGAATAGCCCTATTATTTTTGGACAAATATGCATTTACTTTCAAGATCAAAAGCCAAATGTTATATATAAATGTATACAAACACTCGGTATCTCGAACCTACGCACATTAATGTCACAAGTGAGCTATTTACTTCTTTATGTATTGATGCATTCATAAAAATACCACATTTTATCTTCTGAAAAATGACAGAATCTAGGTTCGACTGCCATGGCTTCTTAAGTGTACTGTATTTATTATATGGGACTGCTGGTAACAGTAAGTAAATACGTATACTCTTCTAAAACAAAAAAGAACCCTCAGATGGCATATACCCTGTAGTGTTGATCCCCAGACCCCCAGATTCTGAGATGAAGGTCATCGTGTGACCTTGCTTCATTTCTGAACGAGCTTCCAGTGCTTATTTTAGAATAACTGACATTCTGATTTTGTGATCATGTAACTTGGCTGAAAGCGAAGTGTATTAAATGAATGATGCTATACTTTGAACTAAAGTAGATTTATGCTGTCAAAATTCACCTATTTGTTTCTTTCGTTGACAGCTTATAGTTGCAAATTGTTTGAATGATTCAAGAGAAACTCAAAAAATGATTTGTATTGTGAAAGACAATGATGACACAGAAACAAACCTGGTGTCAAACCCAATGCAATTTTATCTATTTCTTTATCTTGGTGGTGTTCACAACTGTTTTATTTATATGCCAGTGTTCAGGTAAATGGATGGAGGACAGTGCATAGAGTAAATCAACACTCTTAGCCAAGTCCTTCCCAACCGCAAAGCGTTGTCAAAACCCAGCAAGACCTGGGTAAAGACTTCTGATTTGTTACATCATTGTTCAATGACAAATCTTCTTTGTTAAGAATAAACACTTGAGCAATTTAGCCAGCGAGTGCCAAACGTTTCATGTTCAAAGTGAAGACGGGGCCTTCGTGGCTCTGTTGGTTAGCGCGCTAGCGCAGCGTAGTGACCCAGGAGCTTCTCACCAATGCGGTCCCTGTGAGTTCCAGTCCAGCCCATGCTGGCTTCCTCTCCGACCGTACGTGGGAAGGTCCTCCAACAAAGTGCGGGCGGTCGAGGGTTTCCCCCGATCTCTGCGCGGTTTCCTCCCATCATAATGTTGGCCGCCGTCGTATAAGTTAAATATTCTTGAGTACGGCGTAAACACCAATCAAATAATATAAAGAAATAAATCAAAGCGAAGAATGATTATTTTTGTATAAAATGACTAATAACCATCTGATAAAAAAAAAAATAACCGAACAACATAAATTTGACATGCTGACAAATAACCATTTAATATCACAATATGGGAGACTGTCTTTACTTGCTGTGGGTTAATCTGTAAATCACACCCCTGAAGTACCTCATTACATTCAAACACAGGGGTAAAACCACATATATAGAACAGAAACAATCTCACTCATGCAAGGCAATGAGAGACAGGGGTTGTCAACTTATTATTAACCATTTAAGTACATACACACCTGTATTCGTTGAAATAAACACACCTCAAAAATGTAATAAATACATTGTACATATACATCTGCGTATTGCACACTCTCTTATTTTAAAGGGAACACATTTACTGATAAATAGTCCGTAACTTCACTCTATGGTTTGGCAAGCAAATAACCCTGTTCTGTATACTTTAACAAGGCAGACAACACCTGGTAAACTGAATGCAAATATCCTAATCACAAAAGGTTCTATGATGAATTGTAACAATACAGTACCAGCCAGTACAAGCCTGTAGCAAACCATTAGCCTGTCAGTAGGGAGCCACTAGCCTGAAAGTAGTGAGCCACTAGCCTGTCAGTAGAGAGCCACTAGTCTGTAAGTAGGGAGCCACCAGTCTGCCAGTAGTGAGCTACTAGTCAGTCCACAGTGAGCCACTAGTCTGCCAGTTGTGAGCCAATAATCTGTCAGTAGCAACTCACTAGCCTGTCAGTAGTGTGCCAATAGCCTTTTAGTAGTAAGTCACTAGCCTGTCAGTATTAAGCCACTAGCCTGCCCATTATAAGCCACAAATTTGCTAGTAAGGAGCCACTAGTCAGTGGTCAGTGGAATGACTGTCAAATAATATAATATTATTATTATTATCCAGTTTGCTGGTCACCATATTCATGAACTACAGCCAAAATTGTGCCCTCAGCAGACAAAGACTACCTGAACGGCACCAGAATTCCAAATCATTGTTCAACAACAGAATGACACCTTGTTGTTATGCCACAAGCACAGTCATTCTAGTTATCCTAGCACAGTCACAGTCTAAAACTTTCATTACTACAACGACCAGCATCCACGGCAGGTTTCTGGTCTTTATCTAAGCCCCAAAGCATCAAGACCCCAGAGAAAGTTGCTAAGGCTCTTATTTATAGTATTTGTATATTTAATCAGAGATTAAATGGGTGAATGAAACCAGAGTGCGGTAATTCTAACACTGCTTCAATGAAGACCAGGCATATAAAATTAAAGCTATACGACACACAAATGAATCTTCTGATCACAAACTTCTTGTGCAGCCGATGACTGCACATAAACACCCTATCTAGTATATACTACTTCATAACAATATATCTAAAAATCAGAACCAGTACAAGATTATAACAAGACAGGCAGAGACATTCAATCTTGTGTAAATCAAGACTTGACCTACACAGATCAAGACATGATATTTTCACCCTCGTGTACACCCAGATTTGATCTGCAGAGACCTTTACCCTTGTGTACACGAAGACCTGATCGGCAGAGATCTCCCTTGTGTACACCATGTCTTGATCTGCAGAGATCTTCACTTTTGGGTACATCAAGACTTGGTCTGCAGAGATATTCACTCTTGTGTACAGCAAGATTTGATCGGCAGGGGATCTTCACTCTTGTGTACACCAAGACTTGATCAGCAGGAATGTTTGCCTTCGTGTACATCAAGACTTGCTCTGCAGAGATATTCACTCTTGTATACACCAAGACTTGATCTGCAAGGATCCTCACTCTTGTGTACAGCAAGGCTTGATCTACGGAGATCTTCACTATTGGGTACACCAAGACTTGATCTGCAGAGATCTTCACTCTTGTGTACAGCAAGACTTGATCTGCGGAGATCTTCACTATTGGGTACACCAAGAATTGATCTGCAGAGTCATGTGCATCAAGACATGGTCTGCCAACACAATTACTCTTGTGTAACTAGCTAACAAGTAAACACACTTATCAGTACTCTTGCTGCTACTGCTTTGTATCAAACAACAACTCCCATACAATCTGAACAGTTGAGAAGAACCAAGATATGTATACACTTCTGTTTAATGTCAAGGGTAAACTTGTTAAGTTTCTCAGCTAACACTTCCATAAAACCAACAACCATTCAAAGATAAATTTAAGTAAAAACCGAGTGAGCATAACACATATTACCATATGATTATACAGTCTGAACACATTCAATAGGAGATATTTAATAAGGGTCATACTGCCATGATACATATACAGGATAAAACAAATGGAAACTACAAATTTATTTAGCAATAAATAAAATATAAATAAAATAAAACAAAATAAAATAAAACAAAATAAAATAAAATAAAACAAAATAAAATAAAAAGGATCACTGTATTAAAGTCAACAAGATGAAAATAATGCACCATAACGATGTAAAAACACCCACTCATGTAATAAACATCTTAGGCAAACTTGAACAATTAACATTGGGAATTTTCATGTACTTTTCAACTTATAAGTATATACTACAGCTTGTATAGACCTACAAATTTCTAGGTCACACCTCAGAAACATATTTACAGTTACAAATGTAAAACTCAGTGTTAAGTTCAATCCAAATGCTGGTTTGAGACAGAAGTCAGCTGTAAAACAATATATGTAAAATGAAATTGTACTAAATAAATAAATAAAGTGGCCCTCCAAAAAAGTACATAATTTACCTCAACTTTCATTGAGATTTATGGCAATAATTTTTACTAGATCTATATTTAAAGGAACATATACAACTCATCATACAGCATAGTCCATGAGAGACTGCAATTTGCACTGAAATGTAAGCATGCACAACACATTTCAAATATTGTGACACAAAATGAGTATGCCTAGAACAGTTCAAATTCCATTAAGTACATTAATAACCGTATTCACTGACCTAAGACAGTTCAAGCCCTAAAAAAATAGTCTGCTTGTTAAATGAACAGGTGATAGCTCAAAGAAACAGGACAACATCATTTTTCCAGACCAGAATGTGCGGCCAAAATTGTAAAATATATATATATTGATATTTCTAATAATTTAATATGCGTGAGTCATGATTGCACAAGTCAAGTAAAACACAAGAAGGAGAATGTTGACAAGATGGACAAAAGCCATAAAATAGACACTCTGTATACGTATAGTACATTTTGACATATTTTGTCACAGGGACACTTTGGAATGGTCAGAAACAATCAAGATGAGGAATTCCTTTGTCACGCCGCTCTCACTTGCTGAGGATTTCTGCGCATAAAATATTTTATGCTCCTTCATCTTTGGTTATATCAAGCAGATTGCAAAAATGAAGAGTGGATTGCAGACAGAGTTTTATTTGTGTGTACTTGCACTTGTTACTTGAAAGATTTAATATCTTTTTAATGAAATAACATGAATAATATCATAAAATTTACCCCAAGGGAGGCATTAAAGAAGGGTGTTACACCCAGTCCCTATAACTCAACCTGCATAACCTAATACCTTGCATCTGACACATGAACAAAGTATTGTCCAAGTATCTGTTACGCTGTATCTTTTTTAAGTTTGGCATTCGGTGAATTGTATGTCAGACACAGGTGGTTCCACACAGCCATTTTGGCATACGGTGTTAATCTTAGAACAACCACTCAAACGCTTATTTTTGAATCCCATGAGTTGTGTGAGCCCCCAATACATCTTACATCCTGATAAATCCGCTTGAAAGCTGGCTAAAACTGTTCTGAATTAAGTAATATTCTGAATTAAGTACAAATTCAATTTGTTTATTTTTCTGTTTAGTTTTAAGGATAAAACTTCAGCAAAGTGGAAAGATTTTTGTGTTATGTTCAGCTTGTGACAGAATATCAGGAATTTGGATGACATCAGCTGTCTGCCTGTTTTGCGCAGATCTGGTTGGCCGAATCCAGATGAGCCGAGGGTCTGTTGGGGGTCAGGTGTAGGAGACTGCCGACACGGTGGAACCAGTCTCCCATGGCCTCTCTCAGGTTGGAGTCCTCTGCCCGACAGATCAGCAGGTTGACTGCATTAAACACACTGGGGAGGAGAGCTAGAAATTTCTCATCTGACACAGACTGGAATAACTTTAGGGTAGTCACCAGCAGCTCTGACCAGGCCTTCAGGTGGGCTTCACTGTCCTGCAAAATGAAGCAGATTTGAGGTTTCGATGATAACAATATGTTTACTCACTGGATGAAACAAGACATGCACGAACTTTATTCTGGCAAAGTAGGTCAAAGCTCATTTGCGTCAACCACACTCAAATACCTTCCAGGGGAGCCACCAGTGAATTTGGATAAGTAGTTACAATGATATCTACACAAAATGAGTGATAACCACAAGAAAGTGGGTCAGTAAAATATCGTCTGCCCATGTTAATTTTTTTATAAGCTTCCCAAATTTTTTGGCAAAAAATTTCACACTGGTATCCTCCTCTTTTCCCTTACCTTCATGATAGAGGTTTGCTGTTCCTCTTCAATCAACTCTTCCACAGACTTGTCAGCACTTTTCCGCTTACCTCCCTTAGCCAGGTTAGGCATGGAGTTCTGCTGTTTGCGCCTCTTGTACTGCGTGATGAGACTGCGAATGGTCTGATCCGTGGCCACTGTGTACACCTTACTCTCCTTCTCTTCCCGTGACTCACGTTTACTCTTCGTTCTCACAGGACTTCCCGTCTCGGCATCAAAGGGGAGAGAACTCTGGTCTTCCATCTCATCAGTCTCTGGCTTTACTTGTTCTGTGGTAAGCAGTGTGCATGAAGCTATTAGTTGAAAATATCTGAACAATACAATTTGGCGAACAGAACAGGCGGTTTATGAGAAGGCAGCTTCCAGTTACCTGTAGCCATCTACTATAGTAAAATTTTGAACAGGTAGATATCTACTTAATATCTAGATATCTATCTCTACCAAAGATCCTATTTCACTTCATTTAATTTTCTGCTAAGTAGCTACCCTTTCATTGAAAGAGATTCCAAAAGCCCTACAGAGTGACAACTGCTTACAGGTGCAAGCATTCCATGTCAGATAAGGAGATATTGGTATAAGTGTTTTTTAGAAGTACTGATATTTCTAACCATTTACATTTTGGTGTGGATTTTTGATTAATTATGTCCCTTGATGTCAAAACTGTATACACCTCACCAAATCAATTTCTGTATGAAATTATATCAATATTTAACTTGCTTTAATAAATATCCTTGCACAAGTGTACAAGAACATTTATTGTTTGTGTACTGAATGCATATGTGTAACTTGTGCATTCCTGCAACTATCAAGACAAATTCCAGAAAAACCTTTGTAGCTTTGGGCAGTTCAATTCTGGGGATTTATCTTTCCCCTTTGCCCAACTGGTTATCAATTGGACATCCAGCGTGAATGACCTTGCAGGTGACAAACTATAAAGTTTTCACATTTGTTTGGCAAGCACAGGTCCTACATGTATACAGTGGAATATTTAGGTAACTACTAATTTGGCTAATGTTTAATACCGTACTCAACAGCATTTCACTTGTATGATGACAAATCGCCTAGAAAACCTTCTCATCTCATTGTGCAAAGCCACAATCTTTCAGGCAGAATGTCAGCTGTTGTGGTCTAAATACTCTCTAGGTTCCTCCACACATCAACCTGACTGCTGTCACATACACGAAAGTTCTTGATCACGGTTTTAAACACAAATCAAATAAATGAACATAGATTTGGTAGCTAGGCTACCACTGGTCTCGCCTGTACATGATACGTGAATACAAAATTTCAACTTAATAGATAAAGTAATCAAATTGTGATTTTTGTAATTTGCAGTAATAAACACGCACACAGATCATCAAAAATGGAACACTCCAATTGTGTTGCTGTGCTTTACATGTATGTAAACCCTCAGCTCAATACATGTAGTAACACCCCTAACATTTACATTACCTGTACCTAACGTTGATTCTGATACACAATACTTCAAGTTGCGAATCTCGTAATTTACAGTAATTAATATGCATCAATCACTACCACCCCTAACATTTGCATGTACTTTAACATTACTTTCCCTGTTATTGCCTGCCAATGTCAATGCTCAGGGTATGGCATGTAATTTGGACACTAACAAGCAAGCTAAAATGTCCTGAGCAATATGTTTAACACCAACCAAATAAATAAACACACCATACCTTCTAATGGGACTGGGGCAGAGAAAGCTGATCCCGCCTGAAGCTCTCTCTGCCTCAGCTTTTCCTCCAGGACAGTCCTCCAGCGTTTCTCCTTACTGAATTCTGGCAGCTCTTCTGCCTGGGCTATTAGGAAGAACAGCGGCTTCTCTGCCATCCTGTCCATAGCTGAAGTCCCTTCCTTGTCCAGCACCAGTGCTACGTACGTCTCACTCACATCATCGCAGGCAGTGCGCAAATACTGGTAAAACACTGCAGGGTTGGACTCTATCGGACCCTGGAGTTGTGACCCCTCCGGGAGGCCAGACCCTCCATCCAGGCTTAGCCGAGTGGATTCCGTAGTCCCACCCTGGAGGTTAGAGCAGATCTCCACCAACGTGCTGATGTAGTAAGTCATACTGGTGACAGCCTGTTTGTACAGGTTTGCCGCCATGTCCGTGTTGGCCACCTTCTGTACGAGGAATTTGAGGCCAGGGCGTTGGTCAAAGTCCCGTGCCACCGTGTAGGAGGAGTGGAGAGTGTCCAGCAGCTGTAGGACATTTCGTGTGGAGAGGTGGTGTAACAGACCTGAAGAACATCAGAACATGACCTACAGTAAACAACCTAAAATTTCAACCTAAAAGTTGTTCTTTTTGTTTGATACTGAGAGTTCTGATGACCTTAGAAAGGTATGTTTGGATGGTTGGCTGATAACCCACTGGAAAAATGTTAGTTTCAGCATGAAAAGTGAAATTTTATAACATTTACTTGTCTCTAAAAATGCACTTTCAAGAACAAACTTCCACGTCATTTACTGTATTTACTTGATTTTTTGACACATACATGCACACATACTGTCATTTTGACCTTTCTTTCAAGTACGAACGGCATTTTCATGCTGATATATTATTTCAATGTATAAACTGAACTTTGAGCTAGCATTTCCTAGATACAATGTACAAAGATGTCAGCTAGTGAACACCAAAGCAAAAATGTGCAGTTCCCTTTCACAACATTAAGTTAGCATTTCAGATCAGATGGATACTTCATCTACTACACAATGCAATTGGCATTCCCAGATTGCATATTGAAAACACTGACATTCTCATCTCAAAAGTAGTATCAATAAGAAATGAAGTTAAATTGCATAAAAAAAAATTTTGAAAAAAAAAACCCCAATATTTTAGAGGTACAAAAAATTTAGAGAGAGAAGAAATTCCAAGTACTGGAATTAAAGCTGTAAAAAAAGCAGTTAAAAACTATGAGACGTCTGGCATTATGCTTTATGGTGACGTGGTTTTGTGCCATGATGTTACATGTCTAGGGCTATGTCCTACAGCCCCACCATCAAGGAATAAAGGGACATCACCTTGATTATGTTCTGTGGACACTCCAGTATTGCAAGCCTCTTTCATTTTCACCAAATATTTTACCTGGCATATTCCCCTTGTCTTTGAGTTTGTTCTGGCCAGGTTTAGTGTGGGAGGGGGAGAGCTGAATCTGGAGGTGTCCCTGCAGGGCAGGGTTAGTAGAACCCTGGAGAAGGATTGTGCCCACGGTCTGCAGCAAGAGCTGATGAGACAGCAGGCCTACCACCACACTGTGGAATGGCACTCTACAATACACCAGATACCAATCCCATATGATTGCAAAGCAAAAGACATCTTAATCTGGGCTACAGTTAATATAAGGCTTTAATGTCTCCTAATACAAACAACTGTCCCCAGGAAGGAAAAGGAAATGAACTATGCAATCCTAATGAATCTTTGTCCATTTAAATGCATTGATAAAAATGCAAAAAACTTGACAATTATGTTAATAAATGTAAAAGTCTTTAAGTTTAAAAGCCTCAGTTTCTATAGATTACATCTGCCACTTTCATCTGCCTGCATCCTATTACAAGCATTTACCATAACTACAGCTGGGGGCCTCCGTGGCTCAGTTGGTTAGTGCACCAGCGCAGCGTTATCACCCAGGAGTCTCTCACCAATGCCGTCGCTGTAAGTTCAAGTCCAGCTCATGCGGGCTTCCTCTCCGGCCGTATGTGGGAAGGTCTGCCAGCAACCTGTGGATGGTTGTGGGCTTTCCCCCGGGCTCTGCCGGGTTTCCTCCCACCATAATGCTGGCCGCCGTCGTATAAGTAAAATATTCTTGAGTACGGCATAAAACATCAATCAAATAAATACATAAATAAACAACTACAGCTTGTCTTGATAAGGCTAAAGTGCTTCAAACTGGTGGAATAAGGCAAAAATTATATGGTATATTGATGTTGGCATCCTATTTGTTAATTTACTGTTTTGACTGCATGGAACAAACCAGAAGGCCTCAGAAGACATCAGACAAACCTCCAGACGAAAACCTTAAGGCCCAGCGCTAAATTCAAACACACAATCTGATCAACCATGGACTTGTGGTGGGAAATGAGCACACTATAGATGACTGCCCCAGCAAATGACCTCCAAAAAGCCAAACTCTTGTAATATGAGAGGTGATGCATACCTGGTGAGGATATCATCAGGGTTCAGGCTAGTCTCACAGCCGGGAGGGTAGAGCAGAAACACATAGGATTTGTCTGTTTCTAGGTCATAGCTCATCTGACCCACACACGTCATCTGGTTGTCCAGCAGAAACACCTGCACAACATTTCACACATCACTTAGATAATTCAGACAACGTCTAACAAAGATGAAAGACAGATAAATGGCAGAGTTAAGGTTGTCATGAGAAAATTTCAAGAATATGTAAAAAGAATTAATTACTCCTGTTCTATTTCCAATAAATAAATCAACCTGACAAAACATACATTTACAGTATGAGTGATTAAATGCGAGTGTTTTGCAATGTTACCATCCTGTTTTCACAATGACAGAACAATGATAGTTAAATGGGTGAGAAGAGCAATTCACCTAACAGAGATGTGAATTTCCTACAGTGAACTAACTAAATGGGACAATACACCTGTTGACAGTTTCATGACATGACTGGAAAGATACAGTACTGTCTGATCCTAATGATATACTCTACGCCTATCATCCTACTGTTGGCATGTTCCTCATCGTATCTTACATGAATCTTGATCAGTCGGTACATAAAGTCTCGTTAAGACCATTTTAAGGCACTTTCACTTTTGGTGTCAAAGAATGTGGCATTTGTTAAAAGTTAGATGAGTTTATGTGCAAATCTTAATGTATGTCGCAAAACCCTACGGTGATGATGGTCAGATCCTGTGCCCATCCTACGCAGATGATTCACCTGTCATGGCGTGGCTGTATGATCGGCGTATGATTGGCGTATGATCAGCGCATGATGTGAACATCTTCCAGCAATATTATGCCCTCCTTATGTGCATGTTCTGACCCACACATGTGGCAGATACATTTTTAGGATAGGGTCGAGCAGTACTGTAGGAGTCTTTGGTCCCGATTTAGAGAGTAAACTATCTGTTTGCTTACATGTAGGCCTATGTAATGGAGCGGAGTGACTTCATTTTTTTTTTTTAAATACCTGCCGAGAGAGCAGTTGACTTTCATTGGGAATTTTTTTTTTAAAATGGATTCTTTGCTAATTTTATTTTGATTCCTTCTACTTCATCTTTAGATTGATTTATAGGTAATTTTCGGCAGGGGTCCAAAGATAGGAGTTATAAAATTCTACTCTTTCAAAGGGATATAACGTAGAATGGTAAGCATGCACAGCCGAAACTTTGAAAATACAGAACACATTGTAAAACATCAAAAAGATTGACCTGTTGAGCCAGATGTCGTAATCTCTGGCATTCCATCACTGTTGAGTCTTTCCTCGTAGCCACTTTCACCTGTCCAATGTCTCCGTAGAAGTTCTCAGAGTTAGCCTGGAAGAGCAGCATGAGCTGGCGCACCCTGTACGTTGTCACCTCAATAGCTCTGTCCATCCCCCGTGCAGCTATCTGCCACATGGGCTCAGGTAACATAGGACCACTGCTCAGTAACAAATGCCTGTCACATATAAAAGGAAAATAACATGACTCGTGCTGGAATGGTAGAGGTTTTCAGAGGAAAAGATGGTAGTTTACCACTAGCACATTTTTGGCAGGCTTTTAGCTTTTCCTCAAGAGCATAGTTACTGCGAATTGGTAGCTGTTTAACACCATTTTCAAGAAGATTATGACTGCATAAATTATGTTTAATGGGTGGAGAAAACCACAGACCCAGGGGCAAACCACGAAATTTTATAGTAAGGAAATGACAAAATTTCCCACACCCGACTTTCATTCGCAAAACATGCTTAAAACTCTTGGGAAATTTGTGTAAGACTACCTCAAAAGAATGAAGAACAATGGATACTTGGGAATCTCCACAAAGTACCTGTCCAAGACTGGGATTGAATAAACACCACATGACTAAAAAACATGCATGTTAAATCAACACATACTCAAAAATTTCACAAGACACCAATGCCATGAGTGTAGGTATGCTGGAGTTTTAACATTGTACTTAACAATTTTTCAGTCATGTGACAATGAGGAGTCATTAGGAGTGTGTATATATATTGTGGCAGGAAGAGTCCATGCCACCAAAGTGTTGCCTTCATTGAAGTATCATGCCAAAGACATTTAGACACGACATTCCACCAGTCACATTATACTGACACCATGCCAACCAGTTATGTTTCCTTGCTTTAACCTCTCAGTGCTGAGCGCCAATTGAGGCAGCAGCAAATACCACTTTTAAAGTATTGGTATAACCCGTCTCTGAGGCAGACGCTCTAACCATTGGGCAACCGAGCCGTACCAATGCCATGTTATTCACACTACCTGACACAGACCTCGTTACAGACCTTTAGTTTCTCAAAATACCACTGGCATATTACTGCGCCTACCTGACAAAGCATCTAAGATTCACAAGATACCACTTGAATGTTAGTGAGCTTACTTGATACAGGAGCAGCCAAGCCTGGAGATGACCTCCACTGGTAAAGCCACACACTCAATCAGTACATCTAACAGCTGCTTCAACATCAGGTCCAGCTGGATGTCTACAGCCCCTTTGTCTGAAACAAAATTATATATACATGTATTTGTGTATGGGCACATAATTTGTTTCATTTTTTTACTGCATGTTTTACGCTGTACTCAAGAATATTTCACTTATCTGATGGTGGCCAGCATTATGGTGGAAGGAAACCGAGCAGAGCCGACGGGAACCCATGACTATAAGTCCGGAGAGGAAGCCAGCATGAGCTGGACTCAAACTCACAGTGACTGCATTGGTGAGAGGCTCGTGTGCAATTACGCTGCGCTAACCAACTGAGCCACGAAGCCCCCCCACCTCCCATAATTTGTACATGTATTGATGTTTTTACATGACAAAATTGTACAACTGATTCTTTATACTAGTATACCCAAAACCTTATCGATTTGTTTCCTGCCCTGAATGGCCATTTAGACAGTACTCAAAGTTACGTTATTTCCACTTACATATACATGACATTAAATTAACTTCAGTGCAGCGTAAATACCAATCAAGTCATAAGTAAGTTAAACATGGCTTTCAGAAGCTGAACATATGTGTCATGGCAGAATGAACATCAGATAATCAGGCTTGGTGTTTCTAATCAAAATACAAATGATCGCTCTTTATCAAACAAGAAGCAGCGAAAAACCAATACATCACAAAAGGGCACAGTTCTGTAAGTCATAACGTGATGTTACTCGACACACTTACGCTGCGGCGGTAGGGACAAAAAAGAAACAAATTTTATTATACGTACCTATAGTTGTAATACCAATAAGTTTGCGAATGAACAGACTGATGGATGAACAAGGAACACAATACTATAATACAACTTGCCTTACACAGGCCTGTATAAAAGAGCTAAATCCTTATCTTATCACAGATAGAATGCACTAACATAGATGCATCAGGTGTTCACAGAAGTCATTTTTCCACATACCGACGGCCATTTTCAGGGCCAAATTCAGTTTATTTTTCTTTTAACCAACCGTCCGAGATACTAAAATTGAACATTTTTGTACTTTACTGTCCTTCACTGATTAAAGTATTCATCACTGCCTATATATGGACTCAGACTGGCCTCCTAGTTGATGCTGCAAACTGATAATTGTTACATGCATTTCAGGATACCAGTGCAGGTGAAGACCTGCCCAAAAAGCTTACAACTTAGAGTATAAGTCTAGACTGACTGTAACTCAGCAACATGAGCAATTCGTCTTGACATCACTTTTAAAAAATATTCAGAATGGTCATGCATTAATGGCTCATGGAATATGTGGTTGTCACTCAGTCTATAATAGGAAATGTCAAAAATCATCTAAAGAAAAAGAAAACACATTTGAGAAATTAAAAAACATATAACACCTTACATGTGTACTAGAAAATAATCTGAATAGTGCATTAAGATAAATGTTCTGTGCATTATTTCAATTTTCTTGAAATATTATCCTTACTTATAGAAAATATACGAAGATTTCAATCAACAAAAGCAGTTCAAAATGAAGTCTGATTTGACATACTGAGAGGGTACTAATGTGAAATTTACCATGAAAATCAGTCGCAGGTAATAAGAAAATTAAGAGACCCACAAATAGTTAGAAACTCCACAAACATGGAGTGTTAATTATACTGATCTTTAAATGGAAATGTTGAGAGATAAAATACACTGCTTATGTATCAATGAATTGTCACTTTTTCCATGACTAACACGGCTGGATTTCAACGGCCTGAAAAAGCAGCACACAACTTGGTGTTCAGTAATTGAACAAAAAACATGTTTTCATAGCAAATCGATGTTGCAGGTAATTGTTCATATCTGGCAGATAAGGTTTTAATTTCCCAGCTATAAGCCATTCATCAAAGTTCAGACTCGCGAAAACGAAACCTTGAGGCAAACTGCATGCTTGCCTGGAAAGGAGCTGAATATATTAGCGCCACCTGATGTCAGGGGGAGAAAACCAGTCACTCTGCATGCGTTAACATGCAGTCACTCGCACTACACTAGCGTCAAAACGGAACAATTGGAATATCACTTCTAAAAATTCCCTTCTTAAATCTAATCAATTGCAGAGGGTTATGAACATTTTCATAATAGGGACATACCTCGTAATGCAAACACGCTGCTTCGCAGAACTTTGGACATCTTCAAATTTAGTTTATGTAAAATTATTAATATGTCTTTGAAAAAAAAAAACAACCTCAAACTGAATAAGTATAACCAGTCATTGAGCTTTTTATTCAAAGGACGGACCGAGTACAAGCTCGTCCAGAGGACTTCTATGAATCCTGTGCATGCATGTCTCTTGCAAATCTTACCTGAGAACAGCACAACAAATTCCACCACCAAGTCTGTGCACAGCCCACAACACTGTTTGAAGTTAGCCACGGGTCCTTCCCAGTACCCATACAGCCTGGTGGAGCGGCGGAGCCATGATTGTAACATAGGCAATACCAGGTGGTTCACACAAAACAAGGCAAACTCTGGACCTAAAACACACACACACACACACCTGTAACACGGGCAATACCAGGTGGTTCACACAAATCAAGGCAAACTCTGGACCCAAAATATACATACACATCACTGTAACATGGGTAATATCAGGTGGTTTACACAAAAAAGGCAAACTCTGGACCTAAAATACACACACACACACACACATCACAGAAACATGGGTAATACTCGGTGGTTCACACAAAACAAGGCAAACTCTAGACCTAAAATACACACCCACCACAACTTGGTATCTAAAATACAAAGTTAAAACAGCCATTTCTATGCAAAACTAGACATAGCAAAAGAAGACTCCTCAGAATTTCCCGCTATAAAGGTGAAAATGAATGAATAAAAAAAACTGCTATTCTTCAGACCACATGCCTCCAACATTATCAATACAATCCATAAAACCTGCCACAGATATCAAACATTTAATTGTTTGCCTTTCTGTCAAAAATAACTCCATAGAAAATTAAGAAAAGAATACTCTTTTAACTGATACTAACTTTTGTTTTTTTTCTTCCATTTTAAAAAAATCTTTCAGAATTGTATGATCTAGTACTACCAATGCATGAAAAAAGTTCTGAAAACAAAATGTACCGAAACATTCAGTAAAACATTTAAGCATGTCAAATATGTGATATGTTTAGCTTTCTAAGTTCTATTATAAGACGAAGAAATGTTTATTTCCAAAGTACGGCATCATTCGACACTACAAAGCGACTTTAATATCAATCACCTTTGGATGTAAAATGTCCCCTACCAAACAAACTAAAATCCTCTAGTACACAAACCTGGCACATTGGCTGCTGACCTCAGCAGTTCAAACAGCATCTCCAGTGTCTGAGGTTGATAAGACTTGGGGCAGACAGCTATAGCACTAGCCAGTCCCTCCAGCACCAGGTACCACACATGCAGTATCCCCGTGGGATTGTCCAGCTCATCCAGATTCACCAGGGTGACTGCTGCCTTACTGCTGGCTTTACACTCAGACCCTGCACGATTCCTATCTGAGACTTTCTGATGTGACTTGTCTTCCAGCTGTGCCTTGTCCTTGGGACTTTTCGGTGCAGGGTTGCCGTCCTCAGCTGCCTCAAACTCTGCCATGGTGATGGAGTGATAGTTTCCTTCCCCTGACTCGTCAGAGTCTTCCATGTCTCTGTCTCTTTCACCATCCCTGTCTCCTTCATCCTCCTCCTCTATAAATGCCCTCTTAAACCCATCAAAGTCTATGTTGGGGATGGAAGGATCCACCAATGTAGGGGAACTGCCAGAGTGAATTCTGTCAAACAAGTAAGATTGATTCATTTGTTTATTTGACTAGGCTTTCATGCCACCCTGAAGAATATTTCACTTCTGCAACGGTAACCAGGTGTACGGAATGACCAGGAAGAAACAAGGGGAAACCAGTGCACATAATAATGCAGGTACCTGACAAACCTCATAACTTAAAGTCACAGCCAAGGGCCTCCGTGGCTGTGGGGGTTAGCACACCAAGGTAGCACAATGACCCAGGAGTCTCACATCAATGCGGACGCTCAGGCTGTCTTCCTCTCCAGCCATACGTGGGAAGGTCTTCCAGCAACCTTTGGATGGTTGTGGGTCTCATTATGATGATGTCATGTTAAAGACAATACAACGTTACAGCTGAAACTTATACACTGTAACGGTGTAAACGTTATGCAACAATCCATTCTTGATGTTACTACAGCTCAACGTCCTGCTGCAAACTAGTGCCACCTCACAGGGTTAAAAAATATGCTGTTTCCCCATGGTCTAATGTTCATGTGGAGAACCAAACGCTCGAGATTTGAAGCCTTACCTGTGAGCCCCGCTGAAGGCGGGGCAGACCGGGATCTTCCACATAGAGGACAGAATACTGCAACACTTCTCCAGGTACTTGAGGGCAGGTTCTGCCAGGTTCTCATCTGCTCCTGGCTCTGTTAACCCAGCATCACTGCCAGAGTCTGAATCATCATCCAGGTCAGCCTGGAACTCTCCTGAAAATGGAGGAGAAAAAAGGTGGAGCTTTCAGGAGGAGGATTTCACAAAACTGTCAGTTTACTACGTATTATAGTCTACAAGTGATTAGTTTGTAATGTTCCTAACATCACTTCACAAAATATGTGAAATAAATTCTTCATATTTTTTAACAAAACTTCCTTTTTGTTGTGACATCCTAAATCGAAAATTCACTTATGAGATATGTGCAGGGAAAATTGTGTCCTGCAGTTTAATGAAAGAAAGCCCAAGGAATACATGCTCTAACAGAGATAGCATATTCATTGTATTTTGTATTCCAAACATAAAATTCTAGCAACTGTTTCAAAATTGGATAATATTTCCTTGCTGTTATTTCTCATTTCAAGTTATAAACACCATACATATTTCACCATACACATTTATAACTTCAAATAAGAAATAACAGCAAGGAAAGATTATACCATTTTGTAACAGTTGCCACATACGTACAAGTGTAAAAATTATCACAAGAAATCTGTGTTTAATACGAGTAAAAATGAAGTTGATCTGTACATTTACTCCAGTTAGTCTTAGGCCAAGTAAAACTTGAATACTCTAAAATGTCCATAAAATAAGTTAAATTACAGTACTACACTGTGATTGTCTACCAGACTTTAGCGCTGTGAGTTCAAGTCCAGCTCATGCTGGCTTCCTTTCCGGCCGTACGTGGGAAGGTCTGCCAATCAACCCGCAGATGGTCATCGGTTTCCCTCGGGCTCTGCCCGGTTTCCACCCACAATAATGCTGGCCGCTGTTGTATAAGTGAAATATTCTTGAGTATGGCGTAAAACACCAATCAAATAAATAAATAAATCTACCCGACTTTAGAAAATTATTTGTACTGATTGTATTGATTTGATAGCTATACTTTCCACACTTCTAATATCTGTCCTAACTGTCATAAGAATTATAGTATATATTCAATCACATCAAGATCCAGGCCCTACCTGGTCCCCTAACATATTTCAGCAGACAGAGGATACAGTCGACAGTAGCATTAGCAAACACATGCACGTTATCTGTCGACAGGAACACATCAAATACATCCAACACTGCAGTCACATGACGCTGACGAGCCTCATTCACCTCCTCGTTGGCTGTGTACTCGATTTTGACAGCTCGGAGTGCAGCGAACAAAGGGCGCCAGCCCGAGCGTATCTCAGCGGTACAAGCTTCCACTAACTCACATATAGAACATACAACCTGCAACGAATAATATAACGTGCTCTACAATTATATTATTATAAGAAGCAACATCACTGGTAATTCGGCACCTGCAGGGAATGGATCAACACAAAGTCAGGGCAGGTCTCAATGTTTTTGATCATGTGGAAGTATTTTATATTACTGCACTAAGTACTAAAGTGAAATGACCAAACACCAAGTGGAAAAATGTGATCTACTGGCCAAGGAATTATTTTACGAAAAAAAACAAAAAACAAAAACAGAAGAAAAAACATTTAAAAAATTTGATATCCTGCTCATTACAAAAGCCCATATTTTCTACCAAAGCAAGTATATGATCAGAATAAACATCTATCTCCATTCCATTTATAATTTAGTTCAATTTAACAACTAACAGATTCAGGATACTCTCTGTCCTGTACCCACCTGGTCTTGCACATCTCCATCACACAGATCTAAACACAGCAGAGTCTCCAGTGTTTTACACAGCAGCTCATTCACATGGAAATGGGGTAATTCTGGAGAGTTACTGACCATGGCAGTGATGTAACCATGGATACAACTGACAGCCATCTTAGATATGTTCCTATCGATATGACCTGCAGCCTGAAAAGTAAAAACCACAATGTAAGCTATATATACAAAATTTTTCCCCCGACTATCCTGACCAAAGAAGCACAAAAAATGTAGCATACTTACTGATTTAATATGATCTTGGTAGTCAACATTTACACACAGGTAAAACACATGAAGACATTAGGACCCAAAACAAAACAAGTTTTCAGTTTTGCTTACCAAAAGCAATAACATACGCACATGAGAAATTCAAAAGTTAGCATCAGTTTTAAAGACTTTTCTTTAAGAATTTAACTATTTCACATTCTGTTATCCTCAAAATTTGCATCCATTTACCTCTGCCAGATAAGGGGAGACTACTGTCCAAGCCCTCAGTAGGTGGAGTAGTGGTCTGCCACTGTGAAGTAGCCTCATCATCACATCCTGTAGGCGGTATAGATGGAGCGCGTTGGTGGGTAGATGACTGGCAGCTAGGACCACCCCCTCAGTACCATCCTCCTGCCTTCGAGATTTAGAGAGCTGGATCTGACTGGCATCACACAGCTCTCCCAGAAATCCCAACAGAGCTCCCATGTTCAACTTGTTGGCAGCATCTTCAAACAACCTGTAACATACACAACAAAATTTCAACTTACGCCACAACCGGCCTTTAAACAAGCTCAGCCGAAAATGAAACAATCTGTGCTTGGTGTACTGTATTTATTTTTTTTATCTGATTGTTGTCCAATGCATGCTCAAGATTGTTTCGCTTATACGATGGCAACCAGTTTCATGGGTGCTCCGCGTAAATCTCCAACCTTTGGCAAGACAAACTTTCTCATGTGTGACATGCATATATACACACCATATTTGTTTGGAAAGAGTCTTCACAAGGCATTAGACTGCACAAATGGTCACGCAAGCATCGTCAAGCACAGAGATGTAAATGTATTGCTATAACAGCCTACAAACAGTGAGAGATGTCAACTTCTATTGCCAGAATCTATGTTTTGCACATGTATCCATGTAATGCATCCAGATCCTACCTGTCCACTTCCTGAGACAGTCCACACAGAGCCTTTGCAGTCTGGGAAGCACTCAACACCCCTCCACCTGATAATGCACTGTCCCAACCTGCCTCTATACCACTCTGTTTAATGAGTTCAGGCACATTGATTCTGGGTGCCACTGCTACAGGAACTGTCTGCATCAAAAAACCTGACATAAAATCAGGCTCCCTGAAATAATTTAAATTATACATGAGTCCACAAACCACAGTTATTGCTCATGGTCACCTAAATGTAGCTAATTAACTATTATTCATCATTATTATGATTCATTCCATTTTAATAATATTTATTTTATTTTAATAGGTCGTAGGTTTCCCCTGCACTCTGTCTGTTTACCTCTCGGTGAAATATAAATGAAATACTCTTGAGTACAGCATAAAATGCCTTGCAAATAAATAAATATTTTAATAAAAACATGCAATCAATGAAGTCAATAAACATGTCAGGGTATAAATTTCCATCATGTATGTTTGTAAATTATCAGTCACATATACCCTATTGCTTTGAATTTTTGGGACACCTGGTCTGCTCTTTTTAGCCAGCATGCATGTAGCAGGAATATTTAGTTTCTTTTTTCTCATATGGTTAGTCCATTTAATGAACAAAATTTTCATATCTTTACTTTTCCAAAAACTGGGAGAGAAACATAATATTTTGCTTTCAGCACAACTAATATCTATTAGGGTAACAGACGTTAAACCCCAAGCATTCATTTATTCATATATACCAGTCAGCGGAGAAACTTTGAATACTCAGTACACATACCTCTCAATGACCTGTCCTGGTAGCACTTTGGGCAGATTGCTCTGGTTGTTACCGCTACTGAAATACTTGTGTTCTAGCTCAGATATATGAGCACAGCATCTGAAACCAAATAAACACTTATCACCATGGCTACACAATACATGTAGCAGTACTCACACAGGGACTAAGTCCTGATTTTGGAATACACCAGGTGGATTAAGAATAGCATAAAAATGTATAAATCAGGTATAAACTATGGAATGATTCACCATGGTTCATACAAATTAAATACGTCAAAATTGGTGAACAAAATTCACATTTTTCAGTCTGTTTGGAATGAATATTCTACATCTTGACAAACTTAAAACAATGAAAATAATCTTTATAATTAAGTAAACTTTGAGTCTTTCCCATACATTGTATACACGGCAGTGCATGAAGCCATTTCCAACATGTTTTGATACCCAAATTTTCACAAGACAATGTGTCCTAATTTCAAGGATTTCCAAGGCCCAACTGTTAAAAAACCTAATTTTCAGACATGACCAAGGCCCGGGAAAGTTACATGTACTTTCAAATTCCAGGCTTTCCAAATTTCACTTGAATTGTGCTTACCTAAACATGACTCTAGCAGTGATTTACCTAAAATATGACAAAAGCAGTCTGCAGAATGACTTACCTAAAGATATGACTCCAGCAGTCTGCAGATTGACTTACCTAAGACATGACTCCAGAAGTCTACAGAGTGACTTACCTAAAGACATGACTCTCGCAGTCTGCAGAGTAACTTACCTGAAGACATGACTCCAGCAGTATGCAGACTAACTTACCTGAAGACATGACTCCAGCAGTATGCAAAGTAACTTACCTGAAGACATGACTTCAGCCGTCCCCTTGGTGTAATAATGAACAAGGGTAAACATATACCTAAAGACATGACTCCAGCAGTCTGCAGAGTGACTTACCTAAAGACATGACTCCAGCAGTCTGCAGAGTGACTTACCTAAAGACATGACTCCAGCAGTCTGCAGAATGACTGCCCATCTCCAGTCCCATGGTCATGACAACATCCATGCTGAGGACATGTGCTGCATGGAGCCGAACCAGCTTGGGCTTGACTGGGAGCCCTGGGGGCTTGGGACCCTTCCTGTCCCCCTGGGGTGTCTGAAGAATATCGTCCATGACACATGAGGAGTTAGCCAATAGGGCAAACACACTGCCACATCGACCCTGTAAACCTGGACAGAGGAGAATATATATGAGCAAACATAAAACAAGAACAACTGCCTTTTTTCATTTACTGGATCATTTTTCATTATTGAGATCTTGATAGAAGTTTCATTTTTATTTTTCTCTCAATGTTAATTTCTTTAGAATCCCTATCCTTTATCATTGGTCAGAATTTTGAAAAAAAAATACAATTTTCTACAGATCTATCAATTTTTTTCTAATAGGGATGAATTATGCCTAACAATGAATTCTTTTAAGATGTCCTATACATGGAAATAGTTGAAAACATAATATCAAACTTTCAAAGAAAAGAAAACAAAACATAGGTAAAAAAAGAATGCATCAAAGCTCATATTTGCACTAATGCAATATACATTGTACAATGTATCCAGCAAAATTGTTAGAAAACAAACATTTGCAAATAACCACAGGGAATAATAAACAAGGGTAAACATATACATATACTTAAGTATTTGAAACCATAAACTTGAACACCAGCTGTACCTAGTGAGCAGCAGAGCCTGGCAGCTTTCTGTAGACCCTCCAGGCTGGTACATATGGCCTCCCTAGCCTTGAGACTTTCCTCCTTAGCGCCTTCAATGCCCAACATCAATCCGAGGCTACTGGAGATGCCACAGGAGCTATCCCCATTCAGCAGAACAGACATCACATCCAAGATACCATCCCAACATGAGGTCAAGATGTACCGTGACAACAGTTTACCTGTGGGGAATATTAAAAACGCTTTAAATCATGTTTTTTGCACTGCTCTTTGATCGATTCAAGCTTTCAAAAAATATACGATTACATCTAATTCACATATGTATATAATTTTCATAACTGGAAACATTCATATATTTTCACTGCAAGATTTAAACTTGAAATACAAACCATATCAGAAAGCATATAGAAAACTTTAAAGTACCTGTAACAGTTTACAGATTATGGATTTGATATCTGATCATCTGATCAGTGTTTTACGCCGCATTCAAGAATATTACAGATTCGATACATATACACATGTCTATGTATATTTTGTTAAATATATACACGTATAAGTGTTGGAAATAATATCATTGTTTACATCTATATTATCATCAGAGGTTAATATTTTATAAATAATGGTGGTGTTTTCTGCCATCAAATATACATTTAATATTTCATTAGTTATTACTTGAATTATTTGTCTATTTTCTAATATGTGACAGCAAAACATACCTCAGATATCCTGAAGTATTTATTGAGTCAAAGAGTTATAATTACATGCATAAGTTAGGTTAATAGTTACCATTTCTCTTTTTAAGAGGGATACCCAAACATTTGAGCTTGACAGTATTAGATTCAATATCAAAGCTGGCTATTTAAGATGAGGGGGCCTCCATGGCCAAGGTGGTTAGCATGCAAGTGCGGCACAATGACCCAGGAGCCTCTCACCAATGCGGTCAATGTCAGCTCATGCTGGCTTCCTGTCAAGTCATACATGGGCAGGTTTACCACAACCTGCGGATGGTCGTGGGTTTCTTCCCACCATAATGCTGGCCGCCGTATAAGTGAAATATTCTTGAGTACAGCGTAAAACACCAATCAAATAAATAAATATTTAAGTTGAAGTAGTGCAGCATTCCCCAAACCACTGTTTTACAAGCCTGACCTACTGACAAAGGTTTAGTACACAGATTGTGTGGGCCATTCATGCATTGGAAAATTTGGCTCTGTATCATGATTATAAAGTTAAATGTACACATAATTGTAGCACATGTGGATGAGCTGTCTACCACATTAAAAACTTGAATTTACAATTCCTGAAATGTGCTGTTATTCTTGTCATCCCTCATTACCATTTAACATTAAAACTTTGGTTTACCTTCATGTGCTTAACACTGTAACCTGTGGAAAACCAAACAACTTAAGAAGTGTCTGTGATCTTGTATATTAAATAATTCAAAACTGCATTAATTCTTCAGTTTCTTGTTCATGCATAGCTTCAAACAAATTTCAAAAGACTTTAAATGCTCTTTAAATGAATTTGTCAAAAGTATCACATTAAAAAAAAGCAAAAAATTATTCTGGCAAAATGTTTTCAGTAGTTTCCTCACTAGCACGAAGTTTTTACACAGGTGCATTTTTCCCTGGTTCAAAATGATGAAACTGCATGATCCTAGAGATCTTTGGCCAAATTTCCACTCCACATTTCTGACACAAGCAAGTTATCCTACGAAGCAATATCGTGAACACACCTGCTTCTACCTGTCTCTTGTCTCCTGCAGGTGGGATGATTTCATCACATTGTTCATTACACAACAGTTGTCTGCCCCTGTCATGGCTTCCCAAACCATCCAAGTCTGAAAATGTATGTCACATGTCCTTTGATACGTAAATGTTTCAAATACATATATTTTGAAACACATGTAGATGTAATGACTCATTTCTAACACAGTAACAAAGACGACAATTCTAACATATGCAAAGATGAGAACTATAACAAAAGATGAAATTTTCCTTTGATTTCTTACAGTGTACATTACAATAATAACCACATTTTTTTATATGATAATATAGAAAGAGTAGAGTCAAGATTCAAGTTAGGTTTAATTTAACCTCTGCATAAATAACCAGGAAACAGATCCAAGGCAGTGAATTTAATATCTTCATTCAATAAAATTTCCAATATTAAAATTGAGAGATTTCAATTTCACTACTAGAAATACCAAGGTTCACATTTTCTCAATTGTATCCAAAATCCCCATTTCAAAATGTCTAACCCAAACCATAACTAATACCGACCTGTGAGAAAGCTAATTAGGGGTACGTCTCTGGTGGCTTCAATGTCAGGAACATACCCAGCCTCCACCAGGAAGTCTGTGGTGATGACCAGTCTGTACAGCTCTGACAGCCAGGTGGGGGAGAGGAATAACAGCAGCCCTGTCCCCAGGACACTGTCCACAAACCAATCCTAAGGGGAAACATAACAATTAGCTTACATCAAGGGTTTCAATTACTACAAATCTTCAACCCTTTCAACCTCTTATGCCGTTCTTCTCAGTGATATTTATTTTTACCATAATGAAAATAATCATTTGTTTGTGTCATTAAACAAGTACTTCTCTACATCCCATAGTATTCTCAGAATGTTTCAAAATAGAGGTGGTTGAAAAATGTTGAAGAATTAAGTTAGCTTACACAAAAAAATTTAAGTACAATACACCAAGGATCTCTATTAGCTTACACCAAGATGTCAATTATCTTACACCAAAGATGTCAATAAGATTACACCAAAGATGTCAATTACCTTACACCAAAGATGTCAATAACATTACACCAAAGATGTCAATTACCTTACACCAAAGATGTCAATAACATTACACCAAAGATGTCAATTATCTTACACCAAAGATGTCAATAAGATTACACCAAAGATGTCAATTACCTTACACCAAAGATGTCAATTAGTTTACACTAAAGATTACAATTAGCTTACTTGAATGATTTCATTTAGATTACACCAAACACTTCAACTGGCTCACACCAAAGATTTCAATTAGCTTTATAAACTAATATTTCAATTAGCTCACAACAAAGACTTCATTAGCTTACACCAAAGACTTCAATTACCTTACACCAAGGACCTTAATTTTGTTTACACCAAGGTTTTCACTTGGCATACTCCAAAAATTACATGAAATTGGATTTCTGAGGTTTTGTGAAAGTGGCCCTAGTGTTCATCCAAAAGGGAACAAAACCTTGTCCAGTGGAGTCAAATGTTTGAAGCTTGCTCCTGCTGGTTTGGGGACACTCTTAGGATTTGACGTTTATCAGAAACTCCATGGCTCTATGTATTTTCCTAATGTCAGATTGGATGAGCTTGTTGACCACGCCGATTTTGCAGGCAAATAAAATCAAACATTCTTGCTGCTTATTTAATATGCAACAGCAGCTACAAGGGCCAAGTATAAATAAAGCTCACCTCACTGATCGGTGGTATGGAGGATTCTGTATCAGTATAGAAGCCTGACAGAGACAGTCTAAGGTTCAGCCATAACGCTGATATAGTGGCCATGTAAACACCATCAGCGTTCAGTATCACATGTGACTGGTCTGTGTTCTCCTCCCATGACTGCTGAGAACATAAATCTAGAACAGAGAAAATGCTGTCATTAAGACGTCATCGAGCAAAATGAAGATCTCTAGGATCATGCAGTTTCATCATTATGAACAAAGGAAAAGGTTTCTCTGTTTTGCCAGGATAATTTTGTGCCATTTTTTTTTTTTAAATATGATACTTCTGACACATTCACAGAGCATTAAAAACCTATAGAAAATTGTGTAAAGCTATGCAAGAAAAAGAATTTGAAAAATTATTGCCATTTTGCATTATTTAATATACAAGACCACAGACACATAGAAAGTCATTTGATTTTTCACAGCTTACAGTGTTAATTTTTATTCCCACACAAAATAGGAAAGTTTCTTATGCACTGTTTAATGGGAATATCAGTTGTTATTTTTTTTTAAAATCTATTCATTTGCTTGAGGTTTAATGTCATACTCAAGAATATTTCACCCGTATATGAAGGCCATCAGTTTTCTAGCTTTGGGAAAGTTGCAATACTAGAAGTAAACCTGTAAACTTCGTCAATGGCAAGTAACTAACACAATTTCCCACATGCCTGGCATAGAAATTTATTTATTCATGTGTTTATTTCTTGCTTAACAAAAACTCCATAAACAAAGAATTATTTACTTATATATAAGATGGCTGATAGTTTTATTGGTGAACTGAAAGGAAACTGCCTGGAATGCCTGGGATAAACCACCAAACTTTGGTATTAAAGTTAAAACAAACTTTTTCCCATGTGACAAACAAATATGCCTGAAAGTTAACCAAAATGACAAACTTGCATGTATCAGTATTACAGGACTTACTCTGGCAGAAGTTGGAGGCAAACTTGACCAAGGCATTATCCACATCCCTCACCGAGTACTCCTGTAACAGGACAGGTAAGAACTTGGACAGCACCTGAGAAAAATCTTTCGCACTCTGACGTTCCATGTCCTCAAACTTAGTTTTGAACATTTCGGCCCTCAGCTGAATCTGGAGATGTCTTTCTTCGTCCAGCTGAAGCTGTATTGCCTCGTGGACATTCGGGTTCTGAAATGAACTGTCATCCGACGTCTCTTCAAGATCCTCGTCGCTGACATCGCCGATTATTTTTGTCATTGTAATACTGTTTCCTGCATCAATAGGTAAGTTAACAGTCTGAGGACAGGTAGCATTGGGTAGTACCTCATCCCCACCCCGGGGGGAGTCCTGGTCCTTCTTGTCCTCACTTGTGGGGGTAGGCCTGGCGCTGTCACTGTCCTTATCATCATTAACTCTGTGCTCATCTGTCTGATCAGGTGGATGGCAGGTAACTTCCGTGGGCTGATCGCTGATGCTGGCAGTCTCCACTCTGATCAGTGGTACAGGTATGTCTCCCACTGAAATACGCTCGCTCTGACCTGATCACAAACATTACCAGTTAAGAATGTATCTATTTATTTATTTATTTGATTGGTGTTTTACACCATGCTCAAGAAAATGTCACTTATACAATTGCGGCCAGCATTATGGTACCTGACAAACCTTCTGGCTTACACAGCTAAATAAACCAGCAGAACAAACATCGGCCCGTTTATAAAAGATAAAACATGTGTTACAACGTCAAATCCTACATATATATATATATCTGTCAAATTAATAAAATTTTGACCACTGATTCTATGTTGTGGAAGAACAATTTCAGCCAATGACGGGATTGACCTATACCTCAAGTGTCCCAGACATTGAAAGAAAAGCAAAAAACAAGCATTTTAACTGCTTGGTCACATATAGCCTGTCTTTGCATTGCAAAATCAATAACATTACATGTCCACATGCACCTATCTGAAGAACACACTGGTCTTTGTTGTGTTCAAACAGAAACCAGTTTTGTTTTCTTACCTATTTGTTGATAGATGTGAAGCTTCAATCTGAGTATGCGCTGTGTGATTTCTGGTGTTAAGCCTTCCCCTACGCAGAGCTGTTCAAGTCCTCTGAGTAGGAGATTGACGCACTCCACACTGGTGATACACACAGCAGAGTCTGTACAATGGCAACACTCCTTCAGGGAGTCAATCATTCTGAAACAATAAAACGTCTCTTAATACATTACAACAATGCATATAATATGCATTCACACACTAATATTTTACCAGCCATGTAAATCCAAGAAATTAACCAGTGAAATACCAAATGACTGCATGTGACAACATCTCACACTACACTACACACATGACTGGATCAAACTGATATTGTCTTATAATATGTATTAATGAAAAATGGAAAGGGAATGGGCAAGCCAACAATATAGAAAATCCAAAAATGGAATAAAAATTTAAACTGATATTTTAATGTAGCCTTTACATGTACATTTTGTCTAATCTTGATGTTTTTTATGCTTTTCCTGTTTTCAAATCTTTCTGATCACGTAAATATGTCTTCAACAGGAAAACTTGCTGAGACAGTCCACATTTTTCACAAATCAGATGATTTTCAAGATTTATTTCTATTTTTATACCCTCCTCCACCAATATTAGAAAAAAAATTATCCTGCCCGCAAAACAACAATTAAAACTAGTGTGGCCTTAATAGATAGAAAAAAAAAAATCTACCTGCTACCTATCAGACTCAATGACTGAATGCTGATTGTTCAATGTCGTACACTAATTTTCTAATTTTTAGGACAGATATTAGTAGTGATGAAAGGTAAAGATATGAATATGTTGTTGCTAAGATGGACTAACAATGTGAAAACAAAGAAACTAAACATCCCTGTTTCAATTACATGTATCTTGGATAAAAAGAGCAAAAAATTAGAAGAATTAAGGTACTCCAGTATTTTTTACTTTTACACTTGTGAAATACAGACTGGCACTCCATATTAGCTACAAAATAGATTCCACTCACATTGGGTCAAAATATCGTTTGGTTTCACAAGGAAGTTTAAGTACATACAAAAACTTCTTATATCATTCACTATGTTAAGTAATCAAGTTGTTTCATGAATCAAATTAATATCCAGCACATTTTCTTAATTACCCCTAATCTGTGATCATCACATTAACAAAAACACAATGACTGAGCAAAAAGCTAGTTGACCATGAATTTTCTCAGATCATTATCAAGTAACGCATCAACCAAATAACAAGTTACTGTAAATGACCTTTTTGAATATCTTAAAAATAACACAAAAGCTGAGACCACCTTGTCTCATGTCGTTGGCTTGTAAACACCCAAATAAAAATGCATGCAGAAAAAGGCTACAATATTTACAGTTTGAGGAGTCCAATGTCTGCCTTGTGACCTCCTGGGTGCTTCTCTTTCTCTGTTGAACTGTCCAGTGTTGGTAAGACCAGTGTGACCACAAGGTCTAAATTACTGACCATCTGAAATCAGACAGTCACTCATTATTTTTGTTGATCAAAATAACAATAACATTCAAACCTGCATTTAAGTATTCCACAACAGAGAATGTTTAAATGTGCTTTGGCAGTCTTTACCCTAATTCTTCAACCTTTTCAACCACCACTGCGACCAACATTTTGAAGCATTGCGTGACTATGGGGTGTACAAAAAAAAATTTGTACAGTTTCATGAAGCTGACATCTTAAGTGACACAAACAAATCATTTTTGGTAATCATTTTTTTCACAGTAATTATATGCAAAAATTTCCCTGAAAAAAGTTCTTTAAATGTAGAAAAGGTTCACGATGTAGAGTAATCAACAATCAACCTTGAATTATATGTTTCTTTCCACATCTAAATTAAGTATCACTAGAAAAGCTGATTTAGTTATAATCGAGGTGACTTTGTAGCTCTGTATGTTACTCCAGTTCCCTCCACCATTACCTGTTTGTCATTATATAAATTCTTGAGTATTAATTAAGACCCTGCAAGTTAAACGTGGATAAAATGCAACCATACTAAAAAAAACCAGAAAAACAGACAAATCGACGGACCCAAATTAATATCCCTGGCTTTTTGGGACAGTGCTGGATTGTATAAACAAGCTCACCTGTCTGATGGCCTTCAGGGCCTCATGCCCATACTGAGGGGGGGGAAATAACAATATATAGTGACACAGTGACTCTAGAACAGGTTGCAGTGACAACTTCCCTCCTACCTGATCCACTAACTCACCTGTCTGACAGCCTTGAGGGCCTCATGTCTGTACTGAGGGGGAGGAAATAACAACATACGATGAAACAGTGACTCTAGAACAGGTCGCAGTGACAGCTTTCCTCCTACCAAACGCACCAACTCCACAGATATACTGAAAACATGTCAAAACACATTGTATGCATATATATATATTTATATCACAAATTGTGCAACAACTTATTACTGATAAGAGGTAAGGAAAAGTGATGCATTCTTTAAAATTAAAAATAAGCTCTGACATGTTTATCACTTTTAAGCAATTTAGAAGTTTCAAAATATAATAGCCCATTACTACTGAAATTTGGAATAAAAAAATGAAACACAGAAAACTGAATCACAGTTTTCTCATAATGTGAATAAAAGATGACATTTATTTACTTCTTAATTTGATTGGCATTAAAGCTTGTTTTAAAAAAAGTAACTCTTTCACTTCATCACTTGATAGTGGTGAGGAAAGGCTTCGGTCTCATTACATGGTTGAGTAAACTTAGTAGAGCCTGGAGAGAAAAGCCCCATCAGGTACCTGACAAACCTCCTGAAGTAAAGGTGAGAAGTGCGGGCAAATATGTTTGTGAGATGTGATTACCTGTAGACCACACGAGAAGCCTGTAGGGAGAGAGACGGTGCTGCAGTAGAGGTACCAGAGCCCCTCCCCCTGTCATCATGAACCTGACCCCCAGACTTCTGACTTAACGTCCCCTCAGCTTTAGGGTTGCCCAGAAGCCCGATGATACCTGGACACAGCTGTTGCCTGCAAATGACACAAATCAAGGGTATAACCTATTCACAAATATGGGATTAAAGCTTTAACACAATTGTAGCGATGTTTGTTGTATAACCTGATACAGCTGAACCTTGTTTTGTACTGAGTCAAATCCCAAGAATTCCCACAGCGTTCGAGGGATTTGACGTTGGTGTTCGGTTACACAACAAACACCAAGCCAAAGGGGTTAAAGTCTATTTTACCCCAAAAATTGAAGAAAATGCAAAACTGCATATTTCATGCCGCCAGTCTGTTTTACTCCTTTCACAGAGGTCATGCATTTTAGACCAATCAACGGCAAGCTTAAGTCATGGCAGTTGACCTAGATACACCAAAGCTGCGTATGTATGATGTCGTGTCTTATTGTTGCGTGATGTACGAATGTAAAAGTTTACTGTACATGTATCATGACGTCGTACTGCTGAGCTCAGTTTAGAGCATCATCAAACAAATGTTCATTTTTCAACGCCATTCCGTCTGGGTGTAAAATATAAAAAATGTAAAAACAAAAGCGATATTTATAAACTGTGCGAAATAACACTCTATCACTGAAAGAAATTTCGATGGTAGCAAATCTCACAAATTAAAAAAGCTCATATTCTTTTATTTGTCAACATAAACAGCATGAAATGGTGTTTCTCGGGGAGGTAAACGTACCAGCCGGTGTGATGCATGACAAACTCAATGTTGTTTGAAAGGTCATCTCTAATTAATATGTATATTTGCACACAGCGGGGTAGAATATGAATAACATTATTCACAGTGAAGCCTTGTCAAGACATCCATAATTATTATGACATTCCAAGTTTAGCTTTTTTCAAGTGCTTGAATTCCTTTTGCTTGAGTCTGAGGATTTACATGTATCCACTTTACAGGAACAATTAAAGAGTTTTTTGGGAAAGTTTGATTAACTGTGTACGAAACCTTGGCATCAAAAGCATCACTTTAAAGCCTTTGTTTGCTTTAAAGTGCATTTTTACAGATCAAACTTTAGGTGAAATATGATATATGATTTTTGGCTTCAGTTGGTTGATATACATGTAGTCACATGGTATGTGACTATGATGTACAATCATAAGGCACTGAAGCAAAGCGTGATAAAGCTCACAAAATAATATCCCACCTTCACTAGGCAATAGCCAAGAACTCTCACTAACATCCAATAATCATGTGCACCTATTCTACTGCAGTTATCTCCCTTTGTTTCCTCTGACATCTACTTCGTAATCAAATGGATGATGGCTAGTTCTCCTAGTTTGACATACAAATTTAGTGATTTAAAGTGAGCAGGTACACTATTTTGTTGGTATAATAACATGATTGGCACATGCCGTGGGATATCACAAGTTCTCAAGTCTCAACAAGTGATGTTTAACTTGTGCTCCACACTCACTGAACATCACTTCTCAACCTTAAATTCCGTGATATTCCATCCCATAGCATGTACAATCTGTACAATGTATAAGCAGAATGGTGAGGATTAGCTATGGAAAGCTTTTCAAGAATACCCCTGTGTGGACCTGTAATCAACCCTCCTCCATTAAAACGCTTAAGGTGGCAGAATTTTTATTGCGCAAGCTTTGATGAAAAGTGAATGCGTATGCATAAACTGTATGTGTTAATACAAACAAAAGTGGAGATGGAATGATCATACTTTCTGACATCATGTGTCCCACGATACTGGCGTGACCTTGGCACTGTTTAGCACATCTGTACAAAATCTGCTAATGATGGCAGTAAAGTGTAAAGCGAACATACATGTTTAGGTAGCAGTTATGAATTTCACTTGGAAAAAGCTAGATTCATGTAGTCTTTGCAGAATTAAGAAAAATAGGAAAATCTCTGTGACAATGTTAGTTCCTTACCAGACAAGGTCTGAGAAGTCAGTGAACTCTCCCAGAGACGAGGGGACATTATGAAGAATGGCATGTATGCCCTCCAGAAGCAGGGGTATCACTAACTTGTTCTGAGGGCCACTGTTAAAACAAGAAAACATTCTGAGTTTAGGACTCAAGCTAAACGTGAGCTTGGATCACTGTCATCTTTACTATCATCAATGGACAAAGAACAGTACTGAGATACAATTACATATGTTGACAGAAGTCACATGTAACTCGATAACCAATGAATTCTGACGAATCTGGCGCGATCAAGTTTTGGAGGTAGTCAGCTTTACATATGCAGTAAATGACCTAAGGTTTTCTCCCCAAAAGTGCAAATCAGCCAAATATCACTCAAACTGCAAAGAAAGCTGCTATGACTGACTAAGTGAAGAATACATGTATGTGTCAACTGATGGCCACATTTTTTTCACCTTTTCACATAACCTCGGGGGTTATCTACATGGCTCAATTTCTGCCACAGTGGCATAACATCCATGTAATGCTAAATCTCACTTTAGAGTGAAATTTGCAGGTTAAAAAATCTGTCGTTTGCAGATATAATAGTGGAAGACCTTTTATACGCCACTGTACTAGTATGTACTATTATGGAAGACAGAATGACTCTTTCATTTTGATTTCCCAGTAATCAGCCACCAGAGAATCAAGTTATGATAAAACAACTTTCTTACCCCTGCCAACTGGACGACAACCTTATGACCAGGAACTTGAGTATACACACGATATCCTGTCTGATGCTCATCACAGCGCCTGCCTTCTCATCTGAGATAAGTGTACACAAAACACATTCCAATTAATGTTTTCTATTTATTCGTTTCATTGTTGTTTATTACAATACTCAAGAATTTTGGTGGTTACTTTATGGGTGAAAGAAATTAGAGTGCCAAGGGTAAACCACCAGCAAGCTGCCTAAAAATACAGATATGCACAAAACACAGGGACAATTCAACATTGCTTGGAGTCAAATTATAGCTTTTCTGCACTCACATAAAAAAGCAGAACGTATCACTTGTATATCATGTATGAAAATTCACTTATGCATACTTATTTTAATGCTTATCTAATATTTTGTTAGCAACAAACAAATTTGTCTCTCAAAAGTCAACAGGTTGGTGTTGCAGCTGTTCTACAGATAACTACTACATGTGCAATACCTTTTGCTTTGAAATCAGCCAAAATGTCATCAGCATCATCTCCAACCTAAAGAGTAAGAATGACTATTTCTTATAAAGAGCAAGAATATATCAATATAAATGCATGGACCCGTATGAAAAAGTGCAAATTGTTTATTCACATAGGTTTACTTAAATTTATTATAATGAATACATGCATCTATCGATAACTTGTTAAAATAAAATAAGGTACAAGTGTGATAGAGGCTGCAATTTTAATGGGTCCACCAAAACTGCTTACAAATGTAATGACATTTAAATGATAAGTCTGCATGTATTTGTAAAAGCAATATCCGGCACAATTAATTCTAACAAAACATTGATCACAAGATCACACACTTTACAAATACATAGTTAACATTTGAAGTTAAAAATAAAACAAACCGAACATTCTCACAATTTATTTATCTGTTTTAGTGTTTAAATGACATGCTCAAGAATTTTTCTCTCATACCATGGAGGTCAGGTTTTGAGATGGGGGAATGTAAAATAGTTAACCTAAAACATAAATCAACCACCCAGTAAGCATAAAATCTGGATATCAGAGTGATAAAATGAAAAAGCAACAACAAAAAGAAAAAAAACAACATAGGAAATTCCATCCCCAATTCCAAATTTATACACACACAGCACAAACTCTGAACAAAAGTACTTGTTACATTTAAAACAGGCTCAAGCACATATTAACTAAGCTCATGTTTATTTTTATTGGTTTTGATGTGCTAAAGGAATCAACAATGAAATTGACTTTTTATTTTGTCCAAAAATATGTATTTCTTTCGATAATTTAAATAAATCTTTGAAGGAATTTGTTTGAATGAAGTTTCGTGGGCATGTCAGCTTACATGTAATTAATCTAGCACCATTCAGAGTTTGTGCTCTGTATTCAAATATCGCTAGGGTAAATGATCTAATATTTGGTTCAAGCAGTATTAAAGGAACTCATGTATGTAATGAGACTTGTTTGGAGGTAGGATGATTTTCTTTTTTTGAAGGACGAAAAGTCTCGAACCATTACAGGTTATAATAGACACCTGTTTCACATGTCTGCAACAACAATACAACGAGCTTACCCATTTCTCCTCTGTGCTGCAGAGCTTCTCAGCAAAACTAGCTAACATTTGGGTGATAGTGGCCTTACTGGCACTCCTGACACTGGCACTACTGCAGGGGTACGTGTCAACCAACACCTGGGGAAGGCAGGTAGAATTTGGGTCAGACAGGACAGACAAGACAGACAGACAGACTAAAATAGCTTTGTACACAGGTTTTTTCTTCTTCAAAAATATACATAATTTAAGATTTCATATAAGCCTATAAGGCAATATCATTTGTGAAGACAAAACTTTGCATAAAAATGTTTTATAAAAATAGCTCCTTTTAACAATGCCTTAGATGTAAACTTGGTCCTTAGCTAAAACTTTATAATTCTGCATGAAAACAAACCAATGAATGGAGTTGTTCTGATCTCATACAGACTTCATCATGATATTAATAAAGTTTTCTTTCAAAACTTTTGCATGCATGTGATCAAATTGTTGAATATCTGCTCATTTAAATTTATTCTTTGTCATTTGTTACTCTGGTTTATTTCAAACCATGTGCTCAATTCTATAAAAAGATATTTATTACTTAGTGGTGCAGAATTTCTTTCTCCAACAAGTAAACATTATTCCATCAATTCTTCTTTAAGGGATGCAAAAGTCGGACCAACCGTTCTTTAAAATCTCAGCCGAAGTTTTCCCTCACAAGTGATTTTGCCTTAGTGGTAGAGAAATCAAACACAATCTAACCGAGGTTTACAGCGAAAATACTGTATGTGTCCCTTCATACTATGATGATCAAAAAGACCAAAGACATGTGTGTGGGTGCCAGTGGGTAGTTCATCCAGATACCAAGAGTAGGGATATATTTAATCATAAAGACCTTTTTAGCCCGGGATTGATTCAACACCATATCCACCTAATCCAAACACAGGGTTAATAAGGCAGTCTCTACCTTGCCTGACCCACAGGGAGATGAGACAAATCCCTGTTGGATCAGCTGTCGCTGGTAGAACACCCCCAAGGTTTGGGTAACAGTGTTAACACAGGCTTTGCGGACTTCTTGCTTAGCCCCATTCAACAGAGTTTCAAAACACAGCTGAAAAAAATGTTACGGCAAAGTCTCGATTGTGTGAGTTTTAAAAAAAGACGCTGTCATACAGTCATCGTGTTCCCAACTCTAACTTTCAGTAGTTGTATTTATTTATAATTCATAGTTTACCTGACGTTGGTAAACGTAAAGATTTCACAGTAGTGGCTCTGTAGCGCACTCTACTTTTCAAGACATATGGGTTGCTTTAAATTAAAACACACAAAACTGGTTTGGTCAGAGGGGTACTGTGTTAGAGTGACCTTGTCATTTAGAGGCCACACAGAAAATGCTCAAAGCTTCTTTCTCAGAAAAATGCAGAATAGGCTAGTGGAAGTCAAACAAATGTTTAAAGTTATTTCTTCATGGTTTATCCTGGGCAGACTGACTACACTGCCAGACATGTACATGAACTGTTTCAGAATATTTGTCACAGAATGGTAATAGAGATAATACTCATTCAATTTCTCCCAAAACATTACCCTTGTACTGTCCTCCAGAATCAACTACTACCATATTATAACTTCAAGAGCAGATATAATACTATGGTACTGTTATCCTATATCCATACAACCCTCATTTTCTAATATTATACATATACTTTTCATTCTAGAATTAGTATTACTATGGAGGAGACCAAAAGACACTAGGATAAAACCTATGTATGTAGATGATGCTGCGAAGCATTACTTCAGTAAAGAAGATACACATTTCAATCCACACCATTCAAACATGCTCAGGTAACATATAATTTTAGAGTTACCGAAATACGACGACAGATCTACGTCCCAGTGCAAAAAATGACCTCATCGCTTTAAGGTGTGGTAGGGCTATCTTTTAACATGCCAGTATTTGATATTAGATAAAACCACTGGTAGAATGTCATCATTTTTGTAATCATCAATACCCAAACCCACCCACAGACACAATTCCAGAGATCAATCCATTCCTGTTTAATTAGTTTTGTGTTCAAATTTGCAGAATGACAATATTGTGCTATAAAGCAAAGGCAAGTTATTCTGCTGTCGAAATGTCACATCTCAAAAACCTTTGTATTGTACTGAAGAAAAAAAACATGCTGTACCTCAGATATCTTGATGATGACTTTGGCATTCATACACCATACAGTTGTAAAACTCATGTTCAGCAACACCTGTAATTGGAATATCAATGATGACCATTTAATACCATAAATACATACCATTCATTATACAAGCCTAACAAGCATACAAAAACTGAACATACATAAAACTGAACTTCAGTTCTAAAGTAGGTTTAAATATACATGGTATGTAACGTTCTTTAGATCTTTTATATCTTACCTTACCTTTATAAGGACCAGACTGTGACACCCGCATGGGTAACCAACAGTTCTCTCTGTCTGCTTACCTTCATGATTTTCACCTGATCCTCTTCAGCCAGGGAAGGTAAGGACAGACTGTGACGCCTGTCATAGCTAACCAGGGGTTCTCTCTTTCTCTGCTTACCTTCATGATTTCCACCTGAGCCCCTCAAGCCAGGCAGGGTAAGAACCAGACTGTGACACCTACAATGGTAACCAGAGGTTCTCTCCGTCTACTTACCTTCATGATTTCCACCCAAGCCTCTTCAGCCAAGGAAGGTAAGGACCAGACTGTGACACTTGTCTTGGTAACCAGCAGTTCTCTCTGCTTACCTTCATGGTTCGACCTGAGCCTCTCAAGCCAGGGAAGATGAGGGCCAGACTGTGACACCTGCACAGGTAACCACTGTCTGACAATTTACCTTCATGATTTCCACCTGAGCCTCTTCAGCCAGGGAAGGTAAGGACCACACTGCTGTGAGTACCTGCATAGGTAACCAGCGATTCTCTCTCTCACTCTCCATACTAGATTGGAACCTCTCATCCTTTAGCAATAACTAAACAGAAGACAAAAATCACAAGAATATAGACAAGGTAGAAACCACATGGCATTTAATAGGGTCCAAATTAGCAATTACAAACATGCTGATGCCGACTTTTGTACTGTCTTACTCTAGGGCCTTATCTTCAAAACCACACTTTTCATTGACTTCTGGGCGCTGTTCTCTCATGTGCTCAGCCAGTGCTATTTTACAAACTGGGGTACAGTGCATGTAAGGACTACAATTTTCTGAACAGAAGACCATGCACAAAAATCGAACACCTGCTAAAACAGGGTAAAGCCATACTACACAGGATGTTGAAATACTGACTGGAATTCATTCTAACTAATATCACACAAATAACACATAAACCCCCAAGAACATGACAGTGATTGGTTCACTAAATGTTTACAGCTATAGGATGCCTACACTCTTTCGCAACTGCATCTAAGTCTAGAGGATGCAAAACATTATCTGTGTGCTTTGAGCACTGATAAAAGTACTTTGAATTCATCTTTTCCTATACATTTTGACTGGTTGTTTTTTTTTCTCTTCAAAATACAGAGAAATGAATTTCGGATTGCAGAATGTTAGTCAAGGCACAAAGTTTAAGTCTGAACGAAAGAGTCAGTGCCCGAGGTACAAGAACTGTTACTTTTGAGATGACTGGATAGTTGTGTTTACCTGGGTAATTAGCGTAACAATGTTTTACAAAATAATGATCAAATCATCATGTCGACAATTATCATAGTTTAAGTTATTAAAAGTTTAGCATCCCCAACACTTAAAATGCTATTATGTACTTGCATAGTATATCCCAGATGCTATGGAATAAACTTTTATTTTACCACAGGCAAGGCTCCTGAATGGCTCTCCCTTACCCTGATTCCGGTGACAGCATGTGAGGATAGCTTGTTACTGTGGGACTCCAGAGAGAGCTGGAATGCCTCCAGGCACTTCTCCCTCAGCTCATATACAGGGGTCTGACTCACAGCCTCCTTGTTCCTTAGAAGGTCTGTGTATGTAAAACCAACAGCTTGATACATCATATACAACCTTTATAAATACAATTCTTCACACCTTAGCTAAAAGCTTGTATAGTTTTCACAGCATTTTCACATAAGAAAAGAAAAATTGGAAAGAAAAATAAAAAGGCAAAATATGTACACCTCACAATTTATCTGTTGATTTGATCGATGTTCTTAAGCTATTTTAGTTCCAAAAAACTTTTGGGCTCCCAAAGTATTGGGCACCAAAACTAAGGTAATCTGCAATAAATTTTTTCTAGATATGAACCTGACAGTGCTAAGCATCCTCCTATGCAACAATGCATACAGTTTTTAAGTGACAAACTAACAATACCACTGCCCATGCTATACTAGAATGCCCACTACAGAGCTCACCAATGGCAGTCTGACAAGTCTTGTTAATGAGAGCAAACTTTGGGGTGCCTGTCTCCCTGCGAATCTTCTCCAGAAGGTCCTCCATTGTCCCTGATTTTAAGGACCTTGGTCCACTCTACTTATGTATCAGCATACATGTAGTTTTGTGACATGTGGCAGTCTTTATGGAACCATATGGACACTGCAATCAAACATACATTCCAGTTATCTGGCAAACAATCTGCTTGTAGTTGAGGAAAATATCAAAGGTCCCTAAAGGCAAAGAACCAATCAAGCTGTTGCAGCTCAAGAATAAATATTACTCTTCAGTTGTCCTATTACAATACATGAAATGTATCCAGCATCAAAATTTATCTCAAACTGGAAGTGAATACATGCTATTAAATGTATTGTTATTAAACAAGGTATATTTAGAAGCAATACAGAAATATAGCAAATAGAAATGTTACAATACATGAAATGTGGCCAACACGAAAATCTCTCCCAAACTGGAAGTGAATAAATGCTATTGCGTCTTGTAAACAAGGAACATGTAGCAGCAATACAGAATCTTTTCATGACTTGATCAGGCTGACTTCACAATGCCAGAACAATAAAAGCATGTTGTACATGGAAGAAGATTACAGAGAGTTACTTCTTACCTTACTTCTATGCTTCTGCATACTCTAGATTTTTGTTATGTTTTGAGTCAAAAATGGGCAAAAAAGAGGTTAAAATTGCATTCTGACCAACTGTTTATTTGCAGGATACTTGTAGACTGGATATATTGAAGATGCCGGTCATTTGAGCGCAAAGCTTGGCAGACGTTGGTTCAAAAGTTTCAACATGTGGATTATTGCTACAAGAGGGTTGGACAGTGCAGGTTTTGACATCTTTTAAGCCATAGCATAATTTGTAGACTTAGAATTTGTCCATCTAGGTGGACAAGTGTGTTGTATGTTGTTTTAAATTTCTGACATTCCTTCTAACACTGATGTTAAAAAGACTGTAAGATCAGTGCGTAGAAAGGCCAGATTTAGGATATACAATACTTTAAGATGGGTTGGGTTTTATAGGTAAGTGAAATTACAGTTGAAAGTGAAATGGATACAAAAATGTGCTAGGCTATATAGCCTGACTCACTCAGCTCAACGAGTGTAGCTGGCACCTGATTTAACAATGTACATGTACTAATGTTCTGAGCACATCAGCTTCACCCACTCCTCGGATGAAATCGACAGTGTTGGAAGCACAAAAACATGTTTCCTGCCAGAAATCCTCCAAAATCCATTATAACAAGCACTAATGTCAATGACAAGATCAAATCTATCTGAGCGTTTCTGTGTCTTCGTTTTGCAGGTTCCAGTCAATACATACAGTAAATCCATGTGCTTCCACTGCCAGGGTCTCCATCTGAGTGGGAACATAACTGCACAATATTCTGTTATGTCACGTGACGTGCTCATAGGTCTTCCCACACAGGGCAAGACTAATTTTGCACACAGAACTCACTGAGGGACAAGATGTTCGCAAATGACTGAGATTGTAACGTTGAACTGCTGACAGCTCTAAGCGATCGCAAAAATTTTATCCTACCCAATGTTCCATGCCCTGTAAACAGATTGTTTGGTTGGATAAAATTTACAAGGCCCATCACCCTGCCTGAAGATGAAAACAAAAATTCCAAACAAGGCAGACAATGATTTAAGTTGTCTGATTCGAAACTTTAAATGGCTGGATTATCGTTGAAAGATGACTTACCAATACTGGCTTTGACATATTACATTTCGGGTGCTTTAGGAAATCGGTGGATAGCAAAAATAAGGTAGGGTTTGAGCCGTGTGTTTTTGTGAAATTGTCTGCGTGGAAGTCTATACGACCGAAGCTGGGCATTACAGTAGAAATCTCCACCTAGTATTCATCTAGTATCCACAAGTTATCATGTTCGCTATGTTCGTCTAAATTGTCTGAGTTATCCACAAAGGTGTTACCCCTTTAGGGCATATTTATAATTTGTGTTGTTGGGTTACCTGTATGAGCCACAGTGCAAACCACCCACTTATTCCGACAACTGATGATGTATCACATAGGAATCCCGAAGTCATGTGAGAGTGACAACGGGCTGTATGCTTAGTCCCGTCTGATTTCTGTCAGGTTTGAGTACTGTACTGTGTGGTATGTCAGTACATCGTCACATCAGTTGAGCAACACATGTGTGGCTAGGCTCACTGGGACTTATTGTCCAGAACTGACACAGTACCGATAGACTGACACTAACATTGTACAGTAACAAGTAAGCTAACATTTGTGATGATATCTTCAGTGTTCACAACTTTCATACACGGACTGCTATGTGTTTCAAATACACTGAAAAGTGACCTCATTACAATTCGTCATAATCCATTACTACATGATGAGATAACAAAGACCTACACCAGCTGTCCGTTGTGCCACATATGAGGAGAACAACAACAACATTCACTGACAGCATCGTGTTTACTGTTTCGTTGATTCTACCATTCAGGCGCAAATATAAACTATCTATTTTGATTCAATTAAAAAACAGAGTTAGAGAATTCACATACATACCATAATCACTGCTCATGAAGGAGTCGCGAGTGGAATATCGAAGAAAATAATCCCCATATGCCACCTGTCAGATTTCGCGTTTGTTGCCAACATGGCGTACTCCAATCAATAACAAATCAGTTGGTGGTTATGTAAGAGTTATGTCCCCTTCTACACTAGTCTCATTTGAACTACAAGTTAGTCTCACTGTGGCTTAGGTGCCAACATATACTATTTATCCATGGCGGTGGCGAAAATGTTACATGTATATAATACAGATTCGATACTTAAATTTACATACATACATTAGTGTTAATGTTTTAATATCAGAGACATTCGTTATAGTGTGTCTGTATGTGACAAAACCAGTAGGCTACATTTTATAGTATGCTGCACCCTACACATGTAACGGTACAAATTAATGTATGAAAGCTTTGCTTTGTGTGTTTAATATAGACCTACATCTGATCAACCAATGTTGTAACATACAGGTACTGCATGTGTAGGCTGCTTGGATGAGTAGGGTACTGTAGGGTACCTCCATGACTGTACCAGCCAGTGCGTAATTGTTACCAGATATTCTCATGATATATAAGCCTACTTCCTTTTGTCATGTGAAACATGTTACACTAAACAAGCTAGCCTACATACTGACGTGACCAACTATAATTTCTGTAATTAAGTTCAGTGTGTTAATCAGGTTTCGTTAATCATCACCTGTAATGTTTGTGAAATTTAATTGCCAGAAAACAATAGAGATAGATCTGCACATAGCTCAATGCAAAATGTAAAACATTCCACTGATCATTTCCACGCCAAACCAGTTATATAGCATAAAATAGGCTTACACACACACACACACATATGTGTGTGTGTGTGTGTGTATATATATATATATATATATATATATATATATATATATATATATATATATATATATAAATATATATATCGACACCCAATGCATATAGCCACCATGTATTTATTTATTTAATAGGTTAACGCCTTGCTTACGGATTTTTCACTTGTGTCTATATATCATGGCGACCAAGTTCATATAGATGGAGGACAAAAGGAGTGCCCTTCAATTACACTAGGTATAATGGGTCCGCTACCTGATAAAACTCGGAACATGCAACTAGAACCCCAAGGAAACTACACCTCCCCCCCCCCCCTCCCAAAAAAAAAACACTTGTGTTGAAATCTAACTCTACAACTTATGTTGTTTTAATTCAACACAAAAATCATAACATCAAAAAAATATAACGGACTGCCGCTGAATGGAATTCCGGAGCAGTCCTACAGGTATATAGGCTAACTAAGTGTGTGTAACTCGGTTTGTCTTGAAAGCCGCGTGGGTTCACAGAATGTTTCAATAGGATGTTTCAATAGACTGAACAGACTATTTCAGTTTATTTATCTTAATGAAATCCTCTCCATTAAATGCATGAATGTATGAATGAACCAATGTACATGTATAGGTCTACACGTACATGCTTTAGCATATAGCATCATTCAGACAACAGACTTTCTGTTTATAATTAACCGATTGCTTTTTTTTCAGTGTAAGCCCTGTAAAGCCATGTGAATTCATGTAAATTCATCCGTGTAAATATATTATTTTCCTTTGTATATTGTGTTCGAAATTGCAGTGTAACTGTTATACAGAGGTTCATATTGACGTAAAACCTGCTGTAGAATATTTATTTTATTTCATTTTTTAAAATTTATTTATTGGATTTGTGTTTGACGGTACAACAGAGAATCTTCCACTTCAGTGACGCGACAGTTATAGTTTTTGTCCTACTGAAATAAAGCTGCAAACCTTCCGACGAGTGCTGTAGAATTCTAACAGGATACAAAACCTCAGTCATCGAACCCTTATTCTTAATTTTGTTGCAACAGGTGTATGCTTGGAGATACATCGCCTTGCACATTTGTACCTGCTTTACATATAGGTTTATGTATAGGTTTATGTATCTCCAATGCCTAGTACCAGTATACCGAATAGGTGCTCAAAAAAAAAAAATCAAGTTTGATAACTTACATGTGATCCATTCCACTTGTTATTAGCAGGAATTAACTGGGAGTGAAGAATGTGTCTGCTATTGATCGCAACGATTATAGGTAAAGATTTTCAACGAGCTTGAGAAGATCCTTGTTTATTTGTATGTTGTTTAGCGCCATGTCTACTGTAGAAGTGTTCGCGATATACGATGGCGGCCAGTTATGGGTGGAGAAAACCAAAATGCCTAAACCACTGACCTTTTGGAAGTCACTCTGACACATACGTCACCACGCATACGACATACGTCATGCTTGTAAAAGGCTTGTCATCTCCTTTAAACTTCATGTATAATCACGCATGACATGTAAGACTTACAGAAACGCCATCGACAGTGGTTCTACCACAAAGGCCTCCGAAAACAATAAAGCGTGAGAATCTCAAAATTCATTTTTCTTGAGAGTGGAGTTTAACCCATTAGCTCTTGGTTAATTTATTTTAATTTATTTAATTTATTTATTTGATTGGTGTTTTACGCCGTACTCAAGAATATTTCACTGATACGACGGCGGCCAGCATTATGGTGGGTGGAAACAGGGGAGAACACGGGCGAAACCCACGACCATCCGCAGGTTGCTGACCTTCCCACGTACGTAACGTATTTTTTAATTTACTCAAGAATATAACTTATTGATTGGAAGGAAGGCATGTAGGCACTGTGGCGATGCTTGTCTACCACTAACCGCTCCCCCAGCAGTATGCCTATATAAACTAATGAATTATATCTTCTGTTTTATTCTTTTTTTTCCTCACTTATGTCTTAATTTATCCACCTGCTGTAAATTGTAGTGAAATCTGCGAGGACACGAAAGCTGACGTTTTTTTTTTGTGTGTGATGCATTCGGTGTCATTGTTACATTGTACTTGGAACAGAGCGTTTTCTGAGTGTACGGCAGTAGAAATCATCATAGTTAATACGTCATGCAATCAGTCAAAAAGCATTTAGATATTAATCTATCAACCCACGACTATAGTTCGATTCCAACAAATCTCAAGTCTTTGGTTTATGATCTTGCAGGAAAAACGACTTCCGGGAATCTGCTTTCCTTGTTTCATGCTGTTTCGAAAATGGGTCTTGCAATCATCGATATGGGACACGCCCCCTCATGGTTTACGAGTGGTATGCGAATGCTAGACTTCATGTTTGGGTCAAATGCTTTATAGACAAATTTATCTCACTACTGGAAATCCAGCCGACAGTTCGACGTTTGATACATATAGTTGTGTGTGTGCAGGAGACATTTGTGCAACCCTCATTGCCTGGCCCATTGAAGAACTCGCATTAGTAAATGATTGGTAAAATTCTTCAAAAATATTCTAATTAACGTCTGTTTCCTAAAGGCTTGGTCGCTATGTGCCTACATGTACTGCAGTAATAGTACTGTGAAAACAGGCATGATTTAATGCCTGGAACAATGGAATTTCCACTTGAGGACGATAATGCAGCTCTATATTAACCCTGTAACTATAGTAGAGTTACAATTCATATGTAGTCCAAGGCTAACATCTGCCACTGGCAACAGGGCGTGCTGAACACCTCTGTATATCTGCATTATGTATAGCCTACAGGTCCAGTTCATAGTCTAATACAGGCCCTACAACGTACACCTGCAAACTTCGCCAGTTGACCACAAATAGTGAATGGTAAAAGCAATGCCCAAGTCCGACCACTGCTCCATTGCATTGAGGCATTTATTGATTTTAGGTGCGATGCTATGAAGAATCAGGTACAAATATGCTGATGCGGTATTAGGGAATTAGATTGATTGGGAGCGCTCGTGGAACTGTGGACAACTGGCCACCATCGGTTATCAGGAAGAGGTGATGAACGAATAGGGAAGCACGCCATCTGGCATCTTCCCAGATACCCTGGTTACAGAAGCTTTTACCTGCGGAGTTCAGCAGAGTTCGACAGTGTTCAGTACATCTTATTACTGATTACGTGCCTGAAGAGGAGTGGCTACAGACCTTTCTCAAATCATATCCTGGTGGAAATCCGGAGGACTCAATATAACGGAATCTCATGACAAAGGCATCTATTTTCTCCTCCAGACATTTATATTACATTGCAGCATGGTTAGACACCCAGTTCAAAGGATTCTCTAAGTTCCTCAGAAGATGCCAAAATGGGAATCTGTCCAGTCAACGAAATGCAACTGCATGGACCGTAAACACTGATCCACAAGTTCCACAGAAATATTATTTTTCACCTTATACATATGAAGTTTTACGTAACCATTTTTTCTTATAGTTCATAACTGAAAAAGCTTACCTACGTAATTGCCAGCTTAGACTATAACAGTATGCACTGCATTTCCCCGATCCCTTTTTCTTCATTTCTTGATCTAAAGACACGAGAGTTGAAGTGGTTTTAATCTTCCTTTTATTGCATCAAATTATGGTTATACATTTATAAAGATATGTGGGATCAGTATCATTTTGATCGTAGTAGAATAATAATAAATTTTCTGCAGATTTTGCAAAAAGCTGATTTTTGTGACGACCCATTGAGGTGCCCACATAGCACCTTACTTGGCAAGGAATATCATTCGTACCAATAATCCGAGTACACATCTCATCCCCTTCCCCCCACAACACCCCTCCACACCTACAGGGGGTCACAACAGGCCAGGCCCAACCACTGACCAGTCAATACCATCATACAATAGGAAGCAGGCAAAAGAAAAACATATCCAATAATATAAGATACACTTGTGTTTGGATAGATAGAAGCAAATTTATACATCATCTGCATACAAAATACATGTACATAATATCCTTGTACAAAAAAAAAACAAAAAAAAAATGGAACATTCTTCCACCTATCTAGTTTGGTTGAAGTAAGAGATGTGGCACTAACAACAGGTCGCCGGGGACCTGCCAGTGCACCAGACCCCACCCGACTCGCCGTGACCAGGAGTTTGTTCAATTACAATGTGCTTCAGGTATCTAAAATAGTATGTATGCATGTTTTGCGTCCGCTCTTGACATTTTTTGATAAACAATGATAATTTGAAATTTAGTTTTTCAAGTGCTGTAAAAGGCCTACTCTAATAGTCTTTATATACACGATCCATGAGGGAGATACATTCTCTTGGCTGATGGTTGGAATCAGACTGACGGGCTTGCTGGAGTCCCTTAGATCAGACACAAGATGATCAAGTTTTTGGCTGCCACAGTTTGGTAATGTCTCTGGTAATATGTTTGTACAGAGCTTCAGCGACCTTGTGGCGACCTCTGGTGGAGCAAACAGTAACATATCTACACACACAGCCACACCTTCTTTTACAATGCCTCAAATTCATCCACCCTCTTCCGTGTGTTCCCTTGTCTAATTTGTTTGAGAGTTTTATATTTGTCGCGGCCTTGCTTCACATTTTCAGCGTGCAGAATATCATTCGTAGTCATCTTCTGGTCATCTTTTTGTTCCTGAAGCTCAGAGCTGAGATTCTGTGGAGGAGAAAAAATAAGGATAGAATCATGTTCACATTCCGTCTGTAGTTGTAAACTCTTCTTAAAATCAGGAAGAGAAAGCAACAAACCATGCAACAAATTCCAAAATTTAGATTTATACAAATAATGTTGTGTTGATTCAGAAATCCTTCTATTCAATATTCTGACGTTTACAAACTTCACACTTTGTTAGTAAATTTTTAAAACGAATTTAATTTTGTTGCGAGGATCAAGGGTTAAAAAACTAGCTAACTTACTGTATGTTCCAAAATAACTCTTATGTTTTCACTGATTAACTGACTGTTGCATTACACTATACTCAAGACTTTTTCCCATATAAGATGGTGATTAGCACTGTGGTCAGTGCTCTCCAGGGGGCCCATTTTACACAGCTGTCATAACGTCCACAACAACGCATAGCAGAGACATTCGTCACCCTGGTAAATGCGTTGGATACAAAGAGATAACTACCCTGTTACATGGGCCCAATATCAACATTTAGAGAAGTGCTCACTTTTAACTGGGCCTGTAGCCGCTGGTTCTTCTCAGCCTGAGTTATCCTCTCCTCCTCGGGACGGGGAACCACCTCATTCTCATTCACCTGTAAATCGGCATCTGAAAAATCCAGAAAGAGCACATATTACCTGAATAATCTCTATAGAACTACCATTTATACACAAGTTACCCGGATACACAGAAAGTCACTGAGTGATTTCAGATTAACACACACAGTGTGGGTACTGAGGACAATTTTATGGATGTCGTATATTTCACATGCCATTATTTCAGACATATCAAACTTCACTAAAAAACAATTCTTCAGCCTTAAAGTCAGTCAAATATACCAATGTGACTTCTGTAGGAGTTTTAACTATCTTGCAACCTAGACTTAACTTGTCGATTTTTATTTATTTATTTGATGGGTGTTTTACGCTGTACTCAATGACTGCTGCCAGCATTATGGTAGGAGGAAACTGGGCAGAGCCTGGAGGAAACCTGTGACCATCCGCAGGTTGCTTCAGACCTTCCAACCTAGGACCAGAGATTATGTGAGCATGAGCCGACATCCACCGCATTGGTGAGGCTCCTGGGTCATTGTATAACTTTCTGACAAACATCCCTAGGTGAAGTTTATAATAAGCATCAGCTTGTACAAAGCCTTTACCTCAGCAGGAAGAGCAGGTTGTTTACAGACTTAAATACCTCCAAAGATACAAATCTCATCCAAAGTTACAAATATTCAACAATATTCCAGAATAAGATTCAAACATGAAACAGGCGGCAATGTTCAAATGAAAGGAATGGATGAAATTAATCAATGAAAATGTTATGTTTCATTTTGGAGTTACAAAGATACGTGGACACAACCACACCACTGAGACCAGTGCTCAGTTGACAACAGAAACCCCAGACCAGCAGAAAATACCCGATGGCAGATCATCTTACCATATTCTCGATTGTTTTCCGTCTCCTCGGACTCGTCCTGGTCGTCATGTTCCTTGACGTGGTGAGCCTGGGGTGTGGCCATGGCCTGTAGGTATTGTGCTTGTTTCTCCTCAGCCTCCCTCTGAGCCTGGGCCAGCTTCTCCTGCAGGGACAGGAGGTCTTCTTCCCTCTGCCTCAGCTCTTCAGCCTGTCGCTGAGCCTCATGCTCTGCCGCTTCCCTAGCTGCAGCCTGAACACAAACACGTGTAAGCACGTCTTAATCAATGAGGCTTTATGACGCTTGTATTTATCAATACACCTTGAAATACCCTTACCCTGACATAAACACTTTAGGTTTATAAAATTTCACTTCTAATACAAGAATTACTTTTAAAAAGAACCTTTTTTTCCCAAGCAAATCAGCAAGACATATTGTTTTGAGTAATCCAACAAAAGCATTTATCTCAGGATTCAACACTGTACTACAAAATATTTCATTTAAATGACGATCATTAGGTTTATATGTGGAGGAACTGAAGAAAAATACCCTTGCTTGCAAATTTTGTGAAGTAAAAATTTTCCATTATTACTGCTACAGATTTTATGCAAGCCTCTGCACCAGCACAATGCATAAGAGTCGTGGTCCCAATTTTCCCCAGCTTAGTCTGATACACACCCCATATAAACTACCTCCAAATACAACATGACATAGTGGTATAGTGATTTATCCTGCAGACAAAATACTCTGCTTTTCATTGGACATCACTGGTCATGTGGGTGACGTGTAAATTCCCATACCCTGCAGGCAATGTCGTGTCTGCTGATGCCTCGGCCAAAACGACGGTTACTGACACCATATCACTGAGTAACCATGTACCAAGATTATACCATCATCAGGTACTCACAATCCTCTCCCTCTCCTCCTTCTCCAGGTTGACATCCTGCTGAGCCCTCAGGTAATCCTCCTCAGCCTGCCTTCTCTTCTCCTCCAGCTCACGCCTCTCTCGCTCCTCACGCTCAATCGTCTGCTCCAACTCCTGACTCCTCTTCTGAGACTTCTCAAACTCTATAACACCACAGGAGCAAAGAATGTTAGCACAAACAAGAATGATTGTGTGTTTGTGCTTGTGAACTAGGCTTTTGCTTTTTAAGCCTAATGACTTGTATACAAAATCTGTAATTTATTACAGAAATTAACAAAAGAGTACACTACTTGGATGGACCTTTTTCAGGCATTCCATGTCCCAATTAACATCACTCAATTGTTTAAATGCCGTCTTACTGATGAGTATGCAAAAATAAAAGGACGTGTGTACTAAAGCTATTTTCAAATTATAAATCCAAACTGAGTAAACCATTAAAATGTATTTGAAAACATAAGCTCATGACACAATTTTGAAGAAAAACACCAGCACCAAAAACTGTCAAAGTGGTTGCTGAAGTCAAATATTTTGTTTTTAGTTACTGTACTTTGTAAAAAAAAAAAAAAAAAAAACTCCAACTGATCCTTGACTGCAGTCCCATTTAACCCAACACTTACCACTTGAATTTGAGAGATATATTGAAATTTATTTATTTGATCGGTGTTTTACGCCGTACTCAAAAATGTTTCTTTTATATGATGGCAGCAAGGATTATGGCGGGTGGAGACTGGGCAGAGCCTAGGGGAAATCCATAACCATTGTTGACAGACCTTTCCATGTACGGCCTTAGAAGAAGCCAGCAACCTCACTGGTTAGAGACTCCTGGGTTGTTGTGCCGCGCCGTGCCAACCCCCTCAGCCATGGAGTCTATAGAATCAAAGTCTGTAGAATATTCAATACAGGACACTACAAAGCTCTTTCAGCTCACAAAAATAATAAACATACCTTCGAAAATCTTTCTCTGCTCTTCCTCGTACTTTCTTAATCTCTCTTCCATTTCCGCCTTCTGTTTCTCAGCATCTTCCCTGGCCTGTCTCTCATGCTCCAACTTAGCACTAAACAGCAAAACATAAAAAAATGAAAAATTGCATTATAAGTTTACTCTCATGGTCATGGAACAAAACCATTTATTTTCATGTAAAGAGGTAGAGATAGAAAAAGTAGGATGTTACTTAATTTCTACATACACTCTTAAACAAAAAATACTGAAAAGTTTTAACACCACCTACAGATGGCATACGTCACAAGAACCGACTTTTCCCTTCACTGTTACTTGGTTTTTACAAACTTTAACATCCAACTAAGCACACTTTGTCAATGGATTATAATGACATAAAGCCATGATCGTTCATTCATTTGAGCGATCATAATAATACTGATCCCCCACTTTGTGTCTAAGCTTGACTGTAACACTGATGTGACACTGACCGTTCTTGTTGCTTGCTCAGCTTTTCCTCCCTGGCTAGAGCTTTCATCTGTTGCACCTCAATGGTGTCTGGCTTTCTTCGCCTCATGTACAGCTCATGGTTGCCCATACACAATGCAAGGATTCGCTTGTTTATCCTTAGACGAGGGGCATAGAATACAAAGTCCTAGCAAAAATCAAAAGGTTGAATCTTGAGAGTGTTTTGAGTGTTTTTTTTTTTTCTTCTCTCCATTACATTTTTAGTTCCTGATATCTGCACAGTGAACAGATAGAGAGAACAATGATTATGAATATGAAAATCCACTCAGTGTAATGTTGTCAGGTGTTGCAGGTGAAACAATAATGGATTAATCCCATTAGTAAGACAGTAATTACACAGCTCCTGTAAAATATTCTATTTTTTTTCACTTTAATTTTCCAATTTATTGAATCGACGAATATCAACATTCATGTACTTACAGGTGCTTTTTTGTCTATTGGCTTAATAACAAATTTTTTATCGTTGAATGAAATGTTTCGGATCTCGCTCCATGGGAAGCCAATCTTTGGAGTCAGTCTGTGGTAGAAAAAAAAATGTGTGTAAACGAAATATATATCCACAAAAACAAGTTACTTGTTACAATTGCATTTGACAAACACACACCACCCCTAGTCAGAACATACTTAAAATACTGTTTATCCACAACGGTACAGGAGGTAAGCTTTGTCCCCATAGACCTCTGAGGGGGTATTAATATGATCTCTGAAGTGAAGTGTACTGCAACTAACATAATTTGTTGGAATGCAAACACAGGCTTTTCAGTCAGTTCCATTTTGAAAGCAGTTAGGTTTATTTCATTGCTTTTTTTATTTTTACTTTGGCAAGATGCTGATAAACCCTAAACCATACACACAACATACAGCCTTACATGCCATACCCAACTCCATTTAGTTTTTAAAATCAGAAAACAAACATATAAAATCAAACAGATAAAAGGAAACTTACTTGTCATCCTTTTCATAAACATTCAGTCCTAAGGCATCCACACCAAGCCAAAGATCTGTGCCTTTTTTGTTCTTGATCTCAAAATAGTTTACACCATACATTTCCAAGTCCTGGGCAATTTTCAAGTACTCCATCATGGCATCTTCTCTGAAAAATCAAAACAAGTTACGGACTGATATATCATGAAGAATGCGGTAAAAGTTTCACGCGTGAGTTACTGGCAGTCACATGTCAGAAGAGAGTGGTTAGCTCCCTGCCCGTTTCATTACCCTGCATGGCACTTAACAGCTCTGGTTGATAATCCTTGCCACATTGTGTAAGGTCACTAACAGTGAGGCCTGCATGTACATCTCCAAATATACCCATGAATGAAACCTAAGAAAGTATTAAGACAAGCGATGTCTATTAGAAACCTTTACATTCCTAACACTGTCTCAAATCATGACCACGCCAAAACAAAGAATGTACATGCACACGGTACACTGCAGGCACACCGATTATTTGGTCCCATTGTTATCTGGTGAACATTTGTCTGCTGAGAGCCCTCATTATGCAATAAATATGAGTGCAGATGAATTTTCGCTAAAAGCGAGTTTCACCGAGAAAAATCATCAGCTTCCCCTTGTCCACGTAATTCCAATTTAGTATGTCCGTATAAACGCGCATGTTTCTTTACAGGCAAAACAGTCTTCCTATCACGGAAGAATTCCTTTTCCCACGTTTTTATATCGGGAACCCACATTAAACACAGAAAACAAACTGTGCGCCACATTTCTGAAAACTTCCATGATTTACTTTTCCCATTTTCGGTAGCACTGCGTGCGAGACCGGCTGTCAGGAGACATGATTTGTTCGAGTTATCACATTAGGGGTTCACACAACACCATCACTGGCTTTATAAACAAAAGTCTGTGTGACTGAAATTTCATCTGAAAGATGAAGTATTCATGTTTACGAAATATGGGCGGAAGAAGACAGTCTTTCAAATTACACCAGAATGAAGAAGAAATGTGAGTGAGTGAGTGCTTGGGGTTTAATGTCGTACTCAACAATTTTTCAGTCATATGACGACGAAGGAATCATTAGGGTGCATGTACGTGTAATGTGCCTCCTTGTTGCAGGACGGATTTCCACCGCTCTTTTATTTAGTGCTGCTTCACTGAGACGACTTACCGCAGGCAAGTAAGCTGCCCTGCCCGAGCCATTATACTGATACGGGTCAACCAGTCGTTGCACTATCCCCTTCATGCTGAACGCCAAGCGAGGAAGTTACAACTTCCTCTTTTAAAGTCTTAGGTGTGACTCGATCAAGGATTGATCCTGGATCTACCGGTCCCGAAGCGGACGCTCTACCAACTGTGCTATCCGGGCAGGTAAGAAGAAATGTTTAGCTATAGTGGTGCAAACGCACCTGAGTAGGTGTGGCATTGATCGCAATTTAATATCTTCATCTCATCTGCTTGTAGGCTTAGTTTGCAATTATGAATTCACGGCATGCTAAATTCTGTTACAGCTTTGTATACGGAAAGCCCGCAGTTTAAAAACGGATATCTGACATGACGCTCTACATGCATAAAGGTAGTGGGTAGTCACGTTTAATCTCCACACAGTTTTCTCTCCAATTCCCATTTGTACCAAAATAACAATAATAAAACAATCAACCTGTTGCAAAGTGCATGCACTAAAATTATTATGATTAAAACTGAGGAAAATATGAACTCTAGGGGTAGGAGCATAGACTAACTGCTCAATGAAACGTGAACTTATTACATTCTTGAACTGTCTGTATAATCCCCTGACCACCCCTGATGCTCTCCCACGGCGCTCAGTCTTGTGTGGAGGACTACTAAATGGCTGGAGTAAACCAACAGCATTCGTCAAGTGTCTGAACAAATTATCCCGTGCCTGACCTGCAGATCTTCACTTGAATATGAAGATCCACAAATGACACGATGTTCCTTTTGGATATACAACTTCTTGGTTTATTAAAGTTTCATTTATTTGACCTAAAACTTTGCCCTCATAAAAAGGCATTTATAAAGGCAGATATGGGTCATAAAATACTACTTTTGGCTATAAAACTTGAATGTGTCAAGGAGCATATCATCCTACCTTCTTAACAAATCTTAAAAAACCTTCCAAAACATGTAAATTACTGTATTTCACCTTAAGCTTTTTAGTGACACATTTGGCTTCATTCTGGTTTATTCATCCATCTTATAGGTCCACTTAAAAAGTGTTCTGTGAAGCTTGGGTAATTTCTTATCAGAAAAACTGAAGTTTTGACATTAAAAGTGTAAATCGAAGGATTTTATGTGCTTCTGAAAGTGCCTTTTTACATACCAAACTTCATGTGAAATACAGTAGTCATAGCTGAAATTTTAGGTCAAATACAGAAATCCCCACTTGAGATTAACCTTCAAAAAAACTTCACGCAAAATGCTTAAAACATTCACATCCATAGTTCAGCTGGTAGCAAATGGCAAAGATGAGGACTCCATGTAAAATTACATAAAACCTACATACTTAGCATGGGGATAGAAGTGATTTTCCATTACCTCTTCGGTCAAAGATCAGGAGTATATTCCTTACCTTAACATGCCCTTGTGTTCTGCCCACCAATTACTAATTCTCTCATCCCACTGTTCTTTTGACAGCTTGTGTTGTTCAAGAACTCTGCAAGAAAAGATATTTTCATGAAATATACTCTCCATGAAATAGACTTAACAATGTTTGCAAGTTAATAATTTAGTGCAATGCATAATGGAAGAAGTGTCTTATACAGTCAAAGGTGGCACACTGGGTTCTTCTTCACAAAATGAATTTGATTTTGGGAGAGGACCATAGAGTTTTTCAACCCAAGATTTGAAAAATCATTTACTTCACTTGTAATGCTCAGGTGAGTAAATGAGTGTTTGAGGTTTAATTGTACTTAACAATTTTCCAGTCATATGACAATGCAGGAATCCTTAGAGTGCATGTCATGTGCCTCCTTGTTGCAGGATGGATTTCACCTCTCTTTTATCTAGCGCTGCTTCACTGAGACGCCTTACTGAAGGCAAGTAAGCCGCCCCGCCCGAGCCATTATACTGATATGGGTCAACCAGTCGCACTATCCCCTTCACGCTGAATGCCAAGCAAGGAATTAAAACTTCCTCTTTTAAGGTCTTAGGTGTGACTCGACCCAGGAATGACCCTGGGTCTACCGCTCCCGAAGCGGACGCTCTACCAACTGTGCTATTGGTGCCAGTGTAATGTGTCATGCTCAGAACTAAAAACCTAAATATACATTTACTCCATGCCCTGCTTTCAGTGGAGAGGGGATTAAGTGTTTAACTCTTACCTCTGTGGCAGAAGTCTGTCGTTCTTCAGGAAGCCATCGGGGTGATTTCCCTTGTCGTGGTCACCGTATTTAGCCTGGACAGCATATGAGGCCAACAAGACTGACGTTTCTGGTGGACAGTAGATTTCATCGCTCAAAATAGCGTCTTTGACTTGAAGGAAGAACATTCTCTGTAACAAACAATACATTTACAGAGGAACAAAGGAAAAACATAGATGATGCATTAGCACTTCATACATGTAATACTGCCTAAAATTTACATAATACCAGTCAAACGATGTAAGTTAGTGCATACTACATAGGCAATCAAAACCCACGGAAAACTAAATGCAGGCCTTTGGAACAACATTGTTTATAAACACAAAAATTCCTGTGAGACTGCAACAGGGTACTGAGTGAGTGGATTATTTTTCAGTTTCATATAGGGATTGCCACCAAATAAATGCAGAAAATTTTTATTTACTTGATTTCCTGTAATTATCAGCATTTCAGTCATTACATTTCAATAATTAGATTTGTGCATGTATGACGTGACTATCCACCTCATACATGCAAAGCTGTACAATGTTCACTTATTATGTCATGACTAGGCTTAACAGAAATCTGGAAGCACACACCCCTTAACGCATGTACTTACTGAGAGCCTTAGTTCATACACTTCAGAAATTCAGCCAACACCTACTTATTGTCAACTGTGTGGGTGAAATCAGACCCTCCCCCTCAAGAAGCAGATATCATCAAATAACTCACTTACATATAATGAGATACTAACTTTTTTTCTTTTTTTATCACTTTCACAATCATTATCTGCCCTGAAAACTATCATAAAATAAACACATAGTGAATAATTTGCTTGAATTGTGCCTGACGAATGTTTGAGTATTATAGGATGGCTGTATTAGTCACAGAATGTAAATGGGAGTGTTTAATGAATGACCTAATTGTTTCCTGGCGCCACCCACCACATCACTGTAACCACGACAACCCGCATTACCTGGGTAACCTCCTGGATCAATTCTTCAGAGACATCCTCTGGGAAAAATTTGGCTCGGAATTTGAATTGAAGAGGGGTTTCTTTGCGAACATCTTGGCTCAGAACCTGTGAAAATAAAGGGTTAATCTTGGGTCTCCAGGAAAATCAACATTTAATAGGTCTCCCCACCTTCCCTGGTGTGTCTCTCACAACACCTGTAATATAATCTACTTACAATTAATTCATCAGTCGGGAGCAAAAAAATATGTTTTGTAATGGCTAATGTTTGGATGTATATTTTAATTCTGGGTAGAGTAAACATGGCTATGTTGACATGATCTCAGGTTTTCCATAAACCACTTTATGCAGTATCAACAGAGTCGTCAAACAACCTGCAGGTCCAAACAGAGGGCTCAAGTATCATCTACAGGTATTGCCTGTGTTTGGCTACAGGTCAGGGGTGAACTCATTATGTGCACTCAGTGTTTAGTTCCAAGACAATCTCTACTGACACATCCAAGGCAGGAACAAGGGACATCTACCATGTTCTAGTCTCACTGACCTGTGACACCACCTTACCCACCACTGGGCGACTATTAACATTTGAATAGCATTTGAAACAGGGGCAGGGGGGCCCATGTGTGAATGTGGGGAACTTGGGGGGGGGGGGGGGAGGGGTTGGGAGAGAGAGAGAGAGAGAAGGTAGTCATGGGTAAACAGCCAATGTAGCCCAGCTGACCCACATTGAACTGTCTCCAGGAACCTGTTTCTCACACTTGAGCATTCCCGTCTATATCAATCTCTCTTTCCAGACATGCTGTCCCACTACCCATTCCATCAAGCTTTTCTTTCATGAAGAAAATTAAATATAGCTTTCATCCATAGTAACCTGGATTTTCCAACTGAGCTCTATCATGCAGTTTCAAATGCACACCGGCAAAATTCATTCAAGATGCTGGAATTTGTATTCATGAGTATTTTAACTCAAGTGGTCCTTGTACGCAAGGAAAGTAATACAGTTTTAGATATGCCACAGTCACACACCCCTTTTCCCTCCTACTTGAAGGACGGTCTATCTTTAAATGTAAACCTGCACCACACAGAAATCCATCCACAGAGTTTAAACGGGTTAAGTATTTAGAGAACGACAAAGATTACAGCATATACATTTACAAGGACTAACTGGAGACACCGGTCCTGTCAAATGGCCCTCGAAGGATTCATAAAACGTAGCTACTGAACAATTGTAAATGTTTAAGTAATTAAGCTAACATCATCTTGTAATAATCACCACGTCTGTTTAACACAATTCTACCTAGTACTTTGGAATTTTTTAAAGGGACGTCGGGTGTGAATGAGAGTGACAACTAAACATCTAAATATAAGTGTAAATACAGGCTTAGCATCCCTTTGCGATAATATTAAATACCCCTGACTTACGTTAAATACCACACGGTTGGTCAATACTTATTAACCTTATTATGAAACTATTCTTCAAGGTGTACTAGGTGGGCGACATGAGACTTGCCTGTAGATTAGAATTCTGTCTAAGATAACAGCAGGGCTATGATCAGTCAAGTGTGCAAGACATGGCCTGGATGTATTAGGTGCTGAATGCAGGCATGACAATGTGGTTTGCACAGCACAGGTATTTCAGACATACTCCATTACACATGGCATTCCAATATACCTGTTGCGCCCAGAGCCAATGCATGGCATTCATCCAGTGTGCATACATGTACAACCGGGCCTTCAACTGTCACTGAAAGTGGTGTAAATCACTGATCCTAATATGTTGTCACAACCACAAAAGACCGCCACATCAACACTTCAGAAACAAATGGATGAACAAACGAGAGAGAAATTACTCTCAGCAAGATATCCTATACAGCTGCTGACATATTGGAACCCTTAAAGTAGCTTCCAAGATAATTTCTCTCAACAAACCAAGACGGTAAAGAAGCACTCTCCATTTCATTTTAAACCCCAAAAGGCAAAATCAGCAGGACACTCAACAGGCTTTTTTTTTTTTTTATACTTCCTACCATTTTCAAAGGCAAGAGTTTAAGTAAACACCAACTGGGGGCAGCATAGCACTGAGTATGTGGCAGCTTTTTTTGTACAGACTTCAGAGCTCTAACTGATAAAGGTTGAAACTAGGCTATAGATATTCTTAAACTACACTTGACTGAAAGCCCCCTGAACACATGCACGATCCCATCACAACTGCTACAAATCTTCACAATGCTGTTAACTACAAGGATTGTGTCACATCTTAGCTTCGTATTTACGCAATCTTAGACTACATGAAGGGCACCGACTACACTATGTGTGTGTTATCTTTTAAGACTACCCTAGTACATTTACAGGATCTCACAGATTTCCGGCTGTACAAAACTACAGCAAAAGGCTGTCCACAATTTAATCACTCAAAATCAAGCTATTTTGATCTTTTTTCCTTAAATACAGCTACATGTATATATAGTGATAGCAACATCCGAACCTCTTGATCAAGTCACTCTGTTGTGACATTAAACTTCACACTGCAGCATCACACCACTAGACACATTTAGAACATTTAATGCATGTATATGTAAATACAGTATAAATCAACATTCGCATGGATGTTTCGCATACTAGTGATAAGCAGGTGTTTTTAACTGTCAATAGTTTGCAACTTAACACATCCTACATTTACAGAATATTACTGGAGCCAGGCCATAATCAATTGATTGATTCCTGTTTACAATGTGCACTGTACTCTCTCAGGATTACCTCATTTATACAATGGTGGTCAGCAATGGTGAGAGGAAACTAAGCAGTGTTCAGGGGAAACCAAAGACTATCCGCAGGTTGCTGTCAGGCCATCCCAAGTACGGCCACCAGGAGCTTTACTTAACTCAAAGCAGACACACTGGTGAGAGGCTCCTGGACCACTGACAGCGAACAAACCACCTTGGCCATGGGCGTTTCCGGCCATAATCCAAAAGAAATCACTACTAACAGCATGATGAAGTTGGTGTACATTAACCAAAGGTGTACAAATCTGCAGCTGGTAGGTCTTTCTTACAGTAGTACTTCTCATGTATTGCTGAAGACAACTAAAGCTATTATACAGATAACATTCCATACATATCGTACATGGTTATGTTGTTATACACAATAAATCAAGGCTTCTCTTTTTCTTTTTTTCAAATAAATAACACATCAACACAGTAATTTCTAAAAGAATGCTTTAGACATCACTGCAGTGCATACTCACCTTCTTGTTCAGTTTCAGCCAAGTTGTGTATCCCTTACTGTCCACATACTTCAGCCCAAAAAACCAAATTTCTCTCAGTCCTATTGTTTTGACCACCTGGAAAGTGAAAGACAGAAGAAGTGGTTATAACTGTTGAGGGGCTATTTCCATCACTGTCTTCCTGTTCACTTGTGGCCACTGCATTATGTACTTTCGTCATCTTCATAAATAAATCAGGTGTTACAAAGGCTACAATTCACGTACACTTTTGCTTTACTGATCCCATGCTAAGCTAAATTCTCACCATACAAAATTCAAGCAGGAAGATTTCAACTAGTATAGTTCTCCACACATTTTAAACACCCTTTTATTTCTCTAATTTTAAAAACTAATCTATATCCATCATGGACAAACATTAGAAACAGTTTTATTGTGGGCAAAGGCAAAATATGAATGGCTTGCTGTACTGATTGATTACAAGCTACTACTTAAGAACTTATGTCTACCAATGACAGGGAAGAACTTTCGAGAGGCTAAGACAAATTTCCACCCAATAAAATGATATATCCCGCGCTTTTTCTCCTTGAGGACTTACAGACCTAACTCACTGAGTGTAAATCTAGCGCATCTTGCCTGGGCATGCCTTGTTTTAATCATATTTATGAGTTTACTTACCCCACTGTGACCTAGAGAGGTAACCTGGGCCTGGCAAGGCCTACTATAGCTGAGGTAATGATACTAGTACACATCCCCAATCACAGGGTAAACTCACTTCCTGCACCTACAGGCTCTCCAGCCTTGTTGAGTGTAAGCAATTCTAGTGTACATGTGCATGCAGAGTGCAGTGCTAATTTTTATGCAGGTCTATGTGAAAGAAAAGGTTAACTGGCACCCATGTATGAACTGAGCGTTAAAGAACAACTCAATACACGTATGCACCAGGCAATGGTCTAAAGACACAAACACACATCCAGTGCCAAAGGGATCAGATTTTCCCTCCAGAGTCTGTGGTGCACACCACTAATGTTCATTACTAAACCATTTAACACATTAATGGGAAAAATCAATCAATTATGAAGACTTGTTCATCTCTCTCAACCTAACCTTTCAGCCACATGCAAATATGTAATATACACAGCCAATAAGAAACAAATTTGGCCAAAAAAAAAAACAACATTAAACAATCACGACACCTCATTCTGTGGTTCGTTAACTTGACAGTATGCACTGGTATAAATCTGGCTAAACTGGCACTGACCCCTGGACCCCAGACAGTGGATCAGACACCTCATGGATTAACTTCCAATGCTTCACTTATATTAACCTAAACCCCCAAAAATGACTGAACAGCTTTGTACACCCAATTTAACTTTAAAGTATCAAGACCTAAAAAGTATGGTTTGGGCAAATTTTAAGCTACAACAAGCAGCTCTATTTGGAGGACGATGTTTTTATTTATTATGTGAAATACATTTTTTAAACCTGCATGTACCGTATATTGTGCCTACACATTGGTTAGGTCTTGTTTTTCTATCACATGCTCTTCCACAAGTTCTCATGGACCAGATCTTCTCTACAAACAACTGAGAACAGGTCTAGGTAATGCTGAAAATGTGACTTACCTGATCAAATAACTGTTTACCAGTGGTGTTGGGTTGGATTGCGAATTCCAACTCCGCATCCATCGTGGTAACACGCACATTCAGCTGGAAATGAAAGAGACATTCACTGAGTACTTGGCATAATGTTTCTACATCTGATTGGGTTTAACGCTATACTTTGGCCATACACCAAGCAAACTTTTTGACACACAGCTGCAGCATAACAAATCTAGAGCCATTGTAGTTCTGGAAACGTTTGGGCTCCCAAATTGTTGGGCACTTTCGTCTGTAATCAAACTTGTTAAACTAACAAGTACAGGTAATATGATGGTTTACCAATAAAACCCTTCCAGTGACCACTAGTGTGGTGTTAGAATAGTAAAGAATAGTAAAAACTCTTTGGTAGGTCACCATACCGAAATAACAGAGACCCAAATGTCATCTGTTTACAATGACAAAGTCAACAACACAACAGCTGCAAAATGTAACAATCCTTATTCACAAGGAACGATGATGAGCCTTTGATATTGCCTAAATAGAACTCCCTTAAATGTATCAACATTTTTGAATATTCAATATTACTACATGCAATCTTTCAGTGAATCCCACAAGTACAAGACCCAAAAATATATAAAACAGCATTATATGGAGTCAAAAACAATGCCCTGTTCCAACAATTTGAAAACATAACTCATACAAGTTTGAGGAATAAAAGATATTGCTCACTTTGGGGTACACATGAACTTCACAACAATTATAAAAACATTAAGTATAAGTATATTTGTGCAATTTAAGATACTTCCATAAGAAAATTCAAATCAGGCATACATAGTGTAATTAAATTTTTCATTTCACAGTCTACATGTATATTGTCAGGGCATTTCTGAATGTAATGGGCCTATAACATGGTTTCCACCATCTAAACATGGATATCTAGGTCATAAAATATTCAACAGCAGAGCTAGTCACCTAACACAGACAAGTAATTGTACATGTATCATCTAACTTCCTTGTTCAAATTCCTCCCATTTGTATATGGTGTGAGGTTATGTCAGAGTGACAATTTTTGATAGTTTTGTTTTCTGTGTGCTTGTCATGATCAGCCCTAATTACACCACAATGTATGGCAGATCACAGATGAGTGTAAATATCCAGTACATGTGTAATGTTAACAGACACTACTGGCAAGGTCAGGTCTCATGGTCTTCACAGCATTCAAAGACTCTTAAGGTTATGGTGGGCCTCTCCCATCCGTATCCATGGCAATGACATAATACAGACAAAACTCCCCACCATCCTTTTTTAGTTCAACCTAAACTTAGCTAAAGTGCCATCAGTTTAGATACATTCAATGCAACAATGAAGACTGCACGCCCATCCTCAGCTCTTGCCCCCCAGACCAGCAACTCTTTACAACAATTTTTTCAAACTAATTGAAGGCTTGTGAATAACAAAGGGAGATTTTGGCGGGTCTGAGTCAGTCCTGAACACATGGGTTATGCTGGTCTATCACAGACAGCTGCCTTTCTAACAGCTCTGCACAGTAGGCTAGCCTCCTGTCTCCAGCATATATGATTCATACTATACTAAAAAGCCCTCAACTGTTTTTCCAGGCCCACAATCATGTTTTAACAGACCTAGTCCTACTGTCAGTACGAATCGCTGCAACTGTTTGAACATCTGAGCTTCCATATACACTTTCAAGTGTATTTAAGGTATAAATACTGTACTATTTTAAGTCAAAATAGAAATGCAATTCTTAATATGTGAATACGCTCTGAAACTCATGGTGGATTACATGTTAGCTGAACATGTTGACCTACATGTACAAGTCATCAGCCGTCTTGCACATGGTACAAATGGTTATAATGAGCTTATCTTTGACGTCAGCTAACAGTGCACAGCAAAGATATCTGTGTTATGTTTAAGCCCACACAAGTATGGCTGCAACTTTCAACATGTCTGAACACTTCATTACTACTTTTGCCTCCAATAGTTTTTCACTGTTAAATGGATATTCACTAAATTCTCAATAGCAGCAATTGACTTTACAGGACACTGACATATTAAGATCCAAGATCATTAAAAATACAAACTTACCGGTCTACCCATTTTGGCGGTTTCCCTTAGTCACACCGATATAGATTTTCTGTCAGCAGCCAGCAAATTTTGGTATTTTAGTCAACTGAAATTGAGAAAAACAAATCACATTGCATGTAAATCTATCAAGAACCACAAAAATACTACATGCAAAACAGTGCCACAAATGGGGGCCCAACTTTTAGGGTAAAATACATGTTTCCCAAACATCTTGCCCACCAGACAAATTTAAACAAACTATATTAAAGCCAGGAAGATCTGAAATTATTGAGCTATAAGGTGATACAGATTATAACAGCCCTGCATAAAACTAGCTCCTCATCCATCAAGTAGTTATCTACTGACTTTATCTGATATGACAGATCAGTACTTCTGAACGGAGCATTCATAGATTCAAGTAAATTCAGTTGTTCCATGAGGGTGAGAAGGTCACTACTTTGACCTGCAGCCACTGAATGCAAGAATATACGATAGGTTATAGCATAGATTACCCCCTTGAACTAGCATGTGCAGTAACAGGAATTGGTCGATCCTACACCCATATTAATTCAAACATCATCCTAAGAATGAGTCATCAATCCAGAATAATTTAGGTATTGTTTCACAGACTATCAATATTTGCTGTGCATGTCGTTAATAATCACATGGGCCAAAGGATAGCACTGAGTGAGCGATTTAACCGTCTCATGTTCCCACAACGCCTGGAAAGAATTAACTGAAGTTTCTCAGATTTCAACTGTACATAAAATACTTGTATGTATATGCAAGTGAAGTAAATGTATCGTCATGGAAAATTTCTTACATTAAGTGACTTAGCACTTTTACATCCATAACTGGCCTTTATAATTTACAGAACATCAAGTATTTGTGGTTTGCAAAAAGTTCCAAACATCATTTATTTGATACAGATAAATGCACCTGGCCCCATGTTGAGTATGACACAAAGAGTGTGTATTATAATCAGCAGAACTCAACTCACATCACAATATCACACCACAAAACAATGGGAGGTAAATTCTTCAATATTGCTCACACTTTTATCAACTGGTGTCTTTATGATTAGCGCTTTAATCCAAATATAATTTTAGTTACATAAATTTTTACAAACCAATGGGCATTTTGAACGCAAAACTGTAGAAAGATTTTACCATGTGCACCTTATCAACAATCCCATGTAGTACTAATAGTATATACATGTAAATTTACTGAAGTATCATGAAGTGTAATAAAACATGTACATTGTACATGTGGTACAGTTAGCAAGTATAGCTGTTTCATCAGGGTTACTTTTGGATAAACCTCAGCAACAACAGGGGATTGGGTTACATTTAGGCAGATCAATCACCTCATTTGATGGTTGACCTCCACAATGACTGATCCAGCTTACTGTACACTGGACATGTATATGAACTAACCCGACTACAGTGGGATTCCACCACCACTTTACTTATATGACTGAATGGTCTGGTGTGAGATCTACTGTACACATGTAGTAGAAACAAATCAATTATACTTCATGTCAGCAGACTTGCCATCTGTCACCTATTTCAAGGCTATATGTCAGAAAGGGTGTGACCAGTTTCCTGAAGCATTACCATGTCTACTTAGTACCTAACCAGGAAGAGCAAGGGGCTTAATGTATCTAGTTGATAGACAACACATGCATATGTGAGCAAGATTGAACACTCCTATAGAATTCATAATGGTTGTGAGTTGTTTTAGATTAAATTTTATTGGGGCTCGACTATGTGCATTTTCGCATAGATCACTGGTGTCAGGTTTTAGGGTGGGGTAAATCCAAGACACTTGACCACTATTAAGCAAGTACCTGACAAATCTGCTAACAGCAATGTACATGTACCCAGGAGCTAGATTTGGGCATGGAACCTCAATGATCTGGGGCAATATGAAGCTTTGGCTGTAGAGTATATAAATCCATGTAGTGAATGGGTGGGTGGGTATGCTGATAATAAGAGTGATCAAGGACATTTGCTTTCGAAACGAAAACATAAAACATGTACATGTAAAGATTAGAAGTCATATGATACATACGTACTGAAGCCTGAAGTCCCACAGATCAGTACAAACACTTTCACTTTACTTTCCAGTCAGGTATATCAGTTTAGTAGTACACCACGATGCTACATTGTAGATATACTTAGCAATTACTGTGTAGCCAGGCAAGAGTATAAGCCATCCATGTTAAAAACAGAAGACTAGCTGTTCTATATCCCTCTTTCGGCAGAGTCCACAGGTGTAAAATAAGGTAATTCAACACACGTGTAATAAATTTTGGAGAAAATCGGTTTCCCTGAATTTTATCTGATCATGTGTTGGCTACATTTTCATGATTTTCAGGGCAGTTGCATACAACATATTATCCCTGCTGTACAATGGAATGTGTTTGACAGTGAGCAGTGAGTTCAACCAAATACTCTGACCTGACATTCACATGTAGTTAACTACATAATTAGTGGTACAGCTATAGAAATGTAAGGAAAATCCACAAATTTTATTTTTTAAATGTTTGCTTGTAGAGGGTGAAGCCACTCTCGAAATTGAGGTTAAGCCTACCATTGGGCGTAGACTTCTGATATGTGTAACAGAGCATCCTAGTTAACTTACGAAGACTTGTGAAAACAGATGTGATTTCTGTCAGAATGCTCCACAATACTTCAGAAAATATTCATTTCTTGATAAGCATTAAAAATGGGATACATATATTTTTAACTGCTCAGTTGACAGTGAAATAAGGGTGTACATAATTTTGGTTGCAGAATAATCTTGAAAACAGGTTCAGAAAACGTCATATGTGCTACATACTAACCAATATTAAGTTGCCGTAAGACTTGATAACAATATTAGTATGAAAATAGAAATGTCGTCTGCAAATATATAGTGTACATCCATAAGAATCTCTTCCCGACTCTAAATGGCATTTCCAAGTTTTCCTAAAAGCCACCAGAAGAGTTAAAAGAAAGTTGATGTCAAAATAATCAACCAGTTATTGGTGGTATGTACGAAAATTTGACACTGGTAATGTTCCATACATTAAACTCCTCCCATGTAGAAAAAAAGACAAATCTCATTTTACAATGAGAAACAAAGAATATTGACTTGTGACCTTTTTTAAAAACACATCGATTCCCAAAAAACATTAGAGACTGACTCAAAGAGTGATTTTTTTTAAAATGTAGTCTTAACATATAGGCCTATAATATCTGATTGTACAATCGCATACGTAAACAAGGACTAAAGAGCCAGAGCAATACAAAAATCAGATCTTTGATATGTGTTTGCTTCAAAAGTTCAACTTTTTTTAACAACTGGAAACACCCTCCGTTCAGTGACCGGGCAGTGACGATGCGATCGAAGTGGCTTGCTAATGCTATCACATGCCTGTTCTCTTGTGGAACATCCGACTTACTCGAGCTTCCAACATATCCGGGGTAAGATTTATCCGATTATCAGATCCTTCTTACGCAATCGTGCGGATACAATGGCTGCAGATGCCGTATTTAAAGAGCTAAGATTTTGCAGACAACTTACCTTCTTCAACTGTACAACTTCCTAGCGGCTAACCGGTAGCAATATGGCCGTTATTAGAAGGGTGGGGTTTAGCCTAGCTAAATGCAATTTGAGCGCAATCTCAGTACCCCCCTCTAGGAGCAGATTGACAACTCATCGGCCGTCTCCGCCAGTTTCCGACGATGAGCAGCGCCCCCTAGCAGATGACAGTACTCACATGTCCTGTACATGCGTAGGCTCATCTTTAAATAGGCTCACCGCGACACGGAGCATCGAGTTTATGCGCCTCGTCAACGAAAGAAAATCCACACACATAGCTGAGGATTAATCATACTATATTTAACGCTTGGGTTATTTCTAGCACTCTGTCTGCTTTACGATCTTCATATCAATTAACAAATGCAGTTGTAAATCAACATTATACAGAGTTCCGTAGCCAAGGCTGTTACATGTACCGGTAAGCGGTATATATACCATAGTAGGCCTATATGCTGTACGAGTCCGGTATGCATGAATATTCTCAACCATATACCGTTGTATTCATATATGCTTAGCGGTGATCATTGCAGGCATGTGAATCTGTAGCATATACAAGAAACGTAGATTATTTGTGAAAATTCATGCTGGGTATAGCCTATCCGTATCCACTGCGAACAATTTCATCAAAAAGAATATTAATCTAATTTTTGCACGAGAAATGCATGAATGATTATGGTTTAGCACAACCTCGGTAATATTGCAGCCACATCGGGGCGATGGGAAATGATTGGTAGATCAGAACGCATAATAAAGTCTGGTTGGGTCGGCCGAAAAATTAAATTAGGCCCACATATAGCTGGAGTACAGGTGCGTCTTCATAGCTCCAAACGCCAGTCGCCTAGTGTGCCATCCCTGTCACATAGCCTATACCTTTACATATGCACGACATGTGCTTAATTGTTTGACTGAGAATCAAAAGATTATATTTAGTTTTAGTTAAGGTGGAGAGGGGGGGGGCGTTATATCTTTTTTGGATATATTTTCACTCTCTTCCCGTTATGAATTCCGCTGTCATAAACAATTTTCACAAGGCACAATAGGCCTCTGTATTTCAATAAACATTTATCTTTAAAAAACACTATACTTACATATAGGCCTACTGCAGGCAGTAATAATTTAATCACACTAGCTGTTCACAACAAAATAGCAGCAGGTGAGAATATTGATTACATGTACCAATCCTGCATAGAGTGTAGGTCTACTTCAAAGCCCAAAATAATCTCCTTCATATTAATTAATTTGGTTAACAATGTCATTGGGCGTTAGGTGGTAGCATTATGTGAGGATGGGGTGGGGTCTTGGTATACCTCAAAATCAGTATAGGTGTACATATGCATGTTCTATGCACTCCCTGTTTAATTCCAGGTGTAAAAAAAACCTCAAAGAATAAAATGACCATGTATGGGCACATAAAGAACGGGATATACCCAAACATACAAACGTGCTTATCATGAAAATATATTCGATATCCGGGAGTTAATCTGATTAGGAATTCCACTTAAACATTTGATCTGAATTCTTATGATATATGCTCATTTGCACAAACACTTGAAGGCAGAGTGCCAAAGACGATAAAACAAATTCTTCGAATATTTCAAACTATGTTAGATATTATATGTACTAGCTATGGAAGGAGTTGGGCTGAAACCTACCTTTCGTCAGTTAAGGGGAAATACTTCTGGCTGAGGCGTATGATAGAAATCGTAAGGTGCCTAGACGTACGTTCACGATCGTACACTCAGGAGATAAATATATACCTTTTAGCTACTCACTGCCTGGGTAATTCCTTCAGAAGATTCATCAGTTAGGGCGACGTTAGGGTAAATACGTCTGGGGTATACGTTGCCTGTGTTTAGTCAGTTTTATGTGTGTATGCCGCCATTTACTGTTGGTTTAGTCAGCCCCACGCAATGAGCCAGTATATATACTGTTACTAATCTCGTTCATTCACAGTGGTGCGAATGAGCACCGCCCACTACGAGTACCGGTTGCCACGCCCATCGGTGTGTCATACAACCTGTGATAGTGTTCACAGGAATACGCAATTTATGACCAGGCAGTGGCCAGCCGCTGTACGCGGGGTTATCGTACAGTACACCGCAGTTGTCATAGTTCGGGGCGAAGTCCACTCTTTATCAGATGAGCATGCACGGACTAACACTGAATATCGAACATGTGAAAGACACATACATAGGGATACCCTGCTCATCGAATAGCCATTTAAATGTTGATCCATATAGGCATATATAGTTATATACATACACAGTTATATAGGCCTGTGTATATACGAAATTATGCACACGCCTCGTGTAGTCTAAGTACATATACTATAATGAAAGACGAACAGCATAGAGAGTAAAACCTGATCAACGACGACAGTAATGTAATAGCCGGCAAATGGTCACACGTAACCGGTGAAATGCGACCACGTGTCAATTTACACCTGTGTTATGGTTTTATTCTAACTGTCCACGTGAATGCTTAAATAGAAGTAAATTACGCATGTTCTTCCATTACTTCAGCCAATTTTAAGCCAAGTATCGCATAGCGTTATTTATGGAATACATCTTTAAAAGTAGGCCTGCAATTAGTTGACAAAAATGTGTAGCAAAACTGTAGGGTTAACATTTCTGCTATTTAATATTAACATATTTCTTCTAAAATTTGGAACACCTCCTCTGCTCATTTTAGCCAATATATCTGTAATTCTAGCAGGAATATTGAGTTTTTTCTTTTCACTCACATGATTAGACCAACCAATGAACAACATACTCATTGTTTTACTTTTCCAATAGGCTTGTAATATTCTTCTTTCAACACTGCTAATATCTGTCCCAAATTTCAGAAGAATTAGGGTATACACAGGCTAACAGTATTAAAACCTATACAAGTGCAGGTGGAACGACGCAATACAGTGTTCACTATTGCAGTGCAAGGACTTACGACTATATGCCTATCATCATCATATGTATAATTGCTGGAAGAAAGTGAAACAACATTGCCTTGCATCATTTGTAAAGCATTCTTATGTGCAAATGCAGTTATCTGTATATCAGCTGATGATATAGGCCCATATATTGTCCATGAAATTCAGGAGTAAACAGCTATTTATACACAGTCTTATCCATTAGGCATTCGTAGAGTTATATATGAGTGTACATATAGCCTTGGTCCTACACTGTCAACTGGATGTCTGTAAGGCGCAGGTACAGCCAGCCAGCGTGTGAACCATGGAGGTATATATCGTGTGACTAATATCACCATGAACTGGCTGGGTTAACAGGAGAAAATAATCCTCAAGCCAATTGAGACTAATTAATCAACATAGGACAGCCATGAGGGAAGTGACCCCAAAAATGATGACAAAAGTTAACTGCCACCGTCATAGCTGACGTGGTTATCTCCATCGTGTATGTACTCCCACGCGCTCAGCTGCATGCCCCTGTATCAAACTTCCCGAGAGAGTTTAATGCGATCTGAATTGATAACCCGTGCTCTGAACGTTTATTGTTCTCACATCATGTATCGAAAAAGATGGCTAACAAGATACACTGGATTGTTACTGATTAGAATGCCTGTAGTGTAACGCAGTTTAAATACTATATGTATGCACATGTATGCTTGGGGTTTAACGTCATAGTTGACAATTTTTCAGTCCTATGACGACGAGGAGCCATTGCGTGTGTATACATGTACCGTGACTTCTTGTGACAAGGGTGACTCCATGCCGTCAAAGTGCTGTCGCCACAGATGTGTCACCCCGAAGACACCAGACATGACACCCCACCCAGTCACATTAAACTAGATACCGGGCCAGCCAGTCATGTTTTCGTCCTCTAATCTCTCAGTGCAGAGCGCCAAGCGAGGCAGCCGCAAGTACCATTTTTAGTATGGTATGACCTGACCCGGGTTGGAGCCCGGGATCTCCCGACTGAGAGTAGGACGCTCTAACCATTAGGTCACCGCTTAGAAGGTTTCTAAGTTAATACTCATATAAATAGCACATGTTCGATTTGGTGGGATACAAGAGAAGTCGTACTTATACGTATGGATGGACAACAGTGTAGTGATATAATAATGACACTATATGCATATATAGAAAGACATGCTTGTTCAATTTGGCTGTCTGCATGACAGTAAATTGGCATGCTAGAAGTTAATTCATTTTAAATGGTGCACAAACGTTTCTTATTTGAAAAAAAAGCTTCAGATCATCTCTTCAGGTTTGTAGATGAGTGTCTTTTTACGCACGGTGTAAAAAGTGGGATTCATAAGCTGTGTGCCTTGCTACAAATTAAGGCACACATTAATTAATTAATGATGCTGCATGGTTACACATGTAACTGAAATTATATCCATGCACTGCACGTTGAAGGGAAACAATCGTTAGAAGTGAATAAAACATAAGTTGAAAGATCATTTAAAACTTTGAAGAACTTTTTCACTGAGTTAAATGCAGCCGAATGTTTGAATAGTAAGGTTTGCTTCATACATAATGGACCTTACCGATAATGTATGTAATATATATCGTCAATGATGTCGCATTTCTCAATGCATAAAACCGGAATTTAATGTCAGATTTACATCTAACGCACACCAGTAAAGCTCATAATAATTTTATTCAGACCTGAACGTAAAGATGTAGAAAAAAAGTTGCGTGACGTCATTAACGACACATATAATCTTAATGGCCCATATAACATCCACATTAAAATCAAAAACTAACTGCATTTGATTACGTGAAATAAATAAAAAGATTAAGTAAGTGTTTTTTCGAAAACGTATGAAATTTACATAATTTTTGTGTGTATCTGTCAATTTAAAAGTATGTGTTTATTAATGAGATAGTGGAAATACACGTAACTTTGACGCATACAAATGCATCGCTGACAGAACAGTTTACAGTCTCGTTGGTTGTATTGGAGAGAGATTGTATTAAGCTATTAGACTCTACCTCAAAGTGTGTCTGTGGTATATGTATACTGGATGTACGCGTAGATATTCTGGGATATGTCTAAGGTTAAATTCAGGACATACTTATGCATGTGCCTAGAATTGACAAGATGGGTATATGCATATGTTTGTCAACTGGGGATATGCAAATCAGTAGCAACGGGTGCCACATACAGCGAAGAGACTGTAGTTGTCTCTTCAATATACGCGCTTGGCGTAGCGTTCCAAGACAGGTTAAGTGTAAGGACTGGACATCAGTGAGCATTGATAAGTTTAGATATGTATAACCACTGAACATCCCCAAGAGTATCGGGCATAAGCATATAAGAATCTTGGTTCTGATCGGTGAGGTGTACGGAGCATGTGTGAGTATCTTGGTTCCGATAAATCAATCACTTGGCATATTAAGCGAACGCATCTTGGGTCTTATAACTAAACTGTTCAGAATGCTCGAGAAACTTTACTCTGATCCGCAAAGAACCATTTGGCGCACGCGAGAATCTTGGCTCCGGCTAATGAATGAATTGACAAACATATACGTCAACAGCTTGATTCTGATACTGTAATTATTGGACATGTGAGTGAACCATTGGACATACGTGAGAATCTTGATTCTGATCACTGTAAGTATTCAACATACGCGAATATCTTGTTTTCAATGGATATATGTGAGAATCTGGTGATCACTGGATTATTGTGTTCATTGGATCATTGGACATACGCGAGAATCTTGGTTCTGTACATTGGATCATTGGACATGTGCAACAATATTGGTTGTGGTCAGTGAACCATTGGACAGATGTGAGAATCTTGGTTCTGTTCACTGGACATGCATGCTTGAGGATCTTGGTTCCGTTCAATGGATCATTGGACATACGCGAGAATCTTGGTTCTGTTCATTGGGTCATTGGACATACACAAGAATCTTGGTTCTGATGAATGAACCATTGGACATGCGTAAGAATCTTTGTTCCGATCCTTAATCCACAAAACATACGCGAGAATCTTGGTTCCGATCCCTACACTAAAGAACATACGCGAGAACCTTGGTTCTGGTAGTGTAACTATTGAACATGCGCCACGTGAGATATTTGCTTCTGGTACATATACATGTAGTAACTACGAATATGTAGTTTTATAATCGATGAAACCTTTTAATACACTTGCAGATGTTAATTCTGATCAGATGTTGGTTTTGGTCTTTAAACTGTTGGACATGCATGTAGATCTGACCATTAAACTGTTGGATATGCAGGTAGATCTTGGTTCTGACCATTAAGCTTTTGCACATGCATGTAGATGTTGTTCTTATCATTAAATTGTTGGACATGGATGTAGATGTTGGTTCTTGTCATTAAATTGTTGAACATGGATGTAGATGTTGGTTCTGACCATTAAACTGTTGCACATTCATGTAGATCTTGGTTCTGATCATTAAACTGTTGGACATGTATGGAGATGTTGGTCCTGATCATTAAACTGTTGGACATGTGTGTAGATGTTGGTTCTGACAATTAAACTGTTGGACATGTATGTAGATGTTGGTTCTGATCATTAAACTGTTGGACATGTATGGAGATGTTGTTTCTGATCATTAAACTGTTGGACATGCATGTAGATCTTGGTTCTGATCATTAAACTGTTGGACATATATGGAGATGTTGGTCCTGATCATTAACTGTTGGACATGTGTGTAGATGTTGGTTCTGACCATTAAACTGTTGGATATGCAGGTAGATGTTGGTTCTGACCATTAAACTGTTGGACATGCATGCAGATGTTGGCTTTGGTCATTAAACTGTTGGACATGTGTGTAGATGTTGGTTCTGACCATTAAACTGTTGGACATGCATGTAGATGTTGGTTTTGATCATTAAACTGTTGGACATGCATGTAGATGTTGTTTCTGACCATTAAACTGTTGGACATGCATGTAGATGTTGGTTCTGATCATTAAACTGTTGGACATGTATGGAGATGTTGGTTCTGATCATTAAACTGTTGAACATGCGTGTAAATGTTGGTTCTGACCATTAAACTGTTGGACATGCATGTAGATGTTGGTTGTGGTCATTAAGCTGTTGAACATGCGTGTAAATGTTGGTTCTGACCATTAAACTGTTGGACATAGGTGTAGGTTTTGGTTCTGGTTATTAAACTCATGCGTGTAAATGCAGGTCCTGATCATTAAACTGTTGGACGTGTGTTGACGTTGGTTCTGGTTGCTCACCTGTTACAAGCATGTGTAGCCGTTGCTTGTGATTAGTTCGTACATACATATACCCGCATATGTGCATACACGTTAAGTAGAACTATAGGTTGTATTTGATATGTACAAGCTTTTGGGGACTCGCATTTGGAATATCGGAATGGCTTGTTTTCTATGCTTGAAGCTCACATGCGTTCATTTTCTTTCCGTTTGATGGTGTGGGAGTGTGGCTGTGCTAGTAGTTTATTGTGAACTTTACAGGTTATTGACCGAGGCATACGATTTAACCTTTGAACAATTTTTAAACAGGAGGTCTATAGGTACACATTGTATAGGTTACTATAGGCCTCTACATGGCCTTGTGCACAACCGCCTGCATTCATGTACGCCTCTACACGTACCTAACGGCCGACATTTGCTTCTTGAACAATACGTCTTTCTTTGAACGATATATAAATCTTTTTATAACAAGGAAGGAAAAATGCAGGGAACGTAACACTGAAGAAGGCATTGTGCTATACATGTATAGGTGATACTGAGTTGTTAGTTGTCCGCGTGACCCATACCATATACTAAGAGGTGATAGTCAAGAATACACAGCTAGTGAAGTCAGCAAGCAAATCTGTCTACAAACGACAATGCCTCTATACACATCGAAAACACGCGCATTCCCATTTCATAACAAACATATGCGTACACATTTAGACATAGTGTTTTTGCTGATAATTGTACATACACAGGTATGTATATGTATTTTCTATATATGCAGTATTCTTGAGTACAGCGTAAAACGCCAATCAAATAAATAAATAAATAAATAAATAAATAAATGAACATTTGCAGTAGCAGGCTATCATTAAATCCGAAACTTATATTGGAAACCGCGCAGATAGTCTGAGTGCATAAAAATCATTCAAGAATAAAATATGATATATGCTTTAAACCATGTATAGACTTATACCTCATGACTAATGTTACAAAATATTTGGTCAGAATGTATCAGTTCAAAAGATCTATGAATTCCAATGTAAAAGGTACGTACATCTGCAGCAACATTGAAGAATACAATGTATATTTTATTTATTTATTTATTTATTTATTTGATTGGTGTTTTACGCCGTGCTCAAGAATATTTCACTTATACGACGGCGGCCAGCATTATGGTGAGAGGAAACCGGGCACAGCCCGGGGGAAGCTCACGACCATCCGCAGGTTGTTGCCAGACCTTCCCGTGTATGGGAGCAGAACGATAGAGTTCCCTATATGCCCTGCGGGTTATATATACAGTACATGGAAGGACAGATTATATAAGGTAGCCTTTAAATAGAGAAAGAGCATCTGAAAGGATTTTCACAAGATTGGCCTTTCCCTATTTGATACACCTGAAAACCTGTACATATTTACATGTATAGGCGGTATAATGTAAGAGTACAAGTCTGCATGTAGGTCTATGACACCGTACGGCTTTCGTCACCATTTGGTAAGCACGTTAATGATCTGCAGAACTATCGCTCAGAATGACATTCCATATTCAGTATATAAAGGTGCGATATATATCAGCTGATATGTCATCAAACGGCCATTACACGGTCACTTAAGTCACACTCGTTACCCAAATTAAAACCATGACACGTGATACAAGCCTATGCGGTAATGCGATATGGGCAACAGTGATTGGTCTAGATGTGGACAGTATGTATGCAGCAGATATATGTAGTCCTATTCTATACGACTGTGTGAAATGTTTGGCATGAATGATGTCGCCATTATACATTATTCTTTCTCAAAAACCACCTAAGTCTCAACAACAGCATGCGCTCAGCATATGACCAAAAACGCCATGAATTTGGTACTGGGGTAAAGCCAAATAGCAAAGGCATCAATCCCAGCCAGCATTTCTTTCTGTCATTTGTATGCAGCTGTTCAAAGGTGATCTGTTGAAAGGGTCAAATATACGATTTGTTCCACATTGTAAACTACAACGTTGTATGCGCATGTTCCCGACATTTTCCGGGAGCATCTTACTTCCAGATAGGTTAGATTATAGTGTATTTATCAGGAATGTAGAATTATATCTCACTCGCACAAATATTGAAATATATTTATCATAAAGTTAATGACCATGCACATGCAACGTGTGTTTACATGTTTATTAGACTGTGTTAAATATAATAAGCTAATACAGCTTCTCCCACCAACGCTCTATGGATACGTTTCTCTATGGATAGATATGTTATATACTATGTATAGACTTATTATACATTATACTTCCCGACAAACCCTTTTTATATGTAAGCCTACCTCGTAATAAAATTCTCTGTCTGTATAAATTATATAGCACTATATAATTTGCGTAATTATACATCCGCAGATTCCACGTGGAATAACCACAATATACTGTAACCACAGTTCATTGCATGCATGACGATATATTTATGTTTTCTTATTTATGAAATCAGTTGATATTTAACGCCGCACTTAAAAATATGTGAGCATTTGCTCCTCACGTTGCATGCACCGCTCTCTATATACGCTCACTTTACATCACTGCCAACCCTAAAGCTTGACTTTTGGACTTTAGGACCGAGTGTAGACAAAGGCGCATTCGCTGTAAGAGGTACGGTATACGACGACCGTCAGATTTATGCAAGGTGCATTGAGCAAACCATAGTGCATGCATATCCAGGGGAAACCCTGCAACGACATTTTGCGGCAAGCAATAAACGACGTCTCTTACATATGATGCACAGTTTCACTTGTGGATGCATGGCAAGTAACGTATCTGACGAACTTCATGTAAGTCTATATACCTAAGCGGACATATATACGAGTGTTTCTGCAGATTAGCAGTGTAAAGGGGGCAATTTCGAACAAATTTAAATTACCCGTAGCACTGCCGTGCGTATATCGTAGGTTAGACTCTTCTGGAGTGCAACGCGCTCTATCTGATATAACTTTTCCTTACCGAAACCGAAACCGTTATACATAAAATCGACTCATAGGAGTACAGTATTTTAATACGATCACTTAGCGCAACGGTAGACACGCGCACGTATATATATTATGCTACGGACGTTATGTGAAACCAACCCCTGACATTAACCCCGTGTCGATGCATATACGAGTTATACAGAGGGAGCAGATTCGAAATGGCGATATCAGAGGGGAGCGGCTTCGAGTGAAATAATCGTCCTGTTAATCTACCCAACCTTGCAACCCTCACATGCAGGCCTATATGAGCGATGGCCTTTGACACGTGCACATATACATATACGAAAGACTGGTGGTGATTCCCTATGGTGCATGCCTGAGACTACACGTGTGGTATTTATACGTGCATACATACATAGCGACTAATTCACATGCTTGTACAAAAAATATCCCTTATATGGAATCAACTGTGCATGAGTATAACACAATATCAACCAATTCATAAGCTATAGCTTAATGAAAAAAAATCAAAGTACATTATAAAAAGTCGACAAAATATGCAGGGCTAATGAATGTGCATGTATGCCACATGTTAAGAATATTTGGAGAAGATAATATATACATGGATATCATATAAATTAAAATATTTTTACCTGTGAATCAAACGCAGTATATCTAAAGTTTCAGCCAGGCAACTGATGTATTGATAGACACAGGTGAGCGCGGACAGCGAGTATCCGAGAAGGAATAGAAGTTATCCGCCCACTTCAATGCACACACACACACGGTGTAACGTCTTATTTAGGGAGTTTTAGTTTGGGAGGTGTAGTCCGATACACACATCAACTAACGCTGTTGAGAACATGGGCCTATGTTGCTCGCTAACTGTGAGTAACCCTATATACAGCCTGCATATATTAACTCGGTGAATCCATTCAGGTAATAAGTAAGACATTGTAGTGCAGGGAAAGTGAATCAGTCCCAGAGTTTCGTGAAGCGTGACCAGGTCGACGCGGTGAATAGTGTATATTTAACCTAAAATTTCGTCCATGATTTACTCATTTGGCCTGATTCTGAGGGCTCTATTTATCGTAAACAGGCGCTTTGTTGTTTGTTTGGAAGGTAGGACAATGTCCTGCCGAAAAACTATAGGTTTCAGCATCAAAGGAAATATTTTATGAACTTTATTTGCCTCTAGATATGTACTTTTTGGGCGAATTTTAGGGCAAACACAGTATACATCGCATACACCTTCAAATATGTACCCCTCCAGTTAAAGACTGGTCTATCCTTTTACAAAACCTGGTTGACGTGGCTGACAGCATTCAGCGAGCGCGCGGATTCGTTATCCGCAACAAGAGATTTGTCTGTTTAGTAAACTATCCATTTACTAGCCGTATTTCATCGCTCTCTTTGATGTTCACATGTCTGTTAATGATGTCCATTTCGTTGGAATGCAACCTGTTTAACCCTAATTATGATCTGTAGACACTTGGCCATGTGGTTTCGTCAGGCGAAATGTATTCACGGTACACGGTATAAATCATTGTATAGGCCTACATACGCTGGGCGTTTTGAGGGTAAAATATACACAGGCCAACATGGTGTACCGCGGCCTAAATAATCCACTTATAGAGTAATACTACCAAGATGGTCACATCCTATTTCTACTTGGGGGCACGGGGTGGGTCTTGGCCGAATGAATAAGATGTTTGTTTTACAATCGCTAAGTATGGGTTCAATCACAGTCACGGCCAGTCGATATCACCGATTAGGACATCTTACACGAAGTTCAATGCAGAATGCATACTTCCTCCATTATGGCTTATACAACTTGCATTAGCTCTGTGAAAACCGGTCACTCGTAGGAAAGTTCGTGAGTTAGGAGACAAAGGGCCTCTGGTTTACTTCGAACACTTCTGTTTCCTGCACCCATGTGGAAAATGTGACTGCGCTCGTATAAGTTAAATATGCATGAGTATAGAGATAATCAAATAAATCAATACATATTTCTACTCCACATATAAACACTCCAACTGAGTGCTTGTACAGCAGCAGAATGTTGTATAAATGAAACAAATTCTTAAAATTCTTCAACATGGCAGTAACACCAATCAAGCAGTCACTCATTTCCGCTGTCTCTACTTCAATCTGTGTCCTGCATATGTTGTGTACATAAAGTGTTACACTGCGCAGAATACACACATGTCAAAGTAACAGTCCTGTATTGACTGGTATTCATGTTATCACAGAAACATCAAGTCTTTTAATGCAGCTATTATTCCAAGCCCGTGTACATAGAGTATAACACCTATTATTATATAGCTGGCTACGTATGTTAAGTAAATCCTGGGCTGTTGCCTCATACATTAGCTCGTTTATATGATTTTCAAATAGGGGCCTCTTACACGCATAGGTACATATTGCATTAATTCGGGTTGTGCCATAGGCTACTCGTGGATTTTACATCAACCGTTTGATACAGATATAGTTTTACGTCACTTGTGTGAACAGGTGCTGCAACACATTTTTTTTTTACTCCAACTTAATGCTGCTTGTTACAAATGACTTCTGATGACCTTCTTCAATTTAAAGCGATTCTCCAAAACCAAAGTGCCTAACTTTTATGACGCGCTTTGTATTGAGTTCCTAACTTTTATGACGTGTTTTGTATTGAGCAGAGAGAGTGTATTGTTCGTTCAATAATAGCCACCTTTAGAAATGTACCTTAGAAATATACAGACATCTAAGGAAGGGGGGGGGGGGGGCATTTTAGACTATTGAAGTATAAACTAAACATTACATTAACTAACCTTAGGCTGAACAGGAAACTACCAAGATGGTCTTAAATGCCATGCTGCATATATTTAAATTTGTTGCCAACGCATGTATATTGATTTAAATTGGAGCCTTCCACATGGTGCCACATTTCAATGTACACGCATGCTCCAAATGAAACAGTAACTCTCTCTCAGAATGTACATGTCTAGGTTCAAGATGAAGATACAGGCCTTGTTACTTGCAAGCTAGGACAAAGACCAGAAGCATCCTGTCAAGTAATATACCCGTATAGTTTCCGAAAGAACAGTTTCTCCGAGAGAAGTGCAAACGATGACCATCCAAGACCATGCAGAATTATTATTTTCTATACAATACACGTATATGGTCCAGAAGAAGGACAAGGTTTTGTTTGAAGAAATAAACTAAGAATAAAGTTGGTACAGCATCCTGTCGAATGATGTACAAGTTTATAGGTTCCGGAAGACGCTACAAATTTTGTTAGAACAAACGATGGTTAAAACCAAAGACATCATCTCAAACGATGCACAGCTATAGTTTCAGAATTCTCCGAGACTAAGGCCAGAAGTATCGTGTCGAATGATGTAGAAGTAGATAGCGTCTTGGTGAAGAAAAACGTTCTCTGGCGTAAGAAGAGAATAATAGTTTTGTAAAAGGACAAATCACGTTGAATGATATACATATTTATTTGTTTGATTGATGTTTTACGTCGTACTTAAATATATATGTATTTCACTGATATACAGTGGTCAGCATTATAGTGAGAGGAAACTGGGCAGAGCCCGGTGGAAACACGACGATCCGCAGGTTGCTGGAGGACCTAGTCGCGTACGCCTAGGGAGCCTGCAAGAGAAAGACAAACTTACAGCGACCCATTGGTGACACTGTGCTGCGTTAGCACACTAATCCCTTAGCCACGGAGGCCCTGATATACAATGTACAGGTCTAAATACCACATCTGCACAGGAGTTTTTTGTGAGAACAACAAAGGACTAAGACCATAATCATCCTGTGGGGTAATGTACACCTATATGGTTTCAGGAAAACGAAACAAATTTTGTTATAGAAAAGAACAAACGAGGAGATGTGGAGTGGAATAGAAGCATGTGGAGTGATGTATAGTTTCTGGGTGAACATGACGTATATGATGCGTATGTATGGGTTCCAGATGAAAGTAAACTTGTTGGGTTGGTGGATTTTGACAAGGACCAAGCATCATGTCAAACCGTGTTAACCCCATATAGTGTATTAACATAATCTGGTATATTAATCTTAATTAATCTTGATTAAGGAAAACGTGCAATAATATAAAATATGCATGTGCCGCTCACATCGATGACCGAAAACGGACAGAACGTATTTGGTAACTAAGGCGCTTGATCCAGACTGCCTTAATTTTCGTTGCAACGGCGACCCCAACTTTCCACATGGCTATCTTGATTCTCCATACGGGAAGTACCCGATATATGCTATGTAACTTCAAAATTTAATCCTACTTTCCATCTAGTCGGACGTGAAAAGACAACAGCAGTAAGAAAGTTCTACTCTTGCCTAAGAAGTAGATTTTCCAGTTGTTTAGCAGGCTAAAACCAAGTTTCTACGATGTTGTGGTGTACAAGTCAAAAGAAATCTAAATCCCGCAGACGTTTATGTGCTTAAAACGTCCTGCTATCGAACCGTGTAAAAAAAAACTCATCAAGATGGGCACCGGAGTAGCAGAATCATATAGGGATATACCTCGATCTTTACCCGGAAGCCATGAGCGCATGCACTGTTCACAAATATAGATTGGATCTATCTATAGGGTTCAACGATATTTACTTGTTAGTCCTTTCCTTATAAGTCGATTGTGCACCATGATGTCGCGTTGCTGACAGTGTAGAGCATCCGAAGTACCCATGAGGTCAGCTGTGAAGAAGCCCAAATAGTGTCACACTTAAATCGTGCATTTTATTTTGTCCGTAGGCTGAAATCTGCTTGTCTTCGAGGTGCTTATTATACACTCCTATATAGGCATAATAGAGTGTAGTCTGAATGCACATCAACAACCCTATAGAGATTCGAGTTCAACAGACTATATATGGCGTACAGTACATCCTTGTGGGCGGAATACACAATAGGTCACGGAGGTCAGTTGGGATATTACTATAGATTATACCGGCATGCCTCGGTGAGCAAGTGATACAAAGATATGGATGTGGTATGTACATGTACTATACATGTATTAAATACAGAGTGCATGCGTATATACATGTGCCGTGCAAGCTGGCATATTCCATCACAGTGTTTAAAACAAATAAATACTTCATTAATTAGTAAAAGTCTTTCAACTCCGAGTATAGACATTCCAACCTATTCGCCTGCATGTAGAAAGTAAATTTTAGTTTTAATGCAAATCTCACTCTATTTTAAATTGGTTCTAGACACGCAGAACTGGACTGAAACAATCTAATGGACTGTATTGCTTGCAAGGTATATGGCCTCGTATATAGTTGTGGTCGCTCGCGAATAAAGCTCTAGGGAGTGTAACTATATACGAAGGCGTAAAAACGAGACGGGACCTACCAGTACACTTACCTCTTTTCTTAAGCCTATATATGGTCAATGACAGCTTACATACATAGGAGACCGCTTTATAAAATTTCGTTCAAACAACGCGTGTTTGATCAATACTGGCTATATACAGAGACCTGCTATAAAACAAGGATATATCTATAGTACATATGGGTATAACAAATAGGTTAAGATTGTGCGCACACAGAAGTAACTTCATGCAAATGTATACAATGGCGTGCACGCTGTCGGCCCCCAGCATATTGCTGTTTGAGAATGTTATAATTTACCTTCCATTAGTGTAATGTAATATAATGCTGGGTGTAAGTAAGATGTCACCTGGAACAGCGTAACCCTGAACTATATTCCTGTATACCTGTAAATGCATACCATGTCTAGTGTATTTAAAGAAGCATGTCTGTCAGGCTCGATTGTATAATGTCACTATATACCTGCCTATAGAGTAATCGGATTGGAATATACATGGGGGAAGGGGTGGGGGGATTACAAATTCATGCGGACCACGCGATATTTAAGCCATGTATAGGGTTGTACCTGAGTACGAGCCTGAACAGAAGATGCTGCAAGAAAGGTTACTATGTACGAATCCAGCAAAGCAGGCATATCGGTGCACAATTCTGATGCAATGTTAACTTCATTTATTTGATTGGTGTTTTACACCGTACTCAAGAATATTTCACTTATACAATGGTGACTAACATTATGGTGGGAGGAAATGTACTTGACAGTGTTACAACTAATGTTCCAAACGGAATTTGACCGAATTGCACAACGTGTTACATAATATCGAAGGAACTTCCTTAAATACACCACACGAAACTCTCAAGGTACTTGCTGCACTAACAGGGCCTCTTCTCGACATTCAAATGAGGCCTTCTTTCTAAACAACAGGAGAGTTCTTAACCACCATTAATGGAGATATCTTGAAAGACAAATGTGGACACCGAGTTGAGCATATGCATGAGGACTGCTGGAATGACAAATTGGGACGGCTGGAATAACAAGTGGCGATCTCAAGAACGAGATTTGTGGATTTATAAAACGACAATTGGGGGTTTCTAATGGACAAATGGAGACATCTGGAATTACAAATAGGGATTACTGCCAGGAAAAACAAATGGAGACTTCTGTCCGGGACAACACATGAAGGCTTCTGCCAAGAACAACAAATGGGGGCTTCTATCTGAGACAACAAATGTGGGCCTCTGCCTGGGACAACAAATGGGGGCTGCTGCCTGGGACATCACATAGAGGCTTCTGCCTAGGACAACAAATGGGAGCTTTTGTCTGGGACAATAAAAGAGGGCTAATACTTGAGACAACAAATCAGAGCTTCTGTCTGGAACAACAAATGGGAGCTTCTGCCTGGGAAAACAAATGGGGGCCTCTGTTTGAGACAACAATTGAGGGCTTCTGTCTGAGACAACAAAAGGGCAAATGCATGGGGATTTGTGGAACAGCAAATGGACCCCTCTGAAATTGCCCTTAGGAAACTTTTGTATGGAACAACAACTGAGGGCTTCAGCAGATAGGCCTACCAATAAATGGGGAGTTAATTCTCAGAAAGCAACAAATGGGAACTTTTGTACAGGACAAAATAGAGGGATCTCTTCAGGGAACAACAAATGGGGCTTCTGAAAACCAACCATAGAATTGTCATGGAAGATGAATGATGACCTTGACCTTAAATTAGTAGGTTCCCAGTGCGGATTCTCATGTTACACGACTTTGCATGGTAGTGTTGAAATTTGTGAAAGTGCTGAAATGACAAAATGTCACTAATACACACAGACGATGGGTGCGAAAAATCATCATTTGTGGGTGCGGGACATGAGAAATAATACTAGTTATTATCCTAATCAAGCTTAATTAGGAGGAACGTGGTTGAGTACGTAACGAATAGCCTAAGGAGTTAGGTGTAGACCTTCACACTAACAGTTTATGAACATGAAGACACAAAGTCACAATAAAGGGTAAATAAAGAAAAACATTTACATTTATGTCAGCGTTCTGTTTTAAATCCATATCCCAATCCAGAGGCATGTAATTCATTGTAAGACGGCTCCTGTATAGCACACGACCTAATGTTCTGTATTCAAAGCACATATATAAAAAAGAAATTTGCCCACAAGCAGTCTAGGTACAGTGTACATATATATACTTAATTCGGAATATCCGAAATTTGCCCACAAGCAGTCTAGGTACAGTGTACACATGTAGATACAGGGGGTAATCGACTTACGTTTGTACGTGGTCTGACAATAGCAGTTACGTCAATCTTAATACATCCCAGTTTTTTCTGAATCGTCTGAGGAGGGGTGCAAGAGTCCCTCGTCTTCTTTCGTTTACCGTTAGGCCTGAATTTAGGCTATAACGGTCTATATGTGTGGTATATATCAATGACAGTTTTCCCGCCACAACCGGTGCTCCTGCTCAGTATATCCCGCTACACAACGATTAATGCCACATGGGCTGACGGTTGGCATGACCCGAGCTATTCCCGGACATGCTAGAAAACACGTTATCACGGCTTTAGATGTAAATATATTGCAATATATAGTGTTCATTAATATGAGTCCACAGACACAACGTTGCAGACATTGATCTTTCGTAATAAGGTTAGTATATATATGTATATATGTGGTTTTTAACCAAGGGGCTTAAATTATGGCTCGGTTGAGCATGTTTGGGAGTAGCTTATTTGACTTTATTTTAAGGCGTGGCAAAGCATGTAGCCTTACATCCGGAGATAGTGTGTAATTGAGACAGATAAAGCAATTAACGAACACGTATCACGTGTACATGTACGTGTACACTGAGAGATTTCGATGGCAGGATGGATTGGAACGTTTAGTGGCCCAGTGTAACGTACATAAACAGGTAACCGTGTGACGTCAGCACTGCTGCCACGGTCTTATAGTGATGCAAAACTATAAATATATTTGCTTGACAAATATATTAGTTTATTAATTTATGTCACGCATTAAGGCACTCCTTAAAACACCAATCAAATAAAGAAGCGGGATTCGAGCATACGACCTCCTGCGACACATTTTGGTGTTGAGATTAGCCTGCTACAAGGTGAGAGGGTCGTGATTTTGTAAAAGAAGCAAACAAAGGGCAGAGGACAGCTTATCCAATGTCCAACAGGACTGATTCAGAGTTTCATGCAATGAATAAACATTATTCTGGAATGAAATAAATTTTTATCATGCAATGAAGAGACATTATTCTGAAATTTTGAATCAATTTATTGGCAACTGTACTTATAACAACATAATACTTGGGCCTGGAATGAAGTTGATCAGAAAAGCGTGTGTTGGGTATAACATTCTTAATGGGCATATCATGACTCCATAGAACATTGGATGACATTTGGTATGCATATAGTTTATGGCATTTGCGGAAATGCCATTTCACGGTTATAAACTCAGTATTTGATTGTTACTATACAGGTTGGCCGTAGCTAACTGGTGACGTGCGCTGGTTTTCATTGTGACTTGCTCGCTTTCCTTAACTCATTAGTATTCATTTCATTGGGGTTTAACGTCGCATTTGAGAATATTTCAGTTGTAGCTGATGCATGGCGATCAGGGTTATGCGTGGCAGGAGGAAATCGGGCTGAGCCCATGCAAAGAAAACAACCGCCCTTATAGCTAAGCTGCTGACAAACACCCCTGACATAAAGCTGCCTACGAACCAGCGACAACTAGATTTGAGCCTTAGATCTGAGCTCATTGGTCCAGTGCCGTTTTTCTCGCAGGAGCGAGAAGAACGCGTGGGACAGATGAGACAATGATGATCGAATTCCGCAAAAATGTCCCTGGTCTGTCTATAGCATGTAACATGATGATGTTTTACCATCCGCATTTTAGGAGTTAAAATGTGTATATAACTAAATTTACCTACATATTTGGTGAGGAATTGCATTCACCAGTATATATGTAAAGGTACTCTCATACTGCATGAGAAGCTGTGTTTACAAGACTACATGTACAAGCGTCTATCAGATTTAAAAAAAAAACAAAAGAGTTGTTTGGCGGAAAAAGGAGATAATTATACCGCTATATAGTTTTATCCATATGTATATATATATATATATATATATATATATATATATATATATATATATATATATATATATATATAAATATATAAATATATATATATATATATATATATATATATATAGTCACAAACAGGCTAAAGGCCTATATAAGGAGCTTGACTTCGAGTATGCATGCAAATTCTACGCAAAAATGTATACATGTATAGTAGGACGCTTTGTTTTTTTTTGTTCTCTTCACCAGGCACGGACATGTTGACATTCCAAGTATATACCAGTATGTATCGGTCAGTAGAACACCTAATACACGCGCTTAAGCCACTGATCCGATTGTAAATTTACCAATAATGTAGGTCTACTTGCTCGTAGTTCGCTACATAAGAAAATTAAAATTGTAGCCGTCGTTAATTAGTCTGTATAGCATAAATACATCATATACATCGGACACTATACTCGGTCTGGCATCATCACAAGAAGGACATTTCAAATAACGCTAATCGCCGGCCACAGAGATGTTTGACAAGAACGAAGGCGAACAGTTTCATGACGGGAGAAAACCGAATTGCCAGAGTAAGCAACCTGCTTTTGGGAAGTACCTGCAAGGCCAGCTATGTCGACATGTGACGCATTGAGTTTCAACCGAAGAGCGAGTTCAAGGTACAAGCCATACTGGTGGAAGAACAGTGACTTCCAACAAACTTTGCAAGACCACCTATATGACACTAAAGTAGCTGTCAACCTTATTATCCCTAAAAAAAAAAACACAAAAACAAAACACAAACAAACAGCGCAATCGGAGGGGGGTCCTGAACACGCCCGGGCCTGGAATTGAACTCAACACTTGTATGTCCTTGCCACACGCGTATGCCAATTCAGGCAGTATTACAACTGGATGTTCGCTGTGCAAGCGCCAGTCCAGATATAAAAAAGGGACGTGAGTCATCAAGGGTTATATGCACCTCACTAAATCATTACGGTCATGCGCACCCAAAATTACAGGATGTATGACATCCTATTGTTATCAATCAATCAATCAATTCTTTGAATGAAACATATTTGCGGGACCGTTCCGTCACTGTTGGCGATATGAGTGTCCATAGGACGCACTTTTAAAGTCGCAGCTCTGGTTCATGGTATGTAAAACTTTTAATTTCTCTTTCAAGTTTTATTTCCGTTACACTATGTAGGGCGATTTAAGACTATCTAGAAATGCCGTATTGAACCGGTTCTAACCGAGAAGTAACGCAACTATTCGTATGCACCAAGCCCATTATTGGTTTCACGTGCCTCATTACATTATTTATTTATTTAAAATCACAGCGGTGTTTCGTTTCGGTTCAGCGAAGAACTGCGCCATTATTTCAACATAACTTATGTCATTATATATAATAATGCATATTACTTACTGCATCGGCTTTATCGGGCCCGGTAGAGATTATTACATAGGCTTGGAATCACTTTTGCACTGAAGCCTAACACAGATTATACCAGCCTAAACACCCGCAGGAGAATATCCAAGGAAGGTCAGTACTAAGCTGATAGTACAGACTTATGGTGCACAAAATCAGCCTTCATGGTTTGGCAGTCTTCATGGAGCTTCAAGCATGTTTAGGTGAACATAGCAGGTCACTAACAATTCCACCAAGAGAAAGTACCTTCAGTCTTTCTTGTCATAATGTTTCCCTTGATAGCATTCTGTGGAGACCAACGTATGTACTCCACAAACCAGTTCCTTATTGGTCATTATAACCTGTGGTCGTTGTGAGGTATCTTGTGTTTCACTCCGCACCAAGGAGTTTTGGATGAAAATCCAGAATTATTTAAAATTTATTTATCCACTGGATTTTTTTTTCTCAATCTGTAGTCCAGAAAAGTTCACTTAAATACGATACTAAGTTTAGCAATGGAGAAAACCCAGCCTGAGCTCCGGGGAAACCTTAAACATTTCTGAAGTACCAAACCAACCAACCTTCAGCGAAGTCAACACGAAATGACTTAAACAAGAACAACCCTGTTGATAAACGGACTTTAAAGCGTTACTAATAGCTAGAGTGAATTTGCTCCTCGGTCCTTTTCTCAAAACTTCAGACATCGTTTGGCTCAAGCAAAAGTGTTCTCTAATGTACACTTGTAACGACTTAAGCAATTAATTGAACTTAAAAAGCTTTGTGAAACCGGGTCCAGTCCTGCAACTCCTCCTTGATAGTAGTTCTGACACTAGTGGCGATTTTCTCATTGCTATGCCTGGCAGAATTCCTGGTACAATACACCTTGTTTTAGAGACAACAAACCCAACTCCTTCAGGTAATATCAAATAAACTTCATTTCCATGATCAAACATGAGAAAGATATTCAAAATGATTCAACATGGATGGATAAAACAAATGAGAGCAAAATTCCAACTTTGTTGACCAATTTACCCTCACTTCATTTAGACAGACCCCTATCCTATATCTGGAGATGTAACTGCAACTGTAAAATATTCTGCCAAAGTTTTTTCTTTTTTTGGTACCCAGGACTAAATCCCTGAACTAATAATTTATCACGATGACAATCTTAAAAGGGTAGTCACAGATAAAGGGGAGATTTTACAGTCATTGAAATTTCATGATAAGATGGTCAGGCAAAGGTAAGGTTAACAAAATCTGTCCTTTAACAGCTTCATTTCACCTCCACAATTTAAAATGACCTTGTGACATGCATATTTGTACACCAACTTCAGAACTGTTACAACTAAAAAGAAGCCTTGTACATGAATTTCAAGAACCAGCCCTAGCATGAATTCGGGATAATTCTTTTTATTAAAAATTCTATATAACTTAAAGAAAAAATACCATCTGAGCAAGAGTTTACTGTCAATACAAAACTTGATTCGTTACACATTTCAACGTGTATAAAAATGAACAGTTAAGTTTTGCAATAAGGTTTCACTAAGAAAAAAAACAAACTTGCTATAGGCGTGTGTTTCCATTTGTCACCAGCCATTTATACAGTGGTCTTCAGGTGGTCTTACATGAATGATTTAAGGTATATTATAAATGAAAGGATGAAGCATTCCATTGACACTGGTTACACCTCCTCCCTCCCTCCCTCCCCTTTTCCCAAAGCCCACGCCATCCACGATGTCACTCAGGTCTAGGACTAATTAAATCATGCAACCACAATAATTTTTACACAGTGCCCTCAGCTTGCTGCCATGTCTCCTTGATGCCATTGTGTACTAAGTCCTCACTGGTCTGTTCCCCAGCTTCATGCTCTCTCTCATCCTTTGTCCTGCTAGTCCTAACTTCCTCCCCGTTTACTCCTGACAAGTTGGCCTCTGGGCCACTGGAAGTCCTCGTGTCCGGGGAGGAGGGGTCTAAGGGGTCTCTAGGGGGGTCAGCACTAGGGCTGACTGCCCCGAGGTGCGAGGTGTGATTAGAACTAGCAGTTAAATGGTCAGAGTGCTCTAATGAGGGTTGGGGCGAGGACAGATGAGCAGGTTCACACTGTGGGAGCTGCTCCTCTTTGCAGTCCATCTCCATGTCCTCTTCCTCTGTGTCTATACTACCACTTTTGTCCGTGACATGGTTGTCTGTGACTGCAGCCTCAGACAGGCTGCGAATTTCCTCAGCCTCGCGGTGTGGTTCTGACACAACCTCTGTGGGCCAGGTCTGCGAGCTGTGGTTTGAGTGCCTGTCCGGGGAACCACTGGCTGCCCTCAGCTCAGAGTCTGTGGGTTCCCGTCCCACTGCTGCCTCCACTTTGCTGTCAGTTTTCAGCAGTTCATTTTCTTCCTGGAGCTGAGACACGCGCTCCTTGGCTTCCTTCAGCTGTTTCTGTAGCACACATATCATGCTCTGCATTCCCTCCACATCCTCATCTATCTCCCCAAGAAACTCATCCAGTTCTGAAGACATTGCAACAGCAACAAGAGACATTAAATGGATACTTTGTTTCGCAATAAAATCTTGTAAAAACTATACACAGGCAGAGTACAATGAAAAATTTTTGTGTTTTCCTTCTGGTAATGGCAGAACATGAAATCTGAGCAAGTGAGATGCTCAAGGTACCCTACAAATATTCCCCCATTGGCTCATGAAAAAAAACAATGTGCTTACCAACAGAAAACTTTTTTCAGGTCAAAGTATTTCTAAGATTCTCCAAACCAAGATACAAAGATTTAGCCTCTTAAATATGCATCACATTAAGTCAGCAACAATCAGCAAAACTGCTGAAGATTAGGATACCTCTGTTGTATTGGTGTTGTCCATCAATCATGGGGTTATTTATAGGGTCCCACTGGTTATCTTTGTATACAAATTCAGCCCAGTTTCTCTTGTTCCATGCAGAGCCCACCATAGTACAACACATTGAAAACTCATGACAAATCTAACCTGCTTGACTTTTCTTCATCTCCTGTACAAGTGTTTTCTCCAGAGCAATCTCTCCCTCCAACTTAGCGATTCGCCCGGAGGACAACACCTTGCCCAGCTCTTCATTCTCCTGATGTAACATGCGACACTTGGCCATCAGACGCTTTCCTGTTTGACTGAAATTAGCAGAGGCAGGAAAAAACATTGCTTAAGGTCTGGTGCAAGATACACTTACTATTAACAGGACAAGCCTAAGACATCTATGAGTATCTGGCAAAGCAAAAGTCATGCTTTGAAATCCTATCGAAGTACCTTTGATTCATTTATTATTTCAATTACTGCTCTGTTCAAGAACTTTTCACTTACACAAGGGAGGTCCATTCTACGATTGGAATGCCTGGCTAAACCACTGGAAAGTAACTGACCAACTGTCCATGAGGCATGGAGATGTGCACACAATACTGGTGGAAGAAAGTGGCCTTCAACAAATGTTAGATTGCACCAAAACAACCACTCAAACAATGAGAGTTGGACATAGAAACATCGTCTAACTGTTAAAAGCAGCACTCAAGCATTTTTTCCTGATAGGACAGCCGTCAGGTTTATGGGTGGAGGAAACCAGAATGCCTCTCATAAACTAACAACCAACACCAGGCACTGGATAAAATTCACATCTATTGTAACAGAAACTATTTTGGTATGGCCAAACTTCAGCCACCATTTATATTTCTGCACAGTTGAAGTTTAATTATCTGCTTATTTTAAATTGCACTGATCCGAATATATCACTATCACATCAGTATTCAATACAAACAATGCAGGTCTACCTCAAAGTACATCGAAACAGTTACGTGTATAAGGAAAAATGTTCACTTAAACAGATGATTTATGTAAATGAAGGTTGCTAACAGTTGCACATTGGTATTTATAAAGTATTCCACTCAATCTATCATACGCATATATACATATATATGAATGAATGTTTGGGGATTAATGTCACATTGGTTATATTTCAGTAATATTGTTGTAACATACTACACAGAGCTGTCAAAGAGTATACACAAAGACCCATATGCAGAACAGTTAACAGTGTTGGTAAAACCAACCACAAGGGGAGTAACTGTGACACCAGAAAGAACAGACAGAGTTATCTCTCTTGAGCTGCTGTCTAGTCAAAGTTGTCCTTGGGCTTTGGTCTTGGCCAACGCTGCACATCTACATACTTCATCTTAAAACGAGTACATTGCGGTCATATAAAACACAAAATACCATACTGATAAATGCTGACAAGTAAGCTCACTAACATGTCAATGAAAACTTTTTCACTGCTTGTGAAAGCTATCAAACCAGTCAGGTATGTGTATGGAAGCAATCAGACATGCCTAACAATTATTTAATTTATTTGATCGGAGTTTTACACTGCCACACACCCAACAGTCTATTCAAAGCAACACACCAAACAGTCTATTCAAAGCAAAAACATTATCGCTATAAATACATCCAACATGCATGTGCTTACAAACATTCAGCAAGGTCTACAGTCAGTGGGATCTTTTGGAAACAAATATTTAAATCTAATGTAACGAGAAAGTCCTGGACATATTCCTTTCTGGTTGCTGGACGACAGCTGGGAAACCAGGCTTGTCAACACCCTTTAAAAGTTACCAGACCATAATGCAGTCAGTTTTATGGATGGAGGAAACCAGAGAGCTCATGGCAAACCAACCTCTGGGGGCAGTTATACATTTACGTGGCAGCCAAGTGATGAGACTGCAAGTGGTAACTTACACATCATCCGCCATTTGTTGTCACCAAGGCCCCCCAAACTGTGATATGCAATAAATTCCCTGTTCAAGTGCGGATTTGAGCCCTCACTTTGTGCGTCACAAGACAAACCTTACTTGGAGCTGAAGGCGAAGCAGCTTTCATGCCACTATGTACTTCTGAGAGTGTACTTTTACATACTTTCAGGTGAAATAAAATAATTAAAGGTATTAATGTGTGTAGTCTTAATATAGAATATCTCCTACTTTTTATATACATAGCCTATGCTCTTAAATTACTTGTATGTCAAGTGACAATTGAATACTATAAAAATGTACAAAGTCATTGGTTTATAGTGAATTCTATTTTGTCTCCAAGATTATTTCTCTTGTATAATGGATAAAAACAAAGTTTATTTGTATTGAAATATATAATTTGAAATGCTGAAATCTACTGAAGACGTGCTTAATGAAAATGTTTGGGATTGTTCATCATTATAAAACTACAAGTGACAGGAAATGTTCCAAACTCTGAAATTATCACCTTGCATATTATACACTTCAGCAGTTTTTACAGATTTATTTATTAGTTCATTTCTTTCCAAGAAATTCCAAGAATCACAGGTGTAGAAATATTTATTTACTTCTTTTAAAACTTCAAGATCCTCCCACCATAACGCCGGCCGTCATCGCACAAGCGAAATATTTTTGGGTATGGCGTAAGACATCAATTAAATAAAATAAAACTTAAAGACAATACCTAAATCAGCTCATGAGATGCAGACTACCTCTTAAACAATAACTTTTCGCCAGTTCTTGATTGCGCACCGTTTTTTCTTTCTTTTTTGCCAGCAAATTTGTCAGGTACCTGGTTACAGTTTGTGGCTTTTAACAGACTTTGTATACTTTCTCTGCAACCTTCATCTCTCTCAGAAACTTCTACTTACTTGAGTATGGCATAAAAACTCAATAGAAGAAATTAATCACATCAAGTCACGAGATATTTATGTTAAAACCATAACTACTGTAATGAAACACCAAGAAGCTGCTGAATATTATTCCATCATTGCCTAGTCAGTCATATCTTTAAATTAGTTTACTTCTGGCTATGGAATGAATTGGCAAATACTTGGATCAAACTGTGGAAACACTGGTTAAGGGGTTAATCCTGCATGTATATGGAGAACTTTGTTCTCCATATATATGCAGGATTGCAGTGTGTGGTGCCAATACGTATTGGTGTTTGCCTTGCTTTATCCCATCTGTGATAAGGACAGGTACAATAAAAGAATATATCTACCTACATATACATGCTTCATCTTAATACATTGATACCTGCTAATTGGCGTATTGGTGCTGCCCATGTACATTTACCACTATTCTCAGCATTTTTTAAATCTAGTGCTGAATAATGCACCTCTGTAATTAAGATGAAGACGCTGCCATCAAAGTTTAACCATGGAACGTTTGAAACATGGTTTAAGGCCACATCATACACCTTCAGAAACCTGGTTCAAGTTTCTGCCTTTTTCATGAGCATGCACATGTTATAAACAAAAAAAAAAGTTATATTCACTGGATTTGAAATAATTGTAGATGGCAAACCCAGTGTAAAATATCTGTTACCTTCCCCTTATTATATACATGTATTTGGGCAAGTTTATTAACGCGAGACCGAGTAAACTGAACATCAGATGCTGTGTTTAAACACTTGTTTCTCATCCATATATCATGCACTTTGTCATGTGTCAGAAAAGTGCATGAAAAAACAAGGACAGTGACTGAGCAGATTTGTGCTCACAGAACCACCCCGGATGTACACTTGTACAGGCACATGTATGTGGATGCAGGTTTGAAGGTGCAACACGCTAGACACTAGCACAACGTACGAGCACAAGATGTATACACACGCACTTTTAAGACCAGTCCTGCTGTTTCTGCAGGTTTAAAACACATTTCTATGAATCACTAGAGGGACAGAGACAACGGGAGGAAGAATAGGAAGGCAGAAAAGGTGGGAAATCTGATTAAGGCATCTGTCATATTAAGGGTGAGGAAATTAAGACATCTACATGTATACAATCAGGATTTCTTCCAAAACTTGCATTCATCATGCATAAAATCCCTGATTGCAAATGTCAAAAGGGAAACCAGTGTCAATACTTTGGTGTGACGTGTTTAACACATTATGATATCAGCTCTGAAAGACCTTTTCAAAATGGTCAGTAAAACACTTAAAAATTCTGCACCAACTTAATATATTCATGGACCTGAAAATAAAAAGACTTTCCATGTTAAAAAGTCTGATAAAAAAAAAAAACGAAAGAGAGAACAAAAAAAAAAAGATGCCACAAACGTAATATGTACTTGTAGCTCCTGGCTTTTACCTTGATAAATGCAGCACCATATGTTGCTGAAAATGAAGTCTTCTACCCATACATAGTGGAAAGTTAATGTCAAGAGTTCAAAGCAGCACACGGTCAGTATCTCAAACACAAAATAAATTGGGCAATGTTATTTCAAGTCTCAGTTCCTCCCAACAGTGTGTGTCTATTGTGTTGACAGGTCTATATGTTATCCCAATTAAAGAAAAGATAAAAGGCCATGGGTAGACTTGGGTATACCAAGCCATGTCTGAGATGTACTGACAAACAACCACAAAAAACAGTGACCAAGCGATCGAGTGGAGAGCAGTTGCAATGGGTGGGAGGTGATTGTCTCTCTACATCGCCTTGTGTCGCGTTCATTTAATGACATACAATACCAAGTTTGTTGGTTAAACATGGCCTGCAGTGGCTGGTGTACAACAGCACTGCTCGACGCCCTTCCCCGTGAGGTCTGGGGTGGTAAGGTGGAGTGCGCAGCCAGCTGCTGAGGCTTACACTCTGCCCGCGTCTCCGGCTGTTCCGGGCCTCGACTGCTGTGTCGCGTCACCTGGTCTAACCCGGTGGAGATAAGCTTAGAAATGTTACCCATGATTGAGATATACACCTGTCGGGTGTGAACTTCCAGGCACTGAGTTCATTTTGAGTTTGTTCCAGTTTCTCCTTGCTTTCTTCCATCTCTTTCTTCATGCGGAGAAAGACGAGGTTTACAGCGGGATCTAACAGCATGGACCTCAGCTGGGCTGTACTTGGGGACTGAGACTGCTTCATCTCCTGGATCTGGTTCTGTAATCACAAACAGCAGCAGCATATTATTTATTCATCTGAATAGTATTTTACATCATAGTTAAGAATGTTTCACGAATTTGACGGCGGCCAGCATTATGGTGAGCCTGCGGGGAAACCCACAGAATGTATGCATCTCCCACATCTAATGTCCCACCACCCCTTCACCTGAAGTTACTTTTCATTCCTGGTGAAAGCAAAAAGATTAAACGCATACAGTTGACCTACTTGCAACAAAATTGATTATGATTGGTCAAATGCATGTCCTTCAATGACAATTCCAAAAGTTGCTGGCAGACCTCCACACTTACAACCCCAGAGATAGAGCATGATATTTATCATCATTTCTCTCTTTGCATTTCAATACTGAAAGCAAATTTTTGCTTTAATATGTGTTCAACAACATGTATGTCTCATGTGATGTAGAAAATGAAAGTCAATCACCTTAAACAGTAGGCCATGATCCACTCCATTCTTCCCCAAAATAATTACAAATTACAATTATCATTAATTAGAATACTCTGTCCCAAAATGCAAAACAAATATTCTAAGGAACATAATTCCTCCCACTACACAACCCACTAAACACAGACAACTCTTTCTCCTCACACTATTTGGCCATACAGGATCATATTAATAGAATATCATAAAAAAAACTCATACACTGAAAGATCTACACTTAAATATTGTACTCCAATATTTATGACCAGTTATGTAGAGCTGTGGAGGAAACCACCCTACTTAGCCATGATGAGACTTTTGAGATCAAAGCCCAGCTGAAGTACCTGAAATGACATACATTTCGTCCATGACTAACTTGCCAATTTTTCCTGAATCTAAGAGTTCTACTGATTTTAGAAAGGTGTTTTGAGGTTTGCTTGTAACAGGAGATGACATTCTACTGGAAAATTGCAAGTTTCAGCACCAAAAGTAATATTATGTGATATTTGCATATAGAAATGCACATTCATGGGTGGAATTTTAGGTCATTTAGGGTAGTTATGGTATGATTTGAACACACAAGATCCGTGTTGAAGGGGCTGACCAATGCAGCGAGGCAGTACTTAAACCTTCCAGGCCAGTTCTACTTTCTCAATCAAATTACACACACACCACTAAACTTTTCATTTCAAACTGAACATGAATTTAATCAACAGAATGCCTTTCAAATCATGTATATTAAAGTGATTGCAAGAAGTACAGTAGCTCTGCTTTTTTTTTATGTTAAGCATACTGTTAACACCCTCTATGCCCTCAAATATGTTCCTTCACCACAATATGGCTGGAATATTGCCAATATGGCGTTCAATAGAAATCATTCATTCATCCAAATATGCTTCCCTGTGTGTTCAGACATCAACTGTCCTATACAATAACCTGGGCACAGCTGGTGCTGTGTAACAGACACCCAAGATAGCAGCCTTTGCCACTCACCATATATTCCTGAAGCTCCTGTTCTTTGGATGTAAGTCTCATCACCAGGGTGTTTTCACGGCGGGCTGCTTCTATATGCTGCTGTTTGAGCTTCTCTTCAGACTCCTTACTATCATCTTCTGAAGTAGACAACACACAGATATAATCTCACACACACATATATAACTTTATCCAGGCAAAAAATAATGCTGGTCAGTAGAAATAACCACCTCCTGCTGGTAGTTATTAGTTAACCATATATACACATACATGGAAAGTTTTCTAGTACAAAAAAACAACAACAGAAAAAAACCCCAAAAAAAACAAAGTACAGCAGATACATATTGAGAAGACACTTCCAAGCATTAAAAAGGATATTCCATTGTGTTATCACTGTACCACACTCTTTTAACTCAGTTTTAAATTTTACAAGCAGAACAACCACTGATTTATGTCACATAAAAAGCAAACTTTTCAACTTTTGCCAAAAAGATTTTCGATGAAAAAAAAACAAAGGTCTAGGTTTAATTGGTCTTGGTGGGAGACAATTTTCTTCAGCACTTTCATGTATACCCAGCCCCACTGAAGAGACATTATGTGCTGTTGACCGCTTTCTGCTGCCAAGGTTCAAAGAAGATTTTTTATTTCATGAATTTTTGTCTGAGGATGAGACTATGAACAGACGTCTTGTGTGTCCTAGTGACTGAAAGATAAGCATCTTGATCACATGCCAGGAAAGAGAATCTCTTTCATCAAAATCAGCTGAAATTTCTACTACTAGCAGACACCCAGTAAATAAAATGATTAGTTTGGTCCAAAGACTGGATACAAATCAGCTGAAAATTCTACCCCCCTCATAGCATATTTACCAACGATGAAAGACAATTTCCTCATTTATCAGAGAGATACATGATTCACCCATCAAAGTATAATGACACCAGGCTGAAGGCTGCCAACCTCTGATCGCTTGATTTCTGCAGGGATAATAAGTTCCTTGGTACAATCTATCTTGAGTTGAATGAGCTGTCTCAAAAGACTGTTTTTGCTCACTAGACTTTTCACAAACTTCTTACAACTGACTTGAACAAAAGTGACAGTAACATACCTCGTGAAGAAAGCGATTTTGATTTCTCTTCCAGGAAGTTCACATACATTTCCTGTTCTTTCCATCTGAAAACAATAAAAACAAAAATAATGCACCCTAAGTCTTTAAAAACATAAAATCATGAAGAATCATAGCTCGTTTTAGGACAGCTGTCGACCTACTTCAATAGAATCTTGTAGATTATCTACGTTCAAAGGGAAAGAAAACACAAAAGGAAGATTGTATCAGTGGAAAAACCATTAATTACTATCTTCTTCTGAAAACACCTTTACTTATTGTTTAGATTTCGTCTTTTCTACTGAGGATAAGGTCAATTTTACATGTTCATGCCCTTTGAGTGCATGATTCACAATGTGGTAAGGTAATGCTAGAAATCTTATCAAAGCAACCACATCATATCTTGACTTCTCTTTAATGCCATACTCAGGAATTGTGGGCGGAGGAAACTGAAGTGCTTAGAGGAAACAAGCACTCTATACAGGCATCAGACAAACTCTCTACTAGCTACATGTGTTTTTCTTAATTTTTTTCTGCCACAGAATGTACAGGTTGAGCACACAGAAGGTTGTTCTCTACTGTACATGCAGATCCTGAACTGGCTAGACATACCTTATTAGCAGTTCATCTCTTGGCAGACTTTCTATCTCCTCTTTCTTGAGGCACACCTGAAATACACATCAAGCAAAACCTGTGTGACGAGAAGTGATCCTAAATTTTGAATTAACAAAGGGTTAGTCAGAAATGTGAAAGAGAATGTGCACCAGCCATTCGGTTTCAGCAAGGTGTCTAAATCCTCATTTCAAATTGGATGTTTCATTCCTGAAATTAATAATCAAGAAAAATGACAAATAACACTGATGGTTACTTCAGAGAGGCAAGGCAAGGGATATATAGAAATTTTCTGAGACAAGAGTTAACAACTCTTTGGGCCAAAATATCAGTGCACAAATGTACAATGTGGCTTAGATTGTAAAAAATGTTTCAGCACAATATACAAAAAAAAGAAAAGAAAAATGAAAAATTCACATCTACTGATACAAGTGTCAGAGTACTTACCCTCTTAGGTGACGTTGGTCCATCTGCCATTGTGTCTAGCATTAATTGGAACCATATGCTTTTAAAGGATCAGTCTGAAAAATTGAGTGAAAAAATAAATTTTAATGAGAATAATGTTAAGAATAATGTTAATGAGGTTGTCACCTCAATGAAGACTCGCTAGTGGTAATAACTCAACTACCACCTTACGCATATTTGCACATCTTGTAAATATGATCCTAAACCAGACACAAAATTGTCTTTTGTTTATCAAAATGATGTAACTGTGCATGCACAACACTGAAAATACCAAGTTCTCAATGCAAAGAGCTTTGCTGGTACATTTTATAAAACACACCAGTCACATGAATTTTTATAATGGGGCCCCAAGACAGAGATTTTTGTCAGTGAGGCTGGTATTTATTTATTTGATTTTGTTTTTCACACAAATTAATCTTATCCAAGATTATTTTAATTACATGGTGTCTGCCAGCATTATGGTGCGAGGAACCTGGGTAGAGCCCAGGGGAACCTCACAACCATCCGCAGGTTGCTGGAAGACCTTCCCAGCATAGGAGAAAGCTGGACTTAACAGCGGCTGCATTGGTGAGAGGATCATTGGTAGCATGCTATCCACCTGAGCCAAGGTGTACTCTGTTTATTTATTTGGTTTTCCGTACTCATGGAACATTTCCCTTATACAACTTTGGCCAGCATTATGGTGGGAAGAAAGTGGACAGAACTCAATGGAAACCCATGACTATCCACGGGTTGCTAGCAAGTCATCCCACATAAAACCAGAGAGAAAGCCAGCCTAGTATACTAAACCCTTGGCCACGAGGCTACTGTTAGGCATAAAGTATTCAATTCAACTGGAAAAATGACACAGAATGAGTTAAAAAGCTGAGTATGATTGCCATGAGTGAAATACTGCAAATTCCAGATTTGTTTTCTTTTGTCAATAGTGAGCACTAAATTGAGTTTTTACAAGCCAATATGTAATCTGAAGTTAGGTTTTTTTTTACAACCCAAGGCAAATCTTATGTTCTATTCAGTGATGTAAAAATGTTTTCAGCACATAAACTGAGTACATATACAGTTTTTTCTGTTGTTGAAATTGAACTTTATATTGAAATACCAAAAACTTCACTTAATGTCAATTTCTTTCTTAAAACTGACATGAATAAATTCCTGATGGCTGAATCCACTGTCACAATACATTTTAAAACCTCATAATGAGTCTATCTAGATTAACCCTATGATATGGAAAAACTAGGTTTGCGTTTCCACAAGACTTTTGATGTAAATTTCCCCCCAACGGAAACATGTTTTTACGGATTTTTCACTATTCACAAGAAAATTAATAGGGACACATTTCATTTGCAAAAAAATGATGTAAATACAATCTTCTTCATAGCATGTATTCTGTCACATGAAAGGCAATCATTAGCTCAAACTTACAGCTGTCCATGACCAGCAGTTGCAGAACAATATACCCGAAACACCACAACTGTTCAGATGAAAGTTGAATTAAAATTATCTCAGTTGACCTAGATAGCGGCCTTGGCATCACTTTTGGTGTGGAAATTTAGATTTTATTTGTACACGATTCACCTAAGTGTGTACAACTCATGAATCCATGCTGGATTTATATGGTCGAGCATGCACACAAAATGTGTCCGAGGCAACAAGAAGTATGTGATAAATAAGACAGCTCCCATTAACCCACAAAGAACACTCATATGTGTTTACTATACCACTGGCTATCTTTCAAGTTTTTGTCAAGTGCACAATGTGTGATATTTACACAGTCTTTGTTCACCCAGCCACAATCATAGAAATGTTAATCAATGGAATACTGGCAGAAAACCGAAGTAGCTTACAGGAATTCATTTTAGTGATGCTGGACATTCCACAGCAGTTTCAACATCATGTCACAGTGGGTAGACCAAGTATGTCAAAGATGAAACCGCAGCACGCAACATGTTCGCATCATGCAATAAGAGACTTTAGACGTGGGAGTCCTACATAACACTAGCACCAGTTTATGTGAGAGGAAAATCTGCAAGTATCCCACTGACGTAATCACAGGGTAAGCAAAACTTAAACATCCTAGTCTTTGCAATAACCCATACCCTTAAACTCTGAGGAAGGTAAATATCCTAAATTGCCAAAAACAGACCTGAACAATTAATTTAAATGAGCTACTGTATTTCTGTGAAACAACAATTACATACACTAAGATATCCTATGGTCAAAAATGTTTATTTTAAATCCGTGAATGTGTTACAAAGTAAGGGGAGCTAATTCAAAAATAGCTAGACAGCCTCTGCGGCTGTGAACGTCTCCTTCCAACGACAATCAAACGTGGGCTTGCTGGGAAGACGTAATTGTCATTATTACCACACAACATGATAACTCAATACAATGTAACGATATAGCCAAACGACCGCGTTTACGCCTAGCAGAAAACTGCCGTAACATTTTAAGCACCCCCGGAAACACAACTGGGAGGCAAGGCAAACAAAAAATGGCGGAGAGAAGATGTCACTGACAAGACAAGCCACAATTTTCATCAAATCATGTGTGTCTAATCAAGTAATTAGCTGCTTATCAACAAAGTCATTTGTAGAAATAAACTGTTTCAACATTTATTCAAACGGCACGCAACAAATTAAAGTGAATTTACAAGGATACCTACAGTTCTTTGCACCGCATCTAGGACGCCGCCATTTCACCATGCGCTGAATCACGTTGCATGCTGGGATTCGAGTGGGTAAATTTTACTTCCTTTAAATTCAAAATATTTTCCGAACGTGTATTTCGTGACATACAAAAAGCATTTCAACATTTAAAGAAAATCGGAACACGTGCAGTCAACCTTAAGTTATCCTACTCAGCTACGAGCAAAAAAAAAATGAAAAAGGAAGGATAATACTAAATTCCAAATCGGACTATGCGAAAACGGATTTTTAAAATATATAATGAGTTTGTTTTCGGAATCATCAAATTAATTCTGTTCAACAGATAAAAGCAAAGAAATGTATTTTATTTTTTATACACTGATTTGCACAAACTAGGAAAAGTGAACATGTTTTTACCCTCGTCTTTTTAAGTCCGTTTGCGTACATGGCTCTAGTTGACGATTTACTTGCTGGGCGCACTGTGTGCAGCGAAGAAGGGAAGAAAACAACATGCTGTCTGCTGTGGGTGCATCTGTGAGAAGGTCATTACTTGCAAACCTACTCTACGGCCTGACGCATTTATATGATCGTAAAGTGCACTGACATACAGTGTAAAAATAATAACTTAATGGCAGCTTACATCATCTGTGGTAATTTCGGGTCTTTAAAACGTGGGAATTTTCTTATGCGTTTGTACATCCCCTCATTTTCTACATCCCAAGCCCAATGCAGTGGGACATTGTTTACTCTGAAAGTTTTAGCTCCAATCCTTGTTTCTTTTATGCCTTAAATAGATGCCATGTACAGTTATTGTCATATTTGGGCAAAGGAATGGAACATTTTTACATTTTTGTTATACGAGATATTTAATGACCTGCAGTATCGGGTCACCAAATTTTACTGTATTTATATACATACTTTCTAGGGCAAGGAGTAATACCAGAATTATGAGATGGGAAGAAACAAGATCATGGCGACATCTCTTTGTGCATTTTGACGCTTTCAGTCCATTGTAACATAGGTAGTATATGTAATATTGAAAATTATCACCAGATGATTACTTTAAGTCATTTGATGACCAGAAAAAAGTCCACCAAAGTAAATATTTTAGGAAATATCTCATCGATTATGGACAACATTAATTTATTGTGCCTACCCATGATAGAATGTGCTGAGGGGGCCTATTTGCCCATGCATATGTGTGGAGTAAACTTCTACAATTTACCAACATACTAACTGACTATAAAGTATAGCTACATGGCTATTCATGTCTGTAAATTTTATTGTTTTATATGCAGGGGCCTGTCCAGCCCAGCTGTCCTTGGTTGTCTCTCCTCACGTTGCAAACACACTCTGCCAGAGCTGCCTTATGAGTACAATTCCATGGAGCCGATTATCTCTGGAGAGATAATGAAGCTGCACCACAGCAAACACCACGCCACCTATGTCAACAATCTTAACGCAGCAGAGGAGCAGCTTAACCAGGCCCTGGCAAATGGTGTGAGCCTTTATAATGAACTGCAGCTGATGGAGTTTAATGATATGCAATTATATGTATATGTACCGTATCAGAAAAAATCCCCAATTATAATAGGAAATACTTTTACCATTATTAAGAACCTTTAAAATTTAAACATTTTTGAAAATTAATCTGCAAGTGTTCAACGATCAGCTCCTTAACACTATCGTATATTTGTGGAACTTGCATTTCACCTTATGGCAGAAATTATTTTTAGCTAAGAAAAAATTATTAACTCAGACACAAGAGTCAAGAATTCCTATGTTTTATAATATTTTACTTAAAACTGGTAAGGGGAAAAGGCATATTTGTGGAATGTTCATGTGCAGGTTAACGTCCAGAGCTGTTTTCAAGGTAATTTCACCTTTCTCTTTGATCACTGTTTCCCCCACAGGTGATGTGTCTCGTGTGATTTCCCTTCAGCCCGCCCTCAACTTCAATGGGGGTGGTCATTTAAACCACACCATATTCTGGGACATCCTGTCTCCAAATGGAGGTGGCACCCCCAAGGGGGATCTCTTGGAGGTTATAAACAGAGACTTTGGGTCATTTGATAAACTGAAAAACGAGCTGACTGCGAGGGCTGTAAGTGTGCAAGGCTCAGGCTGGGGCTGGGTGGGTTACAACAAGGGTACGGGTAGACTTCGAATGGCCCAAACTTCCAACCAGGACCCTCTAGAGGCTACAACAGGTGAGTCGATTGTGGGCTTCATGTTGGAAGCTTTTTACTGTGCCAGGTGATGAGAGGTGAGTTCCCGTCGCCTGGTTTCCTTCAGTCATACATGTCCTAAAAGTGGTTCAAACCCAAGAACAGGAATTTTGAGTCTCCCGCAGTCACTGTCTGTGAGGCTTTAGCAGCAATAAGTGATCAACAACTCTTAATGATGCCATTCATATAGTCTGAGGTTTCTCTAAGATTATTTGACTTACACCACATTCCTCCACATATAACACTGATTGTTGCCATTTTAGTGAACAATTCTTTTGTATCGCATTAATCAGCAATCAAATAAATACATTTTGTGCAAGTGGAATTTTCAATAAGTGGACACAATTATGTAATATTAAAGTGTTATTTTTAAGAGGCAAATGAAGACTAAAAATTGTTGCTTTCAACACTGAAAGCCTGACAGTTTTCCTGTAAGCTACAATTCTACCTTCCAAACAAACCTCAAAGCAGCTTTCTGACGTCAGTGGAACTCTCAGAATGCCACAAAATAACTACTTTAGTTGTAGGCAAAATTCTATGTCTAATACATGTACACAGGCATGAGATTTGTCCTCTTTTTGGAGGATTTCCTCTTTATTTATACAATAGATACATCAGAAAAATGTTTAGAATTCAATTCCAAAATGATAAAAATGACAAAATTATGAGTGTGATGTATAGTTTCCTCTTTTTCATCCCAGTGTCTGTCTCATCCCTGGTACAGTATATGAATATTCATCAATCTGTACTATATTTTGTAGGATTAATCCCGGTGCTTGGTATTGATGTGTGGGAACATGCATATTATCTTCAGTATAAAAACATGAGGGCTGATTACGTGAAAGCCATCTGGAACATCATCAATTGGGAAAGCGTTGCCAAGAGGTACCAGGCCGCCATTATGGCGTGCTAATACACAGTTATCACTTCAGTGATAAATTGAACAGAAGTACTGGCTGATAACTACATAATCAAGAGTGGCAAATTTCGTCAAAACCCAATATTTTACTGAAAATTGTATCGGTTTCACAGTTTTTTCTTTCACGTGAAAGTGCTGCCAAAGTTTTGTGGAATAGTATTACAGCTAACATTTTTTGCAGTGCTGAAATTTCTGGGCATTTTCAAACTGAGGGAATTTGTACTTGAACCTCTGAGAGTGATTAATAAACGAACTGCACCGATGATAACCTTTTGCCATTTTGTGATTGTTGTTATAATACAGGATTTTGCCACCTAACAAGTACAGTAAATCCTCAAAAAATCAACCACAGACATAGTGCATGTCATTGGCTTATAAGTGGCATGTTTTCTGATCTGAACAGATTATTTTAAATTATGAGTTCTGACAAGATATATTTAGGCCTCTAACTGTACAATAGATTTTATTCTTCAAAATCTTGTGATTTATGTTCTGAAACTTCATTTAAGGTTATAATTCACTGGTCAGATTTGTTGAGGATTTAAAATTTGGCTTCTTTGAACCACACAGCAAAAAAAAACCCAACAAAAAACAAAAATGCAATTGCACATGGTTTAGAAGTCACTGTAAAGATATAGAAGATGATGAAAAGACTGGTTGGCCAGGTGTCGGGTGTCCTGTCTGGTGTCTTCATCAGGGTGTTTCACAGATACAACTGGGTTGAGACTGTCAAAATCATCCCTATTCTAACCAGGTTCTACCAGATTTTACATGATCGGCACTGTGAAAGTTCAGCTATATATTCAGATATACTCCTACCCTTACATACATTTCGCCAATATTTAGTGTATTCCCTTCTTTGCCATTGTCTATGGAATCAAAATCTCTGACTTTCAGTTGTTCCCCAGTGATTTTTGTCCAGAAATTATTATACTGTCACAACTGTTGTATGTTGTGGAGTTGTAAAGCATTGTGGTGGTAAAAGACACTGTAGGGAGTTAGTGCACAACTTTACCACAGAGGTCTTTGATACCAGAATGCAAATCACAAACTGCATTTTGCAGTCCACGTACTAAGGGGGGCAAATGAAAATGAAAAAAAAACATTGGGTGGTTATTTGTGTCGGGTTGTGGTTCAACTCTGGCATTGTGGTTTTCTCCACTAGCCTGATTACAAATGATTACAAATGAAATTTGAAACCGTTGTTGCATGGAAATCAACAACCAGTGAGAATCACAGATTTAACTTAACACATATACCAGTACCCTAAATCCTCAATATAGCTGACCAGTACAGTATTACTTTACAGTTTAGATCCGATTTTAAAGAACAAAATGTATTGTTCAGGTAGGAGCACATGAACTTCACAAATATTCTGAAACAACATGTCCAATTCAGAGAACATGCACCCAATGTGCCACACATGCGCTACATGTATGTCTATGGTCCAATTTGTTGAGAGTTTAGGTTGTGTAAAACTTATGTATGGATTGGGCTGATTTTCAAACTTGCTTTGAGATTTCATAAAGCAAACCTGTACACGAAATGGTTAGGTGCAGTTAGTATAAAATAAAAAGCCTTTGCTTAATGGGAAACCTGGGATAAAACATATTAAAATTAATTCTGATCCCTGACAAAGTAGAAGCTCGATACATTTCAGCTTTCTTCCTGATGGTTCAACACAAAGAGGAAAACAGGAACCTATGGATAAAAATATATTTATTGCTTTTATAACATGGCTTGCCAGTACCGATAATATTTTTCTGTTAAGAATTTTATGAATACACAGTGAAAATAGGCAATACACAGTAAACATTATTACACAGTGATGAATAATTGGTAGAACTTAATAGTAATGCTGATGTATTAACTAACAGCACTGGTACAAAGCAGTATTTGTTACAGATGAAACAGCAATACACTTTAACTATTTCTTGCAAATCCTTGCAACATGAATGGTTTTTTTTTTTTTGGTGCAGGATCCATTTCTATCTGAACACAAGGGAAACCCAAAGTTCAATTAATAAACTTCATCATAATGTCAAACTGCTCTAAACTTAAATGAGGACAATTTTGGAAATCACAAACTCTGATAATAGGATTCCAACACATGTAAACTGGATTTTTGGCAAAATAATAATAACTAGCAGCTAGGTTTAACACAAACTGAAATCCACCATAAATTTGACTGAATGATTGATTGGTGTGTAACAACCCTAAAATAATTATATCATATTACATATGTCAAAAGACGACAGGCACTTAGTGAACTGATGTGACAAATGCTCTCATGGTACATCACTAACAAACAATACTTTGTAGTTTGTAAGATGAAAAAAAACAAGCTATTGTTACAAGAAGTACTGTAATTCTTCTAACGTTTTGGACATAGTCTGCTCCTTTAACCATTGTAAATGTACAGGAATATGCAGTTTCTCTTTTCTCATATGGTTTGTCCATCTAATAAACATACAAAGTACATATTTTCACTTTTCCCCGAAAAAGACGAAGGAATGTAAGTTTTCTGCTTTCAGCACTGCTGATTCCTATCTTAAAAATGAGAAGAATTACAAGTTTATAAGGGCCTACAGGCAATCAGTACCCAAAATGAAACTATTTTAAATTTTAAGATTCAGTACTGTTTAAAGACAAAATATTTGAGTTTTCATTTGTAAAATCAATATATTTCATGTTAAATATGTTTTTTTTTACTTTAAAACCATAGTTTACTCACATACAGTACATGTACACAATTTGTTAGGTTACTGAGCCAATTATGATTGCTGTTGTAAACCACACTTAATCCATAAAGATGGAAAGTGTAAGATGCATAGAAAATACATGTATGTTCAGCATGCAGACACATTTATGCATCTTTTGTCAGGTACACATGCATCAAACTCTTAGAAATACAATATTGAAAGAAAAAATACCGATTGTATGTATGAGGAACAAAAAAGGAGAAAAGATCCTTGAAATTTCTGTTACAATAGTGTAAACTTTACAAAAACAAAAATCAGACTAAATGTGCGTAAAAAAAAAATAGTTTGAACAACCATGATTGTTGGGAGCATTCCTAACTAATGGCTGCAGATGTATGGTCTTGGAATTAAAACACACATTAAAACTGCTTCCAAGAACACAAACTAAGATAACCATCAACCACAACAGATGACAATACTGGCAAAGTTAAAGTAAAACCTCAAACTTGCATGTGTACTTCATATATGTTTTCTGATCACACGTACACCGAGAAGTTTGACGTAATAAAGGAAAAAACAAATAAGTCCACAGCTTTGGACTGTCTTGATACATGTAAGAAGCAGTTTTACCAGTTCCCCATTCTTTGTTTTCAGCACTACTACTATCTGTACTAAAAATTAGAAGATTATGGTACATACTAAAACTCTTGCATTTATGCATGCATGACAGTCAAAGTGCAATATCTGTGAAAAAGAAAAATGTTGAAACAGACCCACCGGAACATGTCTGAAACTAACCAAGGTTCTTGTATTAAACTCAAAACAAAGAAGCAAAAGAACACTCACGGAAACAAATAACATATATACATAAACAAACTACAGATATATGCAAGCTGCATGTAACTATAAATAACAAAATAAACCAACCATGAAAACAAAACCAGAACAACCAAACCCCAAAGCCAGTTTAAATTGTAGGACATAATTTTTAATAACAAAACATGTGTATTTTTTTAAATGAATACACCTCATGTAAAAGATGTATTTATTTTAAAACTATTAATTTACACACAGACACAAAATTCATTATGGTATTGAGCCAATCATCATCACTGTTTTTAAACCCTACTTCATAAAATTGGAAAGACAAAAATCAAAGGCTAAAACTACCTGAGCAGAAAATATGTATATGTTTTGATCCATTCTGAATAGCAAATATATCAAAGAACATCAACTGTTTGCATTTTAATTGAAAAAAAAACATTCTAAGAAATATGTAAGAATATTTTTCAAAATAGGTTGTTCATTAAAATTTAAAATCACAAAATAATCTCAAAATTCATAAATCAGTTTGCTGCTTCCACTGATGTTTTACTGATCACCTTCCCAGCTTAAGAAAGCGATGTTGGCGAAGTTCAACGAGTAATTCGTTTTCAGCTGGCTCCCTTAAACTGTCTCTGTAAAAACAAAAACAAAATTTTGCCTCTTTAAACGTCACACAAAGTGATGAGTATCAACCATGCCATGCACTGTTCAACATACATTCCCTTGCTGTCCTATCATCTTAAATATCTGTAACAAACTGCATCATGGGACATCATAAACCACCCTTATACATTCACAGATAAAAAAAATACTGGACAATACTTTTGTGGACAAAGAATGAGTTAGATATTTTAATGGAAGCTTAAAATGTTCAGATCAAAGAAGTGAATACATTAAATGAAGTATTAAATGAATACTAGTATATTTAAAGAAATCTTTGATTTACTTTCAATATACTTTTAAATATAAATAAAGAATATTTATATTAACAATTTTATTTTCCAATAATATTGCGGACCAATTAGTACTGTGATATCCAGCTAAACCTAATGTGCTATCGGTGTATATGACTGGTGTTTTATGTCACATTTATAAATGTCTCAGCTACATACAAATTTACTCGGCATTATGAGTGAAGGCAACCTGGACTATAAATGTCACTGAACATTTATTTGACCTTGGCGTTGCTCCCCTCCCCCTCCCCTGACTGTTTTTCTAAATCATGTTGAAGATGAATGCGTCCCAGACCCTCCCCAATATCTTTACTTCATGTTATTTGTTTCATATTTATTTGATTAACTAGAATTTTCTGCCATATATGCATACATGTACATGCGTGCACGAACACATTCCTATTTACATCTTCGATATAGGGAAGGTGGCCAGCTGGTTACCAATGGCAACCAGGAAAAGGTAAAACACATCACAAGCTCTTTGTATACAATAGTACATATGTACAATCTTGTTAACATGTCAACCATAGAATGAACAAAATGGGAGACGGTAGACATCATCGCCTCTGTATCTCTGTATCCGTCAAAAATACAAAACAGCGATAAGGATTGACAGACAGAAAGAGCAAGAGAATAGCAATACTAGCAAAGCCATATCTGGAGCCAATATAGTTTCGGGCACTGTTGGGCACCAACCAAACTAATTAAGCTGTATTAAAATTAATGAGTAAATTGAACAAAATATGGATCGCATACTAATAGTAAGTTAAGTTTTCATACAAATTTCTTTCACTCAGAGACTGAAAAGCACCCGAAACTATCACTCAGAGTTACATTTCTTTGTGCACAGTCACAATGTTACCTTTAAAGTTGGGGATCAGAACTTGATATGGCCTTAACTGTAACGCCACTTCTTAAAGTCAGGTTTATAACCAGTAGGCTGACCTATATATCACTACCTACTAATCACAAATTTTGTGTCCTCAACTCACCGGAACATTTCGTGCACAGACATTAAGTACGTGGATTCCTCAAATGACTGAGCTCTATTGCGCGCTCGTTGGCTCTGGTGACTTCGGTCCATTTCATGATAAAATTCTGAGGACAGAAAATAAATATGTGTGAAAATTTGATAAGCAGCTAATCTTGGATGTGTTTGACCCTGGGTCATTCTCCATACAGGATTATATTCATAATAAAGGTGAATTTTTAATGGAGTAATTGCTTAATTACCTAATTACGTTAGTGGGAAGAACTTATATCACAGCTAAACCCTTCATTCATCGATATATTTATTTACTTTATTTGTTGTGGTTTACCTGCACACTCAAGAATACCTGACTTATAATTTATATATTTATTTGATAGGTGTTTTACGCGCGTACTCCTGAATATCTCACTTATACGCTGACGTCCAGCATTATGGTGGTTGAAAACGGACCATCCGCAGGTTGCTGGCAAACCTTCCCCTTTTGACTGATAAGATGGTGGTTAGTTTTATGACTTCTGACAAGTTAATGACAAAACTTTTTCACAGGTGACCGTACAGATATACACACGCTACTGGTGGAAGACAAGTGGTCTTCAACGAACATTAGGATTCACAAACGATCACATGACCATTGTTGACCACTTATTGCACTAGGATTCCACATGGGGAATCCATGATTGCCTGTCCAAGAAATCCATAACCGATTCAGACAAACTGTCCTCTAACCACTACACCATGACCTGCTTCTTCCACTGATTGAAGACTAATTATTATCTGTGTGAAGTGTTCATTGAACAAATTGTATGTACCCTTGAAACACACTTTCAACCCCCCCCCCCCCCCCTCCCCCTTGCTAATTTTAGTGTTTTGTGAAAAGTGGGTTCAATGCTACAGCTGTGATGGAAATGGATGTCCTTGTAACTCACAAAATTTAAGCACATCAGAAAGAGGTGAATCTTTAGATCAATTCTTGAGTTATTACCTACGATGAACCTTAAGTGCATCCATAAGCTTAATGGTTGGAGCGTCTGCCTCAAAGTTGGGAGGACTGGGATCAAACCCAGATCAAGTCACACCAAAGAAATGGTACTTGTCGTTGCATCGCTTGGCACTGAGCACTGCAAGATTACAGGAAGGAAAACAAGGCTGGTCGGTAAGGTGTCGGTATAATGTGACTGGGTCGGGTGTCATGTGTGGTGTCTTTGGCATGATCCTGCAGTGGTGGCAGCACTTTGGCAGCCGTGCCACAAGAGATGGAGTGTATGTACACACACCTAATGATGGACTCCATATGACTCCAAAATTGGTTGTGTACACATACATACACTGTACCTTGTAATGAATCACATTACAGGGCTGAGGTGTAAAAACTGAAACTGTTCCACTCACCTCTAAAATGATGGCTGTGAAATAAGTTAAGTACAATGACAACAGAGAGCAGCCACCATGTGAGAAGTATAGGTTTGACCATCTGAAACACAAGGAGATTATGGCCTTCAAACTAGTACCAGTAGCAGGGCAAAAAACATACACCATGTTATACTTTCACAGTAAAAGGAAAAAAAAGATTTTCTTAAAATGTCTTTAATGTGAAGATAGACTGACAATGAAACTGTAATCAATAAGAATGCAAATGTTTTTTTTAGGTTTGTCTAAAGTCAAGTATTGTAACAAAGGTACTTTTTCGTAAATAACAGAAATTTTAAATTTTCTCTCACATTTCGTATTTTAAGACTGTTTTTCTTTCAGCGGAGACAATCGTCTTAAAACTGAAAATTTTCTTAATTTTACTTTAATTGCAACTACATGTTTGCAATCTTAAATACATTTTCTCAACTATTCGATATTTAGCACAGTAGGCAACACCTTATTTCATCATTTGTTTACTCAGAGAAAAAGGACAAATTTGTCACAATTTGTGCACAGTCTGACTGTAAACACACCACCACAGAGACTGGTTTAGAAAAAACTTTCACTAAAAATGCCTTCAGATATACAACATACATGTACACCAGCATAAGCCCAAAACCACCATACATATCACAATGTTTAAAAGGATCCCAGATCTTAGCGCATATCAACTCTACATGTTTAGCATTTTCTGCTGTACTTCAAGTGCTTTGTGCCTCACCAGGGAATCAAAATGAGTGTCCGTTGTTTCATGCCTTTCTTAGAAATGTTTCACTGAACATGACAGCGGTCAGGTTTATGCGTGAAATAAACCACTGAACCTCCCCACGTACATGACATGCCTCCCAACTTAAAGCTGCATTCAATGCGGTCCAATGTGGTCGCTGTGAGTTCAAGTCCAGCTCATGCTGGCTTCCTCTCCGGCCGTAAGTGGTAAGGTCTGCCAGCAACCTGCAGATGGTTGTGGGTTTCCCCCGGGCTCTGCCCGGTTTCCTCCCACCATAATGCTGGCCGCCTTTGTATAATTGAAATATTCTTGAGTATGGCGTAAAACACCAATCAAATAAATAAATGAATAAATAAATAAATCAACGCAGCAGGACCACAATTCAAGCCTGCAAAATCATTGGTCTGGGCCTGGTGAGCTTTTGGCTCAATTAATCCATGACTCTGCAGGTTCCAGCAATGGAAAAGATTCCTAATGAAAATCAACATGCATTGCTCACCACTTAATAATCTGAAACAGTCATACATACCTGTTAGTTACACTGGTGTAAGCATGTAGGAATACATGCCAGTTATTGACAACCATTATGTCCCATAATACTACAATAGCTGCCTGTTCAAAGAAAGTCAAAATATCAATGGGATTATTAAAAAAACTATGTCTTCATCACAACCATCTGTCTCAATCTTATTGTTTCCCCTTGTTGCATATGACACATACAAATCCCTGGTGTCAGGTTTTCAATAAAGCATGCATAAGCAAAGGCTTGAGAAAAAAAATCATAAAATTTTCATACACAGCGCATTATACTTGTAGGTATATGTACAAGTATTAAAAATATTTTCGGTTTGAAACCAAACAAATAATTCAAATCTTTCAAGTTATAGAGATATTCCATCATTAAATATAAAAATATTAAATTTATACAATATTTGAAAGTGGATATAAACATACATATACATATATATATATATATATATATAAACTGTTTGAACTATAGATAACACTTTCACGGCACAAACAAAATACACTCTACCAGTAAATAACACTCACAGCAAAGTCATCAAAATTATTGGCCCAATAATCCAGTTGCTGGTATGTTCCACACTCGTAGACACGTCGTGTCCTGTAAATGACAACAAATTAGATCAATACACAACTGCTGAAAGTAATTTTACGGTTCAAGCTTTAGATCTTGTTGGGAGATTGGGGATATAATTTGCATGTCAGTTTTTGTGACTCCAATGGGTCTCAAACATTGACAAAACACATATCAAGATTGGAATTAATCAAGGAGAAGAACAGTTCTTTTTGTTTTTGTTATTATTCAATTACATTTTCACTTACACCACAATGGCTACTATTTTACACTACATTGTAAAGTTTTGCATTCGCAAAGCTTGTGTCATCATTACAGGAGAGATTTAAGACCTCACAAGATAGCTGGATTATCACTGAAAGGCAGAAACTCAGTAAACAGACAAGCTCCACAGCACAAGTGCAAGATCTTTGCCAGTAAAAGGGACGTGCAGGAGTCCTCATAGCCAGAAATTTGATAGGCTGATAGCTGAGTAATTAATTTACGTAATTTGATCGGTGCTATACATCTTACTCAAGAATATTTCAGTATACAATGGCGGCCAGTATTATGGCAGGAGAAAACTGGGCAAAGCTTGGGAGAAATTCACTACAATCCAAAGGCCTTCTCACATACGACGGGAGAGGAAGTCAACACAAGCTGGAATTAAACTCATAACGAACGAGTTGATGGGAGATTGCCGGGTCAGGCTGTGCTAGCACGCTAAAAACCAGGCCACAGAGTTCCCTGCTTGATAACTGACTACTAATACTTGTACCTGTTGGTAGAATTCTTCATGTCTGCAGTTATTGTGCCGTCAAAAAGTTCGATGCCCAGAATCGCAAAACTGTAGTAAATAGCCTGGAATTACATGTAAAGTATACCACACATAAAACTAGTCCTTGAAGTATATGTATCACTTAATAAATTTTAGACTCTGGTAGAGGTCTAATCACTTTCACCTGAAAAAACGTCATTACTAGCAGTGACTAGGAGCGGTTTTCTGCGATTTTCTTGATGCTGACAGTGACGAGGATAAAATGCATTGCATTGTGGGAATATTCATATTATTACGACATTTTCCCATATCTGCACAAAACAAGTCATTCAGAGAGTTAAAACTGAACTACAACCTATGATTAAACAAAGATTACCATTAGGTACAGGCGTACATGAACTTACCACCAGAACACCTCCAAATGACTTCATGTTTCTGACCAAATCTAGAAGAGTACTGGCTACAACAGTCATCGCCTGCAAACACAACAGCGTCACTTATGATTCAAGTCAAATAAAACACTAATGTGAAGTGGCTGGTAGACTTTCATATGTATGACCGGAGAGAAAGCCCAGGTCGTTGTAAAATGCTGGCATGCTAACCACTAGGCCATGGGGCCTCCCAAAGAAATTATACAAACATCATGATTAGACAAAATCAAAAGGGTCAGTGTGATTGTCAGTTTTGTTTTTATTCGATTTTTTTTGGATTTTTGAACATCAGCTTGCCCGAAAAAGAACACCCATAAAAATTGGTGTCACCTTACATCACTTTTGAAATCATCACTATACATGTATATAGGAGGCTTGTTGGTTAGCCTAAGCAAGAGTGTCAACACAATGAGGATGGGTAAGGTTTTTTGACCCTTTGGCATGACATTCCAACATAGCGTCACAGAACCATACTCCTGGTATTGCTGAAGAATTTTTAAAGCTGCATTATACCCACAGTAAGTAAGGTATGAATTAGGATGCAATGTAGGCCCAATTAAACTTGTGGGGGGGGGGGGGGGGGGGAGGGGGGGATATTCATCATTTATCCTGCGTCAGACAAAATACTCCAATTTTCATTGGACAGCAACAGTCACCTGGCAGACTGTGTATATTCATGTATCCTGCAGTCGATACCACATGTGTCTGCTCACTAGGTTATCTCTGTTTGTTCGGCTGCGAAAACAATAACAATACTGAAGTAATTTGCCTGTACATCTGCATTCTGTGCTGAATTAATCGTTAGGCTCAGCCGACGACTCACCGAACATGCGAGTTACTGACGCCACATCTTTCTGTATCCTGTCACTGAGTGACCGTGTGACTCCCAGTATTTTCACAGTTTTACCAGGCCTTTATGAGTATTTACCTTGATGTGTGGGATGATCCTGAACAGTCTCACCATGATGAGGATGTTGATAATTCTGACAATGTTCCATAGAGACAGGATACCCTGGGTACTCACAGCCTCCCTGGCAAAAGAATCAGTCATACCATCATGACAACTCAAACTCTCCTACAATAGTACTAATGTTTTATCTGGAACGCCAACTTTTGCAGGTGAGTTATATGTAGGTGGAGATCCACCTGTACATCAGCTCAATGTACATGATTGACATTACCTCAGTGTTCCTGCTGAGCATTCTTACCACCCCCCCTTCCCCCCCCCAAGCCTAAATGGCCAATACTGGGTCTGATCTGGTACAGTGAACTGAGTACACCCATAATTAAAACTCTGTCGGCCAATTTCAAAGCATTTTTACCTGTACTTCGTTATAATTTCATTAGAAATTCAAACACAAAATTTAAATCACACATTTAACACCACTTTAATTCTCCAAAATTTTGTCAACTTGATGAAGAGAAATATTTACATTGCAGAGTTTATCACAGGTTTGCAAATTTACTGCTGCTATGAACGGTACATGTATATACTGTACATCTTAAACCTTTTCAAGCACTAAAGCACTTTTTTCAGTGGAATTTATGTATCATTATGAAAATTACACTAATAACGGTTATGAGAAACCTGACACCTCGCCGGTAATAGCTTCAGTTCAAATGACAGCCTAAGATGACAGGACATTTAAATTCATACTGAGCAGGTAGAGTCTTCTTGATAAATAAAATCCAATATAATATCAAATTCATATGCGTAGATCATTACGGCATGTTTATCACGTCATCTTCAAGTCTCATGAAGATGCTGAAAACTGATAAAAACATATACACCTGTGAAGTGAATGTGAACACAGCAAGTTCTCAAACATGCTAGTTTTTATCAAAGCAAAAAAAATCAAGTATAATATTTAAAATGAGTAAATCCCCAAATCCTGTTCATTAAGTTTCATAAGGTGATGTGAAAACTTTGAGACTAGCGGGCCCAAACATAAAACCTTACTCAACTGACCCAAAGAAAAAAAGCTTACTCAGTCAACAACACCAACATCACGTTTCCTCAACACTCCCAATACCTCGCCTTACTTCATAACAGTGAACTAAAAATGATTTGTTCATGTCGTTAAAGATGTGAGCTTCATAAAAATGTGCAATTTATTTCTCTTCACCCCATAGTTCTATCGCAATGTTTGAAAATATTGCTTGCGGAGGTGGTTGAAAAGGTTGAAGAATTTTCTCTTCATGTCAACTTCATTGGTTCTCCACTGTACACATGCACTCACTTTGAAGAAAATGGAGTCCCATATCTGACGAGGTAAAATATCTCCACAATCTGAAACAGACATCGTTTGCATTTTTTACTGCTTAGTCTTCAAACACAAGTAGCCTATTGCTTAGTCTTCAATAAATAAAATTAGTAAAGCTGTAATTCATCAACGCCCAATCAAGAACAGTGGACAGGTAAACTGATGTATGCCTTTGGCCGTTTTTAATGATCAAATGATAAGTCAAGAGCAATATGATTCACCATAACCTCAACTTTATATGTCGTATATATCTTACTTTGCATTCCTCAGTCAAAATTCTGAGGGCAACAACTGCCCCACCATTTGACAGATTGACACATAAACGAACAGGCAAATCATTAAATCTGTTGCTCTGTGGTGAGACTGGCATTGAATACATTTAAACAGCCATGCAAAAAGACAGTGGAAATACCAAGGGATCACAGGGATATAGACAGGCACAGGGAAGAGAATTCGAAACATCAAAATTCAAACTTAACACACTCCACACTTAGAGTACTATTGTGAAGTCAAATGCTATTTCTGATACAGAATTCCTTAATGTGCAAGAAATCCATAGCATCCAATCAGTATGTATCTACGTAACAAATCTTGAATTATATGACGGGCAAAGAAAGTATCTGGTGTAACAGTGAGGCAAACTAGCCATCTGGTTGCCATGGCAACATGCAAACTAGAAGAGTCTGGATTTTAGCACACAATTTGATCAGTACATGTATCTATAATTCCACCAAAAATTCAAGATTTACTCTGGACAAACTTTACCTGGAAGTATGGATGACGGATGACGGATGAAACTACATATGCACCAAGAAATATTTTCGCATGAGGATAATAAACAACTGTACCTGTTCCAGGCATGTTAATTTAAACTGCTTTAGAAATTTACAAGCACAAATTGATGATAGGAACAGTAATTTATGCAAACATTGTTTAGACTCAAGCCAACCTACCACTAAAACAACTGTCACAAGGCCATCAAATATATTTCCTCGATTATAAATATATCTCCTCCAACCGAGTGCAGCCAGTTTTAGACTCTGCTCCATCAAGTAGTAAACAATAAACACTAGATTGATCACCTGAAAACAAAGAAAAACCATGAGTGAGTTTCAACCATGTTGGACCTTATGTGTTCATTTTTGCTTTCATTACTTCACTTAACAACACCACCTGTATGTTGTATTTTACAAGCCATAATTAAAATATCCAAAAAAAAAAAATGAAATAAAACTACCTCAATTTCTTCAGAGGTTTACTGCCCACTGCTTGCGAAAAAGTTGTGGAAATACAGTAAAATTGAAAATCTACCTATTTCTGAACATGTAAACATGCCATCAACATGAAAAAATGCCTGGTGTTTTCCACTAATTACATAATTTTCAAGTTTTATTTTTATGGTTTCCTTTGCCGTTTTTATTTTGCCTGTAAAACAATAATTAAAACTGGCCTGGCCTTACAGGCAGTGGCGTGAGATCTGTATTCGTAGCTTTCACAATGACTTACTCCAAGAGCAGAGTGACTTGAGGTGAGAGAATGGTCATATCTGGTGGCCAGTTCTACCTGAAACACAAGCATAGACACAACTAGTACAGTTATTATTTATTTTTGTGTTTTCTAAATCTTATTTAAAAAAGTAAAAAAGTTAAAAAAAAAAATACTCAACTTGAAGAATATTTCACTTATACAATGTTTTTCAGATTTGTGGGTGGAGAAAACCGAAGAGCCTTGGGCAAAGCACTGACCTTTGGTACATTTCTGACAAACTTTTCCAGGCGTTGCATACATGCACAAAGGATCAATGAAGAGTGAGAGCGGACAAATCCAGAAACTCCCTGCGCAAGGCATCAGCTTGGGATTTAAAAAGCATCCCCCTCTCCCCTATGACTTCTTTCACAAATTCAAAAGTTCAAGCTGACTATTGAATGATATGCACAGATATATATATAAACATATCCATCTGATCAGTTAGGTATTTAATGCGAGGCTTAAGAATTCTTCACTTATGTATAGGGCAGCAATAAAGTTTATTGGCGTAGGAAACTGCTTTTGTACATTCCAAGGTTTTATCAATGTATGCAAATCAATTTTTACTTACTGATATAAGAATGACGTTGAGAACTGCTATCAAGTTTCCCACATAGGTGAAGTATTTATGGGAGACAATAACCTGGGTCACATAGAAACAGCGTTTTGTTGACCACACAATAGGTGGGTGCTGCAAACAATAAACAGGCTGAACATTTCAACTACATGTGTTTACAGAAACATGAAATCAGAAGTTTACAATGAAATTTAACACCAAAATTATTAGCCATATTAGCTGTGTAAAAATCCTAAATATTAAATCATGATTTTTAACCATCAACAAGCAGCTCTAATAAAGCACTTTGTCTGTTGGCTGATCAGTCTGTCATTCACCGGTTTGTCAAATTGTGAACATCTTTTACCAAGGATCATTCACTTAGGGACAGAATACAAGAAGACATCAACTTATTGCATGTCGCAGTTATTGCAAATTTGTGCTTGTTTTAAAAACTATTCTAGCAATATATTAATGATGTGAATACACATGCCAGTTACAGACATAGGTAACTGTTGCCTCAAAACAGTCAAATTTCAACAAAACTATTATTTCAACAAAACTATTGTTTCCACCCATCAACCAATCTTGTCTTTCACCAGTTAGTTTGCCATTAAAATTGTTCCCTTCAAAATACATATGCCGAATGTTTTCACTCACCTCCCTGTTGGTTAAGTCTTTATCTAACACAGAAAAGACACCCTGAAACTGAGCTGCATTTAACAGACATCCTTGTCTGGAGTCCAGGTCCTAACAACCAAAACAAAAGTATGTTACGACAGAAATCTATTGTAATATTAATAACTAAAGAAACATGCACTTAAAAAAAAATCAGAAATCTGGCAAGTACATCACTGAATTCAGACCCTCCCATATTTAGAGGAATATGTTAAATGGCTTTACTGCAATCCAAGATATAAAATTTTGCTTAGCTGATTTCCTTTTTTTTTCAGTTTTTTAGACGTCTAAAAATTGTAGTATAACTTTATACATCTTGATCACACCTCCAACCATTACTTGATAAACTGTATTAAGATACCTGTAATATGGCTAATTTGGCTGTAGGCTCCAGGTCTGCCCCTTCTACCACATGTCTCAACCACAAGCTTTCTACACCTTCTCTGCAAATACCATGGGAATACAGGATAAAATATCAAACAAGTAAATATCAGGAGATGGTTGTTATCAGTAAAAAGTAAAATACATGATCATGTTTGAATTTGGTTACATTATTTCACAAACTGGAACATGCTTTAAACTTATTAAAGTATTTTATTTAAATGTTATGCTCAAAAACTTTTGTGGTTATGGGTCAGATTTATGAGAAACCAGAGTGCCTGGTAGTGTCAATGCTGGAGTAATCTATCGCCTAGTGGTGTCAATGCTGGAATAATCTATCACCTAGTGGTGTTAATGCGGGAGTAATCTATCACCTGGTGGTGTTAATGCGGGAGTAATCTATCACCTGGTGGTGTTAATGCTGGAGTAATCTATCACCTAGTGGTGTTAATGCGGGAGTAATCTATCACCTGGTGGTGTTAATGCTGGAGTAATCTATCACCTGGTGGTGTTAATGCTGGAGTAAACTATCACCTAGTGGTGTTCATGCTGGAGTAAACTATCACCTAGTGGTGTTAATGCTGGAGTAATCCATCACCTGGTGGTGCTAATGCTAGAGTAATCCATCATCTGCTGGTGTTTATGCCTGAGTATAGTAATGCTTTACCTCATATGTTACTCGAAATGATTTACCTGGTGGTGTTAAGGCTGGAGTTATGATTTACCTGGTGGTGTTAAGGCTGGAGTTATGATTTACCTGGTGGTGTTAAGGCTGGAGTTATGATTTACCTGGTGGTGTTAAGGCTGGAGTTACGATTTACCTGGTGGTGTTAAGGCTGGAGCAATGCCTGAAGGAAGTCTTCCTCTGTCGCAACACTTCATAAGCTGCTCTGATTCCTAAACGCCTCCTGAACAAACTGGACTGCATGGATGTCTGAAACAAAAACAAACAGGAACAGCGTTGGATTACTTCTGACAATTTAACACAGACCTCGGATTAATTTCAAGTTTTCAATTTTCATGTTGTGTTGTGTGCTTGTTGTGTCTATGCATAATGTGCATAATTAATGTCTTTATTTTAAGCAGTTTTGAGTGTGCACCAGTGCACATGTACAGATGAGACATGCCGATTTCACAAGATGTCAGACTTCGTCTAGAGTCCAATATTCACTTTTTACCTTTTTTGTCTGTATTTTTCTAAATTTTCGACTTGAAACTTTCTTTGAGGCCATGTATTGAAAGCTCCACTATTCACATATACGACATGAAATTTGATAACGTGTGTGTGACTATATCATCCGAGACCCCAATATATTGTGCTCTCCAAATAGTTTTTTGACTTATCAAATTGTATAAATTTAACAACAGCTGAAATTTAATGTTTGTACTACCTATAAAATGTAAATTATAGTCCTAAGGTAAGGAAACAATTTAAAATCTCTTGAAGATGAGATTTCTGTAATATTCTGAAAATGATCAAATCCATAAGACCAATGTTGCTGATACTCACCAGGAAGTACCCTCTGAACTGATTGTAGATGACAGCTGTGAGCATGTTCATAAAACAGTAGAGGCCTGGGGAAGACAAGTACAGTGGATATTTGTTAGTCATTTGTATTCAGTGGAAAATATGTTCCATAAACTGTAGGAGGAATACTGAAGTGCAAAAAATAAACTACACTCACCAGGCACCTAACAAAAGTGACTAGAAGGACACGGGTAAAAGAGTGTGAGCAGGGTTCAAACATGGATCTCGGTCAAAGACCGAATAGTTGCACTAAGCCAGCCCTTCAGCCAGCTTTCTGAGCTGTCATTGTCGAAATTTATAAAAAAAAATGTGAACTGTTTCAGTTCAGAAGAATGACACGTTGCTCCAAATAGTCAATGCTTAAAATTCACAAATGAAAAAACACCTGTGCTTTGGGTAACAGGTTTATTTATATTATGCATCAGTATGCACACAATTATTTTCTTCGTGCCACAATCTCTGAAAACTCTAAAAACAGACAGCAGGGCACAGATGCATGCCACATAGATGTACGACATGTAAAGTAAAGATAATATCATACATACGCAAAATACATACTCACCGACGATAAGAAAAGCCATAAAGTAAATCTCATACAATCTGTTTTCCTTGTAGGCAGGCATGGTTACTGTGAGACACACAAAAAAAGCAGATATCATATTACTTCACTTGTTGAGTATGAACTAAAACATATTTAACATTAAGATCCATGAATAATCTGTACTTCAAATAAGAAAATATGTAGCTATAAAAATGTCTGTATTGAAAGCCAAGTAATGCACTCAAAGACCAATTCTGATATCATTCATATTTGTTTATTTCACTGTTGTTTCCCACAACATTCCTGAAGTTTTTACTACTTCAATGCCTGTCAGTTTTATGGGTGGTGAAAAGCTGAGGGTATCTGGCAAGTTACTGGCAAACTTTTCCCCGTGTGACATGTCAGAGTAGTGAAAGACATGTAATCTAATTCCTCAACCTTTTCGCAAATAAAAGAGCAACTTTCAGCCCAATTTATGCACCTTTCTCACTTGATTTTGGAGACAAAAAGTATCACTTTATCAGTCTATGGAGAACAATGCCCTCAGAATATGCTTAAATTAACACCTTGCAAAAAGATTGAACAATTGCAATAGTCTGCAAATCTGTAAGACAACACGATAGAGTGCCATTAACAGTTTCTTTCCACCAAGGGCAAAAGGAAGAAAAGCTGCGGAACTTGAAAATTCAAGGTTTGTAAATACGTTAGAAGTTATGTCTCTGACGGTAAGAGAAACAAAAGTATCCTCACCACCACCCTGTTCCCTTTCAGTAAAACTTTCATCACTCTAACAGTATTATCGTTAATAGGGATTACACTTTCTGAATATAGTGATAATACTGTTACTTAATCCACTTTCCAAATGACATCTATGCCTATTTCATCACTCTAAGTAAAACAACTTTACATGTGTTTTATATGACGAATAAGAAGTCTGACCAGAACCACAAACCCTGTTCCCTCAGGACAATCAGACTTTTTGTGAATGCACCAAGACCTCACTTTCAGTAAAACTTTCATCAATCTAAGTAAAACAACTTTACATGTGTTTTTATATGACGAATAAGAAGTCTGACCAGAACCACAAACCCTGTTCCCTCAGGACAATCAGACTTTTTGTGAATGCACCAAGACCTCACTTTCAGTAAAACTTTCATCAATCTAAGTAAAACAACTTTACATGTGTTTTTATATGACGAATAAGAAGTCTGACCAGAACCACAAACCCTGTTCCCTCAGGACAATCAGACTTTTTGTGAATGCACCAAGACCTCACTTTCAGTAAAACTTTCATCACTCTAAATGAAACAACTTTACATGTGTTTTTATATGACGAATAAGAAGTCTGACCAGAACCACAAACCCTGTTCCCTCAGGACAATCAGACTTTTTGTGAATGCACCAAGACCTCACTTTCAGTAAAACTTTCATCACTCTAAATGAAACAACTTTACATGTGTTTTATATGACGAATAAGAAGTCCGACCAGAACCACAAACCCTGTTCCCTCAGGACAATCAGACTTTTTGTGAATGCACCAAGACCTCACTTTCAGTAAAACTTTCATCACTCTAACAGTATTATCGTTAATAGGGATTGCACTTTCTGAATATAGTGATAATACTGTTACTTAATCCACTTTCCAAATGACATCTATGCCTATTTCATCACTCTAAGTAAAACAACTTTACATGTGTTTTATATGACGAATAAGAAGTCTGACCAGAACCACAAACCCTGTTCCCTCAGGACAATCAGACTTTTTGTGAATGCACCAAGGCCTCACTTTCAGTAAAACTTTCATCACTCTAACAGTATTATCGTTAATAGGGATTACACTTGCTGAATATAGTGATAATACTGTTACTTAATCCACTTTCCAAATGACATCTATACCTATTTCATCACTCTAAGTAAAACAACTTTACATGTGTTTTATATGACGAATAAGAAGTCTGACCAGAACCACAAACCCTGTTCCCTCAGGACAATCAGACTTTTTGTGAATGCACCAAGGCCTCACTTTCAGTAAAACTTTCATCACTCTAACAGTATTATCGTTAATAGGGATTACACTTGCTGAATATAGTGATAATACTGTTACTTAATCCACTTTCCAAATGACATCTATACCTATTTCATCACTCTAAGTAAAACAACTTTACATGTGTTTTATATGACGAATAAGAAGTCTGACCAGAACCACAAACCCTGTTCCCTCAGGACAATCAGACTTTTTGTGAATGCACCAAGGCCTCACTTTCAGTAAAACTTTCATCACTCTAACAGTATTATCGTTAATAGGGATTACACTTGCTGAATATAGTGATAATACTGTTACTTAATCCACTTTCCAAATGACATCTATGCCTATTTCGTCACTCTAAATGAAACAACTTTACATGTGTTTTATATGACGAATAAGAAATCCGACCAGAACCACAAACCCTGTTCCCTCAGGACAATCAGACTTTTTGTGAATGCACTAAGACCTCACCTTCAGTAAAACTTTCATCAATCTAAGTAAAACTACTTTACACGTGTTTTATATGATAAATAACAATTCTGACCAGACCTTACCATCAGGATTGTTTGCTGTTGTTAAAAGAACTAGTAAATTAAGCAGTGAATCTGCCAAGGTTCGAAAATACTGGCTTCCTTCATCAACCTAAAAACAGAAGTAAGAAAATATGTTAAATAAGCTAAACATTCACCTGAAAAAGTACCTTTTTCAAGGCAAATAACATTTTAAAATATCATTATTTGTGCTGAAACATTTTCCAATCAAACCTCAAAACAATCTAACATCAATAGAACTCATCAATAGAAATGAAAAAAATTCTTTGTTTTGAGAAAGGCAAAAAATGGTTTCAGACATGTCTCTTGATGTGGTCAGAGATATAATACATGTTTTGCCATTGCCTGAGCCACTAGTAATATCCCACACATATAATCTACATAATTTGTTCAATACACCTAGAGCTCTCAAGCGAACACCTCTTCCAATTTTGGGGACACCTGTTCTACTCTTTATAGCCAATGCACATGTAACTGTAGCAGAATAGCAGAAATATTTAGTTTCTTTTTTTTTTCACATGGTTAGTCCATCCAATAAATAACACCTTCATACCTTGACGTTTTAAAAAAACTGGGTGAAAAATGTAATTCTTTGCTTTCAGCATAACTGTTATCTGTCCTTAAAAATCTGAAGACATAGGGCACTGATGAGTCAGACTGCTTATAAATAATAATCAGCATCTCAATGTTGACATGGAGAATGAAAACAACAAAGGTAGACTGAATCCCTTCCTCTTTGGGGCCCTGATTCACCAGGCTTTTGTAGTGTTAAATGCATGTATGCTTGGAGTTTTAAGTTGTACTTATAATTTTTCAGTCGTATGTCGACGATATCACTTGTATGTAACTACCTGACTACCAATACTGGGGGCATTTTGCTTCCATGTTAGCAACGTTCTTGTAACGATAAGAGGGCTTCGTGAATCTGACCCCTGGTCATGTGCTACTTACCGGTGGTTTTAGTGTGGACTCATTGGCTGAGCTAAAAGCATACACATCGTAATCATCTATCTCCAGATTACTCACGTTCCCACCAACTGGCAAGTCATTCTGGAAAAGTCAATGTAAGCTCAAATTAAATATCTACAACATTTAGTTTTTGGTTAAAATTTGGGCAGTTTCTTCTAGTTCTCAGCGCAGTCTTAAGTAAAACAATGCTATGTACAATTTAAAAGTGCAATTTGCAAAACTAACAAATTTAAAGATCTTACATTATTCATAAAATCAACTAGATTGTTATCATCAGACAAAATAAACATTACTTGGTTGTACAGACTAACACAGTATGACAAAAGATAATGTTATATTCCAGTTACTCACAGCAAAAAATGGAACATTACTCAAATGTTCCCAATGGTATTAACTAAAGAATATATTAATGTTGAAGAAAAACAAAGAAAAAACAACAAAAAAAAAAACAACAAAAAAAGAAGGAAAATGTCAAGCAATGTTCACAGGCTACTTGATAAATTCCCTGAATTTCCAGGACTGTTTCAGATTGGGAATTCAATGTTACCTGCATCAAGCATAAATGATATAACAACAACTTAAAATTTTGTTCACTTAAATATCAAGTATTTGAAAACAAAAAAAAAACCTGTCTATATACAGTTTGTGAAATCTTTTGTCATTTTAATCAACTTCTAGGACTTCCAGACAAATTCAATGACCTGCAGCCAAATTCCATGACACTCAAGGCCTGGGAATTTTAATTTCAAATTCCATAAAATTCACGAATTTTCACCAACTGAGTAGATACTTTCAACAGAAAACCATACTTGAAACTGTCTTTACATACATTTAAAAAATTTTTTTCATTAAAATAAATGCCGCTCAATAAATTCTATACAGGGTCTTTCCGGACCAATTTTAGGGTTACTCGTGATACAAGCTTGTTTTTTTACCCCAAACCTAAGACATAATGTTCAAAAAGCCTACATGCATGAAAGTGCTTCAATATACATGGAAGTAAACTTCACCAAACTTTAGACAAGCTTCTTCAAAAGGAGAAAAAAAAGTACAAAAATTTTGTGTCAGTCACATGAGTGGCATCTGACATTATGAATATGGTCCACACTGCCCATCTTAGAATATAAGAAGAAATTTGGCCTGCAAAGAATTCAGTGAGAAAAAAAATGTAAAAATATAGGTCAATGCACTGTAATTCTTTAAGTTCTTCACACGTTTGCAAGGTGTTTATTCAAGCATATTCTGAAGGTTTTATTTTGTGTAAACTAATAAAATTTTACATTCTGTGAAGCCCTGTAATTGGCCGAGCCAACCAGTGAAGTTTTGCCGCTTAATCTAATTATAAATGTGCACACATTGCTCTGAAAGTTGCTCTTTCATATGCAAAAACGTGGAGGAATTAGGGTACATATGGTTTTAATTATAGTTTGCAGTGGTTTTTCGGAAAATGATAACCTCATTTTTTTGTGATGTTTCACTGAAAGGGATACAGAAGAGAGGATTGGCTGATAGTAAAGATAGGATTTTCTGGGTTAACACAATCACTATTTCTCACACCAGCGAATCAGCAACAACTCTTAGATATTCTGGAAAAAAATAAAAATAACAAAAAAATGTTACAGTGTGTCTCATGCAAAACAACATATAACATAAAAGCTTACTTTAGGTTTTGGAAATATGAGCATTCCAAATAATGTAAACACGTACAGGTGAAAGGCCAGCAGGCAGAGAACACTGAAAACAAAAACATAAAATAAAACAAAAATGAAATTCAGAGTAGTAAATTAATGTGAAAGTGTTGCAGCAGCTTTTAAAGGGATATAGAATCAACTGTTTGTTTGGCAAGACAGGCGAGCTTAGGCTAAGTCAAATTTATGTACTTGTTGATTTTTTGGGGGGAGCACTCGGGCCTGACCAAGGTTTTTAGACTATAACCCAAGATTTCCATTCTCCACTGCCAGCCACTCAGAATTGATTCTCATCTCTATCCCTTCAACAACAGCATTTAGTGAACGTCACAGCCACAGAAATGATTCTTAGTGTTGAAACAGTGAGTAAAAAAATTATACAAACCTGAGAAGGTATATTAGAAATAGGATTTTAAAGTTGAGTATACAGCTAGGGTACCCAAACAATGTTACATGAAAGGAAGCTTGCTGTCAATGTTTTCATTTGACGTTGCTCACCTGGCTACTTCTGGTAATGTCCGTCGTAAACAGTTAAAAGTTTTCTTCATTAATGAACTGTTTTGAAGGATAAAGAATGGCCTCAGCATTCGTCTCACTCTGACAGTCTGTAATCATGGCACAAGAATATTTTTTCACAAGAAAAACAACCCCCCCAAAAAAGCACAAAACATAGATAAATGATGTAAGCTATGATTTTTTTTTGCTATTTCTAAAACTTTTACTAGTTTATTTACTGTTTATGTAGACCTGCCCACATATGACAGGAGAGGAAGCCAACATGAGCTGGACTTACAACAATGGCTCTCATGGGTTGAAGAGCTTCTAGTCTGAATTGAGCTGTCTAAAGTGCTTTCTGACGATTTATTTCGGCAGGTAAGAATAAATGTCAATAGTCATCCATAAACTATGTTCAGCAGGATATGCCGACAGACCCTCCAAAACAGCCCATACCCTAAATTTGTTATTAGGGTCTTTTTTATTTGCCAGAAACTGATGAATAAAAATTCCATGTAGATTGACCCTATTTTCTGATCTTGTTAGGTTGCTTTCATTGAAGAATAGTTTTGAGGATGGCTTCACTATATTTCATAGTGTAGGTATGTTATCACAAAAATGTGTCACTTTACAGATTTTTATTCTTCTTGTATTAATCTGATCAAAAATATCATCATACATTCTCAAACGTTTAAAATGTAATGTACTAATAAGAGCTCACCTCTGTACATCCCAGGCTGACACTGACAACCCAGTCAATGACAGAGAAAATGAGTACGCCGCAATACACCAGTAACCACTTACTGCGCAGCGTATGGTGCTTCCCCACAAAGTACACCTGGAGAGCAACATACAACAGTATGAAAGACTTATGCAGACATACTCTGCTGGTTATGGGTATTGTGATCTGCTGGTTATGGGTATTGTGATCTGCTGGATATGGGTATTGTCATCTGCTGGTTATGGGTATTGTGATCTGCTGGATATGGGTATTGTGATCTGCTGGATATGGGTATTGTCATCTGCTGGTTATGGGTATTGTGATCTGCTGGTTATGGGTATTGTGATCTGATGGATATGGGTATTGTTATCTACTGGATATGGGTATTGCCATCTACTGGTTATGGGCAATGTCATCTGCTGGTTATGGGTATTGTCATCTGCTGGTTATGGGTATTGTGATCTGCTGGATATGGGTATTGTGATCTGCTGGATATGGGTATTGTCATCTGCTGGTTATGGGTATTGTGATCTGCTGGTTATGGGTATTGTCATCTTCTGGTTATGGGTAATGTGATCTGCTGGTTATGGGTATTGTGATCTGCTGGTTATGGGTATTGTGATCTACTGGATATGGGTATTGTCATCTGCTGGTTATGGGTATTGTGATCTGCTGGTTATGGGTAATGTCATCTGCTGGTTATGGGTATTGTTATCTACTGGATATGGGTATTGCCATCTACTGGTTATGGGCAATGTCATCTGCTGGTTATGGGTATTGTCATCTGCTGGTTATGGGTATTGTGATCTGCTGGATATGGGTATTGTGATCTGCTGGATATGGGTATTGTCATCTGCTGGTTATGGGTATTGTGATCTGCTGGTTATGGGTATTGTGATCTGATGGATATGGGTATTGTTATCTACTGGATATGGGTATTGCCATCTACTGGTTATGGGCAATGTCATCTGCTGGTTATGGGTATTGTCATCTGCTGGTTATGGGTATTGTGATCTGCTGGATATGGGTATTGTGATCTGCTGGATATGGGTATTGTCATCTGCTGGTTATGGGTATTGTCATCTGCTGGTTATGGGTATTGTGATCTGATGGATATGGGTATTGTTATCTACTGGATATGGGTATTGCCATCTACTGGTTATGGGCAATGTCATCTGCTGGTTATGGGTATTGTCATCTGCTGGTTATGGGTATTGTGATCTGCTGGATATGGGTATTGTGATCTGCTGGTTATGGGTATTGTCATCTTCTGGTTATGGGTATTGTGATCTGCTGGTTATGAGTATTGTGATCTGCTGGTTATGGGTATTGTGATCTGCTGGATATGGGTATTGTGATCGGCTGGATATGGGTATTGTCATCTGCTGGATATGGGTATTGTGATCTACTGGATATGGGTATTGTCATCTTCTGGTTATGGGTATTGTGATCTGCTGGTTATGGGTATTGTCATCTTCTGGTTATGGGTATTGTGATCTGCTGGTTATGAGTATTGTGATCTGCTGGTTATGGGTATTGTGATCTGCTGGATATGGGTATTGTGATCGGCTGGATATGGGTATTGTCATCTGCTGGATATGGGTATTGTGATCTACTGGATATGGGTATTGTCATCTTCTGGTTATGGGTATTGTGATCTGCTGGTTATGGGTATTGTCATCTTCTGGTTATGGGTATTGTGATCTGCTGGATATGGGTATTGTGATCTGCTGGATATGGGTAATGTGATCTGCTGGTTATGGGTATTGTGATCTGCTGGTTATGGGTATTGCCATCTACTGGTTATGGGCAATGTCATCTGCTGGTTATGGGTATTATCATCTGCTGGTTATGGGTATTGTGATCTGCTTGTTATGGGTAATGTCATCTGCTGGATATGGGTATAGTGATCTACTGGATATGGGTATTGTGATCTACTGGATATGGGTAATGTGATCTGCTGGATATGGGTATTGTCATCTGCTGGTTATGGGTATTGTGATCTGCAGGTTATGGGTATTGTGATCTGCTGGATAAGGGTAATGTGATCTGCTGGATATGGGTATTGTCATCTGCTGGTTATGGGTATTGTCATCTGCTGGTTATGGGTATTGTGATCTACTGGATATGGGTAATGTGATCTGCTGGATATGGGTATTGTCATCTGCTGGTTATGTGTATTGTCATCTGCTGGTTATGGGTATTGTGATCTACTGGATATGGGTATTGCCATCTACTGGTTATGGGCAATGTCATCTGCTGGTTATGGGTATTGTCATCTGCTGGTTATGGGTACTGTGATCTGCTGGTTATGGGTAATGTCATCTGCTGGTTATGGGTATTGTTATCTACTGGATATGGGTATTGCCATCTACTGGTTATGGGCAATGTCATCTGCTGGTTATGGGTATTGTCATCTGCTGGTTATGGGTATTGTGATCTGCTGGATATGGGTATTGTGATCTGCTGGATATGGATATTGTGATCTGCTGGTTATGGGTATTGTGATCTGCTGGTTATGGGTATTGTGATCTGATGGATATGGGTATTGTTATCTACTGGATATGGGTATTGCCATCTACTGGTTATGGGCAATGTCATCTGCTGGTTATGGGTATTGTCATCTGCTGGTTATGGGTATTGTGATCTGCTGGATATGGGTATTGTGATCTGCTGGTTATGGGTAATGTCATCTTCTGGTTATAGGTATTGTGATCTGCTGGTTATGGGTATTGTGATCTGCTGGATATGGGTATTGTGATCTGCTGGTTATGGGTATTGTGATCTGCTGGTTATGGGTATTGTGATCTTCTGGTTATGGGTATTGTGATCTGCTGGTTATGGGTATTGTGATCTGATGGATATGGGTATTGTGATCTGCTGGATATGGGTATTGTCATCTTCTGGTTATGGGTATTGTGATCTGCTGGTTATGGGTATTGTCATCTTCTGGTTATGGGTATTGTGATCTTCTGGTTATGGGTATTGTGATCTGCTGGTTATGGGTATTGTGATCTGATGGATATGGGTATTGTGATCTGCTGGATATGGGTATTGTGATCTGCTGGTTATGGGTATTGTGATCTGCTGGTTATGGGTATTGTCATCTTCTGGTTATGGGTATTGTGATCTGCTGGATATGGGTATTGTGATCTGCTGGATATGGGTATTGTGATCTGCTGGATATGGGTATTGTCATCTTCTGGTTATGGGTATTGTGATCTGCTGGTTATGAGTATTGTGATCTGCTGGTTATGGGTATTGTGATCTGCTGGATATGGGTATTGTGATCGGCTGGATATGGGTATTGTCATCTGCTGGATATGGGTATTGTGATCTGCTGGTTATGGGTATTGCCATCTACTGGTTATGGGTATTGCCATCTACTGGTTATGGGCAATGTCATCTGCTGGTTATGGGTATTGTCATCTGCTGGTTATGGGTATTGTGATCTGCTTGTTATGGGTAATGTCATCTGCTGGATATGGGTATAGTGATCTACTGGATATGGGTATTGTGATCTACTGGATATGGGTATTGTCATCTTCTGGTTATGGGTAATGTGATCTGCTGGTTATGGGTATTGTGATCTGCTGGTTATGGGTATTGCCATCTACTGGTTATGGGCAATGTCATCTGCTGGTTATGGGTATTGTCATCTGCTGGTTATGGGTATTGTGATCTGCTGGATATGGGTATTGTCATCTGCTGGTTATGGGCAATGTCATCTGCTGGTTATGGGCAATGTCATCTGCTGGATATGGGTATTGTGATCTGCTGGATATGGGTATTGTGATCTGCTGGATATGGGTATTGTCAACTGCTGGTTATGGGTATGGTCATCTGCTGGATATGGGTATTGTGATCTGATGGATATGGGTATTGTTATCTACTGGATATGGGTATTGCCATCTACTGGTTATGGGTATTGTGATCTGCTGGATATGGGTATTGTCAACTGCTGGTTATGGGTATTGTGATCTGCTGGTTATGGGTATTGTGATCTGCTGGATATGGGTATTGTCATCTGCTGGTTATGGGTATTGTGATCTGCTGGATATGGGTATTGTGATCTGATGGATATGGGTATTGTGATCTACTGGATATGGGTATTGTGATCTGCTGGATATGGGTATTGTCATCTGCTGGTTATGGGTATTGTCATCTGCTGGTTATGGGTATTGTGATCTACTGGATATGGGTATTGTCATCTGCTGGTATGGGTACTGTGATCTGCTGGTTATGGGTATTGTGATCTGCTGGTTATGAGTATTGTGATCTGCTGGTTATGGTATTGTCATCTTCTGGATATGGGTAATGTCATCTGCTGGTTATGGGTATTGTTATCTACTGGATATGGGTATTGCCATCTACTGGTTATGGGCAATGTCATCTGCTGGTTATGGGTATTGTCATCTGCTGGTTATGGGTATTGTGATCTGCTGGATATGGGTATTGTGATCTGCTGGATATGGGTATTGTCATCTGCTGGTTATGGGTATTGTGATCTGCTGGTTATGGGTATTGTGATCTGATGGATATGGGTATTGTTATCTACTGGATATGGGTATTGCCATCTACTGGTTATGGGCAATGTCATCTGCTGGTTATGGGTATTGTCATCTGCTGGTTATGGGTATTGTGATCTGCTGGATATGGGTATTGTGATCTGCTGGTTATGGGTAATGTCATCTTCTGGTTATAGGTATTGTGATCTGCTGGTTATGGGTATTGTGATCTGCTGGATATGGGTATTGTGATCTGCTGGTTATGGGTATTGTGATCTGCTGGTTATGGGTATTGTGATCTTCTGGTTATGGGTATTGTGATCTGCTGGTTATGGGTATTGTGATCTGATGGATATGGGTATTGTGATCTGCTGGATATGGGTATTGTCATCTTCTGGTTATGGGTATTGTGATCTGCTGGTTATGGGTATTGTCATCTTCTGGTTATGGGTATTGTGATCTTCTGGTTATGGGTATTGTGATCTGCTGGTTATGGGTATTGTGATCTGATGGATATGGGTATTGTGATCTGCTGATATGGGTATTGTGATCTGCTGGTTATGGGTATTGTGATCTGCTGGTTATGGGTATTGTCATCTTCTGGTTATGGGTATTGTGATCTGCTGGTTATGAGTATTGTGATCTGCTGGTTATGGGTATTGTGATCTGCTGGATATGGGTATTGTGATCGGCTGGATATGGGTATTGTCATCTGCTGGATATGGGTATTGTGATCTGCTGGTTATGGGTATTGCCATCTACTGGTTATGGGTATTGCCATCTACTGGTTATGGGCAATGTCATCTGCTGGTTATGGGTATTGTCATCTGCTGGTTATGGGGGTATTGTGATCTGCTTGTTATGGGTAATGTCATCTGCTGGATATGGGTATAGTGATCTACTGGATATGGGTATTGTGATCTACTGGATATGGGTATTGTCATCTTCTGGTTATGGGTAATGTGATCTGCTGGTTATGGGTATTGTGATCTGCTGGTTATGGGTATTGCATCTACTGGTTATGGGCAATGTCATCTGCTGGTTATGGGTATTGTCATCTGCTGGTTATGGGTATTGTGATCTGCTGGATATGGGTATTGTCATCTGCTGGTTATGGGCAATGTCATCTGCTGGTTATGGGCAATGTCATCTGCTGGATATGGGTATTGTGATCTGCTGGATATGGGTATTGTGATCTGCTGGATATGGGTATTGTCAACTGCTGGTTATGGGTATGGTCATCTGCTGGATATGGGTATTGTGATCTGATGGATATGGGTATTGTTATCTACTGGATATGGGTATTGCCATCTACTGGTTATGGGTATTGTGATCTGCTGGATATGGGTATTGTCAACTGCTGGTTATGGGTATTGTGATCTGCTGGTTATGGGTATTGTGATCTGCTGGATATGGGTATTGTCATCTGCTGGTTATGGGTATTGTGATCTGCTGGATATGGGTATTGTGATCTGATGGATATGGGTATTGTTATCTACTGGATATGGGTATTGCCATCTACTGGTTATGGGTATTGTGATCTGCTGGTTATGGGTAATGTCATCTGCTGGTTATGGGTATTGTGACCTGCTGGTTATAGGTATTGTCACCTACTTGTCATCTAATGGATAAGGGTATTGTCATCTGGTGGATATGGGTATTGTCACCTACTGGATATGGATGTTGTCATTTACTGGATGTGGGTATTGCTATCTACTGGATATGGGCATTGCTATCTACTGGATATGGGCATTGCTATCTACTGGATATGGGCATTGCTATCTACTGGATATGGGCATTGCTATCTACTGGATATGGGTATTATCATCTACTGGATATGGGTATTGTCATCTACTGGATATGGTTATTGTCTTTTACATTTTAAAGTGTTGAACACAATTCCATCACCAATTCGAAGAAACTCATGAATACATGTACATGTATCTTAACATAAATTCCAAAATAACTCACTTTAAAAATTAGATCAAAGGTGAGAACAAAGAGGCAGATGAACTCAAGTCCCTCTGTGGCTCCGCATGGCAGGACAATCCGTTCAGCTCGGGTGAGAATATCCGACGACCAGGTAAGTGAGGACGGGAACTCGATGAACGCCAGTAGGTGGAGCAATGCAATCATAAAGGTGACAAACCTAGAAACATAGAATGAAGAAATAAATCAGTTAAACAGGGTTCAAATCTGAGACTGGCTCATGGCAAAGAACATAAAATACGGAGATGAACTGAGTACTGCCTCAACCGTTGTCAGTATTGGTACAGTAACAGTGGATCCTCACCCCTGGTTGTTTTAGTATAAAGTTTTAGTGAGGCTGCACGGCACCATAAATATGACATCATATGAATTGTACTCCCATACATGTACATGCATGAATACTAAAAGGAGACAGTATTATGAAATGATTGGTAACATGACAATGTAGATTACTATGTTAAACCACCAAACACAAACCAGTAATGAGTGATTTACTTTCCCTAATTCCTGAACCTTTTCGCATACTTTATGAAAGAGCAAATTTCAGTGCAATTTTGCACCTTTTTAATTTCATTCTGGAACAAAAAAAAAAATACACTGATTGTGTTTGCCAATTTAAGGGCTTGGTAAAAAGAATTTCGTCATTGTACACAAAATAATGCCCTCAGAATATGCTCGGAAAAGCACTTTGCAAACACGCAAAAAAACAAAAAGCTGAAGAATTAGAGTGAAAATCTTTTAAAGTCAAAATTTTAAATTCAACAACAACACTTATTTTTGCATCCTTAGAGTTACATATAAAATTCGGAATGTATAATAAGTGTTATGCCACATCAACTCTGTCACAATAAACTTCTTAGAATTTAACCTACGCATATCCTCCAGATCGGACATCGACATTTTTACAATTTACAACATTTTAAAACCAAATGCAGAGATTTGCTCTATTAACATGTCTATATTCAACTTTTTGTGTCTTTTGGCGCTCACATCTTTGGTTATTAACCTATACAGTTTCATTATCTTTTCTGTTATGCATCTACATACTGTTATTTTATATTTTTTTTTTACAGTTATTCATATCTGCTACCATTCATTTTGTTATCATCTCTGTAAATGGACCTTGCTGCCTGTATGAGAATAAGTAAACTAAACTAAAACTCAACTAAAACTAAACTAAACTAAACTAATCCAGGGAATTTTAAAATTTTGACTTAACTTCACAATCATTATTAAAGCTATGTCAGTGAGAGCTGTATAGTCACCCCATAACATTCTTAGTCAATGGCTAATTGTATTACTTGAGCCATAACTGCTTTGAGAAATCTTTTTTTACTAAACTCACCATCGTACAGGCCAGGAGAAATAGATTCTATACCAGTGAAGAGCTGCTGGGTGAACTTTGTGATGAACTGATCGGTACTGTTAACAAACAGGCATAGATGAAAAGCATGCAAGATTTTCATGTTTTTCGTCTTAACATTTATCATTTTATAGTTTCTTAAATACATGTATATAAAAACTGAAAACAATTCAGAGTGTAAGTTTCTCTTTACATGTACCATGCGTTCTTTGAATGTCTAAAGTACAATACAACTGTGCACTTGCCTACATGTAGTATCTGTTGATAACATTTTTGTAGAGGTGCTCAAATATCAGTATAAATACATATAATTCTTCAACCCTTTCACATCTAAAAGAGCAACTTTCAGTGCAATTTATTCACATTTATAATTTGATTTGAGACAAAACTACATTGGTTGGATAAGCCAGTGTCAGAGCTTCATAAATTGTACAATTTTGTCAGTCTGCACACAATCATGCCTTCAGAATTTGTCTGAACAAACACCATGCAAACATGCAAAAGGGTTGAAGACCTTTATGTATATATATATATATATATATATATATATATATATATATATATAAACACATTCAGTGAATGTAACACTGACAACATTTTTTAAAACGATATTAAACCCATAGACATAGTAGGTAGACTACACACTACTTACTGTGACGGCATCCTCAATAAACACAATTGCTTGTAGCATGGTGGCATGGTCTACAGAGTAAAAATCATACAGCATTATTTGACAATGTTTTCGATCAAACCAAGCAAAATCACCAGGAAATTATAAACAGAATGACTTCTACTGACATAACCAGGCCCTTACATTGTTCATCACAACTATTATATAGGTGAAAATGTACCGGCTATACAATCATCATCAGGCCATTCTTAAAAAAATCTTTGTTGGAGGTAACACATTCCTGTTAGAACAGATATGATAGGATGATAGAGAAGTACTTTGTTTATTCTGGGTATTAAAAATGATAGGGGTTTTAAGAATAACACTGACAGAAAATTCCATCAAAGCCCAATAAAAACTTGGGATACATGATTGGAGGGTTGGTTGGGTCATTCCAAGCAGACAGATTTTTAATAATGGCCTCACGCATAAAAAGCAAGGACGGACAATTATAGATCATTAGCGTGTCATTTATCCATATATATTTGATACACGAAATAAACATGCGTGCACTGATCACGGGGCAGCTCTTTACACATCTTATCTACAGAGTGTGGGCCATGAAATAAAGAGTTGGTAAAGACTGTAATTTCCTTATCATAGGGAGCAAGGATTTTTAACTTCATATACATTACAGCTCACTTCATTGTTTTCTTTTACGCCTTTGTTACACATCTTTTATCTCCTTTGCCTCGTATTTTGTTCTGATGGTTAAAGCACATTTTAAACACAAGTTTTGTTTTATATTTGGTTGGTGTTGTACATGAGCCAAAGCATAAACATTGCTCTAAACTACATGGAACATCAATTTGTTTATTACCTATGCAAGTGATCATATATTGATCAAGAAAGATATCAGCAGAAGAAGGTCATTAAATGATTAATTGCATAATGTGTTTAATTAAGTAGGTTAATTATGACTATGAACATACTCATATTACAAATACCTGATCAACTTCAGTACACACGCAATCAGATCATAGTGAAAAGACAATTAACATACATGATGGATCAACCATTTCAGATCTGACTTTGACTTGTCTGTGTGGTGTATGGCTAACATGACTAACGGCTTGGACTAAACAACTGTTGATAATTGAAATATCTGGGTAGAAATCAAGGGTTGAATGCAGATTTACAAAATGACTGCAAGGGTGTACTTTTTGGGTGCATGGGCTAAATGGTGGATGAACCAATCAACCCTTAACTTTGAACCTTGCAAATACTGAAATGTGCACAATTAATAATTGATTATTGTATTGTACAAAAAATGCAACTTACACGTACATGTATGTATGTATCTTATACATTTTCCATATAAATAAAGATACTGGGGCTCAATATTAATGAATGATCAATCTATTCCCTGTTTTAGTGTCTTAGTTACATGTATATGTTCTTTGCTAGAGTCACGGAAGATATAATCCAGTATTATAATTTTTGTTGTGAACAGTCAATAAGTGAAATTTAATGAAATCCGTATATGTCTTGTAACTCGTAGGGCGTCAAAGGCAACACAATGAACTACAGAAAGAATAACAAGAAATCATAGTCTCGCACCCTGTCAGGATTGTGAGAGTTTCACTACGCCAGATGTCACTAGATCTTTAAGGTAAGCAGCATGTAACAGAAAGAGGTGTCAGTGCAGGCAGAGCACTATAGATTAAATGTCAGCTGTGAGGATATTTGCTTATAGATGATCTAATAGTTGACAGAAACACTGTGTGGCAATATTTGACAATTTGATAGTTGACAGCCACATCAACTATCAGATTGTCACATATCGCCACAACTGACGTTTTAAGTAGCACTGAATGAAGTAGCACTAGCAGGGTACATCTGAATTTGGTAAGAAATTCTCAATATCGTTTTAGACAGAAACAATATTCAACCAATGGCAAGTTCAACCTGAATCAGTTAATCCAGCAATCAATCCACATATGTGTATACAAACACAAAATCCGAGCTAACAGATATTACGTAGGCAATGGCATTTTATAAACACATGATTACCAAAGTCATCGGTACGCTGGCCTTGTTGTGAGTCCGTCAGTACTGACACACTGGACACCGACAGCCTGTCGTCACTGTCCCCATCGCTAGCTCCTTCCATACCCAGACCCTCTGGAATTCCTCTCCTCTCCTCCATCAACTCACAACCCTCCCTCAGACTGGTTCTGTCCCCAGATAGAGCCCTTTCCTCACGAAATCCACCCACTGATCTTGGAGAACTTTCATTGGAAGGGAATAGAGCGGTGTCAAGTTCACTTGGACTAAGTAAAGGCGGGTCTGTCTCAAAACGCTGCATTTGCGGCCTGCCTTCCCTTGGTCACTAAACTTGGGAATCTACTGGACGAGTCCAAGTTTGTGTCACTCATACCAAGTCGTGTCACACACCCCTGTCTTCAGATCCTCTCAATTCAGTCATATCAAGAACAAAGTTCGTCGAGCTTTTCTCAAAGCTGGCTTCTTTTTGCGTCACGTGAGACAACAACAACCAGGGGACGGAACTCTGATGACTTCGCTTGAAAGCGAAAGTAGGGATAGTTACCTCCCTTGAAATTAAATTACGCCTGTATCTTTAGAACCTAAATGTAACAGAGGCAATTTTTGCAACGAAAGTTTCACTGTTTTGTACAACTTTAGTGCATTTGGGGAACACTTTCGTACCGAACCTTTAAAATATTGTCATTAAGTCAAACCGAAGAATTTTTCTCCGTAAACCATGAACTCACTGTTCGACAGCGATAATGACGGAAAAGCTTATGAAAGTGGTTTGGGCATTTCAATTATCAGCGGCGTAGGCTGGGAAGTAGGGGTGCGGACGCCCCCCCCCCCCCTCCCTTTCACGAGGCAAAAATATTCCGCTCAAGTCGACGAAAAAAATATTTTAGACTATATTTCTTACCTAGCTATTAACATTCATTCCACAGATATTTGCTGTAGCCAATACAGACCAATATTTCAATTTCGTATCAATTTACTAAATAGTATATAGGCCTATTTAGACCTGTTATGTGAACCATACCGTGTTGTTCCCGGTGGAAGATGGCGTGTTACAAAATTACCTCTCCTGAATCGTACCGCGCTGGCAGCAGTAGCCACTTCTGTCTGGTGGACAAGACAGATGTCACAGTTTTACTTGTACTGTTTGTAACTCTGGAACCCATGACAGCAAATACTATATATTCAGGGACAGGCTGTTTTCAGCCCCACCTAAGCTGAATTTGAGTTGTTTTGGGTTTTTTTTTTTAATGTGAAAACGAATGTGTACACGTTGGCCAACTCTGCATTCGAAACACATCGAAATCTCTCAGATTCTCTCTCCGGCCCCTGGTTTTGCGCGATCCAGTTAATTTGGGTGGCCTAAGCCATGGGTTAAAACAAAGGCCTACATCATACATATATTTTCTCAGTGTTTTGGTCAATTGTAATTAAATACAAGTGGAACATATTCAAGATGAACAGTACAGATAAATCTCAGATGTGAACGTGTTCTCGCCAGATGTTACACCTGAGCGCATGCGCGATGTGGACTGGCGACTGAATACAAATGCAAGGCTTAACGCGTGGACTGCGGTGTTGTTGCTAGTGCTAGCGAAGGGTTGGGCAGCGGACAGCACGCGGTGACAGCAGGTAAGCACTGAGATTATTTTACTCTATCTAATCTCCACTGCGATTGGTGTTCGCTTAAGGTAGAGATGTTGGGAAGTTGCATTAAAATACCCTGTCAAGGTGCCATGCTAACTGGTTGAAAATGAAGGGACAGATCGTTTAAATCAGGAGTGAACCCAATCCTTGTATGATGGTGCAGTCCTGATGCCAGTGCGGTGTAGGCAGTGATCAAGCAAGTCAGCTGTTCCCTGTACCAAGATTTCTTATTTACGTGTTCACTTTACTCAGGAACCTTCATCAACTTCAGTACCTGTAGGCCTACCCCAATTTGGTGGGTGATCTAAGACTGTATAACCACCGTGGCACGCAGTAGTTTCATTGAACAATCAAGAAGACCCCTCCCAAAATCTTTTCTATGGCCTTTTTCCTGGTCCGGTTCATCGGTTGGGGTTGGGGGCTGGGTGGGGTTGGGGGTAGGGTTGTATAGGGGCAGGTTTGCATAAAGGTCGCAGGGTTGAAAGGTTGGGGGAGAAAGTGAAGAGTTTGGAAATCAGCCCCCCCCCCCACCAACTTTCTTCAAAAGCATCAGGTTTTGGGCAAACCCCAGCATTACCCCTCACCCAATTTCAGACTGAGTGAGACATAGCTCCCTCTCCCCTCCCAGATTTGGAACTCATTCCACTGCCCATATGAAATATTATGCAGAAATATGAGAGATCCTGAACTGATCTGAAAACACTTGTAGATTCTTAGTTGGTGTCACATGCTCATAAGTTATAGAGATAGGCCCCTATAGTGCCAGTTAGAGCACATGCACTCAAATGCTCGCTATATAGTTCCAGTTAGAGCACAGGTACTCAAATACTGTTTATAGTGTAAGCTTGAGCACAGGCACTCAGAAACAGCAAGCCTATATGTTATATACCAGTATCCTACAAATTGAATATCGTAGCCCTGGGTGACTACATTTTCTTTTTTTACTTGATAAGCACTCATCAAAACATTAAAACACAAATTTAGTCATTTAAGGCTAACCTAACAGTTTATGATTTAAACATTGTGAAACGCACATTGCGTGGATGCCCACACCAGTTGTATGTTGTTGTTGGCACAAATTGAAAACCCAGAAAGCTGATAAATTATCCTGAGCTTTCTTCTGCAGTATCCATCACATAAATATTCACAGCTTTGAGTGTCTGGGTTCCTCGAAAGGACAAGGAGGTGATAAATACAACATGGAGCTAAATGGGTGATATGCTGATTTTTGCCGATTTCTAAAGTTTAAATCACTACAGGGCAATATGAAACAATAGGCACATTCTGATTGCTCTTCCAGAAAAAAATTCTTGTTTAAAAATCTATATTTTTCATCATTCATGTTAAAATCTTATTCAAGGTTGTGTTTGTTTCTGCCTGAAGTAGTCAAGTGTGCTGATGATTGGTGGTGATGCTAGATTTTACTAGGCCTACCTGTACATGCATACTGCATACATCATACTGCTGTGTGGTTGGCTATGAAGTATGATGCGTGTTTAGTCCCCACTGTACACTTTTCACCCTGAATAGTTTTTGTGAAGAAGAGTTCTGCATCACTGGCTTAGCACATAATTACACGCAGAGGCCTGTCAGACTATCAGACTGTCTGCTTACTACTGATAAAGTTTTCACTTTGAAACTATTATCCACGCTTTAGATGAATACTTAAAAGATTTTGGTTCAACATGTAATTGTGGAGTGCAAAAGGTGTTATGTTTCACTAGTTCTTCAACTACCTGGTACAGTTTTGCCAGGCCGTCAGATGAGAGATGAGCCCACACCTGGGTTGATTTGCACAGTGCAGTGTGTATGTACATGTTATTGTACTATATTTGTCTTACCCTTCAAGGCTCTGTGACCGCTATGGTGGCCAAATGTTTAGAACATCCGCCTGGAAGTCAAGAGACCCACCACAAACCCGGCCACATCAGGTCATACCAAGGACTTTAAAAATGGTACTTGTTCAATGTTGCTGCCTCGGGACAGAAGTTAGAATAATGTAACATGACAGTTTGGCCCAGTGTCAGTATAATGTGACTGGGTGGGGTGCCATGTCTGGTATCTTTTGTATGACCATTCAGTGGTAGTACTTTGTCGGCATGGACTCGCTCTGCCACAAGAAGTCACAGAATATGTACACATCTTTTTAACTTCTTGTTGTCAATTGACTGAAAAATTGTTAAGTACCAGTTTGGCAGTATGACATAAAACCCCTGGCATACATATATACATACATACTTCAAGGCTTTATATAAAATATCACCATTTTCCATGATGATAATGGGTTTGCCTGAAATATAAAGCCCCTATATAATGAACTGAAAGGCCTGACATTTTCACTGCCTTTAATTTGATGTAAACAAAGAAAGATATTCACCTTGGCTTCCAAAATTGGTGAGTTTAAGGCAACAAGGCTATTAGCCAGAATACACATCAGAGAGTCTCACTTAAGCTCAGGGGTCCCTTGCACAAAGCGTTCACCAGGCTTCATTGTATTAGTTAAGAAACATTTGGTGAGGAAATTAAGAAAAATTAAAAACTGACAAAAATTTCCTGACAGGATCAAACAACTTGAACCATTTTAATGACCTTTGAAAGGAATGGCAGACCAAAAGCATATACTTGTGTGCATTGACAAAGTTTCCCAGGGTAATTAAGTCTCAAGATGCATAACTCGAAAGCACCGATATGTAATCAGTTTTGATCTGTCAGATACAAGTCATCTCTGGAACCCAAGAATGCAGCTGTTATTACTTCTGGCAACAGAATCCTGGTTTAATTGCATTTTAACCATATTTGTTTGTGGTGTACAAGTGACGCAACCTCATGTTTCCAGTTGCCTTAACGTTGCGCATCTGATGGCCTTGCACGTATAAACTTTTTTGGATGCATTGATTAAAAGGTAGATGCTTGTGTGCACTCATGTGATTTTAATTTGGAACCCTGCTACAGTTAAAAGCTAATAATCATTGCTTTATTACTTCAGAAACATGGGGGACAGAAAGAAGGTGATACTGGTAACTGGAGGAAGTGGGCTGGTGGGAAAAGCCATTGAGACTGTGGTGAACGAGAGAGGGGGGAGGCAGGAAGGAGAAGAGTGGCATTTTGTGTCATCTAAAGACGCAGACCTCACGTATGTGTGCACTTTTAGCTCATGTAACAGCTACATGTAACAGGTGATATGGAGGCAGGCCAAGAAGTACATGTAATAGTATGTCAATGTCATTGATGAAGTTCTGAGTAAACATCACTTTGTGAATATGCAAAATGTCTTATATTGATTTTACTGCAAATATTCAGTTTTGAAGTTAGATCAATAAATAGTATTAAATTTCCAGTCACTATCCTCGATTTTAATTTTCAGTAAATATCCTGTACTGAATTTGAAGTAAATATGGTTTCTGAATATAAAATATGCCCACATATACATGCACAAATACATGTGTCTTGCTAATAAATTGATAGTAAGTATATAGTGTTGAATTTCAAAAAAAAAAACATAAATGTTGACTACTATATTTTTTAATGAAAACTAGTACAGTGTGTGGTATGGCTAGCCTACAAGAATGGTGCGTGTGGAAACAAAGTGTCGACAAACTTGCGATTTATTGGCACCATGGTAGCAGTCTACTTGTGTGTTCAATGTTTTTAACTGGGTAGTATGTATTTTACATGTGAGAATTGATTTTTACGTCAGGCATTAAATTTTGTTTACAGAAATCGTGAATCAACCCAAGAGTTGTTCAAACGTATAAAGCCTACTCACGTCATTCATCTAGCAGCTCTTGTTGGAGGACTTTTCCGAAATCTCAAATACAACCTAGACTTTTATGTAAGTAAAGTAAATCAGCATTTTTATGTTTCGGCATCCTTTGAAGATTGAAGGATTTTGACTTACAGATGTACATGCATGTCTGAAATCTTTTCATTGTCTCTCTCCAAAATACAAAAGTTGTGAAATAAATTGAGGAGGAATGTCCAAGCCAAGATATATAAGATTTTTGCTATTTTTGACCGGTTATCTGATCTCAAAAGTTTCAGATTCGCAGTGTTATGGTCTGTTTCTATATTTACTTTCCAAGCATAAGCAAGGTATGGAAATGGGAAAAAGTATTCTTGCATAAACATACCAGTACATTTACATGTAAGTCCCTGGCTACTTATGTTAAAGGATTAGTGTCCAGATTGGTTATTTATTCATAATTAGCTACCCCTGTATATATTGTTAAATGGAGTGTAAAACCCTATAGGAAGAAAGTACAGTAATGTGAGTACTATGGCATTAAAATCACTAGATAATGAGGCTTATGCAGTTTTCCCGCCAAAACTGCGTAGTCAGTGTCGAATGACGTTATACATGTCTAACCTTTTTTTGAGCTGTCGGAGCTTCACCATTTAGTTCAGTGTTAAAAATCCACACAAGGCAAACAATCATATCAAATTTTTTCACGAAATGGTTCGCAGTTCTGCATACTGTTGTAAAAACAGGTCTTTGAAGAGCCCTGGAGTTAGATTTTTCAAGTTTCCTGACTATTTGACTCTCAGGAAAGCATGCTTTCACGTCACAAGACGGAAGGCTTTTATACAAACCAAACACAGCCAAATATTTGCTGGGCTGGTAGGAGTTGGGATAAGAATCCCTGACGGGCAGCTTAATTTTAACAGCAGGGGGGTGTGGGGTGCAGATTGGGCTGTAAAACAAAGCCGCAGTTCATTGGCCATTAGTTTGAGCAATCTTCAGTATGCCCCTAAAGCGAAAGAAAGAGATGCAACCACATGGTGGCTTCCAATGAATGTTGTTTTGATACACACTATCCCATTGGACGTGTCTCTCCTGTAGACCAATGAGTGAACTTCTAACAAATTGTGAACTGGGTAAAGTAACACAGTGGCCGTTTGACAACGTCGATCATATTCGGCTACAGAGGATGATTAAACCAAAAACAATCCAAAACTGATTATGTTGCTGGACTGCAGTAATCAAGAGGCAATGGCTAGGGTTGAATTACTGGTTGTTGATAAATTACACATGAAAGCTGTGAAAACAAGTGATTTCTCTTTGAATACTTCTCATGGTAGATGCAAGAGCAATCTTGCCAATATAGTGGTATTCCATCACCTGTTGTTTTAATCTCTGATGCAGAATGCAAGGATTATCCACAGCGCAGGAAACAAAAGAGGATTAAATACCTCTTCATAATACCTGTTTGACGTGCTTGAGTAGTTCCAGCCATAATATATCTAGGAAAATCAAACAGTTATAAGAATTTTTTTTTCAGTATTGCCTTGATTAAATGATCGAAAATTAATCCCCTTGAACCCATTTTTGAAGTAAATTGACTTGGGGGAATAGAATGATATTTATTGTGAGTGGACAGAAAGAAAGAATAGTAAATATACACACAAAGTGTAGACTTACAGTGTAACACAGGATAAGGCTATATCTTAGCAGTCAGTAGGCCTATTGCCAGTGTGGTTGGAAATGCCTGGATAAATATCAAATTTAACGTCTAAAGCTCGGAATCAGAGATACCAGTGTCATAAATCGGAACTTCAATGACACCCACTATGGATCATGAGTTTCCTGCCCCTGGGTTTCCTCTGCGAGTTTTCCTCCCACTGTAAGCTGGTTGCCGTTGTGTAAATGAAATATTCTTGAGTATGGCACAAAACGTTAATCCAATAAATAACTAAATGCATATGCATGCACAGGCATTTGCTATGATACCCTGGATACCTGGTTAGTTCATAGTGTTGTGGACAGTCGCTATGTGCAGATCAGATAGTACCACCTGTTCATACAGCTCTAGCGTTTTTATTGTATTTTGTATTGTTTTGTATTGAACATGGATCTAGATGAGATCATCTGCGTCAGATCAGATTGTTACCAGCTATTCATACAGTCATGGTGTATTTTATTGTATTATGTAAGTTTTGTATTGAATGTGGATCAAGATGAGATCATCTGCATCAGATCAAATTGTTACCAGCTATTCATACAGTCATGGTGTATTCTATTGTATTATGTAAGTTTTGTATTGAATGTGGATCTAGATAAGATCATCTGCATCAGATCAGATTGTTACCAGCTATTCATACAGACGTGGTGTATTTTATTGTATTATGTAAGTTTTGTATTGAATGTGGATCTAGATAAGATCATCTGCATCAGATCAGATTGTTACCAGCTATTCATACAGACATGGTGTATTTTATTGTATTATGTAAGTTTTGTATTGAATGTGGATCTAGATAAGATCATCTGCATCAGATCAGATTGTTACCAGCTATTCATACAGTCATGGTGTATTTTATTGTATTATGTAAGTTTTGTATTGAATGTGAATCTGTGTGAGATCTGCATTGCATCAGGCTAAAATGGTGAAGCTGAAGGATGCAGGGTTGATTTTCCACTACTGCTTACAGGAGCAAATATTTTTTCTTTTCTTTCTTTCAATTGTTTCTTTAAATTGAAGTCCCCTTTAGTGGATATCTGCCAGCTTTTTGATTTATTTATTTTATTTGTTTGATTGGGGGTATATGCCGTACGTCTAGAACGTTTTAGTTATACAGCCATTATTATGTTGGGAGGAAACTGGGCAGAGCCAGGGGGAAACCCACGACCATCAGCAAGATGCTGGTAGACTTTCCCATGTACAGCCGGAGAGGAAGCTGGAATGAGCTGGACTTGAACTCACAGCGACCACCTTGATGGGAGGCTCTTGGGTCATTGTGCAGCACTGGCGTGTTAACCCCCGCAATCACGGAGGCCCTGCAGGCCTTTTGAGATAATCAAATTATTGTTTTATGGGTAGAATATATCTTTTTCCAGTGTCGGGGGAGGGTATAAACATAGAAATAAAACTCAATAATTATCTAATTGGTTTGAAGTGTGGACTGTTCCAACAAATTTTCTTCTGAAGACATATTTACATGATTTACGTGATCAGAAGGCTTTGAAAACAACAGGAAGATCAGTTAAAAAATATCAAAATGAAAAGGTGGATGTTCACTTTTAATTTTATTTCATTTCTGTAGGGTATTGCAAATTGATGATTGGGGCACATTGGAATTCTTGTTATTTCAGGCTGCCACACATAAACAGCAATGAAAATGTATGAGAAGCTTAACAACCAAGAGCATCTAACTAACTGAAACTCAGAAGCTGCTCAACTGATCCGACCACATCACTTTCAGCCATGATTCATAATACAGTGGTTATTTCATGATGACATCTAGGGAATGTGTGGCTGCTACTCTTAAGTTTATGAAAAAACATTTCAAAAACGATGTTCCTGAAAAACAACTAGGCAAGTAACTTGCCTCTGTAGGTAGACTGGTTAACACCAAAATGTCAACGGATGGACTGACAGACTATGTTATCCCATAATTATGACCCAAAAATGTGTATGTGTGAAATAACACCATACATGACAATAGATAATTACAAAAGATGATCCAAGCAATTACAAATCAACTAAAAAATTGTGAAACTACAATGGTTAAAACTTCTTTTGCCCTATCTTGTTTCAGCGTCAGAACACCATCATCAATGATAATGTTTTGTACACATCTTACGAGAACAAAGTGGAGAAAGTGGTATCTTGCCTGTCAACCTGTATTTTCCCAGACAAAACCATCTACCCCATTGATGAGACCATGGTATGTACCGTTAACTTAATACCACTCCTACTACTTAATACTACTCCAGTATCTGAAGTAGAATCTTTGTAATGTTAATATAGTACTTGGGAAGAGCTAGTTCTGTGTCAAGGCCTGTATGTCTTAAAAGCAGAGTTCAGTGATAAGAATCGAGATGGTCTGAACTGCTTTACTACATCCTCAGAAAATCGCATGTATTAAAATCACTGTTAATAGTCTCAGAGAATAATATGAAAACGAAAGTTTTCTGTGGATTCCAGTTTTGCCTGGTGCGACGTCTTGCAGGAACACTTGGCAACGCCCATCAAACAGATGATGTACTTTCAAAAGTGAATGACGTTGTTCCAACATAACTGCCTTATTTGACACCATATCTGCCTTATTTGACATCATATCTGCCTGATTTGACACCATATCTGCCTGATTTGACATCATCTCTGCCTGAGTTGTAGACAAAAGGAATATCATCATGTCATAACAGGAAAATTTTACAGAAGCTGCTAAGGATTTTATTTTTGAGGACTTTTCATTTATAGGGGTTAAGTGGAGTTATTCACCTTAAATCTTTCTGAACTGTGGCATTAGCTCTATTTTATAGGGTTTCCTTCATATCATTTTAATATTTCCGCAGTGTTTTCTCCTGGAACTGAAGTAGCAATTTAACAATTTTATATTCATATGAAGACAATAGAATATTTTTTTTATGTACTTTTATGTACTTATCAACTTACAAAGCTCAAAAGACAGTAGTTGGAAATGTTCCTGTGCATAATCACAAATTTTAAGACATGAAATATGGAGGTTGTTGACAGGCCTTGAACAAAATCGGAATGACAAAAAGTATGACATCACCCAATACTGAGCCATTCACATCTGGCTAATGAATATGACATCACCTAATACTGAGCCATTCACATCTGGCTAATGAATATGACATCACCTAATCCTGGGCCATTCACATCCAGCTAATGAATATGACATCACCTAATACTGAGCCATTCACATCCGGCTAATGAATATGACATCACCTAATCCTGGGCCATTCACATCCAGCTAATGAATATGACATCACCTAATCCTGGGGCATTCACATCTGCCTAATGAATATGACATCACCTAATCATGGGCCATTCACATCTGGCTAATGAATATGACATCACCTAATCCTGGGCCATTCACATCCGGCTAATGAATATGACATCACCTAATCCTGGGCCATTCACATCCGGCTAATGAATATGACATCACCTAATCCTGGGCCATTCACATCCGGCTAATGAATATGACATCACCTAATCCTGGGCCATTCACATCCGGCTAATGAATATGACATCACCTAATACTGGGCCATTTACATCCGGCTAATGAATATGACATCACCTAATCTTGGGCCATTCATATCCAGCTAATGAATGTGACATCACCTAATCCTGGGGCATTCACATCCGGCTAATGAATATGACATCACCTAATCCTGGGCCATTCACATCCAGCTAATGAATATGACATCACCTAATACTGGGCCATTCACATCTGGCTAATGAATATGAGGTGATGTCCACGGAATTGTTGTGTCAAACAATTATTTTCACTTGATTCATGTTGCGTGAAAGCATTGGATGAGTAACAAGCAGAATCTGTGTCCCAAGGTATGATTTGCAGGTTTATCTTTAGTACCATACAAACTCTTCCCTGGGTGTCTAATACAAGGCCTGAAGTCTTAAGAGGATGCTTTTGGGTCCTCTAAAATTATGCACGGTCCTCCGCTTTGTTATAATACAAACATCAAATGAGAAAGCTGCAAGCATGTGTAATACAGCAGTCTTTATAAATATATGTAAAACGCATAGCTAATCTGGGTTAATGATACAGGTAAACATTGTGGAGAAACATAAACAGAGGTCATCCAGTACATTAAATTCCAAAACAAGCGCTGTTGTGTTTACCCTGAATTCTATAGGCATACATATAGTCATGACAGGGGTTGAAATGTTCTAGTTAACAAAACATCAGACATATTGATCCCTGAATGTGAATGTGTTAGTATAGGGGCAGGTATTTTCAGCACAGATAAGTATATAAACCGATATAGAACAACTAACATGGCCTTACTTACAAAGTCATTCTCTTAGCGAACTATGCTGCAGTTTGCAGCTGTCACCGTCAAATCTGGTGGAAATCTTACAGCCTTTATCATGACCGTAGACACATAATCTTAGTAAACATACTGAGAACTGCTTTGTATATGCACAATTCAAACACCAGGTACATGTATGTGTATTTACAAACATATAAGTTGGTAGAACACCATAAGAACAGCTTGCATGAAAACAAGAGCAAGCTTGTCAAGCCAACACTAAAATATATCCAAAAATGGAAATAAAATAGAACTATTTTATATATTATTCTCAATATATTTTCAAGTTCTATTTCTGTTTTGTAACCTTACCCCTACTGTGAAGAGAAATTTATTCTGCTTGCAAAGCAACAGGTGAAACCGTTGTGGCCTGATCATGTAAATATGTCTGCAGCAGGAAAAATTGCTGGGAAAATCTACAATTCTCAGAAATTGATGATATGTAAGTTTTAGTAATTTTTTATTTATACAAGACAACATTGACAAAAGATTTATTTTTCCTGCGAAACAACAATTATTAATAAATTGGTGTGACCCAACTCTTGCGGTGACACACACAACATTAGTCATCAGAGACTCATAACTTGATCGTGCAAGTTGTCTGTGTGGAATGATAAAATGTGGACTTGAGTGCCTTTAAAAGGTTTTGATTGGATTTCAGTCTGATCTGCGAGATTGTAGGTGCTGTATATACACATTGACTGTGCTAAACAACATTCTGCTGTCCTACTGGTTTAATATGTTACCTGAAGACAGTAATTATTATTTGCCTTCATGTGAATAGGGCCTATGAGGGACAAGAGTTCATGGGATTTCCGCGTGGGTGTGCTTGCGCATATACTGGAAGTTGGGGTTGGAAAACGCTTCATTCGCCCAACGCTGGTGTGCAAAGATCATGTATTGCCCAGGTTCTAATCCCAACTTTTGGTATATTCGCAGAACTCCCCTGAACTCGTGTGAGGTACAAGTATTGTACAATGTTGTTGTCTGGTTTCTTTTTGCAGATTCACAATGGACCTCCACACAACTCTAACTTTGGTTATGCTTATGCCAAACGTATGATTGATGTACAGAATAGGTAAGCGCAGAAAGCCAGGGCTATGATCAGGTTTATTAACATTTGCCGATAGTCAGCTGGTAGATACATGTACAGAAAGGAAGTTTTTGTGTTCAAAATATTAAAATTAAGTCAGCTAAGAATTTGTCCATGACTATTTTGCTCACTTTGCGGGTTCCTGAGAGCTCTATTCCTCTTCAAAACATACATTGGTTAGGTTTGTTTGGAAAGTAGGATGATATCCTACTGAAAAGAAAAAACAAAAACTGTTTCAGCACCTAAAGTAATATTTTATCACATTTAGTTTCCTGAAAATGCTCTTTTTTTGGGCAGTTTTACATCATGTACTTTATTTACCTAAACTTTAGTCCATGACCAGGTTACTTATTTTGCCTGTTCTGTTAGTTCTGTTTTAAGTCGGGGTAATAACTTATATCTGTTCAGTCTTAATGGTTATAGTGTACTTTATCAACTGACTCAGCTGAACCGTTCCAGGACAAATAAAGACTGTGTTTTGCAAATATTGCATGATTTGTGTTTGCAAATTCCTTTCAAATCAAAATCTTCCAAAGAATTTGCATTTTTAAACGCTCTAATATTTGAACCACATGTGATCACACTGTTCCTATTTCTTTAAGCATCTAAAACACAGATTCACAGAATATTAGCTTATTGAAACATCCTTCATCTATACAGACCTGGTATTGGCATCAAGTAATTGATGGCAGTAAATGGTTTGTATAGACCATTTGGATTGGAGATGTTAGGGTGATATAAGTCAGTCATCTCTGGGAGCAGCTGGAACGCTGAGTAGTTTTTCTGGGTGCAAAATGTATTCAATCTGTTTCATTGTTTGTTTGGATATTTGCTTGAGATTAAAAATAAACTTTCAGTTTTTGCCAACATTGTTTCTTATATTACGGTATATACTGTAGTTCTTCGTGAAAATAATCTGGGCATTTTTTTTTTACATAAACCTTTACAATTGTCACAATCACTATTGCTGCTAAAAGGGTATATTAGAGTAGTTTAAAAAAGAGAAATATCTCAGAGTTATATCGTCATGGTGAAAATTTGTGTGAAGTATTTATGATATGAATGTATGAAATTGTCATGATCTTATCGAACTATGCTGTAGTTTGTAGCTGTCACCGTCAAATCTGGTGGAAATCTTACAGCCTTTATCATAACCGTAGGCACATAATCTTAATAAACATACAGAGAACTGCTTTGTATATGCACAATTCAAACACCAGGTACATGTATGTGTATTTACCAAACATAGAAGTTGGTAGAACACCATGAGAACAGCTTGCATGAAAATAAAAACAAGCTTGTCAAATCAACCCTAAAATATATCCAAAAATGGAAATAAAATAAAACTATTTTGTATCATTCTCAATATATTTTCAAGTTCTATTTCTGTTTCATAACCTTACCTTACCTTAAACTTTGCTGTGAGTTGGGTGTAGTTGGAGTAGATTAACGAAAGAAAAAACTCTCTCTCAGATAAGCTATATTGGAAATGAAAGTCCACTGCTTATAATTCCTATAGCGACAAATTTTTGTAATTTTAAATACAAGTCTTCAAATATAGACAACCAGGTCATTTATTTACATATGGTATTTATAAAAATGTTTCAGGGCTATTGCTGAAATATTGCCAAAGTGTGTCAAACTATAATTATTCATTTTGTTTCAGGGCTTATCACAGTCAGTATGGGTGTAAATTCACATCTGTGATACCTACCAATGTGTTTGGCCCTCATGACAACTTCAACCTGGAGGATGGTCATGTGTTACCTGGGCTAATTAACAAAGTCTACACTGCCAAAAGTAAGACAGCAGTCTGTTCAGGGGTATTCAGGTCCGTCATGGTACCAGTATATATTAGGGTCAAAATATTTGGTATTTGGGAGCTCAAAATGATGACCTCAAATTCACCCCTAGTCTATCAAAAAAATTTGTACCATTCATTTATTTGATTGGTGTTTTACACCATACTCAAGAATGTTTCACTTATATGAAGGCAGTCAGCATTGTGGTAGGAAGAAACTGGCCAGAGCGCGTGGGAAAACTCACGACCATCGGCAGGCAGCTGACAGTCCTTCCCATGTACGGGCGCAGAGGAAACCAGCATGGGCTGGACTTAAACGCACAGCAGCCACTTTGGTGAGAGGCTCCTGAGTCATTGTGCCACGCTGGACGTGTAACCACCTCTTCCACTGAGGCCCCACTCTGTATCATGCATATGTTCATAATGTCTAGACAGATATAAATTTATGCATTTTATCCACTTCCCTTAGTTTTACAATGACAGAAATGTAATTACGTTACACACTTTTAATCATTTTGAATGAGCCCCAGGTTTGTCGGGGTCATGTCTCTGAAGAGCTTGAAATATCAAACCCCGTAAATTCAGGAGGGATTAGGGTTGACACTACTGGGAGGAAAACATGCATGTCCTGTTTCTTTAAGCTAAACATATGTTTACCCAGTTTTGTTTTAAGCATATTTTGTGTGCATTTCTGTCACTAGCTACTAAGACACAAATTATCACTATATTCAAAAAGGAAGATAAATGGCATTCAGATTTTTCCTTAATGAGGCTAAAACAAGAGATTTTTTTGCAATCCAAAATGTATTTGCTAATGAAATCAGTTTTCTGTATTAATTTTACCTAGGATGGCTCAAATAATTGCCTGTCAGTAAACTACAGACTCCTATTTATAGTGATAAAACAATTCTTAAGTTTGAAACAGGTATGATGTGACCTGCCTTATAAATTTTAGGAACTTTATTTTTACTGATTTTGAATTGTAACACATGCACTGTCAAGATATAAAGCTTTTATCTTGCATGAGCATCTTCAGCTTTACAGGGTTTTCAACATGCGATAATACTACCGCCAAATGACATCCCTTAGTAAGGCGATATTAATGAGTTAGGGCAGCTTAGGGTTAATCTGTGATATTTAACATATATTGCCACAATATAGAACAATCGAAAAAAATAATTAAATAATTAATTAATGACCTGAATTATGTTGTTGAATGCCATGGTGTGTTGCTGTGCACAAAAAACAGATGTTCTGGTAGCAGTTATACTCGCATACATAAACCACCATGGTATATGAAAGGTACAACCGTAAGAAACCCCTGTATATCAAAGGAGAAGAAAACACATAAATGATGCCAAAATCAGATGGAAGAGTATCAAAACTAATTTGCAAATATGGTGTTTATTATTTTTTGGGATTTGTTTTCCAGGAGGATGTGATGCATGTGTAATAAACTTATTTCAATGTAAATATGTTGTTTATACCCGACATATTGATTTAGTTGGAATTATGATAAAATTTATAGAGATATTAAAATATAAATATGATCAAAATCCAGGTTGAACACATTTATTAACTGGAAAGACTCAATTCTAATGCCAATATAAACATGTGCTACATTCTCATTTATAACATTATTACAAAATATGGTTCCAAATACTCACCTTACAAAAGTGTTTTCAAGTGTGTTTTTCTCTTTAAAGAAAACTCAAAGAAAACTCAAAAGACAATACTTATCCCTAACTATTCACACTCTTTCATCTGAAATTGATGTAATTTTTGTTTTCTCCACCTTTAAAGTTTAGATGGGAAATGTACATTTAATTCTTGGCATATGTCTCCTACATGTACCGGAGAGTTCATCTATGAAATGGCAGTAGATTTTACAGGAAATCGTGTATTGATACTCTATTGACAGAAACCAACACGCCGTTTGTTGTCTGGGGCACAGGTTCCCCACTCAGACAGTTTATATACTCTCTAGATCTGGCTCATCTTTTTATCTGGGTTCTGAGAGAGTATGACAGTTGTGACCCTATCATCCTCTCTGGTAAGTCATTTCACCTGCTCGCTTTTCTAAAACTGTGCATTTTTTATTCGGTTGAACAAATTATGTTACATTGTAATGCTCTTTAAGGTGATTAAAAAAATTATCCTGATTTCAAATTTTACACCTTTTAAACAAGTTAAGTGTGATCTAACTTAATCCTAAATATTAACACTTTAGATAATTTGTAAACCTTCAGGTGAATTGAAACTTAAGAAATGTAAAAATTTTTTTTTTAATTGCAGAGATTTTGTATGTTTAAATCATTGAGATTTCTTAGTTCAGGCCTCACATTGTTCCCATATTTCCTATATTTTCTAGACCCTACTATATTTTCCTATATTTAATGAAAAATTCCTATGTTTTTGTCAAAATCAACTCAAAATTCACTTTCATTGTTGACCATTTTGTTGCTTTTTAACTTGCCTGTATATTGCCTGTAACTCCATATAGGCTACATCAGGAACATATGTCATACCCGTGACGTTTGCATCAAACAACATTTTTGTCAAATGAAAGCAATACTTATACTAAAATAGTACTATTCGCATCTAATCTTTATATAACAGTTTCTAACATTTGGAGAATAGAGCATTTAAAAAGTAGTTTCATTCATACATGTTATTCAACAAATTGTACCCAAATTCAACTTAGGGTAAATGTTCAGGGTGGGATTTCATACATATAAAGCATGAAGACATGAGGGAGATACTCCATAGATGTGTGTTAATTACTGAAAATGTTAATCAGTGCACAGGTACTTTGTCCATATATTAAGTTCAGGTTTTTACATAGGTGTGAACTACAAATGACAAAAAGATGTTCCCTAGTTGATAACTTGTATGCCTGCTAATTACAGTCAGTTACAAAAGTAATGACTTGATGTGTATTATAAGTATGACTATATGCTCATTTTTCCTGCATTGAGCTCAAATTGTGCATACAAAGGGCATACAACGGCATACTGTTCTTTCCTTGATGACTTGCAAGGTATATAGTAAAATTCATGACTTTGTTTATTTATTCGATTTTTGATGCCATACTCAAGAATTTTTTGACTTAAATGAGGCCATCTTTAAAAAAGTCATCGTTGGTAGTAAAATAGGGTAGGCTGGTAGCACAAATTTTTAGGGCTGTACTTGAATACTAGAATCACTTTGTGTTCTCAGATTTTGTCTATGCATCTCCTCCCAAACTAGGGCACTGATTTGATGAAACTTACCATACAACGTGCCTATCGTCTCAATTTGTGCATGCTTAAATTTAACGGCAATCCGGTTAATTACTTTCATGAATACACCCATTTAGAACTTCACATAGTAGTGCCTTTCCATGTATTCAGAGTTTGTCCACTCAACTCTCCCTGAAGTTCTGAACCTGTTTCCATGAAACTTTGCATACATCTTCCCTATCATCTATTCTTGTGCATGCTTAAGTTTGCAATCATGGAAATATTTTCATAATTACTCCCGTCGTGATGTTGGTGATGTTGATAATGTATCTTAGAATTACATCATCCAGCAGATAGCACAGTTGTTGAAAGCTGTTTGTCTCGCACCAATATTGGTGTGCATATGTGTATGCACAGATATGTCAAAGTTCTGTGGTTTACCAGTTTCAATCATCCATAAAACTGACCAGTCCACCATTGTATAATCGAAATATTATTGAGTTTGTAATTTAGCAACATTCAAATACGTAATAAGTCATCCATAGATCTCAGATTTTTGTCCGGAGTTTCCTGTATGTACATATATTTTCAGGGGAAAATTCCTATATTTCTCCTATATTTTTCTGAAAATCCTCCTATATTTTCACCTATATGTTTGCTGAGAGGCACTCTGAGGGCTGTAAGTTTGATTTAAAACTTGTGAAATTTTTTATTTATGTATCAATATTGTTAATTATTTATGAATAAATAAACAACTAATGTCACTGTGATGCATTACCACCGAGTACTTATTAAATAAATGTTTGTTTTAGCCCAGTGCAACATTTGTTGTCGAAAATGCGATTTTTTGATCCAGACAGATAAAAATCCTCGAAATTTGCTCGTCTGCGGTAACTACAACAAGTGTTCCTGAGTCTGGAACACTTGATCCAAAGATTCAGCTTGTTTTATTTTGGACAACAAAATATTCAGAAACAAATGAGCCGCGTACAAGACTTCTCCTGTCTGCGGGCAATCTGGATCTTGTGAGATCAACCAATCAGTATTTATGGGAATGCAAGTGTATACAAAATGTATACATGACCTTGAATGTATCATGTGATCATCTTTCACTGCTGTAATTTTCGTGACTGGACAACAAATTGTTTTGAAAGTCTGATTTTCGACTACAAATGTTGTTGGGCTTTAGGGTAACCCGATCACCCAACCAAACAAGGGCCCGCCGATCTTTTAAGGCTTTTGTTGTGAATATGATTGTGTTTTTTTTTTTCTTAATTTCTTCAAAATCGCCATCCCTTTCACTATTCAGCACAATGAAAGAACTACCTACCAAAAAGAATTTTTTTAGGATTGTCTTATAATCTCTGTGTATATGGTCTGTATAAGGGGAGATAACTTGTACACTGATGTGACACATGATGTACAAAGTTATATACATGTACTGCATGTACTGTAATTTTATTTCCCAAGTCAACTCATTTAGGAGTGTATAAAGTTCCCTTTTTGATACATAGCCATGGAATTTTACTAAAAGATATATATCTTCCAATACTTGACAGTTTTTCACTGAATACTAAAAAAATGTGGTGTCCTCTTCTGTTTTAGTGGCAGAAAAAGATGAAGTGACCATCAAACAGGCAGCTGAAATGGTGGTGGAAGCGATGGAGTTCAAAGGGGAAGTGGTTGTATCCTTGGAAAGTGGTTGTTTGGTAATAGAAACATTCAGTATGGGCAGGCGTAGTGGTGGTTAAGATTCATGTCTTTTTAACCACCAGGACACATGAGGTTTAACCCCAGCTAGGGAATCCACAAGTATTTTTGGTTACTTTTTTTGGAGCGCATTGGAGATTACTTGTCTTCCATCAATATAACCAAAACTTACAATTGGACTCGATATTTCAGCATATGTTTTTCTATCATATGGCAATACAAGTGTAAAATTCTTTCAGCCTTTAGGACAGATATTGACATTTGCTCTATGCTCTCTGTGGTCGAGGTGGTTAGCACACAGAGTAATGACCCAGGAGCCTCTCACCAATGCAGACACTGTGAGTTCAGGCCTTGCTCATGCTGGCTTCCCCTCTGGTGGGGTCTGTCAGCAATCTGCGGATGGTCATGGGTTTCTCTCCTATTATAATGCTGTCCGCCTTTGTATTGGTGACAAATTCTTGAGTACATCATAACATACCAATCAAATAAATAAATAAATAAATATAGCAATCAGGCTTGATTGTTGATCAATAAAAGTATCTGATTGGATTAGTTTGTATTAGTTTGAGGTCAATCCAGTTTTAAAGTTTCAAACTAAAGTAAGGTCAAACTACATCCAACTAGATGGCACATTGAATGGTTTGTTTTTTGACGTGATTCAAACTATTTCTAGATTCTGATTATAGTTAGGACTTATATCAGGTGAATGGATTTCATGTAAATGGGTTATATGTGAATGGCTTTCATGTAAGTGGGTTTTATGTGAATGGCTGCCATGTAAATGGTTTTTATGTGAATGTATTCATGTAAGTGGGTTTTATGTGAATGGCTTTCATGTAAACAAGTTTTATGTGAATGGCTTTCATGTAAATGAGTTTTATGTGAATGGCTTTCATGTAAATGGGCTTTATTGTGAATGGCTTTCATGTAAATGGTTTTTATGTAAGTGTCTTTCATGTACATGAGTTTTATATGAATGGCTTTCATGTAAATGGGTTTTATGGGAATGGCTTTCATGTAAGTGGGTTTTATGGGAATGGCTTTCATGTAAATGGGTTTTATGGGAATGGCTTTCATGTAAGTGGGTTTTATGGGAATGGCTTTCATGGAAATGGGTTTCATTGATACATGTTTGATGTGAGCTAGTTTGAAGACTAAATGACAGCAGGTTATTGTGATCATTCATGTTTACTAGTCCATATAGGGATGAGTTACACGTTTGATCTACTTTAGCTTAATTTACCTTAATTTGACAAAGTATGATACAACCAAATCAGATGGCCAGCATAAGAAGACTGCCAGCAATGCCAAATTAATGAAACTTTGTCCAGATTTCAAATTTACACCTTTTAAACAAGGTAAGTGTGTTGTAATTTAGTTCTGAATATTAACATTTTAGATAACTTGTGAGCTTTCAGGTGAATTGAAAATTAGGAAATATAAACTTAGATACACTGAGATTGTGTATGTGTAGATCATTTTGATTTTGCAAATTTTGAATTAAAAATGAATTTTTTTCTATAAATGTATTTAATTTATGAATTAATAAACAACTAATGCCAACCAATGGGTGTAAAATATATTGGGAGTATTCTGAGGAAGGTTTTTAATTGAAATTAAGAAACTTGCTTTGTCCTTGCATTTGTGTCATTTCTGGTTTCCATGTATAAATTCAATGTGAAACTGATAAATGAGCTGTGTTTATATATTTAGACACTGTACATCTATGTGGATGTGTATAGTTGACACATTTGTCGTGTTTGTCTTCTGCAGCGATAAAGGAGACTTGTGATTGGTTTGTGGCCAACTACGACACATTGCGCAAGTGAACCAGCCTATCAGGAGTTAGTATTTGACTGAAGAAATTTATATTTATCATGGGTTTTACATGGCAAAATATGAACAATGGAGATATTTGTCATGTGTTTACTGAAAGTATAGTTTTTTATGTTATTTATTGACCATTTATGAATTTTGAAGATATTATGCATTGGGACAACTGTTATAAGTGGGTTCATGTACTTGAGTTTTATGTGAATGGCTTTCATGTAAATGAGTTTTATGTGAATGGCTTTCATGTAAATCGGTTTTATTGTGAATGATCTATAGTGGGTCTTTTTTTTTCTTAGTGAAATGCATTTTGATTGCTGTTTTGTGGCATACCCAGAATATTTTACTGGCAGGATGGCTGTCATGTTTCAGTGTGAAGGAAACTGGTGAGAACCTATGACCACACCTCAGAAGGTCCCTTGACTAAAATGAAGGTGGTGTAAAAAAAACAGACGCTGCTATGTGATTGATGATCAGCACTGACCAGTCATCACTGGACCTTTCTTCTGGTTCATGGATGCAGATGGATTTACTGATTTGATATAGTTTTGACCTGTGATATAAATTCTGTATGTTGCATTATTACGTGCATGTCTAGTACCTGGAATCCGTTTTACAAAGTTGCTGCAGTGATGCGTTAAGTGCATTTACCTTGGCGTATATATATGTTATCATGGCCGAAAATTGGTCCCTTGGCAAGGTTTACTGATACCCTGTGGGCTGAGGCTAGTTTCCTCCACCGATAAACCTGACAACTGTCTTACATATAAAGGTGAAGTAATTTTGAGTATGTTTTAAAGCCCCAATCAAATACAGGTTTCTTGGTGCATCTGTATCAATGTCTTGACCAACCATAATGCATGTTAATACTTTCCCTACTTAATTCACAGAACATCCTACTGGCTATTTCCTCATTTTATTCAAATTTGTGTTTAATACATTTACATAATCAGTCTACGTCCAGCTTATTATGTGTTTAAAATGCATATAAATTAAGTGTGGAATCCTTGTCCATATTGATACATTTTTTTTTTTGTGAATGACTGTTACAGTCCAAAGAAGTCACTGAGGGTTTTGAATGATCTGTATTCTATAATCTGTATCAGTGCTTTGTGGTATTATTTTTACCATTTGTATAGCAAATACAGAATTCTTTCAAACATGATTGATGTCATTGTACATGAAATTCATGCATGATTAGTAGGCCTATTCTTTCACATTGTTTTCAACATTGAGTATGCCACATCCAAAATTGTTTTCAACAGGAAAAAAAGTCAGTTTAGTTTGTGCATGATCAGATTGTATTTTTTATAATCCAACTTATATCTGAGTCATTATTTACCTTGATATGAATCTGATTTCATATATGTGGCCTTACTTTAAATGAAAACAAAATAAAAAAGTTTGAAGTTGTTTTTATGGGAGACTAATTTACATCATACTCATGTATGCAGTTATTTTAAAAGTCACTACTGGTATCGAGCATGAAATGTATGGGTTATGTACTAGTATGTCTATTATGGTCAGCTTTACCACTTGCAGATACGCCTGGATGTCTTTAATGGTGTTACTGAGATAGTGAAATAATGAACAAGTCAGTGTGAAAACTATACATGTACTAGGTAGTTTAGCAGTAGAAGGAACTGTGAGATGTGTCACATTGGACACAAAAATACAAATCATCATCGCCTCTAGCTGAGACTAAGGAATTAAATGCCTACTGGTGGTATGTATTTGTGGAATTTTAAGTTGGACATATATTTTCTTACTTTGAGCTACTGTCTTTGAGCTACCAGATAATCAGGTTTTCATATATCAGAGGGTCATGTAGCATGAAATAAATAAAAACTGGTACACATACTTCAGTGTGTAAGACTTTGTTGTTTGTTACAGTTGTGAAACTGCGTTATAACATTTTAACAAAAATGTCATATACGTTGTTCTGTAGTTATTCTGCATGTACCTTCAAGTGGAAGTTCAGGATAGTTTACCTTAATAACCCTGGTCAACGTTGTACAAAATGGTGGGCAGAATTTCTTATGTTATAATCTGCCCTTTCTTATGGTACAAATGAGTACCAAAACTGAGTACCAAAACTAAGATAAAATGATCTCGGAAGCTCTGACCTAAGGGCACCCAGAGCAACTGTACAATGTACATGTAACTGTATGCCTATTTTAGATCACATTTTCTAACAGGTCAACGTCGTGTTGTGGTTGGTTACATGTAGACAAAATCGTCAGCCTTACCCGTAAAGCATATTCCATGTACTTTTCGTCTGGAATATCCATTATCTCTTGGATCTCTTATCCCATTTTACAGGTGGATTCGTGCTTTTGGATAAGTAACTTCTCTGGTCCAATTTTTTAAATAAAATGTTGCAGATTCATTTTCTGTCCCCTCAGCTATAGCCACACGTTTACTCAGTACCAGCTTGATCTATTTCATGCTTATCTTGCGATACCAACTCTCTAACATTAGCTTGTTGAATATATTTGCGCTTCTTGAAAAGACGAGGGGCATATAGCGAAGGCAGGTCAGTTTTCTTCTTGGCATTCTCCTTATAACCATGAAAGCATGAAAACTAATAAGCTGCATGGTATGGTTTTCATTCGTGCCCACATGATGACTATTTGCGACAAAGCTGGGCCAGGTTTCGTGAAACTCGCTTATCTAAGTAAGCCCTTAACTACCTATTATGTTGTAGATATTTAAAATGCACTTAGCTAAGGACAACTTAACACGGAGTAAGCTTTATGAAACCGGTCCCAGGTAACACAAGTGCCCATGAGTTACAGAGAACCTGTTATCAATCCGGATTTTACCCAAGGCGCCATTGCGCGGGAAATGGTACAGATTTTTGATGCGGGTTTCAAATACCGTTGCACAGACGTAAGATGTTCTTTAAACAACCATCGATGAGAAATCTCTTTCTCACTGAAAGCAAATCTTAGCAGGAAATTAAATGTAATACACCTCCCATGAATCCGTGCCTGACATAGTATCAGAAACAAGCAAGAGTTTAATTAATGTAACCCCAATATTATAAATATCTATGTATTTGATCGTTGCTTAACGTCATACTCGGGCATTTTCCACTAAAACAATGTCGGCCATTTTCATGGGCAGAGGCCTGATTAATGATATACGAATAGTAAGCCTAACAGATGTGCGGGCAATGTGGAAAGCCTGGCCTATGGTAAGGGAGGAGTCCAGAATACCGCAGGTCTGACAAATGAGGTTACATCTTCGAATCGTAGAGCTGTCTTTGGCTCCAATCTGACCTTGAATTTAGAGGATTGTCGCATATATCTGGCGGTGGGTTGTCACATCTGGCGATGGGGGGGGGGGGGGGGGCATTATATGAGGCGATGGGGGGGGGGCGCTGTCATGTCTGGCGATGGGTGGTAGGTCGTCATATCTGGCGATGGACGGTGGGTTGTCATATCTGGCAATTTGCGGGGGGTTGTCATATCTGGCGGTGGGTCGGTGGGTTGTCATATCTGGCATTGGATGGTGGGTTGTCATATCTGGGGAAGGGTGGTGGGTTGTCACTTATCTAGCCATAGGTGGTTGTTTGTCAGATATTTGACCTTGGGGAATGTTGGTCACATATTTGGCCATGAGTGGTGGTTTGTCACTTATGTGGCGATCGGTTGTTGTTTGTCATATATCTGGCCATGGATGGTGGTTTGTTACATATTTGGCAATAGGTGGCTGTTTGTTACATATAACATAGCCTAGTCGTATCATGACATTGTCTTCTGTATTGAACTGGACTGAACTGGACTGTTTCAATGTCTTATCTCTTAAAGTGAAATGTTAAATCTGTCATTTTGGCAGTGGTGGAGGCGTTGTAAACAACCAGTATCCTGCTGTGCCTTATAAACTGATCCCACTTAAAATCGACTTCTTGAAACTTCAAACTAAAACTAAAAACTCCAGCAATTGCACCAAGGTCAAGCGTTAAGGTCATTATTCTACTATTCTGACTAGCTTAAAACAGATTCTAATCTAAAAGAACCTCGGATGATGATAGGACGTCAGGTCAGCACTGACAAAAAAGATAAGGTGTGAAAGAGACTGGGCAGGTGGAATCTTTCACACGATATCGTCAGACTGCTTTATATGTTAAGATTCTTCCCCCAGTGTAACACAGCATACCTCTGGATTTCAGCATGGTCCCCACAATTTTCCTCGTCGTGTCCGCTCTTTGCTTCCAACAGGCATTCTCAGCCTCGTATTTTAAATTTGTCGACTGTGGTAAGGAATATGGATTTTGGTTTAAATCACTGACCCGGTGGTTGGGTACCATGGAATGTAGAGGGAGGCCGTCCGCTAGTTTTATGTCCACTTGAGAGGTCCTTAGCTAAATTCACCGTATGTTGTTTTGGGTTTACTATGTTGATTAACTGTTTATTTATTTATTAACTTTACTGATGTTTAACGATGTGTTCAAGACATTTTCACTTATATACGACACTTATCAGGTTTTTGGATTGAGAAAATGGGTATAACTTTCCACCTTTCAACACAAACCTCCTGACCGAAACCGTTGCTACCGAAAATTTGGTTAAGATTCATGAGTATTCATCAATGCACGCGTCCTCCCTGGCTTGCTAAAACTAACCTAAAACATTGGTGTCCCCGAAGTCGGTTGACATCTGACTGAGGTTGGAATCCACCTGTGACTTTTTCGGGTGTGGCTTTAAGGCAGTACTTCCTCTCCGGCCGTACATGGGAAGGTCGTAGGTTTCCCCCGGGCTCTGCCCGGTTTCCTCCCACCATAATGCTGGCCGCCGTCGTATAAGTGAAATATTCTTGAGTACGGCGTAAAACACCAATTAAATAAATAAATAAAGGCAGTAGATTTATGAGGCACTTAGTGAAGGGCAGTGCTTTACTGCATTCCCTCTCGCCATAAACCCGAAAGACGTCGTCTCCATTTCGATAAAAACGTTAAATGTTAAGTAAAGTCATTAAATGAATTTGTGTCTAGACGGAATTTTATAGTGAAAAATTCACCAATCAACTACGTATTTATACTAGTACATTACTGTCTTTCCGTGCATGCAGGAACGGATCCTAACCGCCCCATCATCTTCAAAGAGGGAGATGTTACCCCACACCCACTCCAGCTTCCGGGTACCATCGGGGCTCACTTCACGGCCCAGGTTAAAAAAGATGTGGGTAATAACCCGATTATCATGGATGTGAGCATTAACAAAACCGTGCTTGGCCAGCCCCAGAAGATACCCTGTGTGTCCCAGGTGGGAACTTGGTAAGCTGCTACAAGTAGTCAAGAAATCGAGACACTTACATGTGCATTTTCTATTATGCCCAGGAAAACAAGAGAAACAAGTATGGTGACTAGAATTTTAAAAATAAAATGGATAACTTTCATTTCAAACACAATTTTAAGGCATTTCCAGTGAAGCAGCTGGTGGACTGATGAAACACACTTAGCTAAGGAAAACAGAAGTCATGAAGGAAAATATGTGAAATTTAAGAGAGTTAAAGAAAAAAACGATATATCCAGACGCTGATTGACCGGCACCTAATCGCCTTTATTTTAATTAAGGAAAACCTACAGATCAAATCATTATAATCATTTATTTTGCCATTTTAATGCTGACCGCCGTCGTATTAGTGAAATGTTCTTAAGTACAGCGGAAAACATCGATCAAATAGAAAAAAAATAAAAAAAATAAAAAAAGTAAATAAACATTTGATCGAATTTGTGTTAATTATATGATTGTCATTCCGACAATCCTCGTCTGTCATTCTCCGCTTTTTGTGTTAATTAAGGAAGAAACGACAGCTAAATCCTGACAAATGATTGGCCGGCAGTTAAAGTCAGTTTATGGAATAACGACAGCTTCTGATAGTGCTATCGTGATCCATTTTGTTGCCCTTTGCTTAAAAATGACAAAAAAATATTAAACAATCAAGAAAGTTCAGGTACACACTATGATTACCTGGTACCTTGTCAATTAGGCCAGTTATATATACCGGTACACGTAATTAAATCATAACAGATAATAGATCAATGGTCGTCCCGCATACTGCTGTTACGTTGGACGGATCCGAACAATTATCCAGTGTTGACCTTTAGTCAATTACAGAAAACATGAGACATCCAATGAAGTATTTATTGTTCACCTTATTAATTGTCTTTCAGCCATTACCCAGACGTCTGTGCGATGATATCCAAGTACAAGACCTCTGGGTGTCCCAAAGAGATAGACGGAACGAACCTCCCGTGTTTCTGTCCATTTAAGGCTGGTACGGTCACCCTAGCCCCTACCAACTTCGTTGTAGAGAAAGTCAATGCTCTTTACACGTGGCTCGCATCGGTGAGTGTCAATAAATCGCCTTTAAAGGATACATGAATAGTTCTGATTTCATTTCTTAATATGCACTTTAAGATGTTTAATACACATATAAAGGTGCAATTAAGCCACTCGGATTTCTTCTTGGGGCGTAATGTTAGCTTTACAGCTGTTCCTAACGCTCTAAGGGTCAGTTCGGGAATTAAGTAACCTGCAGATGTGACGTCAACAATGTTAGCTGTGAAAACAACTCTGTAGAGGGAAGATCCCACAAGGGAGACGTTAATTCGGTTTCGCTTTCCCAGCAAGTTAATAGCTGACGTCGATTAAAAATTGAAAATTTTTGACCACTGTCTCAAAAAAGGCATAAATTTGATATGCCGCCAAGGTGATTCTTACTATTTAAAAAATCTTTTTTGGCATGACTTTTTGCATTCTCTTATAATAATTTTTGGTTTCTGAGTTACTTTCAATATATCCACCAGCATTTAGTTCAAGGTCTGTCACACGAGATAGGGGCCATGTTATTGTTCCTGCTGGTCTGTATTGGTCTACTGGACGAAAGCATTGTACATTGTACCTTAACGACCAGAAAAGGATATCTGTACCTCTATTGTACGAATAATCCCTATTTAAAATAGATGAATGGTTATCTAGCAATTCACGTTGTTTCATTTATATTCTTTGCTGATAATATACAATGTGATTCAGAAACAAATTGAAATTAGACGATTTTTTTCCGTCTGTTGGATCACATTTCATTCTGTAGATGTACTGGATTTACTTCCACCATCATGCTGACCGCCGCCATATAAGTGAAATAATTTTGAGTGCGATGTAAAACACCATTCAAGTAAATAATTAAATAAATTCTGAACATTCGCTGGCTAAAATGGTTAGCTGCAACAAAGTCCTTGACCAGCCAGGTCGCGTGTTCTAATCCAACTCTTGCCGCTTTCACCGCGGCTTTATGCCAGGGGGTTTATCAGAGAATGTCGGTGGTTTACTTCAGGTGCTCCCGTTTCTTCTACCCATAAACCTAACTGCCGTCGTACATGTGAAAAATGACGTGATATTGCCTTAAACAACAATCAAATCAAAATAACTGCTTATGTTTGCAGGGAGAGTTCCAAGCCCGGCTTCAGCTACACGACTCAGTAACCAAGAACGAGGTCGGGTGTCTGTATGCCCAAATCCAGGTCGGAAAACAGGGATTCCTGTTCGGTTAACTTAGCAACTTAACACTTCATATACTGTAATTGCCTGAATAAACAAGCTGACTCACGATAAATGCCTGGATTGTGTCATAATACAAAAACATGAAGCGTTTTGTTTGGAAAGAAATGTTTGTCCGGAAAGAAACCTGTAGGCATTTAATGGTGAATGGTACTTTAAAGAAGTACCGTGCTAAGGGATCAATTAATAATGTTCGTATGTCTATTGGCCTTGTGGAAAACTGTCTGCATTGGCAATTTCTTCTCTGTTATATTCCCGACACCCATACACCAACAACCGTTATAAATCTCTAGTACTCTAATCAAAGAGATATATAACTCATTGAATTGATAACAGTATGGGTATTTCACAAGCATTCATTGGGATTTAACTATCCCCTTAAGTTCAGAGTTGCGTCCCTTAGACTGTCAACCTCGACACTTTTCGAGGCGCATTACGTATTATACTCATTAACGTTAACGCTAAAAGCAATGGTGAGCGAAGTTAATGATCTATACATAGTTGCTGTCCTCGTCATGGGCGCTGTGACGGTTCCATTTCGGTAATGAATTGGGGGGTGGGGTGGTTAGGTTGTGCTGTCAGAACGTCTATTTTATTCAAATTTTGACATCTCACATTTTCCGAGGTCAAAGGGTACATAACGATGATATATGCAAGAAACACTTTTAATATGTTTCTGTAGCTCAATTTATCAACAAAAGGTATACAGCAGGTACACAAATTCATACACATCTAAAGTGTAGGCACACCAGCATGATACATGAAAGGTGCACATTAATGTGAAGACGCAGGATGGCGTAAAACTCTAATCAAAGAAAATTGTTACAATTAATGTGTACATGTGTCCTACACATTTTGTGTATTTCTTCTAGACAATTGCTTTTAGACAGTAGCGTTCAGTGCCGCTTGGCAGTCGACAAATCCAAAAACACTCTTATCCTATTTATTGCCATGCACGAGATTACTGGTAAAAATGAGGTGACTAAAATCTGGACTTGCCGGGAGGTACTGTCTTGACAACAATAACCTCTGCCTCCGCCAAAGTACCATCTAATATCCGCCGAAACAAGTCTGACACTAAACTTCAAAGCCTGCCATTCCAAATGATGCCACCAAATGGCAAAAAGATGAAAATAAGAATCAAAATAGACAGAAAAGAAACAAAATTAGTGCTGGAATAGCCATAACTACAATTGCTCCCCCGAATGAGGGATAATTGATGTGATAATTGGGATCTGGCAAGAATGTTAATCTTATACCTATAAAGATTTACGCCCTCTATCCTATCTATTTGTCTATTTGTCGCAGTTGACGCCAAGTCATAGTACATATATGGTTCCTGAACGAACAAACCTGTGTTAAGTGGATTTGTTTTCGTGCTGGTCAGTTTAAGGTGTCGTGCTAAGCATTAGTGTAAGAGCTTTGGAAAACAATCTGTCTGAAAAGTCAAACAAGTTCGACTAAAGCCATTGGCCTTGTTTAATGTTGTGCTAGTTGCCATTCTCATAATTCACCTTGCAGACTTGCCATTTGTTTGGAGTGTTGAACTCCAAAAATGTCTTGGCACTAACGTTGACCTTTCTCAACACATTTTTTCTACCCGAGTTGATTCACACCAAAAACTTTAAAAGTGGTACTTGTTGCTTCCCCGCTAGGCGCTCAGCACTGAGAGATCAGAGCAAGAAAACGGGTTTGGATGGGCCGGTGTCAGTGTCATGTGACTGGGTGGGATGTCATGTCTAGTGTCTTCGGTATGATCCTTCAGCGGCAGCAGCACTTTGGCGGTATGGACTCGCACTGCCGCAAGAAGGCACAGTATAAACTGACTAAAAATTGTTAAGTACGACCTAAAACAAGCACACATAGATACATACATATCCGTACACCATGCTTAGTTAGAATATTACAACCGTGTGGTGGTTTTTATTAGATTAATCGCATTAGAATTCATATCAGATGTGATTTTCATTTCTCTTGACCTGATTAATATATTCAACGCATAATTATTGCTGTGAAGTCTAATATACCGGTACTCTGTGCACAACAGAATATCATGCCGGTTACAATGAACAAAATTTCTCTGTAAATAGACAGCATATATTTGCATGTATCCTTAGCAGAACACGGTGGCCTACTTTTGTACAAACTGCAAAATAAAGACAAAAAAAGGGCAATTAGGTGACACTCTCGTCAGTGGAAGCAGCGCATCGAGTGTACACCTATATATCGAGTATAGGTCTGAAAGGGAACGGAAATACATGTTAATCCATTCGAATAATAAATTAAATACTGCGTTACTCATTGAAAATCCTTCATATGGTGTATTTCTAAGAGTAACGTGAGTTAGGCTGCAAGAAGTATTTTATGTTCATTAACATCATGATAGATTTTTATAGATTATAATGAACAAATCAATATGTAGCATTCTGCCGTCAGTCATTTTTGATGTCAGAACACCAAAGTCATCGCCACCAAAGTTTGGCGACAGTGATGGTCATCGCCTCCATTGTTTAGCCACTGTGATGGACATTGCCACCAAAGTTTGGCAACAGTGGTCGACTTTGATGGTCATCGCCACCAGTGTTTAGCGTCAGAGATGGTCATCGCCTCCAATGTTCGGCGACAATGAAGGTCATCGCCACCAAGGTTTTGAGACAGAGATGGTCATCGCCACCAGAGATGACAGAGATGGCCATCGTCACCAATGTTTGGTAACTGTGACGGTTATCGCCACCAGTGTTTGGCAACAGTGATGATCATCGCCACCAATGTTTGGCAACTGTGATGGTCATCGCCACCAAAGTTTGGCAACTGTGATGGTCATCGCCACCAATGTTTGGCGACTGTCATTTGACGTTCTTTTTGCCACCAAAGTTTGGCAACTGTGATGGTCATCGCCATCAATGTTTGGCGACGGTCATTTGACGTTCTTTTTGCCACCAATGTTTGGCGACAGTGATAGTCATCACTTTCAATGTTCAATGCTCATCGCCACCAATGTATAGAGACGTTCAATTGACGATCATCGCCACCAGTATATGGCGACGATCAATGGACTACCATGGCCAACAATGTTTAGCGACGGTCATTTGACGGTCATCGCCAACAATGTTTAGCGACGGTCATTTGACGGTTATCGTCAACAATGGGAATGGCGAAGGTCTTGGTAGATATTTGGCCATGGGTTGATCTGCATTCTTGCGATACTTCCTATCACCTGGGTATACCATAGAAAACTGGTCCAGTCTGAATTGTCTCTATTATAACTCATATTAATAGTGCTCATTTTGGCGAAATATAAATATATTGTTATTATAAGTATACGTTATATCAAGGTTTCGATACCAGTTCTGTTCACATTTAAAGCTGTATACGCGCCTTATGAACAGAACGCCTGAGCTACAGCTCGCTCGGATTTAAATTTTGAAAGCCTCTTAATCCAATCATTTTAGAGCTAGTGTTTATATTTTGTTTTTTTATACGCTTGAATTCACCAGTTTTTTCAACGTAAATTATTTTTTGGGTCCTATGGTGTACAAGGCTCCGAGATTGAGCGATGAGGAAGAGATATGATGAATTTTACACGTATATATATGAGCCCTAAGGACATGTAAACTGATTTCCAGTGGAGACGTTCAATCGGAAGTCGTTATATGAAGGCGAATATGAATTAAGTAGATTTGTCTGGAGTCAGAAATTGGCCATTTCCATCTTGTGAGTTTTGTGACAAGACAAATGGCTAAATCAATTCATCAGTCAATGAACCGTTATGTCCGAGTAGATTTAGCCGATTATATTTGTACCAAGCCGACCTTTTCCGTACAGTACGAGTTTTACCTTTTTTCCCTCAGCCAGTGGCTGCTTAACGCATACCAGCATTAGATGGGATTACTCGAATTAAGCGGTTCTATGCGCTTAGAAGACATGGGTCTGTTATAGGCATCGGACAGGATATATACAACCATCGTCCAGGTTGAAAAACTTCGGCACGCGACATTAACCAATTTCACGTCCATGTTTTTATCTCGAACGGAGCGAGGGGGAGATTACGTAAATCTGGTCGCGGTTTGCTTGCATCATGTAGATCCGGTGCATCCTGACAGTGAGCCAAGCCTCGATGGTATGGAATCAATTAGACATGTTGCGGTATCAGTTGTCGATCGGGCATCGTACCATGAGCTTGGGGTCAATACCACCAGAACGAATCAGCGCCACCTCATTGTTCTATTATTGAGTACTTTCGTCTCCAGCTGCATTGTGATCCCAGCCAGCACGTCAACAATAGAGATCATCCAATCTACTACAAGGAAACCTGGAGCCAGGCAAGAGCTCCCAAACAACAAGATTTTTATGAAGAATTTTCCTACGTTATATGGCGTGCATTTTTCATTCCTCATATCGTTACATTATAGGCTTGTAACGCCTGCGTAAACATTCGAAAAAGAAAGTTTCAAGAAAGGCTATAAAACTGAATCGATAATGTAAAATAATTTTCAAAGATCGGGCAAGTGAACTCCCGGGAATACACTTAGTTTATTAAATCAGACATTAAACAATTAAGCGCATTTCCAATCACAATTTCCCTTTCAGACAAAGAGTTTTGTTTAGTCTCAAAACCCTAGGCCATGGTATTTCAATGATACTTATTATAGCCAGATGTACACGTCTATATTTCCCATTCGGTTTTCAGTTGAAATTGTTCACTGATAAAGAGGAGGGTGCTATACAGTGTGATCCATCTGCATCTGGATTATTGAATGATATTAGAGATCATGAACACTTTTTTTTGCCAACTAGACAATTATACCATTTAAAAAATAACGTAGCATACTCCTTACAGCGCATGTGTCTCTCTACGCCCGCTTTACATTACTGCCACCAATGAACAAGCTTGCTCTAGATCTGAGGAGCCTGTGTGATGTAAGTAGGCTTGTTTAGATTTAGTCCATCTCGCCACTGGTGTCCTCGCGCGCATCTAATTATTAGAAGGTCTTTCATCAACCAGCGGATGGTCGTGGGTTTCCGCCGGGCTCAGCCCGGTTTCCTCCCACCATAATACTGGCCGCCGTCGTATAAGTGAACTATTCTTGAGTATGGCGTAAAACACCCATCAAAAAAAAAAAAAATTATTAGAATCATGTTTGTGTTTTCCAACGTCATTTCCTGTCTCATCACCAAGAACTTCTGTACCAAGCTGTCTAGTGGTGGTAGTGCTCTGTAGGGATTATGGCATCTTGAAGGCTTTAGTTGTTGAGTGCTCAGCGGACCAAATGTCAAGCTGTGTAGATTGACAAGACACGTAACCAGTGTTGCACAGACATTATTCCGCCATAGTAGTTACGCTCACGCTACGTAACGTTACATAGCGTTTATTCAAAGTGCTCTATAATGTCACAACAGGTCACGTGACACACTAGGACTACTGAGTATAGTCAATTGTATATTCAGACTGTAGATCTGGGAAACAGTATTCAATGTTCAAAATTCCAACCACATACACTTTTTGTATACAATAGCTAGCTGACTGTGTGGAATTCGATGGTTATTATGTGGGTGTTCACTGATCTGCCAAGCTCTCCATGAAATAGCAGCCAGGTATGTGGTTCTACAAACCAAGATTTATTCCAGCTGTCAGTGCTCCTCCAGCATGGCTCAGGTTAATCAATTATCCAGTTAATCACACAACTGTCCTTGCGGCAGAGATACCCTCGTCAATATTACCTAACTCTTACCGGATTATAAACACGAAGGTCTCTTGTTTCAGTGTAGTAGTCTATACATCTCTTAGAAGTAGAAGAAGAATATTTTATAGGGTAAAGCAGACTGCTATATGATTTCATCAGTGCATCCCTTTGAAACGGCAACGTATTCACGAAATCTAACTGAATAAGTTATGCTATTTGTAGTGTATGACCTCACAAAAGTCCCAGCGCTCATATTACGAATTGATAACTTGGCCGAGGTCTTGGGTGTACGGTGACGTTTCCCAAATATGAACAAGTGAATGCTCAGCATCAGTCACCTAGAAACCACAGGTGATGCACATTATTCACTAGTTTTTCTCTTTCGAACCAGACTGTTCGTATTGGCCAACAGCAGAGTGTGTTGCCTTTGAAGGAAAGAGTTCCGATGGAAACGAAAATTTCGGAGGTTAAAAGAATAGACTTACGACAAATTTCAGTGGATGACATGTGATCCCTAATGTTAAGTCTTCATTACCTTTTATTTAGGTTAATGATGGTGTCTTGTACTTTGAACACAATCAAAAAAGGGATAGAGATGAGGAGAATTGCTTAATACCTACACGCCAACAGAAGAGCTAGTGAAAAGGTTACTATTAAGTATAACTGAAGAGCGTGGACAGGTGGAATAACTTGGCTTGAATAATTTTGAAAGCAGTTATGATGTATGTTTTAAGTGAATGACAGAAAGAGCAGGAACTCGGTTGAGTACGATGATCAGTCATTGATCCGACATCTTCTTTTATTTACATGACAATGGCAGCCAGATGAATACGGGCTTAGTGGGAAGCACCGACCTTTGCCAGGTTCCTGACAGCCCCCTGACGTAAAGCCGCAGTGTAATCCAACTTTGTAGCTTATTTTGGTATTACAGAGATTAAAATTTTGACCAGCTGATAAATTTTATATTAATACAAACGGGCCAAAATTTCATCTTTCAGAACTAAAAATTAAGCTATCTGACAAGGTTTTAAATTTTTACTTAAATCAGTGGAGATTTTGTAGAATCTGCCTCTGGTTTCTTCAAGTTGTTGTAACGTTACAACGGTGTATCCACCATGACGTTGCATACTTGGTATTTGCGATCAGCGTAACGGTATAAATAATTGAGCAAAACAGGATGGTCAATAGGATATCGTTAGAGCATGTACCAAACGTGTGTATTTCGTAAACATGCAAAAGTTACAAAAGCTAACATTAGATTTGTCTACTATTGAATTTATAATCGTCAGTCGTACATGTGTGATTTGTATATAAGTTATCTGTTTTAAAATAACTTTCAATAGTCAGCCATCCTTACCTTTACAATTCCCTATCGTTTAATGGTCATCCTGGTCAAAACTCGGAAAAAATCACAACTGTTTTACCGGTGTAGATCTTTGACATTAATCCTGTGAAAATATACTAAATGCCGTCGAGTGGAATAGTAGGTAAGCTGGTTCAGTACTAAGCTGTTGTGACAGATGAGAACAACTTTGAGGACGCGTTTAACTTTTTGCATGCGGCTGTGTCATGTAGCTTTGATATTCTATTAGTAACATTGGGCGGTGCGTGTGTATGCATGTTGACATGCTGTTTGTCGCCACATCGCCGGTAGGGAGACTTAGAAACATCGATGATGCCAGTTGAAGGATGGTATGGCCATTCTCTCCCAGAGTGTCAGCCCAGATTGACGACAACACCTTGTAACGTGTACATCGACAAAGCGACCCTAACCTGACGAGGGTGGAAGTCAATATCTGGTCAAAATAATCACTATCTTGGCTGACGGCATCTTGTAAAATATTGACCACTTTTCTAAGTGACTTTGGACACCTTGGTGATAAACTCTGAATTATTAACACGGTTGATCGATTGAATGCTGGCTGCACTTAGGCCCTACGCTCTTCGACCCACACAAAAGTGAGAAGACCTTACGGTTTCACATACCATTCTGATAAACTAAAAGAACAATCCTTTCCGTAGATTCTGCATGCTTGTGAATAAATGCAAATCGTTTCGGGTAAGAGAGTAACGATACATTACCGTACGTTCAGACAATGACTGTCCAAAACCAAAGCAGATTTACAACTCAGTCGTTCCAAGTACTCTAAGGAAAGGAATCGATAAGGTAGTTACATCACTGGTTATGGCTATGACGTTAATTGTATTTTTCACCCTGATGTTTTGTTTTGTTTTGTTTTATTTTAGTGATTATTTTGATGTTCAAGGAAAGAGAAACTGTAGTATCAACAGACTACATGAGACCCCAAATAAATCGTGAAGGAGTACTGTTGAGAGTTAAGGTGGAAGCTATATACACGAGAAACAATTAATCTCAACTTGTTGCTGAAAGTTTTCTTCTGTACGTAAGTTAATCTAATCAGGAAAATATCGTCTTCATTGGAAGTAACACTTCACATTTGTTTCACGAATCTAACGCGATATCTGGCGTTCCAGAATATATACGAGGGACAGTCTCGCTGTTATAAAAAATCCCGTTTTTATGTCGCTCCAGACGTGTTTGCAGACAGTCTAAGATACATGTATGTATACTTGTAGTGTTTTATTCACACTTGTTATGGTTGATAGGCGATTTGGTAGGTCAAATGGCAATAAATGGCAGTCACATGTCAAGCCATCATTTAGTTCACATGTATTTTTTTTTGTCTGGCGATAAGAATTATTTATTTACTTGACTGTTACGCCATACAAATGCTTTGGCGTTTAGATTTGTTTGCGGTGGGCTCGGATGTATGCGTGTGCATGGGGAGGGCGTGGGTTGGAACCAGGGTGCCTTAGGGGTAAAGTGTCTGACGATCTTATCCTGGTGTCATGTTGTCTTAGCCCTACACGCAGTGTAAGACAAGTTCTTTTCCAGGAACATACGACGTTTCCATGATGCATGTCGACCATCAAGCCATTAGACAGCTCACATTGATTGCGACACCAGGTTATTGGGTGATTTTGTATATGCCGTGGATGCCAGCAATTAGATAGCTCCCAGGTATTGTGGAGTGGAGGAATTGGGTACTTTACATACATGTTAATTTAGGCTGTCCTTGTATATAGTTTATTAAGCAGCTTTAAAACATTCATACTTCCAAAAATTTACATATTTATCAAGAACTATCTAGTTAAGCAACTGGGTAACTATTATGGGAAATCCAGTCGTATTATGTCCTGAAAGGATTAGCTTGGTAGTTAGCATGAACTTTGGCATCAGGCGGTTCAGGGCATTAACTTTATTAGTCAATTATGTAATTAATTCCATTTGATTTGTGGGAATATTGAAGAGAATAATTCCTATCCTAGGTTAAAGAAAAAAGTAACCAATTCTGTCAACAGAGGGCTTTACTCAATATTAAAATTAAACCTTAATGGCTGGATGACAACCTTTAAATGTCCGACAACCAGACTACCAGCATGGTGCAGATTGAGCAATGATCTTAGACTTTTTCCATGAGTGTTCCCACAAAATACACCCAGCCACCTTTGTCAGTATATGTCTTATCTCCCCAGGCTTCGTTTAACAGAATTCCGTTGGCTTTGGCATCGTTGCCAAAGATGCTAGGGAAGGGTACAACTAAATTAACGGAGAAATGGCATTTCGGGGTCTAATTGTACAGCACCGATAATGGCCATGTCAAAGGAGCAGTGCTATCATGACCCTCATCTGATCGCAATCCCTAGTATTTTGTCAGGCCGAGGTAGAAAATCTGTGGTGTGTTGTCAAACAGTGACAAGGATTACGATAAATAGCACACTAGTCAGATCGGTAATATCAGTACCAGCGATGCCTCTCGTAGACAGATCAGTCGCATCTCTGGCACTTGGCTTGTCCTCTTTAGCAGGGAAAAGCACTCAAACGATTCTCTCTGTCAACAGCTTGTCTTCGCGGCCAGATAAAAGAGCTGTTGGCGAGGGCGCTATATGGTAACTTGTTCACTTAACACGTATGTCATGTATATACTCGGGCTGCGTGTTCTTTCCGTTTTACGGCGGTCCAGACGGAGGTGGCTTAGGCAATTCGGTCGGGATTACCAAACCGTTGACCATCGGCTTCTGGAAGGAGACAGAAGCTAAAGGAGTAGACCGGAAATACATATGTATGGGATTTAGTTCAGGTGAATATTCAAGGTGCCCTGTAGGTGAGGTTAAATACCGTCTTAACTGACGTGGAATCTGACATGTGTTGTAACTGTGCCTAGACCATGTGTGTAGTTGTATACAGTATACCGTGGGGGGTAGAGTGGCAGAAGCGCTATGGAGATACTATTTCAGTGTTAGTTCACATAACAAAAGCTGTCCAGGCCCCGGTTACCATCGTTGAGGCTTCTTATGGCTTCTTATTTAAATATAAGGCTTAAAAACATGTATAGCAGTGGTTTTCTTAACGTTCATTCACCCAAAAAGCAGACACATAGGTGAAATATTCTTCATCATGGCTCTAAATAAACTTAATAAATGGAAAAATTATCAAATCATACTGTCTAAAACCTAAAATGTTATAATGGTACAAAATGTTGTAGCAAAAAAGGAAATCTGGATATTTTTGTGTACCAACATTACACAAATTTTTGTACAATTCATTGTAACAAATCCATAAGGATTTGTGTACCAATTTACACAATTTGTGTACCGACACACCGCTCATTGTGGATGTGCAGATTTGTACACACAGTCGTTTCTAGAGAGTGCTCTGCAAAATATAATTAAAACTTGAAATAAGATATTGCTGATAACTGCCACACAGAATACAAACTGTGTAAACAACATCAGCTGGAAAAATAAGGCTTGAATTCTGTAGATGAAGTCAGTATCAAAATCCTTTTTTCAAACAACATTTTCAAGTTACTGTCGTGACCCTAAAGTAAAATGGAGGTCATCCACAATACAAACTACTCTGTCATTCTCTGTGAAGGATCCTTTCAAAACGACCAAGTGCTTTGATTATGACAGTATTGATGCGTGGCATGTGGTCGCACACTTGAAGGACAATTATTCCGTTTGTCATTGACCTCCATGTATAAACCAGCGGTTCGTCGGTTGATCAGATGGCAGCTTAATTGAGCTACAAACTCTGTTTCACCTCAAGCTGTATATAAAGGTCGGGTTGCAGCTGTCGCTCGGCCCGGTATAATTGATTTTAAACTGGGGGTGGCCTGCGGATTACATACATGGGAAGTAGTTATAGCTTTACAGCACGCCGGACATTGATGAATTTGTCTGATGGCCAATTCCCGGTTACACTGGAAGATTAAATTACATGCAGTTGTGACCAACAACGGAGACAGCCTAATACAGGATTACCCTTTTCTTGGGACACAGGCAGAAGATCTTTCACTGGTCAATTTAATGTTGTTTTTTTTTTTACAGTGTATACAGAGGCTGCTGCATGGCCTCCCTGGAGCTTGGCATGTCGACCCACAGAAATTCTAATGCCATAAGCAAGGAACCATTCTGCTTGTGATCAGATCCAGATATTGTTATTTCCCAATGTTACTCTCTCGATGACAGAAACCTACCGATACTGAACGTGGCATAATCTAGTTGGTATGGTGATATGGGAACCGTTTGCGTACAGAAGTACTGAATACTCGTTTAAAAATGAGGTTCCACATCTATACAATTATTAATCGCTTTTCTGTCACTCTGAAATCAACATAAAACGGAAAATGTGACAGGAATAATCCACTTATTGCTTTGAATAATCTTGCTTTGCCTTTTCGATGAGCCCTATAGTCGTTCATTTCTTAAGGGTTTCCAACTGTGTCTCATTTCAATATTCAAAACTCGACAATCAAGAAGCAGAACAATCCCACATACCCGCTGTCGCAACCAAACACTCTGTTCTCAGAGTTATTTTTTCTGGAAGATTACATTTCTAAGAACATACACATGTCATCTCTGTCCCCCAATGTAACAGGCTACTACGTAAGTTTCCATGCAGTTTCGGTGGTTGCCTGGATATCGGGAGACCCGGGATAAAACCTGGGTCGGGTCATACCAAAGACATTAAAATGGGACTTGTTGATACCTAACTTGGCGCTCAGCACTGGGAGGTTAGAGACGGCAGCCATTAGGATTACCCTCCAACAAATGACCGAAAAGGAAGCCAGCATGAGTTGGACTTGAACTCACAATAATCGAATTGGTGAGAAGCTCCTGGGCCATTGTGCTGCGTTAAAACGCTAACACTAGGTCACGGAGGACCCCCGACTTAAACAGAAGTCATGTTCATAAATAAATGTAGCTTTGCATGTTATAGTTTCCAAAGGAAAATGAACTTGCCTGACACAGTAGTTCATAGTTGTTGTATAATAATTGTTGCCCTGTTGAAGTGGAATTGATGATAAGCTGTATTCTATCCTGTTTTTTGTATGTTAATCAATGACTTTTTGAAAACTGGGCAGTAAACACTCTGGTGGAAGAAATACAGACTAAATTTTTAGTGGCTTTTCTTTCAACAGATCATTATTATTTTGTGGGAAAATGTTTACTTTCTGACGTGAAAAAACTGGTGTAATTTTAGGCCTTGTAATTTTCTATTCATAAAAAATGTGAATGTCACAAGATGGGATGCTAGTTGGTTAGATTTATGTCATATTTGGGATACGATGAAGCAGTAATTTTTCTCTTGTCACGTACTAACGGAGAACTGTAGCGTGGACTTCGAAAGCAACTTTTCAATTCATACTCAGAAAGAGCCAGTCTGGACTCTTTCTGGTTCATCTCTCTGATATGGTAGCGAGGGACCCGGTGTCAGTATAAACTCCAACTGCACATGCCCGTCATGACTTACAAACAAAAGCTGGAAAGTGTTTAGCCTACAGGAGAACCAAAATGCAATTAGTAGTTGGCCAAGCCTGGCCTCCCTGTAATTACCAAACAATCAGTAATGAGTTCATACGTGTAGCCAAGCTATTCAGTTAGTCACGGGGATTTGTCACATTCATTATTTACACTGCCTCTGTACTGATGTCAAAAAGAACAACTGAAAACTGCTTTTCCCTTCAGCAGTTTCCGGTGTTGAACTGTGTCAGAGCTTACGCATTTACTTTTGAATAAAAAAATTAGAATTTTGAAAAATCCTTCAAAAGTTTGGAATAAAATCAGAAAGGGTTATAAAACGATTTTTTTTCTGACGATTGAATCGAATTTCTTATTGGTATACATATTAAATATAAGTATAGATATTAGCAATAGAAGAAAAAAAAACAATTAAGATTTTATCTGTTTTATTTTAGTTTTTATCTGAAGCAGTTATATCCAGGTTCTTGGAAAATATTTTGAACGTTGAAAATAAAATATAGGTTAATAGGATATCTAAATTCTGATTCCACAAAAAATGTGTACTAAATGGATGTTTTAACAAATATTATGTTATGTACATACATCCAATAGCTGATTGCGAGAGTGTACCCGGAATACTGATCTATGCAAACCTTGGGGCGTGCTATCCCCATCCACCCCCACCCCCTTCCTACCTCAAGCGGTTTCAATTGCAATTAGGAATTAATTCTTATGATGTATTTGAACTCTTTGACTCTCTGATTGCTCATAACGATTTGCCAAAGTCTTTAAATATAATAAAAGACTTACAGTATAGAGAGTAAAACCAGAGGTGCAACGAAAGTGTGACTTGTAATAGGTGAAATACGCCTGAGGATTGTCAGTTTACCTCAGCCAGGATTTTATTTAAACTGCTCATGTTAATGCTTAAATATTTGCAAATCACACGCTCCCTAGAGCTAAAATTAAGTTTAAAAAGGCCGAAGATGGGGTGAGGATACTAAAAAATTAGATGGATAATGCAGATCTGATAGGAATTGCAGGTCAGATTAGAAATGCAGGTCAGATAGGGAGTGCGGGTCAGATAGGTAATGCAGGTCAGATAGGTAATGTTGATCTGAGAGGAAATGCAGATCAGATAGGTAATGCAAGTCAGATAGGTTATGCAGGTCAGGTACATGTAGGTAATGGAGACGATATGGGTAATGCAGGTCAGATAGGATAGGAAACCAGGCAGGTCCCGTTCTACACCTATGACCACCCTCAGGTTGCTGGCAGACTTTCTCACGTACGACATAGGAAGCCAGCATGAGCTTGACTTGAACTCACAGCGATTGTCTTTGTGCGAGGCTACTCAGCCATTGTTCTGTACCAGCACACTAACACATACAGGATCCCGGTCAGATAGGTAATGCAGGCCAGATATGTAATGTAGGCCAGATATGTATTGTAGACCAGATGTAGATCAAATTATCAACGAAGGTCCACTAATTCGGTACCGTAAGGGATTTAATTCAGTGGATAGAATATAACAATAAAATGTATTTTTTTTCAATAATTTACAATGTTTGCTGTTCTGTAATTAATGTACATGTGCGTGCATGTGTTTACATCTGGTGCCATCTGGTGTGATTAGCTGTGAAACAGAAAAATAAATAAATACAAATAAATGAATGTAGCCTTAACCACATCAAAATGAACATGCCTACCAATGACAGATTTCTACCTGGGCTCAAGCGTGTCAGTGAGCATTGTTTGCCACTCTTCATACGGTACACGTAACTCAATACATTTTTGTCTCGTAATTACAGCGTGAATCACGCGCACTCTCATATCACCAAGGAAATGCTCTGCACGCAGGCAAAACATAACCATATTAGCCGAAGCTACTCGATCTACCTATAACGGCATAGTTGCCATTTCCCTCAAGCTTGTCAGTGTGACAAGGATATAAATTTTCAGCCGTCTGTAGAGTTAGGACACGAAGGCTTCACATTCACAGAGCAGGAAGCCTCGTATAGGGCAAAACACTCCAACGGCTTCCTCGTCGTTGGACAAAACAGACTAATTCCGCTAACTTTTGTGTGAACAGGTTTGTCTTCCGCGTTGGTGCCAGGGACTGTAAATGGCTACTTTTGAAATATTTACAAGAGCAGCTAGAATAAATCCCTAACCACAAACACCACAGACATATATGTACTGCCATACATACATTCAAACTTCCGCAATAGAACTTAGTGGAAAAGGCTTTGGCTTATATAAAATATATACCCAGTTTATCCACATAACCTGTACCCAATTCATGATTTTGTGGGTCATATTATTATTCTCTTTTTACGCCACTCATTTTGGTCATTAACTCGAGAAGGAAACCAGGATTGTGTGCAAAGATCAGAAGACATTAGGAAAGATGGCACATAAGTGGAAAACCAGTGTTGGCAAGTGATCACACCTGTCCAATTTTACCCGGCCTCTTGTCAGATTACCTGAGTAAAGTAATGAATTCTCATCGAACACACACCAGTTCAAACTGTACTTTACTGATGGCAACAAAGGTACCTTACTGGCAAATTCCTTTCACGCCTCGTCCCAGTCGTTCATTTATTCACATTAAAAGTTATTGAACAAATAAACATCCTGGGTAATAAAGGTGATAAACGGTTTCTCTATATCCCAGAGAACTTCGACGTATGATCGTTTAGACCATATTTGTTGGTGACATTGTTACAAAGTGGTTTGACATGTATCTCCACAAGTCATATGATCATCATGACATACAAAGACATGTGGAAATTATAAAAAAGGATCTATGAAACTTTGCAAGGTGACGTTTCAGAGTTGCTTGTTTTGCAGATATGACGTTTAAATTGAAAATAAGCAAAGTGCTTAGTATCGTTTAAAAGAGAGATGTAAAAGGCTGTATTTAAAACATTCTTGTATATAGGTATCATTTGGGAAGCTGGTTGGTAAAAGGGTCACTTAAACTGAGCAGGGTGGGAGATGTTGTGTGCTGAATGTACTGTGCTGGGAAAAATAAACGCGTGACAACATCTCGCGTATCCAGAGAGGATAAACGAAACCAAAGGTCAACCTAAAGTGTTTCCAGAATTAGTTTTTCGTCATTTGCGTTTTAGCTTTTTTTTAAAATAATGACGCGATGTTACAGAAGATGAACTATAATGTCATATTTTTTTCATGTTCTATATCTTGTAAATTCTAAATTGCCAAAACTTTTCTGCAAAAAAGCGGTCGAAATCTAAAGGTCATCGATAAGTGATCCTAAGGGTACTTTTTTGGTTAAAAAAGACTCCTTCATGGCGTGCATTCATTATTATGAAATGTACTCCACGATCAAGATTAAGAAGATCATCATCCCCAATAAGAAATAAAACACAAGAAGGAAGGGATGATCAAAGCTTAACGCCATGCGTGGTGCAGGATTGTTTGCCACCAAGGATGGCGATGTTCTGAATTCCGTGTCCCGTGTCTGCAGAATCGATATACTGGTGCTTTATAATGAAACAAAGTGGGTTACCAAAGGTGTTTATCATACAATAAATCAGGTACATCTTACAGTCGTGAGGCTTTCCCCGTCTGAGCTCGAATACATGATATGTATGTTCCGGTTGACTTTAATAGGATATAGATATACGAAGAGACAACAGGAAGGCACTTCGCCATTGTACCGATATCAAGGAGAGTTCAACGAGTTATTTCCTTAACAACCGAAATTATTGCAACATTAGAGATTCGATCTTTTGGTCGATGCAGTATATTATAATAATTCGCGATCGTGAGTATACTCAAATCTGGAGGATACATCCTCGTTAGACGCACATATCTCAAGTTCAACCCAATTCCGCAGCAGATCTCATTTTCTCAAATGTGCCTGTTATTGATATGAAGGCGCGGAACGAAGATTTGTATCTAGTGAATCGTCTGTAACGGGCGCTGAGTATGATCTTGACTGGTCTGAAGCCGTGGACAATTGTTTGCTAGACAATATTCACCGTTATGACCACGTCATTTAATCATCAGTCATGACAAAATGTAGCTGTTCGGGGTTCGGTGGGTAAACCATGCAGCACTGCCACAGCTGTCTTAAGCTATGCATTGAAAATAAGATTAGGATATGAATGTGTATATCTTAAGAATCTACAGCACTTAATCAGGTTGAGTTTAGGACAGCTGAGTGGATCGCTCGTGCGCGATCATTTCGAATTGGCCTGTATTATATAGCCCGTCGGCCTAATGACTTTCCTTCAGGCACACAATGTAAATATAACGGTCTGCTCGACGGGCTGTATGCATACGGAAAACCAATGAAACATACAATAGCAAATCTCAGGTCGATAAGAAGCACTTGCAAACTCAGCTTGCGTAGAGCACGCCACAACGACTTAGTAATTATTTCATCTCTGCTGGTCATCCCGATAAATATGAACTCCTTTGTCCGCCCCTTAATGTCTCTTACGAAGCTAATTTCCGAATTAAACTGCTCCCAGCCTTATTCGTCTACAAGCTCAATATGCAAACCGACTAGGGCCACTTTGCTGTAATCCCGTTATTATTCACGTAATGAAGAAAATATGTGTAATTTTGCAAGCCTGCATGACGATCACGTCACAATTTAACCATTTTTTGTTCAGTTAAAGAATTGAACTTCCAAGAAACATCCAATTAGGTAGTTAGTATTATGTTTGAAAAATTTCCAATTTATCAAAAAAAATGGTTCATACAGCCCTCACACAAAAAAGAACAAAACAGCATATTAAACATAGGTGAACTTTCTCCTAACAACATTCTTTTGTAGATTCTATTACATTACAAATCTGGAAAAAAAGTTTCAACATGACGCTTTGAAATTGGAGATGAATGTGCCGAGTTAAAGTAAAACCTTCATGTATGTATACACCAAGGACTTGATATTTCAGCGAGACAGCCCTATAGATATGGCAGTACTATATTAGATCAACTTAATTGAAACGTGAAAAGATCAAAAAGAAAAGAAAAACAAACAAGCAAACAAACAAACACCAAACAAATATCCATCTAAATAAACTATATTTTGAGTAAGCGTGTTTATATATATATATATATATATATATATATATATATATATATAAGGTGGATGTGAGATGAGAAGAACAGCAGATTTTTTATCCGTTGAGCCTGTATCAGACATAGCCCGTATGAGAGAAGCAGTTCGTCATCAAAGCATTTCAACAACGTTCTCATTTTTTGTTTACTTACATACTGGAATTTAATGATGAATGACAGAATTTTATTGTCATACAAAATATGTTTGAATAAAGTTTCATTTGCTCAAGATCGATGGAATCAGGAAAGATTGATAGAGCCAGGAAAGAGGGAAAAAAGGCAAAAAAAAAAAAATAACAACATTATTATCACTCGGCACATGTGGGCAGGGTTACGTGAACTTTTAGTTTAATTTAGAAATCACAGTATCTCCAGTTGGTTCCGGAAAGCCCCCCAAAAAGTGTTTTTTTCCTTCAGTTTGGCTGGCAAAACGCTGTCCGTTAATGTGGCATCGCATACTTTCTTAACCCAATTTGAAGTAATATACCGAAGATGGCATGAATTATTAAATCTTCTCGGTTGTTGATCTGGTGATGTATTTGGATCAATGACAAACTGTGATAATTTTCTTCATAGCCACCAATCTGCCACGGAACTACGCCTGGAGGCCAGAAGGTGGCGCTTCGATCAACATCGTTAGGGAACTGACCCAGTTCTTTTGCTGGGCAGAAGCAGGTCAAGAAAACCATTCAAGACACCAACATCTCACAGAGAATTAATGGCGCCCGCCTGAGATTCTCTGTGAACTCTGTTAATCAACTTTTTTTGTCAGTCGAACTGTTATTATTCATTCATGCTCTCAAACAATAATATTAATTCAATTATTATGGAAACAATACAGAGAAGTAAAAAAAATATAAACATAAAAAACATCAACCGTTATAGGTGCCCAACCGAAATGATGGCAAATTGATTCAGAAATCAAAATGTTTGAAATTAACATAACAAATACGGTGAAATGAAGCAGGGATATGTTTTTTGGAAATATACGAACATTCCTTGCAACTACGCAAACCACAACTTTTAAACGCTGTGGTCTAAATCAGCATTTTATTTTTTGGAAACAAGGTACTTGAGAGATGAATCATTTGTAAGTTCGTAGTTAGACATTCACACCATTCATAAGACTGCCCTGGCAAAAAGGACGAAACTTCGTACATGAGTTTCTGGTAAATTTCCTCATATATCTAACCACATTATGGCACAGAAAATGTATTTTACAAAAAAACCACACCGGACCAACTGAGGTCGTTAACCAATTCTTCATCTATTGGATTGATGGAATTACCCAATCCTGCATATCATTTAATAGTGATATATTCGTGAATTGATGTAATTAACCAGTGCTATATTCGTGAACTGATGTCTTTAACCAGTGCTATATCCGTGAATTGATGCAATTAGTCAGTCCTATATCCGTGAATTGATGCAATTATTCAGTCCTATATCCGTGAATTGATGTAATTAACCAGGTCTATATACGTGAACTGATGTCCACCCATCCAGTCACTCAAGAAAAACTCAAGAAATTACAGACAGGGTTTAAACAAAGCCGTTTGGATAATATGCACAAGGTGTGAAATTACCCAAAGGATGGATTTTGTTTGAAAGACGTTGTACATAAACAATGTGAATTGGGAATGGAGTAAGCAGCCCTATATATGGTGACATAAGTAACCGATAGACACAGAGTTTCTGTGTGCAGCTAAAACGAGAAGAAAAGAAGGAAGATTGCAGCTGGGAGTGAACAAGGATAACCGAAGTCCTGAAATCTATTTCGGAAATCTTTGTACAAATGAAATATTCTTGAGTACAGCTTAAACATGCATAAATAGAAAAAAATGAAAGAAATGTTTGGGGGGAATACCTATGCTTCGTTTGGCAAAAATGTCTTATAATGTTTTGATAATAAATTAGATCCAAAAACCATTATGCAAGTAATGATTCATATTAATCATGCCAAATGTTTTCTTCCTCGCTCATCATAGTTTCTACATCACTCTTCTTTGTTTCTTTCTCATTCTGACTGGTTTCCTTCTGGCTTTGCGTAGTTTCCGCCACGCGCGAGACAGGGCCATCCTCATATAACGTGAAATCATCTATGGGGTTCGGCGTGAAACATTAATCGAGTGTTAATCTACGCTATTATCTCTTTGTCTTGCGTCATTTGATAATTCCACTGCGTCAAGTGGATGACGTCTCCACAGTGTGGGCAGGTAAATCCTTTTATTTATCTGATTGTTCCACTTATAGACCGACGATGGTAATGAGTTTTACCGATGGAAGAAACCAAAGTGAACGAGGTAAACCACCGACATTTAGCAAGTTCATGACCAACTTGCGTATGTGTGGCGCAAAGACTTGTGCTGTGAGCCTCCGTGGCTGAGTTGGTCAGCGCACTAGCGCAGCGTAATGACCCAGGAACCTTTCACCAATGCGGTCGCTGTGAATTCAAATCTGTCTCATACAGGCTTCCTTCCGGCAGTACGTGTGAAGGTCTGATAGCAACCTGCAGATGATAGTGGGTTTTCGCCCGTCTCTGCCCGGTTTCCACCCACCATAACGTTGCAATATTCTTGAGTACGGCGTAAACCACCAATAAGATAAATAAATCTATGAGTGCTGTGGACCCCTTATTCTGACCGGTGGTACACCAACATACAAATTATCTGTTCTTGACTGGGATTGTTCCCGCACCTTGTGCGGCACCGGTTGTGTGTTGGACACTTTTGTGAATGGAGAAGAACTGGTCAAATCAGTACCTTTGCCCTGCATATCATAAGGCCACACGGACGTCGTCAGCGGGATATTGTCACCATTGCCCCACAAGCAGTGAGGGTAGGGGAATCCACAAAAATACCCTGTCCAAGGCCAAGATTGAATCCTGTTTATTTAAGATCGGACAAGTCGTTGATGCTTAAATGAATGACTGTCTTTCCTTCCATTTCGTTTTCTGGTCTGTTCTGGGCTGGTGGCTGGAGAGAGCGGATGTGTGGGCGGAAGCGTGAATGTATTATGTGTCACGTTTTAGAGATCGCTAGTAACTTGCTAAGCTTGCTAAAGGTGGATGGTTTAACCAGCATGCTCAAGTTTCATTCACCAATAAAATTAACGGCAATAGTATAAGCGTAACATTTTTCAGTATGGGGTTAAACCATAATCAAACAAAATAAGTACAGTCCAGAGTGAATTCTTCCTTGGAGGATAACAATGTTTGAAAATCGGACAAATAAGCATATCGTGGACATTTCCACAGTAAAACGGCTGAGATTTATTTTCTGCTGGTGCCTCAGTTTGCAAATGCTGCATATATTTATCACAATCACGTGATCTCGTAAACAGACCTATATCAGATTACACACAATCTGATTGGACGATAGATAACCGTTACATGACACACTTGGAGCTAATCCAAGGCCTTTGCAGGCGAGAGTCATATATCGGGGAAGCCAAGAAACGGGATAATTGTTTGAAAGTTTATACTTGTCTGGAGCCAATCTGTGCGTGGGATAAGCCTGTTCATTGATATCTAATTTCTACCGGGGAAGAGACACCAATTCTCATAACGGCTGACAACTGCGCTTTGTAAAATTGAATATACGTTCGGGTATATGTACCGCGAAGTGGTAACCGAAAATACTTAGCCAGTGTTATGCGTGCATTAGTGCGTCGTATTGTCGTCATGTTACGTCGCTGAGAATGTTTGAGTGGGGATAAACTGCGCTGCTTTATCTTTTCTATAGCCATACTCTCCACAGAAAAACGAGATTTTCAAGTGCAGCTATACAGATACGTGAAAAAGAAAAAACCATTAGTGATCGGAGAAGTTATACAATAAGGCGAAACATAATGTGGATTTCATTTATGGGTCAGGGTGTTTTTGTCTGGGGTGGGGGTCATTAAACTGCAGTAAGACTGTCCACGGGGATGGTCTCACCACATGAAGCGTTCTGGCTGATATCATGTTCTCTTATTGTCTAAGCTCAAAATCTTCAGAAGGGGTTTTACAGAATTTTTTTCGAATCCCAAAGGCTACATATTTTAGACATAGCGTATCCACAGGAAGATGTCAACTTGCGCAACATTAATAAGGCTACAGTGGTAACGGCTTACACATAGGTTAGCATTAGAACGAATTCCTGGTGTATAAATGCTTTTTAAACCTTTGATTATTTATTTATTTATTTATTTGATTGGTGTTTTACGCCGTACTCAACAATATTTCACTTGTATTACATCTGCCAGCATTTTGGAGGGAAACCGGGCAGACCCCGAGGAGAAACTCCTGAGCACCCGCAGGTTACTGTCAGACATTCTCACGTATCTTAACGTTTGATGTACTTGTATCCTGGTATATAGGAACTTTGACAGGAAGTAGCACCAACGATTGTTGTACGTTTAGGGCACTTCAAGAATAACATCTCACCCACACTTATATCGCTTATTAAAGACAATTCTTTTTTTTCACGTAAATGGCAACTCACTTTTCTCCGATTTTTCCTTCGTTTATTTGATTAGGGTTTAAGGCTTCATATAAAGCGCTAAACTATAATCAAACAATTAAGACTTGAAAAGTTTTTCTCGGTTTAAAGTGTATCTCGTCCACCACTGTCTTTCTCTCTCCCTTGGACTTTTAACACTCTGTTAGATGGGTGAAATACTTATTTCAAGACACAAATTGGCTTTTTGAGAAAATACATGTAGGCATACCGACTAGGAAATTAAATTATTGACTTTCTTGAAAACACCTGTATTTCTACCCAGATCACTCCCTGATATATACTTTCGTATGACCCGAAGTGATGTGCAAATCGATATTCCATAAAAAGAAACTGTAAATCACAATGGCTGTCTGGGAGATTCTTCCAATGCTGGTATAATAGCAATGCCACAATCGGGGGGCTGATAGCACTGTATGAGGCGGGATGTGATGGGGTTCACTCTAGGTGTACGGCTTATTTTCACATATACTGTATACGTAATACAAGGACAAGTGTAATACAGTTCATGTTTATAATTGAGTGACGCTGAAGTTGAATTCAACTGAAGGGTTCTTGCCTTATGAGCATCAGCCAATTTCACACTCGGTGCATGGCACCTGCATTGAAGAGTCCCTTATAGGTTCGATTACGTTTGCGGAGATTCTTGTACAAGGCTCAAGATTTCCGGTATAGACTTTGACAACGGAAAACTCTTCTCACTGGAAACTGCAGCCATGGAGGTCCCGTTATGAGACATTGGTGTTCTTTATACTCGCCTAGTAAGGTGTGTTCTGACTCTGACACAACGCCTAATAAACAAGAATTCTATCTCAGGTAAGTCTTAAATACGACGAGGGATATGGCTGGTGTCCTATAATGATTCAATCGTCCTGCCAAACTGTATAGTATTATGGTGGCAAAACAGACCTAATAATACACCGATTATATATGTGTTTCTGAACACATAAATACCGCTTACTAGTCTTTTACAGGAATAATACGTATCTTTTTGTTTCATATTGGCATTTGTGGATTTATATGTACGGTAGTTTGTCTCGAGATGGAGACGTGTCCTAGAGGTTGATGTCTGCCTGTCTTTTCCTTGGCCTGGGACCAGTTGAGTCAACTTATGCACTGACTGGTTTACTAATTAATTATTCAACGTGCGGATGGTCGAGGTTTTACCCCAAGTTCTGCCAGGATCCTCCCACCATAATACTGCCGACATATAAGTGAGATATTCTTGAGTACCACGTAAAACACAAATCAAATCAAATCAACAAATAAATAAATAAATAACCCGGTACTCAATTTGATGTGCACGGGGTATTTATATATTCTTGTTTTTCAAATGATCTATTTATCTATGTCTTGTGTATATGAATCAGATTGGTTATAGTAATTGAAAACCTCAGTTTTCAAAATAAGATTTACCGGCCCCGATAGCACAGTTGGTAGACCGTCCGCTTTGGGAACGGTAGATCCTGGGTCAACCCATTCCTAAGACCTTAAAAGAGGAAGTTGTAACTTCCTTGCTTGGCGTTCAGCAATAAGGCGATAATGCAACGACTGGTTGATCCATATCAGTATAATGGCTTGGGCGGGGCAGCTTACTTGCCTTCAGTAAGGCGTCTCAGTGAAGCAGTACTAGATGAAAGAGAGGTGGGAATCCGTCCGGCAAAAAGAAGGCACATTACATGCACTCTAAGGACTCCTTCGTCGCCATATGACTGAAAAATTGTTAAGTACGACGTTAAACCCCATAACACTCACTCACTCACTAAGAATAAGATTCAAATTAGAAAGACATAAAGACATTGTTTGTGACTTCGCTGTTAAGCTCATTTTGATCATGATCATGGAAAATGAATTGAACTATGTTGAGTAGTTTCAGTATTTAAACTGGAATTGGCGTGCATGATGCCAACAAATATTTTAAGCAGGTCTACCTTGTCAGAGGTAGAAAGACAAATTGCAGCTAGAGCAACCTACCAACTTGCTGCAAATTGGCTAATTTGCTGACTCCTCCAGTTTCGATTTCTGGGTCAAGAAAATTGGAAAGTAATCTATTTGTGCCAGTCTGCAAGAAGTGCTGAGGATATCCCTGATCTGAACCATAATACTGGCCGCCGTCGTATAAGTGAAATATTCTTGAGGACGGCGTAAAACACCAATTAAATAATTAAATAAATAAATAATAAAAAAATAAATAAATAAATAAATAAAATTGTGAACAGGTATCAAGTCATCAAACGCTGAACACTCATGAAATAAAATGCCAGTGTATTTCCGTGTAACTTAGCCGAAACTTACAAAGTATTAAATCAATGATCTTACTTTGAACTGAAGCAGATATATGGTTTTAAACTGTTCTCTTTTTCGGCATCAGATATTTTGTTCTGGGGCGGCAGAAATACGTTAAATCTCATTTCATTCTACGTTTACAATGGCTGTTGCGGCTAACCTTTTCGTTTCAGTAGTTTCCATAAAGCTTATAGCAATTGACAGTACAATGCATCTGAGCTATGGCTATGCGTCACAATCGTGAATTTATTGCAGATTCCGGTCATATGGTGAGGTTTGGTTCCAAACTCCTCTTGGTACATTTTTCGTGAATTTTGTTATGAGATTTCCATACATGCACCAAAACGACCAGACTGTATAAATATCACTATCGGTTCCTCTTGATTTTTCTTACCCTTTAGACTTGAATTGGAAGGGGTGGGGCAGACATTATAGCGTGGGCGGAGGTCCGCGACCATCCGCAGGCTGCTTCCTGACCTTCCCACGTACGACCGGAAACGAAGCTATCAAGAGGAGGACTTAACTCAGCGATAGCATTGGTGAGAGGCACCCGGGGCATTGCGCTACACTAGCCCGCTAACCACTAGGCCAGGGTGGATTCCTTGATCTATAATACAAATGTACCGACTGAAAATGTAGCGGAACCACTGAGGTTCTGATAATACTTTAGGCAACAGCGACGACTAAAGCAAGATAAGAGCATGACGTCAGCGTCCGTAGGGACTTCTATCGGTCTGGTTCTGCCAATCAAATTCAAGCTAGAACTCCTATAGACGATCGAGTCATTCCCGTACGGATCTTTGCCACTTACATGCTGCGCAATTTCTGAATGCCGTAGATGATGATTCGTAAAATCGCATATTCCTAATTGCACGTGGAATAAAATATCTCAACGAAGGAAATTAATCGGTGATTTACGCGAAAAAGATAAAAAAAAAATGGCAGCGTTCGCCGAGATTTATGCAGCAGGCTGTGTTCGCTAAAACAGCCAAGGACAGTATACATAGAAATGCTCCGAGACTGTGCTCAATCTTACAGACATATTAACTCCGATATGTAAGCATTTCCAAAGTATCAATTTATGAGTGTTTCATATGGTTAACATTCCTTGTGTTTGTCATACTTGTGGACTGCCGTAACGTTGCAAAACCGTGTTACATCACACTTAGTTTTGGTTGCGTCTTGGGGTGTGCCCCTTTGAAACCCATTTCACTTATCGCCTGCTTCAGCCCGTTGCATATCTGCCTTCCGTCTGGTGTAAATAAAAAAATTGACATGCTGTCAGATATATGATCATGGTGTGTCATTTTGTATTACTTATTGCAGAGTGGGGAATCGCGATTAGCCGGTTCTCGACAGTTGATGTAGACTACATTTGACATTTGACAGTTAGAATAAGACCTTTACTGTGGAAAATAGGTAAGAGGCCAGTCACGTTCTCAACTATCAAAACTGTCATCACTGCTCTGGATTTACTTTTTGCTGTAGTCTTTTATACTGTAATAAGCCAGTCTCGTTGTTGACCGTAACAATACATTTACATCCATTCGCCTACTACAACGAGTTCCAGCCTAGCACAAGTGCACAAGTTCACGTGTACATTTGTAGGTCTCTGCTTTGGGTTTTACTTCGTACTTACTTCCATTTAAATGTAGTTAATTGTATTTAAATCTACACATATTGGGTCTTCTTGTGGCAGGGCTAGTACATGCCACCAGTGCTGCCGTCACCTCAGTATCATGTTGAAGTCACCAGACATGACACCCCACCCAGCCGCATTATATTGACACTGAGCCAATCCGTCCTGTTTCCTTGCTCTAACCTATCCGTGTAAAGTGCCAAGCGAGGCAGCAATACGTTTTCAGTATGACCCTACTCAAGTTTGATCCCAGATCTCCCGGGCTCGAGATGGACGCTCTAACCATTAGGCCACCTTAGCGATGACAATAAAAAACGTATAAAATTCAACACGTGTATACGCACATATACGTAGTTATATAGGCCAAATATAGTTAATATAAACTGAGACACAATGGGCCTTGCACTGTATCACGCGCGTGCTTGAATTAGATATTTATTATAAATCAAAATGAAACTAATCGCAGAACTGACGCATGTTTGCCATAGAATAGAACATTTATCACTTCATTAAATGTTAAAACGGATAAGGTCTTGATCATAAACACATGTAACCTCATTTACACTATCTATAACGTCTACGCACGTACGTGTACATTTAAGTGGCCTTGGGGACAAGACAATGCCATTCTCACTGAATGTCTTCCATATTCCCTGTCGTTCATTACATTTGTGGAAATAATTGTGAACACCATGCAGATAAACATGTAAATGTAACTCTTCTCTTGCCAGTCTGGGTGGTGTTTTGATTACAAAACGAATAATTATCATGACTCACTGCATCTGTCCATAATTTTATTGACTTGTGGATCCTTTTCAATTTACACCATTCATTGTTAACTGGGATAAGCTACTCCAGAAGTCGCCTTTTCTGTCTGCCTCTCGGTCGGTCGGCCATCCAAAGTTAAGATATCCTTAAACATGAGCTTCAACATTAAAGAGAAGACTACATGTGGTTGCTATCAACACCGGGGGAATTTCTTCAGAAGGGATCGGCCCCGATAGCAGACTTGGTAGAGCGTCCGCTTCGGGTGCGGTAAGTCCAGGATCAGTCCTGGGTCGAGTCACACCAAAGACTTTAAAAGAGGAAGTTGTAACGTCCTCGCTTGGTGTTTAGCGTGAAAAGGATAATGCAACGACTGGTTGACCCGTATAAGGCGTCTCAGTGAAGCAGCACTAGATAAAAGAGCTGTGGGAATCCGTCCTGCAACAAGGAGGCACATCACATGCACTCTAAGGACTCCTTGGTCATCATATGACTGAAAAAATTTTACGTCCGACGTTAAACCCAAAGCACTCACTCACTCTTAAGAAGGAACTTCCACAGATTTGTTGTAGCTAGATTTTAACATTGATTTAGGACCTTATGTTATGAAAAACGACACTTAACAAAACATGGTCTAATCCACTCACATGAACGTCAAGGATTAGATATGCGGCTATTTGGAGATTATATATATCGCGTGTCTTGTGTATTCGAGCAGTTATATGTACGTCATACAATATTTTATTCATGGCAATTCTTCGTTATATTATATTCTTCTGCTTCTATAATTCATCCGTGTGTCTATAATTATACTCACTGCTTGTATATGTGCCCGTTACGTGTGTGGTTGATATGCATTTGACATCAGTCTTTAATTCCACTACTTAGGACGAATAGCCGGGGGAAACAACCCTAAGCTTTGCCACAGAATTTACATGTTGAACGTATTGTTCGAAGTCCAAATGGGTATCGCTTGTTTTAGCGATACTTCTGGTGCCTGCACCCTCCTATTGATAAACGGTCAGTTTAAATTAGTACAGTAGCACTGCAGCTCCTAAACACGACTGTAAAGCCAGAACTTAACACGCAATTAACCTCAATTAGTGTCTTGGAAATCGAACGAGCAATGATCCTAACGTCCACGCGAGGTTCGTCTTGTCTCTGGGCGCCATTTTGACGGCACTTGGTCCGAAGATCAGGGCGGCACCGTGCCACCAAACAAGCTAACCAGCTCACCCGCCATGCAACCCCTGCTGGACCGTGGCCATCTTAAATACACACCTCTAAGGATGAGTACGAATTTCTGTTTTACGCGTTGTTTAAGCCTAAAGCAATAAACAAACCCCACAAATCTCACTGTTGGCCTCACTTTTTCATCGTGACCGAGCGTGTGACCACGCCTCTCCAGTCAGCCATATGGTCCGCGGCCTTTGGTGCCTAGTGATCAAATTTGAACTGTCTGTCGTTTCAGCGTATATCGGGTGATGATGATAATGTGTTTGTCGAAAATGATGATAAAAACAAATTGGTGTCAAGATAGTTAACGTCAATAAATATCGGAGTGTAAGAAATCGATATTTCATTTAAATGGCGATTTAGCTAAATACTGCATGCGGTAGCATTTTAAATATGTAAAAATCATCTGCAACATTTAGCGTTTATAGAACCAAAGGTATATGTATATGTCATCACAGCTTTTTATTAAGGCGTCATTATCTGATAACAGAGGAGGGAGCCACACAACTTTAAGTTTGTATAAAGGTCTCCAACTATTATGAATGAATATGGAAATCCTGAATATACCGGACAATATGTTATCATGCCTCCGTCTTGAGGCCGTTGCCGCAGTAAAGGAGTAATCCCTGGATGAAGACAATTGGTATGTCAGAAAGGTATTCCATATCGTGCAATGTATTCCATATTTAACAGGGGCTGAGGGTTTTGTTAGGAGTATTTACGGTGTAAGAATACACACACGATGGATGTAAATGTCTGGGAATGTAGAAATCGTGCTTAGCCGGTTAAAGCCGCCTTCAATCCATTGTCTCTTCGACGATTACATTGTGCATATGAGATGGTCAGGTTGCCACAAGATTTCTATAGGGTTATTTAACTGGCAACTGGCGAAGACCTGCGATAGCCCGGTTGTTCAAAACTGTTTTAAGACTTTATACCAGATTTAATTTAAGCTAAGTCTTCAGTTTTGTGCTTAGCCGCTAAATAACTGTGTAGCAGTATCTTAAATATGAATTTAATCTGCTGCTCCCCCATTTAGTGTCTGTACAACAGTATTACTTGCTACGTTCTGTTGAAATCGTAAGAACAACATGGTGTAATATCTGTACTGGCTAATACACTTTTGAACTACCTGGAGTTGCCGTGGAGTCAAATGCTGTGGTAGAATGTTTTGTTGATTCCACCCGTTAGTAATACAAGATCATGCTATAGTCTTGAATCCAATACGTGCTTCTTTCCACAATTAGCTGCTGGATCATTAGAACTCGTTTGAAAAAGAAAGCAAGAATAGTTATTGACTAGTACATTGTCAACAAGCGTTACAATCCTCGGCACGTACCTGTCTGATTCCGCAGGTGTACAGAAAAAAATTTAACTCTTAAGAATGCAGTCCTCGCCTATTCGGCGAACTCGGTCGCTTATCCAAGGCGGATTGACTGATCATAGGGGTAGAATTTTCCATGAATTGTGATAATATTACAGTACTGACGGCTTCTGAGTTTACCCTATAGTTCAATTTTGACGGTCTATCTGTATTTTTCAGGTTCTGCGAGTAGCAAAATATCTCATGAGGCACGACCCCCGAATTAGCCACTTGCATTGTTGTATTACTTGGCTCAGTGTGCACTGGTGAAGTTTGTGAGTCTGTGACACTACCGCATGTCAGATCGACCAGCCTTATAGCCTGTTGTTTGGTATACCCATACAGCAATGTATACCTCAGCTCCTGTCAGTATTGCATTCCTAAGCTCAGTTTAGTAAGAGCAAATTGTTCATATTCTACACCTACGTCAGTGAGTTGTTATTAATTTATACATAATTATGTTCCAGCATTAGATCAAAAGTATGTTTGAATCCAGCGGTACGCATATCTCGCATGCGTTGTCATGAACAGTTATGGACATTGCCCTCATATATAACATTGTCCTCATTGCTTATTTCATTTCAACTATCTTTACCAAATGACAATATAGCAGGTACAGCCACGACAAGAGAAGTCAATGCGTCGTGCTGTGAACATACCTTAGAAAATGTATGTACTCCTATTGAGCGGGGGTGACTGAGTGGTTAAAGCGCCTGCCTTCCAATCGGAAGGATGCAGGGCAGAGAATTTGTAAATTCCCCTGCTCACACTGTTTGTGAGGCTCTTGTGACAAATACCGATTGACGATGCAGATGTGGCAGCTTTCAGCCTGACATACCTGAAAGACAACTTGTCCCCCATCTATACAGTATGCATATCTGTACGCCACATTTCACCAAAATTCTTACATATAGGTGGCCAAAGGTCAGTGGTTTTTCCCTGGCACTTATGTTTCCTCCATCAGTAAAACTGACCACCATAGCCTATAAATGAGCAATTCTTGAGTACGGCGTTAAGCAATAAGCAAATAGATAAATGTCCCTTGTGCGCCCTACTGGTCATTCCCTAACATCTTCGCTGACTACCTTTCGTATATCTGCTATTTATCATATTTAGCAGATGTGGCACGCAGGGGTTCGATATTTGATATTATCACTTATAGGTATATATATATTTACGTATCAACAAGAACAAAACGGCCGCGGCAGTCTGAGTGTGGCCAGGCGTGAAGTTTTACCGCCTTTATGCATTCTTCAGCGATCACTTTCATTGACCATTGATTGGCTGGAGAGGTGTGTGTAAAATGTCATTGTTAGGGCAGGGTAGAGTGGCGAGCAGCTGTTGTGTGGGGGACATCCATCGTCCAACAAGTCACAGCAGTTGTCTCTCCAAAGCTCACGGACTACCTCTCCGTAACGGACGACCTGACAACAGAGAATCGTACAAGGCCGCTGTTTGGGTAAGTATAATCATAAACGATCGCGTCATAACGGAGTATATGTAAATTATATGGCTTGTTTTAATGTAACAGCCACAACCCTATACCGTTAACACAAACTACTATTTCAGCATTCTTAGTGTCACCTTCCGGGTCAATGACATGCTGATGACAGCTGTTAACTGTTAGTCCCAGATTTCATCCAAGGTTTGACGCCCAAACAACCTTCGCGGGAACAGCAGCACAGCCAAAGGTGCAAATTTTACTTAATACGTTTTGTTCAAACAAGGTATCATTCTGATCTTGGGATTCTGTTGTCTGGAATAGAGAAACAAACCTTAATTTCTTACGATGTTTCGGTCACTTCAACGATTTGTCAAACACTCAAGCCTGTTTGGAGTGGTACTCATATATTGATCTCGATATCGCTTTCTAACATATTTTTGCACTTTTACGTATGCGTGCATATGTGCACACATGTGTGTTTTTGTGTATATCGTTCTTATTGTTATATATATACATGCACTGAAGTACACCAATATGTACATACACTCTGCGTTAGTTCATAGTTTCCGTGCATACGACTACCTAAACACATCAGTTTACTCAGCACGGCATGAATGGCAGGCAGATAGCACAATATGATGATGGCGGGGCAATCTAAACGACTTCGTGTCAGTGTTACATTGATTTTCTAATGCCCGGGGGAGGTGGAGAATGGCGAATTGTACTACATAATCCTTAAGGCGGGGGTGGGTAAAAACACCTGTCTATATAAATATCAGATTTTCATAGTCAGGTGTATGTATGTAGGTTTGTTTTTTGCCTTATAAATCGGAGTAAATCAAAACCATTTATGAGTTTATTTATTTGATTTGTGCTGCTCATGTAACCATGTTAACCCGTTCATTCAGGGGGAGTGATTGTGTGTGTGTCTGTGGGGTGGGGTGGGGGGAGGTGCTACAGGGAGGGGCATTGTGTCTGCCATGAGGTTAGAGCATCTGTTTCATTTCGCATTTAAAACAAAAACACCTCCCCCACCCTCTCCCCGGGGTTAACGCAAACATAATCAAGACATTGAGATTTTACACCTGGTGAAGGTATGGGGGTTAACACACCAAGTGAAAATTGTAATCAAGCAAACAATCAGTTATTTACTTATTTATATGATTGGTGTTTTACGCCGCACTCAAGAATATTTCACTTTTACAAGGGCAGCCATCGTTATGGTGGGGGAAACCGGGCAGAACCCGGGGTAAACCCCCGACCATTCGCACGTTGTTGAGAGACCTTCCCTCATACGGGCCAACAATTGTATGGGTTAACCGAGCGCCTTTATGTTTGTTTAGCAAATGTTTTCCAATTAAGACAAAAGTTTTTTTTATCAATACTCCCTCTGAAATTCGTCATTACCGTCATAGGTATATTTGTACCAAATGTATTACATTGTGATAAGAGCACATATGGTGTGAAACTATGAGGCAGTTATTAGCCGATTTCACAAGCTTCATATTAGAGATTGAAACTTCTCTCTGAAAGACGGATTAACCATGAAATTGTGAGGAACAAAAATAACACATATATAGGATGATGATTGGTAGTTGGCGGACTTTGCATCCGGAGTCTTTTATCCACCATCACACCAAACAGTGACTTCCGTTAATACATATCGTCTTAATTTATTCACTGACCTTTTGCCTAATGCTTTTGTAAATCGTTTGAACAAACACCTACGGATCAATGTCAGGATGAGAGTTTACTTCACGCACAATAGCATATTTTCACTATCGTACGTCCAACTAACGATTTGTCTATATATATATGTGTGCGCTGAGTAAAGCGCCATATGGAGTGTGGGCAAACATAAGAGGCGGCAATGAGAACCGAGAAACAAGGGATCTGTCCCGTCGACACAGTAGATATTACTTGCCCCGCCATCCAATGTTACGATTCTTGTGATTTTTACATTTAGTAAAGCTTGTCTGCGTGCCCGTGCATGTGATGCTGATACCGCGCAATTAGAAGCTGTATAGGCGAGAGTATATTTACGTCTGTGGGGGAAGCTGACGCATTGTCTTTATAGACATCAGTGCGAATGTTTCCCATCGTCAATAAAAAGAAATAGATTGAGTGTAAATTAGCAAATGACGCAAAGAACAAGTGAAAACGTTAATGTAATATCGGTGTTTCAAAACCATTGCAATAAACATTGTATTTCGTATGTATTTAGTGTGCAAGAACACATGGTATTTTGGATGCATTTTGTGAACTAGAATATAGGATGTTTCAGATGTAGTTAGTTGCTAGAATATATGCTTAGTAATTCGGATGCATTTAGTGTGAAAGAATGTAAAGCATTTCGGACATGTTTAGTGTGCTAGAATTCCCGGTGTTTTTGGTGTATTTAAATGACCCGATGTAGAAGTCTCTATTAAACTAAAACGCCAACTAAAAGATTTCGTTTTCATCCGTTTCATCTGCAGTTTTTAGAAAAAAAGGTAGCACATACAACCATAATAAATCTTTTTGATTTAACAACATGATGTATGTACAGGAACCGTATGTCGACAACCATGTCTCCGTTAATGTATTTTTTTGGTTAATCATATTTTCCCCATTAGTTCCAGACGACTGTTTTTTTGAGTTTGTGTGTCTAAACAATTTGATTAACATGCAGTATTACAGAATTTAGGCCCATGGCGGACACAATGGCTACGTTCATAACTTACCAAGACCAGGGATTTTATTCATGTTTGGAATTTGGGATTGTAAATATTTGTTCTCATTTTATACATTTTATAAGTTTCGATTCGAGCGTAGTATTCCCTAACTGAGGCTTCATTTTGTATTTAACCTATAATTCTGCTTAAGCCATGGTTCTATACGGGGCGTGTGATTTGTTACTAGTTAAACATTAACATGAATCGGATTTCACCGATTACTTATGACCATTTGGCAACTATCACACTGTCGTCGCTGCTCTGATTTTATTATCTGTTTGTTGTAAGTATTTTATTTTATAGTTATAACTCATATTTCATCGTTTTTAAGGATTACCTAAAATCGGTGAAGTTCACTCAGCGGTCGCGCGAAAGCTCTTTCAAGATCTATTCTTAAATGCTGAAATAGTGAATCTAGGGAATAGCACATTTGAAAGCGGAGTCTGATGTATGGTTACAGTGAACAAGCAGGTGGCCAAACTACTAGACTTGGTATTTGGGCTGCTTGGCAAGGTACCAAATACTGAGCCATTGATAACTGCGTTCAACAGGACATTTTTTTATTCACAACAGACTTCATTTGATGCTGTTATATAGTACAAGCTCGTCGAAGTATAATGGAATCCCCCGCACTAGACCCGTCATCTACATGGGCTTAAACCAAGAGATACGCTTTATAGAAATATTTACTAAAGACCTATGTCTAAAAAGGGAGAACATCGATAAAAAGAATATGAAATAATTACAATTTAAGCCAACTTAACCGGTCTGGAACATTTATACCTCGATAATACACCATCACATAAGTAAAAAAGCCATTCAGTTCAATCGAAGACATGAACATGGCGACAGTGGCACTTACCCATAATGTACACTATAAATATATTTTTTCACCACAGGGTTCAAGTTTTCATCATAAAGGTCAAACAGGGAGAACTGGATTCGAACTCTAGATGCTGTTATGCAAGAGGTAGGTATCTCCTTTGAGAACCTATATCAGACAACCATACCAGAACAAACCTTACCAAAGCAGCATTTAAGCAAAATTCGACGCAACGACTTAATTGTGACGTTTCAACATTTTGTTTCGTTATGTCAGGACCAAAAAGCGCCATTTTGATACCATGCTTGTGTTTTTTAAAATTTATAACGGGTCATTGAACGAACGATCGATTTATACATGTTTGCGTGTACCTTTTTGTACTGGAAGGAAAAATAATTGTGCATCTGGTAAGGGACCTAAACCCCCGGCTTCGGAGTGACTACATTTCTTATGATGTTGTACCCTTTAAGCCGTATCGCATAGAGATGAACGTCATCGGCATAGAGTTAAACGTTAACAAGGAATGTCAGGCCGAATTGTCAAGTGTCCGTACATCATGTTTTTATACATACCCTGTATGACTGGATATACAGATCATTGCTGCTATCGCTGTTCTGGTTTATCGCATTCACTTGTATGCATTTTATCTCATTTGCTGTAAGCCTGTATAAGTCGGGATGCAGGTGGTAGGATCCGACTTCCTTCGGCCTCGGTAAGCTTTCACCATTCAGCCTTGGTGTTCGAATCCAATGTTGGCCATTCTTTTCTGTCCTCTGATCTTGACCTAGATTCGGTGGTTTATCAGGGATCTTCGATGCCACCCCAAACCCCATCCACCCATCATGTCCAGCATAAAATATTCTTTAAGTACATGTACATACGGTGTAATGCATCATTGAAAAAATAAATAATAATAATAAAAAATAAAACACACACACCGACTTTTATTGCCTCATGGTTCATGTATCATGCAGTGCAGTAGGCTACTATAGTCATCATTGAACTGGGAAGCCATAGTTTCGTGTTATACAACTCCATAAGCCATTGGAAATAATTATGTTTTACTGATATCTGAAAGAAATAGAAAAAATACGGTGTTCCTCTCTTTGAGATGCATTCTCCTAATAGATCGCTGCAACTTCTCATAAATTATTCCGTCGAGGATAATACGAAAATACTTGAAACCTCATAAATGTGACACGCACTGGTAATGTCGACTACATCTATATTCCATTTCCTTTTGGCCCCGAACTGAGAAGTCTTTAATTGAGCCGGCTACCGTATTGGCAGCACCTATATGTATATCAGGAAATGAGAGAGGTCCGAGTGGGCCGCCTGCTATGTGGACAACGTAAATTATTTATCCCCAGTCGTGGAGAATGCGCGCAGGTGAGCCTGGCTGGCCGTCATCTTCGCCTGATAATTAGTTCTGGGTCGCCCCAGGCAGCCTGTGCTAATCAGGCTGAAGTGCTGGACAAGATGGATGTCCCAAGACCAATCTGCCTCCTAAACGCTACAGTATTGTCACCTGACGACCACAGACCAGCGCTTCCTAAATGGATAACAGCGCCACTATTTGTGTTCACACACATTATTAACGCATGCTATAAGATCAGGCTTGTATTACTCGAAATAAAACTAAATGAATACACAATTACAGTTATTATTTACTTGATTGGCCTTTTAGGACTTGTTCAAGGCTGTACGAAGGCGAACGGGTGTATGGTGGGGAGCAAATCGCCGAATCTCCGAGTGAATGGAGTTCTTGTCCCCATGTAGCCGGCTTCAAGCCTGGACAACCAGAATTGGATTTGAATCATATGAAGTCACATGTCTAGGCCGACTGTTTTGGTCATGTTTATCAGACCAGTAGTTCACACTTTCACCAATAAAAGAGCCACTAGTCCGTACGTTTCTTCTCTTCCTGGGAACAGACAGAAAGCCTTAAAAGGTTAATGCACTGTTAATCATTCATTTATTATCAGACCCCTTCACTCTTCTCCTAAAGGTGTCATCGATGTTTGATGGGGAGTTGAATTTCTCGGATCTAGCTGATGAACCGACCCTCCGGCGCCGTGGTGATTTTCATCATCATCTGCTAAGCTCATTTTGTGCACCAGCTGCAGTTGTAATGAGAGTTATCAGTCGATCAGTCAGTTTGATAGTAAGCCTGATAGCCATTTACGGTCGGCAAATCATACAGAGAGTGAGTCTGTCAGTTAATGAGGACCTGTCAAACGTCGAGTGGCAGAATCTTGACGTCATTTTATTGATATCAAATGTTCCATTCCCAGCTCATCATGATGACGTCACATTGAAGACAGTACGACATTACATTTGAAACTGATACATTGTAACGTTGTAGACGTTGCGATACAATCAATTTTTGACGTTACAATAGCTCCAGGTCCTGCTTGATACTAGCGCCACTTCTCAGAATTAAACAAAAAAAGCCGCCTTCTCAATATAAGCATACCATTAAGCTGCAGTATGAAATCTGTATACCTGCTGGTAGTCAGCCAATCAGTCAGTCACTTGCAGAATCAGTCAGTTATCTAAACAGCCAATTAAAACATTCAGTCATTCAACCAATTGTCTCGATGAAATTAATGGTGGATCACTCAGCAAATAATACAATCAGTTATAATTATATCTACGTCTGTGATTTAACGTTCGTCGTTCATCCACACCGCGTTCATTAAAAATATAATCAAATCAACCATTCAATCAATTAGTCGATCGATCAGTTTAATACAATATTACCGATGTTTTCGTCCAATTTTGACCATGTCCCCTCTGCGATCAGCTGAGAGGATAATTAAGCTAGTGTTCGAGTACTCTGTGATACTCATAGCAGCACGGCAATTTACGCTTTGGAAATGAGAATTTGGCTGTTCTGTCAGAGCACACGTTTCTAGTGGAAGCCTGATTAGCCAAAGCGCACGTCTCTCTCCTGACAAACAAGACTGCCCGGCTCATTGTGGATCCAGTCATTATTACTACAGCCATTTGTTTCTCCATTTAGTACGGGTCGATAAGCCTTGCAATGTGGAAACGAAATAACTGTAACTCCATCTCTGACAAATATTTGAACGCCATTTCCAAGCAGGCAGTAATGATACACTTAAGTTGGAAGAATGGATTTTCTGATTCTTCTTCTCGTACACTAGGATCCTTCCTTTGCACACCAGATGTTAGGTACTATACAGCTTTGAATTTGATACAGTTTTGTATATAACTTTGATATTCTGAGTTTAGTGCACTAAGATTCTACTGTGGTACATCAGATGATATGTGCTGTATAGTTTGGAATGTGATATAGTTTTGTATATGATTTCCTTAATTCTAGTTCTCGTGCACTAAACCTCCACCTTGGTATATGTATACCAGATGATAGTGATATGTTTATACATCTTGTATATGATTTTGAGATTCTGAGTCAAGATCACTAAGATTCCACCTTGGTATATCAGATGATAGGTGCTGTATATGGTTTTGAGGCCGAGTCTCGTGCACCAAGATTCTACCTTGATCCATCAGATAATAAGTGCTGTATAGTTCTTAGCTTCGTGCACCAAGGTTCCACCTTTGTTCATCAGGTGATAAGACCTGTATAGTTTTGAACATGATATAGTTCTGTACATGATTTTCTGATTCTGATTTTTGTTCACTAAACGTCCACAACGGTACATGTACCTCAGATTATAGGTGCTGTATAGTTTTGAATATGATACGGTTTTGTATATGATGTTGAAATTCTCGAGTCTCGTGCAAAAAGATTCTACTTGGTACATCGGATCCTAGGTGCTGTATGGTTTGGAATATGATATAGTTTTGTATATGATTTACCGAATTCTTATTCTTGCGCACTAAACCTCCACCTTGGCACACCATTTCCTCAGTGATGGATAGCTGTAATATTTATAATATTTCCCCATCCGTCAACAAAAGCCCACTGAGTATGTAAGTAGGTTACTAACAATTTCCGTGTATTGTACAACATCTATACATATGCTAACACTTCTTGTGGTAAACGAAATGTATAAACTGACGGTGTGTGGTAACAGCTGTAACAACGCACATAAAGGCATGCATCCTGCCTACATTCGTATACCGACCACTTGTCGCTAAATGGGCTTTTGTACCCATCTCTCTGCCGCTAAACACATCCTTGTAAAGTAAGCGTCATCCGTTAAATGGACCATCATATAACAATTATCAACCGTTGAGTGGATTGATTTTATTTCTTTTTTTTATTGTTGTTTCACGTCACACTCACCCCTAAGTAAATATCTGTATATAGACCTTTAGTAGTTAAGTTCATTTTCGTATACAAATCATCAACCATTAATCGAACATTGTATATAAATCGTCAGTCATTAAGCGGACATTAGTGTACTGATCACCAGCTGTTCAACAGGTGTGTGTGAAGTCAATTACGTGTGTTAAGTTGCCTCGCAGTTCGCAGAGTTAGCAGTTCACAATTCAAAACCAGTCATTATTTTCCTATAATACAATAAATGGATACGAATGGGCATTCGTACACTAGACATCAGTCGTTAAGCGGATATTTATGATTGGATAGGCTTCTAAAAACAAAGTTCACCAAAAATCGCCAATCTAATAAACCCTGTAAAGTAAAGAAATAAGGGAGGAACAAAGTAGATGCGTAAGGTTCTTTTCGGAAAACATTTCTAGCATGGAGCTTCTTATTTCAGCAGGCTCATTTCCTTCTCGATCGATACTAGATGAATTTCATTTTTGGCTTCCTTTCAACTGTGTGACAATAAATTGTGAATATAGAGGTCTCTAGCTGTTTTCGCCGGTATCTCTCAGTCATCTTACATGTAACATGATCAGTCTTAACACGAGTTAAGACTCAGTTTTGTTCTATGCAACCGGTACCTTGTTTTAATGCGGATTGAGAACTGGAAACCATGAGCGTGACTACAGCCATATGTACATGAGTTTTATCCGCACCGTATCTTATTAGGAAAATGTCACATCATCTCTGTATAATTCTGTTTCCGCCGCGCCAAAACTGTGGGTGTGATTATGGTTGTAGCGGTGAAACTCACTGTAGTTGTAGGTGCGCTGGTGTATACATGGTTTTTGCAGTATACCTGCTTGGCCTTTCTTGGTTGAATGGTATAATAGATTTCATCACCAATGAGGTCGCTCACTCCAGTTATATTTCAGACTTAACCTTGTTTTGTTGAATCAGCCAGCACACATCCCAGTAAACGCATTGTATAGGCCTATAACGCACTGCATGCTTGCTAACATTCCTAGATAATTACAAAGTTTGGCTGGCTAACGACAAGCTGTTAAACATTAATCTTTGGTAGTAGTCGTCTCTTTGCATTTATCACGAAAAGGACTGTCATGGATTTTCAATTATCCATGTGTAAGTAGGAAGGGTTTGTCTGTCTACCGCTGACACCACGCGTCATGGCAGCCGTTGTGGCCGAAATGCCCCACCATATATGTTATATAAGTGGCAGTTTCAGACTGGTTAGTGGGACAAGTAGAAGTCCACGGAATGCCATGCTGCAGTTTTCTCAGGTCAGTTAGCATAGCAATAATTAATGTACTGAAGTTGCACTCATTTTCACCATTTAACACCTTACAGCAGATAGACCCTGCGGATTTTAGGTTTCCCTGTAGCAGAATTAACGATAGTTTTCAGTGAAGTCAGTCCTCGGTCTAGTGGCTGTATTCGGTTTGATAACTTCACTACACAGCCATCGTCTCGTGTATGGTCACTCACGGGCTTACGGCCATCGGAACTGACGTTTTAATTATACGGGATAAGGACCCGTAAAGGTAAGTTACGAAGCTAAATCCAATGTTTATAAACCAGTTAATGGTACTCAACGAAGTAATGCTTCTAGGAGGGTTGCCACGACAAAGACATTTGTTGTCTGGCCAAACAGAAAGTCTTTCATCTAGGTATCTACAATGTATGACGGTATGACCATTATTATTTATGTATAGGTGTATAATATGCATTGTGGATAGATAGGTATTTATTTCACAACCGGTACTCTCTCATAAGCTCACTCATTACCGTCACAAGCCGGGTTTTTCAGTCGAGACAGCTTCCTGGCGGTTGTAAAATATTATCGGAAACATGTCTACTTAAATTCTAAAAATTCATCGAATTGAGACAAAGTGGTAGAAAGGAGACTTCGAAGGAGGAACTTGTCATTCTGGTGATACATCAGTGTTTGGATTTATCATCAAAATGCAAACGGAATCTTGGAAACTCTCTCTCTCTCAGTATTTTTTTTTGTTTCTTATAGCCTTTGCAATGTTTTGCTGGAACATATACACTCAAAAGTAATTTGTACGTTTTATTTTATATCACCTGTGTGTCATTTTATGCAATTCATGTAACTGGCTTTTATTTAGCCAATACGCCTATTTATACTTTCTAATTTTAAATAGGTACGCCTATACAGGTCATCTTTCACAATAGGCTTTCACAACTGTGCATATTCATGTCACCGTGGACTTTTATACATGTGGCGGATCTATAAAAGTCTGGTCGATCATGTGTGATATATATATATATATATATATATATATATATATATATATATATGTATATATATATATATATATATATATATATATATATATATATATATATATATATTGTCGTGGTGGCGCCATCACCTGCTGCAATGAAGACGTATTTTGGATAGCTTTGTGGTTTATTTTTCATTCAGTCATAGTTGTCCTTGTGTTGCTAATTTTATATATTGGATACAACAATCCCTTTTCTGCACCTAAAACCAACCACAAGGATCACTTAAGAGTTATTCAAAATATCAGATAATCCATCGATTAATCTATCAATCAAACAACCAATCTATCTATCAACAGTGTACAAATGTTACACGAATCTGGCATCTTTTGAACAGTCTCGACTTAAATGTGCTAGTATTAGTTCATCTCCTATACACAGAATGTCATTATATTAAATAGTTCAAAGGATCTTTAATTACTGGTTATTGTCGAAATAAATCTGGAAAGTGAAATGGAAAGTAATTTTTGGATATAACGGTCACTATTTTTTTTTACTGTAGTTAAAGTTTTATTATGACTTCTCACAGCTACGTCACTGTTAAGATCTGGTGATAGATGAGTAGGCATATCCCTTGCTATCCAGTGTGTTTATTAATTGTGACACAGACTTGAATACCTTCAGAATTGAGGATTGGGCGGTAGAGATTTCTTTTAAAGACTTCGAGAAGCTCCTGTGTACTCATTGATTTTTTCATAATGGGAATTTTAGTCTGTACCCACAAATATTTCACTTATACGCACAGATCCTTTGCTGCTATCTATATTCTGGGGCAAGGTACGCGTGCGATCCTGGCAATATTTAATAAGTAAGCCTGGTGTTAAAATAGTGTTGGGTTTGGTAATATCGGACTTGTTATCGGAGTTATTTGATGAGAAAACGTGAGAGGGAATATAACTTTGTCAGCTTGTCATATCACAGCGGATTTCCCCACTCACACCATATGTATAAATCGCCTCTGTCAAGACTAGATTGCATCACGCGGGTAACTTTAGTTTACCTGTATGGCGACATGTTACGCTACATGACCATGTGTGTTACACCGAGCTCTGCACAGCCAAGCAGCGCTATCAGTCGATGAGAGGGTATAGATCTGCACAGCCTGCGCTGTTTTTTTATATTTCGGGCAAGAAGGAAGCTTGATTGATTGACGAGGGCTGGCTAATAAGTGAAAGACAAGACGGCCCTTGGGGTTTATTTACACAAGAAAGTATGAACTTGAGCGTCTCTAACACAACAACACTGAAGAATTTGCTGTCTTCGAGAATACGATACCATTTAAACATTTAGATTTTGGACTGACGCATGTAGTTTTCAAAGGGGCCTCGCTGGCTCAGACAGTGCTGGTTCATTACGACTGTCAGGCCAATTGGCCAGTTAAGTCGTGTATTAGAATCCTAAGAGTCTTACTTGTTTGATTGAGGCATTACGTCACAAGGTTTGTCAGAAACATGACGAACATCGTTGGTTTTCTCTAGGCACTTGAGTTTTTTTTAACGCAATGAGATATTGGCTGCCTGTAGTTGCGTGAAGAGGGGATTTAAGATAAGTACAATAATTGACCCTGTATTTACGTCGAGTTGCTTCAATTGTGTCTCGGCTGTATCTAAATTATTTAACTGAAAGAACCGTGAATTTTGAAAGTGAACGCTGTGTGGTAATAAAGCAAAATGCTGAAAGTATACCCACACCCCCTCGGAAATCTTTAACTGAATTGTGGTACCGCTATAGGCTATATACAAGGCAGGTTTATACAGATAGAAGGAGGCATTTCAGACAGCTCATTTTACCTTTTTATTACAGCAATGCCCCAGCGTCAGTTTAACTTCAAGCTTCAATACTAACCTTTGCACCTCAGTAATATGACAGGTTTTCAACGACAACTGTATATACGGTGATAATTCATTTGGCACCCAAATTCAGTGACATTCAATGTCAAAGTATAAGAGAGGAAAGTATCAAGCGTTGGGTACGTCATTTCCTACCAGGAGTATGGCATACGAAGACGTTCTGATTGGCTAATATATACAAAACTTCCAATCATATTATTCACTGACTTTGATATGTGTAGTACTCCATGAAATTTTGGTCTACTTTAGACTGTAATAATCAACTCGTTGAAGTCATTTAATTTAATGACTATATTGAATACATATGAAATGACCGAATATCGTGGTCCCATGCATGTAGAGCATATGAAGAAATTAAAGAGAACGATCTCAAATGACTGTACTGACCAGCTATATGCCCATATACATGGGTCATATGAAAGCGCTATAAAATATATGTGATTAGAGATTTCCTCAAGATGTCGCATTCAAAGGACATGGTACATACGGTAGAACCGAACTTCTGACGAGGTCTTATTATTAAAGTCTCCTTGTGATATACTTCAAGTAATCTACCTTCAACATCAGTTGTTCTCGCTGCAACCGACTGACATTTCTCTTTGTCCATTGAGTCTCGAGCCCAGCTAGGAGTCGGTCGCTGTCGAGTGGGGTCAATAATAATGATAAAGGTTTGTGAATTTTCAAGATTCCCTTTCATTCCATTGCTACCATGGCCTTGGTGACGGAATCTAATCTCCCATGTAGCCTTACATGAAGTCCGATATAGAGACCATGTATGCCCTCACGGGTCCCCAGTACAACTTGCAACATACATAATCAGTGAAAGTATTTTCAGATACAGTTTTCATTTTTTTTTCGCTCGTTTTGACTTAGCTCTAGGAAGTTTCACATAGCCTGAGGGAAATAATTTCCACCCGAACATCCGTTCAACTCTTCGATCCACACATCGCTAAAACACGCAGCGTTCCAAATTATTATGGAATTACTTAATATGCTTTAGATCTTTGTTTTTTTTTTGGCGGGGGGGGGGGGGGGGGGTCTGATAGTCCACGTGTTTTGAAAGCAGGTAAAACGATCGCTATGTTTTTGATCCCGTGTAATGCTAACGTTACAATAATAACGGTACCCGTATTTAGAGCTTTGATGTTACAGCTAGATTTGATGGTACTACATTATTAATACAGGCATGCGAACTAGTATATGGTAGCGCGTGGTATTTTGCATGCCATCTGACACACGCACAACTCGAAGGATACAGAATTCTAGTTGTTGTGGAGTCTGATTAAACAAAACACAGCGATTCAGTCATATCCTCCGAGCACGCCATTTATAACATCTACGCTTTACCTACGTTTATCTGGCAAAACCACAAACGTCAGCTGACATTTGTGACTTTTCACAAAAAATGAAAATGTACCTACCAGATTGCCAGCTGTCACAGACTGTGAAAATAAATGTTTACGCTATATATTCACACACGCAGAACGATATATATGTATATGCTAACGTTAACCTATCTGATTAGGATTAATTTTTATCATTGTAGATCGTTTACGTACATGACAAATTTGCAACTATTTACAGCTTAGGTTAAAATTATACTGAAAAAAATCTGTCCGCTTTTGTAAGTTCACATAAACCGAAAGCATTTTGTGTTACTTATACATTTCTTATGACACATTGACTTGGATGTTACATATTCAGTTCGGTGTTACACGCATATACAGTTATTTGTCACATATTCATTTTATGTTACACATTAAGTGTTTAGTTACACATTCCGTTTAGTCTTTCATGTACATGCGTGGTTTAGTCTTAAATTTGTATTTTAGCTTTATACTTGTATATACTTGCATCTTGGAGCTACATGTATTTTCATTTTGTATGGTTCTTGGTGAGTTTTGCTTCCGTCACCATTGATTGACATAATAGGGTTAATAAATTGTTGTCAGGAACATGAGTGACATTATTTGGGACATGAGGTTGACAAGTGCTATCCTTAAACATGTTAATTAAGTATAAAACAGTAAAGATTTTAATTAAGTTTACAGGGAACAAATATAATAGCGCAAACACTGCTCATCCTACACGATAATGATACTGCCCTTAACACAGCTTCAGAAATCTGCGTGGACTTTTGCTCTTTTGACGTATAAAGAACTTCTTAACGCACTACTTTTTGAAATTTCACCCAAGGAAGCTTAAGAAATTTTGAGATTGATGTTGGCTTTGGGCATGCTGTTTGAATATGTCGCGGTACACTGCCATACTGCAGTATTAAGGGCCCACATTTAGAGATTTCTGCGATATCAGAGTACCAACGGTTCACATTTAGAGATAACTATCATATTAGAGTACCAACGGTTTACATTTAGAGAAAACTATCATATTAGAGTACCAACGGTTCACATTTAGAGATAACTATCATAGTAGAGTACTAACAATTTACGTTTAGCGTTAACTATCACACTAGAGTAGTGCAGTACCAATAGTTTACATTTAGAGACAACTGTCATACTGCAGTACCAACAGTTTACATTTAGAGATAACTATCATACTGCAGCACCAACAGTTTATATTCAGAGATAACTATCATACTGCAGTACCAACAGTTTACATTTAGAGTTAACTATCATACTGCAGTACCAGCAGTTTACATTTAGAGATAATTACCATACTGCAGTACCAACAGTTTACACTTAGAGTTAACTATCATACTGCAGTACCAGCAGATTACATTTAGAATTAACAGTCATACTGCAGTACAAACAGTTTAAATTTAGAGTTAACTATCATACTGCAGTACCAGCAGATTACATTTAGAGTTAACAATCATACTGCAGTACAAACAGTTTACATTTTGAGTTAACTATCATACTGCAGTACCAGCAATTTACATTTAGCGATAATTGTCATACCGCTGTACCAACAGTTTACTTTTAGAAGTATTCCAGGTCATAACAGGATACCAAAGACAAGAATTATTTATATGCAGGTCGTGATATATTAGGATGATATAGTCAAAAGTGGATGGAATTTCAAAGGGCTGATGCGTACATGAATGTCTGTAACTCAGCTGTTAATAAGTAAGGATTCGTACCATCGGGTTGTAGATCGTGTCTGTCGACTGCATGCTAGGTTGACGTATTGGTGAAAAATGTATCTGGAAGAAAATGCATTGAGTGTGTTTTAGGAAATATTAATGAGTTGTCACGGTTTAATGGGATTTTGTCTCTCATCTCCGACAAGACTGGAGCCCATATACAGGCGTCCTTTTATCATCACCTCTAATCCACTCGCCCCGGAAACCTTAGAGAAAAAAATACCTGCAAAAAATTATTAAGAATGGGCAAGCGGTGAAGATGTGTATAGACCTGGTTAATGTATATAGCCAGCTTGTCTGTGTAACCATTCGTCCTTAAAGGTACTTGCAGGACGACCTGCAGTCAACGGACAAGGCTGGTGTACCAACCGATAACATCGCGTATCAACCGACTGTCTTGATCGATGGCATGAAAACCTTTTGGTGAACAGATCATATGGCAACTTTTACCGACCGGTAATACGTTCTATGAAAACCGGGTATTATGGCAATTTTTCATCGTAGCTCTTGTAAAGTGAGATGATCTATTTTTTTCCTTTTGGAGAGGAAACTGTGGAGGTATAAGTTCGTCATTCGGCTATGAAATTCTGGATATGACATTCTCCATCGCAACTCAGCCATTTGCTCTGATGTACTGACGATTTTCTCTTGTACATCAATCATACACGTCAGCTAAAATAATCTTTTATGTGATATTTCCTTCCTGGGCTGCGCAAAGAGTCGCTTTTTAATGCATGACTTATTGTATATATGAAATATGGGTGCTGGTTTACACTTTGAATTATTTGAAGTGACGTTCTCATGACAATTTAAGTAACAAATGAGATACATTAAACTGGATAGTTTTCATTGAATTGTATAAACAATTCGAACCTTCCCTGACTCTGCAAGTTGTTAAAGCTCTGGCTTCGTGGGAAGAGTCTGACCATGCCTAATGTGTCACCGTTGCGCCAGAGAAGTCTGACAATGCGTATCGTGACCCGAGTCACCGTTGCGCGGGATTAGTCTGACCATGCATATCGTCACCCGAGTCATCGTTGCGCCGGAAGAGTCTGACCATACATACCGCCACCCGAGTCACCGATGCGCAGAAAGAGACTGACCATGCATACCGTGACCAGAGTCACTGTTGCGCGGGAGGAGTCTGACCATGCATGCCTTCACCCGAGTCAGCGTTGCGCGGGAAGAGTCTGACCATGCACACCGTCACCCGAGTCATTGTTGCGTCGGAAGAGTCTGACCATACATACCGTCACCCGAGTCACTGATGCGCAGGAAGAGACTGACCAAGCATATCGTGACCCGAGTCATCGTTGCGTCGGAAAAGTCTGACCATACATACAGTCACCCAAGTCACTGATACGCGGGAAAAGTATGACAATGCATACCGGGACCCGTGTCACCGTTGCGCCGCAGAAGCCTGACCCTGCGTACCGTGACCCGAATCACTGTTGCTCGGGAGGTGTCTGATCATGCATACCGTCACCCGAGTCACCGTTGCGCGGGAGGAGCCTGACCATGCATGCCGTCACCCGAGTCACCGATGCGTAGGAAGAGTCTGACCATGCATACCGTCACCGAGTAACCGATGCGCAGGAAGAGTCTGACCATGTATACCGTCACCGAGTAACCGATGCGCGGGAAGAGTCTGACCATGCACACCGTCACCCGAGTCATTGTTGCGTCGGAAGAGTCTGACCATACATACCGTCACCCGAGTCACTGATGCGCAGGAAGAGACTGACCAAGCATATCGTGACCCGAGTCATCGTTGCGTCGGAAAAGTCTGACCATACATACAGTCACCCAAGTCACTGATACGCGGGAAAAGTATGACAATGCATACCGGGACCCGTGTCACCGTTGCGCCGCAGAAGCCTGACCCTGCGTACCGTGACCCGAATCACTGTTGCTCGGGAGGTGTCTGATCATGCATACCGTCACCCGAGTCACCGTTGCGCGGGAGGAGTCTGACCATGCATGCCGTCACCCGAGTCACCGATGCGTAAGAAGAGTCTGACCATGCATACCGTCACCGAGTAACCGATGCGCAGGAAGAGTCTGACCATGTATACCGTCACCGGAGTCCATCGTTGCGCGGAAAGAGTTTGACCATGCATATTGTATATTTTTGGAATTTATTTGACTGTTGTTTAACGCCAAAGTCTGCGGCGATCAGCTTTATGGGTGGATTAACAGGTAAGACTGGAGTAAATCGTTGGAAAACAAGAGGCTTTCAACGAACGACTGTCTGTTGCCTTCCCGTGAACAGTGAATGAGAACATGGAAATCTTACCTGTTCAAGGCAGGGTTTGAACTCGGACGTGTGCTTCACGGTGCACCTTTAGCCTCCAGGAGCAATTTGATTGTGTTTTTTCCGGGAGCGGAAGGGGAAAGGTATTTGATCTGTATCATCTTTACAGACCATAATATCACCCTAGGTGTACTCGGCTCTGTTTGCAATCATGCTATTAAACGCCTCTGTGTGTTTCTCCATTGGGATCGATAATCAAGAGGTTATTCTGTAGTAGTTATATGAAGCATTAAATGGCGGTAGACAGCTCAATCAGCGACAATCAGTCAGTTGGATTTTTTCCCCTTGTGAGTAAAATCGTCTCAGCCATGCTTCCATACACGGTCGGGTATCACTATTTACTGACGAACCGGATTGCTAAAAACCGACATGATGGTATCTTCTGTTTGCTGTCATATCATGCATCGCAAATATGCCAGGGCTACTCATCCGTTATGATTTAAACCATGAGCCGCAAGCTATCACTTATATACTAGTCCTTCAGGGATCCAATCACCGGGCTTAACATTAATCTGCCGACAGTAACTAATGACAATATAGACAGAGCTGACTGCAGATTAGTCCGACAGCAGAAAGTCAAGCAGACTTCCACGTGGTCCGCACTTTCAACAAAAATTGGACAACAGCGTATGTAGGCCAAAGAGAAGTGCGAGTTTTTCAAATAAAGAACTGGAAATTGAAATTAACTTAATTACAACAAGTGAGATGTCTCAAAAATTTCGAAAGACGTGTGGAAATAAACAAATGGCTTGTTTAAGGCAAACTACGAAGATTGTCTTAACTTTGGACGGACTTTTTGTGTAAGGAGATCTAATTGTGATGCTCATTTCCGGCAAAGAGGTGTTTAAATCGAAGAGCAATCTGCGTGGGTATTGATCAGGGTGTATTACTGTAAACGAAGAGGAAAACGGATCAGTATGCAAAGCACACGTGGCAAAACCGAAAAAGAAAGAAAAAAATCAAAACAATTCAGGCGAAATAGCAATTATATAGTATTAATGGTTGGCTGGCCTGTCGTTGTCAGAGGTGGAGCACTCTCTAAGTGCTGTGGGCTAGAACTCTAAGTCCTACCAAGGCTCAACACCAGCTGTGCACAGAAAATTACATTATCCAAGAGTAATTTCTTTGTTACTAGATTGCAATGGGACTTGGGGGTGAACACGGGCGTTGAAGGCAACTTCATTCTGACTGGGTTTATGCCCCCTTCGAATAGCTATGCATTTCCAACCACTAGCCCATGAGCGGTGCCATCATGAAGTGTGCATGTCCAAACACCCACCGAGCAATTCAATCCCGATTCCCTTTTCTTCCCTAACGAGGCCTTTATACCCGTACGGTCACTACGACCTAAGGGTCTTTTATCCATTTATTTAAATAATATAAGATAAAAGCCTGTGGCAGTGCTGGCAGCGTTACTAACTAGCCAGAAAGGAGGAGTGGGTAGGGAAGGGAGCTGGGTGTTCATTTCAGCGATCATCTCCCTGATGACTGATGCCCACCCCTCGGGGAGATCAACCTGAGAATACCTTTAATCCCCGCTTCTTCACTGAGCACTAAGCCGGGCTTTCACAAACTCCTGCCTGCGTCACATCGAGCCTTAAAACATTAATATTCCTTGGGTAGCTTTGTCGCTAGTATCTCAGTTATGACATGATTTGTTTCCAGGCCTTAGCACGTCTAGCTCCTGGATCATATACCCTGTACTAAACCCGCTAGTCACCATGCATATTTACTCTGATAACTGCTCACCGACAGTCGTCAACCATTGGAGAGTAATTAGCTGGCTTACATACTCCCGTATATATAACGGGCGGGTTCTTCGGGGTAAAGGTTTGAACGGCCTCTCTTGGCGAATTTGATTAAGCCAAACGATGTATCGTTGTATTTTGTATGTTGTAGTTTCATAGACGAATAAACACCAATGGACACTCCTAAGGACACATGTTTTGCGTTACAAAGATTCTTTCAGGCTAAAGCGTTCTCGAACAAGAGAACCCAGAAGGACTTATTTTTGATGCATATACGTCATTCCACCTGCAGGCACCATTCAAAGGTGACAAAACGTGATGGAAATCTCCTCAGATCAGTTCAAAGTATTCATTTCAAAGTGACCGTGGCATAATTGAGAGGTTAACATTTGTTGTCAGGCATTTAGAAAACAGGGCACGTACTTGTGGGTCATTTTGAAGAAGGATAAGACAAGGTTCCAACCAATATGTTACAGTTTAGCACGCGATATGCTTTCACGTCAAGGGACCAAAATAAAGCTACAGTTGTAAATGCCCCCGGCATGAATTTCCTGGGTCGAAAGGATCACATGGACATTTGAATTTTGGAATTAAACGAGATCTTTGGCGATGCTATAGGATAAAAATTATGAGTTATCTATTAACACCACAAAGGTTTATTGTTATTCTCAACAGCTGAAGAATAATTCCAATGAACAAGAGGATTTCAATTATGTCTGTGACGGTAAAACAATTTACTTTAAATTTCCGCTTTAACAACATGATTCAGTGACCTAATTTAATGAATCAAGATGTAAGGTGAAGGCATATGAAAAAAAAATAGATTGGTGAGACTTTTATGTTTATTTTGGTTTTTGCTTTTGTTGTGCTCCGGTATAGCGGATGGTTACATGAAGTCCATCCTTGAGTTTACTCACGGACATTTGTAAAGCCTTCGAAACCTTTTTATTTTAGTTTCTTATCGGAGTTACAGAATATAGATTCACTGGGAAATCATTAACAAATTTATCTCTTATTTGTTTCACGGAATATAACCTGGACAGTAACAAATCATCAGGTTATCATCGTTTTTTTGTACTTTTTACTCGGTTGTCATTTATTGGAATAGAAACCATGCTACTCTAACAATATTTTTCCCCTTCAAAGTTTGAAGCGATCCCGCAAAGGAATCAGCATTCGGTTTGTAGGCAAGGCATTAGAAATTGCTTTCAATGTCATGCTGACAGAGTTCTCTCCAGAGCATGTGTGGCCTTTTGTCTTCAATATTTGCTTATGTGTAACAGTCATTTGTGCGATTAGCACCATCATCGTAACTCAGTAGAGTTTAGTCTGTGGTTCCCGTATTCCTGATCCCACATGCGGTATACAATTAACTGCGCTAAGAGGATATTCCCAGCCGCTGGTTCATTTAAGTCTTAACATTGAAAATCTGCTCCCATGGTACACGTGGTGATCTTAAACAGAAATGGTGCTGAGAAAAAACAACACATTGGTAGCGCCGCATGTCCCACCGGAAATTCGTACCTTGTTCTTGGCACATCTGAATAATATTTGTAACCATTCACGGCAGTATTCAAAAGAACACTTAATGCTAAGTTTAATAATACTTAATACTAATTTTAATAATACACAATACTAATGTTTAATATTTAATTTTACATCTGCTATGTATACACGGAATTTTGCCATAGGAGAAACAGAATTCGCGCCATTTCGGCAGACTGTCTGTAAATGGACTCGGTACGCCTGCGCTAAGTAATTTATGGACAGTGATGGAGCTCGTGGTTTGCTCGCTAATATTATAGTTTCCGCCGACAGTTCTCTATATTTAATGAAGCGGATTAGCCTATTGAACTGACTAAACAGAATGGACTATAGAACTTCAACTATGATGACATTTACACAAAACTCACTGCGTTCTTTTTCCTTATTACGTTTTCTTTTAATAAAAATAACTCACAAAGACTTAATCGCCGCCCATAGTTGATACAAATTATGACGACTTTTTACGTTTATTATAATTTATTTACCAGTGCATGTGCATGGTATTACAAATGGAAAAAGAAATGAATTTTATGAAACACATTAATTTCATTTTAAAAGTTAAATGATTATCGAACTGTGCATTCGTCTATAATAAAATATTATGTGATATTGCATTATTATGATATGCACTGATATTGTGGTTCTTAATAGTGTATGAGTTCATTAGATGTCGATATCAACGAAAGGATATGGGTTCGAAACCAACTGATGCGTTTTTCGGGTTTCTCGAAAGTATACGGCTACAAGAATTAGGCCAAGTTGAATGAAAGAGTTGGCCATTTCCCAAGTGTCGCTCTCTCAAAGCGTCTTGTGGACCCGTATCCTGAAGCGTAAAATGACTGATCATGCAGTAGATACATTTGCGCTCTAATTAAAAAAATAGAACTCTCAAGTCACTGAGTAGCACTACCCATAATAGAGCCCATAATAGAGCATAATGGAGAGACTCATACTAAGTATTTAAAACATCATTTTAATGTCCTATTTTAGCACTCCTATGTTTAGCCTCGCGTGCATCAGTGTCACCGATCGTCCCCATTTGTCTCGCGATATTACGATACACACGTTTACGGCATACAATAGCATATTTTACGAGTGGCCAATTAAGGCAATTGATCGGTTGTGTACTTTTATAGGTGATGAAAATAGCCGCCATTGCCTGAAGCAGCTGCAAGCGGAAATTGTTGTGATTTTGTATTGAGCATTCCATTAAGGGTACCCCTGAAGAGTGAGAAGAGACGCAATGTCAAATGGGGAAACGAACAAAAATCACCATACATTATTTGTATCTATCGATCTTCCTCTTTTGATTAATGGATGAATTAAGTACGCAGTTGTAATAGAAAAGGTAATAAAAGTCTTACCGCACCCGTTGATAAAACTCATACTTTAACGTGTATGAAATATTCAAGGAATCTGGGCTGCTTAAAAGTAATGACTAACGTCATTGCATGCAAGGGAGTGATTAGCGTAGCGCTCCTCTGTCCTGCAGTTTTATTGTCCTACGGGGATGTAGGTTTGCGTCTGTGTGGAGGGGAAGAGGGGCGGAGTGTGGGTGGGGGGGGGGGGGGTGTGGAGCTCCTGATCACAGATTGCCTACTTATATCAAAGTTCCCATGAGGACAACCATTGCTCGGTGCATGTCAGACACCAAGCCCCAGAAGGATCGCTTCAGCATTCGGCTTTCCCTATCAGTACATCACTATTCGTGATGTCTCTCCGCCCAATAAATATCCCACAGTATAACACCCTGGCTTAGCGCATTCACGCCTCCAGCCGAAACGGTAGGCGGAAATCTGAACAATAGTTAGTATACATACTAATTCATTACCGGAATCGTTTCTGGAATTTTGGCTCGTGTCCGTTTTGCCGGCATGGTTCTGCTAGAGTAGGGAAACGCTCGTGCCGAGCTGCTGCGAATCATCTCCCAGCTTTTTGATAACGCCTCTTCAAATTGTTCTTTTTATGTTTGAGTAATACGGTATTACCTTAACACAAATGTCTATGGATTTCCCCATTTCCCGTGCAGACCGGAAGTGGCTAAGAGACGGGTTTTAATTAAGGCTCTGTGGGGCTCTGGCTGTGCCCCTCCACGAGCCTGCTTCTATAGCAAATCATCTAAACCTCTGCAGAAGCTGATTTTCTCGCTCGCCGCAAAGACGCTGTGCGCATTGTTGACTCCAGTAAGGCACACTGCTGGACAATGTCAATATTTTTACTACGGACAGGCTATCTTCGTAGGCGCCGAATTTCCAACACCTAACGGTGACTTTAGCGTTCCTCAGATCTCATCAGCTGTAAGAATTACCTATTTTGTAATTACATTTCAGGTGTGCCCTAAAGCAGGTGTGGCGAAGCGAGTGAAGAGTGTGCGCCTGGAATTGCTAGTGGCTGTGTCTCCACACCATCGCTTCGGATGGGAGGTATCAGCGATGTACGACTAATGGGCAGGCTAATAAATCGCCAGTAGCACAGCAGGGAACACCTTTCGACCTCCTCGGGGAGCTTAAAGGCGTTTTACAAGAGCCCAGAGCGTCTGGGATGACAGCCACTTCTTGGTCCCCTCACCACCTTTTCATTTATGGGTCGTCTGTTTCTGCGTTACGACAGCCTTTGACAGGAGAGCGATGTTCCCCATGACGCCTGCTACTCTCTGCGGGTCGAAGAGCTTTGTTCCTCGGTGTAAGCGTTAAAAAAGATGGAAAGAGTATGGAGGGAGCAAGAGTTTCGCGCTTTGTTTCTGTCCTGTGGATGATGGTATTTATTCTGGATGTTGGTCTGACGTCCGACGGTGAATTCAGAGTGACCAAGAAGAGGACGGCACGGATTACGGGAGATATATACCTCGGTGCACTGTTTCCTGTTCATTATGCCCCTTCACAAAGGGAGGCCTACACTAGGACATGTGGGAAAATTTGGGAACAGTACGGTATGCACAGGATAGAAATGTTCTTCCTCGTACTGGACGACATCAACGAGGATGAGAATATCTTACCAGGTATTCAACTCGGTTGCGACATCCGAGATTCCTGCTGGTATTCCCCGATCGCTTTAGAAAACAGCATTGACTTCATCAAGGACTCGATCGCCAGTTTGGAGGTGCAAGAGTTTGGAAACAGATCCAACCAAGAAGAATGTTCCCGCAAAAGAAACAAGCCTATTGCCGGACTTATCGGTCCGGGGTCCAGCGCCAGCTCTATACAAGTTCAAAATCTCCTCCAGATTTTCAACATCCCTCAGATCGGATATTCGGCTACCAGTATGGATCTCAGTGACAAATCTTTGTATAAGTATTTTGTGCGTGTTGTCCCACCGGACCGTTACCAGGCCAAAGCAATGTTGGATATTGTCCTGAAATATAACTGGACCTACATTTCCATCGTTCACACCGAAGGTAAGAAACAATTATTGCATTTCAACTGTCGATTTTTCACTCTCACTCGCTCCATGTTTCTAAACTCTGTACGCAGTCTGGATTTGAACTGTCAGTTTTTTACTCACTGTCCTTTTAAATTTCTCTACCCTGTACTGTAAATTTAATTTACATAATGATTTTTAAAAGTACCAATTATGCTAATGGCTTTTCCATTACCAGTGTAATCCTTGGGTTTTCCGTAAACCTTACTACCACATTGATCTTAGTGTGCAAACAAATTCATGAGGGTTAAGCCGTGTGGAATTTCCAGTTGCCTAGCCAGCCGAACCGCTCGTCAAGTTTGACTCATCTCAATCCTACAGATACTTTTCTGCTTCGCTGCTTAACTTGCCTGTTTAAGTATGCCTCTGAATTTGTCAGTTTTCTTGACAACCGAGAATGTAGTTTCATGAAACATAAACATTTTTTTTCATAGCTTTGCGCTGATTCCGTTTTCGTGCCATTTGTCATGTTTCAGGTTTTTAATAACTCCTTATATTACACATTTGGACGTGAATATTCCATCTCTACCAGACCGACCTAGTTTTATTTAATACACCATAAACGGATAAATAACTGCCAAATTTCCTACACCTTTCTCCGAGCCACGGTAATGGAATTAAACGCAAGTCGATTGTAATGGCATTTAACAATGTTAGAGTGAATTAAGTAGGCATGGTTTCAACATGTTGCCGTGAGCATTCATTTGACATATTCCGCATATAACCTTATTACTCTTGCTGAAATAAATTACCTTTTCCAGTATCACATTTATGTCCAAACACCCAAAAACGAAAAAAAAAAAAAAACCCGTTGTCCAGGAAATTTCATTGTTATTTGTGTTAGTTTACAATCGTAAATCGTGTTGATAATAAATCGATTTACCTTGGTTCTTCTTTTTCTTGTTATTTCTCATAAAATCCAATTTTATGTGACACACGACTGTGTTCCTAGTTAAATGCCCACCATATAGCACGTACATATGTGATATTCATGAGACTCGCAATTAATTCTACCTATCTTAATGTGAAAGAAATATATCTTTTCGTCATACTTTAAAACGTAAAGATGTATCTGTGTGTCTATAAGACTACAAAAAGCACAATGTCTACACTTGAAACTGTTTTACAACATCTGTTCATCATAATGCTACTGACGAGTCTGTTCAGACACAGGCAGCTTAGAAAAGTGACTCTCAAGTAAAAATCAGCAGGAAATTTTTAAATATATTTATGAATTTTGATTCCAATTCCAGCATTTAGTGACAGGGTAATATCACTGTTATGTTCATTAACCTGTGCATTGTGTTTGATGTCGTATATAATTGCAGTCCTATCAAATCAGGTTTTTAAAGTTAACTTCAAAGTCCAAACACTTCTTTTAAGGTATATCTACACATATAGGTTTGGAGGCACAAATAGGATCAGTGCCATGTGTATATTAGATATGAAAATGAAACTAAATCGCTGTGTCCAAGGCCTTAAATGTCAACCTTTGCCGAAATAAAGAAAAAAAAAACACTAAAATGAAATATATATCAGGTGAAATACCATTATACACTGTCCAGGAAAATAATTCTAATTCTGTTTATTATTTTTTTTGGAATTTTTGCAACCGAATGAAATGGATCTGTAATGGCCCAGAGGGTATCAGTGACGTCATATCCATATTGTGTACTTGGAAGTCCGTTTGAAGGTCCATTTGAAGACTGTATTAAATCATAGATCTATATGTACATGCATTTTGAATGATAGAATCTGGCACTCTGTGTGTGTGTTGAGTTTAAAAAAACGGACGCCACAATGTGCTCTGAATATCCACCGTATAACCAAAATTTCAAATACATTCTATTGGTTTGAAAAAAAAATGAAAGGAAATAAATCGATTCTGGACAGTGTTCAATGCATAGTCTCCCAAATGACACATCGTTCACGTAAGTGTTTTTTTTTTTTTTTTGCCTTAAATACACCTGTGTATTCTCTTGCTAAGCCTGATCTACAGTTATATGATACCACATGGGCGCTGATTTCTTTCAGTGGTATTTGTAAAAGCCGGCGTGTGTAAGCCATATATTTTTCGTTTTTAACACGAAAAATATATGGCTTACACACTTCGTTGGAAACGCGATAAGAGAGTGAGGACCATCTCCAGAATGTCGCGATTTTCAACTAATTATTTTTAACCCTCGCATGGGGCACATGGATATTGCTTAAAAGCACTGCCCATCCAGAGCTGTAAAAGTCATTCAAAACGACAAGGAAACGTAGAAATAGAGTACAGATCTCTAAACAGGTCCTTCACTATGCCTCAGTCTGAGGTCAAAATCCTCCAACAATCCCGCTCAAACATAAAAATTGTTTGAAGGTTGCTTTTTTCAGCGGTAATCCGGGGTGTTTGTGGGTGTTCTGAAGTCTGATCACTAACTGTTGATGATATCGCGAGTCAAGATGGCAAGTTCAGCTCTATAAATGGCTGATTACAACCGGCATCAAAACACTGATCATCATCCTTAATAACAATCGCGGGTCTTTAACCCGTCCAACAGGAAGATCCGCTTTTCTTAAGAAGCCCAGTATATATCGTTAATTATTCGGTGATAAATTTTTATGGCAGCCCGTTGCAACCATTATGCAGCAGAACGGTGACTTGATTTGAACCAGAATGTCAACAGTGAACATTGGTCGATTATTAATTCAACAGCATGTGTATCTGTCTTTCTTTGGGGGTACCATGTAGTTTAATGCGATAAGCCGGTGTTCTGTATAATGTATGTACCAATTCAAATACTGACAAAAGAATAAAATTATCTTGTCTTTATCACGCGGTACATGTATCTGAAAAGACTACTGTTATTATGAAATGTAGTTATACATTCTAAAGAATTACTAGGAATGCAAAGGTGGACTAAAAATGCCTTGCGCCAAGCTTACAATCGACACATTTTGAAACTCCGAGTGTAAAAAACCTGATGTAAAAAAATTGATTGGGTATTCATTTATTTCCGTGAACGAGAACTAATTGGTTGACAAAAATATGGCAGTAAAATATATGCTAACACTTAAAGTAATGCAATGGAAACGGCAGAGAGATAACAAATATAGAAAAGCTGGTACACATATCTTCCTAACAAAGCAAGTTATTTCGTATCTTCAACCGATGGTAGTCGTAATACTTTGAAGTGTGGTGTGTTTGTTCTAGTAATACTTCTTAGTAAATGCCTTGCGTGTTTGCATTTCCACATATAAAGGGTATTTTAAGATGGCATTCCTGTGTGAATGTCAAGTTACAAAGTCGCTAGTTTCTATTAACATTATAATATACCTTCAGTGTTTCGTTGTGTTTAAATAGCTTAGTTGTTTCTCTCATAGAGGATTAATAAGCTCATTTTTGCTGTCGACACTTAGCTTTTCTATAAGCCAGAGGGTAGAAATAGAATGCCTTTCGTCAGTTACCTCTTTTGTGGATGTATGCTAAATTGTATGAAGAGATCAGTAAATTGAGAAATGGGCTTCATCACGGTATTTATCTGTGCACTTGCACCAGTGTGTTTTTTGCATGTGATTAAAAAGGTATTTGCACCTTCCGGATGTTTCATGCATTTGCTAGATTAGCACTACTTGTTTAACATCATACGAAAGGCTAGGATTTCAATTAATGTCTGCTGATGAAAGGATCGAAGTATATTTTTTTTGGCCTGTGGAGTTTTGAATATATTTATGCGTCGTCGGCGTGTTTGTAATTGATCCCACTGAACAGCTGTCGGTTTTGATGTGACGCTGAGTGTAGAGCCATGCATTTCATATATTTCATCTAACCCGACAAGTATTGGCTTATGGCGAAGATCTAGATGTACCGTTCTATTGCATCAAGCGCACCAGTGCACATTTCTCCCTTTCCAGCTTTATTTTCTGGACCTAATATTACACCCCGCACGCAATCAAAGAGGGCAGCAGGCTAGAAACCTTTGTTGTATACATTCATCCGAGTCTTGTGTTATATCTGACAGCGCAAAGGGAGTCGACTGAGCAGAGAGGCAATGGGCATGAAAACGTACGAAGACTACTAGTATGATATGTGTGGCCTCTGTTAAAGCCCGCTCGCCACGTCCGTCAAAAGCAGCCATACTTTAACTGTTCAGCTGCCAACATCCATATGGGATATTGAGATATATCACCATAGAGGAAACGCGCAACTAGAGAAACACAAAGAAAGGCTGACAGGCATAATGACGCATGCGCGCAGACAGACGGCAAGAGAGGTATGGAAATGAGGAGAGCAGATCTTTGGAAACGGTTTGTCTGTCGTCTGTCATAATCAGTTTAATTAAAGAACATCCGTGATATGTGTAGTCAGATGTGTTGACGTTTGGTGATGTTACTCCAGTACACCTTACAGCTACATTATCATCAATATGTTGGGTTACAGTCAAATCAACGTTGGTTAAAACCACTGCAAATCCAATTTGATTTGTATCGCTTGAGAATCAACCTATTTCGAACTTCCGTAATAGTCCTCGCTAAGCACAGCTTGTTTGTCAGCCTCCTATAGACCACTGTAAAATAAAACTCTTTTCGGACTCAGTTGTAGTGAGTTTAACTTTTTCCATTTCAAAATCTAACATATTTGGACCCTGTAAAACCAACATATTTCAAATAGTCGATGTATACAACCAGTTTGAATGGAACTACATGTACTGTAAAATCAAACTACTTTACTTGCCTACTTGTAATGTATGTCCGTTTGGGTCTAAGGTTAATATGTTATGTCTAAACAAAACTGTTCATTCCTTATTCTTTTGCAAAAAATGAGTAATTCGATACCAAACTCCATCACCTTGAGAGGAACTACATAGCGAGAAAGGTTACCCGCTTGGTTGGAACTATTACAAAGCTATTAAATAGCTTAAAACCTGTACCTGGTTATAATGAGGTAAAACTTAACTGGTATACCAGTACCAGATTTAGGGATGACTGTAACATGACTCGTTGTTGCATGGAACTGGGCAAGGAACACGTGGAATCTCAGCTTTGCTCTTAGGCCTTAGTAAATTATTACTCGCGTACTTAACTCACATGTTACAGGTCTAAGTTTCATTTGCGAAGGAACGATGCTAACATTGTACCTTACATGAATGACATCCACGAAGGCATATTCATGCAGAGGAAATAAATTTTACAAAGTGCTCAACAATAGTTCACTTATACGACGGCGGCCAGCATTATGGTGGGTGAAAACCGGGCAGAACCCCGGGGAAACCCACGAACATCCGCAAGTTACTGATAAACCTTCCCATGTACGGCCGCAGAGAAACACAGTCGAAACAGACATTCGTATACCAGCTGTCAACCAAGATGAACGCTCCAGGACAATAATCACAAGGCCAATTCCCAAAACGACGTTTACCACAATAACTAATAAAGTAGATTAAGTACGAAATTAGAACAGGGTCATTCAAAGACAAGCAGTCAACAGTTTTCAACGATGTTGGAAAGACGCGATGTTCTAGACAAACAACCAGATTTATCCTTCCATTCCTGGAATCCAGGGCACGTGTTCTTCGTCCACGATGGCTCCTGGGGCGTTAACGACCAGTACATAGCTTAGGGTAGCGCTCTTATTAATAACATTTTGTCTATATGCTGTGTGTGGCTCTCGAAATTCACTCACAGGAAACACCCCATTTTGTCGACTCAATTACTGGCAAGTGTATAATTACATGAAGAGAGAGTTGAGTATTGAGCATGGCCATTGGCTGAAGCGCCTGGCAGTGACTGTTTGGGCATCTCTACAGAAGCAAGTGGGTTGAGGTGGCACTGGGAAGGGTGCATTGGAATGACGCGGGCCGAAGGAGGGGAAGGGGTATAGCTTGGGATGAGAAAGCAATTAAATGACCTGTAATTTTTTATCCAACATGACTAAACCGAACTGTGCAGTTCAAAGATCATTTTATTCGCATTATTTTAGCAGATTATTGAGAATTGATTTGGGCGTTTATGAGCTCAGTCTGTTGATCAATAGGCCTTGTTTCCACAAAAAAAACCCGTCGTGGCTAGGTAACCTAAAAAATTAACATCGATTGTCAACAAATTTAAATGCTTCTGTCTTCAGCAGACATCAATATAAGGAATTTCCTCGAAAATGATAGGACAGAGAGAGAGAACAATCAAAGATGGCATTTTGATGACTTCTTTTCGACTGCGACTGGGGTTTCAGTGAAATAACGTTACGCCAAGCGCACTGTTCGCCTTGTCAGCTGACACATAGAAGTCAGATAGGAATGGCAACACTGCAGTAGTTGTATTATGACAGCTATGTTATCAATCAGCAATGCTATAAGTGTGGAACAGGATTTCTGAAATGCATCCTGCATACAGGGAAATACAGACACATGTCGTGATTTCCACCATATTAATCCCACAACAAAGACATTAATTCTGCATGCAATGATAAAATGCAGTGATTTCATCACTAAGATAATGTCATTCCGTGCCATAGCTTTATTCCATCATGACAGGAATTCAGTCATTCAATAACTCATTCTACAATATAAATACCTCTGAACCAAAACCACGTTACACACATATATTCCGTGCAGCAAATTTTTCTTACTTTAAATTAGCATGATGTGGCGTAAAGCCATAATCATTCATTTTTTTAAATGAGTGCAATGGACAAATTGCAGCCAACTGTAATGATTTCCCTCTTCTAACATACACAGATTTATAAAACTACTCTGAAATCTCAAATGAATATGTGTAAAGTTATGATGGAAATTCGGGCTACGATGAAATTTGACCAAATTTGAAGCATGGATGTGGTATCAGGCTGTTTGTAGGTAGCATTGTTATTTTCATTTTTGATGTCATCCACAGTAAATTCTCCTAAAATTTATGTTTTTCTTTTTGCGCTTTTGTAATTCCAACACATGGGAGGACATTATCTTAAGGCCTCCTATTCCAGGCTCTGTGATTTCTGCTGGGACGCTGAACATATAGACCTATGCTAACATCCCAGCAATTTTCTTTGTATTGCGTGAAATGTTGGTTGCGGGTGCCCCTCATCGACGGCGGTATCATTAGGTGGTTACCTTGATGTGGATAGCGTGCCGGAATTGGTCCTAACGAAGCCTTCAAACACCGGAGTTGGCCCATTATGGGCTGATGATGATGATTGAACGGAAATGCGATAGTATTTATACCCTTGTCTGGGGGAAACCATTGCTTTGCGACAACGTCTTAATTACTTCTGATTACTCGCAAGTGTCGTCGTTTACCTCACTGTTGGATAGAACAGGGAATGCCAATGGTAATATAGCCAGCGTTAAACAGTCGCCAAGTGTAATTAAACGTAGGCTATATATATATCGGGCTTGAGTTTCGGGCAGCAAATGTTTCGGATCAAAGAACGGCCTTGATTACGCCTATCCTTACACTCTAACATGTTAACCGACTTTTAGGCGATTTTCTACCATTGATTCCGACTAAGTTAACAATAGTGATTGTTTCTGCGAGGCCGGTCAAATGGGCGGGTTCCGCCTGAGTGAGTCCGGCGTACCTGACTCGCCCGCATGCGTCTTGTTGGCTTGAGGCACCGTCTTCCATCAACTATCGACCGCCACAAACGCACATTTCCCATCATTTTCCCCGCAGACGGAATGGTCAGCTTAATAGGACTGTTTAAGACGACGCGTCCTGACTCTAGTGCCTTCTCTCAGCGAAGATAGGCAATGGGGTTTTTACTAGAATCTTTCCGGAACACGGGCAGTTAAAGTTGGGCTTGAAGCGGGTCTCAGACTAGAACAAATCGAATAAAACACATTGATGAAAAAAGTGAAACTACCGCATTTTCTGCCAAAGACACTATTGAATGAGTCCTTTGGGTTTAACGTCGTAGACGTAGAAAGCAAGGAGTAATATGAAATGAAGCATCTCATTTGAATGAATGATTTCGGCCTCAATCAGCCTCTTTCACTTAAAGCTAACTTCACATAACTTGTAGAAAAAAAACCAAGGCAAAGTTTTGATTTACCTATATACTTAAAGAAACCCACAATGCTGAAACCTGTCTATTAGTGAAAGAATTAACTAACCCAAAGGCAGACGTATCTTTTTAACGTCTTAGACTGTGTCTATATTAGTCTGGATGTTTGTGCGGTATGCTTGTGTTTAAATGTACACAGTGCGTGTTTCAGTATAGTTCATGCTAGTACAGTATTATCGTGTAAATTACTAGATTTACCTTCAGTCTGAGCATCAGTAACTCACGCCAGTCATTTCGATGTAATTGATTTAAGAACCATACTAAGGAAATGTCTCGTGCTATCATGTCCAGAACCTTTGTCTCCAGAGCGTGCCGGGGAAAAGACCGCGGCCTCACAATTATCATCACGCCAACATGAACTGAGTTTCGCCATATCATTTCGGAACGATGAATTCCAGCGGATTAATGCGCGCCACTAAAATCAATAAGGTTTCAGACAGACTATAATTTTTTCCTGACAATGGTATCGATAAGATTTTTCAGTTATGAATCTCCTCGAGTCTTGACGAATCCAAAATATATATAAGGCGTCACAGAACCTATTCAAAAGATGACGACAAAATGTTTCATGTTTCGTGAAGAGCTGGTGTATGGACGGTCGTGAGCTCTGCTCGATTTCCTCCCACCATAGTGCAGGGCACCGTTGTATGATGAAATATGCTTGAGTACGGAGTGAAACGACAATCAAATAAATAAATAAACAAATAAATAAATAAGAGCTAGTGTAAATGAATAAAAGGTTGGGTAGGGGCCGCTCGGACAGGAAAATGTTTCTCATGGCGATTATTAAAGATCACTTCCACAAATATATAGCATATACAGGGTGAAAATCTCATATGGGAAATTATAAAAATTATATTTGCAAAGACGGAAATGTGCTCCGGGCACTACGGTTAAGATGGGAAATTCATTCTTCTCTCTCGTGATAGTCTGATTGGTAGTTAGATATTTATTTGATTGCTTTGTAAAGCTGTTTACAAAGCAATCAAATAAATATCTAATTACCAATCATTTGTACAAAGAGAGACGTATCTTTTTAACGTCTTAGACTGTGTCTATATTAGTCTGGATGTTTGTGCGCCATGCTTGTTTTTAAATGTACACAATGCTGTTTGTTAGCGGTCACTTGTATAGGTGCATGAAGCCATTTTGCCCAGAATAGACCCCCAGATTTCGCAAAAATGCTGATGAACTCTCCCAGTTGTGACGCAAAGATTTCCACTCGCAGTTCTGACTCAGTTGTAGGTCATATTGGCGGGAGACTAGTGATTCCCAATGAATTTCAACAAGACCACAAGTCAGCGGACAAAAGAGCAATGCGACCGCGTATTGGACGGTTTATTAGAATACACTGGCTACGTCTCTGGAGATAGGACATTACACCCGGGAATCTCGTTACATTAATGTCGAGAAAGTCCGTCTACAATTGCCAAGAAGAATATGGACATCTTCAATAGGGGAGTTTCGAGTTCGAATTTTTTTACTGCTAAAGGAAAAAAAAAGTCCTGTTGTATGATGCAACCTGTCAAAAATATTAGGCATCTATAGCAGGATCACATTTACTATAACATGGGCGTTTGAAAAAAAGTTTCGCAAACTCTGGAGAAAATTGAAGAGCTGAACGTTTGCGACCTTTGGAAGTTTCTAAAAGAAAGGGGTGTCATTTGTGACTGCAATACAGTGAGACAAGTGATCAGTAAAGAAATGCCCACAAAGGTTGCCTAATATTTTAAATGTCACATGATAGAGGAGGGCTATTTTTACCTTGTTTTTACCGAAAAAAAGACCTCGAACACAAAACTCCCCTGTTCAGCGATGAATTTAGAGATTACAAATTATTGTGGAGTAGTTTTCTAAGACTTATTGACAATGTTTTGTTGCAGCTGTAGTTATTTTAAACATTCCGTGATTTTTTTATGCTAATTTAATAGTTCAAGGTAGTTTCTGTTCCTGAAGTGGATTAATGAAGTTAAGGGTATAACTGTTAATGGAAAAACGTCTTCACTGACAAACCTGATAGTGTTTTTCTTTTTTTAACATGCAGCGTATTTCTTTCTGAGACGCAGCTACCTCTACCGTTATCCCGTTACGTATTGTTAAGAATTGTTCCACTCGACTTCACGTGTCAGCTGGATTTTATTTAATCGCTGTTTATTGTATATGGTTTATATCATATCACGTTTATACACGCATTCGAGACGTTTGGGACAGCATCTGTAAGCAATCAAGCATTAAAAGCTTTCAAGCGATATGGGGTACATGTAAAAACTACACATGTAGGTAGTTTAGTGGCCGTATCAACTTTATGGCTATGTGAGAATCGGTAGATTCATCGAGGCGAAATGAAAGATTGTACATAACCAGGTTGTACATGTGATTAGTGTTAACCATGGTGCGGCCCCGGCAATTTGTCCAGAAACAGCCTTGACATTTATCTCCATGGTAAACTAGGCTTCCAGGATGGCAGATCGCTGTTCTTACAGAGGGTCCATGAGCAGCCCTGGTTTACTAAGGTTTATGGTCGTTATGTAATACAGAGAAGACGCTGTCTATCGGGACGTCGGTCCAGTCGAACAAATACCTTTATGTAAAGCACGAGCAAGTATGTGATAGATAATACAATGCTCTTATCTTACCGACGCATTGTGCAATAAACTGTCTAATTTAAAGGGCATAATGCTACGGTTACCTCGGGAACGGGTATGAGACTTCTAATAAGTAAAAGGAAGGCCACAATGTGATAACGGATATCGCCGGATACTCTCGCTAATGGGCCGTCAAGCTAGCCTCGTAAAAGTCACTCAATACGCCGTAAAGCTGGTCCGGTCATTTATGTTAAGGATCGCCAGGCTGATATAAATTGATATGAAAATCATTATCCAAGCTTATATCAGTCTATGTCTCAAGTAGACAAACCTGAACCAGAGTGGTATTTTGTCGTGGTATCATCTCGTATGACTGATTTGTTTTCTGGAAATTCTCCTGATATTTTTGGTATTTTTTTTTAGTATAAAAGCTCTGTCTGGGCGCTTGTTAATATTTCACGCACCATCTGTTAAACCATGAAAAACGGTGAAAATCGGACGGCTAGACCTTTATTTATAATTTAAACGTTAATAGATAACAGAAAAGCAAGAGTAATCCTACCGTGTACACTGTTCTTGGATTTGTAATATTAATCGGGTGTGCCAAACGTCTGAAGAATTTGTAGTGTTTATGTGAAATTTTGAAATATTTTATGCGGTTAATTATAAGTCTATTAGAGCATATAAAGAGCCTTTTGGCTTCGTTCTTCTAAATGCTTAGTGCATTGTAACCATCGCATGTAGAGCTTTTTGACATCATATTTTGCAGTCAACAAGTTTTTTTTTGAATGTATGATGTAACACAACGTTCTCTAAATTTGAGATATAATTAATAAGGCGCTGTATGTTCTGCATTTTTCTTGCATTACCATTACATCTTTGGTTTTCTGTCTATTCCATTGTTTTGCGTCGTAATGTCTAATTATTTTCTCCACCAGCACGTGAGATGATCTGGCAGCGAGTAGCGGATGGTCGTGGGTTTCTCCCGGGCTTTGCCCGGTTCCCTCCCACCATAATGCTGGCTGCAGTTCTATAGGTGAAATATTCTTGAACACGGCGTAAAACACAAATCAAATAAATAAATAAATCTAACGGTCCAATCACCGGCCAATCTTGTGTAATCCGTCATATTCGGATCATCAAAGAGCAGAATTTTAAAAGTAACAGAAGGATGATGCAGTATAAGACTTGCCGATGGTGTGTCTGTATTTCTAGCGCACTCAGATGTTAGGAGATGGAGCCTTTTGATTTAAAAATGCTTATGTGCGGTATTTTTTATGGAATAATTAAAATGCAGCAAGGTGGAGGAGCTCAGGAAACCGTATATGTGCATTATTTGTTAAAATGTTCGGACATTTTGTGCCTTTTGCTCACAATATTGCTGTTTTCAGTGATTAGAGATAATGCAAGAGTCGGTGGGATACATATGGTATGACACAGATAGTAGTTTTATTTGTTGGTGACCGAGCATGAGAAAACCACTTTATGTAATGACAGTTTACAGCTGGCAAGGAAATGCAAATGAAATGCTTGTTGTGCCTTTGAATTCTGGTAAAAGCACCCAAGGTATTTAATGTCTTTCATTAACAAAAAAATACCCCTCGTTCTTTTTGAAGGTAACTATGGCGCCAGCGGGATTGAGGTTTTCAAGAAACTGGCCAAGGAAGAAGGATTGTGTATCGCCACCAGTGACCAGGTGTCCAGCAACGGGCCCAACGAGTCTTTTGACGAAGTGGTGAAGAACCTGAAATCCGTATCCAATGCTCGTGTTGTCATATGTTTCTGTGAAGGAATGACCATCCGGAGGCTATTTGAGGCCACCCGCAGACAGCGCTCCGTGGGTCACTTCCTTATCATCGGCAGGTCAGTATACGTAACCGCTAATATACACTTCGGCCAACATAAGCGCTGTTCATTATAAAGGCGTCTGTCTGTATTGGCGTCTGTTCAGATAAGTGTCAATAATAGTAAACGCCTCTCGTTTTGGATGTCTGTGAGTACAGTGTTCAGTCACAAGGGACCTCAATCTGTACACGCATGTGTGAATTTAAATCGATTGAAGGAGACATCAATCAATACTGGCTTCAGTAGGTCTTTTATCTTTTATAGCATAGACGTCCGTAAATATATAGTCGTCAAGCGACGTAAACATAACATGTGACGTATACACGTACAGGCTAACTAACCATGAAGAAAGGCAATTCTGCAAGAAATACAAATTATCAGTTCAATTTAAGACACTGGAAAGTTACATCTGCAGGATTAAATATGACGGGTAAGGGTTAAATGATACGTTTCACGATCTACCTTTTCCTCAATGTTAATAGAAGTTCCATGTGCATTTTTGTGTTATGTTGAAGCTGATAAAACTACAAACGTATCTTGTTATATACATAAATTTTGGCGTCACTCATACTGATCTGCGTCTATAATGAACATATCAGTGACTCTATCTAAACGCTATGTACGATTCCCTACACCTGTCTTCAGCATTCATTTCAAATACCCATCTCCAATACCCAAAACACATTTCCAATTTCCAACACCTATTTCTACAACCCATCTTCAACGCCCATCTCCACCATCCTTTCCCTTCACTCCCTAACAATCATTATTTTGCAAAACCCATTTGAAACACCCATTTACAGCACCCATTTCTAACATCCAGCTCCAATACCCATCTGTACCACTCATTTGCAAGACTCATTTCCATCGCCCATTTCCAACACAAAAACTGACAACAACTGCTTTGCAAATATATGTATCCGATAAGTCTGTGTCCCAAAAAAGACAATCATAGGTTTTGAATAATGTTAGACAGTATTTAGAGACATTCCAGTCTCGTAACGCAAATCCGATTTCAAAGTCGAAGCACGAAAATATTCCCCAGGTCTATTTCACAATTTCTTTTCACAAGAATAAAATGTTTCCTGTTTTGACTTGCGTGTAACTTAGAAATTGTCATTCGGGATGATTTGGAACGTTTTTAGCCGCACACAAGAATAAAACAAATTTTCGGTTTCATATTTCTAATGAGATCCAGGACAGAGGGTTCTTATTGTGTTACATTTCTTTTATTATGTGCAGCGACGGGTGGGCTGATAGACCTGATGTTGTGTCAGGAATTGAAGAAGAGGCTGTCGGAGGAATTTCCATCAAGCTCCATTCACCAATTCTGGAGAGTTTTGATAAAAAGTTTCTGTCCTTACGCCCTCATAGTAACATCAGAAATCCTTGGTTTCGAGAGTTTTGGCAACAGAAATTTTCTTGCTACCTTCCGGGACCTGACCAGGATTTCACCTATTCCATGCCATGCACAGGTAAGAAATAGCACTTAATCCGAGGACAAGAGGTGTATTCTGGAAATGACTTGTACTCGAAAGATTTTACCCAGACCCACTCTCTGTTTTATTTGTTTCACAGCAACACCACGGAGGCTATATACTGGTATTCAAAAGTCCTTGTTTTTTTTTTACCATGACGCATACTATTACTACGATAATAATTGACTCTTATCTTAAAGGCACCTAAAATATTTTTTTCAATTTTAGCGTGCGATTTGCTACTAATTAAGCATTAACATGAAGAATTAGAATAAAACCCAACACAGGTTAGGTGTTACTGTTTGCCAACTATCACACAATCGTGGCTGCTCTTTTTTTTAATCTCTACGCTACAAATCTTTTATATGTAATTTCGATACATGCATGATTTCGGCAGTGGTGAGGGAGGGAACCATTGGTGGCAGTTCAGCACTTTCCAAAGTGTTCAGCATTTAGCACAAAGTGATTACAAAATGTTGTAATTTCAATATAAATTTATATATATAGGAATAAAATATGTCATATATAAATTAACACGCTTAGGTGTACTATAAACGAACACTATGTTACACTCTGCAGACAATCAATCAGTCAATCAATGATGTGGCATTTTCTCACTTGGGCCCACATTGGTGGCCTAAGGGTTAAAGCGTCAGCGTCGAAGATGGGAGACTTCGGATCAAACAAGGATCAGGACATAGCAAAGACTTTAAAAATTGTACTTTTTGCTATCTGGCTTTGTGCTCAGCACTGAGAGGTTAGAACGATGGAAGATGTAGGTGTCAGTATAATCTGACTGGGGGTGGTGTCACGTCTGGTGTCTTTGTAATGATTATTTAGTGGCGGCAGCACTTTGAGGACATGGACTCGCCCTGCCACAAAAAAGACACTGTATATGTACACACACCTAGTGAATCCTCGTTGTCACCTGACTCCAAATTGTTAAGTACGAAGCATACATTCATACATACGTGCATATCTTAAAGAGTATGGACAAGAAAAGGTCGGAAGCTGAAGCATGTCACCCTCACAAACCACACATTACGAATTTGCTACATAAGAGATATATTCTGCCGCTGAGAAAACCTCTGCAATGGTACAACTTTTTACAACGAGTTTTGGAGCATTTTTGATCTGAGTTAACTACATACTGCTATGTAGAGCTCTGAAACGCTTCCCGGAAAAAGGCGTCTGTCTAATCGCGTGGTTAAGGCGCTGGGATTTCGTTGAACTTCCCTGACGCAGGGATGAGATTAAATACAGCTGTAGATGACGCTTTACTTAAGCTGTCATATTTCGTGTGTTGCATAACACTGCCGGCTCAAGTGCTCTTAATGAAACCCATCGGATCCAGTCCGAGGATTACGTATGGATAAAGATCTCACGTTTCAAAACATTTTATATTTTTGTCAGCTTGACACATTTTGTCCTCAGAACACTTCTTAGGTGACAATATTTTGTTACTAGCCGAAACGTTGGAAGCTAAACCTGATAATCCTTCTGCATCAGTTAGGAATAATTACGTGGTTTTAGGAAAGAATGATAAAAACTACGAAGCTCTGTTTTTTCGTTAAGCCTTGTTAACGCGATATTAGTCACAAGTCGGCAGATTCTGCGAAAGCCTTATTGAGGCATGGCTTTGCACAGCTAATGCATTGGTGCGCTACAGCACTGAAATTAACGTTGTTACGGCCATCAGTTCTTCATGATTAATGGGGTCTTATTTTATCATCGCTTATCCATTCTCAGGTTCTCAACATTTCAAATCAATTGTTTGATCAAGAAAAGGTCGTTACAAACGAGAATTCTACTGCATTTTGACATTTATTGTCAACAAAAACCGCATAAATTTTTAGGTTATTTTAAAAGCGTTTTGTACAGGTATTGGGCGTTTAGAAAATGGTTGGCAAATAGTGCTTCGTTGATTTACTAACACATTTTATTTTAAGACTTAAAATTTAATTAAAATGTTTTTAATGGTTTGATTTCCAGGTCAAATTGTTTGCAAGTTCGAAGCGCAATCTTAATTTAGATTATATAGGTCTATAGACTTAAGTTTTATTTAATGTTGAAAAACAATCGTTTGTAGGAAATGAAACCATCAAAGATTTCAAGCAAGACGCCAAGCTGGGGTTTGTGGTGAAGGCTATATATGCCATGGCGTACGCACTTCATAACATGCATCGTGACGTTTGTGGTGGGAAACCAGGCTGTGTCCCGCCATGGATCCGATAGAGGGCGTCAAATACCTGGATTACCTGATGAACGTGTCCTTCACAAGCTACAGCGAGGAAAACGTCCACTTTGATCAGAATGGCGACCCTCCAGGACGGTAAGTCAGCGGTATCATTTATTCACACCCTTCCTGTCATATGTTCCTAAAGTCAGATGTAGTAATCGTTTTCTATACTCATTTGCAGCTTAATAGATGTGAAATCCTTTAAACGAAGAGATCAAACTTAAGACCATTCAAATTCATCGTTTCAAAACACCTACTTGGCGTGAAGTGGAATGAACAGGCGGTTTCTCTTTCCAAAATATGCGAACAGGAAATCGATTGGACGAATGACAGATGTGATGAAATGTAGGCTCCGTTCAGATCTAGTATAACAAATCTGTGTAATGTGGAGTAACTTGGAGACTGGATTCAAACCTTACATGTGAAAATATTCTTAAGTACTGCATAAAATAACAAGCAAAGAACATATACAAATAGTATACAGATAAATAAATTTGTGACCGTATTCGGCTACTACTGTCAGGCTTCATGGGAAAAGAAAGACAGTCGTACATAAAAACCAATCCGAAAAACTTCAAGCTGAATTTATTGACTTTCTTGGTGGATTCTTTTCCTATACTCAAAGAATATGTCATTTGTACAAAACGACTGGAAGAAAGTGGGCAGATCGTGGATAAAATGAGCACACTTCAATAGAGAAGGCAGTTCTTTTTTACCTATAAATTATACCCAGCTGGAGCAGGATTGTAAGCAAGAGCTCTATAGTCAGGCTTTCCGGTCAAGGTTCCCAGTCATCCTGAACTTGTGATTCCCAGTTATTGTGAGCTTGTGGTTCGAAGTCAGTATGAGCTTGTGGTTCTCAGTCATTGTGGGCTTATGATTTCCAGTCAATGTGAGCTTGTGGTTCCCAGTTATTGTGAGCTTATGATTTACGGTCAATGTGAGCTTGTCCTTATGAGGCTGTGGTTCCCAGTCATTGTGAGTTTGTGGTTCCCAGTCATTGTGGGCTTATGATTTCATGTGAGCTTGTGGTTCCCAGTCATTGTGGGCTTATGATTTCCAGTCATTGGGAGTTTGTGGTTCCCAGTCATAGTGAGTTTGTGGTTCCTAGTCAATGTGAGCTTGTGGTTCCCATTCAGTGTAGGGTTTTTGTTCATAACCATCGTGAGCTTGTGATTCTCAACTGTCGTGAGCTTTTGATTTTCAGCCATCGCAGGCTTGTACTTTCAAGCTTTTTCTTTCCTGGTTTTGTGAGCTTGTGGTTCCAAGTCATCGCGGGCTTGTGATTCCTAACCATCTTTATGGCTTTATGTATTCGTGGGCTTGTGGTTTCAAGTTGCGGTTTCAATTCATTGCGGGCTTGGGATTCCCAGTCTTCACGGGTTTGTGATTTCAAGCTATGGTTCACAGTCGTCGTGGACTTGGGGCTCCCAGTCATTGCGACCTTGTGCTTTCAAGCTGTGGTTCACAGTCGACGCGAACCTGGGGCTCCCAGTCATTGCGACCTTGTGATTTCAAATTGAGGTTCACAGTCGTCGTGGACTTGGGCTCCCAGTCATTACGACCTTGTGATTTCAAGCTGTGGTTCACAGTCGTCGTGGACTTGGGTCTCCCAGTCATTGCGACCTTGTGATTTCAAATTGAGGTTCACAGTCGTCGTGGACTTGGGGCTCCCAGTCATTGCGACCTTGTGATTTCAAGCTGTGGTTCACAGTCGTCGTGGACTTGGGGCTCCCAGTCATTACGACCTTGTGATTTCAAGCTGTGGTTCACAGTCGTCGTTTACTTGGGGCTCCCAGTCACTGCGGCCTTGTGCTTTTAAGCTGTGGTTCAAAGTCGTCGCGGACTTGGGGCTCCCAGTCATTGCGACCTTGTGATTTCAAGCTGTGGTTCACAGTCGTCATGGACTTGGGGCTCCCAGTCATTGCGACCTTGTGATTTTAAGTTGTGGTTCCCAATCATGGCGGGCACGAGAGTCATTGTTACAGGATCATGCCCGTATTAGTACAATTTCGTACAAAGATGTCTTTATACCTTAGAAGATATAGGAATAAAATTTTAATCCCGAATTTAAACTCATTCAATGGTACCTAATGATTTTGAATGCGCTAAAAGTTTGAACAGACTTTATGTAAATATTAATGCTTTCTTTGTGCGTCGGTAAACTTTCCACTGCTATATTACGAAACTTATATGAATGTGCCTGGATGAAATTCTGGAGAAAAGGCAAGAGTGCAGACGTCTGTAATGCAATGCTTGAGAGGATTAAAATTCTTCCTTACATCATTGCTATTCATTAGATTAGGAAAACATGGTGCAGTTATATGTCAACGCGCCTAAGTGTCAATCAATTTTATGGCAAGCTCGGTTTCAAGAAAAAGAAGATATCAAACCAAAGTTCATTTTACATTCATTTACGCGACTGTATTCAACAAAACGACGAAACCCGATACAATATTTATTTCTTATTCCCCTTCGGATAAGAAAAAAGTACCCAACCCTCGCCTCGTTACGGGTGTTCACTATTATGCTCACTCTCTAATGGAATTCTCATAAACCTCTTGATTTTTCTTCTTAGCAATCATGTCTGTGATCAGAAAGGAAAGTTAAGAAAGGTTGATGTCTGATCCCTCGACGGCGGGCCAGATTTCCCGTTAACACGAGATTTCACGTGTTAACATGGACGATTGAAATTAATGAGCAGTTTCCAGGCCAGCTTTTATTTCCCGTTTCTACTGGCACCTAACTACGTAGTGTTTCCACTTCACTGCACACTGAATGTTTCCTTTCCTTATTAAAGAGAGCTAGAGGTGAAATGATCTGTGTTATGGCGATGTGTTATTTGCGTGACTGAAGCCGGTCCTCTTGTCAGTTTGGCCTAATGACGGCCACGAGATGCAAACTAATATGCTTCGATGCCAGATGTGACAACGACCAATCCCAGCAGCGCGTTAGACTTGTGCGACAACTGTGCAAGGTTCAGGGCAATATTTTGACACCGCGATGTACGTATTTTGACATCCCGATGTGAGTATTTTGACACCACAACGCGCGTATGTTTTCCTAAAGAGGGTAATTATAACGCCTTCCCGATGAATCGCCGTATTCGGAACGTGTTTAGCTACGAGACATTGAAGGGAAAAGTTCAAGCAGTAATACATGGAGCGAAAAAGAGAATTTTTGTACAAAGGCTCACTTCCATTGCGATGTCTTGGCCTGTCAAATCAGCTATTCTTTGCACAATTGTTTTTGCGCTACCGTGCGAAGCTTTGGCTATTTTACACATGTAAAAGAACTATATATTTACATGTGCATAGCAATATGCTAGTTCGGAGTTCTCATTAGCTCCATTGCTGAAAGTTATCGAGGTGAGAAAATTCTTAAGAAATGTGTACACGAACAGAAATAAGAGTGATGCTATTTGTAGGGTAATAGATAACACTTTCCCTTGCTTCCCCCTCTGTGACGTGGCATGCTACCTAGTGCTCCCAACAAGGAGATCAGCTATGAATGAATCTCAGTCGGTTCTTCTGACAAAATCAGGTAGCCTTCATTCCGAGGAAAAGTACATGGGTGCGCAGGTGGGGGAGAGATAGTGAAGGAGGGCGTGGAGGCAATCTGAAGAACATCGATTATTTGGTTTGGATATTGCGATCTGATCAGCGAATATCCCCGAGCGTGATCTTCATGATTCATAACTCCGCGTCGCCATAGATCACGGCTCTGATAGATTCGAAGATGATTTGGGGGTACAATGTTATATGACAATGAGAGATCCCTCGACACACCGCTTACTGGTTTGATAGTTAGCTATCTGTCAGTCCCAATCCGTGGGTCCGCTAACCCCTAGCACGGTTGCTCACAGGACCGATATTAAGGGAGTATTATCTGGATTTGCTGCTCTTTCAACCAGTAAGGAAAATCACGTGATATGAAGCTGTTATTAACTCACCAATCAAAATTAATCATCCGTCAGCGATCCTTGTTCCCGTGGCTGTCATGTCAGGAGCTTGTCTCGTGACACCAGGGCATCCTCACTTAGACCCATTCTTCTCTCTTCCGACCCATTCTTCAAACTTGAAGACCTAATCAACGCGGAGAAAACTTCGGTAATTAATACACTCTGAGTGAAGTACGACCGCCATAAAACTTGTGGTCTAATGTTACTGACAAGGTCAAGGTCAGTGCAGTAGTTTAAATCGAAAAGCCGTATTAAAACTAACTTACTCACAGTGACTTTGATTTGCTACTGAATTAATTTTTTCATCCACCATAAAATCATAATCCATTGATGTGAGGTGAGGCATATTCGAAGTTATTTAATCAAACAAACGTTAATAATACTGTATTCACAAGGATTTGTCGGACAAATTTGTTTAAAAGCACTTATCACTGCTGGGTATTGGTTTATTCAACTTTTATTCCTTGTTTACGTCGTCTTTAACTGGCCTGTTATTAGCTCGATTTGTCAGTCTGTAGGGCAGTCGGCCAGTCAGTCATTCGGCCAGTTAATCATTCGGTAAGATTTTCGAAATCCTATATTTTAGAAAGGGTGATTCATTTTATCAGGGACTTGAGCGCCAGACATTGACTTCCGTCGGGATGTCCCCTGCAGTTATTGCGAAGCTTTGCTTGCCTGTTTCTGTGAGGTGGTCAAATGATGAAGTCTTGTCTTGTGACATCATGCAACAAGGAAAATTCAAAATAAGTGACCCATGAACTGATTCATTAAACTGTACTCTAACTGGTTATAGAAAGTGGTAAAGTTTTGTTTCCATATAGATAGATAGACCTCCGTCGGTTGATTAGCCTCGACAGAACTATGTCTTTGTACAATAAGCCTTTGACTGTTGATACAAAGTGTTGAAATGGACTCAGGTTTTGTATTAGGTGTATGGCAAACCCAGCTTTCTTATTCTGCACACTATTGTCCACCCTAAAGCGTGGCTAAATGAAATACCGTAACTTTGTTTCTTAGAAAAGTCAATCCTTGGGGATTGTGCTGTCATTGTTAGTGGGACCTAGTTTGCCACCAATAAGGCGAGAAAATCTGTATGTCAGTCATGGGAAAAGTTTGTCAGCTCCTTGCCAACAGTTGATGGTTTACTCCCGAGAAGACTTTGAAGTTTACTTAAGGTATGACATAGAATATTTTTGTTTTAGATATGACATCATGAACTTCCAGAAGGTGAAGCTTGGTAATAGTAATGCCTCGTACCGATACAGTCGCGTGGGACAGTGGGACAGCGGAGTTCTAGACATGGAGGACGATGAGATTTATTGGCCAAGAACAGGAAGAGGGGTGATTACCGAGTCAGTGTGCAGCAAACCTTGCCCAAAAGGAAACATCAAGGTACTTAAAGTAATACTGCGTGTTAAAAGCAAATTATATACATCAGCGTTAAACAAAACTTAATGTACACAACGATGTCAAAATAAAAGCTTTTATCATGATTTACCAAACCATGTCGGTTTGGAAACGTTAAGTTCCATAAAACAATCATGGCTGTCTTCAAAGCATTCCTATACGGGGACATTAAGTTCCATAAAGCAGACATTATTGTTTGTGATTCATGTCATTATGGAAACATTAAGTTAATACATAAAGCAGGTATCGTGGTCTGAAAACCATGTCATTACATCAACGTTAAACCACGTAAACGAATTATCATTGGCTGCAAACATGTCAACAGGAAAACATTAAAGTCACGTAAAACATGCGGACACTACTGTTATCTACGGAACCAGTGTGAAAGAAGGGGTTTTGATAAACGAATACATCATTAGTTTAACAAACTAAGGTAACATACAGGGAGACATTTAACCATAGCAACGGGAACATGGAGATATTAACACATTTGTTAAGGCGTCAAACATAAAAATTCCATTGCAGAAAAATGCATGTAGTTAAACAAACCAGTGGCTGCTACAGGGTAATGTTTATAAGGTATGTTGTCATGTGAAAATGTGCAGGTTAATAAACCGTTTTTAGGGACGCATTCGAAACTATTATCATTATTTGCAAATCATAGGTACAGATATTGTCCTGCGTTAGACTGCTATAAATTATCATTCTGTAAATAAATTTAACAAACGTCGAATAAATAGGTACATTATACAAAATATTAATTTTTACTGCTAATGTTTATCTTTGATAATATCATACTGCTATATGTGACAGGAGTTATAAGCGGGGCACTTATTTCTCTGCAGGTAAACTAAATCATCATTTATTTATATAAGGCTATATGCCGATATTTAGCGCCAACATGAAGGTTCCGTTTCCATGGGAACTGTCGCTTGCCAAAGCTGCTTGGCTTGTCACCCGATAGTATCGGACGCATCTAATCTAGAACTGACATCTTTTGATTTATTTCTCGCCTGATCTAAGCATTTTTTGCAACCAAGCTACTTCGCTGATATGAGCCCTGATATAATCATTTAACACACCCATTTCTGCTGTGTGTTTAAGATGTGGACCACAGTAGATATTGTGATTTCTTCATGTGAAAGAAGAGATACACTGAAATAACTTTAGTGGAAAGATCAAGGAAAAGTATATTCAATTTAACCTTTCATACGTTTGTTTTAATATAAAATGTAGTCAAAAATTGAATTTAAAGACCACCACAAAAATTTGATTTCGGTAAATTCAGAAAGAATACATTACCAAATAAGTAAATTTGGTTTCATATATTGTTTTCTTAAGTCTTATACTACTGAAGCACACCTGTTTTCATCTCTTTAAAAGTAGTGGTAGCTTAAGATTTTTCAGGTATGAAATCTCAAAGGTCCAAGGCTATGCTCACCATAACTGAACTTCCTTGTTTACGACTACACAAGAAAGTGAAAGAAGAAAACACACCATGTGGATACCATGACCCATAAGATTTTGTGAATTTTGACCGATACAGTTTATTTCTTTGGGTATCGTTGAATTTTATGCAGCACAGTGAAATATGCCTATTCGTTTGAAGTTATTATTTCACATGTCTTTTCAACTTTGAAACATTTTTGGACTATCTAGATTTCCATTCCAGAGCGCCCTTTGTTTTGAACCTTTCAGAAAGTGCGCGGGGTTCACTGTTGTTGGATCTGCACGCCATGTCGTGACAATGAAATCGTTGTGGATGAGGACACGTGTAAGGCATGCGCAAAGGGATTTTGGCCGAATGAGGACTTAACCGGTATGTATACAAGAATAAAGTTAAATGGTGTTTAAATCGTAATGGTTTGTACACTTAAAATGACCATTACAGATATTTTATTTTGACTGGGATCCTGGAACATTTTAAAAATAATAGAATTAAATAGTGTGGAAAGATCATTTCGACTCTCCGTACATTTGTTTCCGTACTTGCAACCGGTGCGATGATTTCAACTTACGAACCTATTCGGTTTCTTTTACCGCCAAACGAAACCATGTGAGCCCCTCGCATGTTTCGTTTCTCTCGCATGTGAACCCGATAGATGAATATAGGCAATGGAAGGAAGTTAGCCTGGCATAAAATACAGGCAGATTCGTTAATACGTTCTGGAGCTTTGTCTTACGCTTCCCTAACGTATAGTTCTATAGTCTCTAACCGCTTTTTCCCTACCCAGAAAGTTCTCTTCAAATTTACGAGTTCATTGGGATTCTCGTTTCCTTCCAGAAACACTACTAAAATAAAAATAGCGCGAGCCTCGTTTTTCCTGGCCATGGAGTACTCTTTGTTCTTACCCTCAACTTGTAAATAATTCAGCTTCGACCGGAACACAAATAGGTTATAGACAAATTAGGCGCCCACTTTTAATTGGAATTTAGCCTTTCTTCTATGTTGACTAAAGCCTGGTTATAAATTACACCCTCGTGTCCGAATTGCCTAAGCTATAGTTGTATTACATTTCTGCTCCACCACTGTTAGCATATCTATAGAGCCACATTTTTCGCAAGTCAGAGTCTGTTGACAATGTTAGTAATAATTATTTGATTGATTGAGGATATAATCTAATCTATCGTCGTTAATGCATACCGTCGGCGTGTCATTCGTTACTCTCCACAGTTGTAGGTTTGCGCGCTGCCGAATTCATCGTAAATAGAAATCCAAGGAAATCAAATTACCACCTAGAAAAAAGTTACGCTGAACGTGCAAATGTCTTAATATGTGGCTCTACATGTTTAACTTAAAGTATGTGGACATTCGAAGGACCCAGACTGATGGACAATTCAACTGCAATTTTTACGACACCCCTCTTTGATGCAATTTGATTATTGGTTCTGATGTTTTATGATGAAGTGATGTACAATCATGCTTTAACAATAAACCGGATGCTTGGCTAAACAGTCAGCATGTTGGCATGGATGTAAACCTCACATAAAGTAAGCTCATCTTATTAAACTAGCTGGAATTGCAATATCGTATTACGATGACGCGATACATTGCATCCATCACAGGGTCCTTCGTGTCTGTGCTCATTCTTTATGCGCACATGCTCTTATTTTTAAGGTTCAGAATCAAGATAAGTCGGATGCAGTTTCAAGTATAACGTCTGGATTTATATTCGTTTCCGTTTTGTGACATTTTTATCGAGCATATTACGAAGACGAATGATTTATTACGTCATAACTCCTAGAATATGCTCGCTTCCTTGAATTTGATGATCGTCATATTTTCTCAAGTTATCCATTAATGCATATATAGCTGTGCAAAAAAAGTGGTTCCAACGACCACGGAATAAGGACTGCAAACATGATGGGGGATAATGATATATCTATGCATGTTAAATGAATGTGTTGCGCTGTACTCACAATGAATGCCAGGAGATATATAACACTACTTATGGTATTAAGAATTCCGCCTTTTTTCTGTCATTATTATTATATTTCACTGGTGCGGATATTATAAAGAACATAAATAAAGCGCAAGAATCGGTGGACAATCGATTTTATAGCAACATTCAAAAGGCAAAAGTATTCAATGAGTTTATCTTAGCTCGCTGCAGCCAAGTCCTTACTGACATGGTATCAGGCCTTATGAACAATAAATAAGATTGCACGACGAAGTGTTAAAACTTTCATGTGGTTTGTTTGAGATGGTTAATTAACCCTTGTAAAATGATTATCATCAACTCCTTCACGTTTGGACACTTGAACCCACTCTAAAAGGCATATTTTGTAATACGTGTAATACATTGGACACAAGTTGGTTAATAAAATACATGCGTTTGTATATAACCGATGCACGTAACGTTCATAGGTTCTTGTTCGTGAATTGCATAGCCATTCCATCGTTGAGGACAATAGATAATTTTGTATTTAACTCGGGTCCTTGTCTGTCTTTCCAGCATGTGAGATGATACCCATTGAGCATATCTACTGGAGCGACACCGAGTCCATCGTGGCGATCTGTCTGGCCTGTCTTGGAATCTTGATAACCTTTTGGATCCTGCTGGTCTTTCTTCGCCACAACAACACGCCTGTGGTCAAAGCCTCCACCCGGGAGCTCAGCTATATCATCATGATCGGAATACTCCTGGCTTACGTGAGCAATTTCGTGCTGGTCGCCAAGCCCTCTATCGTCACCTGCTACTTCGGACGTATTCTACCAGGGCTGGCCTTTGCCTTGATATATGGTGCCTTATTGACCAAAACAAATCGTATTGCAAGGATTCTGGAGGGAAGCAAAAAAATCATGACAAAGAAACCCAGATTTATGAGCGCCTCGGCGCAGGTTGTCATCACATGTATCATTATAGGTGTGGAATGTTCAGTCATCACAATAATGCTGATAATCCAGCCGGCCGACTCCAAACTTGATTTTTCCATCAATCAGAGAGTGAGGCTGGTCTGTAACACCACCACATTGGGCATCATAGTACCCTTGGGGTACGACCTTGCCCTTATCTTCCTCTGCACGCTGTACGCCGTGAAAACCCGAAATTTGCCGGAGAACTTCAACGAGGCGAAATTTATAGGTTTTACCATGTATACGACGTGCGTAATTTGGACTGGCTTCGTTCCCATCTACTTCGGTAGTGAGAATAAAACAGTTACTATGTGTATATCTATAAGCGCCAGCGCTTCTGTGTCGCTGGCTCTTCTGTTCTTCCCTAAAATTTACATCATCATCTGGGCCCCGGAAAAAAATACGAGGAGCGCCTTTACAACGTCTAAAGACGTGAGATGTCATATAGGCTCTCAGTTGAGCGCCGGCCGGAGCTCTCATTCCAATTCCAACGACAGCTTAGATTTCTTCCGGTGAGTATGCGGTATTCTGGTCGGTGTTTGCCACCATACTTTTTGAGGTGCGCCTGGCGTACAACTGTCTGTGCATGTTCTGTTAGTAGATGACTGGATGCGATTTGATGGATGACCAAATATTTAATTGTGTACATGTAATTAAGACACGATCGAATTCCCATTTATCTGTGACCATGGAATTTCTAACAATTCATAAAATATTCCACATTTTAATGACCATTTGACTTTCTTTATCACGTAATCTGTGGAAGAATGGTGTTATCTGAGAGTTTTCTCTTTAGTAATGAATACATTGCAATGGACTGTCAAAACAAAAACTTAACGCTTTATATTTTTAACTGAGAGCAAAAAAAAAGTCTAAAAAATACAAACAAACAACAACAACAAAAAAGCCTGAGGGCTTCCTTATTAATTTATGGCAAAAGTACCATTTATCATGCACGTTTTTCTTTTTCGGAATAGAACTCTTTACAGGAATTATCCAAATATGTATTTACTTTCCCATTTATAAGTACACCTACACCCATACATTTACAAATTCGCCAGCTTTAATGTATCTACTTTTGAATGTGCTTAGTGTTGTTGTATTTGGTCGTTGTATTGAACCTGTTTTGTGGGAGCATGTTGGCATGGTCGTTTGCTTTTATGTCGCACAGGCCTGTGGTCATGACGTATTTAGAATATTCTCCGGATGTTAACGTGGACAGGCATGCGCACCAAGTGGAAGAGATGTTGGAAAAAGAGTCCTTACTTCGGTAGGATTTAATTATGCATTGGACTTTATTCACCCCTGTCATTTACTTTGATGTCTAAAATAGTGCATTCTCTTGAGAACGTCTGAAATAATATTTGCGTCAGAAATCCAGATTTTTAAAACGTACGAGCCTTATCTTGGATATCCGGCGTATTTCTTCCTCATTCCCTGATAAAGTTTCATATTTTCAAGTATTTTATTTATTTATTTATTTGACGGTGTCAAAGGTTGCACCCAAGAATATATCACTCAATACCAGCGTGGTCAGGTTTACGGATAAAGGAAATCGGACAAAGATTGGAGAATCAACCATACATCGCCATGTGCGGCCAGCTACATGAAAAACTTTATGGTTTTTCAAACTTGATTTGAAGATATGACCTCATTGGTCAGAGTTAGTGGTCTGAACTTTAGCGGTCTAGAATTCTTTTCCAGCGAAGGGCCCTATATTTGCTACTCATGTCTTGCATTACATTGGATAAGTGTTTTATGTTAACTTTGAAACAGCAAGATAGAACGCACTATAGAAACTACATGTATATAGAGCTACCAACGGTTTGTGCACGGTCATCTGCATTGACGCACTGATGCATAGAAATTACAGATTTCAGTGCCCATTTTTTCAACTTAAAAGGATAAAATGTCTCTAAATGTGATGAACATTTCTCAGTGTAAGTTTTTGTGCCAATGTTACAAGCCTTGTGCTGTCTGCATGTGCACTATTTAATGTACTTGAATACATGGTGCATTTATTTTAAATGTTGTGAATTTTGACAGTTTTTGTACTTAATCCTGCTTAAGTCGTAGTTCTAAGTCGTAGTTCTAGGGAATGTAAGCTGCTACTACTTAAGCATTTACATGGTCAGTTAGAACAAGGCACTATCTGAAATAAAATTGACTAGAGGCCGGATTTCGCCGTTCACCTGTGATCATTTATTTGCAAACGATCAAATCGTCAGTTGGCGCTGCTCTGGTTTTACTCTCCACGGTGAAGTCTTGTATATTTTATAAATTATAAGTGTTATTACATCTAAACATCGTGGCACTGGCGCAACGCGTTTTACTTTATTCTCTCAGATATCGGAATCCTGAAATATTTTTACAGTTACGCTTTTTCGCCATGCTTCTTTACACCTAAACGTGTAATAAATTTTGAAACAAATCTCCTGGAATCTGATATCGTTTGCATACCGCCTTCAAAAAGAAAATTGGGCCTACGCATTAACTGTTTATTATCGTCTTGGGCAGGCGCAACTCTGTCTGCAGCTGGTGTCTGATTGTCACTTTGCTCGTCCGATAGACTTTACACCGTCCTCGTAGATGTTTGACTTTATCTCGTTTTATAGTCGACTTCTAGATTTAATAGCTATAGCTTGTGAAGTCTAACAATCGTCGATGTTAAACGGAATCTCGAGGGTAGATCCCTTGGGTTCCGGAAAGCGCAAAAAATCTCAAGAAAACGGCAGAAAGTCACCCAAGGATTGTCCAATTCTTTGGATAAAGGTCATAAAATGGTGATCTGTTGACAGTTGAAAGCGGCAGTGTCCCTGTTGGATTGCTCCTTCAGACGCGCGGTGTCGGGTCGACTATTTGCTTTAATAGACTATCGCAAATTGCTGTGCATCGATCGATTTTCGAGCGTTATGTTGAACCATCTCTCACTGACTTGCATCAGAATACAACGTAGCTCAACTCGGACCACCTACTGGACGTGTGGTAAGGGCGCGTCCTGGCTAATGACTTGTCAGAATTTGGTAACGAGATCTAGTCACCCAAAGTGACGCCCCGTAATTTCCCATTGTTGGCCAATATGCACGTGTATGATACCGTGAATCAGCCTTCACAGTTCTGTCTGTTTTAATAAGGCTATTTACGAGGCAGAAACATGCAGGCTTTTCTGTATCCATGAACATTACAACGTTCAGTATGAAAAATAAATAAACAATAAATATACTTTCATGACCTTCATATCACACAATGCATTGAGTCATCACATACATGGGGAACATAGGAAGAACATACACTGTTACATAGGAAGGTCAAAGAGACATACGTCCAAAACCCATGCTTAATTTCCCCTTGTTTGTGTCATGTATTGTGTCATACATAAAGACTATTAGTTTTTCTATGTTTAATCCTGAGCTTAATACCGAGTACGGCGTAAAACACTAATCAAATAAATAAATCATGAGCTTAAAACCTGTTTGCTTTTGACGAGATATGATTTTACATGCTTAATGAAATATATGGATTGCTTGTAAGAAAATATCATAGTTTCGTGTTTAAAATCAGCAAGAAATAAAGTAAGAAACGTTTTCCCAAAGCCGAGTACGTCTTAATTATGTCCTCTAACATGAGCTAGCACACATTACTACTCTTATAAAAGCAATGTGTTAATGGTAGTAATAAACATGATAATGTCAGGTTTAAATAACCTGTGCCAAGAAAATGCCATTTGATAAAATGTTTCTTTGTAATAATGTCTGCAGACGAGTTTTACAGTAAAAATCAGGTAAGAATAAAGGATTTTAAAGTCGTATTAAATTTTGACTTGTCTTATAGATGAGCTTCAAGAATGGGGTAATGTTTGTGTAGGACGTGTACAAAGTAGCCATTTCTGCATGAATGAAATCCACAAAAAGGGGCTGCACGTGATATGCCACTGAAAACAGTTTTATATCCCATTTTAACTTAATTTTGCAAAATGTCCCCGTTGTTCAAAACTGTCGACGGTGGTATTTTGAAAAGTTACAAAACAAAAGACATAGAAAATGTTCGAAAATAATTTTTTCGATTTTTTTTATATTTTCAGTGAACGAAAGGACAACGTGGCTGTTCACAGACAAAAGACTTTCTTCGATCGTTACCGGAACAAGAATCGGAGAGGCACACTTCCGGCTAATACCTACCGACAGAGAATGTCGGTTCCTAACGTGTACCGGTATTCCCGGTCTGACGTCGTGCAGCCGCAAGTGAAACAGAAACCCAGCTGGAATACGTACAACGGAAACCAAAGGAAAACGAAAGATTACAGCGCGCATGCGAAGAATGACAACAACGACTTGGAAGACTTCCCAAAAACTTTTCTGGACGTGGCTAAAAACGGTGACGATATGGAGTTAAAAGAGCTAAGTACGATTAGCTCAAGGGACGAATCGTCTCCCATCAGCTCTCGCGGCAGTAAGAAGGAAAGATTCAGTTTTCCTCTTCGTCATGACAGTGCGTGCCAAACAGGTGACGACCTCCTTATTCAGTTTTATCCGCATTTACGGAGAAGGGCCAAGTCAAAGACGTCTGCCGATCGCACTAGGAATCGCTCTCTTTCACCAAGACCGTCAGGAAAACGCCATCCAGACGCTCCGCTCAAGACTACAGTATATCGCCTGCCCGAAAACCACGACTCTAAGGGCAAAATAAAATACTTGAGCGTTAAGGGGCGGGCTTGTCAGCATCTGGAACCGGTTATAGACGGGTCATGTATGCGCATATCACACGATCACTCACCGCTCTTACCGCGATCTAGCAGCAATTCTGTGACTGAAATGACGTTTAGTGACTGTGACAGTCAGTCGGAAGAGCAAGAATACGAATATTTCGATGATTTGCACGAACTTGTGACTTCCATGGACGAACAGAGTCATATATCGGGGATCAGTATTATAGACGGCGAAATGCGTGGGCCTAGGAGCCCTAACTCATTACTCAACTCATCCTCTAATGGGGCTTCAAATTTTGCCACCAGCAGAACTTCTTACCCCGAAGCTGCGGCGGTCTATGACACACCGCAGTCCTCGTATCCAAGGGCAATTGCCAAGTCAAACGGACCGGTTGTTTACAGAGATTCAGAGGAGAGTACTGCAGCTGTTGTTGTTAAACCTACCAAAGACATTTACCCGATGCTACAGGCCTCTCCCACTGAGCAGACTGCCGAAGAGGATGTTTCAGCACTGCACCCTTTCTCGGGTCGAATCCGCCGAATCAGTGCCTTCAGTCAAAGCAGTTGTAGCGACGAGGCGTCCTCCATAAAATCGCTAGAGAACTTATCAGTGCACGGACTTAAGCTGCTGGATGACGAAGAAATGAGTGTCAGTGACTTTCATCAGTATATGAAAGCGAAAGGTCTCGAGTTGGATCTGTCGTCTGTTCAGACAAGTGACGTATGATACTGGCTCCCAGCAGCTTATATACGACCCCATTCAGTATTCCTCTACGCTTTTTATGTCATGGCAGGGGAAAATGGCATCTACTTTTCTAGTTTACCACTTACCCTTTGTTGTAAGTGGATAAAATGGACTCGCTATGGTGCTGTCAATCTCTCTTTTTCTGTCCCACACCCTCTCATTTTATTCACACATTCCACAGTGAGAACTGTTTACTGTGTATTGTTCATCACAGCGACACTGATTCCATTCCCTTTATAGTGCATGGTCCATGCAGCGACAAATGACCCAGTCGTCATTGTGTGACGACCAAAATTCGCTATATGAAGGATGCATTGAAAACATGTATAGCTTGCTTGTAGTAAGCGCTTTAGAAAAAACTCCATTGAACGATTGTGATTTGGTACATTTGTTGTTTTTTTTTAATTTTTCAATTTGATCGAAGTTTTTACTTTGACACTTTGTACCTCTTTATATTATCACTTGCACACAATGAAGAATATATATCTATAAATGCAAAATTCCAATAAATTTGAATTTGATGTTTGAGTAAGTTAGTCAGCCTAATTATTGTCTCATTGCGTCGTAGGCCTATACTCGATCCGCAACACCTTCGATCTTAACAATCATTTTATTTATTTATTTATTTCATTGGTGTTTTACGCCATACTCAAGAATAATTCACTTATACGACGGCGATCAGGATTATGGGGGGGGGGGGGAGGAAACCGGGTAGAGTCCGGAGGAATCCAACGATCATCCGCAGGTTTCTGACAGACCATCCCACGTACGGCCAGAAAGGAAGCATTAGCTGGATTTGAACTCACAGCGAACTGAGCAATGATTTTACAGGCCACCACTTTAAGTTATGAAGGTCACTACCTGTATTATTAAATTCCAACCCGTGGATAAATATGGGATATTTCCTTGATCTATATGCTACAGCCTGAATTATATAGGTTGCCGCCCGATTCTGTAAGTCGCTTCCCAGATAATTTAGGTCATTTCAAGAAAAGTCGGTAAAAATTGGTGTTATTTGGAATAATGACAGACATAGCAGTTATGAGATCAAGAAACCGAATGACAGGGTTCAGTTCGGCGCTACCATCCACGTGAGAAAGGCATTAGTTATAAGACATACACTGTCTGGTCTATTATATTATGGAATATGATATCTGAATCACACCATTCTATACGGCTATTTGGCTGAGAAAGGACATTCCACACTGGGCTATTACCTACATGGGGTTATGAATTGTACAGGGTGTGTAATTTGCTAGTACTTAAACATTTACATTAACAGTTAGATTTGCTAGTACTTAAACATTTACATTAACAGTTAGAATAAAACTCTGAGGATACAATTAACAAGAGGCCGTGTTCACCCGTTACGCGTGACCGTTTGCCAACTATCACACTGCCGCAGCTGTCTTGGTTTTAGTCTCTGTGCTGTATGTCTTTTGTATCCAAATCAGCCTCCTACGATAGGCTCGAGTAACTGCAAATAAATGCCTTCTACCCATTTATCGATTACGGCATTGTGACATAATTTTTGTGAAATAACTTTGTTTATGATTCACCTCAAGGATATCAACCAATACATTGCTACATGTAAGAGCACATTTTAAGCATTATGATAATTATGGCTCTGCTATCTTGTTACTAAATCAACAAGTTCGTACTTTCCTTTTACATAACAGGAGCCATATACACCATCTGGGAATCTCTTGCGCTTTGGCGAGAGTTCTAGTTTCAATCCCTAAGCAACCTGTAACGTGATCTATTTATATCTTAGCTTACATGGCAAATTTCCCGAGGTATTTGGCTGGGTGCAGTGAACGCCCCTCACTAGAGGATTCGGACATCAGGCACTCTTACAGAATACCACAGAGCATTTTAAATCGAACCAACTGTCCATCAGTCACTCGGGCAATAGGCATGCGCACTGGACAAATCTCATATTGGTAGATTTCCTCGATCTTGGAGTTCGTGGGGTGTTGGTTACAAGAAACGACCGACCAGGCTCTCTTTTAAGCATTCTCAGGTTCGTTGACGACCACTTGTACATATGTATGTATGTATGTATGTATGTATGTATGTATGTATGTATGTATGTATGATCGCTTCACTCATGAGTACCATGCCCAAGACACCAGACGTGAAACCTCGCAGCAGCAAGTACCATTTGTACCTCACACGAAGGAATGTTCTGATGTAGATTGCCAAAGGTCGGTGGTTTCTTTCAATTATAAAACTGATCGCCATCGGTGGACAATTCTTCAGCATGACGTTACACAATTAAACGACTAAATAAATGAGTCAAACGATGTCGTGGTACTGCTTCAGACTTCAGCTGGAGAACCAGTTGTTAACGTTTTCAGCAATGTGAGGGATATTTTTGTCGGGGTTTGATATGATAGAAGAAATGTTGCACACGTTTCAGTTTTGGATTAATGGATACCAAAAGAAGAAAGAACAAACCATTCCTGACTCTATTCAACACATAAAGCTATTTCGCAGTAATTGTTGAAATGAATTTCGGTGATATGAGTTAATACAGATAATGCATTGCCAAGGAAAGAATTTTCCTAACTGACCGATACATGTGTATGTCGAAAGAAGATCCTGAGTTACAAATAAAGACACTTCCTTAAACCATGATCTGTTGACGACTAAGTATAGCTGACAATAGTACAGACTAATCTAGGACAGCAGAGTGCGTTGTGTCGACTGAGACTTTAATAACATGCATCGTATGCATCGTATGAAAATCGGTCAGTGTGGAATATGAGAATACATGTAGGGTAAGAAAAGATATGTCTAGTCAAAAAATTTTATGGAAATAAAACAACAAAAGCTATAACACGCACAACGTTACAATGGTAATTTATTTATTTATTTTTTGGATTGGTGTCTTACGCCGTACCCAAGAATATTTCATTTATACGACGCCGAACAGCGTTATGGTGGGAGGGAATCGGGGGTAAAGTCACAACCATCCGCATATTGCTAGCGGACTTTTCCACTTATGTCCTGCGAGGAAGCAGGCATGAGCTGGACTTGAACTCACATCGACCGCACTGGTGAGAGGCAACTGGGTCATTGCGCCATACTGGCGTGCTAACCCCCTAAGCCTCGGAGGTTCCTGATAAAACAAAGAACACTATATATTTTAGGTTATCCATTTCCAGGTTGAAATCACTTATCTTTAGATCATCTTTCCGTGGCAGTAACCAAAGCCTAATGCAGTGCTTTTGGAAATGTTAACAGCCAAAAATATTCACGTAATGTACTGAATTGTTCCACTAACGACAGCCAGGAGTGAAGATCGTACAATCTTTTTTCTTTTATCGCCCGGGTGGTGAAAAATCGACAACCTTTTCTAAGAAAGGGACACAAATGTTGGAAAATCTTCCACGATTCTCTGGATGATTATTAGATAGTTCTACTTGTCATTAAGCCGTCGGTAATGAAGATTCCGACAGCAGCACACTTGCCACCATGCAATTACATTCGCGGTTAGAGAGCAACGGCAGACAAACGTCGTTAAGGTCGGTCCGGTTATCTTGGCTTTTATACCATTGGGTATCACTGGAAATGAAATCCCGACAGCCGCATCCCCGCCTCTCATTGGCTAATCAATCTGAGCGAAAAGGGTCCATAACATGACTTGACACCAGCATTGTCCCCCTGATCCATCGCCAAATGAGATAGACTGGTTCAAATTAAAGGAAAAATCCGAATTTATTATGTCATTCACGGGGACAAGATGTCGTAAACACAGATCCGGAATTAATTAAGGTGTGACTGCTCGGATGTCCAGTTGGTAAATAGTGTGTGTAAACCGGTGAAACTGAACAGATTAGCAAACTCGTACATTGCTATTGTTCACTGCTCGCTTCACTGAAGACGATACAAGGCTTCACACACAAACACAATTCTAAACACAGGCTCAAGTATACACAGAGCTTTTACGGCACTTGTAGTCTTCCCGGTGCGCCAGTCATTTGTAAGGTCAGCTTTCTGTCGGGATGCCCACCGTATGTTAGATCTGTGCTCAAATGACTGTCTTGTTCCCTTTAAGAATTACAGATCTGGCCCCAGGACCACGAAGCGATCTTAGACTTAAGTCAAAATTTCAATCACTAAATTTGGTCTGTTCATTTCTGAAATTTTGGCTGAAATTTATTTTATTGTAATTTCCTTATAATTCACATTGTCAAACAAAATTTTGACCTTGTTGCATAAGAAATTTTAAAGTGATTTGAAATTTTGTCTTAAGTGTACGATCACTTTGTGATACCTGGGGCAGGGCTCGTATTAATCAAATGTCTGAAGACTGAAGTTTGAAAAAGTCAAAAATAATCAAGCACCGTTACAATTAAAATGTTTCGCTTAGAAGGTTTAAAATTTGTACATTTGAACTCATTCCTTTTTCTGAATAAACTGGAAACTCGGCCATGTCGTATGCATGCCCTGCCATCCTGTCTTCTATATGTCAATGTATGCCACAAAAAAGCAAATTTCCCCATCATGTTAAAGTTATTTAGAATCTCATATTACCTCATATTACGTGTTGTGAGCTGCCCCTGGTCCATTGATTGTTGCAATTGCAACAAGAAACATGACTTTCTCCCTCGCCTCAACTGTACAGGTATATAGTAGATAATGTGAGAATGGACAGTTTGTATCTATATGCTCTCAACTTATTGGACATCTAAATTTGCTGAACTTTTATCAAAACTTGTGTTTTTGTCCGCTCAAAATATGATCACATACAGATCTTTATCGTCACCAACATTCAGCTTCATACGATTTATTTATTTATTTATTTGATTGGTGTTTTACGCCGTACTCAAGAATATTTCACTTACATGACGGGAGAGCAATGGTATCCACAATAATTAGGCTTTATCACAGCATGGCATGACTGATGTAACGTGACACTGAATATAACAAGTTTTTTAAAACCCATTCTACAACAAAACTATCACTCTTATGAATGTGGTTCTTCGACAAAGTAAATAAATTATTTTGGGAAGATTCTAACCCCGTCAGGTGATTCGAGATGGCGGTGATCGAAGTATACTAACTGACTTAGAGATGCAACTGGTACTTCTGTATTAATGGAGATCATTCCGCAACTAAAACATGTTGTAGCGATCTTGACCTTATGGTGTTTGTAGTTTACAGACTAAAAGATGACATGAGGTCAGAATTGCCTTGGATTTTAAGTAAAGCAAATATGATAGATTTGACGGCGTAATGCCGTAAGCCGCGATCATGGCTTACGGCCGGTTGTTGTTTTTTTTTCGAAATGTACGATCCTTTAGTACGACAGTGGTTTTCTTCAAAGTGTGTATCATCCTTGAGCACGGTGCTGATTTTCGCCGGAGAGTGGGCGACTATGGAGTACGACCGACAGTGTCCTCCGGGCTGTGAACCATCCTTGAGTACAACGGTCGTTTCCGAAGGACGGTGCGTAATCCTTGAGAGCGGCGGTAGTTTCCTCTGGACTGTGTTCGATCTTAGAGTACAGCAGTGGTGAGTACAACGGTGGTGATAGTCTCCCGACTGTGCGCGATCATAGAGCACGGCGCTGAGCTTCTCCAGACTGCGCCATCATGGAGTACGGCTGTGGCTGCCGCTGGACAGTGCGCGGTCCATGAGTACTCTGATGGTTTCGTCCGGACAGTGCGCCATCCTTGAGTATGGTTGTGGTTGCCTCCCGACTGTGCGCGATCATAGAGTGCAGCGCTGAGTTTCTCCGGACAGCGCGTTCATGGAGTCCCGACTGTGCGCGATCATAGAGCACGGCGCTGAGTTTCTCCAGGCACCACGATCATGGAGCACGGCGGTGGCTGCCGCTGGACAGTACGCGGTCCATGAGTACTCTGATGGTTTCCTCCGCACTGTGCGCAATCCATGAGTACCTCGCTGATTTTCTCAGGACTATGCGCTATCTTTGAGTATGGTGGTTGTTTCCTCTGCACTCTACGTGTTGCTTGAGTATGGTGATGTCTTTTGCTGGACAATACGCGATCTTTGAGTGCGGTGGTGGTTTGCGACCCATGCTACAGTTTGAGTTCAACATGGGTCATAGCTGAATAGTTGCTTTTGGCCATTAATCGGCTTCCTGATGGTCAAAGACATAGCAAAGCAGGTAACACGTGTATGTAGACAGAAGCAGTTGCATTTAAGAGCTGGTACTATAAGGAAATATACCATTGTTTAATCGTAACACAGTTCTGAAACTAAAACACGAAATTTGTCCAAAAAGTGTGCTAAGTAATGCCCCCCTCTGCACCGCATTCGCATCTTGTAGGATGCCTTTTTTCAGAAAACTATCGTCTAACTTCTGCTGGCAGGGAATGGTGTAATTGTGCAGAGTAGAAATGAAGTTGGACTAAACGCATCCGGGTTGCCATTGGAAAATCAATGGCAATAACAAGCTAGGTTGTTTTTACGTTTTTCTGTACTGTACACAGGCAGCAATTAGGCATGGGGGTAGGAGAGAAGGGACAGCGGCTCAGGCTGTCTTAGCCTTGATGGATCTGGCCTCAGCCAAACACAATCAACTCGCCGTCAGTAGACAAAGATGGACGGAACTCGACTACAATATGGCCTGTTACCAAACGAAGAGTGAAATTTCAATTTTCACTGCGTCCATCAAATTTAACAGTCCGTCGAGCGAGACCAGATAAGCAGGTTAGAGATATTCTCTGTCAGAATCAAGCTGAGGCGGCCACTCGTTGGGTTTTGAGTTGTTAGTGGAAGAAAAAGAAAAAAGATTCTTCTCGATAAACTCTATTGTTTCGGTTTCTGGGAGAAACGCAATTTGCTGTGGATCTAGAAAATGTCATTGCAAACCATCATTTGATCGTCTTCCAATATTTACCTTCCAACGAATCTTCAAATGAAGTCTACACGCATAACTGACCTACATTTGACTTTGTAAGTTGGGAAATCTTATTTGTGCCGCTATTTACACAAAAAGACTTGATTTCAGAAACAAACTATCGCTAAGAGGGGCGATAAATAGAAAGAAAAATTGATACAAAAATAAAATAAAACATCACTCAAATTATTAGGCCACTGAATTCAGCGGTTCAAATGTATAGTAAATAAATGTGTACATTTGGACTATTTCAATAAATTGGTGTACAGTCGACGTTTAGTCAACCAGGGAATTCCCGCAAAACCGACGTGAAGTACGCTTTGGGCCCATCTATTTCGTAGCTTACATTGACGCTCCGACTTGTCTGTTAAGCGGCGCTATAAAGTGATACATCACTGTTAGTCTGATATTGTCAGTTATCAATTAAGGTACCACCCTCAACGCGCCGCTCAAAGGAAAAAATAGGCTTGAGGCACGGCAGGGAAAACTTTAAGACAATCCTCATGAAATGAGCTCTCAAGGAAAACCTACTGCTTCCAAGAAAATGTATTTGCTTATTTACCTGTATTTGATATATGTGCTATGCGCCGGGGGCCTCCGCGGCCGAGGCACAACGCGCCAAATGAATCAGAAGCCTCTCACCAAGGCGGTCGCTGTGAGCTGACGCTGGCTTCTTCTCCGACTGTACGTGGGAAAGCCTTCCATCAACCTGCGGATGGTCGTGGGTTTCTCCCACACTGTGCTCGGTTTCCTCAAACCATAATGATGGCCACAGTCGTTTAAATAAAATATTCTTGTATACGGTGCAAAACACCAATCAAATAAATAAATAAGTAAATAAATGAATAAATATTACGCGCCGTTGAAGAAGGTTTAACTCTTATACTTAAGGCGGTTGGGATCGTCGGTTGGGTAGAGCTCGGAAGTGGCGACCCCAAAACGCAATGCCTTCAGATCACAAGAGCGAATTCTAAATAATTTTACATAAATAAACACCACTCCCGTGTAATGCAGATTAACATGAAACTTGAAAACAAAACTCTGACTATTACAGCAAAACAAAGGGCATTTTGCGTTTTAGGGATTGGTCGAGTTGTTTCACATCAGCAAGTTGGAAAACGGATCAGGTTTACATTAAACATTAAATAAGCCTTCAGGGATATATACATAAATCAGACATAGAGAACATTTGTATACGCGATATAAGCCTCCCACCGATGCAGGTGCCGTGAGGTCAAATCTTACACGTTTTGGCTTTCTCTCCAATCGTGCATGGGAAGGTCTGTCAGCAGCCTGCGGATAGTCGTGAGTGCCTCAAGGGCTCTGTCCGATTTCCTTCAATCACAATGCTGGGCGCCGTTGTTCTTGAGAACGACGTAAAACGCCAGACAAATAATTAAAACCATGTATATAAATGTACGCAATGTGACAATTCATACCGGGCTACTTATCACCAGACAACGATGATTAACAGTAAGGAACCAAGATCTAGTCTTCACATTGGGTACATCGAGAGCTTGACTATCAGCCACCAACACATTTATTTTGTACATAGTCATATAGGGGTAATACCTGTAACTGATAGACCATAGTTATTATCTGCTATTGAAGGACCTTACACCTCGGTAGACTGTTTAACATCGTGCTCCAGAGTTTTTACTTAAATGTATACTACGGCGGTGGGGGAAATCAAAGCGATAAAAGCAATAAACAGATCTTCGCCAGATACCTTACAAGCCTTCAACATTGGTGAATGACCTGACAGTAGCAGCAAACCCCGTTATTAATCGACGTCACAACTGAAGGATCTTACATCTAATTTGTCCATTGGGGAAATGAAATAAAAATGACGACTGAGGGATCACACAACTAGTAGAATTCTGGGTTACCACTGGGGGATATCCAGTCTAATTTGCTCATATAGGGGATATTCAGTGATTGACGTTACCACTCAGGGATTTAGCATATAAATTGTTCATAAGGGATATTCAGTGATTGACGTTACCACTGAGGTATATATCGCACCTAATTTTTACATAGGGGAAAGTCAGTGATTAACCTGACGACTGATTGATCATACATCTGCAAGAAACTCACGATCAGCATCAGGTTGTTGGCAGACCTCCCCACGTACTGCCGGAGAAGAAACTAGAACAAGATTATGGTCAAATGGTAAACTATCAAAACTGGTTATCTTGCTTCGCTTATACTGGACACTTCCCAGCAAAAAACTGTTTGAATAACTCTCCACAAAGTTTGAGAAACCCTTTCTTTTGTTAAAAAACATTCTTATAAAAATATGCTCTTATACTGAAAGGTTTTCTGTTTGTTGGTTAGGTTTTTTTTCTGACATTGGATTATTAGTGGTTTTGAAAAGTAACAAATTTTACACCACATGCCGTGACACCACGAAATGTTCATAACCGTAGATGATACTGTCGTCAGTAACATATGCTCCTCATCCAATGCTTTAGTTGTGCTCAGTCTCGACCTGTCTCGAAACAACTGCAAACACAGATCGCACATTACTGCAGAAATTAAACATGTTCACTGTTGACTATTGGCACTGTGGTATGTCTGTATCATCTGATACTGTCTCTGATATGGTACCACAGAGACCCAGAGCCTGATGCTCCAGCGAGCCTGAATCGCCTCAAGGTCGTTAAGGTCATCACAAGGGCAGATCAAACTGGTTTAATATATCGGGGGAAATGAATAAACCTGAAGCACTGAACTCGTATTAAAATAACATATTTATCATAATAACACATTTTTGTTTATTTATTTATTTATATGATTGGTGTTTTACGTCGTACTCAAGAATATTTCTCTAATACAACGGCGAATAACATTATGGTGGGAGGAACCATATTTATGTACGTGATTTTAATGCCATGCAAGGCAGTTGATACATACATCTTTATCTATAAATACGGATTTCTTTAAAAGAAAATAATATTCTCACTATGCCTGGGTTCGACAGAAATCGGAGTTCTAGGCGAGAGACTGTTTGTTAAAACAGCGTGAATACATCTAAACATGCTTTGGTATGTTTGGAATAAACATACATTTAAGCAAAAGTTCAGGTTAACTCAGTATACACCCAAAGATACTCCTGCTTACATAGCGAACATCAAAAATGGACTCAAGGCCACACACCGTCACTTCTTATTCTTTTTACTCACCAAATATTTAAAACTGCAGATGCAGCACAGTAGGAGCTATATCCCGGACAGGAAGTCATGCCTATATTCATCTGTTAGATATACGGGAACTGGCAATCCGGTCACCATGGCAATCATGGAATGGAACAAATGTAAAGCCTTACTCTTTGTCACTCATCTTCGCATATCTATGTTTGTATCCACAAACACTTAAAACTGCACATGCAAAACAATTTGAGTTGTACCTGTAGAATGGGGGCGAGGTCACATTGGACATTGTGAAATTGGCAGTCTGGGTAACATGGTAACCTCGGAAATGGACAAATGTATGGTATGACACATTATCATTTCTGTATCTATGTATCCACCAAATAGTATTTATTTATTTATTTTATTGGTGTTTTACGCATTACTTAAGAATATTTCAATTATACGACGGCGACCAGTAGTATGGTGAGAGGTAGTTCACATGACGACGTAATCCCTACAGTACTGGTTGTGGTGGAAGTTACGCACACGTAACACTGCCTGCGCTTTGTGAAGCGACCCCACGTGCCTTGTCACTGGCTAATAGATCACAGACGTTATTATAGATTAATAATATCGTGACACCAAGGGAGGCAGAGGTTTTATTCGATTTTCCATGGAGACTTGAAGTTTCTTAAGTAAAGAAAAATCGCAATTACAAAAACTTGCTGCTAAGGGGATTTCAGATATTTTACGGGTTTCCAGTATAACTGATCTAATTGTTTTGTTTCCTTTTAATACAGCTCATAGAACCCGGGGGAAGCATGCGAACATCCACAGGTTGCTGGCAGACCTTCCCACGTGTGTCTGGAGAGAGAACCAGCATGAACTGGACTTGAACTCACAGCGATCGCATTCATGAGAGACTCCTGGGTCACAACATCCTAAAAACCTAAATTTGAACTTGGAATAAAAAAAATATACACACTTTAAATGTCAGCCCTTAACACTACAACGTAACCTTAAATCTATCTGAAGCATTCTCCTTATGACTGATGTACGCTATTTACATCGCTGAAAAAGAAGTGAAAAATATAGCCCATACATGGCGGTACATTCAGTAGTTAGTGTTTGAGCGTTGCGAAAGTACGCTGTTAGCTGAAGATGCCTAGGCAAATGCAGGAGTGGGCCAACATTCAGAATAAGACGCCTGTTTACGGCTAACGTTTACCAATCTCACGCATGGAGTAGTTCTCCGAGAACTCTCCGCAATGTGGGCAAATTTCATTAGGCCTCCGCCGCACAGGGATAACACATTTTCTCTGATAATTATGACATAAAGAGGAAGGGACGCTAAAACTCATTTAGATTCCTTTAAGACGCGTGGGAGAGAGAAAGTGGGGGGAGGGGGGGGGGCGTTCTCTAGACGTGGTTTCTATCTAACAATTTATCGTAGGTACTAGTGCAGTTCAGATTGGATGCTTATTGACCCCAGAATCGCTAAATATACAGGGGTTTTCAACGCGCCTACACAACGAATTACCACCGTCAACTCAATTTCTGGACAGGTATCAATAGAGATCTGGTAGTTAATCGGCCAATAACGGAGGACGACTGGTACACGCCGGGTCAAAACCTGCTCCATATACATTTGCCCAGAGCTCTATTATGTCAGCAAGAACAAGGGACAAATAGTTTATCGACTCAAAAGCTCTATTTTTGCAGACGAGATAACGTCTAGCGAATCCTGTTCGCCAAAAGCTAGAATGCCATCCATCGATATTATGGTTTCATCGACCTCTTTTTATAGCGTTTTCGACTACTATAACTACTTACTAAATAAGGTAGAACAAGCTTGACTATACGGTGTGTACGCTAGCATTCTGTATACATAGCAAACTATATTAGAATATGCAAAACAATGTTAAACAGTGTTAATTGTTGGTTGACATTTATGCAGATGCCGATGTCATATTCAATTCAGATCAGGCCCGTCAATATAATAAAAGACTTACAGTACAGAGAATAAAACCAGGGCCACGACGACAGTGTCATAGTTGGCAAATGGACACCCGTAACCAGTGAATTACGGGCTCTGGTCAATTTACCTCAGTTAAGGGTTTTGTCTTACTGTTCATGTAAATGCTTAAACTGCAGGAACTTACACGCCCTCTAGCATGATCTTTTATGCAGAAATAGGTAAAAAATGCATTGATGCTCATTGTAATTTCTTAGACGTCACTGGTATAGAATTACTCAAGATGCTTTGTCAGACTATGATCTGAAAAAGATGACGAGTTTGCAAATGTTTACAAACTGAAGTTTGGACAAAAAAATCTTAGCAAATCAGGAAGTTCCTGAAGGAAATCGGGAATGCAGAAAAAACAGGAGACTGATAAAATAATGTCAAGAGAAGTTGTCTAACATTTCATACATAACAAGTCAGGCGATGATGTAGAACTTCTTTTGCCTTTAGCGACAAACCTCTGCTACTGTGCTGACGTAAGCATACTGACACCGAGACGAGCAGAATTTGAACTATTACATATTACTGAACCCCAAGCAACTACGTACTAAGACAGACAGTTTTATAGTGGTACCAATGATCCTGTTCGGTTTTACACCCAGGCATCCCACTTTCTCTACTTTCTCGGACATTGCTGCTCGATTCTTTGGTAACAAAATAACATATTGCTTTACATGGTTTCGAGTAACACTAACCATCCATGGGCTTTGTGGGTTAAATAATTTTGTTGACATCGGTGTGCTCCAACTGTCATAAAGATGAAATCCAGTGCATTCGGTAAAACATCATAATGGGACAAAATACAATCATCTGGTAAAGTATAGCTGTCACATGAAAAAACTTTAATGGGTACGTTTTGTTATGTTGACCTATCCTGTGGCGGTCCCTGTGCCTTGCGACTGATTCATCATGCTCATGCGGTTAATTGACTCGTCGGTGGGTATAAATAAACCAACAGAGACTGGAAGAGCAACTTCCATAAGCTGTCTGTGTCTGTCCAACGACATCCACCCAGGCATGTAGCAGCTTTTGAATATCAAGCTACAGAAATTCTGGTATGTTAGAAGTAGAACGAGAAACACAGGCCGTGATCTATTCAGGCTGTATACTAGCATTTACATGAAAACTCTCAAAATTCCAAACGTTGTTTTTTTAATTCTTGGTAGGAGTATCCCTTCAATCGCATCATTTCAGTCTCATCATGTCTGTTCAGGGATCCGTTCTACTAACCTGTAGCAACCTGAGCTTGGCGCAATTTCCATGACAACATACAGTGAAGAAATACATCACAATGGTAAATGGTCTTGAGGCAGCGTTGCAACAACTTTGTAGAACGGGCCCGTGGTTTCAATAAATTTGTGCAAAATATCAAATCACAACTCTTCTTTCAGCTATATAATTACCAGCATGTTCTCATAAGCTTGTGGTGAGTCTTTAGGGAGACTAAAATCAGCAATGTCCGCTGGGTCAACAATGAGAGCTTGATCAGCAATGTGAGCAATATCTGCAACGGCGGCAAGGTCAACCATCATGACAAGATCAACAACCATGACGAAATCAACACTGAGTGCAAGATCAGCAACGACAGAGGGTAAGATCACCAATCATGACAAGATCACCCATGGTCCACAAATCAACTATGGCCTTTAGTTCAATAATGAGCGCAAGACGGGCAATGAAGGCGAGATTGAAAGATAATACGATAAGCATGCAGGATGCACTAACACAAAGGATGCAAGCAGCAAAGAGGTAGTGATCTGGATCATAGTTCGATCAAGAGGATACAAACAGCAATGAGGACACCAAATCTACGGTGGTTAGCGCGCTAGCGCAAACGAAATGACCCAGGAGTCTCTCACCAATGCGGTCGCTGTGAGTTTAAGTCCAGCTCATGCTGGCTTTCTTCCCTGACCGTACGTGGGAAGGTCTGTCAGCAACCTACGGATGGTCGTGGGTTTTCCCCCGGGCTGTGCCCGGTTTTCCACCCACCATAATGATGGCCGCCGTCGTGTAAGTGAAATATTCTTGAGTATGGCGTAAAACATCAATGAAAAAATAAATATATAAACCAAATCTACAATGACGGTAAAAATCAACATAGACGACTTGTTTAACAGTTAATAAACAAAGACGATGAAAACAGCCAAGACGTGATGAGCTAGAGGATAATTTTCGATCAAAGGATAGAATCAGCAATAAGGAAACCGCAAAGAGGATAAAAATGAAAAAAACATGGTAAGATCACTTAAACCGCAATGACGGCAGAATCACTTATTAGGAGGAATGAATTGTCGTAAGGGATATTTCAACGGATGTTAACATACGTTTGAAACGATTTTTGCAACTGGTTATATCTACAACATGTACATATTACAAAAAAACAATTTCCAATTTTGATCGTTTGATCAGCAATTTGCGTCACTTTCATGCATGTATACACAGATTTATACTGCTGCAATACCACAGCGAAGACACCAGACATTAAACCCAGTCAGTGTACTAATCCCTTACAGGCCATTAAATGGTCTACTGCCACCCTCACCCCCCCCCCCCACGATGAGAAGGACCAAGTTGCCAGAGTCTTACGTATGATACACTTCAAGGTTTTACACGGGTAATCACGCTTGTGGTTTAAGTCAGTGATGTGCAACCGATGCAATGTTCAACAAACAATACACAAGGATAAACAAATTTTACAACTGGACACGGTGTGGAAATACAACATGCAAAATCATCAACTTATGTAATCAGAAAGAGACAGGAATGAAAGATATCTTGTACGAGATCTGTAAACAAAAAAACCCTGCTTTATGGGCTTGTTTTTGCGTTGAGCTCCCGTGATCAAATGACAGTTTCTAATTGCGGGAAGTTCTGGAGAGGGTGATCCAGGGTGAGCGACACAAGACTGCCAGCGTTCTATTAGGAAATTGACAAATTACGATATGCATTGTGCTGTGATGGGAAAACTATTACTTATCAGGTAAACAGTGAATGGAGACTGTAAAGAAATTGCCAAGGTCACGCGCTGACGACACGCGTTTGGTTCCAGCCTCCACAAATATCCCCGCTCATTGAGCAATCTCGGCGATATCAGAAAGCAATTATATTAACCTTGTGATTGATTAGAAACTGGGAAGATGTGTCATACAGCACTAATTGATCACTGAGACTGAAGAGGTAGAGAATGATGGGATAGAGTCACGACCATCCATCGTCCGCAAAAGTGCAAAGGGCCACAATCACGGGGCCAAGATACCTAGTGTAAATTAGACGCTTTATGACTGCATATCTTCATCGCTAGGAAGTAGATGGCATTGTTCTCATCAGACAAAAGTCATGAAATATGAGGGCATTATGATGCCGTGATTTTTCTAGGTAGCTCGTCGTTCTATACACCAACAATCCTTGGCTAACTTGTCCGCCGACAGTACACATTACATACACGTGGTTTCTGCTTGTCTCCTGTGATTTGCCATTCGCTAAACCACAAAGCCAGCTCATCAGTAACGGAGATCAGCTTTATAGAAGCAGTGCCATATCAAATATTTAATTCCCCTAGATGGCTCTTCGTTCTCCGTCCCAGGACAATATACTTCAGCATTTGGTTTCAATTTCAGATGTTGTTCATCGGAATTAGTCAACATTTACATAGGAATCAAAATAATGGTATTCCATTAAGAAAGTTAAATGTTCTTTGAGGTTCTAAGCAGAGGAACTATGTATATAAGAGGGTAGCTAGATATATATAATCTATGAATCTACAATCTTGACCTACAGGTAGGAAGTTTCATGTAATAACTGCATGAAAATTACGTACCGAGGCGTTCATACAAACTTTCGCACAGCAGCTGTCAACCATAATGTCAACCACACTCCGGGCCAATAATGGCAAGATCAGTTTCTAAAGCTACGTTCAACGCAAACAACCAAAAACCAAGAATGTATATAAAGTAAGAAATTGTGACGGATTCATGCCAAAAGAAGCGGTTCACAGTTTTCATTGACGACTGAAAGACAGAAGGAATGTTTTTGTCCAACGAATTAGATCAGTATCCTAAAATCCTGTATTAAACATGGTAGTTTCTCATTAATCAACTTAAATATTTATTCAGTTGCACCTTGATTGCAAATTTTAATACATCCAAAGTGACAATGCGCATCACAACCTCAGTTTCAAAACGAGGCGCCGCCATGATGGCTGACACCTAGGGTGGATAACACCACATATACTTCTGCTCAGGTGCAAATTTGAGACGTCCAAGTCGCTCTCAACAGTCGGATAAACAGTGCTGTCAAAATGCATACATAAGTGTTAACCTCCCTGAATGCAATAATAACACTTGTATGCCTAGAATGGGTTTAACATTATTGTCGCCATAGTATGGTAGAAGTGGAAATGATCAGATAGCACTGCTCACATTCTTGATGGTGAGTAGATGAAGTCAAGCTGAATATAGCTTCACATAATTGTACTTTTAAGCCACAAAGATACATATAAAAATACTCATGAGGACACACGTTTTCATAAGTATTTGCATTATGTTTTATCTGGTCTTCATTACTTCAATGGTGTAACTGCCGAGGAGTTAGCTTGTTAGAGCAGTACAATCACTCAGGAGCTTCTTACCAACGCGACTGATGTTACACATGCGCAATCCAGGCAATTCCGTCCAAGATTTGCCTGCGAACTGAAGAGTGAATGAGCACCGATTGGGCAATACTGCCATATACACATATTACAATGTTATTGCACTATAAATTTCTGGAGTTAGTTTGCACCTAGTTAAAATATGTCAGAATTTTGTCTGTTTTGAACAGAGCTGAAAACTTTTTGCCAGTGTTATTTCTTACCCCCTGGAGGTTACTTCCACGTCGAGCAACCACAGATCAAAAAATGGTGGTCATGCTAGGTAGATTTTTTCATATGTTGTAGAGCAAAGTGCTGTGTGTCTTGGAATGGCATTGCACCACGCGAAAGTTGGGGCATATATATTTTTGAGGTTGAAGCTGTACATAAATCTTTACATAAATAGTAAAGAAAATCAATGCGCTCGTGTAACGCACAATCCAGGTCATGTTGTCTTCTTAGTGTTATTTACAGTATAATACCTTTTAAGTACGTCAGTTACCGTTAACTGCCATCAGCGCAGTGATTTCCCCCCAAATTCGGGGATAATGGTTGATAGATGAGTATCAGATATTTAACAAGTATTTCCAGATTCCATGAGTCTAAATCTCTACCAACTATACAAAATCAAGCACACACCTGTATCTGAATAATCAAAAACATCCATATAAAAATGAGGTGGCGTTTCTGTTGAGTCGAAGGTAAAGCAGGTCACCGCTCTTTGTGAGATGTCATTTCAGTCTAATCGTCTGGGTATGGTAAAAGTCTTGTATATAAACTTGTGCTTTGGGTCATCCAGTCGCGAGAACTCACGATAATTATTGCTGCATCCCCTCTGAATTCTGATATGCAAAATCAAGTGGTGAGTGTGTAAATATATTTCAATTGCTTCGGTTCAGCTTAAGCACGACGGACATGATAATAATACCCACGAACGCCTATAAGTAGCGCACTGCTCAACAGTTCAGTGCGTTCGCCATCACGTGCAGTTGTCCGCATAAGGCGAGAGTAGTCATCTCATATCGGGTGACGTGATGCAAGAGACTCGCTTTCGATGCCGCCGTTGTAAAAAGCATGGCGAACAAGTATATTAGAGATGTAACCTCAAAGGAGGCGGTAGGTACATTTCCATTTTACAATGACGATAGAAATATCAAGAGTATTGTCCCTTGGTCTTGCCCTGCTTCGTAGGGACTAACGATCTATGGTCAATGGTTAAGTTTCTTTGAGGCTCTTTTTCCATGACTAGGTGAGTCATCTCAGTGAAGCAGCACTAGATAAAAGAGCGGTTGAAATCCGTCCTGCAACAAGGAGGCAAATCACATACACCCTAAGGATTCTTTCGTCGTCATATGACTGAAAAATTGTTGAGTACGACGTTAAACCCCAAGCACTCACTCACTCACGCCATGGTTAGAACACATGTAGTGTTAGTTTAATCCCCGACTCTGATAGGTAATCGAGATTACCGTGCCTCCACTGCTTACTGGGTCTAAAAGTGCCCAGAGAACTTTCACTAACTACATCTGTTTGTCACATATGGGAAGTTTGTCAGCAACTTGCCAAGAGGTCTGTGGTTTTCTTCAGGCACTCAGGATATTTCGACAATAAAATCGACGGCTATTTTTATAAGTGAGACAATTCTGAATATGAATATAATCAAATAATTCAACAAATATAATAAAGCCAATAAATTGCCTGACACGACCACAGTTGCATAGTTGAAATACACATATAGGTCCCAGTGACTGCATATAAAACTACATTTAAAACTTACATAGGATAGGTTATTTCTTTTGAATGTAGATGAACATAAAAGAAAATTGGCTGAAATAATTCCTCGCACCCTGATTTTCACTGATATTGGTTTGAGGATAAAAACAATTGTAGGAAAGATTAGCCGCTGTACCCTGGCCCACTGGGCATTTCCGGCTAACTGATATACTAGAGATTCCGGAGATTAGGCGGCCCTTGGGCTCGGGGTCTGCTAGGCTGTAATACATTAAGTGGTTCGGTTGCTTGATACCTATCCCCAACCACAAATCTGAACATTAGATTATATGGCGAGACCATTCACGTGTAACGGGCCTCCGTGGAAGAGGTGATAAGTGTGCCAGTGAGCACCCAAGACTATTCCATTAATGCGGTCGCTGTGAGATCAAGTCCAGCTTATGCAGGTTTCGACTCGGGCCCTGTACGTTTTTTCTCACCATGATGCTATCCGTCGTCGTAAAAGTGAAATATTCTTGAGTACGGCGTAAAACACCAATCAAATAAATAAATAAATATTTACGTGTAGCCCACTGCAAAGTTAGGGCTGGAAGCATGGCTCCTTTACGTAGACATTTGTCATTGGACTGGAAAATAGTAGATCAACGCTGACGAGGCCACTTCATGCATGGTCATTCGAAATACAGATCGAAATAATAACTTTCCATTATTTTCTGATACTTCTATAAATATTAATTTTACTCTGCATCCCTGCCGTGTAACTCAGACCGAAATATAATCCTTCTCTTTCAAGGTTAGGTCTAAGCAACGGCCAGGTCTACAGTTTAAGTGTTGTAAAGTTCAGCAGAGCTAAAGTATCATCGAAAACAATGTAAGGTTAATTAATCAAGAAGATGACGCTCTGTAGAGGTTAACCTGGTTTCACTCAACACAGATCATACTCCTTACAGCGAATGTGCCGCTCTCTTCCCCCGCTTAACATCACTGCCACAACTAGACAAGCTTGACCTTTGAACCTGTACGAAACACAGGGCTTGTTTAGGTTTAGCCTCACCACTGGTGTCCTCGCATGTCAATATTTAATCAGTATTCATCCGTAAAATTGTTTCAGGTGTGTAATATTGTGCATAATCTGCAAGTAGATAAAGTATTATTAGAAATCAATACAAATAGAGATACTATTACTTACATGTAACTTAGGCGGAGTATTATGTCTACATAGCCTTCTGCACAACATATTTAAAGAAAATGTCGACAAACACTGAAATTTTAAAAAGATTTTTGAGCAGATTCACGAGGAGAAATGCGAGTTTAACGTTTTCCAGGAAGTCGTGAATGATTTACAGGAAGCCGCCGAGAAAGTAATGAAGGCAAAACTAATGGTAGTTTCTAATGCAGCGTCATTTTCACTGTCTCGGGGTAGTTTTCCTGGTTCGACTGGTTATATCAACCGGGCCATGTAGAGTTCCGCAGTGAATTTCCCGACTACACCCAAGTTCAGTTAACGATTTATTACCATTTTTACTCAAAGATAATTTTTTTCGACAAGAATCAATGGCTATTTGCTATGCACATTATAAGTGCATTTGATACAGGTATGTTACAAGTTTTTTTCAAACAGTTCGGAAGTATGTGGTATTTTGGAGCGCCGAAGGCTGGAAAATCACCAGCACAGATTAAAATTTTACTGCGCCTAGTGTAGAGAACAAACACACTTCCTGGCGATCACCTATTGAAATGTATTAGGCTAACTGTGGATATATCGTCTACCATTCGCCAGAGGGCAGTTCAGATGGCGCAGACGCAAACAAATAGCGCCATGTCGTACAAGCTGTAAACGAAAACTACCAACATCGAGGATAAATCAAAAATTGCTACTAGAGACTTCTCCACTCTTTCAAAGAAGTAGAAATGCTGAAAAATCTCATTCTCAAGAAATGCACAAGATAATGTGTAAGATTTTCATTTGCAGTAGGCGCTGAGAACGTTTGTGGTAGCTAACACCGTGTTACGCTCATAACATCAGCGGGTATACCTCAGCAGGCTTTCATCTCACCCGCTGATAAAGGTAGCAGCATTCTCGTTATTGAACCTGGTGGTCCAGTTATCATAGTTATCAAAGAGCCAATCAAATGGCCGAAATGCCCCAGAGATAAAGAAAATCCTTACACAAAATGTTATTGGATGGTTTAGTCACGTGATGAACTAACCACTCGTACAACATGGCCGACTCAGCTTACCAGCTGGAGGAAGGAGTAGGAGAAGAGATTGAACAATTTTTTCAACATTAATGAATTGAAAGCCTGAAACTGTTCTTGCAAATACAGCGGTACTGAAAAATGATAGTCTTGTTTATATACCGACTGGCAGTGGGAAGTCATTGTGTTTTGAAGCGCTGCCTATCACACATGATACAAGTTCGGTTGTGAAGGTCTCCTCTGTGAACTAGGCCTATTTGCATCAGCGTCAGTGAAAGAGACCCTGGATCGGGAACTAGCGGGTAAATAGTTCCTTTTGAAGTGGCCCAATGACTCTTGTACCTTTTCCTTTTCCACCTCCAACTGGGGTTGGCATCTTTCCAGTTGTTTTAGTCGGATGTCTGCTTTATTTAATTTATTTGTACAAACAGTGCAAACATACAAAGTTCGAACATGCGACAGAGTCAGTACTTTGTCACAGAATTCTGGGTCCGTTATTCGCATTACCTCTTGTGATTGGCCCTGTTTTCCGACATAAAAGGCAGATGTTGGAAATGTTGGCAGCACCCCCTGAAGAAGTAGCCATCTTGCGCGCCAGTAAAGCTTGCCACATCCCCGTTGTCTAGGTAAATATTGTTCGACCAAACAGCCCAGGTGAAGAAGTGTTTCATTGGTTGACGCTGCTTGTAAATATTCATTGTGCTGGGCTTCCCTAAGTAGGTCAATAAAGAGAAATCCTGCTACCTTTATCAGCGGGTGAGGTGAAAGCCTGCCGAGGTATACCCGCAGATGTTATGAGCGTAACACCGTGTGAAATATTCATGAGTATGGCGTAAAACAAGAATCAAATTAATATAAATTATATACGTTAATTATAAGACACGACGCTTCTTAATGTAAGTAAAAGGCTTATTCTTAAATAGATTGAAATGTTCTTGGGAAAAACTCTATTATAATTTTATATTACAATCTATTCCGCTCCAGTGATTAATGTTAACAAACTTTTTTAGGTGATCGAATTTTCCACTTGTCTGACTATGGCACACCGAAAGCCTGATGCAATTCTGTTGCCTCTTCATCTTCGTGTAGCGAGATTTACATCTCTTTTATCGGAGTTATTGAAATTTTTTACCGGAGTTACATTTAAAACCAAGAAAGATTACATTATTAAGTAGGTCACGGTCTGCACTCCTGTGAGAGCAGAGGTTGTCCTGGTTTTACTCAACACAGGTCAGACAGGCCTAGGCCCACTATACAAACGGCCTACTTCCACACGTCAGCCCCTAGCTTACACAGCTGTGAGCACGGACGCTGGAAGCAAAATGTGAAATCTCCGAAAGACAAGTGTATCTCGAATTCATTGTGGAATTATTGCACTAATTTCATCTACACCGGTATCGGATATAGAGGGACGTTGTTGTGCTTCATTAACACGACAAGAAAGTGCCAGCCGTGCTGAAATTTTAGGCCTACACATTGCTGTCGTTGTTGTTGTTATTGATCAAGTGTGGTCTCACATGGTGGGAACGTCGTAATTGATGTACGTGTACAGCAGTGAGATCACCGTATTTTCCGCGTTCTGGTTATTTTCACTTTCACAGCGGGTGGAAATAATTGTGGCGTATAGAGGCTTTACTACAGATATATTTGTGCATCGCCCTCTGGAACAGACTAATTGGAAATACAGCTTTCCAGTCGGTTGACACTGAGGATTCCGCCAGGAATATTTAGACACGCTACTAAAGCTGTATATTGTATCAAGCATAGTAGCATACCGTACGCACTTGCATCCCTTCGCCAATGTCGGTGAATTTTTTCAGCCTGTGTGTAACTGACTTCAATGATTAGGTGTACAACTGCCCAGAAGATTTGAAAAATCAAGATGTCGAAAGACTGTGAAATTTTAAACAGATTTCTTGAGGAGATTCACGAAGAGAAGTGTGTGTTTAAAGTTTCCAAGGAGGTCGTGAATGATTTAAAAGAGGCTGTTGAGGAACTGGTGAGAAAACTTGTGCATAAAGTTTCCTTCGCAACGGCGTATCCCTTGTTCAGCGGATCGAAGATTCTGTCTCGGGGTAGTTTCTATGAGGGGACAAAGGTAGAGGAACCCAACGAGTTTGACTTTCTGGTTGAACTTGACGTGTTATCTCAACCCGGTCGTGTGGAGTTCCGCAGTGAATGTCCCGACTGTCCCGGCTACACTCATGTCCTGTTTACTGACCCCGAGCTTAAAAGAATGAACGCTGAGTTAGAAAGCTCACCCAAAGATAATTTTTTACGCCCTTACACAATAAGCAGTTACTACGGACGCTGTCTGGAGGAAGCGTACAAAAAACTTTTCACGGGCAGTTGGAACTGGGTGCAAAATGTGAGAATTGACAAGGGGTGCGGCTTTCTACGTCTACATGAGCACATATCAAGCAACTGGGGCCCCAACACTTTACTGCAGTTAGTATGGACAACAAAAACACTTCCTGACGACGACATTTTGAAATGTATTACGCTAACTATGGATATAACACCAGCAATCGTCTACCGTCCGCCAGAGTGCAATCCAGAAGGCGAAGGAGCAGACAAACACTGCCATGTGGTACCGGGTAGAAATGATTATTGCAAACATGGTTCATCAGTTGACTGTTGTTGCTGGAGAATTTCTCACTCGTCGAAAGAAACAGAAAAGATGAAAAGTCTGAGCGACGTGCACGAGAAGATATATAAAATTTTCAAGGTCGTTTGCAGGAGAAAATACGGCAGGTTGAGGTCGCTAACATCGTATATGCTTAAGACTGCTGTTCTTCATCACACGGACAAATGTGACAGTAAGAACAGTATTGGGGCGTGTACCATGAAGATACTAGAGGAACTCCTGACGTTTGCACAACAGGAACATCTTCCAGATTACTTTATTCCTGAGAAGAACGTTTGGGCAGAAAATCATGAAAATAAGGTTACCACACCATTTCCCATTTTACAAAAGCTAATTTTGGAATTTAAAAGCATTGCAGGCTGTGCCGTGGAGGATTATGACTGTAAAAGACTGTTTAGCTATTTTAAAATGTTGATGGAAGAGTTTGATGAAATTGAAGGTACCCAGTTTGTGCAGTATGTCACATAGCCAGGGTCAGATTGAAACAGCACTCTGAGCGCCACAAGCGACCTATTAAAACAAAACTGACCGAAGAGGCTTCATGGGTTTAAATGACAGTAGTAAGGAAGCACAACTAATTAACATGTAAAAGAAATATTCTTAGAGAAGCCGTTTAATGTGATTTAGATGAGCACATACATAAATATTTTGTGTTAGTGGAGAACGAGTTATTCTACGTTCCTCAGGGATAGAAACACTTTGTTTACGGATAGAAATACTTGTTAACCTGCTGAAATGAAAATGGAGTTATGTCCCTTAATGGAACGAAATAAAACAGTGTTACAGCATCTGTTTGTGTAAAACAATTTAACGCTGGCTCCATTGTGTGCCGCGGGTCATTTATCCTACGTACCCACCCGTTTGCAAGCGGGTCACAAGTGTTCAAGTGACATATACAGGGTGTTCAAGTGACGTGTACCTGGTGCTTAATTGACGTACTCATTTCGCACATTCCATTTAAAAATTGGGTAGATAAAAGGGCGGTGGGAATCCTTCCTGCAACAAGGAGGCTCATCACGTACACCCTAAGGATTCCTTCGTCGTCATATGACAGAAATTGTTGAGTACGACGTTAAACCCCAAGCACTCACTCACTCACCCAGGCTTGGTCGTATTGTGACTTTGGTCGCTTTGCGATCTCTGTGGCAAAAGACGATCTCGACTGGGTGATCATCCAGCTTGAATACATCAACCTCAGGCGGTAACTAACTGAAACACCTCAAGCGAATGACGATAACCCGCCTACATAATAACGCTGTTGTTTGCCTTTTGCAACCCTAAGCACGCACTCAATTACTCTAACGTTCTTTGTGCTGTTGAATTTTTGTATCGCCTTGGTGAAAACGTGCCATGAAGTAGGGCAAATACCGCACTGGGTTTTGTTGGCAGATCTTTGAAGTACAAACACAGGCTACAATTATATTCCTTTCCGTTTCATTGTTTAATGATAACTGAAACATTTTTAAGTGATCGAACTTTCCACTTGTCAGAATTCAAGTGTAACTCGGAACGAAAGTCTGATGCAGTACACTCCATCTTCATCTTCCTGAAGCCAAAGTTATGACCAGGTGTACAGCTCTGTGACTGCAACTGGAAATGTTTTGAGAGCTATATTTAAAGCAAGGCAAGATTGCATGATCATGTAGGTCACGGCCAGTGTTCCTGTGAAAGAGACGTTGACCTGACTTTACTAAACACAGGTCAGACAGACCTTGGATTATGGCTTATTTCCACCATGCATCCCCCAGCCTACATAGATGTGAGCAGAGACGATGGGAGCAAAACGTGAGATCTCCGAATGTACCTCGAATGCATAGTGGAACTATTCTGTAAGACGGATCGAAAGCTAGAGACCACGTGATCTCCTTAGTAACAAACGGCGTGGGTGAAGAAAAAAGGGTCCTCCCCACGTTAATGCATAGGAATATGCCTAATTTTGATCTTGTATCCGTTGAATTCGTATGATTTTTCAGTTTTCCAGATAGTCTGAGTACTTCTGTAGAGATTTCGTGACGTTATTTTGCACAACTAGGCAAAGAGTGACCTTTTCCCCAATGCTTTAACATTGCGCTTCCATTTTGTTTTAGACACGAAAGGTTGGTCACGTGACCTCCAACTTCAGAACCGTCTTACAGAATTGCGCTAAATTCATACACATTGGTGTCAGATATAAAGGTATGGGAGTTGTGCTTCATTAAACACGACAAGAAAGTGCCCGCCGTGCTGAAAACTTTGGCCCACACGTGACTGTCGTTTTTCTTGTTGTTGCTCAAATTTGGTCTCACTTCGTGAGAACGTCGTGATTGTTGTACATATACATTTGTACAAGAGTGGGTGAGAGAAGCGTTTTTTTCCACGTTCTGGTTACTTTCATTTTCACAACGGGTGGAAATAATCGTGGTGCACAGATGGTTTTCTACAGATTTATTTGTGCGGAGGTTTGAGGTCGCTAACATCGTATATGCTTAAGACTGCCGTTCTTCATCACACGGACAAATGTGACAGTAAGAGCAGTATTGGAGCGTGAACCGTGGAGATATGAGAGGAACTTCTGACATTTGCAGAAGATGGGCATCTTCCAGATTACTTTATTCCTGAGAAGACTGTTTGGGCAAGGAATCATAGAGAGAAGATCATCACACAGGATTCCCATCTTACACAGACTGATTGCAGAGTTTAAAAAGCATTGCAGGCTGTGTCGTGGAGGATCATGACTATGAAAGCTTGTTTGGCTGCTTTAGAATGTTGATGGAACAGTTTGCTAGAATAGATGCCAAGTTGTTTTTGTAATACGGCTTATTACCATGCAGCTCTAGGTGAACACAATACTCCAAGGGACAAATGAGACCATGCACACGCGACGAATAATAGCTAGCGGTATTATATATACCTCTTGATGTAAAGAAAGCATTAGTCGTAAGGTATCGTTAATGTAAGTATTCTCAGAGCATTGTCCTTCAGTGGTAGTTAATGGATTCAGTATAAACAAAATTATTTTTTATTCGTTGAGAACTAATTATTCTCTCATCTCTGCAGAGACTTATTATTTTTGTTTGTGGAGATTGAGTTATACTCTGTTTTTTGGAAGACTTGTTATTTTAGTTAAACGAGAACGAGCTAATCTCCATTTTCTGGAGTGACTTGTTATTTGTGTTCGTTGAAAACGAGTTATTCTCCGTTTTATGGGAGAGATCTGGCCTGCTTAAAAAAATATGTCTCTGAAAATTAATGTAACTGGCGTTGTGTGCCTTATTTTAACGAAATTTTCAACAGGTCAGACAGGCCTAGGCTTACAGATTGCTTCCACGAAAAGTCGAACTATCCGTTAGGGTAAAAAATTTAATACGTGTGCATCAGAGTGACTTGATCGGATGTCAAAGTTACATCCCTTATGTGATTAAATAAATTATGTTCACTCATTGTAAAGTTTGTAATACATTAACCATTTATGTTTACTATTACAACGTCTGTGCATTACATCATTGATGCGTTGTGTTCATATTAATTAGCATATATTACAAAATGAATGAGTCATTGTCAAAGTAAATGTTAGGGATGGTATCTTAAAAAGTACCGCATGTCTTGAGCTGAAATTTGGCCTACATGTAAAGCAACATCGCTGGGGACGTAACATCATTTATTCCATTTGCATATAGGCCTAAATGACCGTGTAATACAAAATTCACGACTCCAATGTTAAGGTAAATATGTGTCTTTATTTCAATGCAATTGGTCATGTAACCTGCGCACTGAAGCCGGCTTACCGGATGTGGACAAATCAGACAGGACTTAATTTGTGTGTGACGCCTGGGAAAGTTCGAAAGTTGCTAATTAAAATCGATAATTCGGTAAAATTTGCCTGCTTCGCATTATATCAATACGGTCAGAGTTAAACTGGTTTAAAGGCCAAGTTGGCTTTGAGCTATTGGTATTTAATCTGCTTTCTTTACCCCTTTTTGGCGACGTGGCTTTAAAACAGTTTGATTTATTTATTTATTTGATTGGTGTTTTACGCCGTACTCAAGAATATTTCACTTATACGACGGCGGCCAGCATTATAATGGGAGGGAGACCACTCTCACTGACCAATGAGGCAATGATGACACTTGGATCGTACGTAAATTGTTATTGGTTCATTTGTTTCAACACTCAGTTTGGTTGATTTCACATAATATTACCGTTTTACACTCATATTTTTTTATAGTTTCTACACATAATGTTGCAGGATACAGGAACCAATGGTCACTCTCTAGGTTTATCTTCTTTTAACACTAATTTGGGGGTTTTATTGGCGTGATGATTCTTGCATTTTGCTGCCCTGCATGGTGTGTACCTCAACACTTTCCCATGCATGGGGTGTACTGGCTGTTTTAAGCTGAAACACTGACGGATACAACACTGGTGCAGAGGGTAAAGTCACATTACTTCTTGGCAAAAAGTTATTGAGAGACCCAGAGTCAATCGTCTACCGACAATCGTCTAGAGTCCGGCAGATGACGCAGGCGCTAACAAACAGTGCCATGTCGTACCAGCTCTAAACAAAGCTGCCAACATCGCAAATAAATCAAAAATTGCTGCTAAATAATTTTCCACTCTTTCGAAGAAGTAGAAATAATGTGAAATCTCATTCTCAAAAAATGGACAAGAAAATGTAGAAAAGTTTCAGTCATTTGCAGGGGGCGCCATGAACGTTTGTGGTAGCTTGCGCCGTGTGAAATATTCTTGAGTAAGGCGTAAAACAGAAATCAAATTAATATAAATTACATACGTTAAATATAAGAGACAACTCTTCACAATGTAAGTAAAAGGCTTATTCTTAAACAGATTGAAATGTCCAAGAGTAAAAGAACAAAATGTAAGTCATTGTTGTAGTGCTCCCCCTCCCCATCTACACATTTTTCTTTTTCTTAAATATACACATACGCTGATATTATATTTTGTAGTCCGTTTCCACCAACAATTGTCAGCGCACTATTGATAGTATGCTTTAAATAAAATTTCTAGATACTGATAATTAACCACCGTGACCTAAATGGATAAGATTTATGTAGTTTTGGACTGTTCACAAAATAGTAATTCGCAAAGTATGGAAGCCCGTTATGTTCGTATTGTGTCCTTACTTTGATTAAAATGTAAGTTTGAACTGTAATAAATATTTTCGGCACTCGCCGGACGTTGATTTCGGAAAGAACAACGTGGCTTTGCCTTCTCTGTTTCTTTACTGGAAATATTGCTGTTGCAGGTATTTCCAAAGGGAGTACATATATGATGTCCTGTACCTCCAGTGGCTTGTGTATGAGTTGCCTCATTCCCTCATATATATATATATATATATATATATATATATATATATATATATATATATATATATATATATCACGGTGGTTATATATCGTGTTATAAGGACAAAGACACAAGCTACAGTTATAATCTATTTATCTATCTATATAATGTTAACTGAAACTTTTTTTAAATGATCGAATTTTCCACTTGTCTGACTTAAAGTGTATGGCAGACCGAAAGTCTAATGCAGTTCTTTAAATCTTCATCTTCGAGTAGCCAGTTTACAGGTATTTTATCGGAGTTATTGAAATTTTATCGGAGTTATATTTAAAACTAAGAAAGATTACATGATTTAGTAGGTCACAGTCTGCACTCCTGTGAGAGCTCTGTTGTGAACCAGCGGGAAGGGCGAGAGAAGTACCAGCGAGATGTTTTCGCTGGTTACGCGAGCGTAGACAACTTCGTGCTTCGTGAGACCCTTTTCTTTCTTCAGTGCACTCTACCGTTTAAACGTATCACCAATTACGACTCTAGACTTGATTGTCAACCTGTCAAGCTCATTTTTACGCCTCTGTTTTTGGCCGATCCTGTCACGAGTGAGCCGTAAGTCATTCGTTTACTGGTGTAATCAGCTGTGTTTGTTTAGATATGAAATTTACCGAACGCTGTACGCATGCTCTATTTCCACTAAATTAACATCAGGGGCGGGGATGGGGGGCTGTTGTTGTTATTTTTTAGCATTCACTCAACGCACTATGCTGGGGGTGGGATTAAAGAAAAGCTTGTGACTTCTACTTCTTGAGAAAAATAGCCGATACACATGTCATTCTGTAATAACGCAAAAATGCCTAATATTTGGGCGCCCATGTCACTTTAAGTGACCTCACTGCGGGAAACTGAGAAACGGCGTATGTTGGTCTGCTATAGCCGGTGTAAAATCAAAACAGGCCCTTTAACTAGCAGCGTAGGCTCAAGAATTCTGCCATACTGGTGAAAGATAAATGACCTCTAACAAACTCCATGTACCACAACCTGAACGCTTTTTCAAGGGCTTTTCACCACTTATAGGCACCAACATTGAAATCTACAGAAGCCACTCACGTCAATTACTATGAACACAACACAGTAATGATGTAATGCGCAAAAATCGTCATAGTTAATAAATATTACGAAATTTTTAATGGTGGGAGGAAATCGGGCTGAGCCTGGGCAAACCCACAACTATGCTCAAGTTGCTGAAATGTGTTCCTTCGCACGCGAGCTACCTCCCTTCCTCCAGTCAGGTTGGACGTGATTTTTCTCTGCTCCGAAAAATTCGTGGGTTTCTCGAGGAATGTGATGTATTTCTGACCTGTATGGTACATTTATTAGGTTGTGCTTGGTCCGTTAATTTTCTGCTGAGGGAATTTTCGGCTCGGTTGAACTATTTTGTTTGGTATTTAAGTTTACTTTTCAGCAACCTGGTGTTGTTGTTGTTAACTTGTTGCTGTGGTAAATAGGATTGTGTGTTTGTATTCTTTTTATGTATTATAGTGTTATACAGTTACTTGGTATGTTTGTAATTCTTTGCTTTTGTATTGAGGTAGTAGCTGTACTAGTGTAGATATCTGCTGTAATCGCACTGTAAGTTAGCACTTTGTGTTTCAGGGCTCCTGTTGTCTCTCCCTAACCCAGAGTCGCCCCAGGGTCATTCTGTCACTCTCTATCTCTCTCTAACTGTGCTGTAATAACATCTCCTGTCAGTGCACGTATAATAGTGTTCTGTACTACTACTTTTCATCACGTAGTCTATTAGCATGGAGGAGGAAGAAGAGGACAACATGGGCTTCGCGACATCAAGAGTAACTCGTAGAAAGCGCAGCAGAGGGCAATCTGTCAGTACTGACAGAGACCAAGGGACGAAGGCAAAAGCGTCAGGCGTCACACGGAGAGACAGGTGAAATCTTGTAACATAGTTATGTCCGCAGTGAGTAGACCCCCCCCCCCCTTGTGGCCAGCTTAAGCCTATTTAAGTTTGGTACTGCACTCCAGTAGGCAGTGGGTGTTGTGAAAGTTGTGAAGAAGCTGCAGTCTCGAGATTTACTCATCACGTGTAACAGTCAGAGTCAAGTGAAGAAATTGCTAAAGATAGATTCTATAATGGGGTGAGATGTTGCGTGCAGGGTTCAAACAGAAGCTTCGTAATGTATAGTATTGGGGAGGAGGTTACTGAGAGTGAAGTCCTGGGGGCAATGAAAAGTTTTAAGTGTGTAAAAGTTGAACGCATGACGAAAGGCATGGAGGAAATCCCCACGTCCTGTATGCTGCTATATTTTGATGATGTTAATATCCCTGATGAGGTGTCCTTGGGTTTTGAGCTATCCCAGGTTAAACAGTATATTCCCCCTGTTATTCGATGCTTCAGTTGGCAATGTTTTAATCATGTAGCTGCCGAATGCTGTGGTAATCTGAGGTGCCCTTGATGCAGCGAAAGGCATGATTACAAAGACTGTCCTAACAAAAATGCCCCTAAGTGTGTAAACTGTGGAAATTTCCACAGCTCAGCATATCGGGGTTGCCCAAAACTTAGAGGCGAATGAAGCCCAGTTTATTAGAGTTACGGAAAAAGTGTCTTTCGCTGAGGCACTCAAAAGTGTGAGAGCTCAGGAAAGCGAGGCCATGAATTTTCACGGGATCCTCCTTTTGACGAATCTATTTGGGATATCCTGAGTGGTCAAGAGCATGCAAATCCATGTAGTTCACAGTGTAGATCACACCCCACAGAGGTATCTTTAGGCAATTGTCCAAAGAAAAGTATTAGTGCCCAAACTGATTCTGAGGCTGCTGTTCAGACCGAAATTTGTAGTTCGTCTACGGTAATAAGCATCGTTAGTTCGGTGAATGTTATTAACTTATATAACCCGTGTAAGAAGCTAGACTACAATGATGTTAAAATCTTACTTGGTCACTGTGCTCCAAATCCTGTTATCTGTGGTGATTTCAGTTCGCACCACGCAGTGTGGGGCAGCGCAGGTATTGACACAAATGGTAGAATTTTGTATGAGGTTGTCCAAGATTATGAAGTGGTGGTATTAAATGATGGTTCTGGGACTCGTTTAGATGCATATTCAGGGAAACTTTCAGCAATAGACCTCACATTGTCATCCAAAAGACTAGGCTCTATATGCACGTAGTCAGTAGATGAGTCTCCATGTGGAAGTGACCATTATCCAGTATCAGTATCTTTAGGCTATCATCCTCACTCGGACAACATTGGCTCATTGCAAAGGTGGAGGTTAAGTAAATCAGACTGGGCCAAGTATAGCAAAGCTTGTGATTTATACATCAATCAGGACTTGTATGACAGTGATGTGAATAAGTTTTCAGACAACATTATTACTGCTTTAAATGCAGCAGCTAGTGAGGCTGTTCCAGAAACTTATGGGAACATTCCAGGAAAAGTACCTGTTCCCTGGTGGACAGAGGAATGTTTGCAAGCTATCAAGGAAAGGAAAAAAGCTAAAAATAGAGCACAGCATACAAGGTTGTATAGTGATATCCTTGTGTTGAAAGGGACTAAAGCCCAGGCCCGGAGGGTTATAAAAAGGGCACAAAAGGAGCACTGGCGTAGGTTCTGTTCCAACATAAATCGTAACACACCTATTAAGAATGTATGGCAGCAGGTAAGAGCCCATAAACGAGAAGAAGAAATCTGTGTGTGTGCCAGGTATTGTGACTAATGGTGTTTTACACGTTACGAATGTAGATAAGTGTAATGTGCTAGCTGACAGCTTCTCATTTGTCTCCAGCTCTAATAATTATAGCGAGGAGTTCATTACTCATAAGAAACAGGTGGAAGGGAGACAAAGTTTTGATAACATCGTGTTTGACGATATGCCCATTAATGAAGATTTTTCTCTGATGGTACTTAAGCAGGCATTAAGTGGTACAAAGGACTCCTCCCCAGGGGAAGATTGGATCAGTTACTCTATGGTTAAGCACCTCCCCGAAATCAGTCTATATGTGTTACTTTTGTTTTTTATCACCATATGGGCAAATATAAAAGTTCCGGTTTCATGGAAAAACAGCTTTTGTCATCCCAGTGCCAAAGCCTGGCAAAGATCCATCTGCAGCTTCATCACATAGGCTGATTTCTCTCACATCAGCGCTCTGTGAGATCATGGAAAAAATGATTAAGTCAAGACTCGAATGGTTTCTAAATAAGAACGAAGCCTATTCTATCTTTCAGATTGGTTTTAGGAAAGGTAAAGTACTACAGACTATGTTGTCTTCCTTGAAACATCCATTAAGAGGTCACTTGCGAGTAAAGAATGTTACCTGGTAGCCTTTATCGATATTGAAAAGCCATATGATACGTTGTGGAGGTGTGGCCTGTTAATTAAGATGAAGGGATTGGGTATTGGAGGTAGGATGGTTGGTTGGGTGAAGGACTTTCTCTCTCACTGCACAATGCAGGTTCGCATTGGTACTGACTTTTCACTGCCGGTTTCTGTTGAAAATGGTACCCACAAGGAAGTGTTTTATCCCCAACACTGTTCAATAAATCAACGATTTACCATGGGTCCTCAACCCAAACATAAATTGCTCCCTTTAAGCTGACAATAAAGCTGTTGGGTTCAGTGCTAAGAATATAAACATAGCAGAGATGTAAATGGAGCAGGCCTTGAATGAAATTACCAGATGGAGCAAACTGTGGCGATTTCACTCTCTAGCTAAGTCCGAAGAAATCAGTACCACTTCTTATAGAGAACAGTGCAATTAATGTCTCTTCATCATTCAGATATCTCGGCGTTGTATTTGACAAGAGACTTACATGGTCGGAACATACTGAAATGATTGTTACAAAATGTCGGAAGGTCCTTAACCTTATGCGGGCTATATCTGAGAAATCCTGGCCGGGGTTGGGGGTTGGGGGGGATAAACCCTGCCTTCTAATCTTGTATAGAACGCTGATAATATCGCGTCTAGACATTTGTTGTGAGGCTTTTGACTCTGCTTGCTTATCTCCTAAATGTAAATTGGATGCTGTTCAATGTGCTGCTCTCAGGATTTGTCCAGGGACGCTTTAGACCACCCCTCTTAATGTTTTACATGTGATATGTAATAAGTAGCCATTGGATCCTAGGAGATACATGCGCACTCTCAAATATTCTCTTGTGTTGAAGGCATCTCTTGGGAATATGACAGCACTTTAAATGTTCATGAGAAGTATAAGCCATTTAACCTCAGAGGTTAATTGAACGTTCGGGCTGTAACACAAGTTGCCTTCAAAAAATCTCTGTCCCTAACTTCCCACCTTGGCACTTGGCACCTACCAACATCTCATTGGATCTTCAAAGTGTAATTAAGAAATCTGATCCTGTAAATGTCATGAAATCCTTTGCAATGAGTTACGTCTGCGAAAATTTCAGACACTGCCTGAATATTAACAGGGATGCATCCAAATGTCCAGAGAGTGGCGAAGTGGGGGCTGCATTTTGTATCCAACAGCTCAAGTATAATAAAAGCTTCCGATTATCCGATTTCATTTCAATATTTGCTGCCGAACTTATGGCTATTTTAACATCCCTGTGTTTTGTGCTAGACTTTATTCCGAATAATGTTGTCATTTTTACGGATTCTTAAAGTGCTTTACAAGCCATAAGAAACTTCATTTGGAGTGTATCCTCATCCATGGTGTTAGATGGTTTTACATATGTGTACAGGGCTACACTTTAAAGGAGTTAATATCAGTCTTGGTTGGATCCCAAGACAAGCTGGCATAGCTGGAAATGAATTGGCAGATTTCCTGGCAAAACAAGCTCTTGCTTGCACCAGTGTTACCTGAAATATTAGTTTTACACCATCAGACAGTATTAGCAACATGCAGTCACATTTTATTGGTCTGTGGCAGAGTCATTGGAAAACCGCTGTCAAAGGAAGGTTCTTCTTTCCATTCCACCCCAGAGTTTCCTCTCGTTTGTTAACATTCCCGTTTGTTAACATTCACGTAGAACTGAAGTTATGTTTTATAGATTACAAACAGGCCATATCCCATAAAATTCATATCTCGACACGTTTAAAGTACGTGATTCGAGTCTGTGTCAAAGTTGTCTTGTTGAAGAAACTGTTGAACATTTTTTGTTTAAATGCAACAGGTTTACAACCTAAAGAACGAAACTTTTTCATGATGTCATTTGTGCTGGGGTGCGTAGACCGGGTATGGAATCTGTTCTTAAGCCAGTAAGAAACGTGCAAAAAGTGTTTCAAGCGGTTGGAAACTACATTGTCATTTGCCATAGGTTTTAAATTTTTGTGGTGCTCTGTCACAGGACCATAATTCCTCACTACATGCTTTTGGTTTAACCTACTTGTGCATTTTGTCATGAGCTGTAATCTTGTTTTGATTTCTTTTTTGCATGAAATGCTGCTTGTGTATATTAGTGTGTTTTATTATTGCTTTATATGATCAGAACTCCAATCTGCATGTTTCTGTTGTTATGAACTGTTTTTTCTGTGCCTACCTTTTATGTGTTTTACCATGATCTGTAATTGATGCTGTGTATTGCTTAGGCGTGAATCATTCCAATGAATGGAACGCCAATAATATTATATATGTCTGTCTGTTCCCGCTTACGGCGGGGGACAAAGCCAGTATGAGCTGGACATGAACTCACAGCGACCGTGTGCGTAAGAGATTCCTCGGTCATTGCACCGCGCTGGCACGCTAAGCAACTCAGCCACAGAAGCCCCCCTCCCCCATATACATCGATGCCTTTACCAACCAAAGCGGTAGTTGAAGGCTTATAAGTTATGTGTACATGATATAGAAATAGGACATTTGCTTGTTTTTCATCAAAACAATAATTTGGAATTCAAGTTCGGTCATTTTTTTTTCTATAGCCATATTATAGTATGTTTCCTATGGTATAAACAACAAACATGGTGTAACGCACAAACAACGTTTATTTACATTAGCATATATTTAGCTACACTGTGCATGCTTGGGAAAAGAAAAACATATTCAATCCGTACATCTGATAGTATGAGAGGGGTGTAAAGCGTGTTCCACACGTGCATGCAGGGTAGAATCAACACCAACGCCACCCCACCCCCTTTGCCACATGCAAGAGGACAATAAACAAAGCTTCGGTCAACAGGACAGCATCATGGATTTAAATGGTTAGGGTATTCAAAGGGAATTCACTGTTTGCGTTCATACGTACAGAAAGTTTCAGCATATCTTCTCACTGAAAGATTAAAGGTAGGAAAAACTGTGTTCGTCAGTATTTTTGGGTTTTTCTTTACAGAGAAAAGGGTACTTGTTACTTGTGGCATACAGCTTGCAGACAAATGTGAGCATGGGGCAATAAACAAGTGGCAGAGGCAAGTGTGCGTGCGCCAGCTAATCCTCCCACAGAGAGTTAATCCCCATAATCTGAGGGAACTAAGAAAACAGGACTCTCTTTGTTTGCAACAAGTTATACATTTGTCAAATTGGAGGTATTGCATTTCTCTCTTTTAAAATTTGGTATGTAAAAATGGACTTTCACAAGCACATAAAGGCCTTAAAGTGAAACATTTGATGCAAACACGTAAGCTTTTCTCATAAAATATTTATCAAACTTCATAAAAAATCTCTTTTATACATGAAAGTAGCCATAACCTTTAAGTGAAATGGAGTACATGAATTCATAACTCGAATTTGTTATTCATCTTTTAGCTTAGAGGAATGATAAGAAAATGGAGAATCAAACTCTGAGCCAATATGTATTTAGAAAAATGGCAAATTTCAGCCCAAAGCGGATTCAGTAACTAAAACACAACAGATGCTAAGATCTTTAATCTTGAATGTTAAAACAAACGCTAAAGGTAAAAATATTAACTCTAAATGTAAAAACCTAAAAGTCATTTCTATTTGTCGAAATGATTTCAATTTATTGTCGTTCAGAGCTATCTGATGTGTCCAAAAAAAAAATGATCAAAATAAAACTTATTCCATGTGTAAAAATCATGCAAATTAAAAAGTTAAACACCGGCGTTGTGCATCGTTCATTGGAATTGTGTTAAACCACTAAATTTCTTTTTCATGTACTACTCACTTAAATGTGTCTTTTTTTTATGTAAAACTTGTATATAAAGTTGAATCTTTGCAGTAAATATATTTGTTGCTCATAACAATGTTTTTTTATTATGTTTTAGTTGTCTTCGTTTAGGTTTATTAATCGTATTGTTTATAGAATTAACATGTAAGCTTGGAAATGGTAATTTCTGGATGATTTTTATTTTGAAAAATTCTGTGAAGTATTTTAATTTAATTTTCATAACCTATCTTGTAATAGCTTTAATGCTATATTTACAGTAGGCCTATTTGTATGGATTTAAATTATGATAACATATCCTATCATAAATATATATATCTGATAATTAATTTTGTGTAAATTGCTTTATATTTTCATCATATGTTTTTTTTTTCACCACAGTAAGAAAGGGTTGTTGCACCGTGCAAAGCCATTGTCACAGTTCCCAAGTGCAACCAAGTACCGGTATGGAGGTCTCTTCACGTCTAAAGGAATTGCAGAGTTCTCATACATGTATGTGGAAAAAGGAAGCTGTTGAGGGATTAGAAGATTCTACATCTTGAGAATATAAACACTGGCAACTTATTTCATAGTTGGCTATATCCATATACAGAAATATTCCTCATTACATGTATATGAAAAAGACAAGAAAAACTTATAACCATATGCCTCTCACCTTATTCATAATTGAAGTCTTGTATGAAAATATTCTCGAGTACGGCGTGAAATACTAATCAAATAAATTGTATGGTTGGTATGTTCAATTCTAGAATGTTATCCATTTTAAATGTAGTCATGCATGATTTATCTTATTTATTTACTTATGTGATCATTTATTTGCCTGTTTAGATTTTATCTAAACATTACAAATCCATGTGTGGCCTCCGTGGCCAAGAGGTTAGCATGCTGGGGTCCGGACATTTCTTCCAGGACGCGTTCCACCCAGAAATTTTCCCATCCTGGATATTTCCCCTCCTGGACATTTTCCACTCCCTATATGTGAATATATCTGATAACATCTTCTGTGGTCTGTCCTCCATTATCCATAGTCAGCGTGGATCTTAATCATTAAAACATTTATGAAATTTACAAACTGGAAAGTTTTGGAAAATGTCATCATTGCCTCATTGGTAAGTGAGAGTGGTCTCCCTTGAACTTCACAGTTTGTATGTTTGTCAGCACTGGTTATAACACAGACGACTCAAGTTCAGAATGCTACTGATATCTACTTTCAAAAGCCTTCCATGCTACAGTGAACTAAAACGGATGCTACAACTCGTCAGAGTTGAAGAATTTTACCCACTAATCTCAATCCTCGCCTCATTTTCTGAAATCAACCAAGATCACGCTAACATTGAGAGTTTGATGCGCCAGGAAAGCCGAATTCAAGGAATGATTGTGGCTTGAAGCCACTCTAGAAATTTTGCAACTACACCTTAATGCCTTGAATTGATTTAGCTTTGAAGTTCCAACATGCATTCGCGATTCTCACGAAAAAGGCTAACCTATTTATTTATAAACTCATTTGATTTTATGGTATTTTACGCAGTGCTCCAGAATATTCCACTTCTTCCACACTGGACAGCCACAGTATACAGTCTACATGTATGAAAACACATGTCAAGCATTTCACTCAAACCCCAGTTATACAACCGTACGTTAAGACACGTCAAATCTGAACCAGTTACAATACAACCCGGTTGTGAATATGCTTGCATTCATACGACTATGCGGTCAAGCCAATTTTAAGCCAGCTCAGAAACTTGTAACTTCACACAGTCGGACCGAAGCCAGTTCACTAAATGTAAAACTGGCAAAAAGTGTCCATGTGGAACATATGATTCAGTCACAGACAAATTTATTCAAGCTTTCAAACAGTTTTAAAGCCACGTCGCCAAAAAGGGATAAATAAAGCAGGTTAAATACCAATAGCTCAAAGGCAGGTTGACCTTTGAACGAGTTTACCTGTGGCTGTATTGATATAAGGCGACGAAGTCAAATTTTACCGAATGATGAGTAAATTATCGATTTTAATTAGTTAACAACTTTAGAGCTTTTCCACGAGTGACACAAAATAAGTCCTGATTTGTCCATATGCGGTAAGCCGGCTTCAGTTCGCAGGTCATATAACCCATTGAATTTAAAAAGACACATATTTACCTAACATTGAGTCTAATACACAAGAGGTTGGAGTCGTGAATTTTGTATTACACGGTCCTTTAGGCCCAAGCGATGCTGCTTTACATGTAGGCCAAATTTCAGCTCAAGACATGCGGTACTTTTTAAGATACCATCCCTAATATTTACTTTGACATTGACTCATTTATTTTGTAACACATGCTAATTAATATGAACACAGCGCATCAACGGTATAATGCACAGAAATTGTAATAGTAAACGTAAACGATTAATGTATTACAAACTTTTCAATGAGTAAAAATAATTTATTCAATCACCTAAGGGATGTAACTTTGACATAACAAGAATAACAAGTTCCTGCAGAGAACGGCGCTTTCTTTACATCAAGAGGTGTAGAGGTGTACATAATAATGCCAGTTATTATTTGTCGTGTGGTGGGAAGGTCTGCCATCAACCTGCCGATGGTCGTGAAATTTGCTCGGTTCCCTCCCACCATAATGCTGGCCGCCGTATATGTGAAATATTCTTGAGTACGGCGTAAAACACCAGTCAAATAAATAAATAAATAAATCGGCCTCATCTGTCCCTTGTACCGCTTGGAGTATTGTGTCCCGCATGGTATTATACCATATTACAAAAACAGCTTGGCCTTTAATCTAGGAAACTATTCCATCAACGTTCTAAAGTTGCCAAACAAGCTTTCATAATCATAAACGTCCACGACCCAGCCTGCAATACTTTTAAACTCTGCAATCAGTTTTTGTAAGAAGGGAACTTGTGTGATGACTGCTCTTACTGTCACATTTGTTCTTGTAACGAAGAACGGCAGTCTTAAGCATATACGATGTTCGTGACCACAAACCTCCGCACAAATAAATCTGTAGAAAATCATCTATGCACCACAAGTATTGCCACCCGTTGTGAAAGTGAAAGTAATCAGGACGTGGAAAACCCGCTTCTCTCACTCGCTCTCGTATATGAACAAGAATCGCGACATTTCCATGAAGCGACAAAACTTAAGCAACAACAACAGCAACAACAACGACAGTCATGTGTAGGCCAAAGTTTTCAGCACGGCAAACACTCCCTTTTGTTAATGAAGCACACGACCCATACCTTTATATCTGACACTGGTGTGGATGAATTTAGCGCAATTCTGTAAGACGGGTCTAAAGTTGGAGGTCATGTGACGATCCTTTCGTGTCTACAACAAAATGACCGCGCAGTGTTAAAGCACTGGGGAAAAGGTCACTTTTTGCCACTTCGCTAGCGATCAGTAACGTCTAGTTGTACAAAATAACACCACGAAATCTCTGCAAATATACTCAGATTATCTGGAGAGCAAGAAATCAATTCAACGGATACAAGATCAAAATTAGGCATTTTCCTATGCAATAACGTGGGGACGACCATTTTCTTCACCCACGCCGGTTGCTACTAAGGAGATCACGTGGTCTATAGCTTCCGACCCGTCCTTCAGAATAGCTCCACTACGTTTGCTCCCATCGTCTCAGCTATGTAGTATAGGGATGCCTCGTGGAAAGTAAGCCGTAAGCCTGTCTGACCTGTGTTTAGTAAATGAGGTCAACCTCTCTTCTCACAGGAACGCATGCAGGCCGTGACCTACATGATCATGTAATCTTGCCCTGTATTTAAATATAGCTCCCAAAATATTTCCAGTTACACTCACAGAGCTGTACACCTGGTCATAACTTTGGCTTCAGGAAGATGAAGATGGAGTGTACTGCATCATACTTTCGTTCCGAGTTACACTTGAATTCTGACAAGTGGAAAGTTCGATCACTTAAAAATGTTTCAGTTATCATTAAACAATGAAACGGAAAGGAATATAATTGTGGCCTGTGTTTTTACTTCAAAGATCTGCCAACAAAACCCAGTGCGGTATTTGCCCTACTTCATGGCACGTTTTCACCAAGGCGATACAAAATTCAACAGCACAAAGAACGTTAGAGTAATTGAGTGCGTGCTTAGGGTTGCAAAAGGCAAACAACAGCGTTATTATGTAGGCGGGTTATCGTCATTCGCTTGAGGTGTTTCAGTTAGTTACCGCCTGTGGTTGACGTATTCAAGCTGGATGATCACCCAGTCGAGATCGTCTTTTGCCACAGAGATCGGAAAGCGACCAAAGTGACAATACGACCAAGCCTGGGTGAGTGAGTGAGTGAGTGCTTGGGGTTTAACGTCGTACTCAACAATTTCTGTCATATGACGACGAAGGAATCCTTAGGGTGTACGTGATGAGCCTCCTTGTTGCAGGAAGGATTCCCACCACCCTTTTATCTACCCAATTTTTAAATGGAATGTGCGAAATGAGTACGTCAATTAAGCACCCGGTACACGTCACTTGAACACCCTGTACATGTCACTTGAACACTTGTGACCCGCTTGCAAACGGGTGGGTACGTAGGATAAATGACCCGCGGCACACAATGGAGCCAGCGTTAAATTGTTTTACACAAACAAATGCTGTAACACTGTTTTATTTCGTTTCATTAAGGGACATAACTCCATTTTCATTTCAGCAGGTTAACAAGTATTTCTATCCGTAAACAAAGTGTTTCTATCCCTGAGGAACGTAGAATAACTCGTTCTCCACTAACACAAAATATTTATGTATGTGCTCATCTAAATCACATTAAAGGGCTTCTCTAAGAATATTTCTTTTAAATGTTAATTAGTTGTGCTTCCTTACTACTGTCATTTAAACCCATGAAGCCTCTTCGGTCAGTTTTGTTTTTATTGGTCGCTTGTGGCGCTTAGAGTACTGTTTCCATCTGACCCTGGTAATGTGACATACTGCACAAACAACTGGGTACCTTCAATTCTAGCAAACTCTTCCATCAACATTTTAAAATAGCCAAACAATTCTTCAAAGTCATAATCCTCCACGGCACAGCCTGCAATGCTTTTAAATTCCAAAATTAGCTTTTGTAAAATGGGAAATGGTGTGGTAACCTTGTTTTCATGATTTTTTGCCCAAACGTTCTTCTCAGGAATAAAGTAATCTGGAAGATATTCCTGTTGTGCAAACGTCAGGAGTTCCTCTAGTATCTCCATGGTACATGCCCCAATACTGTTCTTACTGTCACACTTATCCGTGTGATGAAGAACAGCCGTCTTAAGCATATACGATGTTAGCGACCTCAAACTGCCGTACTGCCTCCTGCAAACGACCTTGAAAATTTTATATATCTTCTTGTGCACGTCGCTCAGATTTTTCATCTTTTCTGTTTCTTTCGACGAATGAGAAATTCTCCAGCAACAACATTTAATTGATGAACCATGTTTGCAATAATCATTTCTACCCGGTACCACATGGCAGTGTTTGTCTGCTCCTTCGCCTTCTGGATTGCACTCTGGCGGACGGTAGACGATTGCTGGTGTTATATCCACAGTTAGTGTAATACATTTCAAAATGTCGTCGTCAGGAAGTGTTTTTGTTGTCCATACTAACTGCAGTAAAGTGTTGGGGCCCCAGTTGCTTGATATGTGCTCATGTTGATGTAGAAAGCCGCACCCCTTGTCAATTCTCACATTTTGCACCCAGTTCCAACTGCCCGTGAAAAGTTTTTTGTATGCTTCTTGCAGACAGCGTCGGTAGTAACTGCTTATTGTGTAAGGGCGTAAAAAATTATCTTTGGGTGAGCTTTCTAACTCAGCGTTCATTCTTTTAAGTTCGGGGTCAGTAAACAGGACATGAGTGTAGCCGGGACAGTCGGGACATTCACTGCGGAACTCCACACGACCGGGTTGAGATAACACGTCAAGTTCAACCAGAAAGTCAAACTCGTTGGGTTCCTCTACCTTTGTCCCCTCATAGAAACTACCCCGAGACAGTATCTTCGACCCGCTGAACAAGGGATACGCCGTTGCGAAGGAAACTTTATGCACAAGTTTTCTCACCAGTTCCTCAACAGCCTCTTTTAAATCATTCACGACCTCCTTGGAAACTTTAAACACACACTTCTCTTCGTGAATCTCCTCAAGAAATCTGTTTAAAATTTCACAGTCTTTCGACATCTTGATTTTTCAAATCTTCTGGGCAGTTGTAAACTTAATCATTGAAGTCAGTTACACACAGGCTGTAAAATTCACCGATATTTGTGAAGAGAAGAAATTGCGTACGGTATGCTACTATGCTTGATACAATATACAGCTTTAGTAGCGTGTCTAAATATTCCTGGTGGAATCCTGTGTCAACCGACTGGAAAACTGTATTTCCAATTAGTCTGTTCCAGAGGGCGATGCACAAATATATCTGTAGTAAGCCTCTATACGCCACAATTATTTCCATCCGTTGTGAAAGTGAAAATAACCAGAACACGGAAAGTCCGCTGATCTCACTAACTGCTGTACATGGACATCAATTACGACGTTCCCACCATGTGAGACCACACTTGATCAATAACAACAACAACGACAGCAATGTGTAGGCCTAAAATTTCAGCACGCCAGGCACATTGTTGTCGTGTTAATGAAGCACAACAACGTCCCTCTATATCCGATACCGGTGTAGATGAAATTAGCGCAATAATTCCACAATGAATTCGAGATACACTTGTCTTTCGGAGATTTCACATTTTGCTTCCAGCGTCCGTGCTCACAGCTGTGTAAGCTAGGGGCTGACGTGTGGAAGTAGGCCGTTTGTATAGTGGGCCTAGGCCTGTCTGACCTGTGTTGAGTAAAACATTCATAAGCAGCACGTCCACGAGGAGAACGGACATCCATGAGCAGACCGGAACATGTAACTTGTTCGTTTACAAATAACTGAGCAAGGTACGAGACTATAGGCCTGTATATTTATATACGACTATGTCCGAGCAGATAAATTCTCAACACTTTAAACCCCTTGATATCAGATAACACAGACATTACTATAACCCTGTAGACCTTCTCTAATGTGTAATATTTCATTAATAACCTAATAATCCTCCATCACTAACTGGAAAAAAAGATATTAAAGATCCACGAGGAGGACCTTGCCTAGTTCACCTCCCCATAGGTATAAGGTACAACATCCACGAGGAGGACGGTGGCTAATTTACCTTCCTACTGCTATAAAGCACAACATACATGAGGAGGACGGTGGCTAATTTACCTCCCTATATGTATAAAGTGCAACATCCACGAGGAGGACGGTGGCTAATTTACCTCCCTACAGGTATAAAGTATAACATCCACGAGGAGGACGGTGGCTAATTTACCTCCCTACAGATATAAGGTACAACATCCACGAGGAGGACGGTGGCTAATTTACCTTCCTGCAGGAATCAGGTATAACATCCACGAAAAGGACGGTGGCTAATTTACCTCCCTATATGTATAAAGTGCAACATCCACGAGGAGGACGGTGGCTAATTTACCTCCCTACAGGTATAAAGTATAACATCCACGAGGAGGACGCTGGCTAATTTACCTCCCTACAGATATAAGGTACAACATCCACGAGGAGGACGGTGGCTAATTTACCTTCCTGCAGGAATCAGGTACAACATCCACGAGGAGGACGGTGGCTAATTTACCTTCCTACTGCTATAAAGCACAACATACATGAGGAGGACGGTGGCTAATTTACTTTCCTGCACGTATAAAGTACAACATCCATGAGGAGGATGGTGGCTAATTTACCCTCCTATAGGTATAAAGTATAACATCCACGAGGAGGACGGTGGCTAATTTGCCTTGCTACAAGTATAAAGTGCAACATCCACGAGAAGGACGGTGGCTAATTTACCCTCCTATAGGTATAAAGTACAACATCCACGAGGAGGAGGGTGGCTAATTTACCCTCCTATAGGTATAAAGTATAACATCCACGAGGAGGACAGTGGCTAATTTGCCTTGCTACAAGTATAAAGCGCAACATCCACGAGGAGGACGGTGGCTAATTTGCCTTGCTACGTGCCTGAAGAAAACCACAGGCCTCTTGGCAAGTTGCTGACTTGAGGACGGTGGCTAATTTACCTCCATGTAGGTATAAGGTACAACATCCACGAGGAGGACGGTGGCTTATTTACCTTCCTGCAGGTATCAGGTACAACATCCACGAGGAGGACGGTGGCTAATTTACCTTCCTACTGCTATAAAGCACAACATCCATGAGGAGAACGGTGGGTAATTTGCTTTCCCATAGGTATAAGGTACAACATCCACGAGGAGGACGGTGGCTTATTTACCTTCCTATAGGTATAAAGTATAACATCCACGAGGAGGACGGTGGCTACTTTACCTCCCTACTGATATAAAGTACAACATCAACGAGGAGGACGGTGGCTAGTTTACCTTTCTGCAGGTATCAGGTACAACATCCATGAGAAGGACGGTGCCTAATTTACCTCCCTATAGGTATAAAGTACAACATCCACGAGGAGGTCGGTGGCTAATTTACCTCCCTATAGGTATAAAGTATAACATCCACAAGGAGGATGGTGGCTACTTTACCTCCCTTTAGATATAAAGTACAACATCCACGAGGAGGACGGTGGCTAATTTGCCTTGCTACAAGTATAAAGTGCAACATCCATGAGGAGGACGGTGGTTAATTTACCTTCCTGCAGGTATAAGGTACAATATCCATGAGGAGGACGGTGACTAATTTACCTTCCTGCAGGAATCAGGTACAACATCCACGAGGAGGACGGTGGCTAATTTACCTCCCTACTGCTATAAAGCACAACATACATGACGAGGACGGTGGGTAATTTGCTTTCCCATAGGTATAAGGTACAACATCCACGAGGAGGACGGTGGCTAATTTACCTTCCTACTGCTATAAAGCACAACATACATGAGGAGGACGGTGGCTAATTTACTTTCCTGCACGTATAAAGTACAACATCCATGAGGAGGAGGGTGGCTAATTTACCTCCCTATAGGTATAAAGTACAACATCCACGATGAGGACGGTGGCTAGTTTACCTTCCTGCAGGTATCAGGTACAACATCCACGAGGAGAACGGTGGCTAATTTACCTTCCTAATGCTATAAAGCACAACATCCATGAGGAGAACGGTGGGTAATTTGCTTTCCCATAGGTATAAGGTACAACATCCACGAGAAAGGCGGTGGCTAATTTACCTTTCTGCAGGTATAAAGTACAACATCCATGAGGAGGACGGTGGCTAGTTTACCTCCCTATAAATATAAAGTACAACATCCACGAGGAGGACGGTGGCTAATTTACCTTCCTGCAGGTATAAAATACAACATCCATGAGGAGGACGTTGGCTAGTTTACATCCCTACAGATATAAAGTACAACATCCATGAGGAGGACGGTGGCTAATTTACTTTCCATCACGTATTAAGTACAATATCCATGAGGAGGACGGTGGCTAATTTATCTCCCTATAGGTATAAAGTATAACATCCACGAGGAGGACGGTGGCTTATTTACCTTCCTATAGGTATAAAGTATAACATCCACGAGGAGGACGGTGGCTACTTTACCTCCCTACTGATATAAAGTACAACATCAACGAGGAGGACGGTGGCTAGTTTACCTTTCTGCAGGTATCAGGTACAACATCCATGAGAAGGACGGTGCCTAATTTACCTCCCTATAGTTATAAAGTACAACATCCACGAGGAGGTCGGTGGCTAATTTACCTCCCTATAGGTATAAAGTATAACATCCACAAGGAGGATGGTGGCTACTTTACCTCCCTTTAGATATAAAGTACAACATCCACGAGGAGGACGGTGGCTAATTTGCCTTGCTACAAGTATAAAGTGCAACATCCATGAGGAGGACGGTGGTTAATTTACCTTCCTGCAGGTATAAGGTACAATATCCATGAGGAGGACGGTGACTAATTTACCTTCCTGCAGGAATCAGGTACAACATCCACGAGGAGGACGGTGGCTAATTTACCTCCCTACTGCTATAAAGCACAACATACATGACGAGGACGGTGGCTAATTTACTTTCCTGCGCGTATAAAGTACAACATCCACGATGAGGACGGTGGCTACTTTACCCCCCTGTAGATATAAGGTACAACATCCACGAGGAGGAGGGTGGGTAATTTGCTTTCCCATAGGTATAAGGTACAACATCCACGAGGAGGACGGTGGCTAATTTGCCTTGCTACAAGTATAAAGTGCAACATCCATGAGGAGGACGGTGGTTAATTTACCTTCCTGCAGGTATAAGGTACAATATCCATGAGGAGGACGGTGACTAATTTACCTTCCTGCAGGAATCAGGTACAACATCCACGAGGAGGACGGTGGCTAATTTACCTTCCTACTGCTATAAAGCACAACATACATGACGAGGACGGTGGGTAATTTGCTTTCCCATAGGTATAAGGTACAACATCCACGAGGAGGACGGTGGCTAATTTACCTTCCTACTGCTATAAAGCACAACATACATGAGGAGGACGGTGGCTAATTTACTTTCCTGCACGTATAAAGTACAACATCCATGAGGAGGAGGGTGGCTAATTTACCTCCCTATAGGTATAAAGTACAACATCCACGATGAGGACGGTGGCTAGTTTACCTTCCTGCAGGTATCAGGTACAACATCCACGAGGAGAACGGTGGCTAATTTACCTTCCTAATGCTATAAAGCACAACATCCATGAGGAGAACGGTGGGTAATTTGCTTTCCCATAGGTATAAGGTACAACATCCACGAGAAAGACGGTGGCTAATTTACCTTTCTGCAGGTATAAAGTACAACATCCATGAGGAGGACGGTGGCTAGTTTACCTCCCTATAAATATAAAGTACAACATCCACGAGGAGGACGGTGGCTAATTTACCTTCCTGCAGGTATAAAATACAACATCCATGAGGAGGACGTTGGCTAGTTTACATCCCTACAGATATAAAGTACAACATCCATGAGGAGGACGGTGGCTAATTTACTTTCCATCACGTATTAAGTACAATATCCATGAGGAGGACGGTGGCTAATTTATCTCCCTATAGGTATAAAGTATAACATCCACGAGGAGGACGGTGGCTTATTTACCTTCCTATAGGTATAAAGTATAACATCCACGAGGAGGACGGTGGCTACTTTACCTCCCTACTGATATAAAGTACAACATCAACGAGGAGGACGGTGGCTAGTTTACCTTTCTGCAGGTATCAGGTACAACATCCATGAGAAGGACGGTGCCTAATTTACCTCCCTATAGTTATAAAGTACAACATCCACGAGGAGGTCGGTGGCTAATTTACCTCCCTATAGGTATAAAGTATAACATCCACAAGGAGGATGGTGGCTACTTTACCTCCCTTTAGATATAAAGTACAACATCCACGAGGAGGACGGTGGCTAATTTGCCTTGCTACAAGTATAAAGTGCAACATCCATGAGGAGGACGGTGGTTAATTTACCTTCCTGCAGGTATAAGGTACAATATCCATGAGGAGGACGGTGACTAATTTACCTTCCTGCAGGAATCAGGTACAACATCCACGAGGAGGACGGTGGCTAATTTACCTCCCTACTGCTATAAAGCACAACATACATGACGAGGACGGTGGCTAATTTACTTTCCTGCGCGTATAAAGTACAACATCCACGATGAGGACGGTGGCTACTTTACCCCCCTGTAGATATAAGGTACAACATCCACGAGGAGGAGGGTGGGTAATTTGCTTTCCCATAGGTATAAGGTACAACATCCACGAGGAGAACGGAGGGTAATTTGCTTTCCCATAGGTATAAGGTACAACATCCACGAGGAGAACGGTGGCTAATTTACCTGCCTACAGGTATAAAGTACAACATCCACGAGAAAGACGGTGGCTAATTTACCTTTCTGCAGGTATAAAGTACAACATCCATGAGGAGGACGGTGGCTAGTTTACCTCCCTATAAATATAAAGTACAACATCCACAAGGAGGACGGTGGCTAATTTACCTTCCTGCAGGTATAAAATACAACATCCATGAGGAGGACGGTGGCTAGTTTACATCCCTACAGATATAAAGTACAACATCCATGAGGAGGAAGGTGGCTAATTTACTTTCCAGCACGTATTAAGTACAACATCCATGAGGAGGACATTGGCTAATTTATCTCCCTATAGGTATAAAGTATAACATCCACGAGGAGGACGGTGGCTACTTTACCTTTCTGCAGGTATCAGGTACAACATCCATGAGGAGGACGGTTCCATCTGACATGTATTGTTGTTCCTGAAACTATCGCACCGGATATATTTGTTTGCTTAAGTTGCACGGTAATTTCCACTAGAAAACATGTCATTGCTAAAACTACTAGAAACCGTCTTTGACGTATCCCTACATATTGTGAGGTTTGGACACTTATGTCTGGCATAAGATACACCATCTTTAAAAACAAGCCCCTAAATGGCATGATTTCCTGCAAACAAATTACTTTTAGTTTGTCAAAGCGTTTATTCATGATTATTTTGTGTATTTATATATATGGTAAAAGTGAAATAAATTGGATATTAAAAAACAAGGTGCACGACAACGTTCATTATGTATTATATTTTAATAACCATATCAATTCTTTAAGCCAAACATATATCGTTGGTGAAGTGAGAGGATATTCACAGTTATGGAGCTGCTTATTGATGTTTGCTCTTCAGGACATATTGGCAATGTAAAGCCTGTGCAGAGTGGTTTCACCCAGACTATATGGACGACAATGAAGACAGCAACCCTACCGATTTCGTTTGCGATACTTGTCTGGTAACTATACTTGATTTATAAACTCAGGCATGAATATAATTTATAAAAATTTTCTTCCAATCCACCAATATCGCCAATGCCAAAAGAAACATTGCATTCCTCGTTTTTATGTATATGTATATTTATGTATGTTTTACGTACCAAAAACAAGGCTGCAGGAGTTTGGAATTTGTAAATGTTTTGTGAGTAAATTATGGTCATTCTGGGTGTTATTTCGAATGGGTATGTGTATGGTACTTAATAAGATTTTCTCTTTTAGTCTTATACATATCTGGAAGCCTATGTGGAAAAAAAGTTCTTCAAAATGAAGCTTAGGGACAAAAGCTACGTATAGGTACATGTAGGTAGGGTGGTTACCAGTAATCCCGGTCTACTCCATGCATGTTTCAAATAATCATGCCTATAAGGGTTTTTTGTTACAGTACAGAACTGGGATGTTCTGTTTATTTGTTGTCACAGCCTAATTTGGTTCAAGGGTGAAGAAGAAAGTGACTGATTCATTGCTGCTTACATGGAGCTTGATTAAATTGTGCGAAACAATCTGTTTATGCCTTTGTATACCTTGTCTGTATATGTGCATTGGAAATGGATCCTGATTATCTCTTACTGTGAGATTATATTCTTGTGTGAAACATTGCTTCAGGCGCCCGGCCACATTTGGATTTGTACACAAGCTAGTCCAACTACCAGGAACCGAGGGAATTCAGAAGATCTTAAATGTGGATGGGTTTGTATTTACCTTATATTTTATCTGTTTTTTGTTTTTTTTTTGTTTTTTTGTTTTTTTGTTTTTATTAGATATGGCTATTATGGCTCCTGTTATGCATGGAGTAGTATCGGAATGGCTTTCCAGCTCGATAATCAAGTAGTCTATACACAGACTGTTCAGATGTGTATAAATATTTGACAAGAGTAAAGTCATAAAAAACAAGGAAGGTAACTCAGAATATTGAAGTCACCAAATAGTCATTTACATTTAGATGTGTGTTTAATTATTTATCATTATAATTTCATAATTTTGTTCCGCGCATGACTTGCTAAAAAGTGCGCAGGCATATATTTTTAATTAGTAGCAATCTACATACATTTCCAGATTTCAATCTTTTACAAATGAATAAGAAGCCTTTGACAGGATTACATTCGGTTCACATTTTGTCTTTGAAGGTACGAAGGGACAGTCAGGAATAGGAGATGTAAGGAAGCTTTGGTTCGGGATGCTAAAAAGTGCGCAGGCATATATTTTTAATTAGTAGCAATCTACATACATTTCCAGATTTCAATCTTTTGCAAATGAATAAGAAGCCTTTGACAGGATTACATTCGGTTCACATTTTGTTTTTGAAGGTACGAAGGGACAGTCAGGAATAGGAGATGTAAGGAAGCTTTGGTTCGGGATGTAGTCGCACTACTTGTATCCAACAGACTGCGCATATCTGCACCAGAAGCAAGGCGAAGATGCTGTCAAACTGAACATTCATCGTTACACACGGCACTTAAAATAAGTGAACAATTAATAGCACACCGCTTAATCAGCAGTACTGAATCGAAACTGGTATGCTGTGTACGTAAATAATAGATGACTGATGGGTTGACAATGTGTATTTTATATCATTGTTATCATTGTATCATGGCTATATGACTTGTACGTATAGCCTACACCTATAATGTATTTTCCATTCCACCTCCATACCATTCATTGCTTCGCTTACATATGTATAGAATCTTAGAATGTACTAGAGAGTTTATACACTAATGAACTTGCCTAGGGTACTGCAGCAAATGTATTGAAGCACAACTTGTGTCCGTACATCCCAGTAATGCGTTCCTCAGTTTATAATAGTCTTTCTGTAAAGGTTTTTGCAAACCGGATGAATACAATACTGTAACATTTTTAGGGAAGGGAACTTGTTTAATTAGAGTTTCTGTTTGCAAACTCTCCATGGGCGGTGGGTTAGTGCACTGCACCAGGGCTCCTTAAGATACATATATTTAAACTAGAATGTGGTTGTTGACTTTTTTTATTCAACTGTCCGAGATTGGTGGTCACTGGATTTCTAATATTGAATAATTCGTGGATTATATTCTAATGTACTGTGAATCTTTTCTCATATACGTACGTGTAGAGAAAGGCAAACTGGGTGTGTCCTCGTTAATGTTGGGCTTTACTCATCTGCGGAAAAAGGATGGTAAATTAGCCACCGTCCTCCTCGTGGATGTTGTGCCTGATACCTGCAGGAAGTTAAATTAGTCACCGTCCTCCTTGTGGATGTTGCACTGTATAGCTATAGATAGATAAATCAGCCACCGTCTTCCTCGTGGATGCTGCACCTGATACCTGCAGGAAGGTAAACTAGCCACCGTCCACCTCGTGGATGTTGTACTTTATACCAGTAGGAAGTTAAATCAGATACCGTCCTCCTCGTGGATGTTCTACTTTATACCAGTAGGAAGGTAAATTAGCCAACGTCCTCCTCATGGATGTTGTACCTGATACCTGCAGGAAGGTAAATTAGCCACCGTCCTCCTCATGGATGTTGTACCTGATACCTACAGGGAGGTAAATTAGCCACCGTGCTCCTCGTGGATGTTGTACCTTATACCTACAGGAAGGTAAATTAGCCACCTTTCTTCTCGTAGATGTTGTACTTTACACCAGTAGGAAGGTAAACTAGCAACCGTCCTCCTCATGGATGTTGTACCTGATACCTACAGGAAGGTAAATTAGCCACCGTCCTCCTCATGGATGTTGTACCTGATACGTACAGGAAGATGAATTAGCCACCGTGCTCCTCGTAGATGTTGTACCTTATACCTACAGGAAGGTAAATTAGCCACCGTCCTCCTCGTGGATGTTGTACCTGATACCAGCAGGAAAGTAAATTAGCCACCGTCCTTCTCGTGGATGTTGTGCTTTATACCAGTAGGAAGGTAAACTAGCAACCGTCCTCCTCATGGATGTTGTACCTGATACCTGCAGGAAGGTAAATTAACCACCGTCCTCCTCATGGATGTTGTACCTTATACCCGCAGGAAGTTAAATCAGCCACCGTCCTCCTCGTGGATGTTGTACTTTATACCAGTAGGAAGGTAAATTAGCCAACGTCCTCCTCGTGGATGTTGTACCTGATTCCTGCGGGAAGGTAAATTAGCCACCGTCGTCCTCATCGATGTTGTACCTGATACCTATAGGGAGGTAAATTAGCCACCGTCCTCCTCGTGGATGTTGTACCTTATACCTACAGGAAGGTAAATTAGTCACCGTCCTCCTCATGGATGTTGTACTTTATACCTGCAGGAAGGTAAATTAGCCACTGTCCTCGTGGATGTTGTACCTTATAACAGTAGGATGTTAAATTAGCCACCGTCCTCCTCGTGGACGTTGTACTTTATACCTACAGGAAGGTAAAGTAGCCACCGTCCTCCTCATGGATGTTGTACCGGATACCTACAGGGAGGTAAATTATCCACCGTGCTCCTCGTGGATGTTGTACCTTATACCTACAGGAAGGTAAATTAGCCACCGTCCTCCTCGTGGATGTTGTACTTTATATCTATAGGGAGGTAAATTAATCACGGTCTTCCTCGTGGATGTTGTACCTGACACCCCCAGGAAGGCAAACTAGCCACCGTCCTCCTCATGGATGTTGTACTTTATATCTATAGGGAGGTAAACTAGCCACCGTCCTCCTCATGGATGTTGTACCTTATACCTACAGGAAGGTAAATTAGCCACCGTGCTCCTCGTGGATGTTGTACCTTATACCTATAGGAAGGTAAATTAGCCACCGTCCTCCTCGTGGATGTTGTACCTTATACCAGCAGGAAAGTAAATTAGCCACCGTCCTCCTCGTGGATGTTGTACCTGATACCAGCAGGAAGGTAAATTAGCCACCGTCCTCCTCGTGGATGTTGTACCTTATACCTACAGGAAGGTAAATTAGCCACCGTCCTTCTCGTGGATGTTGTACCTGATACCTGCAGGAAGGTAAATTAGCCACTGTCCTCCTCGTGGATGTTGTACTTTATACCAGTAGGAAGGTAAACTAGCCACCATCGTCCTCGTGGATATTGTACCCGATACCTACAGGAAGGTAAATTAGCCACCGTCCTCCTCGTGGATGTTGTAGCCTTTACCAGTAGGAAGGTAAATTAGGCACCGCCCTCCTCATGGATGTTGTACTTTATACCTATAGGAAGGTAAACTAGCCACCGTCCTCCTCGTGGATGTTGTACTTTATATCTATAGGGAGGTAAATTAATCACGGTCTTCCTCGTGGATGTTGTACCTGACACCTCCAGGAAGGTAAACTAGCCACCGTCCTCCTCATGGATGTTGTACTTTATATCTATGGGGAGGTAAATTAATCACGGTCTTCCTCGTGGATATTGTACCTGACACCTCCAGGAAGGTAAACTAGCCACCGTCCTCCTCGTGGATGTTGTACTTTATATCTATAGGGAGGTAAATTAATCACGGTCTTCCTCGTGGATGTTGTACCTTATACCTACAGGGAGGTAAATTAGCCACCGTCCTCCTCGTGGATGTTGTACCTGACACCTCCAGGAAGGTAAACTAGCCAACGTCCTCCTCGTGGATGTTTTACTTTATATCTATAGGGAGGTAAATTAATCACCGTCTTCCTCGTGGATGTTGTACCTTATACCTACAGGAAGGTAAATTAGCCAACGTCCTCCTCGTGGATGTTGTACCTGACACCTCCAGGAAGGTAAACTAGCCAACGTCCTCCTCGTGGATGTTGCACTTTACATCTGCAGGAAGGTAAATTAGCCAACGTCCTCCTCATGGATGTTGTAGCTTATACCTGCAGGAAGGAAAATTAGCCACCTTTCTCCTCATGGATGATGTGCTTTATACCTGCAGGGAGGTAAACTAGCCACTGTTCTCCTCATGGATGTTGTACCTTATACCTACAGGGAGGTAAATTAATCACCGTCCTCCTCGTGGATGTTGTACCTCATACATGCAGGAGGTTGAATATGCCACCGTCCTCCTCGTGGATGTTGTACCTTATACATGCAGGAGGTTAAATTATCCACCGTCCTTCTCGTGGATGTTGTACTTTATACCTGTATGAAGGTAAATTGGGCACATTTAATATAGATGCCGGGGGAAAACCACCGTCCTGCACCCGATACCAAGTACCTGTATATTGTATAGTCCTATAGGCCTATGAACCCCATGTCGGGAAAACGGGTCTGGAGAGACCGTGGGCTGTTGTATCCTCATGATATAGAATACCTTGTCTTATTCATCTTCTGTCGTCGATAGTTCGATAATTTATACCGATAATTTATAAGATACCTTGTCTTATTCATCATCTGTCGGCGATAGTTCCATAATTTGGAGAAGCGCTGTAGTAAATAAAATTTACGTTAATGGTATGAGATATACAGTGATATAATCCGTATGTCTTTTTAGTGAACACAAATGTGTAACTATATCCCACTACTTTGCATTTCGTGCCATATGTGTGGTCATGCGCACTACACCGTCCTCCTGATGGATGTCCGTTCGTGGATGTAGGCTGACAAGTACTGTTGGCAAGCTCTGCTCTCACCAACAGTTGCCTGTACTAAAAATATCCACCAGTGATGCTCGCCGTACCTTACTGCATTCGGTTGAAAGTATTTACTATGGCAACGGTTGTGTGACCTTCATGAGAGGTTACAAAGATTTTCCGCTCCCAATTGGTACGCATAAAAGACAGCCATGCTTCAGTTTTGCTGCGTTGTATAAAATGTTGCTCTGGAAGTCTTTTAAAGTGGAAATACCGAAGAAAGATTGTATCAAATGTCGCTTCGCTTGGACTCAGTGCCCGCGCCATTTCGTTCTGTTTGCTGCGCAGAAGTCACATAATAGTTTTAGCCAATGGTAGTTTATATGATGATTTTTCTTGGATTCATCGATTCCCTTACTTTGATTGGATCGTTGATTGCTAGCGCCCCCAAGCGACCAGTCACAGAAGGACGACTATTGTGAACCAGCGGGAAGGGCGAGGGAAGTATGAGTGAGGCGTTTTCGCTGGTTACACGAGCGTAGAAGATGTCGCAAAACTACTGATTGATAGGTGTGTGCAAATGCTGTTGTTGTGGGCAGGCGGTATTAAACTTCGATTAGACACATGTTTCTGACGCTGAGTTTAATGAGAAGATTATTCTTAAACTGGGGCCTCCGTGGCTCAGTCGGTTAGCGCGCTAGGACAGCGTAATGACCCAGGAGTCTCTCACCAATACGGTCGCTGTGAGTTCAAGTCCAGCTCATGCTGGCTTCATGATAATAAATAAATGAATAAATATTCTTAACCTTTTTTCAATGCTTTTTAAGCTGCTGTACTCTGAATGTATCTATGTGTATCAATATTCAAAGGGCGCTATGATAGGGAACTTTCCGAACGCTGCGCACATGCTACGGGCCCTTCCGGTTGAATGTTAGCCTAATGAGGCAAAATGGCCCGCCCTCTGTGTTAAATTCGAATAACGGCAGGATTTCTCGAGGCTGCTCCAAGCTACATGCTCAATGAATACTTTTTATTCGAACGGGAGTGATTTAGTCTATGAACGAACTTTAAAACCTCGTTAAGACGCCTCGTTCAGAACTGTTTAAAAATCCAAATTTTGGGCAACCATGTCACTTTAATATGCCGAGAGTAATGCAAAGCGCCTAATGGGCCGGTTTGGCGGGAAAGGCGAACACCAGATCAGGATGGCTTCAGACAATAGTGACAGGTAAGGAGGTAGATTTGTGTTTCCATGTACAGTACAATTTACTGCTTTAGCTGGAAGAATCATAACAGGTTAAGGACATCATTAATCATTAAAGTATTCTAATAGCTGTAGTAAGTAAAGTTATTCAGAATGGACATCAAATCTTTTATTGTAATTTTATTGCTACTTTTTTAGTTTAAGACACTGATCTGCTTTAAAAGCAATTATACCCTTCACTATAAGTGGAATTATCAGTTAATGTAAAGAAATGAACAGTCGGTTAGCGCGCTAGCGCAGCGTAATGACCCAAGAGCCTCTCACCAATGCGGTCGCTGGGAGTTCAAGTCCAGCTCATGCTGGCTTCCTCTCCGGCCGTATGTGGGAAGGTCTGCCAGCAACCTGCGGATGGTCGTGGGTTTCCCCCGGGATGTGCCCGGTTTCCACCCACCATAATGCTGGTCGCCGTCGTATAAGTGAAATATTCTTGAGTACGGCGTAAAACACCAATCAAATAAATAAATAAATAAAGAAATGAAAATGTTTAATTACACAAAAAGACAGTTTAAAATGTATGCATTAGATGAACTACATCCTAGGTTAAAATATTTCTTCTGGATGGAGGCTCAATTACAAAGATCACATAACGGCTATGTTTTACGCCATAACTCTGTAGGAAATTCCTACCAAAGCTGTAGTCATTATTATATCCGAAAATTTCTCGGGGCAGTTGAGACTGCGTGCACCATGTGAGGATTGATAAATGGTGCGGTTTTCTGTGTCTGCATGAGGACCAAACACTTTACTGGAGCTGGTATGGACAACAAAAGCAAGGACAACGACGACATTTTGAAGTGTGTTGTGCTGACTGTGGATTTAACACTGGCAGTCGTCTATTATCCGCTAGGGAGCAGTCTAGATGGCGCAGACAAACACTGTTATATCTTGCCGACTGAAAACAGAAACTGTCAATATTGTGCAACCAAGAAATCTTGCTGGAGAATTTCTCACTCGTCCGAAGAAGTGGAAAAGACCAGAAACCTGAGCGATGTACTCGGGACAATATATAAAACTTTCAAGGTCGTTTACGGGAAGGGTTTCAGTGTATATGGATGAAGACCGCTGTTCTTCATCACACGGACAAATGTGCCAGTAAGACCACTATTCCAGTGTGTATCATGAAGATACTAGAGGAGCTTCTGACATACGCATAATAGGAACATCTTCCACAGTACTTCCACAGTTTATTCCTGACAGGAATGTTTGTGCAAGACATATACTTTGTTGGGGAGAGAGCTCGATAGGGTGCGCTAAGGTGATTCTGTTCCCATTATATACATCGGTGAGGTCATTTTTAAATACATTTCCGATCAGTGACGGAAAATCTGCATGAAACACAAAGGGCATTAAGAATACATCTGCCAAATGCGTACTACACAGAGAATAGAAACGTTGACTGCATATATCGGACATATATACAATGAATTTTTCCAAGTGGCCCAACACTCTTGTCGAAGAGTAACGTCATAGCGTTCAGCGCGGTTGTTCCAAGCGCAGGGAGGATACGTTGGTATGGCACACAGTCTAAACTTATGACTACAAACTATATGACGTCATGAACATGAAGGCTTGCAATCTTTATGTAGGTCAACATGTTAAACTTGAGGGAGGATTACTTACCCTACACTCGCTGACAGATCTATGTAGACTTAGGAAGAACGAAGTATAAACAATGAAAACAACAGCAGTTTTACGCACATAAAAGTTAATTTATTTCTTTTAATTTTCCATCGAAATTTTGACGATTGTGTCCAGTCCAGTGTTTATCATTATATGTGGCAAATGAAAAAGTCTTTTCCAGTGCCCACACAAAAGCTCTACCTCTTTTCCCGATGTTTATATGGCACACTGGGCGCGTGGATATCTGGTGACAGTGACAAGTAAGTGTTGGAAATAACCTGCTGGCCCCAGGATCACGGAGCGATCTTAGACTTCGTCAAGTCTAAGTTTAAAATCAATATTAATTTTGCACGTATATTGTTGACTGCTCTTTATCGCCTTTCTTATGGATGCCTGTTCTACTGGTGGATGTAGCCTGACCACTATTGTTGGAGAGGATACAAGAGTTGCCCTGATGGGTAGTGCTGGGCTGTGGTGTTATCGATTGCACCTGTAAACAGTCAAAGAGTCTGGATACTAGTTATCTCGCCTGAACTAATAACATAATCCGTTGGTCGTGTCGATATGTCGTATAAACTAAACTTTTAAATCACGTGGCCGGCAGTTTCCTCAAATTGCAACGTTTTGTCTTGGAATTACATATGTCCATAGGTTATTCTAGTTCGGTAAACATATCTTTGTTCTGGTCTTTAAAAGATAGGAATCTTGTATTTAAGAACAGTATATAATGTCATATTTTTGAACTTTAACGGATTTCCAATTATTTTAGTAGGTTTTAAAAATGACTGCGTACTATTTATTCTGAATTTGGATGTCATCATTCCTATGTCGAAAGATTAATTCATTTATTCATTTGATTTTTGTTCGCCATACTAAAAAATGTGCTCTTATACGATGATGGTCAAATTCATGGGCGGAAGAGACTGGAGAACCCGTTGTAAACCACCGACATTTGGCAAGTTACTGACAAACTTTGCCACATGTGTGAGTAGTGAGAGCAGTGCGCCTTTTACCATTTGAGCATAACCTCTGTCGAAAGGCAGCTGCGTTCTAGTTCTAACATACTCTCTACACCCTTCTGGTTCTATCATACTCTCTACATCACGATGGCTTCCATCGCCTATCTTAACTTTCATCCATCTATATATGAACTACCTGTGAGCAGGATGCAATTTATTATAATAGAATTTCACACTTGTGTAGTGTCTTGCCATTGTTGTTAGGATGGTAGAACTGTTTGCCGTGGCACTCCTTGAGTTAAAATGGTTGTTACTGGTCAGCACCGTGTCGAGTTATCTGTCTTTCTCTTAAGAGCACTATTCATTGTTAGAGTAATGAAAAAAAAACTAAATCTGATTTTCACAGGAAGCATTCATTGGAAACTTGTGGAGTTTCCCAGTTTATAACCTCGACATACCACTTCATCTGATTCGCTCAGCTTCCATTCTGTATTGTCTAAAATGAAACCCTTACACCCATAAATAAATCTTTTATTTATTATTTAGTACAAGTTATTCTGCATTAAAATAAATGCTGACTGGCTGCTGTGGTAAATGTGATATGTATTACGTTTTGACTAAAATAATGGCCCGACTAAATCATAGTTGAAGTGTACACCAGTAAATCCCAAAGTTAAGTTAGAAAGCAGAAAACCACATGTACAACTATCTTCTCGCGCTCTTATTCTCCACTTTTAATATTGTTCCCCATTTCCTTTTACTGATCATGATCGACCTTGACTAGTCCTTGTATTTCGGTGACAATTATCGAATGCTACAGTGTGAAAGTTTTCATTTCATACAAATATAGAATTATGGAACCGATACAAGTTATTTTCATTTTCGTTATTAGTACGCGTTTCCATGATAAGGCTAATTCCACTCAGAAATGCTTTATTTATCGAATATAAACACATAGTAGCTAAAGAGATATTGATTAGATGCCGTTATTTAAGGTTCATGTGACGTACGTTTGTTTGTTGTAGATTAGTGGACAAATGAGACGTTACTGTTTCTGAACGTCTTGTGAGCCTGTGTACAAATGCATTAATCATGGCCTGTGCTTATCCGGAGTCTGACGACGATAAAGGGAGTATAAACCTGCACAGATTTCTGGAGGAGCTTCATCAAAAACATTGCGCCTTCCAACTTCCACAAGAAGTAGTAAACGATGTGCAGCAGGCCGTTAAGAATCTCGTGTGGAAACTGGTAAGAGGGTGTCTGCACTTCAGAGAAATACCCGTTTCTTCGTCCTTCTAAGATCCTGTCCAGAGGTAGTTTTTATGAAGGCACAAAAATCGGTTTACCTGACGAGCTGGAAATTGGATCCTGTCCAGGTGAGGTAGTATTTTGTCCCGAGTGCTCACGTCCAGGCTCGGTACACCTTTACCTGACAGATCACGAACTGCACAGCCATTTGGTAACGGAACCTCACAAACATTTGGCTACGAAGTGACGAAATACCTGGCGCCAATGGACCTTAATGATTTTTTTTACAAACGGAGTTTAAAAGAATCCTGCGAGAAATCTTTTCCAGGCTCTATTCCGAATCGCCCAACCTGGTTCAGGTTACCAAACCAAACGGGATTCTTGCTTTAAGAGACAAGATACCTTACAGTTTTAAATCTCCGAATTCCGTCCTGAAGCTACGTTGGACAACAACAAAACTCTCAGAAGACCACCCGCATCACACGTTTCCACTTACTGTGGATGTTACCCCGGCCATAGTTTATCGTTCTCACGATGCTAACGACGACAGCGAGACGCTGGGACATGTTGTTCCTGCTACCGGCATTCACTGTAAGGTGTTATCCTGCTGGAGAATTTCCCATCCAGTCCAAGAATCGAGGAAAACAGCAAGTCTGAGTGATGCTCATAAGAAAGTGTATCATATCTTGAAATATATATATACCAGGCACCTGACGAAAACTTTTTTTCTTATCTTCCGAGATTTCTTACTGATGCGGTCCGGTCACTGGATCACCTTACTGTTATTAGTAGAGGTCAAGGTGTGGTAATTTTGTTCCATATCTGGTTAGAAAAATTTCTTTCTGCTCATCCTGTTGGAGAGGATAAAGGGAGCATACAGTGGGTAAGTTCCTTATGCTCAAGACAGCTGTACTCCATCACACCGATAAATGTGACATTGGGAAGGAAATGGGAGCATGCTTCGGGGAGATAATGGAAGATCTTCTGAGATATGCAGAACAAGGACATTTGCCGGACTATTTCGAGCGAAGTAAAAACTGTTTGAAATCGTTCAAACAAGCCAGGTTAGTAGAAGAAGAAAGTGTGGTGTTGACGAAAACATTTGATGTAGCGCTCAACGGCAAAAGTTACAAAGAAATAGAGTACGATGTTATTAGGCTTCGTTTGAATTGAATGGAATTGAACAGCTTTCCGATGACGAGAAAGTCATGGCAGGTCATCCTGAATTACGTATGTGTATCACAAAGGAATGTTTTAGACATATTCCCATGTTTCCTTTATCGGAATATGATTTTGAGTTACTTCTAAATGCAGCTGGCAGAGTTTGATCAGATTTAGTTTCTTTGCGCGTTCGCAAGATAACTGTCATGTGACCTGTTCATGATGGCGGGGCCCTTGTACATGTGTGGATGCAATTAATATAATGTCTGATACAATTAAAGATTTTTTGGGAAAAATTTCCTTTTTCCTTCATTCCAACTTTTCACTTTATACCCGATATTCAATGAAAGGAAAGAAAAATTTAATTTAATTCGTTCTAATTATAGCCCTCTCCCTCGATAGACCATGTACATCATATGTTTTATCTGTACCTTGCAAGAGATGTGGTACAAGCACCGGCTAAGCCTCCACATATCGATGAGCTTATTTTTCGCCTCATCGGTCCATTCGGTGATGCCATTTTCACCTTGTGCTCATACATGTGAGGCACCACGTGATGCATCACTGGGAGCAAATGTGACCTACTTGACGCAAGCACGCGTAGATCGAAGGAACTGGGTACAACTGTATGCTTTGAGTCGCAGAAAAGTAGAACATGTTCAACTTCGAGCAACTGCTGAGCCAAAGCAAACACGCGTAGAGCGAATAAAACCAACGTCCGATCGTATGTTCCCAGCTGCTTCCATGCAGTTGCTCCTAGTAGCTTCCACTCGCCAAAAACCCGTTTGCTCCCAGTAGCAAGGTTGATCTCCGCCCGGGTTTACAGAGGGAAAGCGGTGTGCAACGTTTTTCCTGTACATCAGACCTTAACATATATAGCTCTACAGATGTACACATGAGAATTTTAGTAGAAGTATCCCGAAATAAAACATGACCACGCGCGAAAGCGTACTTGTATATGTTACTGACTGGGTTTCGGTGGGGAGAGAGACTGGCCTGGTTTTAGACAATACGATGTAGGGCAGATTACCCGACACATATCAAACAGCCCAACACACGGTTTACTCTCACAGACTTACCGCTCTGATGAACATAGAGGTGAAAGTGGGACGATAGGAGCTAAAACACCGACTGTGAAAGCTAACTGTAATTGTAGTTGTGTTGTCTACACTGATATCACATGGTGAGTGAGATATAATACTGTGGTTTATTAACAGCGTTCTGAAAACTTACACATGGCTGTTATTGCGCAAGTGTGATCTCAGTGAGGCTACAAAGTACGTCGTAACTGTAGACTAGTGAAGATAGCGGATTTTCCACGCTCTGCCCACTTTCATTTTCACTACTGGTGTAGATATTTCTGGTACATAGAAAGTTTGGACTGGAACGTCAGTTTCGTGCTTCAAGAAGACTGAAGATTTCACTAAAACCAGTTAGATACTATATCTGTATATAGGCAACAACACGTAGGTTAACCTACATGTACGTGCATGTCCTGTCAGATATAGGTCAAATCTACATCTTGTACCTAACAAACATCAAGGATTAAGTCTACACCAAACGACTGTCCAACAGATTTAAGAAATCAAAATGTCAAAAGACTGTGAAATTTTAAACAGGTTTCTTGAGGAAATTCACGAGGAAAAGTGTGTGTTTAAAGTTTCCAAGGAGGTCGTGAATGATTTAAAAGAAGCTGTCGAGGAACTGGTGAGAAAATTTGTGCATAAAGTTTCCTTCGCAACGGCGTATCCCTTGTTCAGCGGATCGAAGATTCTTTCTCGGGGTAGTTTTTATGAAGGGACAAAGGTAGAGGAACCCAACGAGTTTGACTTTCTGGTTGAACTTGACGTGTTATCTCAACCCGGTCGTGTGGGATTCCGCAGTGAATGTCTCGACTGTCCCGGCTACACTCATGTCCTGTTTACTGACCCCGAGCTTCAAAGAATGAACGCCGAGTTAGAAAGCTCACCCAAAGATAATTTTTTACGCCCTTACACAATAAGCAGTTACTACCGACGCTGTCTGGAGGAAGCTTACAGGAAACTTTTCACTGGCAGTTGGTGCAGGCCGGATGATGTGAGAATTGACAAGGGGTGCGGCTTTCTACGTCTGCAAGAGCATATCTCGACTAACTGGGGACCGAACACATTAGTGAAGTTAGTATGGACAACAAAAACACTTCCCGACGACAACATTTTGAAATGTATTGTGCTGACCGTGGATATAACACCAGCAATCGTCTACCGTCCGCCAGAGTGTAATCCAGATAGCGCAGGCGCAGACAAACACTGCCATGTGGTACCGGCTAGAAACGATATTTGCAAACATGGTTCATCAACTATATGTTGTTGCTGGAGAATTTCTCACTCGTCCGAGGAAACAGAAAAAATGAGAAGTCTGAGCGACGTGCACAAGAAGATATATAAAATTTTCAAGGTCGTTTGCAGAAAACGTATAATAGATGGACCTTTGCGTTCGTTAACCTCGTATATGCTTAAGACCGCTGTTCTTCATCACACGGAAACGTGTGACAGTAATAGTAGCATTGGTGCGTGTACGATGAAGATACTAGAGGAACTTCTGACGTTTGCACAACAGGAATATCTTCCAGATTACTTTATTCCTGAGCAAAATGTTTGGGCAAAACAAAATGAAAATGACGTTGTCTCACCAGTTCCAATTATAGAAAAACTAATTTTAGAGTTTAAAAGTATTGCAGGCTGTGCCGTGGAAGATTATGACTTTGGACAGCTTTTTAAGTACTTCGATATGTTGAAGGAAGAGCTTGCTATGATAGAGGCCAACCTGTTTTCTGCCAGCCATTCTACACTACCAGATTTAGCAGAAGTCAACCCTGCAGACGACACAAATAGTGGATAAACGTCACGATAAATAGTAACACAAACTTGGAAGTCACGCGACTATTGTTTGCAATGTAAACATTATGTGCCACACGATGTTTTCACTTGCTACATGCTTTTACTATAATTTAAGCATAATCCCATGCTTAAATGGCATGGGGTTACAATACGCGCAGGCCGGCTCCCACTGGCTGAGTCGTTTAAGGTGCTGGTCGTCAGTGTGGGTGACAAACGTTGAGGTCTCGTGCTCGCATCCAATTGGCGCTTATTCGGTTTATATCAGGAGTGTGTGAGGTACCTGGGAAAGACTAATGGTTACTTTCGGGCTTGCACAGCTTACCTGTACACAAAATTAATGGGAGATATATGCCCAGGATCTTATCCCTCCCTGGTTTGTTAATACACACATTTTTGAAATGGAAAATGGCTGAAGTGGTTGATTTTGGAAAACTTTTATGTTTGCACACTTCATTCCATTATAAGATATAGACAGTGAGAACAAAGCTTTATGGAGAACTGTCTCGAAGTCGGGGAAACCCAGGATCGAACCCTATCGAGTCACACCAAAGACTTTAAAATAATATTTGTTGCTGCCTCGTTTGATGCTCAGCACTGAGAGGTTAGTGGTAGGAAACATGACCCTGTGTCAGTATAATGTGACTGGGTGACGTGTCATGTCTGATGTCTTCGGCATGATGCCTCAGTGGCGGCAGCACTTTGGAGGCATGGACTCGCTCTGCCACAGTAAGACACAGTATATGTGCGCACACCTAATGACTCCTCGTCGTCATATGACTTTAAAATTGTTAAAATTGGGGAAAAAGCGTTGCGGTGGTGGTGCCTGCAAAACCAGATTTGAAGAGACTTTCAAGATGAATGCGCAGGTGTGTTACATTATAGATATCTGGATGGAATGCTTAGAAACATGCTTGTTTTAGTCCTATCCACAGTGTAGGATATACTACACCATAGACAGGCCTGAATCATGCCTGTATGCATTGCATCGAGGTACCCATAATGCCATAATATTACTATATGCGTAGCACGTGCTACACCCAATATAATAATGTTCGTGCTACAAATAGTGTAATAATTCTTACAACATTAAAGGAGAAGAAAACTGAAAAACATGACGCTATAGGCTGAAAAGAGCACATTTTTTCTATCTGGTGGGGCCTGTTGCATAATTTTGCGATTTTTCCTCGCCATACACGTAAAGCCTGAAAACGGTAAAGCTGGCATAAATGGCTGAGTCCATCTTTAACACGCTGTGATTTATGCTGGGGGTATGTTGCCTCTTAGCCAAAGAGAGCCGTTAAAACTGCCGGCCTGTTCGTGTAAACTCGGAACCTACGTCCAACATTCCGGTTTCCCGATCGTCAAGCGGAAAACGAACTGTACTCTTCGCTACCTTCTGGGAAGAAGAGTTCTACCGGAAATGTACGAGCTGCACTTCGGCGGTTTCCGACGGCAATTCTCCTCCTAACAGAGAAGACTTCAGGATTAGTTCTTAGGCAAAATGGAGTCGCCCACAGCGGGTTTTGGCGCTGACTTTATTTATAATTTATCAACTTGAGGTACATATTAGAATTTTCTTATGACATGCACCTGCGAGGAAATGCATACCATATGTCCTAACCTATAATAATCCTGTTTGAAAAGCAATATTAAATTAAGGGTATGGCATAAAGATGAAATAAAAGAATGACGTTAGTGAGTCTAAAGCTTCTAATGGGTCAATTTTTACATTATTATGTTTTACAGTTTGAGTGTTTTTCATTTTATTCTTCTCTTCGTATTCTTTAATCTGACATACCGTAAACTGCTAGAATTGCTTTAAAAGCTTTAAATTTACACTTTTAGTATATTATGTACTGTGTTAAGCCACAATGAAATAAATGAAATCTCAGACGGCCTATCAATCTATCAGAATATAGATGTTTGCCTACACCTTTTTCCCTTAAACTTTTGTTTATATAATTTTGCTAAATATGGAATGTCTTCCGAGTGAATTAAAACATGATCTTTGACTTCTTGGCATTTAATTATGTGTCAGTTTTGTCATGCACCTTGCCAGCCCATTGTCATGAGACTGCCTCTTCACCCCTGAAGTTGACGCGGATTTATTTATCACGCTACACATTACAGCATGTCGTGGCCTTCCCTTATCCCCATGAGACACTGTGATATCGGGTGCACTTGCATATAGTCAAGTGTCTGAATCCTCACTACATTCCCTGATACGACATCATCATGATAATCTGGCCAAGTGTCTAGAATTAACTTATAAATAATATCATAGGTAGTTTTCTTGTGTTGCAACCGTTTTTCTTGGTGTCATATTTCACCACAAACTAATTTAGTTCAGTAAACATATAATTTTACTCTTTGTTCTTATTTCGGATGTTCTCGTTGTCTAATTATTTATTTTTTTTATTTGATTGTCGTGTAACGCCATACCCAAGAATTTTTCAATTATACGATTGCGACCAGTTTTATGTAAGGAGGAAACCGAAGTAAACCACCGACATTTGGCAAGTTCATCAACAATTTCGGAGGAATCCTTAGAGTGCATGTAATATGCCTCGCATAGGCCACACATTATGTGGGAAGGTCATGACAACAACCTGCGGATGGTCGAGGGTTTCCCCGGGCTCTGACCGGCTTCCACCCACCATAATGCTGGCCGCCGTCGTGTAAGTGAAATATTCTTGAGTACGGCGTAAAACACCAATCAAATAAATAAATAAATCAAGGCCACCCATAGTGTTTCAAAGCGACTGAAAGACGAGCGCCATTCACCACCAGACCAGTGTTGGTTTTCAGCTTGGTATACACAAGAGTTTAACATGGACTCAACTCAACCGAACTGGTTGTATATAATTGGTCTCAGTCGTTGATGGCCATACGACACTAAACTGAATGGTCAGACGCGTATAAAAACCGGGTTACAACTCCAGTTGAGTCGGGTCATTATTTTGCATACGCTAGCGTTTAGACCCCGATACAGCGGTCGGGTTGAGTTGAGTTTGATGTTATAAGCTCTTGTGTATGCCACGCTTAACATGTTCCCGCCACGATATGGTGTTGGACCTCAATCGTACATCCACTCCTTCTCTTCGTGGTCAAAAATGGGTTCCATTGCCCACCCAAACTTTCATTTTATATTATAAACCTATCCATGCATGGCCTAATGGATTTATATGTATTTTCTTCCACCACATAGCCTGACCACGGACCTACTAACGATTTTTGATCAAGCCGTGATGACTAATCATTGTATGTTTACGAAAATTATCGATTTCTAATTTTTTTTTATTTCAAACATATGGTTTAGTGCAACTGACAGCAGTTACTTTCACTTTTGGTATTAGCACGTCCAGGCACATGATAGTGAAGATCGATTCTACGCAGAATTGCCTTATTTATGGAAAGTAGCTATGGAGACATTGATTAGATGCCTTCATTTCTGGTTTCTGTGTGATGTAAGTTTACCTCTGATATATAACAGGCAAATGCCACGCCGCACGTTCCACAAAACACGTAGCCTCTCGATCGTTTCATGTTATCTCCTTCACTGTTTCAGAGCCTATACACAACAATATTAATCATGGCCAGCGCTTATCCGGAATCTGACGACGAGGAAGGGAGTATAAACCTGCACAGTTCCCCAACACTGAACAGGTTTCTGGAGGAGCTTCGTCAAAAACATTGCGCCACAAGAAGTGGCAAACGATGTGCAGCAGGCCGTTGAGGATCTTGTGTGGAAACTGGTTGAGGGTGTCTCCAAGTCAGAGAAATACCCGTGTCTTAGCCATTCAAAGATCCTGTCCAGAGGTAGTTTTCATGAAGGCACAAAAATCGGTTTGGAAATGTGTAGGGCCTATTATCTAATCGACTTACATACATGTCATCATATACCATTAGAAACGTGTAACGTCTATCATCTAATCGACTTACATACATGTCATCATATACCATTAGAAACGTGTAACGTCCATCATCTAATCGACTTACATGCATGTCATGATACACCATTAGAAACGTGTAACGTCTATCATCTAACCGACTTGCATACATGTTAATATATACAATTAGAAACGTGTAGCCTCTATCGTCTTACATACCTGTCATCGTATACCATTAAAAACGTGTAACGTCTATCGTCTAATCGACTTATATACATGTCATCATATACCATTAGAAACCTATAACGTCTATAATCTTATCGACTTACACACATGTCATTATATACCATTAGAAACGTGTAGCCTCTGTCGTCTTATCGTCTAAATTCTTGGTCTCGTCTATATTTTATGCCTGATACATGATTCCAAACCTTGTACTTGTAATTATTTTTTAAGTTCTTGGACAATATTGGTGAAGATTGGAGAAATAGTGGTGTTTCTGACTTTGGCATGGGGCCAAGTTGATGATCGGGGTATGATTTGTTGTATACGTTGTGTATAGACTATAAAGTACAAAATTAGGAGTTAAATTTTCGATTCGAAATGGCGACCAGTTAAGGTAACAGGTGATAGTTGAAAGTAAATATATTAATACAAAGTAGCAAGCGTTTATCAGTTGATTATAGAACATATATCCCCTCAAAATCAGGATGAATACTATTCCTTAATTATTAGATACACGATATATGGTAGTTGTGATGTACATATTCGGCAAGTTAAGACACCTGCCATCCTCCGTGTGAAGGAATGTAATAATACGGGCATAATTCTGGCCACGAAACTTTCAATAGTGGTAAATATGATATACTCGGTGATAAAAATTTTATGATGTAATTTGTCTTGTTGTACACGAGTAAGTTCGTATTGATGTACTCACAATTTATATGCAGGGCAGTCCCATTACGCTGGACGTAGTATTGGAAAGCTAAAACTGTCTAAGATTACACCTTCTGTAGCCTATATGTATACGAAGATCTGATCAACTGCTTATATGTTGCTCTATGCATAACGTACGTGTGATCGGTGTTGTTCTAGATCCACTGTGTTACTAAAGCAAATTTATGTGAAGCCTAATTATATTTGTTCTTTCATTTCATGTGATGTTCACTGATTTATGTTTTTTTTGATCATTGGTGTTTTATCCCGTAATCAGGAATATTTCAAAGTAGCTTTTTCTTGATTTTGAATGATTATGACTTCACCCATGGCGTGTTCTTGCCGTCGAAACCAATGTTATGGAGTGTAAAATGATGAATTATAAAAAGTATTCTAACTGCATTTTCCGTACAGAGTAGAGTCTGTGGTCTTACTTGTCACTAACGACAGGCAATTTTGGTAACGAGTATGACTGATTTTACAGACAGCTGAAACTAGACGACTGGCTAAAAGAAATATACTATAATACGACGGCGACCAGCATTGAGTTTATTTGATTGGTGTTTCCCAAAATGCCAATGAATATTATGTCCCGAAAACCCTATCGCCCGTTACACGATAGTGTTTTGGACATCTGCCCAAAATGACTTTGTGTAAAAGGCCCATGCGAGAGGTCGGTCAGCACAGGTCCCATATAATCAAGTAAAACATCTCAGTAATTATAGCTGTATTGTTCCGTGAGCAGCCATCATTACACTATGGGTATAATCAAAAACGTAAAGCACAGAATGTAAAACCGGAGCGACGACAGTGTGATAGCTGGCAAATGGCCACACGTAATTCGGAAAATTCGGCCCTTTGCTAATTACCTAATTTGAGTTTTTTTTTATAACTGTTCATATAAATGCTTAATTCCTCGAACTAAGCCAACGTGTTCGAATGCACCGTCTGTTTTTCTTTCACGCAATTATCCACGATCGGTAACCAGATCTTGCCTCAAACAGCCTACACGAGAAACCCGTACCCCCGTACCTTGTCCGCTCAGGTAACCGCCAAAACCGCAGCCTTCAGCAAATCATTCCTTCCCGCCAATGCCAGAAACTGGAATATCTTACCTGAACTGATCAAACAGATAACTGACCAGAATGATCTAACGCTACACTTAAAAGTCAAACCCTCAATATGGTATTATACGGCCAGTAGACTTTCTTATATATGTTTATGTCGCTTACGAAATGGTTCAGTGGTCTAAATGATGATGTGTTAAACAATTTTGTCTCTGATTCTCCTCGGTGGAGCTGTGAAGCCCCAAGGAGAAACTGCCCATCACTATTTCTTGGAATGTAAGCATTACGTTACGGAGAGGCAGGCCATGTTTTCAAAAATAAGAGGACGATGGATTTAGTGAGTGATATATCTACAACAATTATTTTGTACGGGTCTCCTAATGCACAAGAAAAATGAATAAATCGATAACCAATGTGGTATGTCAGTTCACTGAAGCATGTAAACGTTGGACATAAATTGTATGTTGTTTTTCCATTTTTTTACCCGTTAGATACCTGTCATATACCTCCCGGCAGACCAAGCGCCATACTAGCGGGGACATTGGAAATTACATGCATTTAATCATTAAATGTTAAACAAATTTCTTGTTATAGGCGCTGAGTGCAGTTGTGCAAGTTTCTTGTATTTTGTACCATGAATATGTGTACAGTATAAGTCTTCTGTTTAATGTGTACTTGTTAAACACCATAATTGATGTCTTTAAAAAGTCTATCTTCGTACATTTTGTTTTAACTGATCATCGATTTACGTATAGTTTGGCCATTCCTTATAATTTCAAGTGAATAATGTAAACAAATGAACACATCTGAAAAATAACAAACATGCCTTACATGTATTTATAACAGGAGCAAAGAATAACAGATAATAGACTGCACAAGAAGATGTAATGAAATTATGAATGTTTGATTTTGAAAATGTTTTGACATTAGAAAAAGGTGTTTATTACTTGTATATTTTAACAATCAAATGTTATTGCATTTATTAGACATCACTGACATAGAATTACTCAAAATGCTGGCTTCATCGCATTTAACAACAACATTATGCCATATGCATTACATTACATTTATGGAGCTCGCCCGTGCATTGATGATTCTGCTAGTGCTAGTGCCATTAATCTAACACACCTCCATTACACTGACTGTCTATAGTCAAATAATGAAACGTCCGATCAAATCTGTTTATTCTCATCATTTCATCTCGTATAATAATGGGAAATGAAATTGGTTATCCTATTTTTAGCTATTTCTTTTACCAAAATCAACCAATCTGTTTAAGCTCGAACCATCCTCAATTTTAAGATCTTATTTCCTGTTTACCAACGAACGAGGGATAGGTTATTGAATATCCTAGTCTATTGTATAAGATATCTGTTATATTCCACGTGTAAAATATCTATGTCCCCGATGTACATCCATTTCTGATGTACATCGAGATTTACACCTTAGTGCAGAAAATGAAATGATGTTATTTGAAATTTATTGGGCTCATTCGTCTAGAAATAATAATATAGAGACAACTTCTGGGAAGAGAACAAGCGGATAAACTGATGTATAGAAGTTTATGAAGTTTATTACATAATGAGCACAAAATGGGTAATCACTATCAGTAATGTAACACAAAGATTGGATAACAGCATGGATGCCATTTGCTACCTTTCCTTAGGCTCTGTCCTTCCCAGATTAAGGTTGGGCCGCCGTCGTTTGTGGGACTTATATTTGAGTGCAGCGTAAAGCACCAATGAAATAAATAAATAAGTAAATGACTGACTTGGTACCCATGTTATGAAATTACGGGTTGCCAGTTCTAACCACATAGTGTAATAATTATTATATTTCGGGATTTCATTACACATCAGGCGTCTGTGCAGGTGTTAAACCAAAATTCGTGGAGTTTTAGCTATAGACAGCCTGATAACCACACTGTGTGTCATCACTGAAGCTTCATGGCGTGCTGCAAGGAAATACTGTTGTGTTTTGGTAGAAATGAGTATACAACAGGCCAAGAGTTACAAATATGCGCTGGGTTTCACGTGATGATGTTAGAATACAGAGTAAGGGAGGCTACTAAACATACCCACAAATATGTCAACGTTTATACAAGTAGCCTCCCTTTGGCTAGTCTATTAAAGATGTTTTCCGCGAGTTTTATCGGCTGACCTTTGACCAGGTAACAGCACTGATCAGGAATGCACAGTGGCTATGCAGCCTGAACTGCTACACAGTCGAAGTACAAACGTACGGTATGGGACCTACATTTCTTTCTTACTCGTGTAGCCTACTTGCAGGCTTTGTGAATACTACCTTGTTCCATAAGAAGTGCGCATATATCACTCCTCTCAGAGAAGAGTTTTGATCAGGTGACTGAAATATCTTTTCCAGTTGAGCTAAATCATAAGAAAATTGAGTGATATGACCAAATGGGATCAGTCAATAAGACTGGTGACGTAGATGTTGGTGATTTATAAAGTGCGGATGAGTCCTTTGGCTACTCCCGGTGGGTCACCAGAATAATCACATACTCTAGTGCAATGCAATGCAGCGATGGCTGTGAGTTCTTCCTGTTACCTGTTTTCCTCTCACCATAATGTGGCCGTCGTCGTATAAGTGAAATATTCTTGAATACGGTGTAAAATTTCAATCAAATAAACAAATAAACAATTAACACGAGACGAGGATCGCTTATTGCTTATTGGTTACTTAGAATTACCTGAAGAAACAATAGCTTTATGCCTCGTCTGTGAGCCCGTCCATCCATTCATCCGTCCATCCGTCAGTCCGGTAGTTGAATGGCTGTCTTACTATACGGTTCATTCTATTAAGTCGAAACTTCGCACATAGCTTCACCATAACGAGTTCCAGCTCAGTTTAAGCCTTTTCTTATGTCTTGTTTTGGACATCAACAGTTTGCCGGACTATTGTTGAAAACTTTTTGTCGAATTAAATTGAAACTTATAGATGCCTTCACAATTACACGTTACAGATCACGTTCGAGTTTCGCGCTTTATTCATTTGCATCGAAATTATGAACGTTTTGTCCTGTTATGAACTGTGGCAGTTTACCGGTTGGATCGTGGGTGGAAAGGTCTGCGGATTGTCATGGGTAGTTCCCTGTCTCTGCCTTAATTGTTTCCTCCCACCATAATGCTGAACACCTTCACATAAGAGAAATATTCTTGGGTACGAAGGTAAAACAACGATCAAATAGATAAATAAATCACTACATTTGGTTATTCTGAAATGAATCTTGGTATACATGCCTCCACCAACAGAAATAGCGGACCAAGAGAGTTAGCTTCATATCTGTATGTCAAACCAAGAACCGGGAACTGGATGTTAACTTCACTGATATCAGACAAAGTTCGACAAAATTATGGCCGTTTTTGTTATGTTATATTCTGTTACGTTCTGTTATTCCGACAGCTTAAGGGGATAGAGTACAAGCATTGTTTTCGAAATTCTTTAAGAATGATTCTTACATATACATCAACGTTGTGCTTTTATGAACAGTTGCAATCAAAGCACGACTGAGGTTTACACATATTTGTATTTGATTGAAAAATTATTCAGAATTACACATTTTTAAAATTTGAATTGGATATCATGCCTCGGATATCGACTGTCTTTCCTGTATCACTGAAATCGTAGAATTTAATAAAATATTATTTTAAGCTTTTTTATGAGGACCTTAATAACTGATAAGGTTTTGGTGCATGTCAGTCTTTGCGTAAAGTCGTTTGTCCATGTTACAATCCATTTGACTACTGATTCTCTGCAAAATATCTCCAGAACTGCACAAAAGAATTTGATCAAATTTGATTGGCCATTGTTTTTGTCATTTCGATTTGTCTGCAGTATATCTAATGAACTGCTTGATCGGTTGTAATGAAATTTGATTTCTGATGAGGAAATTATAATAGCATTAGATATTGCTACCTGTTTGTCTATACATTTGTCCAGTTAATCGGGTTTTAACTTTTAACTTATATAAATCTGCTGAACCACTGAACCAAACTTGGGAGTCAGGAAGATTCAGTGAGTACTGAGTGAAATGTAGGCCTATGGATTATTTGCCCCTCAGCTCAGTTTTCTTTCCCTTTTGTTTCCATTTGTGTGAAAATGTTTGCATCAGGATGAAAACCTTTCTATCCATGCAGGTGAAAACCCCTCTGCCCAGGTGAAAATCTTTTCGCTCACGTCACGCGAGAACTTTTTCACCCTTGTGGAAACGCACGTGATACCAGAGACTTCAGAAGTCGTTTACATTTGCCAACGAACTAAGCAAATCTGCAGCCTCAGCATGTTTTAGGACTGTTGACTGAAAGTAAAATTATTTTGGTCGTAAATAACATTTATGGAGATTTTTTCTCATGTTCGTCTTTTCCCGTTAAACATTCCTCCGTCATCTCAGTTCACGCCATCAGAAAAGAGAACGGGGCTTTTTGTACGATAACCTTGCCATTAAGGTGACAATCCTATTGACCTATAAAGTCAAAACCTTTTTCCAGGTGGAAATTTGAGAAATTATAAATCAAAAAAAAGAAAAAAAAAACCCACAAGAACAGAAGAAAAAGAAAAAAAAACACGAAAAGAAATGTCATATATGGGCGATCGCAGCTACTGTTATGCGATTCACGCATTGATTCTTTAGCTTTCAACATAGAATATGTTTGTAAAACTGCTCCAACGTGTTACCATGCTTAGCCACAATCAATCAATTAATCAGTCGATCGAAAGTGTGATATTCTCTGACTGATTATTATTATTATAATCACTATTATTGACTACTTTATTATATCTTATTTTAAAATCCCACGCACATGGAAGGTGTATATATCGGTGTGTGTGTGTGTGTGTGTGTGTGTGTGTGTGTGTGTGTGTGTGTGTGTGTTAATTTTTACCCCAAAAATGTAAAAAAACGTGCCAGTAAAAATGCGTTGGGGTGGGCGTTATTTGATAACGGGCTTGAATGAGACTGCGAGAGTGTACAGTAAAGTAATGTGTTCTTTCTATTGAGTTATCAGCGCTGTGATCTGTGTGTATGGCTTGCATTAGGGCCTTCTGTTTCCGATAGGTCGTTTAACACTCATGGGCAATAAGACACCGGTCAGACAGGTAATTAACTCAAGCTAGCAGTGATAAAACTCTCAACTGTACCAGCTATTCGGCAGGATCCCACCAGGGGGCGGTGCAAGATGTCATGACAACTGACCCCGGCGCGTCAAATTTGTAGCGCCACGTGTTGGTCTAGTTCGAATATGACTATCGTGTTCTCGAATCAATGTTAAGTAGTTAATATCAAGAGAACAAGCCACAGTAGGTGGCCAGACAATATAAAACACATTTGTTAGAAAAAGGACTCTCGCGTGCGGTAAAAAGAACCAGTACAATTTTAGCGTACCGTATAGCCCTTTCTATGGAGATGAGCAATCCTATCAGCGGTCATCACCGACTTGGCTAACGTAACATAAGATCTGTTGACTGCCCGTTAAACAGATATCGTCTTGGAGGTCATTTTAAATTTGCTGTTCTTTCTCGAAATCCATGTAGTTCTGTATTCTTCGTGAAACCCTAGGAACCACTCAAATACCCCAGATGGTGAATACAGATTACATATATATAAATATACTTTTTACAAAATCTTTGATTGAGTTTAAAATGTCAGTATCTTTATTCGTAAGGCTCATTCCGTGTAAGTGTAAATGAATAATTGATTATATAGTTCATATGTTCATGTCCAATGCTTCTGTGTTCGCGCCAATTACTTGTCTGCCAAAATTTCTTGCCAAAGTCATTAACATATGGCCGCTCTTTTGGCCGTTCACATTCATATAAGTTTTATATCGACCAATATTATCATTATCATCTACAAACCTTAATAAAGAAAAACAAAAAACGGTTAAACCACTGGAAAGCATTGTGTGAAACAATACTGCATACTTGTTGTGTTTTTTGGCACCGTCTCGTCTATGTTTTGTACAACTCGTACATTGCTAGCATACCTCGGCGCGATGTGGAGAGTACTCGTTTCAGAGCAAATGTTACAAGTGTTCTGCTTCCTCTCATGTTTACAGACGACACTTGGGCCATTTCTAGAGACATATATTCCTTCTAATTGTTAAGTACCTTGTGTTTTTTCTCCATCGAGGAGTGATGCGTTACTCCGACAGATGCTCTTATTGAGTCCGAAAGCGCATGTCACTTCTCGCCGGGGACTGGAGTATCTGTTTACTGCGGTTTGCTGGTTCTATTGCCGGCGTCAGTTGTTGGCGGCTACAGTATCCCATTAACTGGAACAGCGAGGCTTTTGGGGGTAATCGCTCATCCCACCTCGGACTTATACAATGCATCTGTCGGCTGGTAACCCTCCTTGCGTACCCGTCATAGCTAATAACACGAAAAGTCGTTACTTCATATGCCTTCGCCACGAAGACTATTCGTCACTGATCAACTGACGTACGCTGTCTGAGCTCATTACACCGATACGCGGTCACATTACAAGCCCTGCTCACCGGACAGGTCATGTTTCACTCACCACTCACTGGAGGGGACGTCCTCCAGACCAGAAGGGGGCTTATCGTCCCATCTATGTTATATACATACATATATTTATACCTACAAGATTTGTAGAGAACAAGACATCCGGTAAATAAACATGATTGCCACAAGAAAACTTATGACAGGAAACCTTGATACATTTGTCACCATTTTCAGTTTAGCATATTATTTGTGGCTGTATGCAGGGCAAATGCTTCTCTTTGTATCTTTTTTAGGTGTATCACGCCACACTCCTTATTTTCCTGAGCAGGTGTGTATAGCTACAGGGAACTGGGCGGACTAGAAGGAAACTCCCTACCACGCAGTTAACAAACCCCCTGACCTACAGAGGGAGGAGGGTGGATGCATCTCAGTAAGGTTGTGTCTACTACCCACGAGGCACAAGATGTTAGGATCAATCCTGATTTTGGACAAGGAACTTCGCAGAGGTTTTCCTGACAATAAGCAGTCGATGGCATTCACGAGACCGCATGCGTAGTCTTTCATTTTTCATTCCTTGAAGGCCACTTAATCTTTATATATATGTAGATGTACGAATTATACCTACCCTGAAGGTATGCCTCTGGAATATAGCAACAATGGATCAGTGAGGACTCACTATCGGTGTCTCGACAATCGGTAAAATTAAATAGCGTAGAAATCTGAACTATTATCTGTACTAGTATTTTATCTTTGATGATTTTGTTTAGTGTGCGACAGAAACATACAGTTCACATACATTTATTTGTTTCCATAGTTGATGATTATTACTGTACTTAGACTTTTCCACCCAGGTATGGAAGCGCCGCGTCCCTCCACATGTACGGCTTATTGTTGATCTTATCTCCTATCACAAACAATTTAGACTGACTCGTCGTTTTCACATGCACAAAAAAAAATCAACTGTGAATAACTAAGAGAGACTAAAAGTCCTTTCATATACTCTTTACATATTTGTATGACCTGATTTTTCACAGATCTCACTACCTTTTAATATAGTAAGTTTCCAGATAGAGGCAAGGGCTTGTCCTCTTGAAAAAATAATTCATCGACCCATGAAGTATTATCAGTTATACTTTTTTATTCATCATAGATTGTTTTAAATTTACTTGTATTTTCTTTGGAGTTGATCATGCATTGGTGTGGTCCGACATGAAGTGGTGTGGTCTGACATGAAGATGTGCATTTATTATGAATCACTCGAAAATTTAAATTGCCCAGCGTGAAGTGAGGGCATGTATATGTTAAATGGTCACTGATAATATCACTGGATAGCATTCTGAAGCTGTTCAGCCACATTTCATGTTTAAGTGCCTACAGAGAAAGCTCAGTGGGTGCCTAATCATTGACACGTGAAGTAATAGTTATAAAGATCGTATACGAAGTCAGAAGAGGTATTAATCCACGGTAATTAGCCTCATATGTCTTCGTGCTACATCAACACCCCGTCAACATCTAGACTTCGTGAAACCTGCAACAACATCAACTACATGACAGCCTTTTTTTCTTAAAGGCGTCAAAAGGTGGCGTAAATTCCTCAAATAAATCTTCTAGAGATGAAATGAACCGACAACTTTGACACCGACTTTGCTGAAGCCGTGGTAGGCGGAGATTCCACTCGTTTTGCCCCAAAAGCGAGAAACATTTTGCTAATGAGTCTAATATTTAGCTATACAGCATTTATCTTCCTGTGCACGTTGTACGAGTAGCTCCAGTCAAAGAAGCATATATTGCAGCGGTTATTTTTCTTATCAAAGCTGTATAACCAAATTGCAACGGGTGATACTCGTCAAGCGCGCGACAACTATGTCAATGTATGTCCCGTGAGTGCATGGGTGGTCCTTTCCGGCTTCCATATACAGACGAAGCTGGGTTGTTTGTATGTTTAACTAATTGTTTTGGAGAAGATGTCCATGTAACTGTTTCCTATCAAATGGACTGACGGGTTTATTTGAAAGATAGTTAGTGTCATGCACGTGCCGCTGTGCTGATGCCCGGTGAAGTATTTATCTCAAGCTAAAAGCCAACACGCTCCTTAATTCCTTATCTCATTATAACGGTATACAAGTGGAGACGCTCTCCCTTAGCTTCTATGGTGTTCTGAAAAGCTTCATGACATGTCCTCACAACAAATATTGTTATCATATGCTATCTGTATTTAACCCTTGCTCTGCCCGGTTTCCTCCCACCATTATGCTGGCCGCAGTCGTATAAGTGAAATATTCTTGAGTACGGCGTAAAACATCAAATAAATAAATATGACGTATTGTTATGCTATAAGACATATTCTCACATCACAAATTATTATCGTATGCTTTCTGACCTGTTTTTATAGGAATTATTCTTATCAATATTTCATGACATCACTATTGTGAAGTTGGTCCAAGTTGTGCTCTCGTTTGCGCTTGTCTGTAACACATCATTGTTTTTGCATCATAGTACTCGGAAAACAAACGGGTAAAGTTGAAACAATGCAGTGTAACAGTCGAGATAGATAGATCTTTTATTAATTCCTCCACCCATAAAACTTGCCGTCATATTAAATAAGTATAGCAAATAAATAAATTCTTTCTAGATATGGATAACAAGCAAATAACCTCAAGTAATCACTTATCCATCAGCTTCTCCATTCCTCCACATGCAGCGTCCATTGCTTTCATATCGATGTGATTTCATGCTTTACATTTGCTGAGGGTTGTGTTCTCGCGGTAAGTGACGTTATTTTCATTGACAGGGAAACGGCTGGTTTAGATTTTTCATTGTTTCACGGCGCCCTTGGTTTCCCAGTTCGCTCGGCACGGGCCATTTGACAACACAACAAGCACAACTGAAGGAATTTCCCTTGGGACGAGGGCTGACCGTTGATGTGGGCACCACATATATGGTGGACAATCGGTGAGCGGTGTAGACCGTGTCCATCATCTCTTGGGCTTGGGTATACAGTAACGACCTGAAGAGAGTCCGATCGTCGGAAGGGTACGAGGGAACTGGTGATAGATAACCACTGATTTTCTGGACTGGAGAGCGGACAGATCGAAGGAAATCCGAAACTCGGGGCAATTTGTTACCGTCGTTAGACCACTGTAACCCCGAGCTCAACCTGGATACCATTAGCAGCTGCATCAACACACCCATGACCGTTTTCACACCGCTCGGTCTTGTTCCTCAATCATTTGAGCATGCAGGCGAGAAATTCAGCCCCAGTCTAAGTACGCTTTGAATGGACACCACGACGGGCACTGCCACTGTCATGTCTGAGTTTATTGCTATAATTAATATGTTGAGAGCCCCCCCCCCCCCCCCCACCACTCCCACTCCCTCAAACAGACGGCTGCAGTCACAAACATCTCGCTGGTGCCCTGGCTCCTTCTCACGTGAAACGAAGAAACAAGTAGATGCTATCTTTCACCTGCGCTTCAAACTATACCCTAGGAACACAAATGTATATATGGCTAAAGATGCAGATCTCTAAATGTGCGTTACAATACTATAGATTACCTACACCTGAAAAATAAAATCAACAATAAATAAATCCAGGGCGAAATTTTACCAAGAAAATATTTTAGATTTTAAAGCTTGTCGATATAGCAGGACAAGCTTTCACTACAATATTGCTACAATATTGTCAAAGAGGCGTTAAGCCATAATTATTCATTAGTGTAACAATTAAGTCCATATCAGGTTTACCTATACTTGAGTGAGTAAATTCATCATAATAAGGTGACCGATCCCTGTGCCTATAATATATTTTAATTAAATTCTATTTGGATTGAGTTTCGGAAACAGAAACAATTAATCCATCCTTTTATTTCCGGTCAGAAGGTCGATATATATGAGCATGTAAAAGTTAATTTCAAGGTGATGTACTTTAACGATTTGATATAACAGGTTACGAAATAATAATAAAAAGATGGAATTTTTGAAACATTCGACGAAGTGGAAAGCGCCACATATCTGTATGTAGAGATATCATCATACAGAAACGCTGCAAAGAAATTAATTTTTTCACCATTATGTTGTCTGATCGAGGCTGAAGATATATAAAATCACAACTATATAATATTAAGCCTTCAGAAAAAAGAACATAATTGTCCGGTGTCTCATTGGTGAAGAAGGCTTACCAATTTGTCGGATTGTTGGTTAAAACCATTCTCTATTATTCACCTTTTATACCATGGTTTAGAAACCGTACTTCATGTTTACCCCGATATTCAGGTGTCAGTTATGCATGGTCACTTCCACACAATATCGTTTAGTGATTTCTAGAAGGGTTTGTGAAGATTCATTAAAGGGACACATACGACTACATCACGGAAAGAAAAACTAGAGCAACGACGACAGTATGATAGTTTGCAAATCGTCACATTTCACAGGTTAAATCGGATTTTCTCATAAATTTAGGGCTCTGTTCTAATAAACTGTTCTTCTATATGCTTAAACAGTAAAAACTTAAATGCCCCTTCTATGGAAGCCGGATGCGGCCATACTGTCTCTTCCAGTTTTGCCCCAAACCAGTAACAGCGACAATTGAACGACACTGCGAGATTTAGTCGAGATTCAGTCGAGAATAGGGCTCCAATGCGACATTCTAACGAGATTGCAACGAAACTCCAACGATATTAAGTCGAGAATGTCGTGCAAATCTCGCTCCCTGAATCTCATGTTGTCGACTGAATCTCGCATCCTAGTTCAATTCTCGCGTCCTCGTTCAATTCTCGACCAAATCTCGACCTAATCTCGCGCTGTGCAGTGATTCTCGACTTAATCTCGTCAGAATGTCGCCTATTTTTTTAAAATGTCTGAATGCTGCAGTCTCTGTACAATGAGTAACATTATGGTCAAACTTAATTTATCAGGAAAGGCGACATTTGATCAACAGCGCGATATTTGGACGAGATTTGGTCGACAACGCGACATTCCGACGCAATTCAGACGACATTCAGTCGATAACTCGACATTTTAACAGAGTCTCGCTCTGTCGTCTGAATTGTGCGCAATTCAGTACTAAATCTCGCTCTTACCCTTCTCGCCTAAGCCGAATTAGGTAACAATGCAATATCAACTGCAGTTTATCGGATTTGTCACTCGTTAAATTACTCAAAAAGGTGTGTTAGGAGCCCCACGCGGCTGATCTCTATAGCTTTTACACTACCTTAGTGATAAGTGCTCAAGCACGTGATACAAACGAAACACATAGACGTGTAAAGTAGCCATCGTTTTCACCAGTCCATCGTGCTTCCGAAGGCTTTCGAGTCTGTATAATTCCAGTCTCCACTATACACATCAGTAAAACACTTGTTGAACATTTCCTCGCCGATCTATTGGCTGCGATAAAATCACACCTGTACAAACACATCGAGAGGTGTTTTGTGGACGTTTCGGCGCCGGCCATTTCTTCCTTCACTTTGCCACAGGTGGCCGATCCTTCAACCTTCAACCTTGCCCAGCATGGTTCACGAAGGTACGATGCATTTTAGTAGGTATACTTACAGTCCAGCCTGAGTAGGAATAGGAAATCTTCTCTGCCCAAAAGTACATGTATAATCGAGCTTAAGCTGTGTATATATAGTCGCTTGTTCATTCTTGCCTTTGTGATGTTGTTTTATGGACAAACTGGTAGCCTATGCATGTTTTAGTAGAAATCAATTGTCTATCCAGCTTCACCCCGTTTCTCCATTTGTAGGGCAAAGGTGTCCGATGGCAAATAAAGTTTAGTGGGATTTGCAATTCTTTAGGTTGATCGAATAGCAGTGATTGATTGACAGTGCATGGTTCTCTGAAACACAGTTGTTCAGTATGTTTAACTGGAACCAAAACTATGGAATACGACTTCATGTTATGTAACTTTGTGTGAGTGCCGCTGTTTACTGTTCACTGAGATACGGTGAGGGTGGATCCTTTAAACATACATGTATTTTAATCTGTTTAACACAATGACATAAATGACTTGCATTGGTGTAGTCTAACAGGCTACATATAGTTTATAACGACTTACATAATACACATATTAAGAAATGTAGGTTTTCGAAATGTGATACTCTGTATATTAGGCCTTCACATGAAATTTATTTTTTTACACATTTATTCAATTTGTGTTATACCACCATGTTCAAAACTGTTGAAGCAAGATAGTGCTTACTCCAAGCTACTACTAGTGGTTTTTCCATCATAAGTCAATCATGAAATAAACTCAGAGAAGGCTTTACACATCATGTAGTCATCCAAATACATTTGTAATTTATAAATATACTGAGCTGGAGTAATCCATTCCCACTGACTCCTGGTCGTCTGATTGCCGCGGACCGTTGATTGGTCAGCTACATATCAGCAGCGGAAGAACACGATGATATGCGAGAAAAGGTGAGAAGGAGATCGGGGAAGATGTCAGGCAGCCAGAATACATAGCTGAGGGCGATACAAACTGTAGCAATCCTAGAAATGTACAAACATCCGAATATCTGCCGGTCTCAGGAGAAACTGTATATGAACTACAAACAGCAAACACGCGCCAGAATTCCGCGCAAATTAGCGGAGATGTATGGCTCGCCAGAACCAAGACTTCACGTCTGGACTTTCGTTGACGAAAGGACAGCTAAAATAGTTGCAAAACATAGATCCACGATAACTCATGCAATTAATTAAGAAATATAATCTAAAAAAACCTCTCAACATGCACATAGTCATATATATACATCAGATTGTGGCTTCAAGAGGTGACTTTTACCCCAACAGATATTAATAAGAATGGTTTGCCAGAATAGATATAGAATGAATTATGCATGATAAACTTCAAACGTATAACAAAAGATGATTGATTAGTGTTTGAGTATGATTTCAGCATTCGGGAGGATCACCTGGAAATTGTCGTAATAAAGTACATCATTTTGTTACGACAGACACATATGTACATAATTTACAGTCGTTTAATACAATGTAATACATACATATATGATAATTATGATAACGTGATACTCGTTTTCTGTTTTCTTTTGGATCGTGTGTTTAAATTTTCTTCAGGTAAGGTAATAGATATTTATTTCATTGGTGTTTAACGCCATACAGTCAAAAATACTTCCCTCACATTGCGGGGATGAGGTTTATGGGTGACGGAAACCTGATATTTAGAGGAAAGATATATGTATAAGCACAATTCTGGATTCAGTGTTGCAGATGTTTTTTGAAAGCCCAAAAATGGGAAGGAGAGAGAGAGAGAGAGAGAGAGAGAGAGAGAGAGAGAGAGAGAGAGAGAGAGAGATAGAGAGAGAGAGAATACAACAAAATCTGTGGCAATTACAACGCAAAATCATTCAAACCTGCTTTGAATAAATTTCAGTAAAACATCACAAATTAGTTGACCCTTTCAAAACATAGTGTCACACCACGCCGATCAGAAAAAGGTCTATTCAGAGAGTTCGTTCTAATTAAAGCGCAAATGTCTTCGCGTGAAAGTTCGACTATATACAGAGATGATATGCATATGATGGGGGCATTTAAGCATGCAAAGCAATGTAACTTTATGAGATTGGCAAATGAATGGAGTTTGTTTATTACCACTCGATGGAGCAGATGTCCGCTGAAGTAACAACTCCCTTGTTTGTCCAGTCGAGAAAAGGCAACACTGATGACTTGAGGACCGCCGGCGTGTGTGTAGCAATCGTTTGGACATGTCGACCGTGTTGCTACATGGAACAGTTTGTACACAAGCGGCCACCAATACCAGCAGGTCCCTGTAGAATAGCTGTAAATACAAGTATCATGATATGTTTATTTTTCTGTCCATTTGATGCTCATCATGAGGCGAAAGCTGCAGGCTAAATTGACTGCTAGTTTATTTAGGCGGGTCTATTGGAGCGGTCGCCGCAGTCAGCTAGCAGTGGCCCGCCACGATGCCAGAGTACCCACCAGGGAACTGAATTAGTAGCCTTTTAATTCAACAAATGTTGGAAATATTTTCCAGATGTTTAACCATAACAGGCATAAGAAAATGTCAACGTTTGTGCAGACAGCAAATCTTCGCTTGTGTTTAGTTTAAGGCTCCGGTGAACACCATATATAACATTTATGCAGTTCGTCATACGTACATACATACCGTTTAAGGCTGTATTCATACTGTGTTCTTCACGGTATTAATTCTGCCTCATTGGAACACTCTTATCTATCATTTCATAGGAACAAATTTACCGTTACTACGAAAAAATAAAATTTCTAGTATAGACGAATAGCTTAGGTGAGGCAGCATGTATGGGAAGAAGTACAACAGCATGGTTTATGTCTTAAACCGTTATACTGTATACTATATCAATCAAGCCTCTAGTTCTGTTGTGCAACGAGGCACTTTGAGGCCACCCGAGACGTGAACTGAGTAACTTTTTTGGACAGTGAATTTTCAAGATGTCGTTGTTTGTATTGTTCTCTGCATGGGCCAAGGCGGTCGATGGCGCTATCTTGTGTGGTCACACATGAAGTTTCATCAGTATGACATGTGGGGAACGTGGGAAATTTCGTTAGTATAACGATAATAGTAGATAAATAATAGTCAAATAAATAAATAAATAAATATTTTACCCATATCTATAATTATTCCACATCTACCAAACACGTTAACCACAAGTTTTATGACAACGGTTTGTTATGAAATTCTACCCTCCACGTGCTAGACAAGTTTCAACAGCATATTATCCAGAGATCTTGGCTCTGGTTATTTGAACATTTACAATTATATACTTTAGGCTCAGAAATAAGTATAAAATATTTTCAGAGCTGTGTTACTGCTATTTTGTGGATATATCTTGCAGCAACCTAAAGCATAATTGCTCGGCGCTTCCTAATGAGAATAGAACTACATATTACCTCAGTCGACACGAGTAAAGAGTTAGTCATTTACGAACATAGACACATTGGAGTTAAAATTAATGGAATTCTGTGACAAGCTTTTGGCCACATAGTTAAATAGATCTTTGTACATGGCATATTTTGTCTCCACTATTGTCTTTACAATAGTTATACGGTCAGTGTGTTTAACGCTCTCGTGTCTTTTATATCAAACAATTTGTCCAACGAAAAGAATGACAAGGGCGATCATTGGTTCCGGTTCACGTACACAGAAAACCTAAAAGGGTCACTGTCCAAAATACATTTCGCGTTTTGTTTCGGGGATTTGCTAAATAAGCAGATATTAATGAACTTCGTTTGGAGTCCACTTAAAGTATAGTAAAAAGGCTGACAACACGTTTGCTCGCATAACTTTTTTCTTTGCAGGTTTAAGGAGTTTTTTTGGTGACATTTCGACTAGTGGATGGGAAACCTTGACAGCTGTAACAACAGGCTCAATTCGACGCCAGAGAGACTCGGACCAGACTGCTAGGCGCCACTAGGCTGTGTTTTGTCTTCTGCACCTCATGCGGTTTGCCAACAATTTCGAAGCTCAGCCCAGTTTTCTGTGAAATGTTAAAGCAATATCGTACATCTTTTAACAACAGACCAATCTGGACGTATCTTTCCATTCATATCCCGTGTTTTCCACTCACGAAGGGTTTTTTTTCTTCTTTTTTCTTTATTATCTCCTCTCGTGTCACGTTGGTTTTCCCAGTATACCATTTCTACAACTGTTAATTTGTTATGTTGCTACTGGGCAAAGCTACAAGTCCGGTTTTTGTCACTATCCTTGCCTCGCGCAGAAAGGCTTTCCGTCGTTATAGACGACACGGATTGTATCGGGTTGACAACGAAGCATTGACAGACAACACGGTATAGCGTGTAGTCAGTCACACAATCCCGCAGACTACACTGAGGAAAAGGGTATTATATGACAGCGAACAGCAAGTGTTTTTGGTATACTACATTACGGTATCGCATCCTGTACCACAGTGTAACATGGCAATATTCTTCTTTCTTATTCACTCTTTTTATAAATTACATAATTTCAACAATCGCCGACATTATGAAGTTATTAACAACAGTAGGTAAATGTTTCAGTTAACCTTTTCAGTAAATGCTTACATCAATCAATATTACACATAGTTCACACTATTTGTTTTTTCTGAATATTCAAAAATATGCAGCTCTAGAAAAATTGGCTATATTTTGATGTCAATTACTTCACAACAGTGTAACTGGCACTGACAATGACATTGCATGAAAAGGACGGCAACCATATCCGTCCTAAAATTTCTTGCTGTGTCACTGTTATATACATTTTTCAAGACGATAGTTTGTCCGGATAACGTTTTTGGTCAAAGTTCAACTTCTGTAAGTTAATAATGTATCAACATACATCAACTCAAGATAACACATTGATCTTGTAACGAAAAACGGTGTAATCTTTGAGAAATTGCAGTGTACATTGTTAAACAACTGTCTTAACCTAATTATTTTAAATAATTAATTGCGAACATAATTATATAGCAGTCTAATTGCCTTGCAGAAATCTGCGATATCTATATTTCAACGAATATGTCGACCCTGAAATTTCCCAAAGTTCCCAGTTTTCCGAAATTTCCGTCAATAAGTTTCATTTTGTGTATACAAGCATTGATTCTAAGCCATCTCATCCAGAAATGTAGAGATTGATACACAGTTGCTTACATTGCAAAATTGTTATTGAGGATATGTGTTGTTCCAAACTTTTTTGTCATTTGTTTACATATTTGATTTTTGTTAAATTCGACTTCTTTATGATGATTAGAGGAGGCGAGTATGTCCGGTGTTAACAACCGAAACAAGTTACTAATAAGTGTCTTCGATACACTACCTCCTGGTTAAAGTTGGTTAAACTTTTATTTAAAGAAATACGAAACAAGATTGGCACCGAATATCCATGATAACAGAATAAATGGATAAAAAAGATATTCTTCCGAGAGACCAGTATCAGGTTTGTTCTACATATATATATCTGTATCCGTCACACATTCTGCAAATCAGTGCAGCATACTATTTCATTTAATATACATTCAAAGCTTTTGGCACCGCGGGTTGTGCTAAATACTTCATGAAGGTTTCATGCCAATTGTTATGCCGGTTGACATGTAAACTGCATTACAATTGGCATATACATTTCAGTTCATCATGCTTGTCATTCCTTTATTTTAGTGTTAATATTTTGGCCGTTTCCTTCTTTTTCTTTTGACGTACTGAATGTTTCTAGGCTTTTCAGCTTTAACGTAATCTGGAAGACGTATGTTTCTAAGTTTGGAAAGTTACAGGGGTGAGGTGGCTGATTGTTCAGGAGTTAAATCTCATTCGAACTTTCTTGTCAAAAACTTTCACATGTCAAAAATGGAAAAATTGTTTATCAATTTGTTTTCCTGGTTGGTTAACTCACATCAACTTTATTTTGCCTTTTTTGTATTTTTTTAACATTATGTTAACAGCCGATAATTTATTTTATTCAGATTTTGACAAATAGAAGTCATGAAAATAAAATTTTATTAGAGAAAGTTGCAATATATTTGCCTACGGGTCGTGAAATGTTTTGAGCCCTCCCTACCTTAAAGATGGAGAATTGCTCAGTGCAAACTACTATATACACACAGCACCAAATATCGGATCCACTGTCCATTGAAGACTGTAATTTTACGTCAGGAGGTTTGTCAGGTAGATGGTGAATAGATTTGTATGGGATCAGCAGAGTTTATTGCACTCAACACTTAACCAACGTGTGTGCAATATTCTTTGGATATCAACCTATGAATATGTATCAGTCCATGTAGCAAGAAAAGTGAGGTATATTATATAGTGTTGTAGGTTTGCAAATTACCCAACGTTTAAATCACACATGTTATCCTGGATTGGGGCGTGTGTGCTCAATAATATGTACAGTCCTCTATATAGATTACCATTTAAAATTCTTGAACGTGGTTTTCGTATTTTGATTGATTTTGTCCTTATAAATATTAATCTTCAGCTGGTTATCATCTCCAAAACTAAACTGTTTCTTGCACGGCTCTGTTCTTTTATTAAATCAGAAATTCCTCTTGCAGATGAATAATTGACAGTTTCTTTCACACTCGTGCAATTTATCCTTGGCCTGTATATATATGGCATCTGTTTTCGAATGGTTTCCGCGCACATCTTTTCTATATAGTTGTTTAAAAATGTTTTAGCTTGCGTACAAATAATAAAGCTGAAATAAATGTATTTATACCATCCATTGTTCGTGGGATTTATCTGTATACATGCAGGCGGAATACATACATATGAATATAGTCCATTATTTCTGATAAGTATTGTCTAGTCCGATGGGAGGTATTGTAATGATTAGTATCGTCTTACTGTCATCGCTGTGTTTATTTGTCCAACTCCAGGAAGACGGTAAGATCAACAAACAGTTCTAGCACGTGCTGTGTTCCATTAGCTTATATAACAGTCATGCAGGCATCTATATAACAGCGTGTCCTTTCCGAAAATCTTTATTCTTTATTGAATGATACATTGATTCAGTGCTTTTTTCAATGTGAAACTGCAGATGTAAATTTACAGTAAAAAAAACAGTGGATTAAGTAACAGTATTATCGTTGATAAGGATTACAATTTCTGCGGGTTTCGAACCAGCGTCCTCAGATTCAAGCCCCAAATCGTTAGCAATACATGCCAACCTCCTAGACCACTGGACCAACAGGCCTTTCACGAAAATGTGAAGTAGTTGACCGGTAAACTTTACAGCGAACATGCATTACCCCTCTGTTGATCACAAATGCCGCCACTCCCTTAGGTGAATATAACAGACAATATGGTTATGTCTGATATCTGTATATGTCTGCTATATATTCACCAAAGGGAGTGGCGTCATTAGTGATCATCAGAGGGGTAATGCATATTCGCTGTAAAGTCTACAGGTCAACTACCTTCCATTTATGTTTAAGGCCTGTTGGTCAAGTGGTCTAGGCGGTGGAATGTGAGATCGCTGGTTCGAAACCCGCAGAAAGTTTAATCCTCATCACCGTTACTTAATGCACTGTTTTTTTTTACTGTAAAGTTACATCTGAAGTTTTTACAAAATTCTTTATTGTGGTGATGTAAAAATACAGTAAAATTCGCTGGTTCGAATATTGCCGGCAAATTTTACTGTAAATTTACTGTACTATTTACAGTGCAGGGCATGTTCTAGGTGATCTGTATCCGTATCATGTACAATGCAAGTTATAGTTGATAAGTCATTGAATCTTATAAAAATGTGCATCTCATGTAGCGCTCGGAATGTGACTGTTCATATAACTAGCGCGGCGATCTTACTAAACAAGATGCATATATTGTTCGTCGGACACCATTATAAATAGTGGAAGGGATTCTGGACACTTCGTCCATGTTTACCCAATATTGTAATGTTTAACTCTCTGACACTCTTGCTTTCATAGTAATAATTTATGCGTCATATACAGTAACTATAGGATCTGATAAATGCTACACACATGGCGAGATATGCACAGGCCATATATAAATACATGCAGAAAAAATGAGTATTTGACTAGGCTAACTGAAACAAAACAAGGTTTTTCGATGACTTTCACGTCTTTTATGAAAAAACACAGCATGAGTATTACTTATAACCATCTTTCTGCCAGCAAGATTAATACTGCGCTCTATGTTTGTAATCATCCTTGTTTCACTGTTCATATGAATGTGTTCAGAAACCTTCTCTTTCGACAACCAATGACATTGCGGCCCGGGATTTTCAGCCAATCACTGATCACCCCTTATAAGCGTGTATTTCCTTGTTTCAGAAGAGAATGCATGTACGTTCGGATCTACGAACATGCAGAGGAAAGTCACTGCACTATCAGGTAATACCAGTAACAGTGTAAGAGGTCGAACAGCCAGTGAACGTAACCTATGTTGTTGTTGTTTCGCCACTCATTTCATGCCTCAAAATTACCATTTCCCAGACAGCCGTTAAAAAGTCAGTGCTCAGGGGGGTTTTCCGCTAGCACTTCTAAGACCACTATGAAATAAATTTATTCCATATACACTTCATATATGTCAGTACGCCATTTCCTAATGTCATGTTGTTTGAACGCTGGTCAATGTCAGTAACCAAGGTGCCTGTCGCCCTTTAAAAGGTGGAACTTGATTGGCGGGGAATCGTGCATATTGATGAGGGAAAGTTCAGAGCTCAGCAAATCAAGAATGATGATGTTGGACATCACTATCTTGGTTAAATGAGCATATACTTATGGCGAATAGTATTTGGCTCGTTTGTGTAGGTTCGGAGGTCCGGATCATTTTCGCAATATTATTTGTGTTAGAAATTTATATTTTAGAAAAACTCAAACCCATACCGGAACCCTGGTTATAAATTGCTTCTGATTACCAAAGTTGGTCTTCTGGTGCTGTCAGAAGTAGCATGAGAGCCCAAGGTGGCGGAGCCCTCTCCTTCACTTACATTGACTCCTTCAAAGCGGAATGTTTTTTTTTTCTTTCAGTCTGTCCGTCAGAAACCCTGGCGGCTGAGGGAGGCAGTCAGTCGTGTTAGAAGTCAGGACAAACCCCAGCTCATTCATCACCCTCCGACTCACGCCTCAACGCGGACTTCTCTGAAAGCCCTCTTCTTTGCAGCACTTGACAAAAATTGGCACTTTACTAAGTTTTGGAAGGGAAGTAAACAGAGAACAGCGATGTATTTTTGTTTTCCTTCTGAGAAGTTTTGTTGGCGCTCTGTAAATCGTTTGCTGAATACGTCATGCATGGTCATGCATGGTCGAGACTCGCTCTTGTCAAGTTTACTTGTAGTCATTACGTGTTTGACAAATGCCGACGTGTCAATTAATACAAGGTTGAGTACAAGCATTAGTACAAAGCACTGACTGTTGACAGAATTAATAATCTTTAGTTTAATAGATGGTGTATGAAACTTTCTGTTGTTTGTAAAACAGGACAGACAAGCAACAGAGATCTGGCCTCTTCGGTGCGAAAGTGCATGTGGAGAAGACATCAAGCGGTTGAATAATTTATGAGTTAATTAGGTCATTCTTCGCGTTATCCCTTCAAAGGTAAGTTATAAGGGAAATAAAACAAATTATGCCAAATGACTCAAATCTTTGAAACAGTAAAAGAATGGGTTGGCATTAATTGGCAAAGTTGTTGTCCTTAAATATCAATGGAGTATAATAGAATACCCTTTCAAAAACAGTGTTGCATGTACACAAACAAGATACTACTGATGAGCAAGAAAAAATTTTTGGGGTAGCCTTGGTTTACAAACAGATCACTTGGCGACTGTATGTGAAGTTGCTTATCTCGTTTGGAATGACAATGTTTCATTACGTGATGCGAGTTCAAATTGTGGGTTGAGATACAACAACAGCGGTAGGCATATTATTTATTTGTGTGTCAAAGTCGGGCGGCTGGCGGTCATGTGTAATTGCTTCCCTGTCGGTGATGGATATACCCCAAGTGGAGTCAGTTCTGGGGCAGGAAAGGCTGAATACGAGACGCTAGATTCTTCTTTGTTGCCCTTCTGTGTCTTTGACGAGAAGTCGACGGTCATACTACTTTCTTCGCAACTTGCCCCGAAATTGATACGGAGTATCTGCCCTGAAATCTCGTCTGCGTGCCGATGGGTGTTGTGGGCCGACATTGTGAGAGATTTCCTACCCGTTGATAACCACGGAGCAAAGTGAAACTGTCCTGCTCTACACCGTGTCATTGTCGGGACGTTATCCTTGTACTGACCGGTGCGGGTCACCATGGACTTTAGGTCGACTCAGGCCACACTTTCCGTCAATCAACCTAGACAGAATGTTTTTTTCTTCCGTCATTTCCTTCATGATAGTCATGATTGCTGTTCGGTTTGAACTCGTTCGACCTTAAGCCACGTGGCATATTTTTTTCTGAAAAACCTTGAACGACTCCAAGGCACCCGAAGAATGTATTAGCAAACACTTTTTAGTTATACTATTAATGGTAAAAATTAAGTAGTAGCTGAATGAATCAGTAAGCAAATTAGTTGTCGCTAATGACATTGCGTGTCTTTCTTCCCCATCTCCATCTCAATGATCTGTGCATTGCAACAAATCTTCATGATTTACGAGCTGTATACGAATGTCGAACTTGGCGCCTTGATTAACCGTTAAGCCTAAGCCTAAGAAAATCAACTAAAACAAACTAGATGTTCTACCGATCAGTTAACCACACAACTAAATGATAACCGAATAAATAAGTTAGTTTAAACTGAACCAAATTAAACGTTCCGCCTTTAGAATTTCTCATAGCATCATCTGCACCAGTTTGTAACTGGCACAAAAATCCAATGTCACTGGGTCTGGAATCTGTTCCTGAAGAGAAAGCACATAAACCACTAAGGACGACACAGTAAGGCCATTAAGCAGCAATTTGCTATCTAAATGACTCTTAAGCAGTAAGCAGTAAGATTCCACACTTGTCCCACGTCAGATTTATGTGTTACCCCTCTGTCCCCATGCACAGCTTTCTCGGCACCCAGCTTTGTACAGAGAAGGAGCTTTGTGGAGCTGACCCACAGGGCCTTTTCACACATCTGGTGTTCTGTGTGAGATACCATGGCTCGCAGCTTGTGAAACTTGTTACATAAGTGCTTCACCAGCATAAGTCATAGTAAAAGTCTACAGCCTGGAACCATGTGGTTAAATCAATGAGCCCATTTTTGCCAATAAACGACTAAACAACCGACATAATTATTTGAAATGATCAAACTGGTCTGATTACATATTCTACTCAAGGCAAGGAAATGAAAATCAGCGCATTGTTTCTCTTAAAAGATCATCTATCTAAAGCAGGATATAAAGTGTGGAGTAAGGGCAAGAACAGCGCTGTATAAATTAGGTTGTTTCCAACATATATTTATTTGTTTATTTGATTTGGTTTATGCCGTACTCAAGAATATTTCTCTTATACGACAGCGGCCAGCATTTTGGTGGGAGGAATCCGTTCAGAGCCCTGGGGAACCCACGACCATTTCCAACATATAAGATGTAATCAGAATTTTACTTATTACATTTTTTTTTGTCTTTGTTGTTAGGGCGTGTTCGTTTATACAAGAGCGGGCAGCATAATGGCGGGAGGAAATCCGGCAGACCACGGCCATCCGCAGGTTGCTGTTGCTGGCAGGCCTTTTCACATAGGAAAGGATAGAAAACCAGCCTGAGGTGGACGTGAGCTCACACCGATTACATTGGTGAGAGGCTTCTGAATTATTGCTCCGCTCTGGAATACTGACCACCTTGAGCACGAAGGCCCTCATGCAGAGTGTGGCTTGAAACTTGCGCAGCGACAGGGAGCCATTTAGGGTAAAGGTAATGGAGAGTCTTAGGATTATGAAAGTTTAACAAAATTTCAAGTATTATCAGTATGATAATTATCAGAAATGGCTAAGAATAGTTGTATTCTTAGAGGCTTTATATCCATTAACTTCGCATTGACCCATTGATTAATAGCCTTATTAACTGTGTGTTCAACTCCATGCTTTAACAATATTTTACTTTATTTAAGGCCGCGGTCAGGTTTGTGGGTGAATGAAACCGGAGAGCCTGAGTTAAACCAGTAACATTTGACAGTTATCCGACACACCTCATGACCTAAATCCACAGGCCGAAGCCTACGGCATTGTAGATAAAACAAGGGCCTTTATTTTGAAGCAATGACATTCGTCGTTTATATCATACTGTATCGAAAGCTAAAAGATACTGTGTAATATTTCAATACTACACATGCATGCTCCACATCCGATTGGACTATCAATGGAACAATTAGTCGTCTCTTTTCCAGTCTAATTAAAAAGATCATCCATAAAATCTTTCTCATCAACTTTGACAGAGCAATGTCCAATATTATCATGTAGTCAAGGACACGTTTCAGTAGCCAAGGTTTCGGCCTAGCTGGGGATTCTCCTATTATCACCCGATTTCCGTCGTAAAGCATGCGCCAACTAGTCCACAGTGATAGTTTTTACCCCTGAAGGATACGTTACTTCAGACCAGTCGAAGCCATTTGGTCATGTATATAGCCTATATGGTTGGCTATTAGCGTACAGGTTTGCATACGACGGAAATTTAGTTATATTGCCCTGGTTTTCAGATGATGTTTAGATGAATACGTTCAAAATTTGATCAAGATCGGAAACAAGCTGCATGCATGAAGTTACTCCAGTCGTCTTTCGAGTCTGATTGGCTGCAGCCATCTTGTGTGTGATCAGTGATGGCCGATAGTCTGTCATGTAGGCCACTAGTAAAACACCTATACTGATGTGACCAAAGTGAACTGCAAATGAAGAACCTCAGAGAGAACAATTAAATTAACGATCGCGTAGAGCAGAATGATGATTTTCAAGCCTGCCATTTGAAAAATAATTAGTTTTTGCCTTGAAGGGATATCGTAACATTAATAAATACAGTAATGGAAAAAGCAAATCAAAACTAAATTAACAATGATTACGAATAATCGATACATCTGTTCTTTTCCTTATAGATTCTACTCCAAAGAAAACTGGTTATTAATATCACTTGAAGAAAGTTATCTCTTTGATTGTGTTTGAATCTCACTTTCCATATAAGACAAAATTACTAGCTTGTACAATATGCAACTTTAAACCACAATGGTTTGAAAGTACGTCGCAAACATTTTGTCATGAATGAGCCTTGCTCTTATACTACAAACACCCACAGCTCTAAAAGCAAGACAAAAAAAATGAAGATTGGCCCATTAAAAGGACTATGGAAAAATGTATCTCTCCAGATAGTACATGTGGACTTATATTTGAACAAAGACCAAAACGGTTTCGTCCCTTGCAGGCTTTGCGACAAGGGGGATAGTTTCAATTTTGACGTTGTAAATTATCTTTATTTGGACAGCGATATACCGAAGCGTCCAGCATATGGCGAGTGTATATCTCACCATGCAGCATGTGCCAGATCCTGCATGTTGTGTGGCGATTTCAATCAACGTCACAAGTTATTACTGCAAAGACCAGTGTGTCCAGATTATTACATCAAACGCCTTCACACTCCAAGTTTCTTACGTTTGACAATGAGTACAATTCTCTTGTAAGTAAATATGGACAGAGCGTTCAGAATCTCTGGGGCTCTTTTTCAAGAATGTGTCTAATTCCGCTTAACCCGGGACTAGGGACAGTATATTCATCGTGCTGGATTAGATCGTCAGGTTGGATGTATGAACAGTTGCAGTTAAAGCTCAACTGAGATACTTATTTTGTTATCGACCAATGTTATTCTAGCATGGTACACGAATTGAATACTGCTTTCACTCAGTCGCCTAGAACACACCTTGGGTCTTTCCTACATTGAAAACTGTTGACCGCTGCTCTTTGTATCATTTTCTTTGTCCTATTTTCGTACTTTATATAATGTTTCTTAGTTCTTTGGTGATTTGTTTTGGGCGTCGTTTTGGGAACGGGCCATGCGATAATGCTTGACGGCTGGTGTATGAATGTCTGTTTCGACGCATAGATCCAACTGATCTGTACAGTTAAACTTATATAAGATTTACAGCATAGAGGGTAAGACCAGGGCAACAATGGCAGTTTGACGGTTGGTAAATAGTAAAACGCATTACCGGTGAAATCCGGCATCCTGCTACCTCAGTTAGGGTTTCATTCCGACTGTTTATGTAAATGCTTAAAACCCATTATACAATCTGACTGCACTTACCTGGGGAAAAGAAACAGGCTAACAAATTAGTACATGTATACATATTTTAGATACATAGGTTTCTGATGCTGCTTGCTTCATTTGTTTGTTTTCTGCCTTTTAATGTTCATTCCTCAAACAGCAGTCAGAAGTGGGATCTTCTATCGTACTGAACATATGTTATTACCGTTGAGAGTTGTCTAGCTTGCTGAATGATAGTCACACCCGGGGTTCAAACCCTTATCTCCCTGTGCGGGACGATGGTTAGACACCAAAGGCGTGAAGGGTGCAAAGCACGCCCTGTCCAGTAGCCCTGAAGATAAGGTCGGACTGGACCAGGCATCATTAAAACTCCATCAATATACCGTTGGCGTCTTGAGTTGCCAGATCAAATGAAACATGATGAATGGTATAGTCGTTTTGTATTCTGAGATTTGATTGGGTTCTATTGGAATATAACAGCCAATGAAAAGTTTGGTAACTTGACTGGTTCTTTTGTTTCTTGATGTAACAGCATATCTTGGTCAAAGTACTTTGATGAATTTATATTGACGTTATCAATGTCCGTAATCTCAACTGTTACAAATAATCAGAAACTTTAACAACCTTAGAGTCTTTCAGCATATACTACCTATACTAGTATTTTTGATCTTACTGATGACTTGCTAAAATATGTGCATTTCTCTTTTCCATTTTTTTCTACACGCACCAACCTGAGCGAAGATATATACATTTGAGGACATTTCTGCGCGGTCAACGCAAGTCCAAAGTACGGAGAGGTTAGTAGTGCAGCTAAAACATCCATCATTCTAAGGAGAGACAAGTTTCAGACAATTCACATGCGAATTGAATTACCGTGGCTGCTTTTTCACACATCTCTTGTGACCGGCAAGGCCAAGTTCACGATGTCCCTGTATAAATCTTAACCCTACCAATGTCACTCGGAATGGCTTACCCTATGATATTGTCTGTAATAAGTTCTAGGCGAAGGCGGCAAATGGGCGGACAGCTTAGAAAGTATCTGTTTTGATGCTTCTGTGAAACGGTCTGACAGACGAAAATGTTATGATCCATTTCAATCAATCATATAACCTTCATGCGTGTAAATATCTTGAATACCTAGATAAGACTAATGCAGTTGGGAAAAAAAGCCAACTAAAATTTAAAAAAAAACTTAAAAAAAATTATTCATGAAAAATTAGTATTTTAATTTAAAACATACAAAGAAATAAAATGTATAGAAAAGACCTAGAAAAGTGACTCGTATTAATACAGAAAGACTTTGACAAGGAACATTTATCTTTTGTTTGTAGAAGAATGTAATAATAGATGCGTCAAATTAATAGCTGGCGGGCGTCAACGAAGCTTGAAATGGTGTTAAATTATTAAAAGAAAAACACGCGAAAAGAGCGAAGAAGTAAGACCAGCTGCTCTTTTCGGTAATTTTACCCTTCTGTCAGAGTTAATTAGTAATTGTTCCCGCCTTTAACAAGAGATAATTCATCACTGTCAAACTGTCAAAACGCGCCAGAGCTTTCCTGAAGCACTTAGGCGAAAACAGACACTCGCAGCTGGTATAGTGTCATGTGGGGTAACTCTTGTATACAAGAATAGATAGTAAAGTCTACAAACGCGAACGGAACCCTGCGGTAAAGCTTACGCTCATTAGACCTAGATTAATTGTGATGTGGGATCAGGAATTTATCGGGTGAAGAGTCTGTGTAAGAACACGCGACCTTAGAAATCATGCAGTCTGTACAACACCAGGTAAATTCTTCCACTTTGGTTCGCATCACTCTGAAGGGTTCAGCACTCGGAGTGTTTGGGCTCCATGAGGGAAAAACATCGCTAAGATGGTCCGACGGCTCTTCAAGTGGACCGTAGCCTTGCTGCATTTATCTGCAACATATCGAAGTAGGCAAAAACATACACAGCTCTTATAGAAGAACTCAAGAGCATCTTGTAAACAAGATGATAGTCTGTCTGCTCGGCGAAGTGTTCGACGAAACGATTAATAGTGATGTGTGGAGGACGTGGCGTTCACAGCAACAACGGGCAAATGCAGTCCTATTTACGTACGTCTTCATGATATTTTTTACGAACTGTTAAGGATGTAAAAAGCTTTACCTTCAACGAAAGAGGTTAAAACGAAACTACCAACAACATGATGTCATTGCACGTGATCAAGTGCTCACAAAGAAGGATGTACATGATAACGGTAGATGACGAACTTTTCGAAACAGACAACATATATTCAGGCCGTTCATAGCAATTGAGTAAAGTTATAATTGTGTTTAGTATTTACATGCAGAAGGACTCCATACATAACTCTGCTTTGCTTATAAGGAAGGTTAATAAAGGAAATTAAAATGTTAGTGTACTAAACGATTTTTTCAAAAAGAGGTAATCATAGATGTATGATCAACTGTAACTGGTAATTAAATATAAGTGTATGGTCGTATCTAGTTTTAGACTACATTAGACAAATCACCCTGCAAAGTGTGATTTGAGCACGTTATGTGAGTTATTTATGAGAAAAATTCTTGGAATGCTGTGGAAATGGTGGAGAGTTGTCTACACAAAGTATACATGAAGAAACGTCCAGCAAGCGGGTCATTACCCACAACATCCTTACTGTCTATACCAGCGCCCTCCATACACAGTGCATTAAACATGTTGGAAAACACGCTAGACATGTGACCATACACTTGTAAGACCAATTCGGAGTTAACAGGCAAAGAGTGGAAGAGGAATCCCGTCCTGTTGAAGAATGCGTGAAGGCATGTCTTTTGTATCCCAGGAATGGCTAACACGGACATGTTGATCGGGCCGGAGTTTTGACGGATGCCCTGTCTGTCTAAGGTGAAGGGAATGACTTCATTTACAACGGTCGTCTGGTAGTGGTGCTCTGAGGGTAGATGGTAGTGTTCAGGCTGAAAATGGTTCTGTGAGAGCAACAGTTGGTTAATGGAAACACTGTCTGTAATACAGGTTCACAAATTTACTCGTTGATACATCCATCACTACCTTTTCAAAATCATAATGATATGGAATTCGGAAATGCGTTTTATATGCATTCAGACTAGTAAATTGTTCGTCGTGTTTTATTCGGCTCGGTTCAACCTGTAACAATGGACATCCACCACCACACGTACGAAGAATATGAAACAAAGCTAGTTCGTTTTATACACATTCAGAATAATAAATTGTTCGTCGTATTTTATTCGGCTCTGTACAACATGTAACAATGGACAATCATCACCACATGTACGAAGGACATGAAACAACGTTACTTTACCGCAGCATATATGCACTTACTTTAGCACAGTAAGAAATTATCACTGAAAAGTTGACTTTTTCAATTCATTTATCTAACGATAATCATAAGATATTTCTGACTTTTTTATAGTGACATTTTTTCCTGGTTAATTATTGGTAAACGCGATTAAAGGAAACACTTCACCACTTTGGAATTCCACATTATATATTTATTTGCATGAAATGATGCAAATCTCTCTGAGGCAACACAAGATTACGTTGTGAGCAAGATACAGTACACAGCGGAGAGAAAAAATTCGCCAATGGCTGAAAAGTGGCGTAGTACGTTGTTCACATCTTCTCGTAAGTATGTGGACTCAGGGCAACGATAGACAGAACAGGAGTATTCTAATATTGCATCAGAGGAGGGGACAAATATGATCAAAGACATTTCTGAAATGTCGAGCTCTTTAAACGCAGATAACTTACCCAACTCTAGGCGGCTGATCGTTTATATATTATATAGAGCTTTCATTATTCCAGTAGTTTGCCGAGATCGCCATTCAAAGGACGGCGCCAAATCTTAAATATTGACGTTCGAGAGCACAACCCGAGGTTTGTCAACGTCCCGAACAGTCCGGCCAGGTGCGAAGACAAGTACGAGATCTCTCCGCGTGCACGGTAAACCACGTGACCTCCGGAGATTCCACGTACTTGTGACGAACGTTCTTGTACCCTTCCTCATGACTGATACAATTAAGTATCCATCCACGAATAACCAGCACATTCACACATTCACACATTCACATGCACCATATGGTTGCACATGCGCATTTCACCAAATGAGATCAAGCTTTGGTCGCTGGTGCACTGATAGGATAATACTTTCACACATATAATATAGGTACGTGAAACACCATAAATTTCTGTACTGTTGGTTTCTACATAGTTAAAATTTGTTCCAGTGTTGTAAAACGCTTTGTCCAGGATTGTTATACCCACTCTACATATCTTGGATATCAATAACATGGCCACAAAATGTTATCACATGACTTCCAGGGCAGAAACAATAAATTACAAAAAAAAATGGAGGTCATGCTGGGTTGATTTTTTTCATATGTCGCAGGGAAAAATTACAAGCTGTGTGTGATGGTATGATGTCACCCAAATATCTGAGATTAATATATATTTATTATACCTCTTAATGATTCTTGGTTTCCATTGTTTATGTTCCTTAAAACATGATTTACAACGATCAAAAGCTCAAGAAAAGCAAGGTCACGCTCACAAAGTAACAGCTCACGTTCACGAGGCAATACCCAACGATCTCATGCTAATATCCAACAATCACGTGCGTTTATTCCACTACAGTTATTTCCCTTTGTGTTCTTTCTTTGTACAGTAGTCAATAGAACGATGGCTAGCTCACCTGTGGATGTACAAATTCAACGATTTACTAAGCACTATCTGAGCAAGTGCACTGTGTTTTCGGTACAATAAAACATATTGCATGCTGGAAATGTCATACCAGCCCTCGATATTCATCTCATTCTTCGAATTCGTTGAATTGCACTTTTCTCGAGCGGACAATTCCTCATATCCCATCCCTCTGTATACACTGTCTGTATATCCCATCAGAAGTTGAAAAATGTATTTACATAAAGAACGGACAATCAGAGCGGTCGTGCAACTCCCACGAACACATACACTACTAAACAGTTTCACTCGAGGCGACAAGGGCCAGTGACCAATGAGGTTTCTTGTTCTAACCTCAGCGGGTCATCAAGGTCATAAATATTTCGCGGAAGTTGGTATATACCTGAAGTGAAATATTTCCCGAAAGGTGGTATATAACTGTACTGAAATATTTCCCGGAAGTTGGTATATACCTGAAGTGAAATATTTCCCGGAAGGTGGTATATACCTGTAGTGAAATATTTCCCGGAAGTTGGTACATACCTGTAGTGAAATATTTCCCAGAAGTTGGTATATACCTGTAGTGAAATATTTCCCGGAAGATGGTATATACCTGTAGTGAAATATTTCTTGGGAGTTGGTATATACCTGTAGTAAAATATTTCCCGGAAGTTGGTATACACCTGTAGTGAAATATTTCTAGGAAGTTGTTATATACCTGTAGTGAAATATTTCCCGGGAGTTGGTATGTACCTGTAGTGAAATACTTCCAGGAAGTTGGTATAAACCTGTAGTGAAATATTTCCCGGAAGTTGATTTGAATACACTACCTTATATTGGTATCGACGATAGTCACAAGGAACCGGAGCTTTACACATGTGGGCCAGGGCTGTCACTTTTCTGACAGACTGTATAGTGGATTAACTAGTTCACTATTCATAGCTCTACTTAAACTTGTTTGACATGGTCAACGACGGTCATATAATTACACGTATATTTGTGGCAGCGAGATCACCGAGATTCGAACACGTACTCCTTGTTTGGTAATTTGTCATCGGGACAAGAGGCACTTACACGAAAGTGCAATGCGCAAAAACACAAAGCTTGACATGTTCCGGAATTGGTGTGTTTAGTAAACTATTGGCAAAACTGTTATGCGTCGGCTGAAAAGAAAGCCATCTGTTTCCGGATAAGCCATACTCCTCATTGTCACGATGTAGGTGCCTAACAAGATTAGGTACACCGAACACACTAGCTTCCTCAACCCATAAACCTCGCCGTCGCACATTCAATAAAAATTCTGAAGTAAACATCAATCAGATCTGCTTCCACTTTGGAGTGCGCATTTCCGGCTGCTAATGTAGCAGGAATATGGAAAATTATTCAATAAGCATGCAAGTAACCATGGTACATATTTATTTATTTATTTGATTGGTGTTTTACCCCATACTCAAGAACATTTCACTTATACAACGGCGGTCAGCACTATGGTGGGCGGAAACCGTGCACAACCCAGGGAAAACCCACGACCATCCGCAGGTTCCCGGCAGACCTTCCCACGTACGTCATAGTACATAACGGGTATATATATATATATATATATACATCTCTCATTTCAACTCCTTAGCTGCATGGCACAACGAATTCCACTTCATTTCAGAGGTCTGGTCAGGTTTATTACACCTGAATTTTGAATTTTAACGAATTTTATGGCTGCGTTTAAACAATGCACTCTTAAATACCGTATAATAACATACCGAGGTGGCAGAAGGTAATTCGACAGACAAAGGTTGAGCGTTGTGCAATACCGTAAATAATGCGAAAGTGTCATGGAAACGGTTAGTTAATTACATCTGCTGTATTTCTGACGAAGGTCGCTCCACACAAATAAAGTTACATATTGCTGTACACTTGCTAGGCTACAATCTTAATCAACACCATGAATTAGTCGTGTCTATTAAACAAAAACTTGGCTCCAAATAGAGAACCTGTCATTCGTTGTCACTATACACATATATGGCAAACCCTGGAATATAAGTATCACCTGTTCATTATCTCACTCAGTCCGTGTCCGTGCAGAAATTAACCATATATAGTATCATATAATTAAAAAATGTAGCATAACCTTTAATATATACCATACTAAGGATTCAACAGAAAGTAACAAAAGCAATATTTATTTATTTGTTAATTATTAATCACGTCGCCAGTATTCTGTAGAATAAAATATTATCCTCTGCATAATACGGCATTTCTGAAAATATTGCTGACTTTTCGATGAAAAATGTCCCTGTATACAGTGGTTATGTCTTATAGATTAAACTACACATGGAGTGACGCAACCATGCAATTACTCTTTGCAATGAGTACATGTGTATAAGTATATTGGGAAAATGTGCACGTTTTGGTGTCAATGGAGCGAGTTAGTGGACTCATAGCAGTTATGCTGTGCCGCGTGTTGCAAGATCTGTGAATAAAATTACGGAAATAATAATAATGAAGACGTCAGATATAGCTTCAAAAGAAACGGATGTATAACGACTACTACAGGCTCAGTCCTGTGGAAACGGAAATATGGTAATGTAAAAAGTTCAACCAAGAGTAAAAGTACCGGCAAGCAAAATAATCCTAAAATTAGTGCAGTCAAAGAATTCATCATTTCGGCGCGCTAAATCTACACAAACAATTTAAGATACGAGGCCGACATGCAATTGTAAATAAATTATTTTATTTATCCGTTGCAGAAAGGAAATAAACACCACAGGGATTTTTCTGTGCCCACTTTGTGTTCCTCGCTTAGGTGGGTATAGGTATGTATAATTACGGATATATCGTCATCATTGCATCGTCTCCTTTGATTAACTAGCCGCAGTTTGCCGCAGCTGCTTCGGTATTACGAACAAATCATACGGAGACGAATTTAATTAACCTTCTTACCCTTTCATATTTAAGGTTTAACTTATGAAACGGTGGCTGGTGAACAACGTAATTAAATTATTATCTCAACCATGCTTATGTAACAGGTACAGTATCAATGTCAAACTCGGGTGCCGTGCTTACCCCCTATGGCGTGGTCTTTGCCAGCCAGTCCTACTCAGTGTAACACATGGCTCTCCCGCTCGGAGTTCCGCACCATAATTGTGGTATTAAGTTTATTTGATCCCTGATCCCTTAACCGGAATAACCGAAAAGTATCACCTCAATTTATGACGGGATAATTAGGTGTAATTAAATAAGACTTGATTTACAGGTGCATGGTCTAGGCGCGTGTGAAGAATTCTTATCCTTAAATTTCCACACATTGTCCGTCATTGTTGTGCTTTAATCTAATGGTCGAAACTTATCTCTGCGTGTTATAAAACCTGAAAAACTGATGGCCGCTATTGTATAGGCGAAACATTTTTGAAATCTGCGTTAAACTCCAATTAAATAAATAAATGAAAAACAGAACCTAAATTCGGAATACAAAATTGGCGCAGTTAATATGTCATTCCGGCGATTCCGCATCGGCACCAAAATATGCAATGTCCATAGTTTGGATATTCATGAATGTATAGCACATTTACGTGGATGATGTACACATCATAAATGGATTTTCTTTCAAAGTCAATATTTATTGTCGATCAAATGATAAATAGTACATGTAAGCCCTTGAATTTGCATCATAATTTGCGGAATTTTTCTTTATTTTATAACTCAATTCAATTATCATGCAAACATTTATCTGACACATTTGTAAGAGGAAGTTACATATGCTTTGTAGCCGACTCCACAGTTCCATAGGAGAAATACATGTATGTATGATATATGTTTTCATTGGAAGTTGAAGTTGCATATGTGGATGATTAAAATAACATTGATATTGATTTGCGGTGCAAAATATCAGAATTGGAGATCACCACATGACCCCCCCCCCCCACTCCACCTTCCCCCCATCATACTTTCCTAGGTTATCTCCCTTGTCTCTATATGGCAAATGAGACTTCTTCATGGGTTTCACACGTTCACAAGTTTGCCACGTGCGTTCCCTGAGTATTCCAACTCAGTTAAATAGGTGTAGCTGTGTTCAAGGTCATTTAGCCAACTATACATTTACATATTTACATACACAGCTTTTTGTATGGCACTGAACAGCTTGTAACGTTAATGTACATATAGGCGCTATGCTGTTGTATGTATAGCTACAGCTTACTTAGTTACCTGTTACCTGTTGTAGCTGCCTTAACATTTCGTCTAGTGAAAACAACTAGAAATGGTCATATATATGTGTAAGCTACATGGCAATAAACCGTATACTCGTATTTACACGTGTGGTATGGCACTTTCGTTTTTTACCCTTCAGTAGCATAGATGTGTAAATACGGACACGGAAGTTCTTTTGTCGAGTTAACCACTTCGTTGGTTTCTTAAGTTTCTTCAGTGCTATTCTTCCTGGGCGAGGCCCTTAGGTTCCAGTCAGTAGTTAACGACTCAATTTTGAAGGAAACACAATCACCGCGATAGAGTTTCCAAACCCATTCTCAGTTTGGCACGGAGAACATTTCTAATGACACATGTTTGTTTTCACGTGAGGCCCTATCCCACTTGTCAGTCGGCGAAAAAAATGTTCTCCGGAAAAGTCAGTCAGAAAAGTTGAAGTTTAATGCCTCGAAAATGTGACTAATAAAGACAGGCCTAGCTTTACACCAACTGAGCGATTCTGTGGCAGAGTGTCAAAGGCTTGGGTCCCTGCGGGGCAAGGGGATACGAAATACCCTATGATTCAGTCCCTTACCACAGCGAACTCATATAGCCCTGGGGGAACGAGTGGTACCCTACACCCTGCCTTTCCCGTGAGACACAGAGCTTAAATACATCCAACAACATCCAGTACGTGTTTATGTTGTTGCGGACGGTACACATGCCAGCGTACAAACATGAAGAGATCAGACCAAACATACAGCAGAATGAAACCTTCAGAACAATATCATATAGTCTATGAGCCTGAAGTATCATTAAAACCCGACTACTGCTAGAAAATGTGGAGCTAATGAGAAGAATGCGACTAAAACACATATCAAGGGTGCTCATAAAGTGCCGTTACCGGAGTATCCGAATTGTTTCTTGGCACCGCAGGAGGCAAACAGACATGCGCCCAGCATCCTGCGCGAGCCGGCGCGCCGGCCGATTGGCAGATATTGATGATTCGTCACACGGCTAGCTCCGCCCATATCTCTCCTCGTCTTGTCAATCATGATAGATAGTTTAGCAGATGCAGCGAGGTTGTATTCAACCCGCCTACCGAATGTCGGAGTTAGAAAAGTGGTGTGATGCTAGGAGACAGTAGCAGAAGTTATCTCGGGGTTTTAGATCGAGCCCGCGTTTTACCATGACGGGAGTTGATGTGATGTATCAGCCGTATGCATACCCGGCCTACTTCCCTTACCAGCGGCACTTTGCCGACCAGGTATACAACTCTCATGTTTAACAATACAGCTCACGTAATTCCTGCCTCCCTGTCTTGACCTCTCTTGTAACTGTTGACTTTGTATTTTTCTCTTTAAATAGATCTCGTTTCTTAACTTCTTCTCCGCTCATTATAACCCATTGCTAATCTTTCATGAAGATATGTAGCGTCTGGTGTAGACAGCTAAACGCATAGCTGACAAGCCGAAAGTGTCTGGCTTCTTCAGTTATTCCTTCTTGTGGCTATATGGCTGTTGTTGTTTCTTACGTTAGGTATTTCGCACAATTGTCACTGATAGTATCGCCTGCATACCCCAAATAGTCCGCTCTTATGAGCCTCTACCAACTTATGCATTTCAGAAATTCGGCGTCCAAAAAATGCAGGAGCCTTTAGATTCCGTGAATTACTCGTCGAGTACAAATGTTCCCCGAGGCAAAGAGGATGATCTGGAGAAGGAGACCCAACCAAAGGACACTCAGTATCTCAACGCTAACTGCGTATTACTTACATACTTCTCTGGCGATATATCCAGCGTTGTAGATGAACATTTTTCCAGAGCTCTAAGTCAGCCAAGTAGTTATTCCGCAGACAGTTCAGGAACAAAATCACTATCATGGAAAGGTAAGTGCCTTGATCTACCTGTTTCATTTACTTGTCCAATTTACCCCTTTCAGACCAGTGTCACGTGTGCGATATACCTGTTTGATACACTTGAATAATGCTCCTGTTTTACTCACTTGTCTGATTTGCTTGTTTGATTCACTTGTACTTTGCTTATAGTTTAATAATACCTTTGTAGACCTGTCGAACCTTCAGGTGGCAAACGACTTACCTCCCTATTCACACATGTCTTACAGATGTCCTTGTTTTCGCACCTCATGCCACATGCTTAATATAAGATGTGTTCCAAAATGGTATTGTGTTTTATTTACTTTATAATTAAATTTAAGGAATCAGGCCTGTCCAAATGATATACAAGCGTAACATCAGTTTTAATCATTGTTACATCTATTAACTTGACATGCAGCCATGCGGCACACAGCTTTGAACAGGCTAGAGAATTATTTACTGATATGTGCAGTACTATGAAAATGAAAAGAAAAACGTTGTCTCCAATTTTGTAGTCAATTTAACTTTATATCGCAAATCACGTTTTATGACATTGGCCAAACTTGATAACAGACATATCTCGTTAACATATAGTTGCCATGGAACTAAAGAGCTACATGTGAAGTTGATAATTATTCACATTTTCCCTTAAAATTCTCTGTATATTAACAGATTATTAGCAAAGGATAACGCAACTGACTCTGGTTTGGCTAAAAGGCGCTGATTAAATGAGCACGTCTGTGTCAAAATATTGACAATAATAAGAGTAAAAGTCGTGGCCTGACATATGGTCGCTGGCGGTACTTGTAAATTGGTGTCATAGCCGAGTTTATACCAGGCAAGATCATGTTGAAAACAGGAACTGGCATAGAGGGTCGGAATGTGTTTTAAACATTTGTTGAACAAGCTGTGTGTGGAATGGGGTTGTGTGTAAACGATTCTTTAATTGTATATTTACTCCGATCAAATCCATCTCGCCGATTTCTCCCGGAGGCACGTGCCGTGTCAATCAAAAAAAAAGGAAATAAAAGATAAAACAGACGACTATGATGATATCGCGACAGACTAAATACAAGAGAAATTATTTTCTTATTCGAAAATTGTTTAGACATTGTTTGTGTCTAAGCACAACGACAGGTACACGAGTTATTACATTCTACTACAAATACTACATGTAAACCAGTTGTCACTCTCACTTTAGCGCGCTGTTGTTGTTGTTGTCGTATTTAACCCGCCTGTTAGGTAGGCCTATGGATGTTTGGGACGTTCGTTTGTATTTAATAGTTACTTCACCAGTTATCGCTAACCTGGAAGTTGTAGGCACGATGGAATGCCCTGGACAATTTCAGCCCGAGCCTGTCGACGAGGGAGCTCAATACTGACGGAGTTCACATACTACCGCTGCTGTTAATCATGGCATGGAGGTTTGGAGACTTACAGATGACACCCCGGGAACAAGGAGAAACTTTAGAAATGGTGTGAAAGTGAAGCCGTGATAGGATGTGTAACGTCAATAAAACCCCCTGGACGCGATCTGGACTGAACATAGCATCTGTTAAAGTGGTCATGTCAGTTCACCAGCAGTAGCCGTGTACTAAAGCTTGTTAAATCGCAATTTGGTGCTGTAAGAAGCTGTTCTATACGGCTCAAGCTTTGGATCGGTTCTTGAGCCGAACAGCTGTTGTTCGCACGGACATTTGGTCTTAATCAGACCAACTCGGACACTTACGACCCGGCCTTTTCACCCTCTCCGCCTAAACACCGACGACTAAAAGCCACTCCTCCATTCCATGCCGTTTTTCACCAGTGTTTTCTTTTCTGTCTAGAAAATCTAATTTTTACAAGAAGAGTGCATATCAGCGCCCACTTACAACCTCCATGTAGTTCAATCCGACCAGCTTCTAGAGAAACCGGACAGTATTTTTTTGATGGGAGGGAAAAACAAAACAAGTTCTAACCGTGGAAAAAACTTGGAACGTTTCCACGCCGAAATGTCTTGAGTGAGATTAGACGAGATTTCCTGAGTTTACACGTCGCTGCAGGACAAATAGCCTCTGATGGGACGAGCGAGGCCGAAGAGGGAGGCTGTGGTAATAGCCCCATCGATTCCCCCCCGTCTTCAGGCCCGCGTGCTGCTGCAGTTAAGTCAACACCTCTGTTTGTTACCAGACTACCTCAAAATCTGCGAGTCTCTAAAAATTAACTGAAGCATTAATGGAGTGGAAAACGTGTTATTTTTTTCTGCAGTTTTTTTTTTGCATTGTTTTCACTTTTCCTAGACTTGTCACGGTTGAGCACCTGAAGGTTAAGCCCTTCAAACGCGCCTGTTCGCTAGGTGTTCCATGGGTGTGCAGAAAGGGGGAGGGGGCAACGGGCCAAGATCTCACATTGGCTCACCCTCCCTCCGCTCATGCTTTACGGCAGAACTGTCGGAATTACAGGGCGTAACTCTATCACTGTCGGCTTACAGTAAGACGACTAGATCGTCAACATTATTGGAAAACGACTAAAATAACCTACCGTCAAACAAGCTCCCAGTTTCGGAGAGTTACTGAATGTACAGCGAGAGAGTTCGCTTTCCAGGAAGGGTCTCCTGAATTACGTGATTTTGAAAAGCAAACAAAAAAGAGATCTGATGAAAGAGCATTTGTGATTCCAGACGATGGGTTTAAAACAGCTAGAAAACAAAACGACTAAGATAACCTAAAGGTTAAAGAGCTCCAAGTTTTGTACAGCAAAACAGTTAGCTTTACAAAAAACGTCTCCTTAATTAATTAATTTATAAAAATATCAACTCTTTTGTTATCATATATTATTATTATCCTGACTATGGGTTCACAGGAACTCACAAATCCTACAAAACAATGTGGTTTTGTTAATGTTGTGATGTGAAGAAGATATAGTGCCAATACGACTTCACGATTTCAGGAAACTCAAACATTTACTGTGTTTAGACTTGCAGGTTTCGAGTATCATCTTTACTATTTCTATCACATGAGTTGCGCCACCTGCGTCTGTCAACCAATCACAGTTCAAGTGACAATTAACTCCGGTACTGTTTTCACGGCGGAAGTCTGAAGTGGTTGGCTTGTAGCTGTGTTGTTAGGCGTCGCCTCATTTGTACATCTCCAAACTCTTCGGGTGCCAACTGATTCCGTAAAGCAGGCTCAACATCTAACACATCAGCTTAACGAAGAACATATTTGCCTTTCTTGAACCATTTTTTCACAGCAGACGTCGTAAATTTGAAAACATTGTGCATAGAAATCCAAATAAATAACTGCCTAGAAACCGAAAACTGGCAAAATACCATACTTTCATGAAAAATAAAGCTATTCCATTAATCTTATAAAGCTAAGTCATTGCCATTTGAAACGTTATTTTGGTGTGCTCAACAGGTGTGCATAACCACACAAATTCTAAGAGGGAGGGAGGCCGAATTCGTATGCCTCCATCTTCGGAAATACATAGTATACATTAATCGGACATACATGTACATATTAAGACTCCAAACTGAATCGTGTATACCGTGGGAGGCAAGCTGCGTACTGCGGTAGACTAACGCATGTATAGCCCACGGAGCCTTTCTGCTGGACACGAATGGAGTGATAAGAAAAGTGCTCAGAAAATACACTACTGAGATGGGGCCTGAAGGCGCTGACGGCCTGGCCGCTAGTCGCCGGCAGCAAGCTGAAGGATGATCCGGGGATTGGCCGTTAGCTCAGTTGGCCGCGTCCCTGGGATAAAGCCAGATATATTGTGATAGTTCAGAGATAGCGGCCACGGGCTGAACATGCTCACCAGATAAACCCAGGCACTGTCCGCCGCGAGACTGTTACACCTGTATCTCATTTCTGAGGAGACGTCTTGTATTACCGTATATAAAACCGAAAGCGAAAGTCGCCCTTCTTGGACATGTAATGAGAAAAGATAAAGCATTTGAATGGGTGAATGATTATTGCTTTCATCATTCATCATTATTAAGGCATATTGTGGCACTACAAACTTTTAAATTAGACCGTTTTCATATGGACTTAATCAGGGCGTATATGACCTAATACCAAGTCTATTTTAATGTATATATTGTTTATTGTGTATTTATTTGAACAACTTCAGTAACAAAAAAAAAATCATTTACGGATTGCTTAAAGTTATATCCTCCAGATATTTGGTAAATTTTTATTTTGTTTTGTTTCGATTGAACTCGGTAACGCCAGAATGCAGTCCTCCCTCAGAATAGGCGCCCTTGCACACCCAGTATTTGTTGTATCTTGCATAACGTTAACCGGGCTTCTCGTGCTTTCTCGTGCTTTCTCAAGTCAAATAAGGGTTTCGATAGTCGGTTATGGCACAGTGTAATGATACTGTCCTTATGGTCAACCCATCGTTTTAGCCAGCACGTTCTTGTGAAAGGCGCAGATCTCCGTCTCACAAAAGAGTGTGTGTGTGGTATGTCAACTTGGTGTCTGTCCGTGCCACTTCCAGACAAATCACCCGCTCCTTTGGGCAATCGGTCCTCTTAATTGTTTCTGATCCCATCGGGGCGACGTTAAGGTAAAATAAGCGACAGACCCTCTCCGTTAGGGCTTAACTTTTATTAACTAAACAGACGTACATGTACATGGCTGGTTGTCCGTAGCCTGTGCAAGCATGAACCTTTGCTGAACGCAGCACGTGACGTCATCAAAGCGCCAGGACGTGCAATTATCATGTATTCAGATTCCGAGAAGAGAAATTAAGCACCATCCTTTCAAATAGTATTAGCTTTTTCTAGCGGAATATATTCAGTCTGCTGTTCAAGTTGCTATATCGGAATATTTCACGTTCATGTTAAGTCTATGAAAACCAAAAACACTCGTCCACAGAGACTTTTGGCTTGAACTAAGGAGTCATTTGTAACTTGTACTGTTTACAACTTAACTTGGCACACGTTTTTATTTCTGTTTTCAAGTTACAAGTTGAATATTTTCACTTGTAGTTAAATGTCCACTCAGTATAGCTGGGTATTGTACAATGTTTTTTTGTTGTATTAATGCTGGCATCAAGCATGTTACGTATGTCAGTAACTGGGGAGTTGCTATGAATACAATAACCCTTTCTTGGATGATTTACTTCTTATGAAGAATGCATAATTTCATGGAGAATAATTTTGAAACAGTCTTTGTTAAAAAGTAAAATAAAACATATTCACATCAATGCATTCTTATTTTTTTCAAAGATGTGTAATGGTTACATCGAGAACTAAAGTAATTCTACTTTAATTTTAAATCCCCCCCCACCCGCCCAATTTTGTCAAGTATTGATCCTCCGTGCTGCATAATTTTTGTAATGAATCCATTTGTGAGTCTACCAATTCGATACATATATGAAATTGACAGATGTATCTTTCATATTTCCTCAGATTCATCACCGATGTCTCAGAGAAATTTCCCTCCGTCGTTTTGGAATAGTGCCTACCAACCTCCCGCATCAACCTTATCCAGTACACATCACGACTTACAATTCACACCGGATCCTTACATTGCCACTTCAATACATGGACTTTCTGGGCTTCATCATCAAGATCCTTGGCATTATACTATATCGTCACAGACTCATGGCTATCCTCATCGCTCCATGCACGATTTTGCTTATTCGACGATGGCCACCCCTAGTAGATACAATCCACATTATGGCTCTTTACTCATGCAACCCTCAATGTCGGCGGGGCGCCTGGGTGGATGTGATATGACCAAGCCGTCCGAATCTTGGAGTTCGCGATATCACCCCGATCACCGATTGGCATCAGAGTTTTCCTCCAGGGCTCACCTCGATTCAGGCATATCAGGTAATTATTTCTGCAGTAATAGATATTAAGTGCGATATATTTACAGGTCCAAAATCCAGTGATTGAACATGTTAATTTCATGTGTAGGGCCGGTTCTCCCCACACGATCTAGGAAAGTTTTCCAGACACATATCGGTTTGGACTGGAAACTTGTCTTACCATTTATATCTCCGTTTCAACAGAGGATCTAACTCCAATAATAATTGCAATAATAAAAGTGGTAAAAACTCTGAAAGGTTTACTCCATGATGAATTATTCAATAATGGCAATATTCAAAGACAAATTTATTTATCGCCCGTCGAATTTTATTTAGCAAATGAAAAATTATTATGAGTTTTATATTCCGTGCCAAAGTTATCTAAAATGTTAACACTTACCAGAGACGTGCAAGCATAATAATAAAGACAAAAATCGATCTGATGTTTTTATTTTGAACATAGCTTATTAAATATTCCAAAGAACATCAAGCAAAAAACTTTTCTTTTTTAATTGGTGCAGTCTTCGTAAGAGTGTTGTCGATAAAAAGAAAATAAGAACAAGTAAATGACCATCACACTTTGGGGGTTTCTAAGCCGAATTACTCATTCGAAATTCACATGTTAATGTTAATCTGTGGTGTTTGTTCTCCGAAGCACTCATGACTTCGTTGCTCGCTTTCTGACCCGTGATCAGATTTAATCCGGTTCTTAAACATGCCAAACTGCCATGAGTGCAGTGATGTATAACATGTACTGTGAAGATGAGGATGTGGGTAGAGGCTAGGGGAGAGGGAGAAACAGCCGGGGTGGGGCTACGGGTGAGGCGGAGAGTGAAAAGGGTGCCAATAGTAGGGGGACTTAAAAGACCTATACGTGTGCAGGCGACTCACGAAACACGCGTGTGCCATCAGTGTCGGCATTGTAATACAAATCAACCGAGTAAGAGCGGTCGTTTGATTTTACTCGTTTAGGCCATGATGACATGACAAATGGAGACTAATGTTTATTACTGTCAATATGACATTTTTTTAAATGTGTTCACTTATCACTATAATATTGATATGTTATTTATTTCAAACGCAACGAAAATCTTTTTCAATTTTTTAAAATACATGCTATTAATATTATTAATTTTGATATTTTCTTGAGTTTATTGGAGAGAGTAGCCTTACAGTGCATGCAAGCTTATTGGCCTACATCAAACAATAAAGCCAGCTGATTGAGTGACATTTGACGTGTATTTCGCGGAAGGCACATATACGATCCGTTGTAGGTAAATCGGCCTTAGTCTCAAACCGTGATTTATATGTGTATTGTTTGTATTACTTGCACCCTATCTTCATGGATTTTGGCGCATGTCCCTAAACGTTTCAAATTATGTGTAAATGGAGAAGAAAAGTAAGCGCAGGTCTCGTAGAAAAACTGACGGGTAAATTTTATAACCGTTGTTATAAGACGCACAAAGTAAAGCTCAGGTCTCGTAGAAAAACTGCCTGTAACTCTTATGACCGTTGTTAAATAAATGTATAGATTAGAAACATTTATATCATATACTCATACGGAAATATATAGAGATTTAATGTCGTTTGCCTGTGTGCAACGTCCATGACATTTACGTATGTGTTGAAAATGCATGGCTGTATACACAACAGTATAAGGGTTGAGCTGCGAATTGTGGCTCAGAATATATACCTATAGCAAGAAAACAGCAGGATGTATGTATTCAAAATGTATTCTTCTGGTATTTTAGATCATAATCTGTATATTTTTAACAGTAAGGTAAGCTATTTGAAGTGTATATATATATATATATATATATATATATATATATATATATATATATATATATATATATATATATATATATATATATATATATATATATATATATATATATATATATATATATATATATATATATATACATAGAGATAAAACACATTTCTTAAACCTCCACACCTCCACACCTCATGCACCTCGTCCATCTTCACTTAAATTGTTATAGGAGTCCATTGTCTGTATGGTTTAATGCTTTTCAATAGAGAAAGCAGTAAAAATACATGTATGAATGTAATTTTCAGTATGCCTGTTAAATTGCAACTACCTACTGGATAGCATGCATTTAAAAGAATATTCAGTGCTTCTGTATAAACCCTGTCTGATGAAATTTTTTTGTCAGTATAGTATTAAGCCCGATTTAGAATCCGTGTATAGACAATCTGTTTCCTCATTTTTATATATGCATCTCGCTACTCGCTTTGCAATACTACTCTATCGCCACGATAGTGACAAACTGGATTGAAGAGGCGTATAATAGCTGGAGGAGATACAGTTTTGTTTTCAGCAAAAAACTTTTATTTTTACAAAGAACTCTGACTATTTTACCACATCTCTCGTAATATTTAGCACCGTGTGTTTTCACTATACACTATCAGCCATGCTGGGCTGGGATATCGTATTTTACGGTTTCTGGTTTTTTAACGCCGTATTTTTTTCTCTCCCCATATGCCAATCAAATGAGAGCCTGTATGGCTTTCTGTTATTTTTTCTCGCCCCATCTGGGTTGCCTCTCAGGGGTCTATACCCTGTTTTTTTCCACACGGAGCCATGTAAAAAACTCAGCTAATTTGGAAACGAAGACTCCGTCTGGAGAAAACGACAGGAAACTAAGCAAACAATGACCGGAGACTCTTTTTTTCCTAGTAAGGAAAAGTTGGTTCTTTTTAAACGGCGACGATCGTTATTGTCAAAAAGACTCCCAACATAGTGACTAAAGCTTTGGACTTGTTTAAAATTTGAAACAAAGCTCCATGAGAATGAGTGTCAAACTCAAGAGGTAACACATTAAGAGTTTAAATAGAAGACAAGCTGTAGAATTTAAGTGCCCTTTAAAATGGGTATACGCACTCGTGTTGGCCAATTATTTTTGTATCATGCGTTTCTTTTGCAACACCATTAACAAGGCATATGTTTTCTAAATTTCCAACGATGCGTATAAAGTTTTGGATTTGGGGTTATTTTTTTTGGTCACATCTCTAGCTTTAGTCTTTTTGAATTCAACTCTCGTTCATGTTTTAGAAAGGATGTTGAGTAAAAACCTTAACTTAAATAATTCAGTACTACATTTCATGTGGAAATAATGTAAAATTACTGACATTACAGTAGAACTGTTTAACTCTGACAGTGTATGAAGCAACGCACATGTTTATGATAGTTCTACATGCAAGGGGAAACCAGGAAGATAATCTGTAGAGTTAAAAATTGATTGTTCAGAGTAACAGCGCTACGCCCATCACGACAATGTGACAATGTAAATTTCAGCTACTAACGAACTTCAAATAATAGACAGTTTGGCGTTAACATATAAATCGCGTGGCTTAACCCGTTAAAGAGATTCGTGGACCATTTTTTTTTCTCCCAGAAGAGCACATGCAATGGTTGTAGGTTGATGGTTTTGAGGTATGCATATAGTCAAGACTATATAGGTAGCCATGCAGAGGTCATATATACATACCAGCACATACATGATACTATATGTTTGTTGAGAGCAATGTATAATATATATATATATATATATATATATATATATATATATATATATATATATATATATATATATATATATATATATATATATATATATATTATACATTGCTCTCAACATATATATATATATATATATATATATATATATATATATTATTATTATTATTATACACATACATATAAATAGAATTTTTGATTTAAGCTATATATGTAGTGAAATGGTAATGAATAATTTTTAATAGCCATTAGGTATATATATATCATCACATGCAGGATGAGGGTTTTCAGCTGTACGTGCATGAGGTGAAACTGTTAATGAATAATCCTACGCTGCCAGCATGCACATACGGACGTGTTGGAAAGAAAGGCCCGAATCCCGCAGTTTGCCACTCTTGAGACGCTTGCAGCCAAACAGCCTAACCTTCCACATTCCCCGGGCCGCCGTGAGCAAGACACGACTGGAATCTCTCACGCTCAGTTCACTTGTTCCTTTTCGCCAATCTCCCTTTCTTGCTGGAAGCAATCCTTTTGAAGCCAACCTGGTCGATTCTTTCTATAGATATTAGAGCGTAGACTATCAATATTTTTTTGGCTACTGCAAACAGGGTTGCCATGATTATAAACACTGGGCTGTCTGAAAATAAAACCACTTTAATATTTGAAGAGTTTATATTTCAAATTTGAGACAGGAGAGATAAAATCAAAGTTTTAAGAATTGTTTAAAAAACAAGAGCGACCACCTTAATATAAATTTTATCAGGAATTCAAGTGCAACTGTAGCTTGACTATATTCTGACTACACGTTCCATGGGGTTTCATGCTTTACGCTAAAGCGGAGACAAAATTTCGAAATATTTGACAATCTATATAGCTAATTGTACGTTGACACGTCCGATGCTGTGAGCCCTGTCGGTTTGTTGAGAGGCGTTCAGAAGAGAAAGTGTCTGTTAACAGTTGGCCGGGACATGTTGACCGGGGACACACAGTCACAACGCCAGGGGGGATTTCCGTCAAGGCCAGTGAATGAGACGGTAACCCAGATGTACCTGTTACAGGAACTCAGGCTCGAGAAACTTGCCATATTGAAAGAATTGGTCAAAATTGCCTTTTAGGGAACAATTGTCAACTGCCGAGCCTTAACCGATTTCTCGCCCGGTCAGCATATATATACAGTTCCTGTACGTACACGTCTGGGTTAAGTTGTCAAATACGGGGCACCTTCTTCCCGGGGTTTGCCCCGGGGGTTAGGAGTCTACCCTGGCCTTTCTAAATAAGCCCATCTCCGCAAGGAATCATCAAACTCAACATGCACGGCCGTCTCTAGCCACAAGACTCGTAAAGGCAGTAGCATTGAGAATATACCTAACATGTTTAACACCTGTGCAGTTGTATGAGCGTATGGGCAACTGGCCTTTACCTGGTTTTAGATGAATTATTTTATGTACTATACATGTGTACTGCCACAAAAGATTTTATCGCCAGGGGTCCCACAAATCCCTGTTTTATGAAAGACCGGTTTCCTGAGATTATATGTACAATACATAGCTGTGTTAAAAAGCGTGTTTGGCTGTTGACCCTAAACAAACTGCCTTGTAAGAAAGATTAAAAGAAGGCTCACGCCCAGGCAAATTTGAACTCCAGGGCAAGAATCAACATTGACATAGAAAGTTTCCTGTTATCCAGTAACGAAAAGACAATTATAAAGAGACAGTATTTTCTTTGTACATCGTCTTGCTTCCATCGGGGAACGAAAAAACCACCTGGTGGAATTTCATACATGTACGTGAAACTTAGACGATGAACCGAATCACACAGACATCACAGGCTAAACCCTAAACGAGGCTGTTCAGATGTGAAGGATATAAATGGTCAGATCAACTCCTGGTTATTTTTTTTTGGACGAATATCCAATACAAATGTTACAGAAGTAAAACTGCGTCGACATATTTGAAATTCAACGAAGTTTTAATCAAAACGGTGCTTAATGTAATTTAAAGGAATCCCGATTTTCTGTTCAAATATATGAAATGGTTGAATGGGTTGAATGACGAGCAGTACTATTACAGGCCTGCTGTATAATATATCCTGGCAATGAATCTCTCGCTGATGTAACACTATGTGGTTTGTACATTAGGCTTGCAGATCATTGATTCAGTCTCACACAAATGTATGCCAGTACATTCGCGAGTCACGCCCGAGTAAATGTGGCACGAGCCTGTAACACAAGCCACTTAATTCCGTCTTGTTTGACATCAGATGGAATAATATACGTCACAAGATCGCGTGCGGGAGTGATAGTGAACACCAGGTGGACCTGTTTAAAATACCCCTTGGAATTTGCCAAGGAGCCGCGCTAGGCCCCTTCGCATTATTTCAGCAATTAATTGAAACATGGCGTAATATTGGTTTCTCTCGCTTTATTTAACTCGGGATAGTCGGATTGTTGACGTGTCTTAGAGACAGACCCTCAGCCGTGATATTTGATCATGTAATGAGCCAGAAATGGCATATAATTAACTCTTTCAAACACATTATAGCTCCCACGTGAGGAGAGATAGGTCCGCCTCTCTCCCGTGCTGAGATTGACGGCGATACTCCAATCAAGTATGATCAAAACGGACACTAGAGAATTTGTCGCCAGGCTTTGAGCACGTGGCAAAAAGCCGAACACGTCTGCTCGAGTTAATGTAATGATTAGCGGTGCGTTTATAAGGCGATGAGAGTGCCTTCCTGACTCAACATGTGGCTAATTTCCTACAATCCACGTTGATGGATATCCTCTGACAGCCGTCAACATAAACTCATGTTATTCAAATAAATACTCCTAGTTTTTATCATTTACCAACGCAAATTTCTCATTTTTTCTTTATGTTGGATTCATTTTTCCAGTGTCACTCCATCATCAAACCGTGTCCGTTTTTACACCACTAAATATAAAACGAGCAAGAAACTTATGTTTTTGAGCTTGGCTATAATAATTTGACGAGATTTTTTTTCAAGAGGCGTATTACATTTGCCCCAAACAGCATGATTGCTCAATACAAAAGGCGCGTTTCTTTCTGTCTTAAATTAGGAAATAAATTCGTTGGATAGCCGCACTTATTTCGACAGTTAAGGATGTATATTTTTAAACACATGCAGTAGGCATCTCTGCATGGTGTTATACACTGCACACTTCCCCATATATGTATGTAACTAGGTAACATGCTCAGAAGGAGCTATGCCTTGCGCACCCAACCACTATAGAGGCGGGAGGATTTTCCAGAACTGAAGGTGTTATTCACCTTTTTCATTGAAAAGTGTCTGTTGTTTGAACATCCAGATGCAGTGAGACATGATACATACATGATTATGTACAAGAGCCATTACCACAGTAATAATGCAATATTACATATATACATCGCGGCGATTAAACTGTTCGCTCATTTTTTCCCATACTACATGTATTTTTGATAACATAAACGGATATATTTAAATTCAATATTGTTATTACTGTTTTAGTAGAGGCAGATGGATTTTCATGCCTGTATTCTGACGGCTAGCTCATATTTTGCATGGATGCAAATTTTACACACTATATATGTGGTGTTTTTATTCGTACTCAAATGAATATATTATAAAGAGGTTAAAACTCAGATTAATAAAACTAAATTAATAAAACTCAGATATATAGAGAATTAATGTTCCTATGTGCGTGTAAAGCATCTCGCACTAATTGCTTGTACTCTCCAAAGTTGGCGTGCTAAGGGTAGAAAAAAGGAATGCACGAACAATGTTTGCAACACATGCACAACTGCTATTCTAAATACATAGAAGTTGAAGTCTAAGCCGAATTGAGAGTATGCACCTCAAAGACGAAAATTTAAAACGGCTCGCCTTGGATATACCCTGGATGCATATACAGGAAAGTTTGTATGCTAATGCCCCTTGGCGAATTACCTTTGATTGTATATAGGTGTACAGTACAAGCCTGTTTAACCTGGACGTCAAAAAGCCAGGGGGCGATTGTTGACTAGGGATAGTCTCTCTATCGCTGTAACTAAATGTTAAAGGTGAAATTCTTTCTTTGCCTCTTAGCGACCTGCTGCGGTGGAAAATTACCTTTTATTTGGCTTCATGAGTGACGAGCCCGCAATCTTTCATTAGAAAGGGAAGGCAATCATTTGTTTCAGCCCCTACTCTTAATCACGTCAACAATGAGCTAAACACGGCTCGGAAGTGATCCGCATACAAAACCCGGTCTTTTTATTGAAAATCAGCGCTTTATAATGGTTCGCATGGAGAAATGATGCGATCTCTAGGACGGTCCACGCCGCGGTCTTATATTGGACTTTAATTTTATTCCAGTGGCCATCTCGTATTCGCCCGTATGTATGGAAATCAGACATGGCTATATTGCCCTCTTCTGCGTTGGGAGGAGGTTTTGTTATGTTAAAAAATTCCGCAGACTCGCTGAGAGGTGGGAGAAATGAAGCGGCCAGAACGGTGGGGTCGAGCTTAACGGCACCCTAACAGCGTTTAGCGACAAATCCGTCATCTCAGAGCACGCCAGGGTCACCAATATTATTGTTCTCCTCCGTCATCTAGGAAAATAATTAGATTTTTTGTGTAACAGGAGACGGAGAATAAATGAAATGAACCCAGCATGATTTAAACACAAATGACTTTTGTTTCAGTAACCTTTGAAATTACAACAATAACTCATAATTCAGTCAGGAGTTAAGATATTTTTTGAAGGGGCGTTTGGCGAGGGTGAGGGTGGGGGGCTCAGAAGAAAAGGTTTAATATCCTTGGAATCAGTGCTTTGTCACAGAACTAAACTTTCTGAGTTAACAGATAAAGGACGCTTAATATTTGTATTCTACCGATTTTCATCAAACATGATATACGAGAAAACGCCATTTGATAACACGCATTTATGTACAATTATCCCGCCCCTGTGGTTGAATTCAAGTACTGAGAGAACGGGGACAAGGGTGAAGTTTGAACTGCGAGTTAAATTCCACCCATTTTTGCTGGAGACAGGTGTAACGGATAAAGGATCCTAAGTGCTTATCATGGACAAAGATAAAGTTAGGTGCTGAGATTTTCCTCTGAGTCGTCCGGGCACTTTGCCACAGTTTCTCGGACGAACCAAGTGTCGATGACACATTCGCCCACGTCCTTTGTTTTCCTTAAAACTATCAAGCATGTTAAAGAATAATTCAATCTCCTGTGATATTGATTGTCAAGCATGTCAATCAATCAGTCACCAATATCAGTCATCAATAATATTCATCCATCAATCAATTTTCTGCACTCTTTTAATACCTGTTTATTGTAGACAAATTTGCATTTAATGCACAAATAAAAGTTATTGCATACTATGCATAAATTTTCATGCGATTAAGCCTGAATTTCTGTTGCAGCGGTAATCAATGAAGTGTTGGTGAAAATATTCTGGTATCATTCCTCTACACTGACTAAAGATTTTCCATCAATAGTGCGATCACTATTTTGTCATTTCTTAAGCTCTCCCCTGTCTTTTGTTTTATAGGTCTAGAAAATCCAAATAGGCGAACCCAGCAAGGATTTATACTGGTTTTAATTGCGGTGTCACCTTGGCAATAAATATGGTGTCCAGCACAGACTTTCCACGGCAGCATTATCGTATAAACGGAGTGCAAGACATGGCAACTTGTGTGCACGTGAGAACGGCGTGTTCATTGACAGGTAGTCTTGACAACGGACGCGACAGGAACTAGCGTGATACATGACGGTAGTCATGGTTTCTCACGCGCATCATCGTGTCCAGCCCAGATGTCACGTGACATGTTTCTGTGACGTCACGATGGTGTTGCTGCTGTGTTCAGCGAATATTCATGCATAAGTGTTAAGGCGATCTTCTTTTTTTTTTAATTTTCTCTTGCCTCCAAAAATTGAAGAGGATTCGTTATACAATCAACTGTGCTCAGCTTAGATGTATTTATATGAGATAAACTTATTTTTGATGTCAATGACGGCGATGGACATTGCGATAACTGCAACGCGTGTGTCCGTCATTACAGGCTGTAAATAGGAACTATATCAAGGGACATACGTGTTATGTGTACAGAAATTTTGTCTTGTATAGCAGATATGAGATTTCATGTGTCCACGTGTTTTACCACTGGGTACAAATTCACAAAAGATCTCCTCCAAATATGGATATTGTTTTAGGATTTTGCTGAAGACAGCTTCAATCCCGGTTTACACCGGCTCGGTGGCCTCCAAGAGACCACGTGACTTATCGTCTGTCTCGTGCTGACTGATTCACTTCTAACCCTCGTGTTCATTATACATTGTTTCGTCTCGTCATTTTACATATGTTGTCATCAAGAGAATTAAAATTATTGAAGCATCTTATCCCGCGGCATCCAAATTTTCTTTGTCATAGAGTTCCAGTCGTTTGGCCGTAGTTGTGGTTTAGGCTTATTGCATTACATGTAAATCTCCAGGATACATCTAGGCGTTTTAAAACATTTGATTTTGAGCGCACAAAATGTTACTATGCCATATCAATTCACCTATTTATGTTCGCATAAAAATTGCCAATTTACTGGCCCAATTCGACAATGTGCATACATTGAAACGTAAGACTTATAAGCGTACAAAAGTGCCTAAGCAGAATTCTGCTACGGGTGTATCTTTTAAATATGATGGGGAATTAGGAATTATATCTGTTTTTTTTTTTATTTGATTGTTGTTTTGCTCCATACGCACCATATTCACTTATGTGATTGGCTTAAAACCGGTGCTCTACAGTAAACCATCGACTTTTGGCATAATACAATTTCTCACAAATGTCTGGCGGAAAAGAAATGTTTTGCTAATGAAATATTTTTTTGCGCCTGGAAGCATATATGGCTCTGTCTAAAAATGGTTTAAAAGCAAAGTGTATTATCATGAACAGTCTTCTCTTTAAAATTTTATCAATTCTCTATATACTTTAAGTCTTCTAGTGCCCAAATTAATAAAAATTGCACTTAGAATGAGAGAGACGCCGCCGGCAATTTTAGTCGTACCTTTCCTCTTGTATAGAACAGCTTCTGGACAATTGTTTACTGTTGAATTATTTGAGAAGCAGCTCGTGGGTGACCGAAGTGTGGCCACGACGCAGTTGTTCTGTATAAAGCGGGACTGTGCGGGTACAGCACATGTGTCGTCTACATGGTCAAAGGGACCAATATTATAGTAGACGGAGTGTGTGGTACGTCCGTCCCTTCAACAAGAACACTGCAATAATGAAAACAACAATTCCTTTTGTTCCACAGCGCTTTTTGACCAGGGCGCCATGAAACATGTGCGGGTGACGCTCCATTTGAATATTATGCACTGGACCTTTTTGTCCTTTTGCCCAGCAATGCTTAATTTCTTCACAGGTTCACGTGAAGGTAACGGGGGAAACTATCCCTGCATCGCCGCCTCTCACCCACAATAGAGCTCCTAAGGAAAACACGTGTTTGTTTTATCACAGAAGGAGCTGCGATTATTTTCGCTACGTCCTGTATAAGCTTTTAGATAATTCAAACCAAGCTTTGCTGACGACAAGCTGAAAACGATCTCTCTCTATGTAGTATATATATATATATATATACGTATAGCGCATGTATATATATATATATATACGTATAGCGCATGTATATGGATTAATGTTAAACTTTGTTAAGAGCTGAACCAGAAACAGCCCTCCAGACCCATAGGTATATAGAGTCATCACTGAACAAGAACTATCAAAATGGTATGTATTTCTTTAATACCAGTCTATACAGTGTATTTGGAGTCCATTATTTCCAGGCATGTTAAGCTCCACGCGTTTTTATGTAGTTTTACATTTATCTTCTTTCATCTATATACGCTAAACTTCTAAAAATGTCCCCCCAAAAAAGAGGAAAATTTGCTTAAAATTAAAGTCTGGCGTATGTTTTATATTTTATTTCAACAATTAGTAGTACTAAAAAAAAGTTTAACTGCCGGTATCTTATATAGTAAGATTCATAATAATGTGTGGAGAGTTCTAGTTCTGCCATTTTTGTTTTGTAGTTAACATTAAATTCCTGGGTTAAATCTCAGTTTTTATGTGGTATTGTAATTAACTGAGACTGAATCTATAATAGAGGAGAATAACTAAGCAAAAAAACTATGCGGACAGCAAAATATATATTTAATGGGTGACTGAAAATAATTTTTCACGGGACATGACTTTGGCTGGTAAAATATTCGCCCTCTCGCTTAAGGCCATCCTACTATTTTCTTAAGAACTCATATACGTATTATTTACATGAAGAGCAAGCAATAGAGGCCGAAACCATAAAACTCTGTATATCGTTTTAACTGTACTGTTGGACTGTATAAGCCGCATATGATACACAAACTGGTAGCCGCGAGATGGCGTTAACACATTCGGTCATTAAGTCGCTAAACAGATGCTGAATGTACATCTGATGTTTGGACAGGAGAATATAATTGCAAGCTAATAATCTGTCCATGTGATATACAGACACAAAGCAAGATGGAGAAAACAGTTGAGACTGTTTGCTTTTCATATACAATGAAAATATATATTCTGGCGACATCCCGGTAAAATATGGCAATGTGACGTTTGACCGCCGTGACCAAGACGCTTATCTTCATTTCAAGTTTGATTTGTTTCAAACAAAATACGCATGTCAGCCCAGGCTAATGTCACCATATATTTTCAATTACATGTTAAACATCTGTAAATGACAATTCCACTTCTTTTATCGTTAAAATCCAGAACAGTAAGTCCTTTTTTTAAATTTCTGAAAATGCCTATAATAGTCCACGAATTTTGACATGCATAAATGTCAGTGAAATTCGTATATTAAACTCTTGGATTTACTAGAGCATACTGATATTTATTTATATTATTTTTAATGCAATTTTCGATAGTTTTGTAGGAAAACCTACTTATAAATATTATTTTATGCGTGATTTGTTTAAGCTGCTATCAAGTTTTAGAGTCAGGTCTTATGATAGGTCTTAACGTTATTGTAATTAAGTGTTTCATACATACAGGAACAGTTGCTACTCCACGAAAATTTTGAATGTAGCTTGCACTGACGTATAATTTATTCATTAGCAAGTTATATCCGAAAATTCACAGAGTGCCTATATCTTGCTGTATCAGTGAACAGAACGTTATCTCGGAAGTTTTAGCGCCACAAATATACTTGTATGTATCATTGATATTCGCCGGTACATATAGTTCTCCCAAACACTACATACAAACTGTTAGCTTTCAATGCCTCAGTGTTATATTTTTGTGTCATACACTGAAAGACATCTGCCATTTATTAATGTTCACTGGACGAATGCCAAGGATATTAACTAGGGTAAGAAAAGTCGAATTGCATACCTGACTCAACGCACGTCGCCCACTTGGGTATCTATATATGTTCCCGTTAACACTGAATACTTGATACTTGTTTTGAAGATGTGGTTAAGTAACGAGGCTTTCAGGGATATTAAATAAGTTGTCAGTGTTGTAAAACGGTATATCTATTAGTCTTTAATTTGAATGGAAGACTGGATATAGGATAATCCCAACCTCGTGTAAGCTTAAAACTGACCACACATATATTCCAACCGACGTTCCGCCTCATACTAACATAACACTGCATCTTTCAGATCCCGTAAACAGTGCATGTGCAGTTAAACTCTTTCGGGTGTAAGTTGCAGTTCTCTCTCTGGTGGTATGCTGAGGTCCAGAGCATGCGGAGAAGCACAACCCAGACTAATTTAAACCTTGGCTGTTTTGCTATTGGTGTTGTACTGATGGAAAGCGAAGATAAGATCTCCGGTGCGCCGTCTATAAGAGAGCGGTCAGCCGTCGGTAGAAACTGGATAGAGCGGCTTAACACGTCACTGGGCCGAGATGAGGTTTAACGCGAGAGACTGACAGGCCATATTGCCGCTGGCGGCTGAAGCGGTTTTAATTAAGTGATTAGAAGCTTGTTTGTACATCGATCACCTTCCCCCTGTGACCCGACAGGCAGCCCTCGGGCCAGCGAGCATATGACTCTATCGTTCCAGTTGCCAACCAATCCAAAAGGTTACCATAATTATATGCTAGCTTGCTGACTTGGCCAGCTAGCCGACGGGATCTTGATAAAATTTACTTCAAAGATCCCCCCCATCTCTCTCTAATGTCATCTCTTCCATGTGAACAACCAAAGCATCTTACCCAAGCATGCTGAGAACAACACTTGCTCTCCAATCACAAATACTCTAGAAGGGCAGCTGAGTGATATCGATGAACAAAACGTCAGGAGACCAATTTAATGAAGGGATTATTTGTAATAGCTTACCTATTTGCATGATTTGATGCCTATCAGATTTGCACAGCTCTGAGATACAATTGCTAGCAGTACACGTAGTTCTAAAATGTAGCTGACATTTGTGATGGTGCACAGACCTAAGAATCTGTAAAGTAATAAACAGTAGAGACCTTTAGTTAGGTTAGTTTAAGTTGTAATTTGTAACTTCTTACTTTATATGTGAATTAGTTTACCCAGTTTGAAGTTACATTAGTTTCAAGTTACAAGTTACAAGTTGAACTTTCAATTTATAACTAAAAGTCTCTATTTTGTAGTTGTAAACGTCGAAAGAGACGTTTTTTTTAATTCCAAACGTAACTCAAAGAGGGCGTTCCAGGTATTAAAATCTCAAGGTCAATTTCCAAAAGAATCTTCAACACAAACCACCAAAGAACTAAGAAAGTATATAACGCAGGAAATTACGTCGGATTCATAAAGAAGACATCAATAGTTTCAATGATTCCGGAAAGACGTATAATGAATGGCTAAGCTACATTTAATCAGTTTCCAATGCCTGCATGTGCCATCCAAATATATTTACTTCTTTGATTTTTGGAAATGAATGTTGTCAGTCATTAAGGTGATAGAATAAGCAGAGTAATTAAAAATCTGGTCTACATTTCATTGTTTCTCTAATGCCTACTATTGTTGCATTAATCAAAATTTGCACAGTTCACTTCAAAGATCCTCCCTTGAGGCACTTTGGTAAGGATAGCAACTGTTCATGTATCCAAAGTGCGGAATTATTCTTTACAGTACGCAGGCTTAAGTGGGAAGACATAACTCGAAATACTTCTACATCTTGATTAAAAACTGTTTTTTTTCATCTATAAAACAAATATATTCCTTTTTGGCGTTTGTGGTTGATTAGTTTACATCCACTTTAATAAATCAATCGCATCGGCAGTGCACTAAGTAAGCCAATTAAGTGCATTATATGTGTACTAATCTTATAAAGAAACTAATCTTTTGTGGTACATATGTAAAAGAAATGAACATTATTTCCATCAACCATGAAAATATATAAGAAATATTATGAAGCAGAACCGTGAGTGTGGCTGTTTTATGCGCGTGTAGTTATAAGCCAATGTTCTTTCCCTTTAGCTTACTCTATTATTTATGGAATGAAGAAAATTATGCAGTTTTCTTCATATATTAATAGTATAATAATATATAAATTGTGCAATGAATAGCTGATTAACTTATCCATCAATTAATATCGTGAAATAACAATGGAAATATAACGCCATATTATAAGACTAATTTATTTACTTATTTGATTGGTGTTTTACGCTGTACTTAAGAATATTTCACTTACATGAGGGCGTTCAGCATTATGGTGGGAGGAAACCGGGCAGAGTCCGGGGGAAAACCACCATTGGTGGATTTTTCATGAAACGACTATTTCAAGAAGAGGAATGTTCAGGTTTACGAGCTGATCCGGAATACCATGTTTTTAAGGTGGTTGAGATCAAAGCGACATAACTGGGTTCTCTTTCACAATAATGTAAGTCATATTTCATGTAATTTTTTTCAGAAAGGATGTTGTTAGTTTAAAGTGCCATGAGGCTTTGTCATTTTGACTGCTATCCACTTGCATGATCTGATAAAATGATACATACGGAGACATTGACCGTGATCATCTCTCTCTATACATCTGACTAGGCCTTGGCGTGACCAGTGACATGGCGTGCTCAAAAAAAGCTCTCCTGGTGTCTACTGTAGTGTCAAGTCGGAAGGTTTGTCAGCTGACTGCTGAAAGGCGGTGGGTTTTTAATATAGCCTATGTCTGAGACGGTGCCTTCACTTGCTAACCCGGCGGCAGTCATACAGGGTGAAATGATCTCGAGAATAGTGTATAATCAAATTATTAAGACAAATTAAATTAAATATTTTCTTATTTGTTTGATTTTCGTTTAACGTCATATTCAATAATCTTCCATTTATCACCATACGATGGAGGAGTACGTAGGATTTATTCACGTCAGTGCCACTAAAAATTATCTTAGTCACAGGGATTTAGTCACGTCAGTGCCACTAAAAATTATTTTAGTGGCACTGACGTGACTAAATCCCACGTACTCCTCCATTGTATGGTGATAAATGAAAGATTATTGATTATTGATTATAAAAGGGATAGTGAAAATAGCATACATGTTGCGTAAGTCGCAGTTCTAATCTGAGATTGTTAAATTTTCATAATCGTCGTTCGTAATGCTAAGTTTCATCTGACCTTAACAAAATTTAATAAAACTCTTTTCATATTAAGTTTCATCTGACCTTAACAAAGTTTAATAAAACTCTTTTCATATTAAAGCGACATTGCTAAGGCTAAAACGTCACAAGTGTGTAAGACGGCGCAACAGAGTCTGTGTCAGCATGAGCTTTCATTACATCCACATGTGGCCAGATTATATAAGAATAGTTACAATCAAAGCGCGATGGAGATATCTATATTTGTATTCCACCTGAGCATTATTAACGGATTAAGAGTTTGAAATCTGACCGGCTGTCAGGCTGATGGCTGCTTTCCTCTTACATTTTACCAGGTTCATTTTCTGGCTATACTATGAAAGACGTACAGCATGGAGAGTAAATCCAAAGCAGCGATGACAGTGTGGTAGTTGACAAATGGTCACACGTAACCGGTGAAATTCGGCCTCTCGTCAGTTTGCCTCAGGGTTTTATTCTAAATGTCATGGAAATGCATAAATAATAGCAAATTACCAGCCCCCTAGCACCATGGCTTGAACAGAATTAGGATAAAAAAAATGCAGTGATGTTAATTGCAATTTATTTGACGCCACTGGTCTACAATTCCTAAATATGTTGTGTTGTCATCTCATTTAATATACAATAACATTAAAACAATGCAAAGGGACCAGTCCTCGGGATTCTTGCTCCATCAGTAGAATCCTGGTTTGTGCTGGAATGCAATGCTATTAAAGAAGTACAGCGCAGAGAGTAAATCCAGAGCAGCGACGACAGTGTGATAGTTGGCAAATGGTTTTACATGTTTCCTATAGGTATCCGGCCTTTAAAGTTGGTTTGGAAATGGGCCTTGCGATTATCGACGTAGCCATCCCCACCCCGTTCCTTTGTTTACTATATAGCTGCATTTCACTGACGCTTAAATTAGGGTTGAAGCGTGACCGAGTTAAGAGACTCTCAACTTTTTAAATTGTTTAATCTGTATTATCCATTTGAAAAACATTTATGATTCCAATTAACAATTTTAACTGATTGTAATCAATTTGCATGTCTATAACTGTTTTTTTTTTGGACTATGTTTTGATTCGTCTGTAGAATCAATTATAACTAGATCATGGAGAAGAATATGGCCTTATTTACCTTAATTCGAATACTGAAACCTTAAGTTTGGGGTTAAATTGAACAAAAAGAAACTGTTTTGAAGGCGTTGTTTCCAACTCCTAGTACACATGTGTATTTATAAGGAATAAAACTAAAACTCCGTAAAGCGATCTTTTTCTCTGTTCAGAAAACAACCCTATACACGCATTCCACCTCAAGATGCTTCACGGTTTAGCAGTAAACAGCGAATTTTACTGGAAATGTGAAAAAGTTCCACAGAATTATATGCATCAATACAGCAACATTTTAACACTATTCTGTTTATTTGCCGGTCATCGACTCCTGGCATTGTGAACCAGTTCAGATGGACTTGTTCAAACTCTGGACGAGAGCTGTGTAACGCACCACAACCACAGCGTAAGCCTCTGTCATATAACATCTCCATTTAACTTAGAGACAAAAAAGACTTTTCCATTTTGGTTTTCCTTTAATGGTAACATCTGATCCAGACTCTGTTTGCCGAAAGAAATTTGTCCATGAAAAATTGTGTTTTTATATTCTCACAGGGTACACACTCTGCAAAACGTTTTCATATTTTTCCTCAAAGTTTCCACAGTGAGTGTCCTTGTCCGCATCGGTTCCAGTCTCTCTGAAAAATCTGGTTTTTAAAGGTTCCCTTAAAAGGCCATGGTTAAATTAAAGTTATTGTCCGTTAGACAGAGATGGAGACATGGCGCAAACAGGCGAGATCAAAGCAGATTATCACCTTGGCGAGACAATCGAGACATGTCACGTACTCTCGACTGGGAACGAGCACACAAATGACGTCATTTCCTTCTCAGCCGGAATTACGTCACAAAGATCTCTTACAATGTCATCGTTTAGGCAGAGCATGGCCTCTTCAGTATCACGTTTGATGCGTGAGTTTCGTGCAAAAATCGTCTGCATTTGGCTGAATCCACGCCGAATGTAAGAAAAACTGTGAACTTCGTCGTATCCGAGGCATCCCGATCAGTCTTAGCACCTGCTTATCACACGGAAAGACGATGAGCTTTTTATGAAAACTTGGACGAAATGAAAAAGGAAAACATGAAAACGTCTCCAAATCTTCGAGCTCAACCTCAGAAAGATGCGTGCATCCCCCTAAAAATAGAGATAGAAAGAACGGCCTGTCTCTGTAAAGCATTGACAATGTTACATTGAAGAAGCATTACATGGAAGTATTAAAGAAACGCACCTGACTGGAAGAATAAATAGCAATCTATAGAATTTTAATCAAGCTAATGGCAACCATGCATTGAGATCTGTAGTTTGACTCACACCAAACATTATGGACATAGACAGATATACAGTATGCTTCCATGAGGTTCTACGTCCAAATTGTTTCTCCGTCACATTCTGTTAAGAATTCAATAATAAGGTGAAAATCCCTGAGCAAATAAGCGAAGCTAAGGAAAATGTACACGGCTTGTGCTTAACCTGGGTTTGCAATTACGACGAGAGGCTCGTCCAGTTAATGGCATATTGACACAGAATGGGAGGTGAAACGCACGCTCTAGCCTTATGTATTTAGAAGTGAAAATCTCTCTATTAATTGCATGACCCCCCAGGATGTGATGTTATGCTCGGGGTCATTCAACCATCCGTCACCAAGCCGCTTAACCTTTCTGTTTGGCACCTAAACCTTTTCATACCATTGCAGAAAAACTCTCCATCAAAAAGGTTGTACAGGCAGCAATTGTCTTCCCCGTGGTCATCATTTGTATGTTTCTTTATTTATGTTTGTAGCATTTAGTTTGACAGGACTGAAGAAATTCTATGTTCCGAAGAACTCCGTAACTCAAATTTAGAATCCAATGATCTTGGTCAAAACCATTCCTTCATCTCTCTAGGTTACAAATTTGACAATTAATTTTAAGTAAAAGTCTCTCTAATATATCATATATATATCTCCTTACCTGATGACTGGATGTCTCAAACACAGTGTATTTTACCTCTGGCTCAGAGAGATCTCATGCTGAATTAAGTACTCTGTTCATGTATACATAATCTTTTCTTTTTGTAATTTCATTTTGATTAAATTATTAAAATACATACCGTTTATATTTTGAAAACGAGTTTCTGTGATGTTACACCGTGTGGAAATAGCAATTTACGTTCATGAAAATGGTCAAAAAAATACAACAACAGTCGTCAAACAAAACACAGAATTTATAGGACATATGTTTTCTTAGTAAGAATGTATGTGTTTTATCTTTTTAACCGATTGTTGTTACTCTACAGCGTATATTACAAATTTTCCAGTTGTGCCGTATACCTGTATCTGAAATGGTGTCTACATGCAAGCTCAACAGATCGTGATTCCGTTTATGTAATGCAAAAGTTTTGACAACTTCACATAAAAATAATTTCCAATTTCTCCAGTTTCGAATTTACGCATGGCGAATTCGTAAACCTTGGCAAAAGAGCCAATGCTTTAGTCTCTATATATGATGTTAAACATATTACATACGCCAGATAACTCTGTAAAATATATGCGTTAAAACAGAAGTTCGTATACCAGCCGTCAAACAAGATGAACCTTACGGTCAATAATCACAAACTACGAAAGAACTGAAAAGTGTAAAAAGTCATTGCTAAGTTTATGTGTGTCCTATCGTGCGAGTGACGCTTTTAACAGTTCCTTTATATCAGAAGCCTGGATATCAGTCTGAGAAATCCATACCTGCTGAATGTTTATGTCACTATGCTGGGGGGGCGTTATTACATTTTATCGACAAACGTTAAGAAGTTAATCTTCTTGTCAAAAGAATAAGAAGTTCTATAAATGGAATATTCTTAAATACCGCATAAAACGCCAAAACAAATAAATAAATAAACCTTTGGTGGAATATGGGAATTTTTTCGAGGGTTTCTTTGTATTTGAGATCGCATAATATAAGCAATCGCAGCACAGTCGATCTTTTTGGTTCAGTAATCCTGAATCCACTTGACTGATGAAACTATGCGCTGTGGTAAAGTTGTCAGCAATTTAGCTGACAGCATCTCATAGCGTTTGCGGTGAAACTAGATCAAGGAGCTTTAAGACAAGTCAGTGTTGTATAACGTTGGCTAATGGTTTTTCGAATGGTTTTAATCCTATCTAGGTGGCGTCTCCCTTGCTTCTTCCCGCTCTCTGCCACCTCTGTCCCCCACCAAGCACACACACACATCCACACCTCGTGAAAAACTCTTGGTTGCTCTTCATTACCTCTTAATTAGTTGACTGTGACTTCTATGTGATCTCGCCACTCTCCGTAAACGTTAGAGTGTGTCGCCCAGGGGGGCTAACATAACATTAGTACAATATGCATATTGACAATCACGCTTGTCAAACAAAGGCCCAGCTCTTAGAGGTCACGGGTCGTTGTCCACCGGGACTAAATACAAACCGGTAAAATCGATTTGCTCTGCAAAAACAAAAAAACTACGCCGACAAGAGTTAAATCACAAGTGACTGTGGTCAAAGGTTGCTGTGGGTAGTCTCATTCAAACGTCTCTGTAGCACTATCGACTTGTTGCGCATCAAGGGATTGAGAGCGATACAGTCAACAAACTGCTCGTTTGCGTTACGTGCTTTTTCCGTGGCTAGGTTTCCGGAGCCTCTCTCCCCGGTAGAGGGCACTGCCTGTCTCGACTGCTCAGTGGTAAGTGTGATGCTCCCGCCCCATCACCACCGCCAATCAAACGTCAATATTTAGAGACGTGTGCTCTCTGCATTTTCCTTTCTTTTGAAATCCTCCTTGCAACATAATGTCCTAGTGTTCGAGAGAATTTGATGTATTCCTCAATTCATATGATTGCTTGTGTCCTTCTGGAACACGCACTTTTTGTCTGTCCCGAAGAGACCACGTGCCACTGGAGTTTCTGCCCCCCAAGGGAGCACACAAGTCAGTCATTGATGGGGGTGATTGTGTGTGTAGGGGGGAGGGAGACAAGGGGGGACCTTCACAATGTGCTACTATAACACACATTATTGGCTGGTTAGAAACTGGCAGTAAACAGGGCTCTTTTGGCGGGAACTGGCGTCTGGGTGATTACAAACAGTGGGTGGAACGACGGAAAAGGGTAACAGTAGAACTGATGTGGAATCGTGAAGAGAGCATCCAGGACAGGGACTTTGATCTCGTGCAGAGCCAAAGATTTAGACGCACACTCAAAATTTGTATTATTTGTGTAAAAACAAGAATAAAGGAGAACGGATCTGCCTTCATCACCAGGCCTAACACTGATTTCCTATGAGAACCGGCACGGAGTACAGCGTCTGGTCAATGCTTCGCCCGCCCTGTATGTCTGGTATTCCTGGTATCGGTGCGATGTAATGTCAACAAGTTAAGATATACATGGTTTCCTTGACAATCACACACAGAATACATCGAAAAATTAATACTTTATGGAAATCGTGTGATAAATTTTGATATTTTTATCACTGTTAAAGTTAAACTGTATAACATTTTATCTGTAGCCTGTACTGTTAGGAAACGGTGAAGTCCTCCCTGCAAAAAGATAAAACATTTTTGGCAGACAGATATTTTACAATGTCATACGAGAAATGTTCGACAGAAAACGCTTCCAGTGAACAAGCTAAGTAACTGCCCCAAATTTTTGGTCAACTCACTTTTTTGTTTTAAAAAACCCTAAAGTGCATGAAAGGAAACACAGCATGTGTTACTGATTGGGAATCTTACCATTTTTTACTAACTAAATTTTCTTTAAATATTGATCCATATGGTATTTAACAATTAACACGTCAGATTATTTCAACTATATCAGGGTGGTCAAATTTCTAATGTACCAAATCTGGAGTAGGGTTCGAACTTGCAACGACGTAGGTGGGATGCAGGTAGGTTGATCATTCACGGACTGGATGTCATGCCCACAAAATATCGATAATATGTTTCCCGCATCATTAAAAATCGATGACTGTTTCTCTCATATTATTACCTGTATATTATATTTTACAGGTTTCTTTGGGAATTTGTGTTGTAGTTTGTTTTGGAAATGGGTCTTGCGATTGTATCGTCGCACATGTATATAGGCATAACGACATTTCATTGTTTACGGATGATATACTGTTCAGGATTGAAGTGTAATAAACTTTTCACAGCCTATAGTTTTGCACACATACTAGTATTGTGCAAATACGGCTTGTTTTACACATCAGAAATAAAAAAATGTCTCATGACTGCGACATTCTGCTATTTTACTATTAAGCAATTGTCTGGAATCGTTTTCCCGGGGTTTTGCAAACATTGAAATGAGAGTATTACCCCATTTGCCCAATTGTATAGTAGTCAAATGAAACGACTAATAAACAAATATTAACACCGAGTTACTTTTTTCCTGAGAATTTTCTAACCCTAAACCTTTAATTTATGCTTCGAAAATCGACTTGAAATTATTTTTTTGTTTTATTGTTAATTTAGAATATTTTTTCTGCCATTGTTAAATGTGTTCCTGTATGCAGTGTTAATTCTCTCTGATTTCTGTTTTTGTGTATTTTTTCACCTTGTGGTGATTGCAGCTCTAAAATGAACATTTTGACTTCTACATCTTATACAACTATCTACATCAGCTCAGTTTTAGTTTATCCCACGTATAGCCTTGTATGTATCCCAAGCGAAGCTTTGACGGTTGTATGAACACCAGCTGGTTTCAACATCAGTGCCGCACGTATGTTACAACATATGCAAAACAGCTTAACTGCTAACAGCAGATTATTTCCCTTTATTTGCGGACAGTGAACACTATATATCGGACATGCGCTCTTTACAGCAAGTAAATAAAACTTTTCTTACGTGCTTTGATTTATGGAAACCAATGTGAATTTCAGCACAACTTTGCTGAGTTTGTCCTTTCGCTATGAAAAAATGTGTCCCATACAGAGATTGTCAGTATTCTTGGTGATACAGGTAACTGCTGGTAAGTTTTCGGAAAAGGTCTATGACTTATGTGAGCTGATGAGGCATTTACTGTGAGATGTTGGCGCTGTGAATTCTGAACTGATTACATACATAGGTACTTCAAAATAAATGTGTTCATTTTCTTTAATAGTGTTAAATGAATATACTCAAGAAGTTTAAACTATATATCATGGTGGGCCAGAGTAAACCACCACTCCTCACCATGCATGTATGAGACAAATACAAGCGAGCAAAAACTGGATCCGAACCTGCGACCTCACTGATCTGCGTCTCACCAAACAGGTATGGGACGGCCTCAGTGATCTACTGATAAGGCAAGAAATGTGCTTTAACTACTTTAGCCCGAGGGTATATTGTCGTAAAATGCCTGTACATATTTTTAGCCGGATAGCCATTCAAAATCCTCTTTGCAGGCTTGCGAAGTCTCTTTGATTGGCTGCAAGGCTGAATGGTTGAACTGGCTGCATGGCTGGACAGCTGGATAAGTGTCAACAGCTTGATTGCAGTTTCAGGCTAAAAGTTCAGACATTGCTATGCTGGAAGATTGAAGTTTCAGGTTCATAGTTTCAAGTGTAGTTTGTGGCCTGTTGCCAATTATCACACTGTGGGCGCTACTCTGGTTTGATTCTCTATATGTTGTAATCCTTTGTTATGTTCACTGTCTACATGCATTGGAAGTCAGTCAGCAAATAGGAGAGGCAAGGCTGCTATCAGTTTAGCATTTTATATTGACACGTATATGAGACTACCTATGTAATTGCATATGTTGGTTGAACATCTGACCTGATCCGGTGATGTAAATTCCATTTCTATACACATGAGAAGCAGTATACTTGTATATAATGAAAGCAAAAGTTAACAGTCAAATTGCATTTATTGTAAGCTGTGAATGAATCTTGTGATTTAACGTCGTACAATTTTTCAATCATATGACGACGTAGAAGTCCGTAGAGTGCATGTAAATTACCTCCTTGTTGCAGGGCGTATTTCCACCGGCTTTATCTAGTGCTGCTTCACTGAGACGACCTATCGAAGGCAAGTAATGCGCCCCGCCCGAGCCATTATACTGGTACGGGTCAACCAGTCGTTGCACTTCCCTTTAATGCTAAACGCTAAGCAAGGAAGCTACAGTTTCCTCTTTTAAAGTCTTATGTATGACCCGACCTATCATTGACTCTGGATCTACCTGAATCGGACACTCTACCAAATGAGCCATACTATAAGCTGTAAAAGGTTTACCTAAATCAGTAATAGTCTGCAGTGCTGGTTCACATGGTAAATAATCATGGCAGAACATGGGGGAAACCCACGGCCATCTCCAGGTTGCTGACAATCCTTCCCACGTACGACTGGAGAGGAAGCCAGCTTGAGCTGGACTTGAACTCACAGCGACCCACTTAGTGGGAGGCTGCTGAGTCATCGCACCGCTTAGGCGGGCTAACTCCCTTGGTCCACGGAGGCCGCCTTCATGTATACAAAGCAATTACATGTAGGCATACAATTCAAAATGTTTGGTAATGGAATCCTGATCGTGCATCATAACTACATTGTACTCGGATTTTAAAATCGTAACAGTTCAGTTACAGTTAATAGGTGAACTGAAATGCAACAAACTAACAAGAAGACCTAAGGTAGCCTTATCTTTGACATAACTATTTAAATGTACTTCACTCAAACAAGCGAGCTGTGCAGGAAAGAGGGAAGTGCCTTCATTTAAGTGTGGTCAAAAGATGTAGAGGAGGCTTTTCTATTTGCGAAATGTATAAGTACTTCTTGAGAATAATTGGACTTAAACGACGAAGACCGCACAGCATTGTAGTGGGTGCAATCCAATACCATTTTGAGAATAATTTATTTATTTGTTTGATTGGTGTTTTACGCCGTACTCAAGAATACTTCACTTATACGACGGCGGCCAGCATTATAGTGGAAGGAAACCGGGCAGAGCACAGGGGAAACCCACGACCATCCGCTGGTTGCTGCAGACCTTCCCATGTACAGCCGGAGAGGGGCCCAGCAGGAGCTGGACTTGAACTCACAGCGACCGCACTGGCGAGAGGCTCCTAGTTCATTACGATGCGCTAGCGCGCTAACCTACTGAGGCACGGAGACCCAATTTCGAGAGTAAGGACGAACACACTGTTACGTTTGTTTCTGTTCATTTCATTATTATAAATATTCAGTATTGTTCTATTGAAACATTTATTATACACATCTAAACTGTACATGTAAACAATGTGGAATATTTTGATTTAATTGCATAATGTGGCAATATTTATACGTAAGGGTCCATTTTGTTCTTAAATCTCAGGATCTTGAGCTATGTATATAAGGTATAAAAGACTACAGAATAGAAATTAAAACCGGAGCAGGGGTGACAGTGTGATACTTGGCAAATGGTCACAGCCAACCGTCGAAATCCAACCTTTTGAAAGACTAGTCCTAATTCTCATTAACCAATAACATGTTTGACCCTTTTTGTATAAACGAATGCGTTTGTTTACTCATTAATTCATTCTTTTTACTGTGTTTAAATAGTTTATTGGAAAGAAAAGAGTTTTTCAACTCCTTGCGGACTTCCCTTCTCTTATTTCCCTCATTATATCGCCTATTTCATCTTATATATCTATCTATATTATAATGTTTTGTAATGGCCTTACTGTGCAATATAAGGTACCTTAATGTTGTTTAATATCACTGGTGAAAGTCTCTGTAGCTGTTGTAAATGATTGTGGAATAATGCCAGATGCCGATTATAATACCATACCGTGACGCAAATATACCGGACGATGCTCGACTCACTGACTCGAATAGTTGTTGTATGCGAGCCGTGTAACAGGCAAACCTTCAGGAGAGCGCCTAAAGTCGTGGGAGTTAATGTGGAGAAAAGCGGCAGCAGCTCTTGTGTCGTCAGGTAACGATCCGTACGATAACAGAACCTGGGACATTCCTCTCCATTATCCTGACTGACACCTGGACCGTGAACACACACCACATTACAATGACTTTAAAGCTGGGTTACGAGGCCAGCATTCCAGCCCGACGGGAGGGTTTCTATTTCTGCCCTCCGTACCTTTCCTTCAGTCATCGGGGTTTCTTCAAATTCCAATGTTTTTAATTCTGTTGCAACTTTTCTATAACACCATTTCACTCTATAGACTGAACATGCATTCCGCTGAAATGGTTAAGTTCCTGTTCGCCATATTGTTCCGGCTTGTTTCCCTGTAACGACCCTCGATACTTCCTGTCAGTCCGGCTTTTAGCGCTCCGCGCCATGTCAGCTGTTTCCCGAATACTTACCTCAAAAATGCCTATATTTTGTATACAGCAGACGCATGGCCTGTCAAAGCTAGAGGAGAGCGCATAAATCTGTGAATGGCGGAGATGGATGACTGTTCCGCCTCTTCTCAGCTCAGACCAGTCAAATGGAGAAACCAGATTAGTGGGACGTGTCTTTTAACAAAACCAGACACGAGCTGCAGACGACAAAAACGAACCTCTTTTGTTATCATGGATTCCTCCGCTCAAAATCAACCCCGGTTCTCACTAAGCTCCCCTTCATACAGTTACTGTTACCCGCGACTATAGATCCATTGAAGATTCTTCTTGAATGTTTTGCTTTATCAAGTGTCTGGCCTGTGTTCACGATTAAAGGCGATTAAAAAGTTTCATTGTTTATGCTCATTTAAGAGAACGAATTGCACTAAGATACTTTCTGTAAAACGACACGAACAGTTGTTGCATGACATACTATTTTATTACGTCTGATATTATATTTATACCCTTAAGGACCGTCCAAATCCAGTTATAATTGTGTTTAACAAATTCACGCAATACAGTTATGCGTGCAGAAATCCTTGTTATTATCAAGCATACCTTTTGTTTGGAGACGTTTGAAGACTTGAATACTTGCGCGGCAAAAACGTTTGTAGAGTAAGTTGCCTTATTATGTTGTATCTTATTTCCATCAACACTTTACGAAGCTCCCGTGTCAGTGTCACATAAAAAAAAAAAACACCAATGACACCAATTTCTTTGAAACTATAACGGATCGCCATTGGCAGGTACTAATGTAGATTTTTTTTTTGCCACCTATTGTTAAAGTATTTTCAGCCACCTTTCCCATCGCAGACTATAAATGCTAAGTGGCTCGTCTGAGGGCACTGACAAATGGTACTGGTTTGTGTTAAGATCTTAACGCCACTTCATGTTCTGGCATAGTAACAGTGTGTACCGTTTTTAGACACGAGATATTTCGAGAATGAAAACAGACTTCTTGACAAATCGTCTGCCAGCATTTTTGTTTGAAGGAGGCCAGCCGTTAAAATGCGATTTTGGGTGACGGTTTGAGGAGGTATATACCCACATAGCGTTCCACACTTGTCCACGACGCTTTCCAATGCTCCAAAGGCCCTATACCGTCATTAACTATAGTGTTTTTTCCACACTGTAATGTCTTGGGAAAGGGTTAGAGCATTACCTCTAGGTGAAAAGCAACAGCATAGATGGCGCTGCTGTATGCAACCCCTGCATTTGTGGCTAATGCTAATGCGAGCTGCACGATACGTTTGAGGATTGATGAACTAGGGTAATTTGCTTGCAACTATTGGGAAACCCACTTTCGTGCGTTACAGTCAAGGTTCGATTAGGAATCAACCTTTGTGAACATCTATTTGTCCTTATGCGACCTGCAATTTTACACACACATCACTTGTTTGAAACCATGGCTTTCTTTATCTCTTGTGACAAAAATATTTATCTGTTCAAGAGTTTGCGTAGGCTATAGCGACTACATTGATTGAACTGTTGAAAATGTCAATGCCTTTCTTAGATTGCAAACTTTTATACATGGAACCGTTTCGAATATCAAAGTTAAAAGCCCCTGTGGTTTAGAGAGTGTGGTTGACGTAAAAACTTGAGACCCTGATCTCGTATATTGCAGTCTATCTTATTTTAGCTCTGGATAAGTAATTATACATATCTGTTGTGAAACTGCCTGCTGCACCGTCAGTCAGCCTTTTTCTGTGCTGAAGCATGTAGCCATTAAAACTTTAGCACATTGACTATTCCAGTCGATGACCCACCCAAACGGTTTGGTTTTGCTTGGATAAAATAAATTGTGGTTAGTACATCGTTTTACGGTAAAGAATCAGCGTACAAATTTTAAGGGCATTTTCTAGGGCACAGCATTTTATTTGTACATGTATTTTTGAATTTTAGACTTACGTCTTAAGACGTTTGATAAATATGGGCCCAGAACCAGAACAACATATATAAATGTATTCGCGAAGGTTCCAATTTTTGAGTTGGCGTATATACTTGACAAATATTCTATGCACACAAATATATGATAATTCAGAAGGGCATCCTTCTGTCGATATAGCTGTGGATAAGATCTTTAGCTTTCCCACGCTCTCTTGTCGACGGTTGAGTCCCCCGTCTGGTCGTCTGGGACCGGGCAGGTGTAGGCATGAGAGAGACGAGAGAGAGAGAGAGACAGGAACGTAACCGGCTCACTCTACTCCCTTCAACACGTGTACGACGGTTGCCTTCTCCGCAGAGCACATAGGAGCTGGTGCTGCCTTAGCTCAGAATCTATAGACAGTCATGCGCTCGGTCAACACAGCATATACTTAGTGTCTTATTCGCCCTCAAGCACATGGTCTTTTGATCTATTAAAATGTATTTCAAAAATTTTATCATATGTGGCATGAATAGAAATCCAGAGTTCAATATTTTAACGTATGTCAATGGTTATTACAGCGACGCTGCTTTAATAAAAATGCAGTGTGTAATGGGAGTTGTACAGCGATCAAAATATCGGTTTCTATCAAACTTTCAAATTCATTCATAGCTCTTCTATGTAGACTCTTTCGTTAATAACTTGACGATATGGACATGAATTTGATGATTAAGAACAGATATGAATATATATATGACGCAGTATATACTTCTGTATTATATAAAATATACAGTAATATTAATTTGTGTCTAAAACACATTCATTCACTATAAACACCAAGTTATAGGGTTAAGGAAGTCTATATATATATATATATATATATATATATATATATATATATATATATATATATATATATATATATATATATATATATCATCATCATCATCATAATGTAATTAATAGATGTTGAGTTTTCCCAGATCAGCTAACCTGATATTTTTACTGATCTCTCCACAAATGGGAGTAAAAACGTGTTTCCGTCTGAAACGAAAATGTGAGTTCTTTAATGAATTATCGTCCAACTGACATAAAGATATAATTATATAATTTATAATTGATGATTTATTCATTTGTCTATTCATTTCATTGTTGTTTATCGCCGTATACTCAGAATTTTTTTACTATGGAGGTCAGGCTTATAGATGAATGGAACCGGAATGTAGGGGGTAAACCCCCGACCTTTGGCAAGTTACAGACAAACTTTCCCAAATGTGAGGTAAAGACATGTGCAACATACAGGTGGAAGACAGGTGGCCTTCAGCGAAAGACATGTGCAAACGCCCACACCACTATATCGTCAACGAAGACACTACGAATAGGAAGCATTTGAACATTTGAATGGTTGAGTTGTGTGATTTGGACAAGATCTTAAAACGATCGAATCTCATGCAGTCGGTATTTTTCGGCGATATTATATATTATATAGAAGTGAATCCATCACAGATTGCCCTCATTAAAATATTTTGAACCCAGCCGCCTGTAAAAATTAATTTTATCCTTGAAAAGTAGTTACTTTAATTATTTGATATTTAGCATGGTGTATTACACCGTGTGTCCTCAAGAATATTTTACTTATGTGATGGCGGTAAAGTTGCTGAATGTAAAAAAAAAGCTGAGGAATTACGGGTGAAATCAACACACCTGTTTGAGGTTATCACCGCATACAAATGTTCCCTTGTACTCTGTTATCATTATATCTCCATGCGTTAGAACAAGCTCCTATGGGCTTTATTCCCGCCAGTTTTATTCCACATGTTTATATCTATGTATTTATTTTAAAGATTTATAATGAATAAAAAAATGAAGTTATCTTATATTCATGCAGCGGTAAAGATGTCTCGACACCGTGGCCCATTCCACAAAGTTCAAGACAAAATCTAAATGTTCATATGTATGCTCCGTAATTTACGGCCGAAGAAGTTCATCATTAAGTTCATTAAATGTATCTCAACATAACAAAGCTTTGTAAGCTGTTCCAAATTTTAGCTTGTCTTGGCCATCAAATGACATAATAATGTGAAAACTGAACGTGATTCAACACAGCTACAGCTCTAGCTCATCCTTCTATGCACCATATATTGTTAACAATGCGTGTTCCTACAATTCTTAGCAGGGAAATTGAACTCTTTTTCTGTAAGGTTTCCATATAGGGGACATTGCTCGCATCTTCTGGCCGCCGAACACCTCTGAATAACGCTGTGTGGTGTTCACGAACCTTAGGCTAATGGATCGCCGATCTTTCAGAATAATCGTGAAGACACATTTGGGGTCGTGAAAATGGTTTAACTTGGCTTTAGCCAACTTTTCGACATACCTAGGATCAATATAGGAATGACTAGGCGTGCAGGAATTGCAGGAAACTGCCGGTATAATAGGCCCAACCTGAGCTGCTTGGGGAGAATGGTTAATGTTAAAGCCGTGTTCGCAATCTTACATATATAGCTTAGCAATTTTCGTAGCCAAGCCTATATATGATCCCTTTTTAATTATTGATGTAGGTTTCCTGTAGTTGAACTGTGGGTTAACATTATTGAATTCAATATTGTTATGGCATTCAATAAAATAAATACAGTAGAAAGATTCTTTTTATTTTTTTTATTTTTTTTTTGTTTGATCGGTGTTTTACTCTGTAATCAAGAAAATTTTACTTGCACCATGGCGGCCACCAGCTAATAAGATTGTAAACTTGATAAACTGCTCGATTTTCTGTTTATATGTTGTGCTCAAGACCAATATACATTCATGGTTGTACTTAAAATTACCTATATATATATATCTTAAAACAATAATCACGGATGTATTTATTTCAAATATCGATGTGTGGTCTGGCCTATACGAGAGAATTATACATACATGCACAAAATAAGCTGTGAGTTCAAATCCAGCTCATGCTGCTTTCCTCTCCGGCCGTAAGTTGAAAGGTTTTGCAGCAACCTGCGGATGATCGTGGGTTTCCCCTGGCCCTGCCCGATTTCCTCCCACCATAACGCTTGTCGCCGTCGTATAAGTGAAATGTTCTTGAGTACGGCGTAAAACACCAGTCAAATAAATAAATCAAATAAATAACAAAATAAGCAGAATATATGTCTTGTCAAGAACTTTTCACATAGATGCATCATGTGCTCATTGTCTTAGTCATCACTTATTATTATATACGTAGTTTCCTGGATTTTCTTGAACCAAGTAAATGCTTTTTTCACTGTCACTTACAAGCAAGAGATTTCTTGCCACTCTTACAGGAAACAATTTTTTACTGTTGTATAGCCTCTGTAAATTTGCACCGTAAAGTAAAATGGCTCAGACCCATATAGGTTTAATTGCCCCAAACGAGCCTCGAATGTAAACTCATTATGGCGGTATAAGTGACTCTCGTTAGTTTAGGGTTTGCCATGGTTCATTAATTTCGCCCCTGTTGCCTGGTAATGGAAAACGCCACGAACATTCAAACATTTCATATTGCGTGACTTTGGGAATTCCCCGCATGGACGTCCACGCCAGGATCACGGGTGGTCTCAACGTATCAATTTCTGCCGTTTTCGTTGCATTTTCTGGAAACCATACTGAATTGAATAACGTGAGCTAAGGTGAACTTATACGGAAACTTTCGTTGAATTTTCGAAAGGAAACTTGTAGGTAGACATTTGCTATATCCGAGTTTTAGAACATTGTTCCTTATACACTCGGTAATTGCTATGTAACAAACTTCGTTTTAGTACAAATGTAATTATTCTTTCTGTGTATGACGTGACATCTATTCACGACGATTACTTTTCGAAATTAAATGGTTTAAGTGACCCTTTTCACACCCATACAAGTGATCTTTACTGTTCCCAATATAGACCCCCATGTGGGTTTGTTGTGGTGACAAAATGCCTATAAACTCTTTAACATATCTGACTGTATTCGTTTAAAAAGTCTATATAACACGGGCATTAATTTCTTCAAATGCAACTACATTATATTAATTTTATAATTAAAGCAGTCCTCTAGCAAAGGCTTTTGATGCGTCTGTGATCTGGAAAAGCTTATTTGATGTCATTTTATAAAAAGTTACCAAACACAAAAGATAATACAGAGAAATAATGAGAGAAGTTTAACTCATGCAGAGAGATGAATTTAACGTTCAAGCGAAAAAATGTTTGCACAAAAATGTGTCAGCGTTTGATCTACGCAGGAGAAAAAGTTATATATTATTCCTCATTTTCTTGACACTATACTTTAAGTTAAAATGTGATTTATTTAATGAACTACGATTTGCATGCTCCTTCGCCCCAGTTTCAATAAAAGGATTTTTACTTTATGAAGCATATTTATTGCGTAAATATTCTTGTGTTTATCTTAAACACACCAATATTCTTATTTATTACATTATTATTTAACTTTATTGTTGACAATGATTTCAAAGTGGTACAAAACTATTGTTGAAAATAATTTTTAAAAAATAGGAAATTTTTCATTGTAAATCAAACTAATTTAATTTGATTTGTTATTTATTTGGGATAAATAAACATCAGCTTTTGTAAAATATTAAAACTACTATCGTTTGTACGTAGTTATTACGGAATTGTCTACGTATTCTGACAACATTCTTGATAAATGCGGCCTCGAGTTCGAATCTCATTCTTGCTTGCGCTATATACTGCGGCCTCCACGCCAAGAGGTGTGCCAGACACCTGGGAAGATGCCTTGATTTCTTCTGGTCACTACGCCCATAAAACCATCCTATCGTTAATATGTTCTTGATTTCGGCACTGTTGATCTTAAAGTTTTTTGTTTTAATTTCCCAATGCCGATGTGATAACATGGCTTTACCTTTCCGAAAAAGCTTAAACGTGCTTTCCCTAACATCGCTATTTGAATATGGGAATTAAAAATTTAATTCATGAAATTCAAACGTAAACAGTCATGAATGTTTCCTCCAAAGCTACGTAAACAGGGTTAATCCGTGCCTCTATGTTCTGAACGTAATGCGTCTTCTTTATTAACTCTTGAGGAATGTGAAATTTACCTGTTGCCGTTTGGATAAAGATTATCAAATACTCGCTAAATATTTGTCCTAGCCGCTTATCCCGGTGTGATAATCTTTTATATTGAGGATTATATCTGCTATAAATCCCGTGTAATCCGCTCGTAATAACATTTAACCATTCTCACGGTAATCGATGCTAGGTCAATATACACACATAATCTATGCATCAATATGGTTTTTATTTTACTGTTGACATTTGTGCTTAATTTCTTCGATGGTTCTGTGCTTAATTTAGTTATATTTCTCTTTGCTTTCGTAAGGAGTAATGTGCCAGTACATATTTTTGCACCTTATTAAGGCAAAAAAAAAATATAATTTTAATCATATGAATGCTCCAGTATTTCTCCAATTTCTCACATTAACTCTTTTCACTTTCGGAATATTAGGTATTTTTTAATTACAAAGCAGAAATGCTTGACGCGGACATAATTTGTTTCATATATATCATTCTGATATTTTCTTTATAGTAAGTATATACTGATGAAATCTTTTGGTTGTTTGTTGAGAAGTATCGATAGATACTAACTAGTTTTTCTAACTAGTTTTGGATGACTTTTTCGTTTCTTCATATTCTCCCCTTAAAACTTGTGCCTCTGGCAAAACCTGTGACAGCACACGGACGCTTCATTTCAATACATTGGACAATAATTTGTGCCTGTCGTGTTTATTCATGAGTCAATACTTTTAGGCACAGCATGCAGAGAAATTACTTTACAAAAATTTGACGATTAATTATTTGCGCCTGCGATCTTCTTTTCAAATATAGAACAATATTTTCATACACAGCTTGTTAGGTAGAGTATTTATACAAACCACTTGGATCTAATTTTCTTTAATTTAACAGTGTGGTGGATGCTCGCGGGCTTGTCCAACAGTGAACAACAGGCCAACTGAGAGCGACTGCTCTTTCAGCTATCAGGCCCTGTTGCTCTCTGCTTCATTGTAACTCTTAATCAGAAGCAGTTTGGACGCTTCCGTGTGGATAACCAGAGAGGCCTGCAAGCTTGGACTCTGGATTGAGGAACAAACCCCCAAAGAGACAGAACAGCAGATTCGAATGCGGAGATCATAGGACTGAGTACAACACGGAGTTCGGCTCACAGATGACTCTGATTTACCAGTCGGTTTGGCAAAAGGCTATCCCACGAGGAAGACGAAACGAAGAAAACAAAGTGGGTTTCGCGAGTGTTAGGGTTCTGGGGCGCGATCCACCCCTGTGACCCTACCACCCTGGAGATGAAAGAGCCACTTGTACGCTAATGGCCGCGTTCTAATCAGACACAGAATGAAGAAAAAATCACCGCCGACACATGATCTGGGTAACACGTGAAGAAGAAAAGAGCAGAGGAAGGTTTTCTGATGATTCGCTTCGTCCAAAGCGGTCTAGAATTTCTCAAATGCAAACAGCCTGGTGTTGATATATTTTGTTTCCACTTTCCAGAAAGACCAATTGTTGGTGTTAGTTATATACGGCAAATACAAGCTACGAACAGTTGTATACTTGTCAGGAATTAAGACAAGTTGATTAAGAAATATAGTCTATAGGCCTATTTCGTAAGCTTTGTCTCTTATTGTAGCCCGTGGTGTATTTAATGATGTCAAATACAGCGATTCAAGCTACAAATGGCATCACAATCGCCATCGTATATATTGTAACAGATACCGGCCATTCTGCACGTGTTAAACTTACAGGCCTAGGCCTATACATTTGTAGAACTATTGTGTGATAACAGTTAATAGGACAAGCACCAAAATTAATGTTTCATAGCCCTTTAACATGATTACTTTTTCGTTCCATTTCCCCACACACAATGGTGTATTTGCACTGCAATTACATGCTAGTTTTTGTTCATTTTGTTGGAAAGAAGAAAACGAGTTGTCCTTGTACATGTATATAGTTTGGTGAATACGTGAAGTAAGTAAGTAAGTAAATACACAAATCCATAAATCAGCGATGGAGACCAAAATTGCAGACCAAAATTTCCAAATTACGAAATTTGCAAAACAGATTTTGACCTATATTCATGTTATCAGACAGTTATATATTTATGGGTCGTTAATTAATTAAATTAATGCAACTTTTGGAACTGTTTTAAATTGTATACTTTAGTAGGGTTTAAAACACTTTGATCCCCCAAAGTATATTAATATAAAAGTAGTTCCGACAAGCCTGTTTATGAAATATATTTCCGCTTTAAAAAGAGCCTGGTATACGTGAGTTTAGATTCATTTCTCTGTTGTACTCTTAATCCTATGACGCTTAACTGTTACAAGTCAAGGTACACCTTTCCATCCTTTGTTGTACAACAGCTAAATAAGATATATCTCAACCGATTTATCTAAGATTTTAATAATAACAAACATATTCATGCATGTTTTTTATTGCCATATATGGCAGACTACATTGTATCTATATAGCAAGCAGATATAAAGGTGATTGTATGTATATCAATAGTCAGACATATATATATATATATATATATATATATATATATATATATATATATATCTGCGTCGAAAACATTTTCGAAAATATCTTGATTTAATCCGTATATTTGTATAAGGAGTCTTTTAGTGTATCGGGTAGATCTAGGGTTTTCAAACTCAACTCAAACAGACGAAGAGAGCACACAACTGGGAACAGCGGGATCAGCTGATTCGAACCGCACCTGTCTCCGCCAATCGACGTGCTTCTTTTGATCTTTGGGTGTTACAGTTTGTCGAACCTGGTTTTTATTTGACAGCGGACTTCTGAGGGGCTGTTTATCGTGTAGCTGCTGTTCGTCTCGTGTTTGTTTCATTTCTCTTCCAAGTAAATATTTGTACCTGTTCACATTTTACGCCTTTGACCCCGTGACCACACATAAATTATATGAAGTAGACGCGGAAAATGGTCAACACAAGCGCATTAAAATAACATATCTTTGTACGAAATTATTTCATATTAGACATTTATTTAATACAAACTGTAAGTTACGATTGAGAAATCGTTCAGCAAACACGTGGAAAGATATAGATATATAAACAGCACATAAGAAATACATAGCATATAATCATGATGAAATTACTTACGTATTTGCCATCAAAGGGAAATTCGCCACTATACACATAGTAATAATAATAACAATAATAACAATAATAACAATAATAATAATAATCATAATAATAATAATAATAATAATAATAATAATAATAATAATAATAATAATAATAATAATAATAAAGGACTGCACCGAAACTAAGACCAACCAACATATATGTCAAAATTTGATATTGAATACATGCATGTTTTCATATCTTAAATGACTATTTTTAAATTTTTGATATAATAATTATGGGAATTACAATGCATTGTGTTTCAGTCGTGCACTATATACAAAAGTAAAACCAAAACCTCCAGTCTTTAATCGCTACACTATGGCTGAAATATCGCTACTTTGGCGTTAAGCGCCACAACAATTCATTCAGTACAATTTTCGATACAATTTTGAAGTTGTATCTTCCTATATATACTTACGCTACACCCCGGCTACGTAAAGTTTCACTCCAGGAGAAACATGCATGCCTATATAATAGTGTTAGTAACATATTTGCTTCACATCCATGTTTCACTTTCGTGCAATATAATTCATTCCGATGTGCATGAAGCCGACCACCTCAAGTACATGTCAATTATGCTGAACGGTGTCCATTCTCAGGTGCCGGTTATAAGGGTTGTGTGTATCGGAGACGAAATATACAACTTCTATATACAACAGGCCTTAGAGTTCAGCCGGGGATCTTCTTCCCTGATCCACTCTAGCAATTTCATCCCTCATTGACATCAATATTTACTGTAAATGAGCTAACGGTGTTTTGTTCTCTCTCGGACATTTGTTTCTCATTAGCTGGTGTTAGGCTACAGCGATACCCGACGTGATTTATGCCGCTCTCTCCCTTTTTTTAAAAAATATGTGAGTTTTTTTATTGTCTCCCTACTGGGTAATCCAAGTTGTCTTTCCGGCAGCTTATACGTTAACTATCGCCTCATACATTCTTAAGAATACATAATTTAAGTCGTCGTAAAAAATGGCCTGCAAACATAACTTCAAAAGATGTTCGTCGCCAGTACACTTATTTTTCTCGAAAAGAAGAGAAAATGTCTGTTGTTTTTGATTGATGGCAAAGTTAAGGGCGAAACCGAAGCAAAACTTTTAAAAAGTTAGTGACGGTTTCATGGATTTCTTATCGGCACCACGTTGTCATTGTTATCACGTTCTGCAGATGTACGGTGCTATGGGGACGTGACTCGTTCATCACACAGACAGTGTATGTTGTTAGTTATGGACCACTGTTCGGTGGATTAGTTTTAACACTTAGCACTCACTATTTTGTTCTCGACATTCAGACATATACCTTTCATGACGAGAAATTTGTTAAAATTCGCATAATCACTTATCTGATGTTACTCTTTAAGTCTTGTGTATTGTCGACAATCACTGATTGTTATATTTAATTCGAGTTTAACGCGTCAAGTAAACTGGTAGTTAAATACGCCATAACGTGAACTGTAACGGCTTTACATCTATAGCCTTACAATATTGTAAGGGGCCTCCTGACTCCGTTGGTTAGTGAGCTAGCGCAGCGGGATGACCGAGGAGCCTCTGACCAATGAGCTCAAGTCGCTATGAGTTCAAGTCCAGCTCATGCTGGTTTCCTCTCCGGCCGTACGTGAGAATGTCTCCCAGCAACCTGCCGATGGTCGTGAGTTTCCCTCCAAGCTCTGCCCGGTTTCCACCCACCATAATCCTGGCCGCCGTCGTATAAGTGAAGTATTCTTGAGTACGACTTACAACACCAGTCAAATAAATAAATAAATAAATATTATTCGGTATCAAGCTGAAACATGATCTCGCTGGCTCGTATTAGTGAAGAATGGCGTTCTATACATGTACCATTCATATCACTGAATAAATAATCACGTAATGATGTCTGATTGCCAGTAGAATTTTCTAAAAATATTATTGACTACATAACATTTTTGTTTATGGAATAACCGATTATGGCATGGAGCCTTATATAGGACGATTCTGCTATACATGTTCTTCAACAGTATCATGAGATATCATATTAGAGTTTCAGAGAAAAATGCCTGTAATATTAGTTTGGTAAATAAGTTTGATGCAAAGCATTTAACATGGCTATTTACATGATACACTTTATCGTTACATATATATTTCATCGTTACATATATACTTCATCGATACATATGTACTTCATCGTTACATATATACTTTATCGACACATATATACTTCATTGATGCCTATACAATGTATATACTTCACTGATACATATATACACTTGATCCAGTGTTATCTATTCTTTTAACACCACGTCTGTAATTATAGCTGGCTTTCACTGGTGTTGATTTAAAGCAGTTTGCACAGATCAGTATAGGAGGCTCTTGTGGCATATGCTCAGTGGTATATACAAAGAGATTTAGCAGAACCCTGATCAAGAATGCCACAGGCTCGAATCCAGCTCTCGCTTGTAGAGGATGAACTTTTAAGCCTGGATGTCTATCAGTTAACTGTCACAGAGCGATTGTTGACTCCATTCTGGCTTTTCAGTTACCTCCAATCACAAACCTGAAAACAAGTGGCAATTTTTTTCGTTAAACATGTAACACCAGTCAAGTGAGCCTATGCATGAATAAATCAAATTTTATAATTGTTAAAAACCTTTTAAACATTTACATTGGATCATTTGTTGTGTTTTGATTTTTTTGATAAAATAACATGCAACTAAATAGTCACGAAGGTCGAGTATAAGCAAAGCGGCTACATGTACTTTAGTTACTATAGCTTTATATCGTTATTATATATTATATTTTTAATTTATTATTATTATTGTTAGTATTATTATTATTCTGGCTTTTTGCAGATACTGGCAATGCTGACGTGATTTTGGAAATAAAATCGATTACAAACTTTGGTATGGGAGAATATTACGAAACAGATTTTTCTTATATACAGTTGACTTTGAATTCACCACAGATTATATAACTCATATTTTACTTATATTCTGCAGGTATATACTTGCCCGAGCATTGTAAACACGCTGCAATTTGATATTTTGTATCACCGGAAAGAATCAGTCCTTAATTAAATATATACCCGATTTGCACTACTCTTTATTCTTTATGCAACTGTGGACACGCACATCATTATTGCCCCAGTTTACGCCAGTGTTTGACGTTTTCAAATTTGCATCGGACTTCCATACCTCGGCATCACGTATACATTCCCCGTGCACTGACAGACCGGAGATTTGGGAAGGGGGGGGGGGGGGGTTGTTGTTGTTGCCCTTCTGTAGGATTAACCTTCCTGTCAGGAAGCTATTGGTTAAGTCAACAGAATTAATAATTACAGATAGAGAATCCTTCAATGATCACTGTTCTACTCTGACCTTACTGTTGACCGGACCCCTGGGGAATATTTGTGTTAAAACTAAGCTGAGGTTTAGAAGGATTAACGGAGCCCTTGGAACTTTCAATTGTTCTTTTGTTCACCGGGTTCGAAAACTCCAAACGGTACAACGAAACCGAAATAGACACACGCACGATACACAAAAGAGCGGTTCTGTAAAGTGGAATGAAGCAAAAAAAGACCTCGCTTCAAAAGCTTCTCTTATTTGATAACATGGGAATTTTATATTTGGAATCTTATGTAATAAAAAACAGCACTTCCTCGCTCCATCTTTTGAAACGCCTGTGGTTGAATTTCAGACGCAATATATGATGAATTTTGGGGAACAAATGTTCGAACTTACGTCAATATTGACAGTGTTCTGGGTTGAGGTGGAAGAACTCCAAAACACAATGAAATGATAAATCTTGGTAGAAATTGGTATGAATCAAATTGTTCCAGACGCCAAATTTGTTGTCTCAAGAGACTCATTACATCGGACGCAAAGCACCGAGCATCACATTTGCATTTTTTCTGCGCTTTTGATGCGGAAAATCCATGACGCTTCGTGTCCAAGACGATGGTTCCAAAATTCCTTAGTGCCGCCGATTGGCGACTGGACACCGCCCAATGAAAGCATTATGCAGGCTCACCTTTTGTACAGTTTTGTTTTCCCAGAACTGGGACTTGCCTTTATTGCTGGACATAGTGGAATTTTGATAGCCATCCCCTCGCTGTTTTTATGACAACAACCAAAGTCCTACAAGGGAACATCCCGTCGTTGCACGCTATTCAGAAATGTATATTACTTACAAATGCTCATACCAGTGAGCGCCAACTTTTCCCCTTTGTTTGCTTTCTGGCGCATCTTTAATTCCATCCATATGCGGAATATTTAATCATAACAGAGCTATTGCCGAGCTAAGAGCGCGTTGGCGATACACCCAGACCTTCGTGTTTGTCTCCAGTTAAAATCCTTTCCGAAACAGAGGCGACGGAGTAATAAAAATCTCTTGCCTATTATTGTTTTTTGCTGAAACCCGTTGACTTTGATAGCTCGGATAATTATGAACTAGAGCATTTAGCCGTGAGAGAACAACATGGGGCGATCCACAGTCCGCACGCATTTACTGTCTGCTTGGTAGCTTTAAAACATTGCACATGCACAACGTGAAACAAATAGTATATCACTTATAACACATGTAATTGTCCAGTTTCTAAAAAATATCAATCATCGGGTATGGTATATTATCCCACTATCTGGTATTTATGAAGTATTTGGATGTTATATACGAGAAAACTATTTGGCCAAATCAAAGGTTGGTACTTTGTTGTCGAAAGAGAGTGTTATAAAAAAAAAGCCGCTTTCCATACCATCCTTTATGTTGACATTCATTGACATCGACGAACCAACTTGTTCTGACCACTATCCAGTACTTTATCCGTGCCTGTATGCGGGGCTCAACCACAGGCTCGGACATCTTTTGTCAGTGTTCAGTTCGCTGATACATGTAGTATCTCGCGTGTGTAACGTTCATGCACTAGGCTGTATACATGAGGGAATCGCCAAAGACTTTCGCGAATTCCACGCACTTTCCTGGCACTTTCCAGCGGAGTTGGCCACGACCTTTGAGGTTGTGTTGCGTAGTGGTATGGTACAGATCATATAGCCCATACAGAGAGTGTTTACTCGACAGATGTATGTATTGTATAAATATTGCAGAGAATTATGTAACGGAACGGAGAACAAATGACAGCATAAACAAACAGGACCTGTTCTTTAGGCAAACACTGGCTATGGTAAGCTGTGACTTTCTGTTGGCCTGTGTTGCCGGGAAGCCATCCGGGTCAGGCGAGTCACTCCAACCCCGTAAAACATCCTTCATTTCTCTGACTTGTGACACGCTTGGCATTGTGGATGACGCAACCAAGGTTTACCTGATCTCTAGCTGATTTATCTTCACTGTAGACTCGATGACAGGCCAGAGAGGATGTCCCCCATTCTCCAAGCGAAACACTTCTCACTGGCCGTTCTTGTTTTTTTTTTTTTTTTTTTTTTGTCTTGTCGGCAAAAGTTGTATCGCACTTTACTTCCTAGAAGATGAGTAGGCCTATTTGGTTCTTAACATAAAATTTGCTTGGCGACAAATTATGCTAATACAGCACCCCTTTATATCCTCATTTACATACGGTGCATACATATTGTTGACATTGTTTCGGTCCCATGGGAGATAATTCAAATATTAAGAGGATGTTATACCTCATTTAAATAACAATTCGCCCCAAACTTCTTAACGGGTTACTTTTTAGTGTATTATGATACATTTAGAAGAATAAGTAATCTATAATTAGAAGCAGAACATGATAATAAAATTTAAAAAAGAAAACAACTTAGGCGATATATATATATATATATATATATATATATATATATATATATATATATATATATATATATATATAACAACCGAATTTCTCATTTCTGTCCGTGAATTTAAAAAAAAAATGAACTATAGGATGAATATTTTGTGTTTTTATGAGTTAGGTTTGAGTTTCTTTTAGTTTATTGTGGGTGTTAGTGGAATGCTTCCTGTCGGCTCCAGATGGCAGGCAGAATAATCGCGTCATTTTGCCTTCTCCTCCCTCCAGCTTCCATCAACCTCGGACGGCCGGGAAATGTTTGGGAGAATGCATTCCTCTTCGCGTCCATCGGAATATACGAAATATGTAACCTCGTCACACAAACTGGGCATGCATGCAGCATGAAAGCGATTTCTGCAGAGAATGAGCGGTGCAGAGGGGATGTTTCCAGTGTTCCCTACAGACGGACTTTACCGGCAGTGGAAGGACCCACTTGGTAGCCGGGTAAGTGTAACATTTTTACCAATTCTTCTCGTCTTAACATGCGCGACAGGGGACATATAGACATCTGATGACCTTAAACACCGTGTACACAGACTTCTTAGCAGAGACAGAGCTGGTACGACTGCCTGCCCTTCTGTAGCCAGCTCTGTCGACAGACAATTTAAATACAACCTCCTGACTTCTGGTATAAATGACATTTACACCATTTACCTTTGTACAACGTGAGCATTCTTTCATCTTTTTCTAACTCGCTTATTTCACCACAAGAGGTCGCTGAGGCCGTCAATGGCTGAACTCGGGGTAGAGACCTGACGGAAGCTCGCCTCTGTGGGACCCGAATCGCCTAAATAGCTGCAGTGCCTGTGTGACTTATTAGTGTGACATAGCTCTGTTCACGTCTACATTTCAGAAAGCCGGCCTGCCACAAATGCAAGATTCGTTAGATTCCGAGAATTATTCTGCGACTAGTGGAGCCGTTATAAAAGAAGAAGAAGTGTTAGAGAAGGAGCTTGTGCCTAAAGACACTCAGTATCTTACTGCCAATTGTGTCTTATTTACATATTTTACGGGTGATACCTCCAGCGTTGTGGACGAACATTTCTCCAGGGCCCTTAGTCAGGCCTCGAACTGTAGCGGGCCACTGTCTGCCAGTAGATCTTCTGCGTGGAAAGGTAAGAAAGGTGTATATATGTACACCTCTTTAAACTGTGTACACATGTACTTGTAGGCCTAATCTCTAAAACTGGTTGGTGAAATATTATAAAACCGACAGAGAAAAAAACCCAAGCAAACTGTTCGCACAATTTTGTCATTTTTAGGCATTAGTGACAAATCCTTGACACCTCAACGTCAGATCAGAGGCTTAAGTGCTGTGGGGGGCAGGTTATTGGCCACATGGACAGGGGTGTCAACCCCGGACGCTGCTGAGGGCAGTTTGTGGGTTTCAGGGAACTATATACTTCTCTAGCGAGCAGTTTGACTTATCGATATCTTGAATATTGGCCTGAAATTGTCTCTTTTGGAGGATCCAGGAGTGCATGGTGTTTGCCTTATGGCTCGGTCAACCCGGGCTGTCTGTTGTGGAGATTTATCGAAGGTTTACGCGGCGCCTGCCGGCTCTTCCACAGAAGGTGATCTCGGACGCTTCCGCGCCACCGCCACAAACTCTCTATCATAAAACAAACTTGATGAACCGCCTGTAATAAGCGCGATTCAGCTGCGAGGGCAACCTTGTGAAGAAATAACAAACACACAATCAAATGCCCTCTTTTATCAAAGAATACGAAACATTTTTGGATCGAGCTTGTCAAATATACAAACTGAAGAGATCTTGTGCGAAGTGGTCTTCCAGTCTTGATTCTTGACCGTTATACGCTGAGGTTCCCTCTTAATGCACTGTTATGTATATACTGAAACATTACCTGTGTCCATTCCCACGGGTTGGTCAATGCCCTATTCTCGTTATCGTAAGATATATCAGTATACTATAACAACGTATAATATATTAATTTCTTATGCGATCTGCAATGATATTAACAAGGCTCCTCGTCATTTCCACTGGCTGTTTGTATTAAGTTCTTATGCAATCTGAGTATACTAAAAATATTTCGTTTCACTCTGTCTGGTTCTTTAATAAAATTAGATTTTATACAATATGAGTATACCAACAACAGTACTGTTTATTCCTTGAAGCTCTTATACAACAGGAGAGTTCCGACCCATTCCAACTAGTCATTTAATCAAACAAATTCTAATACAACCTAAGTGTACTAACGTTATTTTGATTCATTCCTGTAGGCCATACAGTGTATTACATTCTTACACAATCCGTGTGATTTGGAGCAATATTCCTGTAATATATGATGTTGTTCCACAACATACATGTATAAGTAAACGCATTAAGTGTTATGTATTTTCATATTTCTTGTTAAAATACGCATCGTTCTTTTTTTTTTTTCTCGTTTTGTTTATTCATCAGAAGCACATAACGGACACTTGACATCATAAGCATTTGTAGATAATTAATTATATTAACTAGAACGGAAGATCAATATTAAATTCTTCATCGCTGAGCTTTATATAAATTGTCAACTTTATTTATCAGGTATATAATGTATGTTTATATGCGGATTCCTTCCTTCTGTGATTCACTAAAGGAAAAGAATCTGCAATCGGGTTGACGAAAGAGATCAATGGTGTGAATCACACATAACTGTAGTGCGATTCGCAACAAGACATGCTTTTAAATGGGATTTAGGCTATTAAGTACAGTTTGATGAATGGAGAGGTTGGGGAAATTCCTGTATTCGTGTACATGCCCCTTAAACGGAACAGTTGAAAAGATTACTGGTGCAAAGAAGTTTTAAAGATTTTGACCTGTACAAACACATTATGGTTTTCTTTAATAGATCACTTTGGTTTTACAAGATCACTGACTTTGCACGCATTGGATTGTTGTGAATATATTTGTAAATGTTTATATCGAAAAACTATGAAATAAATAACATGTAATAAATACATACATGTTTTGCCTTATACACTATACGTGCACATGCGATCAGAAAACTAATAAAAGAATTTATAAAAACACGGATGGACAATAATATTTAATTTAGTGATGGCAAATGCTGATTAACGTGAATACACCAAACGATTAAATGTGTCGCCGAACGAACATGTCCGTGTCTTATACCATAGCTGAACTGTCATGTTCAGTCGATATATTTTAACATATAATTCTTATATCTCTAAACAAGTATTTGCTCATAGAATTACAAAAAATCCCTAGTCTCAATTTGCGATTATCAGTACATTAAAAAAGGAGTTTATAAATTAGCTGCATGGCATACATCGGCGAATGAAATTTGTGTATTTTTATAATATGTATATCTTCACTTTATTGTCATCTGGCTAAACTTTTCTTTTTCATAGCTTGTATTTTTAACCTGAGTATTTGGTATTCAAGCCTTCCATTGATGTAAGCGACCTGTTTTTGTCACTTTGAATACGACAGGAAGTTTGATATCAGTTGGTGTCACGGAGTAGCTAAAGTGTAAACAATGTTGTGTACGTCTGCTTTTAACACTTGAATATGTAATATGTAATTTACGTTGAATCTATTCAACGCTAAACACATCGGTTAAACACATCTACAGCTATTATTAATATCATTATTCAAAACGCATTTTGTGTATTTTTCTGTGATCGTATGAACAAGATCCTACTGTTATACAAATCTTGTATGCAAAGTTTTATTGGATGTACTAAAATCAAGCTTAGGTCAAGTGGGTTCGTGTGTCTATGATTAGGGTTATCGTGGCATCTTCTCATTTAGATGGATCAAAATTTAACTGAATTCAGTGTTGAACTTTGAAGTCCGAAAATCTTCCCTAGCACTTAGCTCTTGTCTTAACATTACTAATCCAGGACATACTAGAATTACATCGACGGTATGGAGCCAATTTTGGGCTGTAGAGTCATGTTTAAAGCGGCGGGGTACACGCTTGTCCAGCTGTACGGTAAATTCACAACTCATGTGGACCTCACCGGATCTCACTCCGCCAAATAATCCCGAAAACCTGACGAATGCTTTCATATTAAATTAGCACCGTCCGATCTACACCAGCGTTATAAATATCCCTTTACGATTCGAAATGTGCGTTTCTCAAATGCTGACTCGTGCAGTCAGTTTGCCGAATTTGAAAAAGATTCTAACAACTGTAGATTTATGCATTAAGTCGTATGTAACGAAAACTTGATACAAGTAAGCACATAATAAAAATCTGTTTTATTCAATACACAGTACACAATAAGCTTTTGGCTATCCATAATGCAAAGTACACGCAATGTGTGAAATTAGAGTGGCTAGATTAGAAATTAGAATAGCTGAACGGCCCATGTTGTGTGATTTTTGACGGCAACAAATACAGACAGATATGGGGGAAAACAAGCAAACTAGGAAAAAATATTAAAACACATTTCAAAGCCAACATACTGGAAATTCATTTCTATAGTGCAGTCAAATAAACTACTTTGTCATCATTCAAACTACGGATAGCTGCAGAAATGCACTAACTACATATTTTTAGGTAACTGAAATGTTTTTGTTATCAATTTAGCCATAAATCTGCACATTTTTCTTTCTCTAATAATATTTGCATACTTCTTATTTTCTTTCTTTACTTCTCTATTTCGCTCTATTCTTCTTTATTTATTTTTTTAAAAAAATTTTGTATTGATTTGTTTTTATCTATTTATTCAAGATTTTTCATAAGTCTGACGACGGTGATGTGTACTGCTTTAAGGCCACTGTGGCTGAAGAGTTCTCGGTCTAAGTATCTATGAGTCATCCTGGTTGCTAGTTAAATAGGCTACTGATTGAGACCATCGTTATCAATTTACATATAAAGGAAGTTACAAGCCATTAAGACCATTACGCTCTAAATAATTGCAAAAGAAATACCACCATGTCGGACGAATATTCTTATAGGTACATTCCCCCCTAGAGCTTTTCAGCTTTCCCTGGTATGTGTTATAAATCTTACCCCAGATATGGAATAATAGTCAGAAAAGGATTTAAATTAATAATTTTAATTGGAAACCTTTCCTACTTGATGTAATGCGGGTCCAACCTGTGTAATTTAAAGTTCACTGTCATGATTTTACGATGTGTTTCGAACCGTCGAACCTTGCTAGGCAATTAGTAATGGTCAGTCCAGCTTGGACCCGGCTTGCCATTGCGCGTGAAAATTTAAACTGTTGGAATAATATTACGTATTTACTTTGTGCTGTTGTTTGATGGGTGTGTTTCAGATGGCTGGCCTATGTCACAGAGGAACTTTCCCCCGTCGTTCTGGAACAGCGCCTACCAGCCGCCATCGGCCAGCATGCCCAGCGCCACTTTAACCGCTGATCCGTACTTATCCGGATCTTTCCATGGCTTTACCGGGTTCCACCCACAAGACGCCTGGCACTACCCCTCCACTTCCCAGTCCCGGCCCCACGGCTTTTCCCACCATCGTTCCATGGCCGCCATGCCGGGCGTCCATGACTTCAGCTACGCCAGCATGGCGTCACCAAGTCATTACAGTCCGCATTACGGGTCCATACTAATGCAGCAGTCATTACGACCGGGGCGACTAGCCCACGGCCTAAGTCACCAATATGACTTGGGAATGTTAGGGAAAAGCCCGGAATCTTGGGGATCAAGGCTGAATGCCACAGGTAGATTAGGCGCTGACTTCACCGCTACATCCTCCCTGGATCCGTCGGCCTCAGGTAAGCTCCACCCTATGGTGCTCTAGAAACCACCTCCCAGTTTACTGTACGTCAACATAACAACCATTGCCGTTATGCATACCACAATTCCGCCTTATAGCATAGTATGAAACTCGCTTCATGTAAGACCAGCCTTATCACGCAAGATAAACCATTTGTAAAATGAGTTATTATATTAAAATCTGTACCGGTACATTGATTGCATGTCCTCCTATATGTGTTATATACTCTCAAAAAGAAAATGTGTACCACTCGTACACTTGTGTTTGCGTAGCTCGCTATGTAAGCAAGATGTGTATCACAAGTAGACAATTTGGTATACATTTGAAGTGTAGGTGAACAACGATGATGTATACAAGGTACACAATAATGTGCCTGTGCAAATTTGTCACAATTAATGTGTGCCTGCATGTAATACATATTTTCTTCTTGCCGTACACAATTGCTTTTGGCAGTATATCAATGCCGTGTTAGTTAACATGGGAACGTTATAAAGGAGATGATGTTTAGTTATTAAAAATTAACTGAATATGTTTATCCTTCTCTTCCGAAAGGATTACTTTTCTATTATACACAATTAGAAACAACCGTTGTTTAAGGTTTTCGTTTTTTAAAACCCAGGGCTATTTACCGGGCTTTACAAAGATTAAGAATTTATCTTCGATCGTTAACACTTCCAGTGTCTATACCTGTCTTGGCATATAGAACAACCCAGAAGCATGCAGTTATCCTGTCACAGTTACGAATTTTCAAGACAGATGAAATAATGGGTTTCGTTTTACAACATTTCTAAATTCTGCTTAACGTAATACCTTATTCAAAAGTTTTATTTTACTCCAAAAACAGGGACATGGACGGCGTCAAATGTATATACGCTGACGCTGTTCCAATATGGCGACGGAAACTATTACCATAGAATGTCCATTCGATATAGAATTTGTTATTATTTCGACCCGAGCTAATAGATTCTGTCAATGTAGCACATGGAGCGAAGGTGTTTAGCCGCAAACGTATTGACTTAGCGGGCAAATATACTGGGCAAATACTCAAACAGATAGTTTGTCAGAACCGGCAATGTGTGACATTCCTACAGAACGTCAGATTAGCTTCACAGATGAAACTGTTGACAGATCAAAATTCGAGAAATGGACGACGAGCGGAACATTGGCTGTTTTACGCTCCACAGAGAGTGTGGTATACTCTAGAAAACTACAGCTCTAGACACACTTCTTTAAACCTATATGGATTTTTATTGTTTTCATTTTTTCACCTGGTATATTTATATCCATACAGAATATAAGCTAGATTACACAGTCCGTTTGATCTTACGCTAATTCAGTAACTTTAAGGATATGCCATAAATATTTTGTTATTTACTATAGAGACTATTGACCATCGGTGCAAATTAGATTAAGAGCATATCCATGATTTATTGACTTGACGAATTCTCATCAATGTAAATCCTTCACACTAGCTTTTTACACATAGTTTGTTTTTCGTCAACTATTTCCAGATTCCGTTATGATTCATATTAGTAGTTCACTTTTTCAAGCTCATTAATATCAGCTTTATTCATATTCATGAGAGATACTTCCGTAAGCCTGAAAATAGTACAACATTCGTGGCATTAAGTTGCACAGTGACTTGGACAAAACTGTAGACGAGACATGAAACCTGTATATGTGCTTATAGCGTAGCCTACAGTTAAAGTGTGACTGAAATTTCAAAGTGAAATAAAATTGCACGTATAAGTGTCCAAAGATAGTATACTATGTTATTAAGACAAAGTGATTAAGAAAATGGAGGGTTTTGCACGTAAGAGCGACATGCAAAGTTTAGCCTGTATAGCGTTTTAACTGTTAACTTTTAAGCCAACAGTACGCCGTGCTGCTTGTTGTTTGTTAGCTTTCGAGGATATTGTTTTTCATGCACGACTCAAGAAAGTTATTGACGATTCCGCGAGCCGTAAATACCATTGCGTGACGATTATTAAGACAGTATACCTATATATATATACTATGCACGTGAGAATTTAGAGAGAGCACGTTTGTTCTTAGAACAATCTGTTTTTTTTCTTTACATTAAAAAAAAACCACAAAAAACATTGCATAGATACTAGTAAACAATCGTAAGGTTTTTATTTTCGCCTGTTAGGGTTAGAAAAGGGAAAACCTCGGCTAGGATACGGTAACTTCGTCCACACCTGGTTTCACCTGCTGCTATGCGAGGTATTCGGCTAAGACACCGGTGTTGTGCTATTAGACGAACCCGGTTATTAATGTGGTTAAGGAGATAGGAAGTGTGATGCTAGCCACGTAGTTGTCAATCCGCTATTCACATTGTTGGCCGTTACACCGCATCAACTGTTACATCATACCTGCAGACTGGTTCCGTTATTGTCGCTGTATACTCCCAGTTTGTGGGGCAGACCATCACACCAGACTCACGTTATGTGGCCGGGTTTTTTAGCCATACATTTATCACGTATACATGTGTGAAACAAAAGGAAACAAAAAGTTTAGGTTTTTTGCATCAGAACTAATTTTTTTTCAGTTTACTACAAAAAAATTTACAAAAGAATAAATTGTCCTTTTTGTTTTTTGAAATATTAATTTAGATCTTACAGGAAGCTGCCAAACATCATGGTATACATAACTATGAACGCAACAAAACCACAAAATGCTATTTATAAACATAATCAACAATTCTAGATCTTTTTTGTAGTTAATACATGGATTCATGCTCGGAATTCGTAAAATGCTACACTTCATTGCAGAATATGGATAAACATATTTTCTTAAATACTGTAAATTGGAGTTGTACGGAAATTTTTTAATTCGAAGTTCAGTATACATTTGTTAAACTGATGGTAATTTGAAGCTCAGTATACATTTGTTAAAATTATGGTAGTCCGAAGTTCAGTATACATATGTTAAAATGATAGTAGTTCGAAATTCAGTATACATTTGTTAAAATGATGGTAGTTCGAAGTTCAGTATACATTTGTTAAAATGATGGTAATTGGAAGTTCAGTATACATTTGTTAAAATGATGGTAGTTCGAAGTTCAGTATACATTTGTTAAAATGATGGTAGCTCGAAGTTCAGTATACATTTGTTAATATGATGGTAGTTCGAAGTTCAGTATACATTTGTTAAAATGATGGTAGTTCGAAGTTCAGTATACATTTGTTAAAATGATGGTAGTTCGAAGTTCAGTATACATTTGTTAATATGATGGTCGTTCGAAGTTCAGTATACATTTGTTAAAATGATGGTAATTCGAAGTTCAGTATACATTTGTTAAAATGATGGTAATTCGAAGTTCAGTATACATTTGTTAAAATGATGGTGATTCGAAGTTCAGTATACATTTGTTAAAATGATGGTGATTCGAAGTTCAGTATACATTTGTTAAAATGATCGTTTACTTTGATAATTGTGCTGAATATTCATGAAAATACTTGAAAAAGATACATAACGGTACAAATGTTATTGATAATAGTTCTAATGTTATATGCGACCATGAGTGTTTCCCAAATGTGTTTTATTTGATACCAGTATTAAATCATGTTTCAAATTTACTGAGCAAAATTTATGTCTTCAACGTACTTGTCCAGGGTTTAACAGCTCTGTTTAATAAAACAATTCTGTATTACAATATCACAATGTTAAGTTACTAGATAATTTCTGGGCTAATTTTTAACACATGACTTTAAGGTATTTAGTAATGAATGACATTTTATTTTTTCAATTTTACACATCTTCATGAAAGTGAAATACTTTTCTAAATAAAATAATTATACAGATGAAAACAAATCTCAGCTACGATATAAATTACTCGGAGTACCGATCCTGTGTTGTCCCCTGCCTGCATTGCTTATTCGTTTGTTCGTCGACTTGATACACTAAAAAATGGTCGCCATTGATGTCATCTTGGTGACCTATTACTTAAGTGATTTTAGTTAATAAGGAAAAAAAGTATCTTATTTTTCTTTTCGCACATAAGGCAAAAACAATTAAATTTAGAGTACCATTATTTGAAATTTATTATATAATATACTTGCGTATACAGTCGGTCAAACTGATAAATCGATAAAAGTTGTAGAAAATGTCTATACCAGGCACGTAAACAATTCCCTTACTAAAGTATTTTTGAATTAGTTATAGAAATCTCGCCATGCTCTACAATACACATACCACAGAATGTATAATTCCGATATATTGTTCAAGGTCTTGTATTTTACAGCCGACTGAATTTTATTCATTTTTATTTTATTTTTCAGGTTTGGACTCAGGACTTCAAGAAACATCTAAGGAACCATACTGGTTTTAAAGATTTAGAGAGTAAAAATATTTAAGACATTAACACATGTAAATATGATGTATATTTTATTCCGAAATTTCACAGGTAAAATAAATTTTGTACAAACGATTGTTTTTTATAATGTATTATTATTATTATTATTATTATTATTATTATTATTATTATTATAATAGATAGACTACGTTATGTGTGATTATTGACAAACGATATGTTAAACAGTGAGAAAAAATGCACGAACCGATGATGTATTATGTTCCACGTTTTAAGTATCGGTGTAGAAACGAATAAATACAACCAAGTGCTGGTCATAGTTATCATTTCGGTACATTCCCATAAGATTGAATGTATCCACAGTACGCGATAGATCCATCCTGATCCTGTAAACTAGCTTTCTGGATAATTTCCGAATGTGCCACAAATGCCTTCAGATATGTTATATGGGGTTAGTTCACAACATTCTCAAGGTAGATTCACTGCATATATATATATATATATATATATATATATATATATATATATATATATATATATATATATATATATATGTATCGAGTAAGTCATGATAACAGCCGTGCCAACGTTCACAGGGAAATTTCTGGTAGAGGATTGGAAGCAATTGGAACATCCAGACATTTCCTTATTATTACCTCTCCGCGAACTTGGTCAATAAACAATGCGATCACCACTCGCGCTGGCTAAGTGATCGCAGACTTTGCGAGATGAGCAGGGACAATACTTGTTTATGCTAAACACTCCTGTTCAATCACCCAGTCGCCGACGTGTCTGGTGAAGCAAGAACCCACGGTATAGGAAGTCAGGGGTCTAAGGCCGAGCTGTGGAATCCCATGAACAACTGGAAGGAAATTCGTTTTTATTTCCAAAACTCCACGTGATTCCAGTTTTGTACTTATATAGGTACAAACAGCGCGCCAAGCCCGCATCAAAGGCTCAACAGACAGCTTCTGGGGTTGTCTATAACGCAGGCCGGAAGCAGGTGCTCGATGGCCATCTGGAACGGCAGTGAATTCAAGCGAACGATACAATAGGCTGGCAAAACAACACGTTGCCATTTACTGCGAGTCTGTGTTACCGGTGTAACATTGGCGAGGCAGACCTGGACTACGTTCAGGTTGTATAGTCCTAGCTCTACACATGTCATGAGACCGGCCGTGCCATATCACACTTCCTCACACACATGGAACGGCTTTTGGATCGGGCCCGAGAAGTACTTTCAAAACTATTGTGCTCAGTAATGTCGCGGCTTTCCATTTTCTTGTCTATGTTTACACTAAATAGATACCAGGCATAACGGTGCGGACTTCGTGTCAGGACCTAGTAGGCTCGTACCTTCGTCCGACCTCAGGCCGCGGAGGCGACAAAAGGGGGCATTGTTTATTGGTCTAATCCGTGTGATTTTAGACAAAGAAATGATTTCAAGGTTTCAAAAACTCCGAGAACTCTTTTTGGTAATAATTCTAGCGCGAATGGCATAAAATTCTGCACAGATTTAGTAAACGTTTATATATAGAGTGAGCTTTAGCGGTGTTGCTTTGATGAAGGTTTTGTAATGAATACGCATTAATGCTACCCTTGTTCCTATAATATTCGTTCCCCAGGTCTCTGTCCGGTTTCCACCCACCATAATGCTAGCCGCCGTCGTATAAGTGAAATATTCTTGAGTACCGCGTAAAACACCAATCAATAAATAAACAAATATAATATCCGTAGCCATGGATACACGTGGATAATACCTTCACATTTACATATACTGACATTAAATCTCAATGTTTAAGAGAAACGCTTGTTATTTCTTTTCGTGTATTTTTTTTAGAATAAAACAAAATATAAAAACCTAACGTAGTTCGTACAATCTTTTACATGTCTTCAAAGTTTCTCTGTAACATTGTCCAGTTCAAGAGAATTAGGCGTCGCAGCTTGCATATGATGACTGTTCACAACGTCTTCCTATTTTTACCGCGTATAGATTATTTCCAGGCCATGAGCTTTGTCGTCCAGAGACCCCTGGTATTGGAGACATATGCTGTATGTTTTCCTCGCGTAGAATCTCCCCCCTCTCCATCAATAGTACATATTTCTCACATTAAGAAGCTCCGCGTAAGGATATCGTCTACTTGACCCGTGAAAGGGGTCACACGAGAACAATAGTCTTTCCTAGACAACTAGCCGCATGTGCTGTTTTCATTCAAAATAGTCCCATTGTAGTCACCTTATTTGATGCACATTTATAAAATGTTTTAAATCGGTAGTTTGCGTAGATTTTTCTCGGGGACGTAATGGTTTCGAATAAAACGTATCCACTGTGTCAATGTACAGGTTGTCATAACAACAATAGCGATAGCCACCAAGGTGGCCAGTGAAAACAAAGTACGAGTCTCGGTATATACCTTGCACGGATTATATCAACAGCAACGTGTACACTTTTCCCACATTTAGTCACAGTGTGAATCATGAAATAAGTAAAGTACTTTTATCTCTGGAAAACAAATACGTTTTTTTTTCATAGTTCTTTTCTTGTGTTTTCCATTTTAAATTTATAATTTGTTCTAACTTCTGCATGTCTGATTCATTATCCTTCTCATAGCCTAGCAACAAAAGGAATTCAGGGTGCAGGTGCGCGTTTAATGAATTTTCACTTCCATATGATATAAGTAAGGCTATTGTGTCAAGAGAATTAATTCCAGAAATATTTATATGCAAAAGTTTGCAGAAAGTGTCTGCAGTGAATCTACCTTGAGAATGTAAGGTTATCTCAACATCATTACATATGGAAACTTATACTCAGTATGTCTCCAGACACTGTATATTACATATATTAAGTATATAGCCTATTTGTGTTCGAAAATAACATGATTTACCACTATATTTTAGGACTGAAAATTAACATGCAGATGAGTATTGATGTTTCAAATTAAAACCTGTACACTTAATCCAGCCTGCATATAAGTAAAAAAACGTCTGGAGTAGATTTTAAACCCAATCAAATCAATAAAATAAAATACATTGAACCCCCTCATTCATAATGTGAGAATACTCTCGTTTTGGCCTGCTCATCGGTGTTTGATCTTTTAATTTGCAACGACATTTTAGAGTTTCTTACAAAAAATAAGTCCTGTAACAGTTTTGTTTATTGTTATAGATAGGGTCAGATTCTGTGCGTAATTAAATATTAAATGTTTTAGCTACATTTAAATTTGCCTTTATATTTTAAACTCAAATAAAGCTAAAGATCAACTATGGACTACTAAAACTATGCAGAAAAATATGCTTTCGTTTATTTATCTTTTCAGATTCTTTTTGAAGAGAATTAAATGCATTCACAGTTTTTAATTCTACGGTGGGCTTTAAATGAACCATATCACCAGTTTTTTGGCATACTATGACGTCGTAAAATTTTTCCCCATCCGTTTTCTTTTCCTTACAGCTTTTAACTTAGTGTTGGAATGGCTCTTATCACTCACTTAAGATTACTTAAAGAAAGATCACAAGTTTCGCCTGTAGGGGAAGGCAAAGAAAAAAGTGATGTAATCTTAGATTGTAAGTATGGCCTATAAATTTCATCATTCAGTTCAAACATTTCACTCTAAGCTTAGAGAAAAAAATCATATAAAAATAAGTTAAGGTATTTTTAGGGACAGGTTTCATCAGCCATTCTCCTGATGCTCACTTTATTTTATGTGGTCTTTTCCTTTAACTAACATATATAATTAGTGATATAGTAGACCTATAGCGAATGCGCAGAGAATACCTATAACTCTTTCGTAAGAACACCGGGTACGTTCCGTGGAAAGGTCTCAGTAAGATATGGCTGGCATGCCAGCAGAGAGTTTAATTCAGCCTCTCGTGCACACCTAACACCAAATGAGGATGACACTTTATAAGACTGTCAAATGTGAAGTATTTTGTTATTCCGAGAACAATGACCTTTCTCCCGCCCTGTCCTCGCGAGGTCCAATCTGTAAATGTCAGCGGGGCGGGTAAGGTTCAAGGTTTATAGGTTGGTTCTCTTTGTCTGAACTCATTACAACTCTTATCTGGAATCTCCAGTACTAAGGAATGGAAGATTCCGCTAAGAGCCCGATTTCCGTTGTGAATAGACGAACAAAAACTAAACACATACACATGGTATATCAATTAAGTGCTTTTGTAATCTACTCTAAAACGTTCATGGAGATGAAATGTTCTATAGTTTTGATGATTGACTATTTATGGTTTTGAAGATTGATTCATTTGATGATCAATTCATTGAGTGATCCGTTGACATATTTGATGAAAAGATTTTTTGGAAAAATTTATTTACGGATTCAGTTTTCAATTCTTTGATTCATCTATTTGTATATTTGATTTGGATAATGGCGAAAGGGAGCGAAAATGTGTAAATTACCAAACTTGTTGTGTATGTTAAATCCATTACTATGAATTATTAACTATTGTCCGCTGTGTAAAGCGAATAAAGTTGTATCCGTCAACGGAGGAAACATCTTGATTTCATGTAGGTGTATATGCATGGCTTAATGGTATAGGCCACAATTTTTATTATTTGAACGGCGGTTTTCACCTGTACGACTGTGCAATTTTAGTATTTTGGCTGTGGATGTGGAGGTGGATGAATCCGGACTTTCTAGACGTAAACTTCCACTCATTGACACATACTTAACAAAACTCTGGGTTCATACCAACGATACTTGGCTTCCAGCCTAAGACTCTATTTGCCAGCGGCAGGTCGGATGCTGCATGCGAGAATAAGGCCTTGTTTGAAAAACACACCGAAGCTTAACTAATTGGATTTATTCAGAATTATGAAGATTTCACGTATATACCCTTACTTTTTGATTTGAAATGTTTATAAAGTTATTATCTAGACGTCCGACATAAGCCCACAGATATCCTTCACTTATGCATGAAGGTAATGCTATACACAGTTTGTATCGCACAATGTATATGATATATGTATATAAATCCTTGAGCTTAGATTATCGATGCCACATTTCTATTATCTCAAGACAAAACTCAAATGTCAGATGCCATGCATTGTCTGTTATTGACGCCAAACTGTATTATATTCAGACATGACAAGGTTCCACTAATCTCATGTAAGTTTTTTTTGTGAATATCTCTTCGTCAATTTTTAAAAAATCCTTTTAAAACGTAAACATTTATTCCTTTTTAATCGGAACCAATACATTTCTTGTCCACACATTGCAAGCAACAATATGGCTTATATGGGATTACAGCAAGAAGGACGGAGAAGAAAAATATACCACGGAAAATATTTCACATCAAACGATCTCTTTTCAGTTAAAGAAAGATTTGAAGAAGACGATAATCTCTTAACATGACAGTGGAGATTTTCCAAAGTGTTTTCTTAGATTTCACCACATAGATTAAATTATTCCGAAATCTATGAGTGTTATCACACAAATACACATTGTTTACTCGTGGATTATGCGGCGTTAGCATGAATTAATTAACGGCTGGGTTGTTTTTCCCTTTCGGATCCTGACTAATGTACGGGTTCATGGGTTCAAACCCAGCACTTTCTTTAATCTAGCTGCGGCTTTTAGTCAGAAGGTTTGTCAGGTTTGCAGTATTTTCTGCATAACTTAATCCATCCACAAATTTCCTTGAAATTGTCTAAACAGTTAATTCGACATATGAGTAATGTTAAGACATTGTTGTCTGAAAATTCAAGAGACACTCAAAGACAAAACATGCATTGTCTGTAAATAAACACTATTTTGTTCTGTGCCAGAACTCGCTTAAAAACGGCAATCAGGCTTTTTGGTATTGAGGAAGCCACACAATTTACACCTGACTATCACTCCAGCGGAACTCAACAGCCGTGACGGGGGGAGAACCTGCCGGCAAAACACCATCGGCCAAGAGCTTACCGAATTTCGAGATAAAATCATGAAATACATGTACTTAGCTAGCAAATAAAGAACATAAAGAACAGTCGTTAATAAAGAACAGCACGACTCTAACATATCTGTAAGCCTGCATATCAATCTTCATTTAATAAATACTGATTCGCTGAGAGCTGAGATAGAGGATCGCAGGTTGACTGCTCTCGTAATTTGTATACTTCAATTTCCACCAATAAAACTTTATAGAGTATAACGTGCAGCGAGAATTCCAACAAATAACGCAAATTGGTGTATGATTCTGTATTCCAGTTTTATTTAAACAGTTTTTTTAAAAATAACATTCCTGTTTTGAAAATGATCTAAATACAACCGAAATTTTGAATGATGTGTCACCTTGCACGCATCGTTTCTTGAATTTGCTATACTAGTCCTTTTTATGTACAATACCTAAATTCAGCTTAGGTTTGATTCCTCTTTTGCACACGTAAACCAATCATTGATTGCTCTGTTCTTCTCACATTGTATGTATATCGGGATATGCTGTACAAACAGCACAGCACGAGTTTGAAGGAGAACTAGAAGACCCATTTCAACGACGATGTACAAACACCGAAAACCCGATGCCGCAGTGTGTGTAGGCCTATATAGGTAAATACTGAGGATGATCCTAATTAGCTACCCATGTAGTATAAAGCTGCCCGGGTGTTCCGTCTGTCTGGTCAAGTCATTAAGGTACCACCCATACACTAGTCAATTACCGACCATTGTCAGCGGCCCAGTCACACCTCATCCCGGGGAGCCGAGCTAAAACACTGGTTTTGTGTGCGGACTTAAGAGATAGGAAGATGAGGTAAACACAGGCTGAAGTTTGACATTTGGTTCTCAGAGTGGGTAGACGGCAACCGATCTCTGAGCCAGGTAAAAGCGTGTCACCTAACGTAAAGCACTGAAATAAATGGCATTAAATTCTAATCCCCAACTAAACTAAGGCGCTGAATGGCGTATGACCGCGGGTCCGGGAAACGTGGGAAAACAATGACATATCGTCGAGTGGTTAAGACGTGTGGCGGGTATCACACAGACCTCTGTTGTCAAGTGCTCGTCCTTTCTCCACTCTTCAGGGCAAATGCAACCGACCCACTCCGGTGGTACGTGTGACGGTTTGCCAGCAACCTGTGGATTTTCGTCGGTTTCCCCCGGGCTCATCTGGTTTCATCCCACCATAATGCTGGTCGCCGCCGTATAAGTGAAATATTCTTGAGTATGGCGTTAAACACCAGTAAAATGAATCGCAGTCACTTATTGTACTGGTACTGAGCAAAATACATCCCATTCCTATTACAGCAATAAGCATTGATTTTAACTCTAAGGCTGTTTTACCTTTGATAAAATAGGCAAACTGAAATTTATAGATCATCGTTAATTGACAAATCAAAGCACCAACTGTTTATGTAATTAGAATTGCATTTTTGTGAATGAAGAAACTTTACTCGAAAAAGACGCTATAAATTAACCTTTTTGTCCATATTAATCAATTTGTTTGATAATGAGAATTACATTGTTTACATTAGAACGCTGGTTTGACCGTTGTTTGGAAGGTTTAGGATAATATCCTCATGGGAAAATGTCAGTTTCGGCACCAAAAATGATTTCATGACATTTCTTTGGCTTTAAAAATATTCTTTTTGTGGTGAAAAAACCTCAAATTTAAGGTCCTGTTTTATTCTCAGTGACGATTAAACGAGTGCGTCACATTACCCAAACTGATGCATGGTGACAGAATTCACGGAGTATCCCAAGGTTTTCTGCTATGAGCTAACCATTTTCTGTCATTAATTGGTGCACTCTGCCAAAGGGCACTAAACTGAAAATCCGATTTCACTCCATACACAAGCACGGTATCCAAGCATTTCGGAAATTAAGCTCGATTCAATTTAAATCAAACAATAAATTTAATCAACGCAATCGGAAATCACCATCCCAAGTGATAGTCTTTTCTTTTCGAAAGGATCGATGTTCAAAGTATGGATAGTGTTTAACATCTGCAGCAGTATCTGTTCAACATATGGTGCTGAATGGTATAACAAAAGAGCAACCCCGTTCTGGATGACGATATCAGTCGTCAGTACATGCTCTGTGTCCACTTCAAGTTACGTCATTCGACGTCATCCAATCATTGGTTGATGGTTCAGACCAAACAATGGATATATCGGCAGGCAGCGTCTTTGTGTAGAAGCCCTCAATTGTAAGTCGGAGTATAGGCGGCACTGGCGTTTGCATACACGTTTACACCGTAAGCTAACAACAAAAAGGTAAGCCGTTCGAATTCAACGTTTTCAAATCGGAGAAGACGGAGAAGCCGTGTGAAGAATTTTCAGCTAAGAAGTTCAGACGTAAGAATTAATGCATAAATCGCATTCTACAAACTGAAAAGATAACATCTATACGTCACCTTTTTCATACTATAGATGTAAAATACTATGGTACACGTGCACATTATAAGGAAAAAGAAATACGTGAACAAATGCAAGGATCCCCAAAACACGACTAGCCTCTAACTGACAAATGAGGGCCTGTTTTCGAAAACGAAAGTTCCGTTGTGGCTACATGTATGTTCATCAACTGAGGCTCCCGGCAAGGTGCGGCTATTGTCGTAGCTGAGATATTCTTGTATTTGGCGGAAAGCACCAGTCAAAAAAGAATACATAAACAAATATAGCTATGTATTTATTGCGTATGAAAGCATAACACAGATCATACATGGCAGCTGATACATGTACTCTCAACCCGAAGATAACATATGTTGCTTTGAAGGCATATTCTTGCAATGAAATAAGCACTTTAATACCACGAACCTTGGGCACAACTGTACCAGTGATCAGACATCTGGATATAAGCCATTATTTCAAACAAAGCCATGTATTTCTACAAGTGGTCGACTTGTTTACCTCCTTCTCCTGCGCGAAACGTTCATACTGCGCGAAGATGCAATGGCGGAGAGAGTGCTCTGCGTGTCTCAACTCCTGTCCCTGTGATGTCTTCAGAGACGATGTTGTTTCATATAGGTTATCGCTAAGTAGGTCCCGCCCGTAAACCAGCAGTCTATAGCAGCACCGCTAATATAGATAAGCACACACGACCGAAATTCAGACACTCTCAGAAATGTTGCCACGATCGGAGTCCGTGATCTGATCTCTTCTAAGAGTAAAAAGTCGCTGTTGTGATAAATCTCGCGTTGTTTGTTTGAGAGGCGAGAACTCAGCATGGCGGAAAATGAACGTGTCCAACACGGGTTCTAAAGCAGAACATCGTTAGTAATCCCAGGAGGAAAACGTTTGCCACAATGTTATTATAACATATTCCAACCATGATAACGGGAAAGTCAACAATGGCTGGTGCACGGAGGTCGAACCACATACATGCGTCACCGTCGAAGTGTGAAATCTTGATGACCACAATACGATTGTGACGAGCATATGTTTGTCACTAGCTTTCTCATCAAACCGAAGGTGGTGCCCGTTACATGCTCCACTGCCCTTCGAGTTTGAGATATCAACGAATATCCTATCAGGAATCTCAAAGAAGGAAAGACCTTGCGATAATTAATTCATATACATATCTGTTCTATATAACCCATCACAGAATGCAACAATTACAAGCCAGCACAAGCTAAGTGGTGATTATTGGTCAATATAGAAGCCTGACACTTTCACAGGTTATTTGGCAAGGTCTCAAAATCGTATGTATCCTTCATAAGGCATGTCTAGAGGCGATCAGCAAACAGTTTAATTCGTTACCAAATGCCGACTTGTTGCCCATATATAGGCCTATTGCTTTACTTTATTTGTGTTTATATGTACTCAATAATATTTCACTTATATGACGGAGGGTAAGTTTAAGGGTCGAGGAACCACCGCTCTTGGCCAGGTATACGTGACAAATCTCCTGACTTAAAGTCGCAACCAACTACATTTTCCCTGAAGCTGAAATCCTATATACATGGGTTTTTATGTCACGTGTTAAATTTGGTTTCATAAGACAAATTGACAAAGGCAAATACTTTACTTGTAATCGTTTAAACGTTTACAGATTTACAGATCAAATTAAACAGCTTAGACGTAACTGTAGGCTAACAGTTCTTTGGCATTTTTACCAGTATAGGCTACACTTACGTACATGTACATGTATGCCTTTTTGCGCTGCCTTGGTAGTTATAAGTGTAGGTCAAAGACTACGTGTTCGGGCACGTATATACTAGAGCATAGTCCGAATAACTTTGATGATAATACGCTTACAAATATTTTTAATATTTCGATGTCAATAAAACCTGTCAATTATCTGAGAATTACTTGGTTATAGTTGATCAAATTCAAATTATCAAAGTGCACTTTTCACAGATTATCTATTCATATTTAGAGACCTACGCGATATACTCTTAGCACTTGAGTATGACATACAAGTTCACCATAAAAATGTAATTTTTACATGTGTAGATTATTGTTCCATTCACACAACCATATTTTTATCAGTCAATAAATATGAATAATTCAAATAATCAATAAATATGCCAATTTACAAGTAAGAGGTTATTGTTGAGTTCCATCAGGTCAGCATAGAAACAAGACAGAAATACTGTTATAACAGTGCGACACATCTTACGACTAACATGCATGGGTATATATAGACTAACGACGAACCGTTAGACGTACTTTCTATGCGTAATAGACAGTTAGGTTGAAAAACATCTGAAGCCGAAGTGCTATAAAGATTTTTATGTTATTGAATAAATCATCCAGTCATCATCAAAGTCATCCAGTCAATCATTTCATGGATTCATTACGACTACGGCGTTGTATATATATATATATATATATATATATATATATATATTATATATATATATATATATATATATATATATATATATGTGGGCAGACTAATGGGCATTTCACACCACATAGCAGATGGCCAGAGTGAACATCATGACGGCAGTTGTTGAAGAAACAGTTAAGTGGGAACAACTACGCTTGTCAGCACTTCTCCATTTAACGCCAGTCTGTCCTCGCAAAAATTCTGCCGCCTTCAAGAATCGGGCTCGATGAAAGACGATTCTGTAATTAGGTGCCTCGCAATTCACCAATGCCACGCAGCCTTGTCATACAAATTCTAATTATTTTCACACAAGTGTAAGTTGTTACAGGCCTATACAGAGAAATAAAAAATGTATTCATGAAACACCAAAACAAATCTGTTACTTAAAGTGAGTGAGTGCTTAAGGTTTAACGTCGTAATTAACAATTTTTCAGTCATATTACGACGAAAGAGTCCTTAGAGTGTATGTAATGTGCCTCCTTGTACGTTGTAGGACGGATTTCCACCACTCTTGTATCTAGTGCTGCTTTACTGAAACGATTTGCCGATGGCAAGTAAGTCGCCCCGCCAGAGCCATTATACTGATACGGGTCAACCAGTCGTTGTATCCCCTTAATGCCGATCGCCAAGCGAGGAAGTTACAACTTCCTCTTTTCAGGTCTTAGGTGAGACCCGAACCAATATTGACCCTGGATCTACCGCCCTCAAAGCGGACTGATACACTTGTCTATACTGATGCTCACAATATACTGATGTGCACACACACAATGTCAAATGAAGGTGCAGTTGTACAGCAAAAAGTACTGGCAATTTTGGTGTCAACGCCTTTCAATATATATTACAAAATGTATATATAATGTTGCAAGTGTGTTTTACACTGGAATACTGTGATATTTACAATGAAACTTGCTGTAAAGTTACAGAAAATTTTGAATGTATATATAAGCACTTAAGTATCAATATAGTGGAATTCCTTGCTTTAACTAGATACTAATTCCCAGCTTATAAGAAAACCAACATTCACGTGTACGTAAATGTATACGTATAAAACGTATACATCTTGTATTTAAATTTAACTAGTTTACTCTATTTATAATGAGGCTTATTGATGCATTGGCCTGCATATACATTTAAATCACGCGTACGCTGCCAAGCGGAGTTTGTTTGTTATACTCTATATTTTTTTAGAAAACTTAACTATGCGCATAATAGAAAATCTTCATACATTCCTCAGTAACACTGTTTTAAGTGCGTTTTTTGTTTTGTTTTGTTTTTGCCACTTGATCAGGAACCTGCAGTAAGCGAGCCTTCTAACCCACGTGATTGTCGCGGAGGTACATGCTGAGTCCGGAATGTGTATGTAGCTGAAGGAAAAGTCAGTCTGGCATGGCAAAACCAGCAGACTTCAATTGCTGGAATTCCATGAGTCTTACTCTGAAATTAACAGGTATTCTAATTCCTCGAGGAAAATAACCATTTCTCAGCGTGGTTTCACCCGCCACAGACAACGAAGTGTGACCGCAAAGCGTTCACTGCGGGCTCTCCGTACATCTGGCCCTTTTCAGCACTCACCTCGCTGTTGGAGAGCCACACCTCCAGGACTACGGCCTGTTGCTGTAACAGCAATACTATTGGGTAAAAAAAAAAGCAAAGGAAAGAAGAAAAAGAGAGAGAGGGGCGAAAGAGAAGAGGAGAGAGTGGGGCGAAAAAGGAAGAAAAAAAATTGTATAATGAATGCGGCAAAAAATTCTGCCAGCTCTGTTGTGGTGCGATGCTTTGGAGATAGCGTCTGACACTCAAAGCAGAAAATTCATCATCTTCTCCAAACTGTTTCTGCTTGTAAAACTGGAATTCGGAAAATGGTTCATGGTGTATACACACAGGCGCTGGCTATAACGTGTGTGTTTATGGAGCGCTGCCACTATGGCAGGGCACGTCCAGGACGGCAGAGAATAATAGATAATGAGTTATCATCGTAGAAACCGTCAACAATCCGCAGAATGCTGCCAGGAGTTATCGCCCGTGCTACTTGTCTAACCATCCGCGGAGGAATGATGTCTCGTGCGTTGATGACGTCAATAATGGCTGAGTTTCACTTGGGATTACTTTTAAAACTCATTAGTCATCCTCCTGTATATAGTTAAAAAGCACAGGGAGGGAAAAACACTTGTGCTAAGTGCCTTGTGTGTTGCTTTGTTTATGGACATTATAGACATTGGAAATACCGGTTTTTCTGCTTTATGGAACAAGTTGTGACTAGTAGACGTTGACAGCATAGGCCTAGTATAAGTCATGACAGACCTGACATATATGCTGCCACCACTGCCTAGGGACACAAAATAAATATCATAGTTTTTAAGTAACTTTCAACCGCTGTGTTTTAAGTGCAGTAAAACCTCCGTTCATTATTATCTGGTCGCACATACAGAATGGCACCGTATCACACTTAATGGGTGACGCAGAGAAAACAGTGTGATAATTGGCGTCTGTCGCACTTAACACGGTCACGCACAGACAACAGTGTGATAATTGGCGTCCGTCACACTTAACACGGTCACGCACAGACAACAGTGTGATAATTGGCGTCTGTCGCACTTAACACGGTCACGCACAGATCGTACATAACTGGTGTAGGATAAACACTTGACCTTTCCTTTGTCACAGTCTCAGACCGTTATATTACCTGTTTGTAACAATGTTTCAGTAAACCATTGCTTGGCCCTCTCTACATGGCTCATTGACCTAAGCACTGTTCTCGATCGCAGTAGCCGTTCGGCTGATATTTCAGGAGATATGTCAGATATATACCTAGCGAGGGGTGGTTGTCCACACCGCGGCGTCTCCATATGGGCAAAAAATCTTCAATATATACCACATTAAAACTCAGGCAAATAAAGAAAGAAAGAAAGAAATAAATTGAAATGTAGATAGAGCCTTCCCATTCCCTAAACATTTTAACCACATCATTTAATCCAATAAGCCTAGTTAAACGATCCGCTTCGGTGGGCTAATGGTTAGAGCGGGAAACCTGGGATCAAACACGGGTCGGGTCATACCAAAGACTTTAAAAATCGTACTTGTTGCTGCATCACTTTACGCTCAGCACATAGATGTTCTAATGCTCTAGAGTAAGGAAACTGAACTGGTTGTTCCGGTGTCAGTACATAATGTGACTGGGTGGACATTATACTTCAGTGGCAGCAGCACTTTAGTGGCAATTCCCTGCCACAAGGAGACGCAGTACTCTCTTAAAACTAAACGTTACCTTTAACACTGTAAAGATCACGAGGATCAAGTGTCAAAGTTTCAACACTCTTCCAATGTGTTCAAATTCCAACTTCATTAAAAGTGTTAAATTTTGTTTAGCTCTGTTTCAATTCTTTTAAGATGTTGATTAACCAACGTGCAATGCAGTTGAAACGTGAACACTTAGGCGAGTATTAAAACATTACACTTTATGAAAGAACACTCCCCGTGTTCTTTACAGTGTTAAATGTTACACTTGATAAAAGTGCAGCCACTGCCCGTATTCTTTACAGTGTTAAATGTAACACTTTAGTTTACACACAGACTCCTCGTCGGCGTATGACTGACAAAATGTGTACGATGTAAAAACTGAAGCGTACACGCATACATATTTAAATGTTAAGTAAATCTTTTAAACTATAAGCCTTTGTAGAACCTTGCATGCACAATGTAGATGTTGATACGTTCTCCCCAATAAAGCGTTAACTGACAAAAGCTACTGAGCTTAACGGGACTCGCCATATAACACCAATTAGTTTCGATCATAGTTTAATATTCATTTACTGTAATGTTTTTTTCTCTCATGTAGTGACTCCCACGTATTTATAACTCATACTGTGGTTATTTAGATATCGTTTTTGTCGACGGAATGTACTGTAAATGAGATCTGAACAAAGTAGAAACACACCTCTTTGCTCGTTAAAGCCAATTTTCTTTACGACTGCGCCAGGCGCGGAAGGTGCGGGATAGCACTGAAGTACTGTCTTCGTTCCAATTAATTACTGTCAACGACAACCTAAGAGGAAGTGAAGTTTCCGCTAGAAACGTTGTTTTGATGGTCAAGAATGAAAGCGATTAATTCCGATAGCTGTCAAGAACAGGATAACGACGGGGAGATCTGTTCACGTTCACCTAGGGAATCTTCAGAGAGAACAAGACATTAAGCTATTCTTAAGAGATAACACTTATCTCATTTGTATAATGTGGAACAGACCGACACACGAGGATCTTTCATGGCTGTGTCACATGTTATAGACAGGGCAAGCACTGGAGACGGAGGTTGGGGTTGGGGTAGGGGGTAGTGCTGTGGAGGAGGGAGGGATAGTGGTCCAGCGAAGCCACAAAGAAGAGATGACTGGGTTTGCTTCAGACAACCATTTTAGGCTAAAGTCCAAAACTTTAATATTCTTAACAACAAAGTGTTCTACCACATCACAGGAACCAAGGTTCAAAATTTGACCGATCTGACGCAGATATTTAAATTTGGACTACATCTTCTGGCTGAAGCCAAATATCGCTTAGTCAACTGAGCTGCCCGAAAAGTCTCTCTCGTCAAAGACCATCATAATCATCGCACAAGGATCACATTTTAATGACTATGACTTACTTGTACATAACATTTGCCCAGCACGGATTTGGCAAAGTATATTACATTTTCTCTCGCAGACAAGATACACTGTATAGGTTTGCATCTAGGGCCTAATACTTGTGTGTCGTAAACTGACAACGGTATCCGAAAGCAGCAATAAATCAGACATTCTTGTCTTTAATACTCATTCAAAAAAAATTCGCACACATTTTCCCCTTGAAAGCCGCAATATTTTCTTCAGAAAATTGATAATGAAAACAGCTTATGATTTGGAATAGACAACAGTCTTTACATGCAGGGAAATTATGGCGTATAAAAGATTTCGAAATCAAGAAAACATCTGTCATTTCCTGATAAGCTGACTACGCAAAGGAAGTCAAAAGAAACCAAAGAAATGGTAGGATCATCGGATGCAATAGTTCCAATAGCTTTACCACATAGGTGTATTGTTGTCACGCTGCAGTAACGTGCTGAGCCAAACATCGCTGACTATTGCCCGGTGAGTACGTTGTATATTCATAGGGCTATACAGTGCCATCATTGCTTATTTAACAGTGGACAGTGAGAGATGGAACGAAGTGTCATTTGCAGTGCAACACAAAACTGCTCCCAGAATCGTTGTCATAGAATGTTCGCCGAGCGAAAGAGTACATTTAAAATAAACTAACATAAGGTGCACTTTTCGGACCAGACGTGCGATCAAAAAATGAATCTCTTAATTTAAAGGAAAGTCTATTGTCTGGTGCTAGAATGTATTCTGTTATTATCACGTAATGTGCCTTATTCAACATAACGTCCTGTTAAGGATCTGTATGTTGAATTAATAGAATATGTGTGTTACATTTAATAGAATAAACTGTTGCAATAACAGAATACATTCTAGCATCACTCAGACAACAGACTTTCTCTAAAAATTAACAGATTAATTTTTGGAGTGTAAGTGATATAAAGTCATACTATGCACGTTTGTCATATTGTCATGACACATTTTGGAAATGACTAACTACTGGCCATTATAATGAGCACACTGATTTCAAGGTACCGAAAATATATTTATTTGATAGATGTTTTACTCAAGGATATTTCACTTATACGACGGCGGCCAGAAGTATGGTGGGAGGAAACCGACAGAGCCCGGCCGAAACCCACGCTCAAACTGCACTCTAAAAATATATGCAAAGCCTTCAAGAAGTATGGTCGTAAATTATCGCCATGAAAATACTTTTTGTTCATTTTCTTTGTAAGAAAGAAAATGTGCAAAACAAAGAAATAATTGAATCTGATCTTTCTGCATTGTCTTGCGTTTACTTGATGCACATGTTATTTTTTACTTTATTTACACTTGTAAGTTTCGGGTCTATCACGTCTGGGTCAAATATATCGTTTACAAATAGAGGTGAGTCATTCAAGAAACAGTTTGTTCTCCTGTTTTTATCTTGCTAGTGAATGGAATTAGACGTTTTCTGTTAATTCTTCCGGGGGTCATGTTTTTTTTTTTTGTTTTTTTGTTTTTTTTGTTGTTTTTTTTTCTTTCACGCAGCCACGCTGCGTGTGGGGAGTCTGAATTCCACCCATTAAAGTCACTGACTGTATAGCATATATTATAATCCTTAACCACGTGACCATGGCAAAGTGACCTGTCCACCTGCATATGGGGGGACAAGAACACGCGAGTAGAGTCAATTTCTGCACACCATGGATGGGTCCATGGAGACAAGATGTTTCCAGTTTCTAGTAAGCAGTTGTCATTTCAACTTTAGACTGAAGGCGTATCCAAACGGGACGTCTTTGTCCATTGGAACGGAATACGGCCAGTCGTGCGACACGTGAGACGGCTACGACACGTGAGAGCAGTTGACTAGTGACTGTAGGGTTCAATAATGAGCTTTTAATGTCGAGGCGTGGTCAGTTGGCAGAAATGGTTGAACAAGAGAAGCAAACCTGACACCTATGTAGCCCTACTTAATAGAGCCCTAGGGTATTAATTAGGTTGTAAAACACGCAGCTGTTAGCACATACTGACGGACTACCGTCGTAAGATGTGTTCTTGTTTATGTATAAGCGAAAGTTCGAAATCATGCACAACGGAGTCCCAAGTCAAATTCCATGAACTGCCAACATCACATACTGAAGGTTCTCTCGCTCTCACTTTTTGCGGGGCATTAATTAGTGTCAGTAATCGGGAGACGGCACTCGTATGGCCGTCAAGGCGACCTTGCGTTGGAGCGCACTTGGTTATCCACTAATATTGCATACCCTCGCTGATCGACACATGCGGAAGTTCGTCGATTTCTTACCTATGGCGCAGAGGTTTATACCTAGCACTCTGATTTCATCCACCAACGAGTACCTGTCTGAATGATCATCTATCAGTGTTTAGGCAATTGTTTTATCTATTTCAAATTATCTGATTGGAGTTCAATAATATTTACTGATATTACGGAAGTTTGGTGTGTGTGTGGAGGAAAGTGGGTAGTGAGAGCACCAAACCTCTTCACCATGTACACCTAAAAACCTCATCGGTACACTAAGCTGCAGTAGAATCAGAGAGAAAGAGACAGTTGGAATCGAGCCTTCGACCTAATTGCTCAAGGATTTCCAGCAGAGGTCTGTTCGATCTATTTGACTGTGGTTTAATGCTGCTTTTTCAACATTCCGCTTACAGCATAGCGTCCAGAATGGTGGGATCCACCGCCCTACCGCAATTATATACCTGACAAACCTCATGTCTTAAAGCCGTGGGTGCACCAACAGGAGGCAGATTCGAGCCTCAGAAATCACTCCCCACGGGCGGATCATCTATGACGCGCGCAACTCGAGTGATCCGTCAGAACTCACAAAATGTTCTCATTTGATTCACAATGTATCACAAGTCGATTAACACATGACAATGCGATATTCCCATCATGTATACAGCATAGATCCACAAAGCCTGCGTTTCACTTCTCTGTTAGACACATGTATATGCCGATTGCTAACAAGACTGGGTAAAGTGAACTTTGCAAACGTCGCATTTCAGCACACCAAACACTCTGTATCATGTATCTAACGGTGGTAAACGTCACCAATCGCTTTCGACCCTTATTTGATTTTCCGTTACTGAAATGTGTTTTTGCATTTTGGTTCTTAGTTATTTCCCAAATATAACTCAACCAAAGAGGAAGGGAGACAGACAACTAATAGCCATATATATATATATGCCTTTCAGGCCTTGGGGTATAGGCCTACTAGCCGACTACTTATTTACATTGTTTGATTGTTGTTCAACGCTGTACTCCAGAATTTTCTACTTTTACGATAATACGATGGCGGTTAGTTTTCTGTTTGGTTGACGTTTGACGTACACATTGGAACGCTATATTTGTATTAAAAAAAAAGGTCTTCAACGAACGTTAGAATGTAGAAGAGTACTTAATATTTTTAAGTCATTTATTTATATTATTATATATTAATATATATATATTAATGTAAATTATTACATATAATATATATCTGCATATATATATAGATATATATTACACTTCAAATTCTACATGTATAACGCTATGACATTAAGAAGATATTCTCATATTCAACACCTATTAATATGAAATACATGTATTTATTTATTTGACTGGTGTCTCATTCAGGAATTACATATCAGGAATACATCTTCCATAATCTTAACACTGGTTGTAAACTATGCAGATACGCTACATTATTAAATGCATCAAAACAAACATCTATGTCAAAATATCTTCTGCACAACTATAATAACATGCAGTAACAACAAATGTAGAAGATTTTTATGATTTAGTACTGAATGTACATATTGTTACCTTAACTGGATTCAGGCTCCTCACAATTAAAAGAAAGAGTTTGCAGTAAGGTACCTTATTATGTTTCTTTTCTGGCATTTTCAAGAACCCTGCAGTGTTCTAATACCTAGAACCTGTGGTACATGTAATTGTATGGAAGTACTTACGCTGTTCCTCTATTAACTGATTCAAAACAACACTGTGATATACTTCACAGAAAATTAAATTCTTGAAATACCATTAAAAAATCTACTTATCTTCAAACGTTCTAAAGGATTTGAAAAATTATTACACTATACTCAAGGATCATTCAGGATTCAGTGCATTGACGACTATTGGAATATCAGGTGTTTAACATTTGGGTTGATTACCAGTTGACTGAGGCCAGGTCCAGGCAGAGCACATGAACCTTCCATAACCACAATAACGATTGTGAGCATCAATGGGCTGTTGATATATCAGGTGTTTAACATTTGGGTTGATTACCAGTTGACTGAGGCCAGGTGCAGGCAGAACACATGAACCTTCCATAACCACAATAACGATTGTGAGCATCAATGGGCTGTTGATATATCAGGTGTTTAACATTTGGGTTGATTACCAGTTGACTGAGGCCAGGTCCAGGCAGAGCACATGAACCTTCCATAACCACAATAACGATTGTGAGCATCAATGGGCTGTTGATATATCAGGTGTTTAACATTTGGGTTGATTACCAGTTGACTGAGGCCAGGTGCAGGCAGAGCACATGAACCTTCCATAACCACAATAACGATTGTGAGCATCAATGGGCTGTTGATATATCAGGTGTTTAACATTTGGGTTGATTACCAGTTGACTGAGGCCAGGTCCAGGCAGAGCACATGAACCTTCCATAACCACAATAACGATTGTGAGCATCAATGGGCTGTTGATAAATGAGGTGGTTAACTGTTGAACTGTTTAACAGCAGCGTAATGACCCAGGAGTCTCTCACCAATGCGGTTGCTGTGAGTTCAAGTCCAGCTCAAGCTGGCTTCCTCTCGGGCCGTACGTGGGAAGATCCCTCAGCAACCTGCGGATGGTCGTGGGTTTCTCCCGGGCTCTGCTCGGTTTCCACCCACATAATGTTGGCCGCCGTCATATAAGTGAAATATTCTTGAGCACAGCGTAAAACACCAATCAAAAAAAAAACTATTTCACAATGTCCTTCTACTACAAGGATCACTTACTATAGCTGCATGGGCCCTTATACTGTTACCACTCATAAACTGAGATCAGGAACTATTTTTAACAGCTCGCATAACAATACAACAATATAAACATACTGTATTAAGTAAATATGCAGTACCAACCCGACTTAAGGTTTTCAGTAGTATGCAACTCTCACACAACTAACTTCACCTTATACATGTATCTTGCATCACGTTACAACTTCTCCAGTCAGCCTCTCCTCAGTCTGTGAAGACACTGCAGTAAATAGTCTAGGGGTATGGTAACCAACAAAACATGACTTTTCTTGCTATATCCAAACACAAACTCAATAAAGACTAATGCCGTGCCTATTTTTTTTCTTTCTTTCTTTCTAGTTTGAAACACATGTAGTACATTTCAGGGTGCATTCAGTGAAAGCACTATTAGCCTAACATGAACATTAATGAATTAACTGAAATTCACAGCAGTGAATGCCAAGTGGTAAAAACTGAATCTGACATCCCTTCTGAAAGAATGTCAGAAAATGCCACAACAGAATCAAATGTGGCAAATACATTTTACTTGGTTGAAAAAGTCCCAAGCAAATAAATCAAACTACTTTCCTGGACAGTCATCATTATTCCTTCATCTGACATAGACTTCATGTCTGGCTTCTCTGTTTGTGTCTTTAAGTTCTACATCAAGTAATTCATTATAGATTTTCAAACTTTTCAAAATGACATACAGTATACTTTGACAGATTGTGGATCATTGCTCACCAAGGCCTTATCCAAGTGTGACTAACCCAGGTAGTTTTACACCCAATTTTACAACAATTGGGTGAATGGAAATTTTATGCACATGAACATGAGAATCCAAATTGCATACATGTACATACAAATCTAGTTCCTCATCACATCACAGGCGCTCCTGAACAAAAAGATCGCTTATAACACACCCTCCAGAGCCATGACACATTATCCAGTCAGAGCTAGAGAGACTATGTTGTCAGAGTGCCTAAGGGGTCAAAGCATCTCTGATGTCAGTGCTCTGGCATTAGAGATTGCCTCTGAAGTCACAGTATTCTCTGGGGTGTAGAGAGTGCCTCTGGGTCAGAGTGCCTCTCCTGCAGCAGCAGACTCAGACTGAGCATTACCACTACCGTCAGATGTCCTATCAGTGTCCATGTCTGGAGCACCGTCCCTGGCACTACTGCCAGAAGCACTGGCATTAACACTTGATGCACTTGACTCAGCCAGTGCAGCTTTTTCAGAGCTTGATGCTCCAGCACTTGCAGTCACAGTTGGTTTGAGGATTTTTCCTTCTTCTCTTCGGCTTCCAGAAAATCGGACCATTTTTTCAACCTTTCCTCGCGCTCTGCTGTTGACTCCTCTATCTCGTACTTTGTTTTTGCCGTCCCACGTTCAGCACTTATCCTCTTCTTGGCAAACCATCGTCCGTTCAAAGCCAGGACACACTGATCAGCTGGCTCAAACTCTTTGAAATTCACAGCCATGACCCCTCTGGATGACGCTGCAAAGGGAGATAAGAGCAAAAGCATGTATGTATGATTGGGGTTTTACCTCATACTTAACAATTTTTAGTCATATAACAAGGAGGACTCAGTAGCTGTGGGTACATATGAAGTGTCCTCTGTGGCAGGGAGAGTCCATGCTGCCAAAGTGCTGCCAAAGACACGAGACATGACACCCCATCAAGTCACAGTATACGGACAATAGGCCAACCAGACTCCAGTACTATTCCCATGCTCTAACCTCTCAGTGCTGAGCCCAAAACAAGGCAGCAACAAGTACCATCTTTAATGGTCTTTGGTAGTATCAATAAGAACAAAAATACCTTACAGTTCAGGGTCCAAAGCAGCAATGAGAACAATGCTTTAACAATTGAGTCAATCAGGGCTGCTGCAAATGTTTAAATGTTGTCTATAAGGATGACCTTATGATCTAAAACAAGGTCACCCTTATGATCTAAAACAAGGTCACCCTTATGATCTAAAACAAGGTCTTCCTTATGATCTAAAACAAGGTCACCCTTATGATCTAAAACAAGGTCACCCTATGATCTAAAACAAGGTCTTCCTTATTATATCAAACAAGGTCACCCTTATGATCTAAAACAAGGTCACCCTTATGATCTAAAACAAGGTCATCCTTATGATCTAAAACAATGTCACCCTTATCACCCTTATGATCTAAAACAAGATCATCCTTACGATCTAAAACAAGGTCACCCTTATGATCTAAAACAAGGTCACCCTTATGGTCTAAAACAAGGTCACCCTTATGATCTAAAACAAGGTCTTCCTTATGATCTAAAACAAGGTCACCCTTATGATCTAAAACAGAGGTCATCCTTATGATCTAAAACAATGTCACCCTTATGATCACCCTTATGATCTAAAACAAGGTCATCCTTATGATCTAAAACAAGGTCACCCTTTTGGTCTAAAACAAGGTCACCCTTATGGTCTAAAACAAGGTCACCCTTATGATCTAAAACAAGGTCACCCTTATGATCTAAAACAAGGGTCATCCTTATGATCTAAAACAAGGTCACCCTTATGGTCTAAAACACGGTCACCCTTATGATCTAAAACAAGGTCACCCTTATGATCTAAAACAAGGTCACCCTTATGATCTAAAACGTCATACTTTTAAAAGTAAGCATATTTTGCTATTTTTATCATGGATAAGGGCAAAAAAAAAGGATCACCAGACAAACATACTGAAAATGTCCTGTGATGCTTCCTGAAATTGAGTTTGTTATTTTAAAAAAATGCTCTACATGTCACATGCTACAACTAAAGGGACACAACTCTTCTATACATAAAAAGCAGAGAGATACCAGTTTCACAAAACATGGTTACAAATGTCTTCAGTACTTGTATTTAAAAGTTCAACTCAGGATAACTGAATACGAAAGTATAATCGACAACAAAAACAGCCATTCAAGCCACAAAAGTGGCTGTTTATAAATAGGTTAATGCGTCAACCATAAGCTTAGTGACTGTGAAGGGTGCTTAGCATTACAGAGATGTACAAGATATAACTGTGTATATAACCCATGTTTCACAACATGCTGCACTATCACCCAGTACTCACAGCATACAGGATGACCTTAGCATTACAGAGATGTACAAGATATAACTGTGTATATAGCCCATGTTTCACAACATGCTGCACTATCACCCAGTACTCACATCATACAGGATGACCTTTTTGACCTCTCCATACTTGGTGCATTCCTCTCGCACATCCTCTCGCAGTTCATTAATTAGCATGGGTCGTCCTGTCAACAGCAAAGAGTCAAGATGATTTGTTACATCAAAATCTAAGCATTTTGTGACTTTTGTGGCCTCTGTGGAAATTAGATGTGAATAACTGACTGGATGTCAACCTCTGACAATCAAGAATTCTAGTCAGCTGGATTTGGGCCTCCATTCTGACAGACCATGTGACTGAACTGGAATAGATTCCACACAGCCATTTCTGCCTTCAGTCAGAATTTCTAATACAATTTTAAAGCTTATTTTTTCAGTTTTATAAAGAAAAATTTAGTCCACCTCATCATCGTTATCTACAGACAAATGCATCCAAATTTCAACTTGTGGACAAGTTTTAAATTTTTCTCTAAGTCAGAAATGCCTTTGTGGAATCGGACTGAGATGATCATGTGCAATGACAATGATCACAATAATCCACAGGGTTTGTCTCAAATTCCACTTCACATTAGATCGAACATGAAATGGTCTGAGAATTCTGTAGTGGCCACTGGGAAATACATAAAAATGAAATCTAGTTTTACAGTATCGAGAGCGTTCAAGTTCATGAAAAAAAAGTTTCCTTTAATATATGGATTAGATCTTTTGGTTTGTTTGTATTAGTCCGCGACACTTTGATGTCATGGTGCATACTAACACAGTGTCTAAACATTGTAGCTGCATTTAGTTCTCACCTCAAACTCCTTGGGATCAAACATGTGTTTTAAGATGACAGTTTTCTCCCACCTCATGCGACTGTCAGAAATCTCTGGCTTCCAATCCAACAACCTGTTAAATAGAAACAAAAAACTCATACATTTACACATACATACAACACATACAACACATGTAACACATACATTTACTGTATTTCGTATAAAGTTTCATATGCAAAAGTGCACTTTTATAAGCACATAAAGGCTTTGATATGAATGATACTTTGGTGAGAGCTTTTCTGATAAGAAATTGATCAAACCTAACAAAAACATTAAGTGGCCATATATGATCTGGATGAATCAAGCAAGACGTGTCACTTGAAAAATGCTAAACTTTTGGTGAAATACTGGTTTTTTGCTTTTCTATTTATTTTTTTATTCATTTGATTGGTGTTTTATGCCATACTCAAGAATATTTCCCTTATACGATGCCGGCCAGCATTATTGTTGGAGGAAACCGGGCAGAGCCCGGCGGAAACCCACGACCATCCGCAGGTTACAGGCAGACCTTCCCAATTACGGCCAGAGGAAAACAGCATGAGCGGGACTTGAACTCACAGCGATTTGCTTTTATATTATACACCACAACACTACAGGTCTGTTAATTTAGAACTAACCATTTGCATATAAAATATTTACTACCTGCATCTCCAAAAAAAAAAAAAACCCATATCAAATGCATTCTTGTTTCACAGTCACAATTTGTGTGGATTTGAATAGAAAGGAAAATCTGCAATGAACAAAGAACCAGGACTTCAGAACTTACTTTTGTTGCTGTTGGAGTAGTTTCTTCTTTTCTTTTGCATTCAGTTTCTTTCGTCTCTTTTTGGGGTCAAAGTTGCCCTTCATGGTAAACTGTGCCCTTTCCACGCGCACTGTGTGACCCCTTAGGTTTGAACCATCAAGAATCTGTAGTGCCAAGTTTACAGATTCCACCTGTCATGGCCCAAAAACATACAATATTAAACAATCACCTTAATACTGATCATTTACTTCTTGGGTGTTTTTAATATGCTGTACTTAAAAGTACTGTATTTCAGTTACCATATTATTAAAAAATGGCAGTTAGGAAACTGGGCAGGACCAGAGGAGAAACATGTACCAAACAAACCCCCTCACCTTATAATCCAAACACAAACCATTGGAAGCTAAGTTCAAACCCATGATCTCATTGACGAAAGACCTGTCATTTAAGGTGACAGCCCAAGAATTTTACTAATTTACATGTGCATCACTGAAGTAAAGAATTAAAAGACAAGACAGCACCTGGTTAAAACACATTTCACTCGAAAGCAGAATTCTCAAGCTTTCTAAAAAGTCACATGCTCTATCATTTTAATGAGATTTCACCAAGTAACATGTAGGACCAAATTTCAGGAGTGCACAAATGGCTGGTGTGAATCGAAGCAGGCATCTGCATGTCCTAAGCTGTGACGTAGCCTTTACATTCATACCATGAAGTGACATATGATAATACAGAACTACTGTACAAGACATCATTTTGAGATCGTTTGCAATGATTTAGTTACATACAGCCAAGGGGTCATTTCACACAGTGTTGTAGGACAGGTCTGTGTCAATTACTGACCACCCCACACATAAAATTTGTTGATTTAGAAGCTGTGTAATATTCAACGACGGTCTAGCATAGCATTTCGGACCAAACCGCATTCATTTCCCCAGTGTACAGAGGGCCTTCTCTGACACTCTGCTCCAATGATACAAATACATCTTTTGTCGTTCATTTTGCTGTTTAGTCAGCAGTCTAAATAACAAAAAATCTGAGTCAGTGAAAAATTCATTAGGGATGCCATTAGGTTGATGGGGATGAGAAGACTCTCACTGGACAATGCTCAAAATTAATTACATCTTATGACATAATTTTTTTTCTAACTTTATGAGAATTAAAAAATTTAAATTTTGCTCCTTTTTCTATCTCACATACAAGGGATGGATGGGTTTTCTTTTATAAAACACAGGAAAATTATTGAAACACTGTGTTCAAGCCGAGGTGCTCTCTCTGACGTCTGCGATAACTAGGTCAGCACTGCTCTTGTGTTAGAAGTCACCGCCACAAAGCTGAAGTGTAAAATTCAGCGACAGTTGAATGCCTAGATCCACCTAATTGGTATCTTGATTTATTTCCACTTGTTTCAGAATTAAGCATGAATCTAGTTGTACAACAATTCTATTATATCTTGTAAACATTTAAATGGGGTCAAAGTCACCAGACCAACCCTTCCAGAGGTTACAACCTGAACCAGGAATACCACGGCCAGGTATCTGCAGGCTACTTAAACTGTAAATGAAATAGCAGGCTTAGTGTATCAACAGTTCAGGCAGTGGAAGAAATATCCTCCCAGTATGTCCAATTTCCCAGAAAGCTATTTATCTTTTGGGCTGAAGTCCACAACTTTTATATGCCCTAAGCTACTGCATTGACTATATAATACAGAACATAACTTTGACATTAGAGAGCTAGAGTAAATGGGACGTCACCATGCTGTCAATAATGGACACGCCCTGAAGATGTGTAAAGACGAAGTTTCACCAACCTTTTGTTGTGTTGAAAAAATTCTCAAAAAATATTAAATGCTGGTCTAGCATTTGCTTTGAAAGGTAGTCTTTCAGTGGACATAAACATTAGTCAGGTGCTGTCTTTCACTTACAGCCTTTTCACAACACACTGCGCCCGTACTACCCCCCACCACCCCCAGCCCCCGCCATTACACTTTTCAAATGTAAATGTAAAGTTAAACCAGCTACTGCTACCTGTAAGCAGCTGATAGGCTTCAACAAGAGTAAAACTTCAGCTGATTTCATGGCCAACCCTCAACTGCCCAGGGATTTTAATTATCTTAATAATGATTTATGAATAAAGCTGCATAAACAGTACAAGTGTATATTACATGCATTTTCATTTTTTTCTGAGGCTAGAATGCCAGTAACTAGTATTCAACAATGCTTTGGGGCTTAATACCATTACCATATACCTTTTCTCAAATTAGCAATTCTAATTTTGTTTAAGTTGATCTTCGATTTATTAATGCTCAACTACTGTAATTCTTCAACATCTCCACATATTTGCAAGATGTTTATTCGAGCATATTCTGTGGGTATTATTTTGTTACACTGACAAAAATTATACTTTCTGTGAAGTCTTGAAACTGGCCAATCTACCCAATTTGTCTCTAAACTCAAAATGTTCTTACACATGTAACTTCAAAAGAAAATCGCTCTGTCGTATGTGACACAATTGAGGAATTTAAGTAATGTCTTTCTTCCATATACATCTGTGTAATTTAATTTTATTCACATGCTCACTCCCCTTACAATTATCTCCAGCATTAACAATCTATATTCCTGATATAACTCCACCGTTTTTTTATTCTTGCTGATGAAAATTTTTTTAAAAATTGCATATAGTTTTAACAAAAACTTTAGAGAAGTCCCTGATTTTTGCATGGCAAATTGGGTTACCCCAAAGACATATTTTTAAAGATGGTGTGAAGATTGAAAAACTTGTCTGCACTCACACTGGGCAGAACATATCATAGCCTTACACAGAGAACAGAACAAGTATTTACATTTCCGGATTCTTTTAAAAACTCACTTTGATATAACAGCAGCGCCCGTCTCCTTTAGGCTCTCCCTTTTCGTCCCGGTACAGTTTTATCTTGGGCTCTTTGGTGACCAGATCTGGCATAATCAGGCCACACTTAGACATGAGCTCCTTGAACTCGTCATCAGTCACATCCAAGGGGAGACCACTCACGTAAACATTAGTGTTCTTGTCATCATCAATCTGCACCCACCCTGAGTAAACAGAAAAGATCTGAACATCTACCATGCATCAACTGAAATAGTACTGATTAAACTGATTACCTGACTTTATGAAATTCTAACTTATTAAGACATAACTAATTACTCAACTTTATGGGTCTATAACTGACAAAAACAGATACAAAAAACTAAGCTTGTAACTTTTGTACTCACTTACCTGTTTCAGACTGAGGTTTTCTCTTCTCACCAGCCTTAACTGTCTGTTTCTTCTTCCCTTGGTTTGTGTCTGATGTGCCTTGACCTCCGTCCTTATTGTCCGCATCCTGGCTAACTGCAGGGCTCGGAATGTAGTTTTCATCGTAGTACTGGGAGAAGTAATGATAGTAATCAGAATTCCTGTCTTCTTCATCACCTCCACCTTGTTCTCTGGTGCTTTGGACCATGTCTGAGGATTTCACCTCGTTCCCAGTTGCACCCTGAGCAGTAGGAGTGTTGCTTTCACCCTGCCCTCCACTCTGCTCACCCTGCTGATAGTAATAATAGTAGTTGTTGTAATTCTCCCAGTATTTCTCATACTCCTCTTTGCTGTATTCAGGCTGGGTTTCTCCATGTTCAGCATTCTTCACTGTATCTCCACATTCAGGTTTTGAATCCACTCCATAATTCATTTGATACTTGGCAATAAAATCTGCGTCAATCTACAATCAAAGAAATCCATGTTGCCACAGGTTAATAACATGTTTCATGATGAAATCTTGCAGGAATGTACAGTAGGTAGGGTGCAGCAACAACAACCATCCTCAAATGTCTAACTAAACTATGGAATAGCAGAAAATTAAAATTTAATTTAAAACATTTTTTTTATTTTAAATTTACTCATCCATTTGTTAATATACATAGCTTTTCAATCTGTTGCAGGGATACTCGATCTTAACAATGTTTCCCCTCCTCCCACCCTTAACTTAACATAGATATAAAATTTCAAGCAAATACAGTCACACAACTATTTAAGACACCTGTAATATTTATGATACATGTCATAAGGGTAAGTGCACATGCACTTGTTAATACTGCTATCGATACCTTGGGGAACCATGCTTTCTTGTCTGCATCCCATTCATACACAGTGCCATCTGCATCAGTGTACTCCGTCTGAGTTGTCTCCCCTGATTCAGCCTTCAACCTAGCCAACTCCTCTTGTTTTAACTGATCCTCAAACTCAGACATTGTTCAACTTTACAGCTGTTGGAATCTGCTGGCAGAAGCAAAATAGACATAAGATGTGATACTTCAGAAGTTACAAACACTTAATGGGAACTGTAAATACCTATACTGTGCAGGTAAAGATAAAGCATATCCCCAGCACTGTCAAACTGCAGACATAGTTTAGTCCCCTGAATCGATTCTGGCAATTTAAAATGTGCAGGTAAAGATAAAGCATATCCCCAGCACTGTCAAACTGCAGACAGATAGTTTAGTCCCCTGAATCGATTCTGGCAATTTAAAATGTCATAAATGGAAGAAAAAACGGTAGAGTTAGGAGATCTGACATCATAAAATTTACTCCAACACAACTGAGCCACTGTTGGCTTTGTGATGTCACGGCGATGTGAGGCTTCTGTATGAGTACAGCATAGACCATAGGAGACAATCGCTATTCCTTTACAGCTCACTTCGAAACTATTTCCAGCCAAAGTATGGCTTGTGAGGTGCATGGCCTAAAAAAAAACACACACTGAGAAAATCTGGACAACAGCTCATCGAAAACGCCCTTGACTGAGACTTGATCATAGTCGCAGTTTATCCGAAAATAGAGCCAAAGGAAAAAGAAAAAGGTCATGCATTTCACTCTCTGTATGCCCAAGTTCTTGCTTGTTTAAAACAGCAGACTGAGACACAACTGTAGGAGCCGCTAGCCTATAACGACCACGAGGAGTACAGGCGGCCAGTCACCAGCCAGGTCTGTTCACACCTCGCTTCCGTGCACCACATGTCCAATTTGCATGCCGCACCTTGAAGGCGTTTACAGGAACCCAGACAAAATTTAAACTGACATTTCTAAGAGTTACCCATCCCTATTTCCATTCAAGCCTTATTTTTTTTCTCAGTGATGCTTGTTTTTTAACATGAAGATTCTCTCGATCATAACTTTCACCGGTGCTGAGTGATCGAATGTTTTCGTCACTGCAACTTTGTCACAAACCATGACAAATTCTCCACATGTACTACTAGTACCATCATTCCATGGCTGTCCAATTTGTGTCAGACAAATCAGACAGGAGCCTGCGTGCATCATCTTCAGCGAATCTGAGTATAAATCAGTAATCTTATCACCCAGTTGCGAAGCTGTACACACTTATCAAGTATCTAATACAACTCAGTTATTTGTTAAAATATTTGTTGTCTCAGGGTTCTAATTAGGAAGTGTACACAAAAATTGCAGATCAGCTGTTAGGATGGCTTCTGGAAAAGCACACAGTGGGTAGGCCTAATGCATGGATTTGCCAATGCTTTGCAGGGCTTTTCCATACATAATACCGGGGCTGACAAGATAGGCAGTCCAACTTTAATGGGGTTTTATAAGTGAAACTTGTTAATAAGGCATTGGAGTTCTCCTTTAATTATTGTAATCTGTCTGTCTGTCAGTCTAATGTCTGGCATATATATAGAGACAAACTCTTCTCTAAAAACAACAACAACAAAAACAAAACGGAAATCTGTTGCAATAAGCCACTGTTCCATTTCAGCCTGCGCACTACAACAATCACCATATTAGAGCAGTAGTGGTCAGAATTACAACAACGAGTGGCATATGAAGGTTGAAGCAAGCAGCCAGGAAATTGGCAGTTGTAGTTCAACACTTTCTACTAATACATGTAGTGTTTTCAGTTTCTTGAATGAATTCTTTGCCAAAAGTTGCTGATGGGGGGATTACCTTTCACAATGTAGAAATTGAATGAAAATGATACTTGATATTGAAAGTATGCAGCAGATAGGTGAAGTCTTATACCTAATGCAAAAATTAGCACACAGACCTTGACAAGAGTAAGATCTCATGACATTCAGACATGAAAAAATGGCAATGGGCCAAAAAAGCAATCATTGCTTATTGCAAAATCTTTCACTAAAAATCTATACTCTTATAAAAGATCCCCAAATCAAGGTAGGAAATCTGTATGTTCAGGTATTGCAAATGTGAACCATGAAAACCAGCCAGAGACGCCTGCAGTCATAGATTTTAGCAGCTCTGTAGCGCGGTGATTATCTATACTATCACAGCCCTGTCTTGTTCCATAAGCTTACCTTGTACACCTCTGTACTTCCCTTGCTGGCTTCAGTATACCACTGCTGGGCACCAAATAACAGTCGCCTCAGCTATCCATTCTAGGTAGGTGTTCCCATGTGTCATCTCTAGTAAATCCACACAAGCATAAAACTATAGTGGAAACTGGATAAACTCTAACTTCAACATCATGTTTGATTGCATACTCCTCACAGTGAGGGGAATCATGTATACAATTATCACTGCCAGTACTACTAGACAAAATTGACTTTTTCATGCATATGGGCTAATTGTTTATGATCAGTCTCACCGGTAATCACACTTATCATTAGCATCATTAGCACTTATCATTAAAAAGATTTCTCAAATAAATTAAACAAAATTGAAAAAAAGATGAAACAAGTACAAGTGCATTCAATCATGGTGGTTGGAGTTGGAATTTTTCCAGTTTCCATTACAGTTTCATGCTTGTGTGGATTTACTAGTGATGACACATGGGAACACCTACCTGGAACTGTTGGCTGATATGACTGTGACTATGGGCAGACAAATAATTTGGTCCCCAGCAGTGGCATACTGAAGCCAGCAGGGGAAGTAAATAAGTGTGCAAGGTAAGCTTGTGGAACAACACAGGGCTGTGATAGTATATGTAATCACAGTCCTACAGAGCTAAAATTTTAGATAAATATTAACAAAATGCTGAGCCTTTAATTTCCTTTCACAACCATGAAGATTTCAACTTAGCACAGACTGTCAAGGACAAGGACGGATCATTTACACAGTACACTACTTAAATACAGTGACTTACAGGGAAAATATCAGAAGATTAGTTGTACTACATGCAAGTAGGAAAGAAAATACTGGTACAGTCTAATGAAATGACGTGACCATTCATCAGGTACGGTACATCATGACGAAGACAACCTTACTTGTCAAATCACTATCCTGGATAACTTTGAAAACTTTAGTATGAATTCCCTGAACTATATAGGAGAGCAATGTTTTCTTCATTATGTGAATTTAGTTCTCATTTGGCAGACAATGTTCTGTGCGTCGGTTAATCAAAATATTTACTATGTGATTATTGCGTGCCCAGTTACCGTCGGTTACTTCAGTGCTGTAACTGTTGTTTTGGCAGAATACGACCGTCTTGCCACTGTTAACGATGTGTTTTACAGCACTTCTTCTAAAATTTGTGGATTGGGTCCAAATGTTTAAAGCATCCGAAATTATATCCGATACAAGAGGAAAAGCACGTTTTCTAGAAATCTACAGGTACGGCAAAAGTGCTCCAGTAAAAGGGTAAATCTTGGGCACAGAAATCAACATAAAACTGTCCACATAAAATAACTAACATCCCATAAAGCGTTAGTTATCTTGCAACTATATATACACTATAACCAAAGTTAGAACCTTGGACTGTGCACCTCAGAATTTAACTTTCCCAATTAAATTTTAGTTGTATTTAAAATCTGTGGTAAACAAGAAGCGACCGAAAACCGAAAGGGGGCGCTACGATTACGGGCAAACTTTAGTCTTACGATTAGCCATTTTTCAGCGTTTAGCTACAGTCATCAACAACGACGTCGGTACGTATCACGACACTTAAGAAGTACGTTCGTAAGGAGATTAACCGTGCACAGTGGTGCATGTGTTGCAGACACTGAACCTATTTACGGATATGCCAATGCATGTTGGTATAACCCGAAAAGAACTAGAAAATGTAAATAGTCAACTAGAGGGTTGTCAAGGGGACACAACTAGACACCAAGAGTGCGCACTTCCTTGTGCGGCCAGGGTTTATAACTAGCTGGCTAGGTACAGCCAACAGCTTATCACTTTACCCTCTATTTACATGGGCCACTTCGTCCACATCTGGATAGTTAAAGCGAGAGCTAGGTGAGGGAGGGGGGAACTGCATCAGTCCAGCTCATGTTGGCTTGCTCGCAAATCGTGCATTGGCAGCTGGGTTCCAGCCCTGTCGCTTCCCACTCTAAAAAAAAGTAAATAAACCAGTGGCCATTACTACCAATGTTATATTAAACCACCTGAAAATTCCAACTTTCTCAATCGAAAAAAAATATGAAAGCGATTTTTTAAGAAAAGTAAAAAAAAAAAGTGAAGGAATTTCTACTGTGTTTTAATTTGATTTGTTTTTGTAACAAATGATCTGTAATTTCTATTACAGTGTATGAATATCATCCAAAACTATGTGAGTGACCTCTGCTGAAGGCTGTGTGATTATGTGCTGAAGGTGGAGGGAATTATCAGTAGAGTACCTGCTTGTTGCTCTATTACCTGTGAATAATTCAGGATGAGGGTCCGGTACTCCCTGAGGCTAATATCTCCTCGACGACTAGTTATCCTGGCCATAATACTTTGTGTTCTGTATCTAATATGGATGCTGATTTCAGACATCGATCATGGGCGATGGTATGAAAGAGAAGCACCTTGTAAGACACCTGAACAGCTGATAAGTGACATGTCTGAGTTAGCTTTCAGAATACACGACACCTTTGTGAAGCTGAACATACCCCATTTTCTGTGCTATGGAACACTTTGGGGTGTTGTGAGAATAGGCGGTATTCTGCCCTGGGACAACAATGTAGATTTCTGTGTCTTGGATGAAGATATATCAAAAGTTGATGAGGGCTTTTTGTACACCTCATTCCAGCGATCTCAGCTTTCGATCAGCTATGACACACGGCACGGTGTGTACAACATCAGGTATAAATCAGCTGTTGGTAAGGTGACTGTCTTTCAGAGGTTTTTTTATCAGATGCAGCGTGCAGGTTGGGAAATTAGATTGCTGCCTTTTATGTACAAATACCAAGACGAATTTCCAGCTAGACTTGTTGAAAAACCATTCCCAACAAAGAAATTCCTGGGTGCTGAATTTCCAGTGCCTAGAGAGGACACTGAACTGCTGAAATATCTGTATCCTGATGACTGGTGGAAGGAGGTGAAGCCAAAAGGGTGTTAGGTCTGAAAGAAATAAAGAGAGTTATTCTTAACTTCAATTCTAAATTAAGTTTTAATAGATCCTAACAGTTTACAAGCCCTTCTGGGTTTCTTCCGCCCACAAACATGTCTGCGTTGATATTGTTGAATTTTTCTTCACTATGGCGTTAAACCCAAATCAAATAATATTTATGCATGTATATAAGTGCTTTTCAACGTAAAAAAACATTTTATTTATAGGGAATAACTTTGTTGTATAGGTTCATCAATGACCATTTCATAGTGTATTAAGTTAGTGGTGATTTTCTTCTTTTCAGCATTCCATTTATTGAAAAAGAGACTGGAAGCTAGTTGTTTACACCTAGTATAGTTTGTACATCTAGACACACAGTTTAGGCTTGATTAAGGTAAGGAAGCCTACACTATATTCAGCAGATTGTGAAATGGCAGCAGGTTGCCCCTAGTGAATAGGCATGCCACTGACTACACATATTAATGAGTGTCCTTGAGTGAAATGAAGAAGCTTCGTCTGCTCCACTGACTCCACTACATTCAATAAATTGTGAAACAGCAAATTTCCTCTGGTGAATAGGTATGCCACTGACTGCACACCTTAATGAGTGGTCATTTTAACGATAACACCAAACAGAGTCAACTTTAGAGTTGAACAAGTTTATCATGAGTGATACTTTGTTCAGTGAAGAACACATACTTAGACCATTTTACAAATACTTTCATTATTGTTTTTGATGACTGGGATTACTGTAGGCAGCTTTCATGACAAAAAAACAAAAACAAAAAAACAGCCCTTGGCAGTCTTTTTAATGAGGTAAAGTTGACCTGACTTAAAATGAATTTGTCATACATTATCTATGTAGAATGACATGCGGTTATTCCACTGTTATCTGAATGGAAATTACTAACAGCCGCAAAAATTTAGGTGTAAATAGATAATGGAGTGATATAATAATGTTATTTTCTTTTAAAATAAATTATCAGAGATATATACAATTTACATTGTACATTGATGTGAAAGCCTCTTTTACAGTAAGGCTGAACAACTGTTTTATATCTTGTACATATCACTTCATAAATCTCCTTTTACATAGTTACCTATGTGTCACATACTCATTTCGCTAATTTGACCTTTAAGCAGTTTTATCCCTACACACTGTACAGACCTACCTTGGGATAGCAGTCCACTAAATATGGTAAGTTATTAACCTTAAATATAGAGGGTCGTACCACATATATACCAAAACCATCTTGATTGTATTAGGCCGACAGTTCACATGGAAGCTTTGACTCTCTGTGGGTATTTCCTAGCCTCAGGTTAAAGAACATGGGCGTGTAGATGTGATCATTTTAACTTGGTATACTTGTTGTCTGAATATCTCAACATATATCTCAACGACACCTATGCAGCTCTATGTATTTTTAACCTGTTGTACATCTGGATTACATTGGATAAATAAATCTATAAGTAAACTGTAATGACAGGAGAAGATGTATTTACTTTATATTCATTGGACTGTACAAACTGCTCAGTTGTCCAAATAGAACTGTAACCTTTGACCGAATAGCTCAACTGGACTGTAACTGTTTGGTAACAGCAGTTAGCAGTGTCTGCCACATCCTTAAACTGATGTATGCTTTTGCAAAAATGGAGCTTTGCAACACTTTTGAGCTCCATGTCACAAACTCACAACCTACAAGGCTAGGCGATGTGAGCAAATAAGCACCGGACATATTTTGTGGCGATAGTGACAGACACATTATAATACCGATGTCGGAGTATCACTCAAAATTTCAGGCCTGCACGTTTAATTGACCGGGAAGCACTTAGATGACAGACGGTCAGTTTTCACAAGAGAATGGTCGTATGTGTTAAAGACTATTAACGGGCTTTCAGCATAGCAGTAAGTTGTTTGACCCTGATTTCAACAATTTAGAATCCGTGTGCACCAGATCATTTCACGGCAGGTATTGTTTTGTTTTGTGCTCAGTGATCAAAAAAAACTCCTCCCCACTTCCAATCCCCATGGACTGCTTGTCGAATGAAAGACAACAACGGACTAAATGTATGTATACATGGATAAAGTGTCCCTTTTTGTCATTGGGTTGTTACATAACTGAAATTTCGCAGTTAAAAGAAACCAAAATGGAACACATCAAGAAAATGGAAAGCCCCGTCATGTTGATCAATCAGACTCGAGTTATCTCTATGCTATTTCTGCATACGTCACCCTAACTCTGGTTTACCTTATAACCATTTGTTGGCGGGATACGAGTGACACGACATCGTTGTTACTATATGATGGCGCATCCATATCTTCCTAGAATTCCAGATTAAAAGTTAATTTATTGTGTTACCAAGCAAATCAGAGAAAGGAAAATGACAGAGGCCGTTCAGATGTGTTTCCACCCCTCGGGTTATATTATTATTATTTTTTTTTTCGACAAACTGGCGGTTGCATTCCAGCGTTTTGGCTTGAGAAACCTCGTCTTGCGAATACATTTAGATGTAGCTGAACTGGGACATTATCAGTCACTGTCTGTAATGACGGATGTGGACTGTATATAAGCACGTTACTGTATTGCGGCAGAAATGGATGTTAATCCCTGCCTTAGACAGCAAGATATATTCTGGTATACTAGAATCTACAATAAATGTTATTTATACAAAGATTTACAAAGCATACCATATACCACACCAAGAAATGAAACCAAAATATAATTTTGATTTTAATTCCACCGTATTCAAATTGATGTCAGCAGTTAAAAAATTACCGAAAACAAATTGATATTCGACGTTGGCTAATGCAAAATGTGATATCCAGTTTGGTTTGAAGGTCCAAAATGTCATATTTGTACCACATAAACGGAAAAAGTCTACCAGGGAGCTGTGACTTGTAAGTGCTGTCTACTTCACTGCGAACTGTTACTTAACCAAGGCCACATAACTTGAATAAAAACGTGATAGTGCAGATCTAATCTAAGTTAATACATAAGCGATGACATGTTATCCCTTCCCTCTTGGCCAGACTTGGCACCACCTTAGTGATAGTTCCAGTCGATGCCCTAGGTCAACCATATCTTCGACAGACCTGACAGAATGGCATTAATAGGCACAGTGGTGCCATATCAGAACCAGCGCTGGGTCAGACCACCTTGCCAGATCACGCCAGACCATTCCAGGGGTAAGCCAGATCTGTGCTGGATGAGCATTGCTATAGTCTATTTCTTTTAGCCAGTCGCCTAGCTATTTCAGCTGTCTATAAAATCAGTGATACTCGCTCCAAAATTGCCTTTCGTTAGTGACTGTCTGGAAAGGAGTGAGTGAGTGCATAGGATTTAACGTCGCTCTTGACAATTTTTCAGTCATATGGCGAAGAAGGAGTCCTTAGAGTGGACCTCGTTGTTGCAGAACGAATTTCCACAGTTCTTTTATCTAGTACTGTTTCACTGAGACGACTTACCGAAGGCAATCAAGCCGCCCGCCCGAGCCATTATACTGATACGGGTCTTAATGCTCAACGCCAAGCGAGGTAGTTACAACTTCCTTTCTTTAGGTCTTAGGTGTGACCCGAACCAGGATTGAACCGGGATCTACCGACCCCTAAGCCGACGTCTACCGATCCCGAGATATCGGGATCTGGAAAGGAAATTGGTCAATTGTCATGTGGGATACTGTTTCAAAAAGGGAAAGTTTGAATACGGTGAGAAAAAAACCTCTTTAAGGACTTAAGACCATCTGCATAACTCTAATGTGTAGCTCAAAGCTTATGGTTTTAGGTTGATAAAATCAATTTAAAGATTTAAAAAATCCTCGAAAGTTTTTAGTGCTCAAAGAGCGTTCCATCAGCTGACAAATGTATGTGTATGTTGTGTTACAGCGTGTAGCGGTAGGTTAATGCAAGAGATCCATAAGATTAAGAGCACAAAGGGCCTCGGTGTGTGAGATTTCATATATGTAGTCCACACAGCTTTTGCACACAATCTGCAGTTTGAACATCTGGTACATACTGAAAGCGTTACTCATTGATTATACCGAGAGATTTTATTCCAGATCCTTCTGTACTTTAATACCTCGGTGGTATTCATCTGGGTGTCAAGGGTTCAAAAATATACATGAGTGGTAGAAAACCGGGGGAAAACACTTTTGTAAGCACATTTTGTAAATGTGCTGACACGTTTGTGCATCTTCAGCTTTGTAAGCATTGGTCAAATCTTACATATACTGCATCTACTACAATGACCGTCAGATGTCTTTAAATATTGACCACTCGACCTGTTATTGACGGATATACTTAAGATGGTCATTGGTTTTTAGTATTACTATAAAAGCCATGATATCTCAAACTAACAAGAACAGTTTTTGGTCCAAACAGAAAAGTTTCTAATCAGTCTCCCATGCAGATTGTGAAACAACATTATTGACAAAATGATTTTGCCTGTAAAGAGGGGCCTTTCACTTTCTGTTTGTACCTAAGAACTCAAAATCTCAACGTATTATTGAATCTCGGCATCTGATGGAGAAGTAGAAATAAAAGTCCTTTCTGCTGTAAGATGACAGAACACCTGCCTCTCATGGATGTTTTGTCAACTGTCGTGATCACCCATCGTGATTTTTAGTGAATAAATCAATCGTCGTCACACGTTTCCTAAGTGGAAGTCTCAGTGGAACCCTGCTGCAGTTAAGCTGTAATGAAGCACCTCATCGATCAATGAGCCATCGATGTAATGTGGAGTGGATTATATGCACTCATTTAGCAGAAGGACAAACTAAATGATTAAAGCGCTGGCTTGTTGCGTATATCGGGCCCATGACCAAAAGTGTTGCGTGTTCGGATTCAGCTCTCCTTGCTTCGGATGTGGATGTATGCCAGGTGTTCGTCATGTACATATAGAGAAAGGCGATGGTTTAGTCTGGGCATTCCAATTTTACTCTATACCCAAACTCTCAAAAAATAATCTCTTAAATTTAACACCTTCTACGTGATCTTACGATACCGAGATTCTGTGATGGCGTTAAGGACATCTCTCCTTTTTCAGAATGGAGTTAATGACTTTTGGACGGGTCATCATTACCCTGTAATATATACCCTGGATATATACATCTGAATGTGGTAAAGAAAGGTTTTTAAGGTGTTTGTAATAGATGAACCATTCACGTTTTCAATAACAATGTCTTATGTATGATGTTTGAGCAAAAGCATAAATACCCCTATAACGAAGTCTTAAACAATTCAAGTCACTACATGATAACGTAAACACATTTAACTTCCATTCATATATGTACGTGCTTTCTTATATACATTGCCCCATGTGAAGTGTATTAATCAGATCAATTCATCAGATTTTGTCGTGTTGTATCTATTTATTTCTTTGATTGGTGTTTCACACCGTATTGAAGAATACTTCATTTATAATCAACGGCGGCCATGCAGCGTTATACGGTGGGAGAAAACTACGCAGAACCAGGGAGAAAACCACGACAATAAAGGAGAGCCCTGGAGAACATTTGTCTTCGGCGACAGCCCAGAATACGCTTCTAATCAAAATTCATAAAATGTATTATTGTAACTTTTCAACTTGAAGCTGTCCTCGAATCCATGGTGAATCTCAGATGTCACAAGGAGAGGAATAAAATACATGGATTTCGCTGAACTTTGTGTAACTTTCGAGGGCCATAATGCTTTAACACGGTCACTTGGGTTTGTTTGTCCCGCGGCGATGATATCTCCACCATGCGAGTGAAAACTGCTTATGGAGCCTATCGGTGTATTGCTGGAAGACATGTCATCTTATACTACAAGCACCACGTAGAAACCATTCGTCAAGCTTGGCTACGCATTTGTGAATAAACGTGTGATTGTTGGGTTATCATGAGTTTTCAGAACAGCGACATGCCATCCAGTGCATAAAACAAAGTCAAGTCTCTTAACTAAGTGTTTACTGTAGCCGCTACCTTGATTTTTCTCATCTTCTACAGATCTCTGGAAATAGGTGAATATATCTATGTATACAGCTCTATACTCTATACTGGTCTAATGGCCTATGGCTCTTGCTTATAGTTTGGGCTACTGGTTTAATTCTAAATTGATTTGATTCAATCAGTTTCAAATTATTTAAAATTTATAATTTCGACCAAGCATTTGGTTTAACTGATGTATAGAGATAGTTTAGTTATACCCTAGATGAAAGTTGTTTTGGCATTACGGATATCAAAAGGATAGTGGTGATTCGTAAATTCTTATGCTTGAGATTTAGCGTAGATACAGTAGATAACAATGAGTGGCCTGAGGGAGAGCTTTTTGTTTACATGTGCTCTTGGTTGATATATGACTTTTCCCTGCAGAAAATACAGGTCATTAATACAAACTATTCGAGAGGTATAAGATAAATTGAGAGAAACATCCTCATCGATAAGCAATATCTGCATGATTAAGCACAAATAAACCGTGAAATAGAGTTTCTTAAACATACTCCCTACAGTAGATGTGTCGCTCTCCATACGTTCGCTTTACATCACTGCCATTTTGTACAGAAATCTTGAACATCGTCGAGGTAATTGGAGTCACGGTAATAGGACAGGAAGTGATGTCAGAAACCACTAAATCTCCGTATCAAACTTTGGTTATTATAATACACATGCGTTCTCTTTATATAAAGCATTGTAACCAACATCTGAACTGTTTTGTCGATGAATGTTGATTAAATTGTTCTGCGAGACTACACCATGCATGCAGTGGTGAGACATATGCCTAGACAAGCCTACTTGTGTTGCAAAGGAACAAAGATCAAGCTTGTCTAGTGGTGACAGTGACGTAAAGCAAGCGTAGAGAGCAGCCTCTCTATGGAGTAGGTCTATTAAACAGAAAAAAAGCTTAAAACTGATTTATTTATTTCATTGTTTTTTATGCACTGCTTCTTCTGCGTGAACCAGACTGTGTCTCTGTGATACTACAGGCATAAACGTCGAGGAAAACCCGTAGACAGAGGCAGAAGAGAGTCATTGTAGGTTGTTTAGGGCCAGTGCTTGTATGTAGGAATCTACCGGTATTAAGTGGTCTCTTCATAACACAAATGAAGTGCATATTCCTTCATGAAGGTAAAATCTAAGAAAATATATCATAAATTACACACAAATTAGCTCAAACTAGTTTTAACACAGGTGAAGGATGTTTGGAATGTCCGCACACCTAATCCTATATGATAAGACGTTACAGGTAACATATGTAAATATTTATTTATTTGACTGTTGTTTTACGGCGTACTTTCACTTATACTACGGCGGTCAGCATTGTAGTGGGAGGAAAATCGGATGAGAACTATATAATCCGTGAATACTCTGCTGAGAGTCATAGTTTGACTCTCATAGGTTGACAACAGAAGGCAGATCACGTAAAATGTCAGCTTTGTATACCAGCTGCAGCTGTAGATGTCACTTTAGAACATTTACGCACACAGCTGTCAGGTTGCCAAAAAAAATTTGGACTTTAAAAATTTCATTTAATAAAAAAAAGAAAAAGAAAAACTCAATTAGCTTACTACTTTCACGACGGTTCTTCAGAGCCCTTTTATTTCAACGACATAGTTTGCGACATCTATATATACATGCAGGTAGAATTAAGCCATGGTGATCAGTCCTAGTTACAAATTACGTATAATATAATAAAGTTTGAATTTGCCCAGGGGATACTCCATTCGGAGAGATTATCTCGAGATGTTTTCTCTGTTAAGTTCAGATTTAAATTTATGAAAGAAGTACTGTTCTTTGGTTCCTCTGGTTTGTGCTTTATTCACCGATGATATAAAGGAGAAGAAAACTTAAAAACATGAAACTATAGGCTGAAAAGAAGACATTTTTTTCTATCCGGTGGTGCCTGCTGCATAATTTTGCGATTTTTCCTCCCCATGCACGTAAAGCCGGAATACGGCAAAGCTGGCATAAATCGCTATGTCCATGGCGTCCTCCATCTTTAACACCCTTAATTTATGCTGGGGGTGTCTTGCCTCTCAGCCAGTGAGAGTCGTTAAACCTGCCGGCTTTTTCGTGTAAACTCGGAACCTACGTCTAACATTCTGGTTTCCCGATCATCAAGCGGAAAACGAACTGTACTGTTCGCTTACTTCTGAGAGGAAGAGTTCTACCGGAAATGTACAAACTGTACTTCGGTGGTTTCCAACGGCAATTATTCCTCCTAACACAGAAGACTTCAGGACTAGTTCTTAGAGAAAATGGAGTCTCCTACAGCGGATGTTGGCGCTGACTTTATTTATAATTTATCATCTTGAGGTACATATTAGAATTTTTTATAGCATGCATCTGCGAGGAAATGCATACTCTTTTCAGTGGTGTTTAATTGATATTTAAATATTCTTCTCCTTTAAAGAGGAGCATTATGCGGAATTTGGGCCCACTGTGTAGGTTACGAGTGCATGATGCGATATGTATGGTTACAGGTAAACTCTGTAAACTTGGCGTGTTAATTTGTTGCTTATGTAGCCTACATCCATTCCTTAATGAATCAACGATTTCGCCTATGTAGAATTTGTTACAATTAGAGCAGGTTAAGACATACAGTAGATTTGGGAATTACAGTTCATATTAGCATTGTACGGAAATTAAAATTGGTAACATGAAACAAAAAATGACTGCTTGTTATTAGAAGTTACATTTAGAAGCTGTATAACTGGTTTCTATTAAGTTGGTAGTAAAACGATCCAAGTTTCTTAAGATTGGGAGCATGTCTTTTACCGTTTATAATTTTGGTTTGATGAAGTTTTAGCGAGACGATCATTTGATTTTAGTAGTGGCCAGTTGTTGTGGATAATGGGTAAGAAGTTGAAATTATTAGGGTTATGAGTGCATATAATGAAAGCGTATCGGTGTTAGAAGTCGGTTTGCTGGTCCTTAAAACTGAAATATCAATTTTGTTTGCTTTGTCAGTACCGAGGTCTATTACTTCTTTTGGATAATGCCTCATTAATAGAAAAGTCTTTAATTCAGATAATCTGATTTGTCGCAGTTCTTTGTTACGTACGATTGTGCAAATTCGTCTTGATGAGCAAACGGGACCTGATTTTTTGTGTGACGTGGGTGGCAGGATGTATAATCTAACTATTGTTTGGTGGTGGTCGGTTTGTGGAAAATATCTGTGATTATCTCATTCCCTTTGCGAGTAAGGAGAATGTCTAAGAAAGGTATTTTATCGTGACTAGTTTCTAATGTGAACTTGATATTTGGGTCCAAATTGTTTAAGGCCGTGAAAAGATCCATTATATTGCCTTTTCGCTGATCACAAATGATAAAACAATCATCTAAAAACCTTTTGAACGACTCTTTGACGAATTTCGATATATTACATCCGTAGTTATTTTCAATTTCACTGTAGAACTTTTATTCTAAGTATCCTAATCCTAAAGTAGCGTAGGTTGGTGCAAAACTTGTACCCATCGCTGTGCCTAAAGTTTGGCGATAATTTTTATTTCCAAATTCAAATGTTTTATTTTCTAAAATGAGTTGTATACCGGACAGTACCAATTCCTTAGAAAAACTCTCGTTGATATGGTCCGGATGTTCATCGAGCTAATATTCAATGGCTGTAATCTCAAGTTCATGAGATATATTGCTGTAAAGATTGGTTGCGTATAAGGTACAAAATATTTCATCATTGTTTATGGAATTAGGGATGAAGTTTAGAAAATCAAGATCATCCCTTGTTTGACGTTTTATTTAAGCTCACAATTTAGCAACGCGTCCAGGTACATCATATGATACCATTGAAAACCATAAACCGATTCTGCTAGACTCTGCTGAGTACAAGTGGAAAGTAGGCCCGTATACATAGTTATCATATGCGCCCAACTGTGTTTGTAATGAAAAAAAATAACAAGTGTACTAAATGGTTGTATACTGTACACAACTGTGATGAGATGTACATTTGTAACAGAGCAATGTACCAAATAACGCCACACGTTAAGTATAAAACAACAACAGATTCGTAATTTGTACTTCTACTTGATTTTTGTTGTACAAGCACTGTATCATATGTGATATTCTGTACACCGAGATGTTCACCTGAGTAAGAACTCGAAGCCTTATCACCATTCAAGGAGAAAGGTAGGCTTATTTTTTTAGTCTTTTCTTAACTTGCAATAACAAGGGTTTTTATAAAAAATTTGCTGTACTTGGCAAAACAAAAAATCAGCGAGACCTTTAGCATCTATTAAATTGTCCTGCAATGAAATGGGAAAATTAATATGTGTGACAGCATTACATAATATTGAAAAAAAGCGCTAAGATAGTCATTTCAAATATATCTATTTCTGAAATCTTGTATATATGTTTTAAAAATAGTCACTGCAATATCAATTTCTGGTACGTTTAATGCCTATTCTTCTCACAAAGACAAATGACGATAACAACAATATATGTCCAGTTTCCAAATAACCTTTGCTTTTCTCTCTTTTTTCTGGTACTCTATACCCACTAACAACATGAAACCAAATCTGCCCACCGATTAAACAAAAACTTTGATATGTAGGCGTATAGGGTAAATTTCATTGAGAATATTCTTGCTTTCTTTGTAAAACACACACATTTCTGACATAGGGCTTTTGGGTACTAAGTGCTAATAATAATTTTGACGGTCTATCATAAACGTCTAAGACACTGTTCTGACACACTCACTATAGTATATACTTCTCCGGCCTCACGTGCCAACGTCAGCCAGCAACCTGTGAATGGTCGTCGGTTACCCCCCTGGTTTTGTTCGATTTCTTCCCACCATAATGCTGACCACTGTTGTTTAGGTGAAATATTATTGAGTACGGCGTAAAGAAAATAGATAAATCTATACTGCTGTGTTGAAATTCAACAATACCATATAATAAGATAAAGAAAACTTCTCGTCGTGCGTCAGTGAGTTATTAAACTAACCTTTATTATATACCTAGTCCAGTTATCCATAGTGGTTTCTTTGTAGCATGGTTGATCACTGGAAGGGTAAATTTCTTTTGCTTCTGCAATGGACTGTGGCTGTATTGTAGGCCGCGACGAGAGAGAAGAAAAAATAATGCATGTAGAAGATGGAGAATTGTGAAAGTAATATGTCTTTTGTGATGAAGATGTGGAAGGTAACCTTGTTAAACAGGTGGGCATTTGTACTTGAACGGATGCGCGAAACCTGGTAAATATATGAATAGTTTAAATACCATAATGCCCCTGGCTCGAACTAACTGGGATGTAACCACCTTTGTATCAGCCTGCGTTAAGTATAGTATTTTATCTGTCTGCTGCATTAATAGGTCTATCATGCATGGATGCTCTTACTCGGCCTTAAGCGTATTCACGGTCCACGTATGCATATATGAAAATCAACGTTGATGGTTATCGTGTAGGTGTATTCAGTGGGTCATATGGTCACATAGAGTGCATGCACAGCTGTATACCAAAGCTCAGGGGACGTTTAAGGAGCTGTGGTATTTGTATAAACGCGCGAGAATATACAGCATACGTGTACTGTGACTAAACGACCGCAACTCATATTGATCTGGATATCTGAAACAGTGCTTTCCCTCCAAATATATATATATATAGCCTGCAAGAAGAAATATTAGCTGCTGCATCCGTAAGTCTATTTAGCTAATGTTCTTGTAGTTCTTAATTAAACACCTTGTTTAATATAGTGTCAATTATGCGTGGTGTTGTGCAAGGTGCCACATTATCTCTTCCTGTATTTACTTCCTCTGTGATGTATGTATGTTGTGTAGTATATATGATGTTTTTTCAGTCCTCAACCAGATGTGTAGCATTGGTCGAATTGTATTGTGCCTTCAACAAATAATACATAATGCTTTATGTATTCACTCGTGAAAACCATCCAATTGATGCACAAAGCCCTGCTTTCTTTTCATCGATTTATTTGACTTGTTGCTGCATTATGATAATAAACATTGAGTGTACATTTTTATCGCCTTTAACCTCGGTGACGGATTTTAGGGATTTATGATTGGCATGATTCGCAGGTGAATATGCATTTAACTTTATGCCCTAATCTGCTTTCTGTGGCCACAAAACAGACGAGAGAAGCCATCCATGCAGGGATATATACAGCTTCACAATTTTCTGCCGTTACTTACCTGGACTGTGCAAACCGGTGAAGCGTTCTTTTACATTTGATGATTTCTTTATATTTTTTCTGGGGGCCTCCGTGGCTCAGTTGGTAAGCGCGCTTACAAATATATGTATGTGTAGATGAATGTGTAGTGCTGAATCAATGAAGCGCCATGCCAAACAAAAAACCCTCGTCAGGTTAAATTGATAACATTTCTCAATGTGGACGGTTTTGCTTACTTTTTTGTTGTTGTTTTTTTTGGGGTTTTTTGTTTTGTTTTTTTATTGTTTGTTTTTTTTTATGTTTTTTAAGAAAATCCATTGTATTTAAGAGCATATTTTGCTATAACAATCGTAAATTCGAAACAACTACGATATACCATAAAAAGCTATTGTCATCTGAGGCTCTGGCTCTTCGCTACAAGAAATGGCTATTGCTAAAAGATATTCAGGTGGTTAAAAATCTGACAGATGGGGAGGTCGAGTCAAGTCAAGTCACGGGTCACGAGCAGACATGAGAAGTAGCCATGTAAGGATGTATATGCTGCTCCAATATATCATGACAGTGAAGATTCAACATCACTGACTCGTAACTTGTCTACCTGGAGTATGCGTGCCAGCGAAGCGCTCTATAATATCTGATGATGTTTTATTGTAGTTGATTTTTCGCATGATTTTCATGCGGATGACTATTTAGTTGTGTCAGTCTCATACTGAGCCTACTCGTACCAATACCTATGCATAGGTCTTTTTGGATTACATGAAACTTAAGAATGTCGCATTCGACATTGTAATCGAAAAGCCTGCCCACCACACATGAACTTAACTATATAACAGTACTACAATGTGTATGCAAGAAAGATCAAACCACTGAGTGAAACCATGCATAGGGGATCATGGGTAACTGGGGACTTTCATTCTTTCTTCTTAAATTTTTTTGAAGCAAATCTACAATCCATATAGGCCTAATGACAGTGAGCTGATCAGCTCATAACTACATGTTGTCAGTCGATAGAGGCAAACCTTAACGCCAAGGAATCCAGTGTTATAAGCTACATTAACTATGGTTGGTTAGCAAACTAGCGCAGCGTAATGACCCAGGAGTCGGTCGCTGTGAGTTCAAGTCCAGCTCATGCTGGCTTCCTCTCCGGCCGTACGTGGGAAGGCCTGTCAGCAACCTGCCGTCGGCCGCCGTCGCATAAGTGAAATATTCTTGAGTACGGCGTAAAACACCAATTAAATAAATAAATAAATCTACTAGACATATAAGTACAAACAGTGACGTTCATTAGTCCCCTAGCTAGGGGTACCCAACTGGGACTAGCTGGACGACTAGACATTGTCTGTTAGTCTGTTAGTCTGTTAGTCCGCTACAAATGGATGTTAGTCCGGCATATTTTTCAAAAAGGTTCATTGTATTGAACTGAAACTTTTAAGGTCTACATTCTTAAAGATTAAGTTGGGGTTTTGGTCCGTTTCGTCCGTCATCGAAAATTTTATGACTGTTTAATTGTGTCCTATTTTCGGACTTATGGACTCTTTTTCAAAAAACTTCGGTATGTTGCTATCCGTTTTGTATACGTGCGATTTCAAGCCCAAATAAGATATACCATCTGGACAGTTCGCTGTTTCCCTTATATCAAGCGAGGGTGGATATACATCTGTAACACCTTTGATATATATGGGTTATAAAGTTAGCAGATCATGAATATACCGTTTAGTAAATGAGAAATATCGAGACTGATGAAAATTACTTTTCTATTCCTTGTAAGAAGTTTAAAACTCCTGTTGCCTTTACATCTAGCATGTGAAGCACTGTGTTTGTGTACTCTATATATATTAACCCGTAAGATGTCAAGGCCACCTAGTTATGTAGACCATTTATTTAGCAGTGCTGTAGGATTTTTGCCCTAATCACCACATGCGTTCAAACAAGATATTTTAGCTATTCTTTTATTTAAAGCGCAAACGTCGATCATGAAGCACATTGAAAATGATAAAAAAAAACAAAACAAAAGTATTATGAGCAATTTGTATTGTAAATAAAATCAACCCTGTACAGACTGTTTTCAGTACCAAGTACAATCTACACTCTATATATGAGAGCATGCCCGAGAGCAGACATCGAATTTTTCTGTCAGATCGTCAGATTGGCAAAGGCAGGCACACAAAAGGGATAAATGTCAGGAATGAAAAGAAAGGCTGCAAGCATGTCCACAATGACCAGTGACATGTGGCGGCGGATCATACTCTGATGGGACAAAGCTGTCTGTTATTTATAGATATAACGATAATCTGACTTCCTTAGTCAACATGTATACAATAGAGCCAGATGGGGCTAAAAGAATTTAGAACCTGGTGTATGATGGATGCGACTGGTGTACATAGTACCTTTATTTGAAGACGTTGCCTGTACGCAGATTTATTTTCATGGTTGGTTTGTCGTTTGTTTTATAAGGATGCACCTATATAGATTTTGGTGTCCAAATTTGTGGACGTGGGTATGTCGTTTGCGCTATAACGATATATCTAATCCCTCGGTTCCTAATATTAATTAAGTTATATCTGAATAAATGGGTTAATGAGTTAATTGTCTGAGATATCTTTGTTAATGGTATTTTGATGCCTGTAGTGTGTAGAGGAATCTGTGGTTGCTGGCGAAGCCAGCTGTCATGGATAATGGTTATGCTCTCGTCTGCCAGGAATGCTGCCGCGGAATAGAGATCCATAGAACAGCATACCACTTTGTCAAGTTTTAAATCTAGAGATCTCAGGTAGTAAAGGAGAAGCTATGAGGTAGGCTGTAGACAAATATGTTACTGAGTGTCCGAAGATTAAGAAATACTGCAAAGCCCGTCTCCTAAATTATAATTCACGTATGTCTTCTCAGTGTGACCGCATATTCTCTTCCAGGTAAGGTCCCTACAGACGCTTGGTCGACGTGGAAGGTCGTCGTTTCAAAATGTGATAAAGTCCTGGACGCCCAGTTCCTACTTTGTCAGCGGTACCTGAAAATCTCTCCCATATGAACAACTCAATGGTTGCAAAAATTACTTTCCTGCTTTTGTTCGTACTCAGTGTTTTCTGCCTGTTCTTTGTCATCCTTCAAACACCGGAACACTGGTACAACCAACCGGCACGATGTTCTACTCCGACAACTGTCATCAGAGATATGGAAGAAATGTTGTTCGTTATAAACCACACGCTTACGGCCACATTCCGAATGCCGTATTTCCTGTGTTACGGTACCCTGTGGGGAGTCATACGAACTGGCGCCATTTTACCCTGGGACAACAACATCGATGTGTGTGTTTTAGATGACGACATTTCACAAATTGACGAAAAGTTTCTAGTGATGACGTTTTTGCGAGCTGGCATTGCGATGTCGTACAACAGTAAAGATGGTGTATATTATATGAGCTATAAAAATGCACTTGGACAAATGTCAGTTTTCCGACGCCACTTGGATGAGATGAAGCCAGCAGGATGGATGTCGCGCATGCGTGAAAAGATGCACCTCTTTGATCGTTCCGGTTTTCCGGAGAGACTAGTGGAAATGCCTTTACCATTGACTGACTTTATAGATGCCAGTTTTCCTGTGCCACATGAGACCTTTGAAATCATGAAATACCATTATCCGGACGATTGGTTTACAGTAAGAAAACCACCCGGATGTTAAGCTAATCCAAAAGTGAGAGCGAACCTCAGTGTTTCCTTGATTTTTTTGTTTTTTAAATTTTGAACTTATTTTACTTTTTTTTTTACATCTGTTTGATGCTGGTTTGCAATCTGTGGGTTTGCTATATGGTAACATTTCCGGTCCAGACATATCGGTTTGAAGTTGTCTAAAAACAGCTCTTTTTCTGCTAGTATGCAGCAGTGCTTAAGCATCTCCCTAACGAGAGCAACTACACAAAAAAAATTCACATAGTACAGAAAAGGACGAAGGATTGCAGAGGTTGAACCGATTTGTGTTAAGGATCAATGCTGACCACAAAACTTCTGCTCAAACAAAGTTGGTGCTGATACAGACAGCGCAGTGCTGTCTCACTGGAACACCATATATATACGGTGGTCACCAGACATGACGTTTTATCCAAGAACAGTTTAGTAAACACCGGGCCAATCAATACAGAGTGGTGGATGTGCCATATTAGTTACTGTCTTTTCTGGCTGTAAGTTTTTCTCGACACACAATGTCTGCATGTGATTATTAGCCATTATTAGCAAAAGTCATACTAGTTTTTTCGTTAGTGATGCATTTGACATAGTAGTGACTATCCTTTCTGGCCGAGCCATTATTAACTAAAGCCATAATCGTGAATTTTTGGTTAAGTAGTGTTTTTGACATATTAGTTACTATCTTTTTTAGTTGTAAGTTTGTTTTCGACAGGCATTGCATGTGATATTGCCAGTGTGGCCATAATCGTTTTTTTTTTTTGCCAAGTGGTGTATTTGATATCGTAGTTGGTACAGTATCGTGTATAATTGTATGCATCCTATGACTGCTCGATTTTTAATACAACACGAGTATTTGAATGAGTGTTTAGTCTCCTCTTTTTGTTACATACAGTTGCTTGGCTTCTGGTTCATTAATCCTGCAAATGTAAGACACTGTGTTATAATGTCCTGATAGAGGACAAATTTAACCGTCATTAAGTCAGAGAAGTTTTTGTCTTAAATCAGTTCCGATTGCATTGCAAGTTTGAAGTATTTTCTTCATGGTGTATAGACTTAATCGAAAATTGAATCATAACATTTAACATTTAATTTCATATGATTTATTAACTTCATTGGGCTTAAAAGCCCTATACTGCCGACGGCTTTTTTTCACTTATACGACGGCGTTCCGGCTGGGGAGTTGATGAAACCCTTCACTATAGGTACCGGGCAAATCTGCACAGTAGAAAGTTGATAGCCGAATTAGCCACTCTGTGGCTTATTTTGATAAAGGGATATTTCAATGTCAAGACCTGTAGGCCCTGTGTCTTAAAGCCACGGTAAAATGATCGAGAAAAAGACAATCTGAATATCTTTCCTAAATTGTAAAAATATGCATTTTATTAAAAACAATGTCCTTCACATTATTTTACTATTTCCACCTTGGGACTTTCTCTTGGGGCAGAATAAATAACTCTTAAAAGTTTGGTTGGGGTACCACCTCCTTCGGATAGAGGAGAGGTTATTTTCTGGAACACCGGTCCAATCACTACGGGTTTGCTTTACTCACAAACCTGACCGCCATATTTCCCTTAAAATTGAATACTATTGAATATGTCTGCGGTGTTAATCAGTGTCTTAACTACTTAATTAACATTGTACATATTTTTAATAGCTTGCATGATAGATAGATCAAGAATCGGTCCATGTTAGTTTTGAGCAGTGGTCCGGGCATATTCTTGAACTGACAATGATATATCTGCCCAAATTACCATACATGAGCAAATGAGATACGCTATGTTGGAATTGTATCTATTGTGCCTTCGTGGTTTATGTCGGGCATAGCGCTTAGGTTACATGTAGCCTAATGTATACAGAAAGAAAAGCATTTGAAAGTATCAAAGTTAGTATCAATGCTTAATCAATAGCAAAGTTATCTCCCTTCATATAACAGTTGTAGACCCCGCACATTTTTAGATTATTTCCCCTGGAAAACTTAGTTCGGGAGTGTCTCAGATTCAGTTATATACTAGTATACACGATTCAAAGACGAAGCAAATGCAACTATGTAGACTGCTGATGGTTACAGAGCTCATTAGAACTGAAGCTGAGAGTTGTTCAACTCAAAACGAAATTCGCCATATCCGCATGGCTCTCCAAAAGAGCTTGCCAGATAATTTTGGCATGCGTTGTGTGTATAGCATCAATAAGGACATACATTAATATAATAATACCTATGCCATTTTGATTGGTGCCAAGGAAATTAATTTCAGCTGCACAATCGAGAATACCAGCATCCATCACCGCCTACTGACACCAACTCTCCGCAAGCAGTGGAAGCTACCAATATCCTGTCCATGACCATGTTTGAACCCCCCATCTCATTTGCCTGTAGAGATTGAAGGCAAACACCTCTGACCACTAGGCTACTAGCCCGCGGACCGCTGCCCGTGTGTTACTTGTATTAAGATGAAGACGTTAAAACTGTTTTCGATGAAGGCTGGTGGTTTCCATGGTTCCATGATTAGCACAAATATTATGAGCTAGGTGGAAGTTCAGCTGTTGAAAAACGGTGGTTTCCGAGGGGAATTTCCGCTTGATGATATCCATGATGATATGTGAACAACAGTGTGCTTATTCCCATTTTGGCTTTATTTAATAAACATTAACATATGATATATTAATTAAAATGTGTTGAGAAAAATAACACATACATTGTTCACCTCAAACTGCCAAAAATCGTCTATTAGCGGGAAAACACGTGATATGAAACAGAATCCAGCTTATTTGGAAAGGTATTACTTGAGTCCAGAGCATACCTGTAATTAAAAGCATTTACATCGAGTTTGAGAACGTTATTACTGTAACATACGACATCTAGCTATATGCTACCCATACAGCCATAAGAGTTACAAGTCTTTCTTTTTCTTAAACAAACGCTGTGATATATTTATGTCTGTATTTTGGATTTTTAGTCGGTCAGATTTTTATAATCCTGTCTTTGGGCATAGAAATGTTAGTTTTTAATATGGGCTGTTCACCTAATAATGAGTGGCGATGGGGATGTCGCAGCTATATTGCGAATTTGTGCACGTATATGCATGCTTACATCTTCTCGGAGTAAACACCACCAATTATTTCGTTTTCACTTTGTCTCTTCCGTGCTATAGGGCTAGTCTACCTAAAGTACTACGTGGTCGAGACATGTCCACCTGGAATTTCTCTGCTGTCTGTATTAATATTGTTCAGAGAGATTTAACTCAAATAGTTCCCTTGTTAATTGTCTCGCTGCTCATTGAAAACAGTTAAACGTTAAAGGCGGCAAAACCTTCTGTTCCACTGCCCACAGGTCTTCATTACCGTGCATGGGATTGTCTCGTTGTTCATTGAGTTGCATAAGGTTATCATTACACGGTTTTTACGACCAGCGTGATATCTCCAATATTGATATTTTTGATTGTCTTTGTACAATAGCATTATGTTGGCCTTTTGTGACAATTCCAATCAACTAGTGTGTTACTACTACTCCATCAAACGCCTTATCTCAAAGTTTCTTAAATTTTGCAATGATTGCAGTTCTTTAGTAAATATGTATGAGCGGAATATCCAGAACCAGTTGAACTCTGTTTCTCAGTTCTGTTTAAACCCGTGATTACGAGTTGCATAAGCATGAATGATATATAAAGTCTTCATGTTGGATATGTGAACAGTTGCAATCAAATCGTATGTTTAACATGAGATACATATTTGGATTAATGACAACTTACGTACCAGCATGATACACGATTTGGGTTAAAATTTACTAAATTTATTCTCCTAGAACACAACTTTCTTCTTCCCAGTTTCATTGAAAACTGCTTCTTTTTTACGGAATGGGCCGTAATATCGTACTGTATAAGCTTTCTTATAGTTTAGGGGTTTTGTCTTGTTCTCGAGATTTGCCTTAGCGATTATCGACCGGGAAAGTCCTTTATGTTGGGAGATTGTTACACACTAAAAGTAAATGTTTTGTCTTTAAACATATTGCTGTGGCACTTTTGAAACGCGCCATCGTGCTTATTCATAAAAATATGTTCACTCTACTAAACACGATACATTATGTTTACATAATCTCTTTATACTTGCATGTTCATATTCTAATTCCTACCTTTTGCTATAAAATTTATGTGCTCTGTTAAACGAGTTACACTTGTACCTGACTTTGTTATCAATCTGCCTACTGGTTAGTGGAGCCTGTAAAATAAATAAATAAATAAATAAATATGCAACATATTTAACACAAAATATTAAAAAAAGAAAAATATATTTGCGGCGCGGGTACTATAAAGGTTAAAATTCAATGTTCCTAAATTTCAATTTAACATGACTTTAATGATTTAAATCAAGCTGTAGTGGCAGTCAATTAGCAGCTTAAATTTTAAATGAGGTGTCAAAGGAGGGGTGTCAGTTCTGTGGCATATCACAGACGCTATGCTCCGCTTTGTGCCAAGAACCTCAAAGTCATGGTGAAATCATGGTGAAATATACACAAAGGTAATCGAATGTTCCAAAGTTCAGGACGTCAAGCAATCAAACAATATCAAAAACCAAATTCCCAAAAACCACTTTTATTAATAAAATTAGCATCAAAATATCTGCACATGCAGTGCATAACACTTCATTTCTTCACATTAAAAGGTCCATATCTGTTGTGCTGCCTCACCCCGGAGGGCTATACAGATTAGCTAACCACGCATAGTTCTGCATTTATCAACTCTCTATTGCCGAACTACGCTGGGTGGTAAATTACTGAAACATAATAAAACAATGTAGGTAGACACAAGCAAATACGATTCAACACACACATTCACGATAGATAAGTTCAAGTGTAAAGATGTCATGAGGACAGGACTGTGTAACATGTGTTCCCTGTGTACATGTATCACTGATTGTCAATCAGCGTTCCAAAGTTTACGTGAAAGTGCACGAACTTTAACACACGCGTTGTTGTTGTAAAACTGTTCATGCTTCCATTTGTCTTCATTATCAACGCAAAATTTATGATTTCGTTTACATGTACCTGTATATTTATATAACAATTAAAAACAAACTATAAACGTTGCTTTTACGCTGTGGTTGTATGGTCATTATCAGGTTCAGTTTCAAGTGCAGGAACGAAGGCACGTCTATGACTCATTTGGACACAAACCCGCATTACAACTTCCGTTTTTCGGGAGGGAATGTAATTCTGTGTATTTTAGGGTGTAAAGTCTTTTTTCGCTGCCGGCCTGTCGTTTTTGGTGTACAGGTGCATACTTGGTATCAAAATGCTGGAAACTGTCTAAGCTTTGGGCAGGTATGAGTTTTACCGATGGAAGTTTGAAACTCTGGGCGAGAGGACACAATGAGATAGGTGGTGATTTGGCTGCGAGTGACGTCCCCTTGGCGTTGCTAAGCACCTCTCCCAGCTGCCGGCTTAGAAAGGTCCAGATTTTGACAGTCAACCTATGTCAAGATTTTAATGGCTTCTTTCTCACAGGCTGCAACAGGTATGCACCAAAGCTTATTGGCCAGGGGATGTTTGGGGCTGAGCTACAGCGCTAAACGTTAACATTGCCGCTTATGGAAAATTAATGGGGCCTGTGGCCATTTCCTGATATTCCTGATATCTTCCCTAATGAAAACTAACTTTAGTGCAGGAGAGTTCCACGTGTTAACATTCCTGAGCAGGCGTTACATCTGTATTATACACAATACCTTGCGCTTTTATCACGTGATAGTAAAATTGCACCATATTTATACTACCACTATATATCCCCAAAATTAAGCGAAATTATATATACGCACTTACCAAGCATAGCGCAATAGATCGTCAACGCTGTGGATATACGTTTAGATTAATGCTATGATGAGCAAACTTAGTAGTTTTGAATGCAGGTGCTTGCTTGTAATGCCTTGACTAAATGTAAAAGCTTCAGTGGCATTGTTTCATGACGCAGATTATTACTCCTGACTGCTTCTTTGGTTTCTAATAATGCTTATTTACCGACCCACGCTAATGTAACTCGTCCATAATTCATCCCTGTGTATGAGTAAGTCATCAATTTGTAGCCTTCCAGAAAGGTGATAAATTCTTCTCAAGTGCTGCAGGTATATGGTATTGCACCTCACAAGTTAAGCTCAACATGACTAAATAAATTCAGGGTTTCATTGTTTCGTACCAAGTATCTCCTAGCTGGAGAGAGGGGTAAAGACGGTGTCTATTATTATATGAGCTATAAAATGCACTTGAACAGGTGTGAGCTTTTTGACGCCACGTGGATTAGATGAAGCCAGCAGGATGGATGTACACTTTTCGTACCCAGTCGTTTTTAGAGAGTATAGTCCCTTAGGAACTTTGTCATCAGTTATTTAAAATATATGAAAGCCTACGGCATAAAGAGTAAAACTGAAACATCGACGCTGTCAAGTGGTCACACGTAACATGTGAAGTACGGCGCCTTGTTCATGTATTCAACAAAGCTGTAATGTGTGATTTTCACAGTCCTTATTGTGACCTCTCCTGTATTATCTGTCACTCTGCGTATAGCATTGACCTTTGAAACACAAAATGTATGAACAAAGAAAAAGTGCACCACAATGTTTTCTGAGTGAGGACTTGGAAAGCACTGAAAATATATACATTGCACCCATCCATTAATAGGGGAGAAATAAACGAGATACACACTGTACGTAATACGACGTGCTAAATAGCACGGGGCGGTAATCTAAGGTCTAACGAATATGAGCGTTTATATGCATACATGGTGACAGCATGTAAATATAGCATCACGTGTTGTAGTTTTACCTGCGTCAAATCATCCTCACAAAGTGATATTCTAATAACTATACTCTTAAACAATGCCATGAACCGACTATTCTGCTCTTCCCTAATTGTACAAGTCTCGGATTTCGGTGTAGATTACAAGTTATGGGACTTGTTTTTTTTCTCCCACTGCCTCTCTGGGTTGCTTCACTTCTATCATTTGCTTTGTTGTCGCTTTTGTTTTTCACGTCGTTTTTTTATTTACATACTTTTATTTTTATTCAGCGCCAGACTCGGTTTGTCCCACATATCCCAAATATGATTGTATATATGCAATAGCCAACAATCACTTTCACACAATCGGTTCAGCTTTCTTTACTTCTTTTTCGTACTTTGAAATTTCATCTGCTTGGCACGTGGCAACAAGAGAGACACCAAATTTTTACCTCTTTTTTTCAGGGGAGTCATAGTACGACGTCAGTGTCTGTTATCAACCTAAATACATAAACTTAAAGGCATGTTTAACGTGCATGTCTTAAACAGGATATCTTGACAAGTCTTTTGTACGTTTACCCTAAAGAAATAGGACAGACGGCCTGTACATGCATGAATAAGCCTCGGCAGTAGTGAGAAAGTATTGAGAAGAATTAAGGCGGTGCCGTTATATAGGCTTGTATGTACATCTGACTAAGTGGTCTTGCTATACTTTAGGCCTATAAAGATATAAACCTGGTTACGTTTGTTCACTGACAGCGTGTAAAACCTCCTGAGGAGTCATCGTTGGAGCATGGTACGGCACACAGGTAAGTACAATAAAAACAGACAGTGACATTGTATACAACCTGGCACTTCCATTAACGTTCATGCATACAGTGCGTATACTTACAGCTATATATCCCTCAAAGTGAAATTAGATACATACGTACAAAGCATAACGCCATAGATCTACCACACTATGATTATAAGTTTAAATTAATGGTATGTTCGCAAAATTTAAATAACTTTATGGCGGTTGTTAGTAATGCCTTGACTTACAGGTTTTAATGGCAATGTTTTATGACGCAGACGGCCTTATCGATGTTAGTACACGCTTTAAACATATCGAAATAGACTACGCTACACGCAGGGTTTTTAGGGGATATTTAGATGAAGTCTAAATACTACAGCATTAACCTAGGCTTACATACAAGTAGACCAAAATTCTTTAGTAAAATACTTCATCCATTGTGTGTTGATGCATGTTTTACGTTTGATTGCATATTTTATTCCAGATACTGTTTGTATAACGACCCACAATGGAACTCATCCCGGAATCTGTGTATAAGACAGTCCTTGCTTTGTAGCCTTCCACACAGGCACTGCAAATACCATATGGTGTTGCATCTTAGCCAAATTAATCTTGACATGGCTAAACAAATTCAGTTCGCTTTAATGGTTTGTTTTGTACTGAGTATTTCCTGGCTGTTTTGGTCCCTTAACTATTCAACTGGACCTTGGTATAACAGACCGGCACGCTGTTCTACTCCACAAAATATCATCAGCGATATGGAAGAAATGTTGTTCGTTATAAACCACACGCTGACGGCCAAACTCCGAATGCCGTATTTCCTGTGTTACGGTACCCTGTGGGGAGTTTTTCGAACTGGCGCCATTTTGCCCTGGGACAACAACATCGATGTGTGTGTGTTAGATGAGGACATTTCACAAGTTGACGAAACGTTTCTTGTGATGACGTTTTCGCGAGCCGGCATTGCGATGTCGTACAGCAGTAAAGATGGTGTATATTATATGAGCTATAAGAATGCACTTGGACAAATGTCAGTTTTCCGACGCCACTTGGATGAGATGAAACCAGCAGGATGGATGTCGCGCATCCGTGAAAATGTATTCCTCTTTGATCGTCCCGGTTTTCCTGGGAATATAGTGGACAAACCTTTACCATTGACTGACTTCATAGGTGCCAATTTTCCTGTGCCACGTGAAACATATGAAATCATGAAATACCATTATCCGCATGATTGGTTTACAGTGGGAAAGCCACCCGGGTGTTAAGCTAATACACAAATGAGAGTAGCCTGTTTTTGCGTATATTTGCTATCCTGTTTTTTAATGTATTTGATTCTGGTGGATCTGGCTTCCCTTGTAGTACCTCATGGAGTTTTTGGAATCATGAAGTACCATTATGCTGAAGAATGGTATATAATTCATCAACCAGATGTTCATCACACCGCCTGGATGCTGGATTTTCTTTGCCACATGAAAACGTAGTGCCATCATCCTGGCGATTGGTATATAATGCTCAAACCGCCTTGATGCTGGGTTTCCTTTGCCACATGAAAACGTAACGCACCAATCATATGAATTTATTCACATTTGAGGGCTTTTACAGATAACTGTAAAAAGAAGTTGTACATAGCAAAACCATGCACAACTGTCCATTCTGACTTCACCCGAACTGGACTATATGTGAGGGGATTTGACAGTTTTTGAGAGACAACGGGGTTGAACATTCACTTGTGTAGACGTTTTTATCAAATCCTGATGCTGTATTAGTAAACTGGTCACTAGTGTTATACGAATTATACATATTTGTAACTTATGAGCCGTAACCATGTAACCCTTTGTCATACGTGGGAGCGACTCTGGGTTATATAGTGGTAGCCCATTCTTCTTTCACAATTGTCTAGGTTAAAAACATCTCTCTTCCACCTTACATTATCACGAGTCCTACATGCATGAATAGCCATGCGTATGTAACCATTAACTGTTTTATGTTTTATGTCCTTGAAAGTTAACATAAACAAGAACTATAGTAATACACAATTAGCTAACTTACACATGTTTCAATGTGACTATCAAATATTTGATATTTGACATTTGATATTTGACTTAGTGGTCAGATCACACAATACAACAATGCACTGCTCATTCAGTGATGTGAACAATACTGACATTTACCTCACCGCACAAACCAACTAAATAACTGACAATACTTAATGTCTTAACACGGCCCTCAACTAACTGGACATACATGCCACGATATTCATAAATGTGTATCTTCACTGAAAGTTATTTACCTAGCATGGCACCAGACAGAACAATGTCCATCACTGCCACCATTCCAGGAATTCTTAAAACAGTCACCTTAAAAGAGTATCACATGACCGGTTGATCTCACTACATGTCACAACATATCTGATGACAGGTTTCAGTTGCGCTTGTGATCAGCAAAAACAGAACGCGTAAGAGATTTCTACATTAGGCGACAGGAGAGCCAACCAAGGGAGGTTACTCTAAACTGACCAGTGACATTGGTTTATTGGTGTTGACATCCTATCACTTCCAAATTCTGATTGAATCTCAGTTAGGTCATACCAGGCTTTGATTAGGTTAGTAATACCATATTGGAGTGAAAACCTTGACGGCCAGGCTACATGTATAAACACACTGACAAGTGTATTTTTCGGCCATTTGAAGTCAGTTACTGAGCTGTACTTGGCAAACTGATTAGGGCTACAGGACAACCGCCCATACTGCGTTACAGTATAATTCTCTTTTAAGTAAATATGGTTAGAGTGTCCAGAATCTCGGACACTTTGCTTCATCATTGTGTCTACTTCCGCTCAACCCAGGGCTAGGGGTTGTATATATTGAATTAGATCGGCACATTTGAATATATTAACAGTTGCAATCAAAGCGCAACTGAGATACATACTTTGTTATCGACAGCTTATCACGGATAAACGTCACTGAAAACGGTTGTCTGCTTCTCTTTGAATGATTCCGTCTTAATTTCGTACTTTTTATTCTTTCTTGTCTGTTTCGACGTATAGATTGTTCAATAGTTACACTAGTATGCTCTATTAACAGCCACATCGAAGCTACCAAATGTACAGCAGAAAAATGCTTTTGAAGAGTATAGGGTGCCCAACAATATATGTATGTAATCCAGCATGACGCATGAATTAAACCAGCTTTGTGTGTTGCTCTAACGGTATTCTTGTTTTTAAAATGTCTTTAACGTAATGGTCGCCTAAAATGTTTAGTTTCCATTCGAATTCATTGCAGGACAATTTTGCCGATCCGCATGTTGTGCTCGTAAAATTATATTCTTTAAAACGAGAAAGTGCGAGGAGCTATAGCACCGATAAATCTTTTAGGAATTAGTTTGCCACGTAGTGTACATGAACTGTTGCTATAATGCACAGCTGAGATGCATCTTTGTATAATCGACGCCTTATAGGCCAGTATACTGATTTCACGTTCAGGATACTGATTCATTCATTCATTCATTCATTCCAACATCACTGAAAACTGTTCAGTCCTTGTCTTCGCATTAATCCGTCTTAATTTCATACTCTATATACTTTCTTTGGTGGTTTGTGTTGAACGTTGTTTTGGGAATTGACCTTGTGATTAGTGACCTGGAACCCCTGAAGATTCTGCGTCATTAGCTTTCACTCATCACCTGGTACATAAAAACAAATGTGTTATTTGTAAATATATATGTTGCAATGCATTAAAATTTGTACATTCATTCCATTTTGCGCAATGTCTGCAGTTTCTTAGAAGAGAAACTACACTTGAACAATTTAGTGACGTCTCAACTATCGTTTTAGCCTGACAAAAGTATGCGAAAGAGGCGAAAGTTTTGCAAGTGTGTCGGTTTTGTAAATATATGTTTGAATTTGTAGACATTGTTTCCCATTTTGGGGAAGGTATAGGAAGTGGTGATTAGTTATATTGAGCCCATTTAACACGTTATCCTTCCACGCCGTATGCAAGGATATTCACTTAAAGTGCGGCACTCAGGTGTACAACTGCAGGAAACCGTGTGGGAACCATCGCCATTTACCGGCTGCTTGACAGCTCTTCTAAAGTGGGAAAGCTTGTGAGTTAGTTCTTAAAAGTTAGTGGTTTTAGACTCCAGAAACAAAACATTTCGTCTTGTGTTCAGCGTTAAACAATCAATCTTGAGTCATGAGGCAGGCGTTAACCACCAATACTGATTTTTCAGTGCGATATCAAACACCAACCTTGAGTTTTGAGTAAGGCATTAACTATCAATACTGATTCTTCTGTGCGATATCAAACACCAGACTTGAGTCTTGAATAAGGCGTTGACCATCAATACTGATTCTTCAGTGCGATATCAAACACCAGACTTGAGTCTTGAGTAAGGCGTTGACCACCAATACTGATTTTTCAGTGCGATATCAAACACCAACCTTGAGTTTTGAGTAAGGCATTAACTATCAATACTGATTCTTCAGTGCGATATCAAACACCAACCTTGAGTCTTGAATAAGGCGTTGACCACCAATACTGATTCTTCAGTGCGATATCAAACACCAGACTTGAGTCTTGAGTAAGGCGTTGACCACCAATACTGATTCTTCAGTGCGATATCAAACACCAACCTTGAGTCTTGAGTAAGGCGTTGACCACCAATACTGATTCTTGAGTGCAATATTAAACACCAACCTCGAGTCTTGAATACGCCCTTAAACACAAATCTTGAGTCTTGACTTTGGCATTGAGCAACAATCAAGAAATCCATCAACCAGTCCGATCCACTACATACAGCTCAATGTCAAACTTTTAAGTGAAATAATGATTAATGTCATGCATGCAGTGTTTTGTATCTTATCTTTACTGTTATCACTCAAGAAAACGTACTAGATGCACACATTAAGATACATGTACATGTAAAAATCTGTGTGTTTGATACACCTGACAGTCACAGTGTCGCCTTATATCGTTAAGTAGGTGAATGTTTGGAGCCAGAAACTAGAGACACCACAATAGCACGGAAGCTGTTGTGAACGTTGAAGACATGACGCACGATAAGATGATTTACATGTACATCTATTTACATACACGCATAATATAGTGTCTCAGTACAGAAGGAAATGTACATGTATGATAACCAATGACAAACCTGGACACCTTCGTATTTTGAACGCTAAGCCAGTGACCTTGGCGTGACCTTCCAACCGCTATGTCCTATACTCGCCTTTTGTAAATATATGTCATACAGTCATAGATACAAGATACATATATTCCAAGCAAATATAACATCATCTGTGTACTTTGTTTATTTACAGGAAGACCTGTCAGGAGGCATGACTGTCGAAGAAGAAGGGTGTCCTGTTTATACCAACTACACCTACGTAGTACCTGTGATATCCAGATTAGATATTCCACACATTAACATTCCGAAGGTCTCACAAGGTGAGGGAGCAAAGGAAACAGGGACTAACTGTATAAAGTCTGGTGAACATGGAGGTTAGTATCACCGTAACTCAGAGCTGTCAATGAAAACAACCCAGTTTTGGCTATTGTGTCAGTTATAGTCTGATAATCTATAGGCCATATGAATGTATATGTAGTCATTTACATTGCCTTAGTACAAGCAAAATTGTTCATTTACGTTATTTCACTTAATAGGATGTCGCACAAGTTTCTGATAGAGCTCTGGGGAAAACACAGCACGTAAATGTAAATGCATTAATACATTTTATGGAAAAAAGTGTTGTTGGCAAGCATGGATGGAGAGCGCTCATGATCTGAGGCGATGTTGGTCAGCTGTATCTAATTATCTTTCAATGTTTATTACAACCATATGGTTCTTTTATGAACAGTTGCCACTGAGACACCTATATTAGTATTCGAACTGGACATAATCTACAATCAAAGAGTTTTACATTCCACTTGGATGTCGTTCCCTAGAATAAGATCATGTAAAATGGATGACCTCTTCTCCCTGGCATCTTACAAGCTTTATTTGATGCTGTTCTACTGTGTCTATCTATTCCTTTAGGAACTGGTGTTTTAAGTTGTTTTGGGAATGAATCATATGCCTAGAGATAACGGTTGGAAACAAAGCTGGCAAACCAAAGATGTGGAAATGGACTCGTGTATTTTCCTGTTTGCAAGCTGTGAAATCTAGGTGTCAAAATAGACATTCGTATACCAGTCATCAATCAAAATCGACGTTCCAGGTCATTACCGGTACACATAAACAAAAATTTGTTTCCATGCGTGTGTAAGTACTTAATACGTTCGATCGTCAGCATCAGACGATGAATAGATAAAACACAAATGACTTTAGAAAACGCCACAGAATAATTGTTGAGCATCGTTAAACGGATAAAAAAATTCACGAAATGCATGCTGTAAATTTGTTCAAATCGCATCTTCACGATTACAGCCAAGTAGGAGTATGCCGAAAACTTAACGGACTACTTTCTCACACATACTAACGATTCAAATATTAATTTTAAATGCTTTATTTCCTTATTCTGCAGTTCGCGTTCTTGTCTCAAAGATGACGTCAATGGAACATGACGACTACAGGCTCAAACTGTCGCCAGACAACCCACCATCTACGGGTATCTCTATCTTCGTATTGACGTTACTGTCTCTCTTAGCCTTGTATTTCTTATGCATCCATCACGAAAACAAACCTCTACTTCTCAACTCTATGCCGGAACCTCTGGGATCCCCGGATGACAAAATGGCAGACCTGGTCCAGTTAGTGTTGCGCGTGCATGATTCCCTGAATAAACTCAACGTTGCTCACTTTTTGTGTTACTCCACGCTGTGGGGTGCTGTGTATACTGGGGCTATATTTCACTGGGACAGAGCAATAAATCTGTGCGTTCTGGAGGAGGATATTAGCAGGGTGGACGAGGCGCTCCTACACGACACATTCCGCAGGGTCGGGGTGGAGAGTTCCTACAGCTCCTTTCACGGCTTTTACAAGTTAAAATTGCGCGAAGCCGACGGAACGCTCACAGTATTCCGAAAGGTAGCTGGAAAACGAGTAAAGGCTGGTTTTGGCACAAGGTTACTTCTCTTGTTTCACAAAGGCGTCGAGTCATTTCCCAATCGATTGTTAGAAAGTTCATTCGTTAACGTCTCCTTTTACGGACGTCATTTTCTAGTGCCAAAGGAAAGTGTGAGTTTCATTAAATCTGTATCGCCGTCAGAGCTGCTGGATATGATAAATAGATGAAAGCAACAACAGTGGATCAAGGAATCTAGTAACTCTTAGTTCTGTTGAAAGATTCATTTCACAGCTGTAATGTTGTCTTACTTGACAAAACATTCTGCCCAGCCAGAGCAGAAGAGAATGTTTGAGAGAATGGCACAGCACAATTGCTTTGTATACTCAGTGGCGTTATACGTCCAGTCGATCTCTTCCTATTGCAGTTTTTGCAAAATTTATTCCGCTGTGTTCCATGTGGTCTAACCGTTGTCGTAAGCTTTCTAATGATCCACCGTGTCTTTTAATGTTCATCTAGAGGTCCATAGCTGCATAGATAAGCAAATATTACCTTAGCAAATGTTTTGAAGCTTCGACAAACTTTCATCGCCATGTTCAATTTAAATCGAATATTTCGGCCACGGCACGAATTCTGCGGTCAATTTTTCAGGGTCACTGCGTTTCGTAAGCTTGACGACGGTTTGAGCGGTACAGCACTACATTTTAACTTGGATGGAATTTGACCTGGTATTCCTGACGTCACGCAAAGATTTGTTCAGTTCAAACACGGCTTCTCTTGCTTCGACATGTGTTCATATTTTATTAAATAAGAAGGTTTCCTCGGTTCAACATTTCTTTATATTCTATTAACTAAGAAGCTTGGAATGCGCTGAGACCGATTAAAAGTCTTAACTTTTTAGATGTCCAGTTCACAAGGTACGTTTTGTGGTCGAATGATAATTGGACAAACTCTGTTACATAACCCGCGTTCACATTACGTAATTTGTCGCATTCTACACATCGCATAAAAAAGTTTATATCCCATTTTTACTTGACTAGTCGAATTCAACAAGTCGATATGAGCAATCGCTTCGTGTGAACCGGGTTTTAGAGAATGATGAGTATTGCAGAACAAGGTTCCTTAAAAAGCGCTATGGTCAGAGAGAGAATGGACTTATCACCTTATGGACAAAGGATGTGAGAACTGGCTGGGGATTCAACCAAACGATTTTAAAGTCCAAAATTTCAACCATTTAAGTTGGTATGTTCTTTTCCGTTTTTTTTTCCTAACTGAAATTTGCTTTAGGATAACTTTCGCAGAACTTACGTTGTCAAGCAATGTGTTGACCTTGTTACGTAAGAAATAACAATTTTAATGTGATTTGCATAACGGAATTGTCACTTATTAATGGAATGTCTGATTCTATCGCCTGCAAGGAGACAATCTACCATGTTAACTTGCTGATTGATGGTAGTACAATATACCTGAAGAGAGTACATACCAGAAATTTTGGGCAAAAAAAATCCATATTTGCCAATCAAATCAAATTTTCTGTATAGACCAAGAATAGGTCAAATTAAAGTCTTTCAGTAAATATCAAACCCATACCTGTACTATGTATAATATTGAAACGTTTAAGATAGTTGTAATACGACCGGCTTTTTAAAGAAACTCTTTGATCGATTTTAAACTATAACAATACGTGTGCACACACTAGGCTGGTATTTTTACTACATGCATTTCTAAAATACTAACAAGAATTCGATTGAGTTTGCGCTGATTGATTTTTAGCAAAAATCTCCGGTATAGCATCTTTAACATGTCCTCATGTTTGTAAAGGAGGTGACAAAGCTTACTGGCACTTGTCTCGTTTCTCTTTAGAATTAAGTCTTCCTGAAAGGTCTGCGCATTCAGGTTTTCATTGGGTAAAATATTTAGTATATAAAAATTGTGGTTTTAAAAGGAAGATCAAATTTTGCGTTTTTCACACATTCACATATGTTAGTCATGCAAACGACTGTGAATTTGGTTTCTTAACAGAATTAGGGATTTGTAGACATAAAGTGTCAACATCTTGTTTAAGAATTTGCTTCTTTTCTTCTCATAATTTCTTGACCTCGTAGATAGCGTGATAGCGCAGCACAAGGATTCAGAAGCCCCTCAGAAATGCCATTGACGTGAGTTCATGTTGGCTTCATCCCTGGGCCTGTCCGGTTTCTCCTATTATGCTGGCCGCCGTCGTCTGAGGGAAATATTCTTGAGCATAGGCTAAAAAGTCAGTCAAATAAATGAACAAATTCTCATATTTATCCTACATCACCTTTAACGTCTATTATGTTTCAAGAATTGCTTGCAAATTGAAAGAACACAGTTGATGAATCAGTGCAGTATTCTAGATTTGCTACAGGGCTAACATTAAATCCTTTGTTTTGAGAAAAACTCTTAACTCTGCATGGAAATATGGAAATGACCACTTTGTATTTTCCTGATGTGTTACGTTAAACTAAAAAGTGTGTGTATGCCAATTAAAAAGGTTCCTCAAACCAGATGTGGACTGATACTGTATAAAACTAAAAACAGCTGAGGTAACAGTTATGTCTTAAACGAGCGAGTTGGCAAAATGGCGAACATAGATAACGCCAGCTTCCAGAACAGTTTGTTACTGAGGATCTTTTGCCCGGGTGCAGGACCATTTTATCAGATGGCTTGCATACTTTAGCGGGATGTCTGCTAGTGAACGGTCTTCCCGGAAATACTGTAACCTAACTGCAGACACCTGCTTGAAAATACATAATTTTACAGTTTCTGTATATAAGTTACATGTCCAAACGTGTAAGTTCTTAAGATGTGAAAATTTTGTAGGCTATCCAATAACATGTAGCATCAATCCCTCAACACAAGTATACTTCGTGTTTTAACCAAAAAGGATTGGCAAAAGGACTTACCTAGGAATGGTTACTGTGTCAAAGAATTCATGGGATTTACCCAAGAGTATAAACTCATAAAAGCTGATCTACCTTCAGCAAGTAGATATGTCAATAGACTCTTCCTGAATCAGAAGTGTATGTAGCCTCACAATATCGGATGTAGCTTCAATTTGTTCTTTTCTCGAAGGACCTTTTGTCTATTAGAAATGCGAATCTAACCCCAGTTGTGGCTGCCAGAGGATTCCTTGTCCGTTTAGTGGGACAGACGGATCTAGATTTAGTTAGTGACTGTGTCAAAGGATTCTTTGTAAGGTAGGAGTATATATATTACACTGCATATGTCATAACATGTACCCATGTTATTTTAAATTAACCTTTATATTTCTCCGAATATTGTATTATTAAAGTGGTATCATTAATTAAACTGATTACAAGCGGCGCAAGGAGACGCTCCTCGACCGATTGGAAACCCTGTGTTGTTTATGTAAGTGGCTCAGGCATGGCTAAATTAATTATAGTGTGTTAACAGTGTACTTATTGCTCTTGTAATTATGTAACCGTTTATCTCCATGTGTTAGTGTATATTGTATTTCTGTAACTTTAAATAATGAGTCGTTTTATATTATAATAAGCATTATTCTGTTCCTCGACTGATTGGAAACCCTGTGTTGTTTAGTATTTCCAGACATGATAAGAACTAAGAAAAGACATAACAAGTGTCATAACATATAGATGATCAAGGGCGGGTCTCCACTAACTCCATTAGTGGCTGTAGATCTTGATTCATTTACTGACTGTGTCAAAGGATACCTTGTCAGCTGCTTGCAAGAGTCAGTGTGAAAGGATTCTTCCTGAATTAGATGTGTATATAGCCTCACAATAGCGGATCTAGATTCAATTTGTTGCTGTGTCAAAGTAGAAGTATAGTTTCAAAAATGCGGATCTAACCCCATTGGTGACTGTCGGAGAATTCCTTGACCGTTAGGGGCATAGGCGAACAAAGGTGGATCTAGATTCAGTTAGTGACTGTACATAAGGATTCCTTGTCAGCTACATGTAGGCACACAAAGGCGGATCTAGCTTCAGTTAGTGACTGTACATAAGGATTCCTTGTCAGCTACATGTAGGCACACAAAGGCGGATCTAGCTTCAGTTAGTGACTGTGCAGAAGGATTCCTTGTCAGTTACATGTAGGCACACGAAGGCGGATCTAGCTTCAGTTAGTGACTGTACATAAGGATTCCTTGTCAGCTACATGTAGGCACACAGAGGCGGATCTAGCTTCAGTTAGTGACTGTGCAGAAGGATTCCTTGTCAGTTACATGGAGGCACACAAAGGCGGATCTACCTTCAGATTCCGGGGGAAACCCATGACCATCCGCAGGTCGCTGCAGACCTCCCCACGCACGACTTAGAAAGGAAGCTAACTTGAGCGGGACTTGAACTCACAGCGAGCGCATTTTGAGGAGGGGAGGGTGGGGTGGGGGGGGGGGCTGGGTTACTGTGCCGTGCTGGCCACGGAGGACCCCACACTCACAGTTTAAACTGCTTTGTGCCACCCTATCGGCTTCATCATAATACATGTCTGTAAATTTAAAATGTTTGGCTTCCTGAAAGGTCTGTGCCTCGCGGGCTTAAAACATGGCTTTGTGTTTTTGTTGTGGTTTACAGTACCAGTCTCGGTCATATTGCGACTGTGAAGGAATAACCGGAAGCTTATATATTCATAGCCTTTCCTCATTAATACATCATGCCGACCAAAACAGAAACGAAAAATAAATTGCAGTTTACATTACTGTATTTTTACATTTTTTTTTTACCTAATTCTACTCGACCCACGGTGATATGGGGCACGTAATTTGCTACCATTTATGCATAATAAAACCCTGACTGAAGTAAAATGACAAAAGGTCATGTTTCACCGATTACATTTGCTGGCTATCGCACTTCTTTACTATAACACAGGCCCCCTGCTGACAAGCCTGTGGCGTTTCCCATTATACACAGCGAACATCCAGGCCGCAGAAATCCACTTAACTATTAACACGTATACGCTATTTACTACCACCACAACATATATAATATGTAATACAGATATGAAGTACACAGAGGTATAATAAAGGGCTAGTTAACACGAAGTACGCATAATAATGCTGACCTTAGAAAATATAACATGTAAGATTACTGCATATAGTCATACCACAACGACGGAGAATGGGATAGTTGGCCAGAGGAAACATGAAAAACGGAGAAATTCTTGTTAGTTCCCGTCAGTTAGAAAGAAGAAACAAAGCTCTTTTTGACACTCACGTCTCTTAAGCGCATTATTTTCCTTGCTGTATAACTTAGTTGTAATGTTACGCAGCCCACCGATAACTCACAATCAATGTTATTTACGCATTTCTGGGTACATGTAATACTATTTTGGAATGGAACGCCAACTGATGTCAGTTGACAAGAGTCCGAATTTCACTAACCATTGACTATTCGCTAGCTACATCACATTGTCGTCGTTACTCCGATTTTATTCTCTATGCTGTAGTCTTTATATTTAATAATAGTCGCCTCAACAAACACGGTTCATCGCATCAGTCTGTACAGTTCCCATACAAGTAGATCCATGTTCCTCTTCTTAAAGTGCGCTGTTAAAATGAGTGAGTACGTGAGTGCTTGGGGTTTAACGTCGTTCTTAACAATTTTTCAGTCATACGACGACGAAGGAATCCTTAGAATGTATGTCATGTGCCTGCATACTGCAGGACGGATTTCCACCGCTCTGTCTAGTACTGTTTCACTGAGACGCCTTACCGAAGTAAGCCGCCCAGCCCCGCACCACCAGCACTGGGCCGCGTAAACCACTACGATCGTGGTCGACTACTTATTTTTTCACCCTCGCGAATAATGAGAAAGATGGAATTCACAAATTCAATCTCCCATGCCGGGTTTGAGCTCTCACCCCATGTTGTTAAACGACTGAATGGAAAGTAGTAACGCTGACATTACTTTGATTACTTACATGCGTGCATCCTGTAAATGACATTCAGAAAGAGTTATGGGTGGGAAAATAATTCGCTCAAGAAACGTGGGTATCAAGAAATGTTTCTTTCTGTTTTCTCTCTCTTTTTTTTCGCCCGGGGTGGAAGTTCTTTTACCGATTTCAGAACATCTCTGATCTCCATGCTACTATATAAACAATTCATATGTATTTTACGGTATGGGTAAATCATAGAATAATTATGGCTGAATTTTAATCATATTCAGGTTTCATGTGTGCCTGTGTGCCCTCTAGGCACCAACGTATCATATATGATACCCCCACTAAATAAGCCTAACCAAGGGAGACAATTTCCAGCTAAATTTCAATTCAGCTCATTTTTTATTATTATCTCCCTTGGAGGAAGTACAAATTGACCTGCCCTCTATCTCAATCCCTGTCGTCTGCTATATAGCAGTTCCTGTTTACCGTCACCACTCTGTTTGGTTTTCACTGCCATTTGAACAATTTTCAATCCATCATCATCATGAACACGTAAGTGAACCTTTGACTTTGAGTGATCATTATCATTTATACTAATGTGTATGTAACATATTATGCCAGTTTTATATCATTATTTTGCTTTACTTGGTTTTAGCAGAAGATTTATTTTTGTTGTATCATATGTGATACGTTGGTCAAAGGGCCGATGGAATGTATCAGATATGATACGCTGGACATAATACAAAATTTGACTTTGCTATCTGACTTCAAGATTGTGTTTTTATAATGTAAGAACAAAGCTAGACGAAGCATGCTAGATCACACATACAAATAAAAGATTGTTTTACATATTTACTAACTATGTAGACTGTCTTCCTGAAATATGAAACGGACAAAAGGAAGTACATGTGTGTATTTTCATCACGCCAACTTCTTGTCAGTTCGTCTTCGCCTAGATATCATTTGTTCCCTGATGTATCCAATGCCATTCCTTTCCTCTTTCAGTTTAACATTTGCTATTTTTTCCACAGACCTGATACAGACTCTGATGTTGATGATATTATGGACGCTATATCCCCAAATGATAGTGAATACAGTGAGCTTGATACATCTGATGATGAATATCTTCCTAGTGAAGAGGAAAGTGACAGTGATTCACCGGGCCCGGGCAACCGCTTAGGCTTAACTGCCAAACAGAGTAAAGCGCATAGCAAGAAGAGGCTCAGAGATGACTCTGATGAACAAGATGACATACCTTTGTCAGTCCTGAGGACCAGACTTCATACAGTAGATGTGGATATGTTGACCCAAATGTTAGATGAACCAATGTGGGCTGACGTACCTTTTATTGTCCCTGACACAACATTCCTAGGTGAACAACAAAGTCTTCCGGACTACCTGAAAACTCCCTATGAATTTTTCAAAGATATAGTTACAGACGAAATGATTGAGATGATTGAAACCCAAACAAACATTTATGGATTACAAAAATCCGGGAAAGAACTGAAAACATCCAGGAAGGAAATAGAGCTTTTTATCGGGCTTTACTTAAGAATGGGGCTTGTAAAAGCTCATAATGCCAAGGAATACTGGGCTGCAGATACTAGGCACCCACCAGTAGCGGATGAAATGTCACGCAACAGGTTTACTACCTTAGCTACACATGTTCACTTCGTCAATAACGAAGAACTTTCAGATCAAGAGAAAGAGCTGGACAGACTGTGGAAAATTCGACCGTGGATTGAAATGCACAGAGCACAACTGGAAAAAATATCCCAAATACAGTGTCAGAGTGTCGATGAAATAATGGTAGCCTTTAAAGGAAGGTCCCCCATGAAGCAGTACATTAGAAATAAACCTCACACATGGGGCTTTAAATTATGGGCGAGAGCCGGCAGTGACGGAATTTTGCACGACTGGGATGTCTATCAGGGTTCCTCTGGCAAGACCCAAAAAAAAAGTTCTGGTGCTTCGCTCGGCCTTTCAGGTGATGTGGTTATGACAATGACAAAGAAGTTGGCAGATGGAAAAAATTTCAAAGTGTTTGCTGATAACTTTTTCTCAAGCCTGGATATCGCCAATTCATTGAAAGATAGAGCAATTTGGTTCACCGGCACAGTAAGAGAGAACAGATTGAATGGCTGTTCCATGAAAACAGAAAAAGCCTTAAAGAAAGAAGGTAGGGGATCTCATGACGCAGTGGTAGAAGTCAACTCCAATACAATAGTCGTCCGTTGGCTTGACAATAGAAAAGTTGATCTCATTTCAACCTGCACTGGCACTGAACCCATGTCAAAAGTCACCCGCTATGACAAAAAGCAAAAGAAGAAAATTGAGGTGCCCTGCCCAGCTGTTGTGCAGGAATACAATCAGAAAATGGGTGGAGTGGATTTGACCGACTGCCTAACTGCCCTTAACAAGTACCCTCTGAAATCTCGCAGGTGGTACACGTACATTTTTTACCACTCTATCTGTGTGTCGGTAGTTACAGCATGGCTTATGTACAGGCGCCATTGTGTCCTTCTGAGAGAAAAACACATGAATCTCTCACAATTTCAAAGTGCTTAATTCATGTACAACTTTGTTACAAGCAGCCTCCCCTCCACAGGTTAGACAAGCAGCAAGAGAGCATGCCCCTGTTCAACTGGTCCGGTTGGATGGCGTGGGACATATGCCCGAATGGAGTGCCAGAGCACGATGCAAGCTCCCTATCTGTCACAATCTAACCTTCATCAAGTGTACCAAATGCAATGTACACCTTTGTCTCAATAAAGACAGAAATTGTTTTGCAGACTTCCACACAAGATAAACAGTGACATATTTTTACAAGGCCCAACATATCAAATACGATACACGTCACCCTGGTACCATCGTATCATATATGTTACACTGCATAAATTTGCATATAATTAAAAAAATAAAGTTTTGATGAAATGTTTGTTTTATTTGGGTTGTTATATTACTAAATTTTAAGTTTTAGAATTTTTGCATAAGTAGAAATGGAAGCGGGCCCTAGAGGGCCGTAATATTACGGCTTCGTGTGTACTTGTGTACCAGCTGGCAGTGGAGTGTGATAATTGTAGGCCTATAGCCAAGATGATGTGTTTTTAAAAAATCTTTAAAAGTTAACCTGTATGTAACTTTACAAGTGTATATAAATATAAGCGTCAAGTCCGACATTCCTATACCATTCGTAGTCCGTAAAGGGCGTTCCAAGTCGATAATCGCAAGATCAATTTCCACAACAACGTTTAACACTAACTTCCGAAGACAAAGGTAGCCTATGCAAGAAATTATACAAATAAGAAATAAAGCCGGTAACACACAAGAGAGAAGCGGTCATCAGTTTTCAATGATGCCGGGCAGACAATGAATATTCCAGGCATGAATTCCATATCAAAGTTCAAATTCGTAGTCCGTGAATGAGTTCCATGTCAAATAACAGCTAAACAAGCATCTCAGTCGCGCTTTAATTACAACTGTTCATAAAGGCATCATGCTGATGTAATTAGCATGGCTACCTTTACGGCCCCTATCCCCAGGTTAAGCGGTATTAGATACAGTTTGAAAATGACGAGCGTTACAGACCCTAACCGATCAGATTATGATTCAAAAGTAACGGACGATTACGTCTTTCCCGTTAATATGTAAAGATCTCATGCCACAAGAGGCGCCATCTATGATGTTACACATGACATAAAAGATAGACGGTTACACTGGGCAACCAGCGCCATCTATGTTGTTAAATACCATGTACGTGATAGATATATACATAGGGATAACAGCGCCATCTATGTGGTTGATCACAATGCACATCGCCAGAGATTCTGAACGCATCTGTCCATACCTGCAACGAGAGTGTTATACTCATTGTAAAATTTGAGAAACTTAGAATGAAGGCGTTTGATGGAGTATCCTTGACAAACTAGTTTTTGAACTAGCAACTTGTGACGCAGATTAAAGTCATCACAATTAACGCAAGATCTGACAAATGCTACAAGGCGAGATATGTATACGCCATATGCAGGACCCTTTGGTATATTGCTATCTAAATAAGCATAATTTACAATATCAAAATTGAAATTATCCCTTTTGTCGTAAAGGCGGCGTGAAAGGAGACCTTGTCCGTCTTTGTACAGATATAGATCCAAATAAGATGTACCATCAGGACTATGTGTTGTCTCCTTTAAATCCAATGAAGGCGGATAGATTTCCTTCACCGCTTCAGCAATAT